>NW_026892553.1:15000000-16250000 GCF_033815535.1 Pezoporus flaviventris | reverse complement strand
GGACAGATGCCTATTATCCCTCTTACGAATTTTTAGTTCAATGACAAAACTTTCATTCAGATAATACTCATTTATTTCATCCCATCCAAAATACTTGGGATACAGCAATCTGTATCTTGAACCCACTTCATGAACACAGGTATCAGACAACACGTGCAACTGGAACACTGAATTCACATGTATTTTTAATTCTGGTCTTTTAAATTCTAACCTGAAATATGCAAAAAGCTACTGTAAACAGTCACTTTATTGCACAGATGAAGCAACCTCCTCACTGTTAGGAGATGGCTGTCTAACTGAGATAGGCACTTGTCAAAGATGTGGGGATGCTGTAGAAGAGAAGGTGGTGTTTAAGTGTAAACTTAGGTTTAGGTTGTGTAAAGTGGCAAGCATGATTACCACAACGGCTGCTCTCAGGTGCTCTCTCTGGCTCTCTTCAGCCGCAGCAGCCCCCAAATGCTTTGAACACCCCACTCACCCCATCGACATGTTTCAAAAATGTGTAGTTCTACTTCACTTAGGGAAAGGAGAACTTCACTGGTTAAGATATAGGGCTTGGGGCTTTTCTTGTTCTTGTGACTTAACTCCCAAAGGAGCTAACTGGAATAGTGCCAATGGCATTGGATCTAATGCAATCCGAAACTGAACCATTGAACTAAGATATGACTAACCCCTACTTTGAGCCAGCACTGTTCTCCTTTAAGAAAAGCCCTACTGCCGGCTCAACAATCTCAGGCCCTTTTACAATCCAGGTATAAGCACTCACCTGGATCCACAAGGGGCTTCCTAAATATGGAAGGATTTTTTTCCCCTTTTTCATCTCTAAATTTTATAGGCAGGCATTATTTTCTACTGAGCTTTCTATAAATTTCACTTAACAGTGCTCTATTAGCAAATGCCAAATGTTATTTTAACTCCACTGCTTAGGATAGCTTTTTTTTTTCCCACTATGTGAATGTGTTTAACTTAAGCTTTGCGCCTATTTTTAAAACTAGCTGTTAAATCACTAAGCAAATGGGTGTTTTAATGGAATGACTGACATATCCTTAACTATGGGAGTGTGAATGGCTCCGGTATAAGATTACTCAAGTCCATGTAGAATACAAATGCAATACAGGACCACAGGTTCAGATCTTTGATCTCCTTTTTTGCAGAGGCTGTGATGTATAAAGCCAGTTCCACTGAGCAGACCCTACTACATTGAATATAAATTATCCTTTAACTGTAGCAAGGCTCATATTTAAAGAAATGCTGCAAGGATGAACAATGCAGCCATGAAGCAGAATTCTCCTGTAGCAAAATACAGACCAAGATCTGCACGGATAACCATGGTTTCAAAAGACAAATTTTCCTCAGCTGCTATTTGATAAAAAATACAGTCAAATCTGGAACATTTGCACTTGCAGAAGTACAATTAAAGCACACTGCTTGCTCCTGCTATAAAAAGTGAGCTAGGAATACTCGCTTTATTTTCCAGATTAAGCATCATTCCCCTAAGAAGCATAACAAATTATATTAAAACGTGGAAATCAACAGTCTCAACTGAATATGGCTTGAAATTTAAACACATCTTTTCCAGCTATCTCTTTAGAGGAAGAACCTTCTGCCTACTGAGCTAACACTAAGCTCCCTGGAGTTTAGCCATGAATATTCTAAACCCATCTCTTACAATTCACGAAAAGTCATCTTTTGCCAAAATAAAATGCTTCAGAGGAACTCAATGCGCTTACACTGCTTTTCCTCATTTTATGTAAAATAAGTGTTTCCATCTCAACTTCATGCCAAACATGCGGCAAGAGAGAGGCTGAACTGTGGAGCTCTCGCATCACATTTTGTGCACAACTCAAATGGGAGAACAGATCACTTTGATAACATCAGATCTTTGGGTTTGGTTTCCTCTCTGTTATTTGGGATTTAACCAGCTCTTTTGCAGTTACAGATAAATGCTGCTGAGTATTCCCACAGGAATTACTCTGCTGCTCACATTAGTTAGGACTTAAAGACTAAGAAATGGTGCTTTCCCACTCTGATATTTCTTTGCATGCCAACTTGGGGAGGGGAGGGAGTAACATTAGTAAATAAACAAGTAACTTTATTCCTACCTTACATCTTTTTACCTGTGTGATCTGACAGGTCAATGCCACTTCCACTGATGGCAAGCAAGTTAAAATTTGGCTTTGGCTTAATCTTTCTGTTCTCATCAGGTTTCCTTTTAGTAAATCTTGAGGAAGGTGCTCTTTGTGGCTCAGTTCTCCATGCCAGAATAAAAATTAGCACAAAAAGAATGCAAGGGTGAATTCATAATATCTACCTCAGGTCTGCCGTGCTTCAGTCAAGTTCAACATCTTCTCCCCTCCTTTGCCAACTGAGATAAGCAGCAACAATGACTCAAAATGTATTACCAACTCAGGCTCAAACAGAGGGGATCAGGGGGATCAAGTTCGTCTCTTTCAAGCTCACAGCTCCTTTTGCTGTCCGAGAGGGGCAGGTGAGTCCCTGTTTGCCTCTTGATGCACACCTGGCAGCTACTTCTTGCAGGAAGCTACACCAAGGTTGCAAAAGGCAAGTGAGATAAATCCTCTGCTTCCCAGATCACCTACAAGGGTTCTGCAGGCTGTGAGCTTAGTGCCATTATGGCACAAGTCACAAAGAAACCATCCTTCTCTTCCCAAATGGTAACATTCTCGCCTTGCCTTGCCGTGTTTTCCTCCCTCCTTGCCTTGCTGTGGTCTCCATATATGAAACCAAGAATTCATTGGCCATCACTGCAATGCCTCTAACCAATTCTAACTGTATCCAGAGCCCGAGTACATGAAAACCTATTTCAGCTTGATCTGGTTTCTATCCCATTCTGGTACTCCACATACACCGCAACTTTAAGCTTACAGACATCCCTTCATGGTTCAAGAAAATCCTTCAATCAAAGAACTTCATTTACAATCCAGCACAGTTTCTGCTTCCCGGTCTCTCCACAGCAGCTAGGCGTTAGGATGCAATCCTCATTTAATGCAATCTCCATTACAGGATTACGATCACATCAATAAAATGTTCCATATGGATTTTTCCCACCCCTCTCCCTCGCTCATTAATACTAGGCACTATATCTGCAGCCCCCAGCGACTCCAGCAGGGCGCTGGATGCTCTGGGGCGGCAATGGGGTACACACACGTTCAACCACACGCAGCAGCCAATGCAAACTGCCCGGCAGAGACCGCGACCGCTCGTCCCCCGCTCCGGAGCCGGAGGCAGGTCTTGGCCGCTGTGGGAGCATGGACCGCGGCCACGCTGCCGTACCGGACTAAAGCACATCTATCTCCTGCAGTCACTTGCGAGCTCCGCGTACTTTTCACAGGAGCAGACTTGCATTTTATCTGGTTATCGATACTGCTGATGGTCTGCTGAAAGGGGGATGCTGGACAAAAAATACCATATAAAATAACATAAAAACCCCTCTTTTCCACAAGCCCCTTCTTACCTTCAGTGCCTTCTCTGCACAAGATGCCAATCTGCGCGGGCTCCTTAGCACACCATCAAGGCGGTTAGAGTAGTGAAGGCTGCCCCGCTGCATGGAAGTTAGACCGCTTTGCAACAGCAAATCCTCGATCCAAAACACAAGCTGCTTCTTCCCATGCAGCGTGCCGAGCACGATTCATAAGCGACTTCCACACAGGGAACAAGATTATAAAAGAAATAGGGTGGGAGGGGAGAGGTCTCCTAACTTTTAGGTGAGCCTGAGTTTGTTTTATTTCTTTTGGGTTTAGTTAATCGTTTGCCTTTGCAGCCGCAAAAGGATGGAAACGCAGTCGCGCCCGGGAAGCCCCACGCCAGTCCTCAGAGGTCCAGCCGCGGAACCCGAGTTGCGCGGGGGTCTCTGAGCTCGGCGCGGCTCCGCGGGCAGCGCTTCCCTGGCCAGCGGCTGCGGGACGCCAGGTCCCCCGCGGGGAAGCCGCCGGGCGCTCGCCGCCTCCCGCCGCGGGTGGCTGCTGGCCCGGCGCGGCTGCTGCGGGGCCCTGGGGGCGCGGGCTCGCTGCCGGCGGCGCCCCGCAGCCTGCGCTGTCCCGGCGGCGGGAGCTCCTCCGTCTCCGGCTCGGCTCTGCCGCGGCCGCCCGCGCCCCGCTCTGCCGCCGCCAACCGGCCCTCCCCGCGGCTGACATCAGCACCAGGAGGCGGAGCGACGCCGGGGATGCGAACAGCCGAGCCGAGGGGGCTTCCCCCTCCCGGAGCCGCCCTGCCTTTTCCTCTCGGAGAATCCCCCGAAAGCGGCGATGGGGCCGGTCCGCCATTCCGCCGGGAGGGGCAGCCCCGGTTTCCGCCGGCACCCCCAGCCCCGCAGCAGAGGCTCAGAGGGGCCGGCCGTGCTGCGGCGGGCGGCTCCCCGCGCTCCCCCGCCTGGGGCGGGGAGGACCGGCCCTCGGGCCCGGAGCGGGTGCAGCGCTCCCAGCTCGGGGCTGCCAGGCAGCCGGCGGCTCGCCCCTGCCTCCCTCCGCCCGGCTCCCGCCTGCTCCAGCCCCGCGGCGGTGCCGGTGTGGGAGAAGAGGAACCCTCTCGGGCTGCTCGGCTCCGGCGGGCAGAGCGTCTGTGCCCACGGAGGCGGCCGCCGACCTCGACAGCACGGGGGTGCCTCCTCTATCCCCCGGCGGAGCCCGAGATGGGGCCGGAGAAGCTGCCGGCCGATGGCGCAGCTCCCTCTCCGCTGCGGAGCCGCCAACGCGCGATGCCTCCGCGGGGCCGGGCCGGGCCGGGGACGCCGTGCGGTGGCGTAGAGTTGGGACCCGCTCTCCGTGCTTGGCTCCCGTGGCGAGGGAGAGAGCGGGCTAGGGCCGGCGGCCAAGCGGCACCTGCCCCGGCGGCGGGAGTCGGGCTCCCGGGGAGCGGGGAGGCAGCGTGGGGCCGCGGCGCGGGGCCCCTGCGGGCGGGCGTCCCGCACGGTTCGTCGGGCGCTGCTCGGGTCTGCGGTCTCTGGGAGCCGGCAGAACCGAAGCGCGGGGTCAGCCGCAGCCTCAGGCGGGGACCAGCTGCTGGGGACGCCTCGCTGGCCCCGGGTGGCCGGGGTGTCCCTCCGAGCCGGGCACCGCTCAGCGACAGCGGCGCTCGGGGGAGCGAGCTTGGCCCAGCCCGTGCATTCTGAGTGCAGGGTCAGGCGCTGCAGAGCGGATTTGAGTTGGTGAGCTCGGCTGTCCATGAGTGCTTGCTTGAAAATGCAGTTTAGTTAATGGTTAATCTGTGGTGTTGGTTTTAATAATTTGGGTATCTTGAATTATTTGCAGTATTTTGCCAGATGCCTGCAGTAAGTGCTTCTCAGTGAACACAATAATTATGAGTAAATAATTTAGCTTTTTTTTTCTGTACTTTGCTGTTGGGTGAGGAGGCAGTTTCAAACTCTTTTCTGATGATCAAGAAAAGACACTGCACTTCCCCTAAACAGCACATTTTGCACATGTCTCTTTAAAAATAGTATGAAAATGTATGTGAAAGCCTTGTTTTACCTTCTTCACTGCAGCGAGATGTAGGTGATGTCTCACTTTCATCGCTAAATATAGTTGAAACGCCAGAATTTCTCTGAAATAAAGGTATAGAAGAGAGAGGATCAGAGAATTCTAAAAACAGCTTCTAAAAATCCCCAGTCATTCTGTGACTTTTCTCCATGTTACCTGTTAACTCACACATTCAGTGGGATTCTTTGAATATGGACATGGAGTGAACAGTTGCATGGCCATCAGCCATGCTGAAACAATCCACAGAGATGTAATTCCTGGTTTTCCAGGTTGTATTTCCATATTGTATTTCAGTCACCTGACCTTGACTAGCCCATTGTATATTACTACACTGGTGGATAAATTCTATAAGTTTAGTGAAGTTCTGACATCATTATTTTTGTCCTGTATGTGTTCAGACAGCAGAGGCATCTCATATGTCTAGACCCACATGTACAGACCCCATCACCCACAGATTAGAGTTCATGTCCCAGCTGCCATGCAGCACAATGCTGAGAGTAATGCCTGACCATCAGTTATACCCATTTATTAATATTTCTGCAGATTTTGTAATGAAATGTGAAATAAAGCATATATAAACACCAAAAAGACACATAATAAAAGCAGTGCACAGCTATGTGTGTTTGGTGTACACCACGATTAAGACCAGCTGTCAATCCTGTTAATACCCTTTGCATTCAGGTCTTGTTGCAATAGATAGAAGGCATCTCCTAACAGATGACTGTATTTTACACCTAGGGAGGAGCAGCTGATGGAGGAATTTGTGTGTATGGTATGGACACTGTCATAATTCTTGTCCCCCCTGCTTCAGATGAAATGATAATAAAGATTATTACTTGAAAAAAAATATACAGAAAGGAGTTGGAATATTACTGCGAGAGGAAATGACCTATAGGGTGGTTTGTCCTGTGCAAGAGTGATCAACTGCGATAGCATCAGCCATTCCGAAAGGAAAGCAAGTGGCATGTCTGGAGGGGAATGACCCATCCTGCTTTTCAAAGTGGCATCTGAGGATAAGCTACAGTGGATCCAGCAGTTCAGCCTCAACTGTGTTTGAAATACACAGCCAGAAGTCAATGCTAGGGAAAACTGTTTCATTAAAAGGAACCCCCCAAGATGGAAGGAGTAGACGGCTTATTTAATCAATATTGGAGGAAAGTGGTACCCTTAAAAAGGGCAAACCCCTTTACAAACCAAAGCGGTTACATCACGAACATGAAGAGTCAAAAGACAGAGAAGATTAACTCTGTCCATGCAGCAGACACATCACTTTGCTACCAACAAACTTATTTCTGTATCTCGGAAGGAGTTGCTGCTACCCTTGATTCAGATCAAGGTCTAAGTCCTGAAATTGTTTGTTACTCTAAGCACATGAAGAGGCCCTACAGGAACCATTCACATGTGAAAAGAGCTAGGCCCAGAGCCAAAGTGTTGCATACTGTGAAGGTCAAGCCTGTTTCCTTTCTAAAACTTGCACTTAATAGGAAAACTCTCGGAAATATGGTTTCCATAGAGCACCTTCAGCTGATTCTTCAGGATGCTGGATGCAGTATGTGCACTAGCAGGTCCCTGCGACTGTGGTGCTGGGTGCTGTGCAGACAGGCTTGCTTGCAGAACAGGGGGTGACCCTGCCTTTCTCTGATTGCAATTCATGTGGTTCCTCTTCCCACAGACACTGATTTTTTTATAAACTTCTCCAAATGTAAGGATAAAAGTCTCATAGATACTATACAAGTACCGGCTTTGCAGTCATGGAATAACCTGTTAATAAAAATGCACTGCCTGTAGGACAAATTCTCAGCATTTTTGCAAAGGTCACATGAAATATATTGCAAGAGTGGCCTTCCTTTGGTCACCCAGATAAGTCATGGAGAGGCCACTGTAGATGACAGTCTCAAAGAAAGATCATAATTCACTTTTATGTCTCTATGCAAGAAAATAAGAGACACAAGCTTTCCTTTCCCTACTGGGAATGGGGCATATATGGACACCAGTGCAGGGAACAAAAAAGAGCTACTTTCACCAGCCTGACAGATGAGGTTGGAGGTCTGTCCCTCTTGAAGGCCTCACATAGTGCTGCTTTGTTTCTTTTTTCCTGTCAGAGCAATAGAAAAACTCAGAAAACAAATTGCAACTGCATCTTTTACCAGGATCTTGCCTCAATCCTGACTTTTATTCTCCCTATACTTATGTGAAGAGTAGTTTCTTTCTCTTCCTTTTCCCTCATCCCTATTTACTGCAAATGTAAAATAAATCCCACTTGGGACCTTTGAGCACTAGCACTGTTTTTACTCCTGCTTTTCGATAATGGAAATTCCCAAGTTTCACCTTTTCTAGGAGTAATGTTTATCTGTGTTGCACCATTCTTCATAAACACCAATTGACACTGCCATCTGGGCTTGGTAATGACCACAAGCATTGGTCATTCAAAAGGGGAAGCTCAGAGCTTCCCCTTTTGCAGTGGTGTACATATCTACTACTGATAATATGTAGGAAGTTCAGACTGTGTTAATTTAGAGGGGTCATGGTTTCTAAATACATGGTTTCTAAATACATTTTGGATGGAGAGCCAGGCACCAGAGGTGTTTATGGTCTTGCAGGTGGTCTATTGTGAGAACTATTACAATACAAAGCTGTGGAGGTCCCCGTACCTAACAGCGGGGGGTAGAACATACTAATTTTATTATCATCTCAGCTGTCAAGTGACAATGGTTTTTAAATGTCATGAATTATGTATACGATACATTCATTTTTCTATTGCACATTTGGTGAGTTCACACACAGGTACTAAAAGGGCATGGCTTCGGCTCGGGTGCATAAGACAAGATGTCAGAAAGACTCAAAATGGATCTTAGAGCACAGGCAGGAGATTGCGGACCCCATTCCCTGCTTGATTACATGTGTCAGGAGCTTATATCAATGACAATGCAGGTGATATTGTAAGATGACTTAAATAAGATAAAAATCAGGCTGAGTCTTTAACCTAGGAATTAATGAAATACCTTTTGTCAAGTGTCCTTGATAACAGGAAATTACTTCATAAAACTCCACAGAAACTGCTCACTTAAATTAATTTTGCAAACTTACCAAGTGTTACACTGTGCTGTTCTCTGCATCTCTTATGAATGTTTGGGAATTTATGTCTTACAAAATAGAAACAAACTAAGAAAGCTGAAATATATTGTGTCTTGTGCTGTACTTTGCAGCACAGCTTGTGTTTAAGAATCCATCTAGACATGCAAAAATGCTAGAATAAACAATATTTTTTTTTCTTTATTTTAAATTAGCTTGTACTGGAAAGCTATAGATTTCAGAATGACGCACACTAACGGCATTGCGTATCTAGTCAAATATTCAAACCAAAAGAGACTAAAAGACTTACCTGCCATTATAAATATGAATTTCCTTCCAGGTTAATGCAATTACAAGTGATCTCCTATAAAAGAAAACATACACATAAACCTTCAGGATATTTTACAGGATATTCTACTTAGTAGTATGAAAAGTCACATCCCACCTTATTTTAGTGACTTGCTTAACTCATTTTAATATATAAACATTATTAAATACTATTTAATATTCATTATGGAGCTTCAAATATTGGTTGGTCTTCAATAAATATTTCTCTCTATTTCCCTTTCAGCTGCATTGTGTGTGCAATTAAAGAAGTCAGGACTGAGATTCTGAATGCAGAGTGAGCTGTTTATTCTGGAGAACAATGATGGAAGTGGCCATGCCAAGGTAAGCAGTTTTCCTCCCTGTGTCCGTGTAGGGTACTAATAAAGCAGGTAGATACCTATCCTGACAACTAGTCATCTGGTTTGTGGATAAAGAAACAATTCCATGACAACAACTATACATCAAGGGACACAGTTTTACTGAGACAAACTTTGCATATAAAGGAAAGATTTGAATTCAGCTTTTGAAAAAGTATCCTTGATTCAGCATTCTGAAGCATCAGTTAATTATCCTTGGTTAGTAACAAAGGTGTTGAAGAAAAACCCCACCTCATCACAGGTGCTTTGTAAGATTGTAAATAAATAGTTTTGAAGAGTATTTCAAATATGAAATTATCCATTTTTGTCTGTCCCTGCAGTTCCTTGCTCCTCCTAGAGCTTGGAATGCTCTTTTGTACCACCTGTAGCTGGAGAACAACAGGAGGGGAGTAAATCTGATACTGATCTGGATCTTGGAAGACCCATCTTTCTTTCTCACCAGGGTACTCCCTTCAGTCTGGGTTGTGACAAGCCCTTTAATTCCTATGCCAGTCACATCCTTATTAAATATGAAAAGTTATACTTCAATAACATGAATATCTTAAATATTGCTCAGATTATGCTTTAATAAAGAGATATACACACATTCTTTGATGCATTGTTTCATGTAGCTCAAATTTTTCACATTCAAAAATGTAATTGATTTAATAGTATTTTACATGCCAAGATTTATTTGTGTGGCCTTGCTGGAGAGCAAATTTAAAATAAATTAAAATAAAGGACTTTTAAATCTTCATCAGACCTGGATCACCTAAACTATTAAGTATATTGTAACTTGCAAAAGGGAAAAAAAAAATTGCTCTTTAGTAATGGGATTTTTTTAGGCATCCTTTTTGGCATCACTTTAATACGAATGGTATTTGGTGGCCATATAATACTGAAGAGAGTTCCTTCCAAAAAATTAGATTTTTAAGGTTTCCTTGAAGTGTATGTATTGAGGAGACTTAGGACCTCATCTAAATCAAGTTGGAATCTGCATTAAGCTCAGAGTGCGGTGGCCTGTGTGGTTGCTAGTTTGGTTTTCCTTATTTTGCTGACTGAAATTAGAATGTGTGGATTACCAATATTATGAGAAATACTCTGAGAGTAAACTCATCAGGGAACAGAGTCATAGGACGTGTACAGCACTGTGGTGTATCTGCAGATTTTACCTTCTGCACAACACTGTGATGGTGCCAAGAACTTCCAAAGAACCAAAATAAGCTATAATGTTTCCATAGGTTGGACTCACTAGTTCTGTTTCATAGTGAGGTTAAAAGTGGGAAACAAAGTACATAGCACTTTTGGAATCAGAAACCAGCTGTAGCTATATCATTTCTCAAAAGATCCATTCTGTATTAGGTGACTAGTTCCCAGTAGATTCAGTAAGGCATGTCCAGACCATACCTAATTGAAGTTATTATTTGGCAATCATTATCACAAAAGAAGTCCAGTAGCACCAGCAATATAACATCAGCATAACAGAATCAGCCTACTTTCAAATTAATAACCAGAGGAATTTAAGAAGAGCTCTTCCAATCCACAGATGTGCTTAGAATGTTTCAGTAGTTTGGGAGAGTCAGGGAGAGAGTGGTTTGATGGAGAATAACTGGAAAAAAGATCCCCGAAGTTCTGATTTCTGCAAGCAAAGGAGAGGTGTGCAAACCAGGTTGCTTTCCTCTCTGACGCATGATTTGCAGGGAATGAGGTTTTGTGGCTTTTAAGCTTTGTAATCTGAGTATCCAAAGTGCTTATCAATATTGGCTTTTATAATAGGACTTGGAGAAAAAACAGATGAGCTTGTGTTCATAGTCTCAAAATCCTTTGAACCTAACTGTGAAGCATTTACTTTAGCCTCATGTGCTAGAGAATGGAGGAATTGCTTGCAAAGCAGTTTCCAGGTAAGACCACTAACCTGGACAAAAACTTTATTCATTCAAAGTAAGTAATTCCAAGATAGGACTTTATGAACAAACATCTGCTGCAGGGTCAAAATAATAATAGGGAATGAGTATGACTGCTTCTAGCTGTGTAATGCTACCCAGTGCTCAGTAATTCCCATTCCAAAGATTGCTGTATTTCAGTGGCGAGTAAAGTTGCTCATTTAAAAAATGCTTGGGATTGTTTTGGAAGAGCTAAAGCATACCACTGGGATATGGATGCCTTCCCTTCAATTTATATAACACAATACTTATTATGAAGTTTTTCAAAGCATTACATAACATACTAGACGTCCCTTTCACAACAGGAACATGAAGTGATTTATTGACAAGAAAACTAAGGATCAGTACAGCCCCTGGTGTCAGTCTTACCTGGGTTTTGGGTTGGCATCCTAGGACATGACATTCACTCATTTCAATGTTGGCTATTCAGTGTGGACTCTGAATCTAATTGCTGAAAAGGTATTTTTGCCAATCAGAATCCAGAACTGCATTTAGCTGGGTTTGTTGGGTTTTTGTTCATCAAAACTACATCTGTTATTAATGCTTCAATGAGCTACCCATAAACATTAAACCATGAGATACCTCCATGCTAAAAATGGTCTCCTGAGACCTCACTTGGAGTATGGTGTACAGTTCTGGCGTCCTCAACATAAAAAGGACATGGAACTGTTGGAACATGTCCAGAGAAGGGCCACGAGGATGATCAGGGACTGGAGCACCTCCCATATGAAGATAGGCTGAGAAAGCTGGGGCTGTTCAGCCTGGAGAAGAGAAGGCTGTGTGGAGACCTCATAGCAGCCTTCCAGTATCTGAAGGGGGCCTATAGGACAAGGGGTAACAGGTTAACACTTAAACAGGGGAAGTTTATATTGAATATAAGGAGCAAAATCTCTCCTGTTAGGGTGGTGAGGCACTGGAATAGGTTGCCCAAGGAGGCTGTGAATGCTCCATCCCTGGCAGTGTTCAAGACCAGGTTGGATGAGGCCTTGGGTGATACAGTTTAGTGTGAGGTGTCCCTGCCCATGGCAGGGGGGTTTGAACTAGATGATCCTAGGGTCCCTTCCAACCCTAATTATTCTATGACTCTTCATTAGGGACTGCAGTGATAGGCAAAGGGGTAATGGGTTAAAACTTAAACAAGGGAAGTTTAGATTGGATATAAGGAAGAATTTCTTTCCTGTTAGGGTGGTGAGGCACTGGAAGGGGTTGCCAGGGAAGTTGTGAATGCTCCATCCCTGGCAGTGTTCAAGACCAGGTTATACAGAGCCTTGGGTGATATGGTTTAGTGTGAGGTGTCCCTGCCCATGGCAGGGGGGTTGGAACTAGATGATCTTAAGGTCCTTTCCAACACTAACCTATTCTATTCTATTCTATTCTATTCTATTCTATTCTATTCTGTGAAAATGCTAATCCGACCCCCAGATCATTAGTGAATTATAGCAAATCACTTTTCGTTAGTAACTTCATCTGATTTCTAGGATATTTTTATGATTAATGAACAAACACATTCTTCCACTTTTTTAATACAGAGCAAACCAGGGTATCATTTGCTATGGAGAGATGTTCTGAGCTGTCTTTGAGAACTTGTGCCAAACTGGATGTAGGCCCTTTTTATAAAAAGCTGGTTGATGAGACTTCAAAACCTGGCCACAAATATGGTACACAATGATGGCAAGCAGAAATGCTTTACCTGGTGGCAGAAGTTATCCATACGTAGAGCAAATACAATGTTTGCCATTAGTAAAACTCATGTTTTTTAAATGCTTGTGAAAATGGAACACATGCTCATGAAAGTTTCTTGAGCTAGTGCGAGGCTATCAGCCACTGATGGTAATGGTTTGTATTACGGATATTTGAAGTGGAGAGAAGACTCTGAAATGTTACTGTTAGTGAAAATGAAAATTACAGTTACACACAACGAAGTGCTTGTACCTTGATCACCTTGTGACATTCTGTGTCACTGCATCACAAGCAGATGAAAAGTGATACAGAGTGATGCATTAAGCGCATTAGACTCATTTTTGTGTTGGAGTTTCACAATTATCCCAAGACAAGTGCTCAGCATGTTTTGCAAATGCCATGCCTTCAACGACACCAAGCTAGCAATGCACTAGTACTACTCGCTTTTACCATATAACTGTATTTCGACTGCCTTATCAAGGCTTTCCATTAAATAGAAGGAAGAAAGGCTCCTTGCATCAGAAAATATTTATTGCTGCAGAACATCAGTTTCCCAAACCAGTGTATGTTCTGCAGTACTTTATCCCACTGCTTACCAAACCCGTTTAATTTACTGAGAATTCAATTGCTATTTGAAAAACCTTTTTTTCAGAATGAAAAAATTATGTCGTGGCAGATTCGGGTGATGCCGAACGGCATCTGTATGTCGGCTGCATTTCCCGTACCAGAATCACTAGAGGGAGTTCTAGGCAACGTTACTCCTTCACTGTCTCCAATAGCTCTGCAAGTACAAAATTCGGAGAGTTTTCTGATAATATTTAGCAGGGAAAATACACGATAATTTTCATCACTATAATTTCAGTTCACTGCCTAGTTACTGATTATTTATGAAACTGGTTTAACCTCACAAGTCACCTATCACAAATTATGATCTTGCTTAACAGCCACAACAACCAGCAAGATAAACATCCCACACAAGGCTTTACATTAACATATTTCTCAATTAGTATTATGAAGCACAGATGCGATGTTGATAACATACAGGAATTTTAGAGCAAACAGCAAAAGAAAAAATAAAGATAAAAGTAAATATCAGTTAAAAATACATTGATCAGTCAGGTTTAAGTAGCACTTAGACACCTTTCTCTAGTTCAGCCTAGCCCAGGACTTTTTTGCTCTTGGATTTATAGTGTAGATTTCAGTGCAGTGGAAGAAAATCAGTTTTATTCAAGTTTTATGTAGCATTATTGTTGTTGCCAAAGGAAGAAAATGCTTTATTGGGAAAAATAAAATGGAGTGTTTGCGGTCCTAGACCATTTCCATGTTGAAATCAAGTTGTTAGCTCCATAATTTCTCAAAAATGAGGAATTTGAAGGGAGAACCAAAAGAGATTGAAAATTGTTCTTACTCCTAGTAATCTTGAAATAAAACAAAATAATACGCAGAACTCTACAGTGACAGATTACAGATAATGCATTTGATTTATAGTAAGACAACTGACAACAAACAATTGTTTTTCTTAACACATGGTTATTCTTCTTCATAACTAGTAGCTGCCAATGTAGCCTAAAGGTGTTAAATTCCCATTTATCCAGTGAAATGAGTGTATACCCATTCAAGTGTCATAATAAACATAATTTAAAGAAACAAGTGACTTTGTACTTACTGTACATATTAGTGAAGACCAGCTTGCTCTCAAAAGCTGACTAGTTATGCCTACGATTTGAAAAGCACATGAGACAAGAACACACAGGTGCCATTTAGGTGGCTTTCATGTACATGATTAAAATACATGTGATTAGCTGTACCACTGTGGCAATTATGGCTGTGTTTTCTTTTACACAGACATATTCATGGTAATAAAAGCTCTAGCAGTTGATCTGGTGCAGAAAGGATTTATGTGAGCAAGATTTTACCCTCCTGAACTCTTATAACTATTTGTAAGCTGATTTTAATCAATGAGTTTTAGGTTTTGTCACTTTATCAGTCTAAATTGCAAACCTAGAGCATGGAAGCACCCTAAGTTTCATGCAGCCCCTCTGAAAAGTAACTAAAAAATAAAACCAGGACCTCAGGGTGCCAGGATCAATCACCACTGATGTTCAAAATAGTTTGACAAAGAAATTAGACATCAAGAGGTTAAAAAAACCCTCCCTGTTAAACCCATACATGATACAAGTGCAATAAATCTTTATGCATGTAAAGGATACATTCCTAGAGAACATACTTCTGCGAGCATTGTGCTTGTAACTTGTATTACATGCTGCTAAGTTTTTACTAATGTTCTTAGATGTGTTCTTTCAAAACGTTGATGTCTTTAAGTATTCTTGATGAAATGGAGGAGTGAATGAGTTTTCAAGACCACATCTTTGAGGTTATTACCACATATGATCTTATTAATATTTCTGTCAAGATTTTGATTTTTCTTTTACAAAGTAAATCATGAACCAAAATAATCATTAGTGTTACACTGTGAGGTTTGATTAATCTAAGTGCCCCAGAACATTTATAATTTTATTTATGTTTATATTGGCTATGTATTCGTCATGGAACATAATGTGATATAATTTGATACAATGATATCTAATAAAACATATCCAGTGATATATATATCCTATAATGGATCATAATTTGAGGAGAAGAATAATTTAGTTGGCTGAAAAGGCATAAGCAGGGCTCTGTTTCCAGCCCAACAATGGATCTTGAAAAAAATGCTGCTGCTTCAGTTCCAAATCTTATCTTTATGTATAAAAATTTTAAATAAACCATAAATATTTATCATCATCTTTACTGTTATCATCGCTACCAATAACTTCAACTACAGAACTCGACAGGACAACCTCTCTCTACTCCAGGTAGCTGAGAGTTGTATTACTGTAATTATTTTAGGGTGGGGTGTCCCTGCCCATGGCAGGAGGGTTGGAACTATGTGATCATAAGGTCCTTTCCACCCCTAACTATTCTATGATTCTACAATCCTGATTCTATGATTCAGAGCACCCATATTTAAGTTACTTAACTTTTGCTATCATGAATATATACTTCGGATTCATGAATATGTACTTTGGATTTTTCAGCAGGAATAGATGATGTTTGTATTCTTTAAATTAATATCGTAGAGAAGACAGCTACTGAAAGAACCCAAATAAGTGTCATGGCTGTGATAGTTTTGTTTGTGTGTCTTGAATAAATGCTAAGGCCAGCTAAGATAAACTGGAAAAAAGATGCTCTTTCTTCATAACATTACCACAGTGTGACCGAAATTGCTGTAACAACATAAAGAGGGAACTCAGACTCGCTCACAAGTTATTGAAGCTTAACAAGATAATCCATCATCTGACCAAAGTAGATGACCAAGTCAGTGCTCTCTGCCCATGGCAAGGTCCTGGTAAACTACATTAGCTTGAACTTTGTAACATGCTCCCATCCTGCATTTACAACAGTTTAGACCACACATGTAGTAGTTGCCATGGATAAGCTGATACTATGCTTTAATGCATTACTGCTGTAGTCACCTGCATGCCTGAACCCCTGCTTATAGCAATATATTTCTGCTCATAAAATTCCCTGCACAGACAAGACCAGCTTTTGCTTTTATCATTATTTCAATCGCTTTAGTGTAGATCCAATTACACAGGTATAAAATGTTTCTACTGGCATACCCTGGCATCAGTACAACAGCAGTTAAACAGATAACTCTGGAATCAGGATAGATGTGTAAATAACAACAGCTGATCGACAACTATGCTGATAAAATTTAAATGAGACCAAGCCTAAATCTTATCCTACACTGATAATAGGAATGTCTGTTATGTGTCAGACTTACTGGATGTGAAAGGAGTAAGACCAGAAGCTGATCTCAATAAAACCTCCCTCAAGTTCTAGTGGGCTATCCTTTGACACAGGTTAAAGCTACCCAGGTTTCTAGGTTGCTGTGGGCAGCTGCGTCCTAATCAAAAAACACCCAGCAATGGCAGCACTAAATGCCAGATTGATGATTACCACTTGAGCATATACATTATGGCATTGTCTAACTATACTTTAACTACATATACATATTTTACAATTCACAATGCGCTTGCACTGTTTCAGTAGGTGAAACAGAGAGATGTACAGATGAATGTAGGTGAAACAGAGACTGTAGATGTCTTTAGAGAGCACTGCTTTCTCCTGACTGCAGCCATGGGTCAGCATATAAAAAGGCAAAGGCGAAGGATTGTATTCTTCCTCCTCTTCTGCTTCTATTCATTTGCTTGCAAGATATTGTAAATTAAGAGCAGAGGCTCTGATCTGTGTTAGACCTGAACAAAAAATGTCTCATGATCTGTGTTAGACCTGAACAAAAAATGCCTCATGTTGCTTTGCGAAGGTAAAAAAGCTCAACCTGTAATCGGTACTGCCATGCAATTCAGGGCATATTCTACCCATATTTAAACAAAATGGTTTATCTGAACTGAAAATGAAGTATCTGTTGCAGTTGATATGTCTGCCAAATTTAAAACATGATATAAACTAAAGTCGACAGCATAAGCCACTCAAACAAGGCCTCAGGGACTCCAAAATGTGCCTTAATATTTATTTTTCATACTTGATTGTAGGTTATGCACAGGTAAGTGTAGTGCTACCCTGAGGGTTTTAAGTGTAATGTAGTCAACCATGATAATACCTTCAGTATCTAGGAAGACAGTTCTCACAATGACTAATATGAAATGAAAGCAAAGCTGAGTGTTTTTCAGACTAGTGTTAAGTTTTCTCTAGAGTTATTCAGTAGATTTCTGAAATATTTTCAGTGTTTCCCTACTAGTAAGACAGCAAGTATTGCCCCATTTGTGACACTGTATGTTCCAGCACTCGAAGAAACCTAACATTAACTTGCTTTTATAACTCCGTAATACATGAGAAATTGCTATCCTCCTGTATATCACTACTTCCTGCAGCAATTTGGACTCAAAAATGAATCACTAACCACTGACACATATATATGTAGTAATGGCAAAAAAAAAAAAAAATTACCCAGAATTACTCTGCTTCAAGTGCTCCCACCCATTTTAACCTGTCTCTCAGTGGTGAAACCTGTAAGAGCTAGTCATACAAATACCATGTCCTTATAGATATTTTTCTTAGCCTTAATTACCTTAAAATAAAAATGCAATCTCAGGAGGAATTTGAAGATGTTTGTACATATTACACAGACATATGCAAAACCAGAGCTGTGCCTCAGAAGAAAACAGTCTTCAGATTAGACTCACTGGCTCTAGCTGCTTTATGTTGTTCAACTGATACAAACAGATCTATGCCTGGCTTAACAGTGAGCAAATTTCAAGCAGCTTTATGTTGTTAGAATAGCACAGGACACCAAAAACTACAACTGAATGTAATTTTATCTCTCTGATAAAGGAAAAAAAAATGGTAAAGGGTAAAGTTAAGCCTTGGCTTCTTACACAGTCTTTTGCTGGAAGTTACACTTGCAGAATGGGATCAACAAAAATTAGCATGTTAAGTGAAGAAACACAGAACATAATGCTGTATCTTGAATTTCTGCCTCTCTTTGAGGCTTAATGTTGCTATGAATTTTTTGCTTGTTTTGGCATTTATAGCACAGAAACCTCTCTGCAAATAGACAGCTTAAGAAGCAAAAAGGCATATACAAGAAAGGAGGGATGATGTCCTCTTGCCCTTTTGCTGTAGGCAGCTCTGCTGTTTCAGTGTATTCACAGGAGACCAGATTGTTCCTCTCCGCCTGCTACTGGGTAGACTAGTTCCTTTTTGTATGGAGTCTTATTCCATTGTCACTTCAACTTAAAATCTGGCTGCTACCAAAAAAGTTCCTTCTGTCTGATTTGTTTTAATACCCATGTTTGTAGGGGAAGCCAAGTTCTACTTGAAAATACGGAATCATCATAATTCTAATGACTGTGCTATGGTCTCTGTATTGTGGTTAGCTTCCTGGCTGTAACATGATGCTTTAGCACAATTCAGTGTTAATTTTGTCTTGTGACAATGGAGAGCAATTCCTTTCCCCTTATCATCATCACAGTCTCGTCAATAGATTAATTACTAGAGCATAACAAATACAGATCTTAATCTATTGTAGTGTTTCAAGACTACTGTTGGATTCATTAGTTATAAAAAAAACAACATTTTACTCTTGGTTTTCATGCTTTCTAAAAGCAGAATACATGCCTGTGTAAACCAAGAATTAGTGTTGGAGCTTTCTGTGGATTATAAAGTTATTGACCTCAAGGGACATCAGTGACATTGTATAAAACTGAAAAAACTGAGCCAAAGTGTTCTGTCACCAGAGCCCCTGAAAGGTACCTAAAACCTTTTTCATAGTATAGTATTCACTATACTATATAGTTTTAATTTATGTTGCACAAGAAAAAAGTTTAAAGTTTACTTCCTTTACTTTTTCTTCCACCTTTTCATTCTTTTTCAACTTTGAGACCAACCACTCACGCTATTTCTATTTTCTTACAACTATTTGCAGGAAGATTTTCATATGCTTTATCATTTTGAGCCTATGTTATTTTGTAAACCTGTAGTGGGGTTTAAACTGCACCTGTCTGTACCCGAGGCTATTGAAGTCGTTATTCAGTGTTTATGGCTTCTTTCTTCTGAGTGTTGTTAATGAGAACTTTGGTTCTCATTGTACCTTTGTCCATTACCTTGAAGAACTATGTGGTAGTAGTTAAAGCTCCTACGGACCTGAAATGAGCTACTTGTTTTTCTTATTTTATAATTTTTTCAGACCTCAAATTGTTCTGGTTTATCCTTTAATAATCTCTAACTTTAAAAATGCTTACCTGTCTCAGCCTATAATTTTGCTGCAGATGAGGACGATGCCAGTACCCTACCCAGCTTATTTCACCTTCATCTGGCAGATGATATACTTATCTGCATAGACCGGTGCAGCAGAGTGCAGAGATCCCTGAAGCAGTATGGCTTCATCAAAACAATTTGCAGCTGGGCAGATTAGCTTTGCCTTTCAAACTGGGCTAATACGATTATATTCAGCCACACTAACATGATTATATTGCTTCTAGGCTTTATTCCTGCACTTCTGCACACTGCTGCCATTGTGGCATACAGACCTACCTACTCACTTGGTGACCACTGCATTGTCCTAGTTTTCTAGGCCATAAGAATCCCTTTACTGCATTCCAATGTTAAATTTGTAGTGACCACATTTTGTGACAGTGAGAATGCTCTGCTACAGTACAAATCCCTTCCTGTACCCTCCTCCCTGCCATATCTTCTGTTCACGTTTTCTTAAAGTTTAAAGATGTTCTTTCTGCACTGTGAGAATGACAATGAAATCAAGCCTGCCATAGTGCTGCATACAAATGTTTCCCAGAATAAAAAGGATAATTGCTAGTGAGTTGCAAATCTCAGTTTTAAGTAATAAATAATTATTCCATGTCCTAAGCAGTCAATCCCTGTCATATACTGACTGCATGCACCACTGATAAACTTTTGGAAATAAATCTCATAATAGGGCACCTTTTACTCTGTACCAACCTCAGAATGCATTATGAGGCTATTTAAACACTGGAAAGTAAAAAGCATTTCACAGAATTAATTTCCTCTCTTTCATGAGAGAGATATTGCGCATTAACTGATCTGAAACCAGAGCAACTTTCTTTTATAACGTGGTCACTCACTAGGCAGGCTTTCCACAAAGCACAGGAGCTGAAGTAAACAATCACTTAGAAGGAAGCTCTCTAGTGCCCTGCCATGCTGATGATTCTAGGAAAAGGGAAAAAAAAAAAACCCTCAAGTAACATTTCATTGCATGTTGAAAAGGAAGTGTAAGCACTCTGTTTAGAAAGCTTTAAAGCATAATTGGAATTCAACATGCAGATTTCTGTATTATTACAATGCTGTGTGCACTAGATCATTTGCTGAGCAGCCAGCATTTTAAACAACACATTGCAAGAACTTTCTGCTTGTACAATAACAATGTAGAAAAATTAGGATGACAGCACAAGTATAAACATTCTTCAGCTGAAATGGGAACTACAGTGCAGTGCTAGCCTATGTATTATGAGAACGGAGCATTTCTGCTTCCATGGAGCACAGATGGAGCACAGATCACTAGTATGCTAGCAAGCTGAACTCAAAACAGAGGTAAGCTACATATGTACTGGCAGGTAAGCTCACTGATCTTTTTAACCCAATGAACATCTGATGTGATGTGAGATTCACTAAATTGCACATTGCAAATCAAGGTCAGAATGAAGGGTGACCTACTGTTTTGTGACATTCTCCCTGCTTCACTGACTGAAATCAGTTGTGAATTACAGAGTACTTTCCCTGTGCTAATCTGACAAGAATTTGCAAATGTATTTGACTATAGAATTAAGCATATCTGGATTCAAATCTTCAAGAAACGGTAGGAAAATAACTGGAAAAAAAGTAAATTTATACTTGTTTTTATACTACCATGATGCTGATGCTGCTGTGCACAAAGACTGGTGTCTCTGTATGGAATTAAGGTACCATGTTCACTGCAAAGAGAGCCAGGAGGTTAAGCTGGCACTGCAGTATCCTAGGCTAACCCTTCCTTTTGCTGACTACAGTCACAGGAAAGAGTTGCATTGGTATGAGAATGTGTGTGACTGGAGCCTCCTCTTTGCTTTGTGAGATGGATGATGCTGGCAGAGCGCTCCAAAGCCACAGTGCACAGGAGAATCTGGGTCATTGTGCAATGTGTTAGCTGTGCCAAATCATAATGTCAGTGAAACTATCAGACCACTAACATAAAAAACCAAGTTCCTGATTGTGAAATATAATCTTAAATACACAATACAGACCAACTTTTATTGAGATTGTGAGTTGGTTTTGTTTTTGTTCTTAGAGTAAGTCATAGTAAAGAAAAGTATGTACACAGGAACAGTGTGTGAAAAAAAGAGTATGTATACACAAGGATGTGTATTTACACTCATTGAGGGTTTTACCATTCATGGCATACTGCAGAATTCACGGTCACTAGCAGGACTCAATGAAATGCCTGTTCTCCGAATCAGTCTCCCATTTATCTACTAAATCTTTCTATTTCATGCACTCTAAAGAACTATTTCTAAGTGGAAAATATAACCTATACATTGTGAAGAGGTATACATTAGCTCTTTAGCAAGAACGTGAAAGAAAATGTGATCTTGGATTACAGCTGTATTTGCCTATAACTGTAGATCATTAGCAAGGCAGACTGAGTGAATAGAAAAGATTCCCTGGCAACCCTCCCCCTCTTCCAATGCCTGCTCAAGCAGAAAAAAACAACCGCCCTGCATACATATTCCAATGAGCCACTGTGGGGCAGTAACAACAAAAACATTCCTACGCAAAACAAGGACCTTTGAACAGCCAGTTTGCCTTTTCTGAGCAAAGGCTACAAAGAAACAGTTCTTCGAAGAGAATCTGAACATTAGGATATTTGTTCTTCTATTATAAAATGTTATTAGGCTTTTTGGGAAACATTTTATAGATATGCGTAGCTTCAACTCCTTCCACAGAGATGCTTGCATACAGCTTTTTTGAAGCTGTTACTCATTTTTAGAGCAGAGAATCGAGGTTGCATGTGAGATATACCAGACTGTTTAAGACACTATCTGGATTTTCTGTGTGTGCATAAACTCTTCTACCTGAGGGCTAAGTAAATAAGTTCTTCTCAAGTGATTATTCTCTGAGCAGGAGTTTTTCCTTGTAAAGTATAGAAAACTCTGAAGATTAGATATTTTTGTGCAGTCTTTGTTCCTCTCAGGGCAAAATCTTCAGTGAACAGAAGTTATTACAAAAAATGATTCTATATCTTAAGGGTAAAAGAATATACTTTGTTCAGTTTTGGGTGTAACTTGAACCAGAATTACTGAGCTGCTTTGGATCCAACAATTCACACCTATAGGTTCAAAATTAGATTAATAGCTTTGTCTTCCTCTCTTCTAACCCATCCATTCTGTAGTTTTCATAATACCAATTAAATGTGAAGGAATCAACTGTTGTTTCTTTTTACATAGTACCAAAAGGGAAAAAATGCCTGTTTAAAGGTTGCTAATTCTAATCTGAATTCTGTAGGAATACAAAACTTTCTGTAACATTCATTCTAAATAGATATTGCCCTGTAGTGCTGCAGAAATTTTTTACCAGATGAGCAGTGTATGCTGAATTATAGAATGTGTAAAAAGTCAAAGTATCATACTCTGATTGAAGTGTTAGAAAAAGAGGCTCAAGACATCCAGAGAGCTGAATTACAGCCATGGCTCTTCAGTTACACTTTGAAGATCATTTCCATTTCCATTTTGATCTTACATCTTACTCATAAGTAATTAACATTTGGGGATGCATGACAGATGGTATGTACCACTTTGTCTTTTGGGGCAGTCTTCTCTTGTCTTGGCTTTTCCAGATATATACCAGCCCTAAAATAATTTTTAAGGGGAAGAAGAGAGAGATAAGTGAACTTATTTTGGCTTGCAAACAGCAATGTGAAAAAGCTGAAAGTTTCTTCTAATATTTAAACATTGTTCCAATTTTATTTTTAGACATCCATTTATTTATATTTAAATATAATTAAGATATTTGTTCGATCTGTAGGTTTCCAGATGTAGAATACCGTTCAATTTTTACAAAGATCAGGCTATCAATTTAATGCAAATAGGACCAGAAGCATCATTCGAAGTATTTCTCTTCAAAAAAATTTCCAAGCTAATGAATCTTACAGATGATCCTACTGATACTCCAGGATATGAAAGATGAGGTTGTCAGATCATCTGCAAACTGGAGATCCCTTACTGATGTTCCCTGTGTTTACAGCATTTGTGACTCTCATCTTTATCTCCACAGTTTGCTTGGCTTGACTTTTTCATCATATACAAACATAATGAAAAATTATGAAAAAGAAGTATTTGGAAGTTTTATTAATTTAAAGCTATCTCAGGGACTAGGAAGCCAGCAGAATTTTCAGTCAAGACCTGTAAGTGTTCATTACCAAGCCTGCAAGGCAGCAGTAACCATCATCTTCAAATTGTAGTGTTTCCCATCAGCTCTTTAAAAGAATTGCAGTGAGATTCGTGTGTTTATTGTTAAAGTGGAAAATGTTCTGAAGAAGATTACATCCAACAATTTTGCCTCACAGGAAAAGGGAAATTTTGCCACACAGGAAAAAAAAGCAAAAAAGTTAGAAAGTTGATAATGCCTATTTGCCCTCATTTACCCTGCAGAATCAAGACAGTCAGGAGAAGACACTGTATTTAACCCATATGTTAGCAGAACAGTTGCAGTAGTAGGATATTTCGTTTGAGGTATGTAGAAATAGTAACTACAGAGACATTTTTAACTATGCTTCGTGAGACATCTTGGCTGTGGTGGTATTAGAGACAACACAGGCACTCCCCCCTCCCCCCCCCCCCCCCCAAAAAAAAAAAAGTTAATTGAGATTTTCACATCCCAAGATCAGTTTAAAGAGTTTTTATAAAACAATCTTTCTGCCTGGATGATACCTAACAATTTGCCCACATAGTAGCACGGGAACTTTATGAAAGGTAGATTCAGATTGTAAGCAGACGCTTGGAGATGAGGAAATTAGTCAATCAGAAGTCCATAAAATGAAAAATAGGAGACTATTTTTGGACTAAGTCCAAAAAACGAAAAACAGTAATCTGTTTTACAAGTTGATGTTTTTAACAGACCTTTGTATTAGCAGCTTGCTGAACTCTGAGGCAGTCTTTCTATGACAGGCAATTGTATAACACCCCACAGCCACTGTCAGTCAATCAAGAATGATATCTATCTTAGGGCCCTAAAGTGTTACAAAATTAAGAGAACACAACTTGGATTATTCTGTTTTGAGATCTCAGCCTTTAGTTTTGCAATCTTTTTTCTCCAAACATAGATGCACTTACTGAAAAACAAGCCTTGAAACATTCCCATAACTATCTGCTTGTGAAGTAAGACGGAAAAAAGAAATCAAGAATAGCTTCCTTATAAAACTAAGCACGTTACATCTCAATTTCAGTTTAGTTCACCTTGCACTGCTAGTCCCAGGGCTGCTAGGCTTGCTTGATAATTTGGCCCTAATTTGGTGTTTTCTTTGGTTACCTCCTGTTTGGATCAAACTTTGTGCCTAAACTGGCTGGCTGTGGGTAGTGAAAGAGGTTAGTGTGTAGATTCCATGTTTTTATAAGCTGTGACCTGTCACTTCAGTGATGATATTTTTTTCAATGTCTTTTACAAGTGTAATGTAACTGGTACTGTTATGTAATGATATTGGTGCTACTTGTGTTTCTAGCCTAAATTAATTAGTTACCCAGAACGAGCTAGAAACATGATTTTAAACAAGACCAGGGGGAGTTTTAAAACAACCCATAATATCAAAATTCAGTGTTTGTGCACAAGTTCTGTATGTTTGACACTAAACCCACAGGATTAGCTATAAATTGTGGCTAGAGCTGGTGGAGGTGGGGAGGAGGGAGCAGGGGTTAGGCTTATACTGGAACTGTCTTGAATCTTCATTTTAATTGATTATCTTCCACTTGCTGGTTTCTACCAGAAAATGTGGGAGTCAGATAAGATAGGCAAAAAGATTGTCAAAACTCAGAATCTCATTTGCTAGTTTTCCTTTTTTAATGATTTGTTTCTCCTGAGCACTTAGGTTTAGAATTAGGGACAAGTGGTCCAAATGTACATTTTTGTGGAAAAATTAAAGGACCACTGTGAAAATGACAAGAAATGCTGGAGAATATATTCTTCTCTGGACTGACACACATTCTAGAAACAAATCTGTGCTGGAAACACTGATTATATATACGAGGTATAAAAGCATAACTGGCAGTTAAAACCTTGTTGAACAATGCAATGATACTGTATTTCTTAACTTGGAAGGCTGCTCATCCAGCCTGCTCATCCACGATGTTCATCCATCCCGTGTACCATTTATAAGACATTGTGTTAGCACTGAATTAGCTTATAGATTGTTTTAATATGACTTGAAGCAGTAGGGTGTGTAATTGTCTGAATGCTTCTTTCCACTGATTGCACAGCATTACTTCTTTCTGCACCTGAGAAGGTTCTTTCCTCCACCTGAACACTTAACAAGCAAATTTCCAGATATTTGGAAGCAAATGCAAACAATTTAGAACAAATCTCATTCCTGCGATTAGGGCCTAAAATGAAAACCTAACAAACAGAGCCAATACAGCTATGTTTTGTAACATTTTGTTTTCAGTGGGTTTTGTTGTTATTTGCTTCAGCAAAGTATTTCGGTGTGATACCCTTCCTCATCCTAATTTCTGGTTTCTGTAAAGTAGTTTTAAACCCTCTATACAGTACACTCTGTACATACAAAGTATACGAAGAGTCAATGGGATGAGTAGCCTTCAGGACCATTTAGCATTTTTCAGACTGCCATTTACTTTCTGCCACAATTTTCTGGGTACCATGTCATATTGTTGATGTTATGAGTTACATTTCCCACTAATTACTAAGTGGACTTCACCAAGGAAACTCGAGTTTGGGAATTCCTATGAGACTGTGCTTTGAATTGCCTACACATGTACAGTCCACAAAGTAATTGCATCACTCAAAGTAGTGTGTGATAAATGCCATTATGTGACTTAATTAATGTCTGCAGAGCATTGTCAGATTCATAAGCAGTCAAAAACATTACCATGATGTTTTTTACATCTACTAATTTTTTTTTTATAAGCAAGAAATAAAACCCAGAGCAAAGGTGGTCAGATGGGTTGGCAATTGATTGGAAAATCACCAAAGACTACATGGAGAGGAAAGCAATGACTGAAAAATGCAGCAATGAGAAAATGCAGCCATCAGGGATATCTGGTATTAAACCCTCAAAGAAACATAAATATTAATCTTTTTAAATTATTTTTGCATAACACATTAGCTTGCAATGAAAGTGGCATGTAAATGCATGGGCAGCATGGGAGGTAGCAAAATGCCTAACATACTAGCTTGTGTGTGAAAAGTATATTTACACTTATTTGACTGGTGAGAAGACAGGACATTTATGTTATTTTAAATATAAAATACTGTACACTTTCATTTATATACTTTTCTTTAGAAAGCCACGTAATTTACTAAGGCATGAGGTTGGGTCAACTAAACAGAAGTTCCAAATATGGACTACATGAGGAGCGTTACAAGTAAAGTATTTGAGCAATAATTACAATTACAGATACTTTTTATCTAAATTTTATGATATGCTGAGGCATAATATGATAGGTGTTTCACATATACATAGATAAAGGAGGTTGAAGCAACCTTATCAAGGGGTCTATGTATGATTCTTATACTTGGAGTATACTTCCATGTATGATACCACACATGATAAAGTGTTGCAACCAAGCAAATCCTATTATAAGCTAAAGAACCTCTCACTATAACCTTCTCTTCACTATAACCTTCCAAAGTTAGGGGGGGAAACTATTTTTTGCTTTTGCTTTTCCAGAAACCTATCACTCACACAAGGGAATAGATACCAAAAGAGGCTTGAAAATGATTTATTGAAAAATGTAGTGCTTGCCAACTGAACTAGACGTCTGAATGTAGAAGTAGCTACACTTTTATTAGACTAACATAAAATAAGAGGTGTACATAGTTCTGAAGTCCCTCAAAGGTCCTTTCATCAGTTATCATTTTCCATTCTTGTGAAAGGAGCACTGAGATTTCCAAATCATGTGTATCAGCCAAATTTTCTCTTTCCCCAATCTAATAAAGGTCGCTTTATAGCAAAAAAATTCTTTTATCTCTCTCTCTCTCTTTCTGATAAAAAAATCCTGCTACAAGTCCATTATGGAGAAGAATCTTAAAAGATAAACAGCACTAAAGAGAGCTGTTTGGTTTTACCAGTTGCTTTTGCGAAGGAGAGGTTTACTGGTGTGTATCTCTGTAAGTACAAACTAAAACCAACAGTGGGTGATGTGTCATTGCATCCAAAGCTGTTTTTCTATTTGATTCCTTATACTGTGGTATTTATCAAATATAATTTTGAAAAAAATGTAAATGACAGGCCAGCAAAGACTTCTCTAAATAAAAATGCCTCACTTCAGAGAAAAAAAGATTGATGCTCAAGAGTGATTTAGATATGCTTGGGGTCTAGCTTTCTTGCCAAGAGGAGGAGGTAGTGGTAGGCCTTAAGCAAATGCATGCAAAAACAGCATGAAGAGAATGAAAAGATAGAGTAAGGGCAAATCGGACTAGTAAGATAGATAGCAAGTGCAATTGAGTAGGAACTAGGATACATGACAGAAGTAGAATTTCAGGGAAGATGCTGACACAGATGGCAAGACAAAATAAATAGAGTCAGAGAAAAAAGTAATAATTTGATCATAGTATCTCGCAGTAAAGAAGTATCTAGAGTACAGTGCCAAGGTACAGGTTTTAAAAAGAATTGTACTTCAGTTCCGATTGCATAGATAGCCTTGTTTGTACTGTAAGGCTGCAGGAGCTCATACTCAAAAAAAAAATCACTAAATACTACTGCATTTTATTAATGATATGTTATGTAAAAATAACAACTTATTACCACTTTGAAATGACAAAAATATCTTGAGGTCAACCACTAACTTCCTCTTCGTCTTTCTGCATAGAAGTACATTTGAAATACAGTGCTTTGTATGAAATGGAAACAGGAATGCTTTTCTTTATGATATCATTTGAGACCTGAATCTCAGCCTATGTGGGAAATGAGAAGGCTGCAGTAGGCTGTGCAGCAGAACAACAGGTTGTGTGCTGTAAAACAAAGGGAGAATGTTGGCGCATCATATTGGTGTGAAGAAGCACTGCCGTGGGGCTGTGTAAAAGGTGTGCAGGGAGTAGAAGAATAAAGAAAACAGAAACAGAGAGAGAAGCCAGTTGTGAACAGTACTGTTCGATTTTTTGAGTAGGGAAGCTACTCTAGAAAATTTGAAAAATCTTCATCATTTAAAACCATTTTTAAATGATTACTAATATGACCTCGATTATGTTTTCTTCACCTGTACCCGCGTATTTACAATCTGAATGAAAACAATGAGAATGGCTGCTAAAGATGCCTGATGGTGCGTATTTTCTTGGAAGTGTGTATTCATATTAAGGAAATGTCAGTATGAACACCTGCAACTCGTATTGCTTGGAACAGTGAGAAACGTTGGCTCACAACTACTCACTGTCTTCAAATGAGGCTACTGTTACTTTGTGGCTGTTACTGTATGTAATTTTGCACTTCAAAATGTAAAGAAAAGCATGTTGATTATTAAAAACATTGCTCTTCTTTACAAAAATGATGTAAATACTAATGAATGGCCTTCAGTGAAGAACAAACTGTCAAGTACAATGGATTTCTAAGGGAATATTCTATTAAAATTCACAGTTTCTTCACAAGTAATTTGGTGAACACTTGATTTCAAGGTAAGTGCAGAAACAAACTGAAATATGATGCTGTAAGAAAGACAACTGAAATCAATTTACAAATCACTGCAGGTACCACGACAAAGAAGAACAAGCTGTAAGGCATTGTACTTCTAATTTCTTCTTTCTCTTTTACACAGCTAAGCACCCTAAGGTCAGTGTGTATTAGTCAGCAGAAGAGAACAAGGTTCTGTGCTAAACTTTGACCAGAAGCGCATTAAATTTGTATTCATTCCTTTGTCTGTTGGCTGACACATATGGATAGGAAATACAATCTTCACATCTCTCTGCTTTGTGCCTCAGAAATGTGGAAAAGACACTAGTTGCCCAACCTTTGCTCCAGTCTTTATGCCTGCAGTGAACAATTGAAAGGACTACACAGAGGTATGTTTTTGTCTCCTGGTATCTTCATGTCACAGTTTGTACCTGTAAATGAAAAACCAAATGGTTTTGAGCAGGTAACAGGTCTGATCCTTCAGGCTTTCTGGGCCTGAAGAAAAACCTGCTCCTGACAGTGAAAATCTGCAAGGCAGTTTCTGTGGGGAAGTAGTTCAAAAAACAGCCTGTGGGGCACTTGCAGATTCTAGGCTCCACATGTGTATACAAGGTAGAACGAAATTAGCAGCTACTTAACAACTGAAAGTTGCAATATTTGTTGTGTGTTTTTTTGTTATTAACTTCAGTTATTTCACATTGCTTTCTTCTAATTTTTGAGTATCAAAAACAAAAAAAAAAAAAAATCCAAACCAAACCAAAACTCAAAAACATTCAAAAGTGGCTCATTTCAAAACAAACAAACAAAAATCAACAATGCATGTATTACTGCACTTAACTGATGTCGTGTTACGGACACAGACTGTTCACCCACTTGTGCATTGCCTATCTTACTGAAAGAACAAAAATGTAATCAAAGGACTGTAAGTGTGTGGATGTACCTTACCAGCTTCTGAGATTAACCTGTACTGTTTTAGTTCCTGCTCTTGCTGTTCAAACAATTGAACAGGATCCACATACCATCATTGTGGAAGACACAGATTGTGTCAGTGCATCTCGGTGTTCTACATAATACTTTTGTTTTTGTTAAAATGAATTACACACATGACAGAAATTGGGATTAGACTTTCATGCACTTTATCTAGAAAGTAATTTATTTTTATTTTTAAATACCTGGTTATCATTACTGATCTGTAAAAAAGCAAATTTTTAGCATACTGGACAGAAAAATATATTTGAAATTATTTTTATGATGTGGTGGATCAGAAAAAGAAAAAAAAGCAGTAGTTTTTACCTCTCCCCATAAAAGAAGAATATAAATAAAGGTATTTCAGTATTGATGTAGAGGACCATTGTCAGGAAAACACCATTAAATCAATTAAAGTTAAATTCAAAAAAATAGATAAAAAAAAAAAAGCTCATACTAAGAACAAGTATAGCTGAATAATCAAGAACCTATTCCTTAAGTGCAATGAGAAAACTTCTCAACCTGAAGGATCGTTATACTAAAGATTAGGATAGTTAGTAAAGAAGGAGTAGCATTGTGACCTAGCATTCTCATGTTTTAAGGCAATTTCGAAAGGCAAAGACTAACTGGTATACTGTTTGTTTATGGAACAGTCCCTAATACCCGACCCATTGACAAATGATTCACAGTATGAAGCCATATGTAAAAGTTGTATGTGTATGTACAGCGTTGGCTGTGTAACTTTTGCTTGAAGGCATCAGGCATCTACTGGTCAGGACAACCATATGAACTGGGATGTGACACAAGTGTCCCAGCCTCCAAGCATCTTATACTTCACCTGCCACAAACCCTTCAGGATTCATTTGAAAATCTGCATTGATGTCAGTAAGAAAACACAATAAATTTTTACAAAATCCATGATAAACTATAAGGGCAGGTGTAAAACTTATTTATTTGCCCTCTATTCTAATGTGAAGCTATTTGGTAGGCTCATGATCATCCCTTTTTCCTGTCTGGCATTTCCTATGTGCTCTTTTCTACATCCCTGTCTCATTTTAGAAGATCTTGGGTTGACCATGGCCTTTTTTATAGAAGACACTGGTAGACTCTTCCATGGAAGGTTAAACTGTTAACTTGGAAATAACGATTAAACAATGCATTTAATGGTATTTTTATTCAAGTCCAAGGTATTTTTATTCAAGTCCAACATCAGGGCAAATGCACTGCTTAGGTCAGCACTGTGGTCCACCTTGTTGCTCAATTTTACTTAAAATAGTGCCCTTAGTCCATAACGCAGAACTGGCTATTAAGTGAATATTCCCTCATTCTTTGGAAAGTGCATTGCATTATGCTAACCTCAAAGAGAATACAAGCATTTAAGTACAAATTAAAATTATTATCTACTTCTGGAGAATAGTGTTTTTATTTACATTTTCTTTATACAAAGTCTTACAAATTTCTTCCCTTGAATAGCTTGGCTTCTGTTAGTAACTGAGGCTAACTCATTTTCTGTTATAACTCAGTAGACGACAGTAACATTCAACTGTGTATCAGCAGTCACAAGCTTCTCATAATTAGTAACAAATTCATTATGGATTTGAGGCAAGCTATAAAAAAATATAAGAAACAGTAACTGAGTTTTCTACCTCCTAGTATGATGGGATTGGTTTAAAAATCAGAATGTTTTTAGTAAATTCTTAAATGCAAATATTTTTTCTAATATTTCATGAATAAAATTGAAGATTCTTTAATTAAGAGAAAAATATTCTAACAGGGAATCCTGGTGTTCTGGGTGGTGATGTATTAAGAAATTAATACATTTAAGGGATTAATAACTGAGAAGTCAGAGGGGAATTGTCATCCAGCTGAAGTCTTTCTGATAGGATCCTAATGTAATCGGTTCTTTGTCCTTCACTGCTTGACATTTTATCAATGCGCTAGAAGAAAACATCAAATCATCCAAGATAATTACTGTGGATTACACAAAGATAGATAATGAAGAGGCCAGGTCACTGATCCTGATTGCTGAGGTGAATTCAAACCATTATTATGAATTATAATTCAGCCAGGTAAAAAAAAACAAAGAAACAAAACCCATAAAACCAAATCAAAACTCCCACCATATATCTAGGCCCCCCCAGATGAAGGTAGCACTTACAGGATAAATAAAACATGAGATTGTTGGAATCATGGTGGGTGAACCTGAGCTTCTGCCCTGCAGCTTGACTGTCACTGAGGTGCCAAGGCACGATGCGAGGAGCAGCAGTGGAGCGGGGGGCACTGGAAGCCTGATGGCTCTCACCACAAGCCGCAGCCCCAGAGGAGTGGGGCAACATGAGCAGAGCAGGCCTGGGACAGGGGACACATCAGCCACAGGATGGTGAAGGTGCTGAGGGGTCTGGTCTGAGGGAAGCCAGGAAACGAGGTCTGCCAGGCAAGGTCAGGGTCAGCACACTTCAAACCCAGATGTGCTCATTGCTTTCACTGCACTGTGGGTGCACTGAAGCATGTTGTATATTCACAACCTGGCAGGAACCACAGCTCAAGAGCCCTGAACCTCATTACAGCTGGGTTAGTTAGCTCATCTTGATAAATAACTGGAAGATGTAAAGCCTACCACTAGGAAAAGCCTACAATGCTCACATACAATTGGCAGGAATCTTACCGGTTCTAAACACGCACATTTGATCATTTTCTGTCATCCTATGAAGGGAGAAGGACTTTAAGGAGTGATCACTAGCAGCAGCTCAGCAAGCGGGTAGCTCAGGGTGTCTCAGACCGCCCTTCCCGGCGCTGATGTACCCGCGTTAACTGCCTCAAGCGCCCTCCTGCACGCGCTCCCGCCTCAGGAGGCCACTGAGGCGAGGCCACGCCCCCGCTCGCGTTCCAGAACCTTCTGCCGTCTGCGCGGACACCTGGCGCTCGTCAGCCGTTGCCAGGATGCGCTTCACAAACGCGGCTCCAGGCAGGAGCTGAGGTGAGCTAGGCTGGGCGTTGTTTGCGGATGTTGCCCTTTGAGGAGGGGTGTGGACGCGCGGAAGGACAGGCGGAGCTGGAGGCTGGGACTGCAGGCCAGGGATCCTCGCCTCACAGAGAGGTAAGGGCAGTGTGGAGGCTGCGGTCCAGCCCTCCCGGGGGGTTTGTGCGCATTCGTCCATCGCGACAGAGCAGTGTCTGGTTGCGTTAAGTCGGGTCCGTTAGCCCGCCCGGGGCCGCGCTGCTGGCGGCGTCTGCCCGCGGGTAGGCTCGCAAGTGACTCACGTCGTCTTTTTCTCTCAAACGAAGCAATGGAGCCCCTCGAGGTCTGAGCAGCCGGCTTTTACTTTCAGTTTAGACGGCAGTTCTCACCTCCTTGAGCAAGTCTGTGTGCGGAATGACGAAGTGCTTAGTGGGCTCATAGTTAAATTGCGTGTTTGCTCAAACAGGAGCTAATTTAGAGAAGTGAAGGGGCTTCTGTTTAATTCATCCTTCGCAGTGCACTAATTGAAAACGTGACACTTCGTAAGAGGGAAAAGAAAAACAAACTAAACATGCGGTTTTGTGATCACCAGCGTGTTGTGGAATTATTGCGGTTTCCCCTGGATGTTAATTGGAAATGGAAATACTTGCAATTTGCAACTCCTTTACAAAATCACTGTGGTAATTACAGCTTTCTCAAGCATAGGTGTCATTTGTGGCTGATAGCAGTGTTTGAAAGGTTGACAAATAAAGGCATTAGATTGGTTGAAATGAGTGTTTGTAATTTTTAATTAGAATTTAGTCTTCTTTTCTGAAACATTACTTAGGTAATGATTGGGTGGGGGGCTTCTTTCTCTTTTTTTTTTTTTTTTTCAAGTTCCCTACAATAAATGTCGAAATTATTTCTGCGTTTATGCTGTGTCAGATGTATAGATGATTCCTTTAGTTTGTAAGTTGGTAACTCACCGAAGATGCTTTTAGGCTTTTAACTGTACTTGTGGTTTGTTTTTTTTGTTTGTTTTTGTTTTTTATGTTCAAATGTGTTAGTACTGATGAATTTGGTAGACTTTAAACAGCTTCCTAAAGGTAAGTGTGTGTGCGGGGCTTGTCTCAGTGAGGACTAGTGGCTCAATGGAACTTAACGGTAAAGCTGAAGATCTTGGCCGCTGAAGTTCTCGTTGGAAGGAAGAGAAGCTACAAAGGGCTTCCTGACTAGTAAATAGGGCTTAAAAATTGAGATTTTTTTCATATTACTGGTGAATTTTATAGATCTGCTGTTACTTTTTGATGAGGCTGATTGTTAGTGTTGTTTTATGCTGAACAGGTGAGATTAGTTAACAATTAATTAGTGAGAAGTATTGAAGGTGAAAGAAAACCTGGTGGTGGAAGGTGTATGTACTGGTGGGAGAGCTCAGGTAACTGTAACAGTTCCTGCTCTAGAAGATAAGGATTTAGTTTATTTGCTCTGTGTCATAAATTGTATTTTAAATACGTAGTTAAGAAGTCATTCTTTATATGGATCCCTCATTTTACAGGGCAACATGTCCATGAATTCCTGGCTTGCAGAAGCTGTGAATGTGAAGCAAAATCCTGTCCAAGATGACAGTGATAATCAACACTTATTAAACAGAAGGTATGTTCAGGCAGGACATGGGGTATTGTCTATATGTTCTGTTTTCTCAGTATGATTCATAATTGAGTGACTTGTGAGGGAAGGCTGTTGTATATTAGTAGGTAAACCAAAGGGAGGTGTGGGAAGAGCTTTGGTTGGTGAGTTGGACTTTGGTTAGGAAGCTTCTGCTTCAGCAAGCTCGGAGCTTGGTTTGTGTAAAGATGGGGATTACAGTGTAAACAGAACTGTAAGTCTCTACAGCAAAGGAATCTGGTTGGGAATCACTGTATTTAAGTGATCTTCTGTTTCTTGTTTTGACATTTGTGCTGTGACTTCAGGTTCTATTAGTCACCATGTTCTCTGCTGAGACAACATACCAGCCAGCCACGGTTGTGAATGACTATAATGTGCTTTCTTACATATATACTCTTGGTTTTCTGTACCCAGAAGTCTTCTTGCCAGCCTTTCTTTTACAGCCAATCTGTTTTTGTCTTAGTACACTAATTGTGTTTTTTTAAATGGTCATCATAGATTCATGCACCTTTTCTGCTTGAGAAGTTAATTTGCATATCTCATGGAATATTATAACAGGATATGCACCTATGCTACTTTATCTCATTCTCTTTCCTTGTTGCAGATAATTAGTTACCCAAAAATTCTGTACAAAAGCCAGTACTGCATGTGTGCAAGTAATATAATAGCTAGTCAACTGCAGTTGATACTTTATCATTTCGAAATAGCATGTCTGCTTTAAATTTCAGACTGACTGCATCCTCGGAGCTTCTTTGGACTAAATGCTTTAGATCTTATCAGTGGAGAGTGAATCACGCTTTCATCTTCCACTTAGCACATGATGAAGAGTGTGTTTGCTCAAGATCCTTTTCAGGTTAAATTATAATGTTTGGAATTTGTTTTCCTTACTTGTTCTGTAATTTATTTTAATTTTCTGATTGATCAAGTGTCTATTCTTAGAAGTATGCTGAGAGTTTCCTTATGCTCTTCTTGAGCCCTACCAAAGGGCTCCAAGTTAAAATATTTTTTTTATTTTTTTAAATGGAAACTGGTACAGACGAAACCTGAAACAGATGTTAGTGTGAGAACCAGTGAAATAGGCAACAGTCCCTGTTACACCTAATAGTGCCCTAGAGGCTAGAGCATAGACTGGTTTGTCAGGGCCGTATTTTCACTAATGGGCCTTAATTGTCCTGATGGGACTTAACTGGGGCATCCTCTCCCATGTTCTGTGCAGTCTGCCTGTTGATGCAGGCCCCTTGCCTGTCCCAGGTATACGTGTACCCAGCTGTGTCTCCTGCTCTTGACTTAGTGACAGTTTTTCCTGGATGGACCTTGGAGCTGTACTTTGGGTAGCTTGGCTCCAGTCACATATCTGGTCCTGTTTGGACCTGTGAGACTGTCCCCTGTTTGGTGAGGCTGTCCTTGCCTGGCTTATTTCTGCCCCTGGCGCAGCCCATCTTCTTGCTTTTTCTCTGAGAAGTTATTTGTAACATCATGCTTGTAATCTTTGGGAAAGTTGTTCAAAACCATTGCAAAGGTTCTGTTATCAAGCAAAAGCTAATATTGCATACTTTACACAAAGGATTTTGTGTGGAAAGAAGTCCACTGTTTATTTGAAGGGGTAAATTTTGCTGCTAGTAGAGTTCCCAGGTAGCATCCAGATCAGCAGTACTCCAGACACTTAATGGGCAGAGCAGATGGAATCTGATTAAGGAATGTTTCCCTTAAAGGTAATCCTACAAACATAAGCAAAATTGACAGTTTCCATCTGTAATCTGGGACTTCGCTACATTTCATTTGATTTCTCAAAACCTGTGAATTTAGTATGAAGAGAAAAGTCTCTGTGGTTCTCATAACTTAATATGTTTAGAGACGTGAAATGGCTGGACAAAAAGCAGCAAAGGAGAAGGGGGTAGGAAAAAAATCAATCATAATATTTCTGCATGCAAGACCACTAAGACCTGGTAGAGAACTCCAGCATGGGAACAGAATCTTTTGTCTACCCCTGTTAAACTGTATTTGCATACATTTCTAGGAGTTGCTTTTGAAGAAATTAGGGTGATGAATAAGAATATTTCCCCCTAAATTCAATAAAAACAACAAGTAAGCATTATGCTGTAAAATCAGAATACTTTTTAGTGAAGGAACTATAATAAATCTAGGGGTTTTTGATTCCTTAATGTGGAATTAAATCAGTCTTAGGCTGTCTGAGAAGCAGGAGTTGCCTTGTAGAATAGGACCCACAGAACTGTTTGGTATCTTGGGTGTATTGCAGTATTTTTGTCTGTTAGTGCTCTTGTATTTATGTCCGCTGCACTCCTGTTGTTTCCTTCTGCTCCCTGCATTGGTGTGGAGAACAGCAGTTCAGGGCAGCGTGCTCATCCTTGAGGGTGAGGGAGGCAGAGGTCTCCATCTGGTGGTGCTGGTGTCTAAAGAGGGGGGTAGGAAAGGGATATTACTTTAGGCTTTTTCTGAGGAGATACAAAATAGCTCAAAATGGTATGATATGAGGAGGGAAGGTGCTTTTGAAAGCCCTGAAGTGCCTGAATGTTTTGTAACAGTAAGTTGTTTTGGTTTTTTTCTTTAAAAAAGTTCACTGTTATATGGAGGATGTGCGCGATGATAAAGCCTTTCTTGGAAGTGTGAGTTTTCATTCTGCTTTTATGGTAGAATATTCAAGTGGTCTGATATCTGCATAGGAAACATCACTGTCCACTGTAAGAAAGGTAATGGAATTAAAGCCTGAAAAAATGTGATACAGAGGATATTAAGCATGTGATGAGTGAAAGACAGATGTAGATTTGTATTCTGTTTTTTGCTTTCATTTAAACAGCTAAATAAATGATTATCAGTATCGCAATAATGGAGACACAATTTTATTCACTCATCATGTAACAAACCAACAATTCACTACTATATTGTAAGTTTACTTGCACAGAAGATGAGCTACAGGAAGAATTCAGTGGTAAAGGGGCAGTCTGGCAATCCTTTGAGGTTTTTGTCATGTATGTGTAGCTTCTATAACACACACCATGTTTCATCTTTTATGTTTCTGTTTCATAAAGGTAACTATGGGAGCTCTCTGCAGGTGTGCAGCAGTTAGGAAAAAGTTGGAAAAGATTGGGACTTAAATAGTGTTTAGCTGATTAGGCTGCTGGAGAATATTTTAGACAGTACACACAACAGGGTGCTACTACAAAGACTGTTACAGTATCAAAGCAAGTAACATTAAGAGGAACAAGATGATTTAAATGGGGATTTTTATTTTTATTTTTTTTTTAGCTCTCATGGGGGTTTTTGTTATGCATAACCATGTGGTACCTCAGAGTACCAAGTAAATCTGCATAACAGAATGTCTAGTGACTCTTGCAATATTTTTGGCTGTTTTCTAACTCATTTTTCAGTTAGACACAAAGTACTATGTTACTGTAGCTATTGTATATTTCCAGCCTGTTTGTAGTCGTAACACAAAACTAAAATGCAGGGTATTTATAAACTGGAAGTAATTATGTTTATATACTGTTTAAAAATTGGTGATAGGATGTGGTCCTCATGAGAATTTTTCAGTGTTATTCCTGTGAGATAAGACCAAATAAATGCTAAATAGTTTTCATTGTTTTATGTAGCCTGGAATCCGTTTCATTTCAAAGGAATTGTATGTTTTGTTTCTCTAGTTACTTCCTGATTCATCTGTTAAGTCAGGCTGCCTTCTCTGTAGCATTGGGTTCAAGAGCAGGGTGTTCTTGTGTGCTGAAGTAGCCAAATATTACAAAGTAATGTTTTCTGCAACATTGATTTAGTTAAAGCACTCCTGAAGCCTAACAAGTGCTACACCTGAGATCTGGTGTAGTTGCTACATTTTCACAGGAGTTTAAATTGTAGTCGTTGCCAAAATGTGCCAAGAAAGTGCTTTGTTTATTGGTGTGAGAGTGTGCAGCAGCCCTTGTGGAACAAGTGTTCTATTAGAGCTGAAGGTACTGTCAGTGCACCCAGAGACAGAGCCACTGTCTGACTTTTTAAAATATAGCATAACATAGCAACTTCTGGATTTTATCTCTGGATTTACTGGTCGCTGCCTTGACTTCCAGTTAAATAGTGTCAAGATAGAAAGATCTAGCTTCCTTTGAGTATGACGGAGTTAAACAGGTATGATGCAAAGTTTTAATAAAATTGACTTGGATAAAGTTTTGCTCTTCATTCCAGCCTAAGTTACTTCCAGTGTAAGATGTTTTGTTTATGCATGGCCTAACTAACTCTCTTGAATGCTTGCTTACCCCTTTTGTTTCTGTTCTTAATTCATATTAATTTGATGTATTGAGCTTTGCATGAAGAGGAAAAGGATGTGAGTGCTTTAGGTTATTTCATTTGTTTGCAGGTCCCTCTCAAAAAAGGATTTAATTTCTGAAACGGAACAAAAAGCATCTTTTTTTTTCTGTAGTGGTAAAAGGAAAATTCCTTTCTGTTTCAGCAGGATAAGAGACCTTTATCATATCCTTTAAAATGTTTTAAAGTGGAGTATTTCTTGTCATCTGTCAGCTTGAAAGGTCATGGTTTAGGCAGACATTCCTAAGCCCCTTGGATAATGTTTACAGTGCTCTCAAATGACTTAAAATGGACTAAATTGTTTTCAGCCGACAGTAGTAAAGGTCATGGAGGAAATCTGTTTAGTCAGCCTTGCTTGCTTCCTAAGTACACATAGTAAAAATGTGCCATAAACTGCAGCAAGAAAGAAGTTTTAACTTTAAAAGATGCTGGAGGCTAAGGGAATGGAATGTATCTCTTGTGGATATAAATTGCTTGGTAGATAATTTACTAAGTAGGGGTTGTTACAGGAAACTTTTGTCCAGTTGCTGCTAACTTCTACTTTTTCCTTTTGTTATCCTCTTTCACATTACAGTTCATTACTTGGAGAATTTATAGTCTTAGGGGCATATTCTAATCTCAGCGTGGGTGCTCATAACTCTTAGACACTCTAATAAAAGGCAGGCATGTGCTTAAGGGGGTGCAGGTGGAATGGGGGCAGCAGACAAAAAAGGCTGTACCTCAGTGATGGATTTCCTGAAACTCCTCTTCAGCCCTCACTTGCAACCTGACTCTGGTGCTGTGAGATCTTGAGCAGTATCTCACCAGGAATGTCATCCTGTTGGACAGTGATAGTTCTTGTTGAGGAAGCTGTTGCCAAATATAATGATCAAATAAGATTGCCATTAGAGGAAAAAAAAGTGTCTCCAATTTGTTATGATTCTATGTAGTAAAGAGTAAGTTTAGAAACTCCAGCTACAGAGTAATGCTGCTGAGCTGATTCCAGGCACCTCTGGTTGCATTTGCCAAGTCTTTGAAAATGGGACTCTCAAATGGTGTTTATGGCCTGTTTGTTAATACCTAGAGGTAGTGTCATATATTTTTCTGAGGCATCTCGCATCAAAGCATTTGAAACTTACCCTCAATTATACATAGAACATTAAATAGAAATACTTGTAACAGTTCAAATAGGTTCTCGTCATATTCATTTTGATTTAGGTAATCATAGGGACAGATTCTTAAGACCAAAGTTCATTCAGTGTAGGAGCAGTGAAAGAAAGGAAGTGGCCACATTGACGAGTCCTCTCATCCTAGGGTTGGTTAAGACATGCTGAAACTGCAATTTCAGGGGCTGTCCACTGAGCTTTTGCTATGTGTTTGTTGTGGGTTTTTGTGTGTGGATTTTTTTCCTCCTCGGCCTACTGTCTGTGTTACATAAAGGGAATGAAGTAATACTGAATTGCAGCATTTGCCTCATGCCATCCAAGGACTGCAGTACAGTGCAAAAGTGCTTAGAAATAACTTGCCTATTACTTACAGCTAAGGAAGAAAAAATCTTTAATGTTATTTTATTCCATTGTGTACTGTTACCTTTTTAAATATGTGTGGCTTACGCATAGGCTTTAAAAATTGTTTTATTTTGTAAACTAAATACAGCCAAATTTTCCATAAAATTCAACTGGTTTGCTTTGATATGCAAAGGAAAACTGAAAAGATAAAATTGCTCAGTATAGTCAGCATTTCTTTTATTACATTTAAAAAGGGCTTTATCCGAGCTGAAATAGTCTTTGAATCAGTCAAAACCTTGAAATAGATCAGGGACTAAATTACACCTGTGTACCCACATTTAAAATCATAAAATAGTTAAGAGTTGGAAAGGACCTTAAGATCATCTAGTTCCAACCCCCCTGCCAGGTAAAGTCCCAGCATTATGTCAAGTACAATAACATGCAGCTAGCAGTTTGGCTTTTTTCAGGAGCTGGGACTACTCTCAGAAGGTGTTTAACTCTTTGGTCCTAATATTACATTAGGAAACTTCATTGGTCCTCATGTTGATAGGCCCACAAGCCTTTTTCCAAACTTCGGCCTGGATATTTCCACATCACTCCTAGTTCAAATTCCACTGTTTTTTTTTTGTCTCCTCCTGCATCATGTATACCTGGTAAAACTGGATTTTATTTTTGCATAGTGCCAGGACACCTAAAGAAATGCAGGTTAAAGATGAAGAGCAAGAAAGACTTTGCATGGATTGAAAAATTAATTGGTTTATTCACTAGTGAAAAATATTGGTGGATTTGTTCTTAGTCTTGGTTCTTTTGTAATCCAGATGACCAGTATTTGTTAATTTGTTATGGGGGAAAAATTATGTGACTGGCTGTATTTGACGTTGACTTTCCTTTTGAGAAGGGTGACATCTTAATTCAGGTATGGACGTGGACAACTATGCCGGGGCTCCAGAGACAGTTGATGATTCAGAGACCTCTTCCCTCCCTCCTGCACTTGCATCCTTTGCAGATAAAAAGCATGATAGTGCCTTATTGTTTCAATCAGGAACACTATGAAAAGGCAAGGGTCTGCCCAGGCCATTCCACAGAAATCCCTGACACTGGGTCTGCAGCATCTTTGTGTATGCAGAAGGGGCACATCCAGCCGTATCCAGGATGAAGCAATTTTTGGTTTTAATTATTTTTTTTCTGAGTGTGGCTTTGTGTTTTTTTTTTTTCAGTGAAGTCTTCCTTCAAGCACCAGCAAGAATTCTGGGATTCTGTACGCTTAAATGTTCGTGTACTTGATCAGGAGTCAGAGGAGCTGAGGTCTGCCAATTGATGTGATGTCTTCTGATACTGAACTAAGAGTTCTTTTTACACATGTGGACCCTACATGCCAATAATCCTGGTCCCTTAGGAGAGCATTTGTTTTCTTAACTAAGGCATTTTGCCCTGTCAGGACCCTGATGCCATAGATCTTAATACCCCGACCAGCAAAATTTAATTTTTTTCACCTAATCTTCCAGCCTTGAGACAAGCTGATGACAGCTGAATAGTTTGTGTGGATAGGCTGATGTAAAAACTTCACTGTGACAAGAAAAAAAAAACCTCAAAGCTGCTTTTGTATTGAGTGTTTAAAAATCAATGTATTTCAGTTGTAGCTTTTACCTTGTTTTTTTAATTTTATTTTTCTTTTAAAATGGATTCTAATGCTACCATTTTGGATATAGGTTTCTAATAGCATTTATCTGTGAATTTTTCTCATTTTTAATGTTAGTCCGACTTTCTCAAAAATGGCTTTTCTAAGTTATAACAAATGTGTAGCAAAGGGTTTGTCTTAGTAACTGGTGTTGTATACAAATACTACTTCTGTAATTTCTGGAAACCCCTAGGTGGTCAGACTTTTGCACTGGAAGTCTCTGAGGAACCTCTTTTCACATTATAACAAATCAATTCCACTGGAAAACCAAATGAATGATGTACAATTACCTGTTAACTAACGTTTTATTTGAATTTTAAACCCGTACTGTAAGCTTGTTGAGATCTAGTTTCCTGAAATATGCTGTCTCCCATTCCTTTAACCTAGTGGCAGCTAAGGAGATGTTCTTAGATGCATTTGAATATTAAGGATCATTCAGTCAAAATTAAACTTCCAATAAGCAGTTACCAAAAAACTAAAAAGCACCTAATGAAGGTGTAGGATTAATATTTCTTCTGATAATCTCATTGCTGAGTTGATATCAGTGTAAAAAAAAAGTCAAGATTAAGGGATTTTTTTTATAAAAAAGGGATTTTGAATAAAAACTGAAAGCCACCTCACTACAGTAAGTCAGAGGTGACCTTTTTATGGCACCATTAATAATAGGAGAGGTGGGGAAAAAATAATTTGGGGAATTTGAGTAGGAAAGGAGGTTTGTTTTTTGTGGTTTTTTTCTTTTTTTCCAAGTGCGGGGCCGGATCCGTCTCATTCTGTTCTGTATGTCTAATGCTTACACTCACAGGCCATGATACTGTTTTACTAATAACAAGTACATTGAATAAATACTTTTAGCTGCGGCTTTAAAGCAGTAAGTGTATCATTTTTGTTAGCATATTTCTCGTGTTTCTGCAGCTTTGTGTCAGACCAAGTGACGTTCCATGCTGCTCAGGTAGGTTTACCTTTTTCAAGCAAGAAAAGACCCCCAAAGTCCCTGATGCACTATGGTTTGTAATGCACATGAAATATCCTAATATGGCAGTTCAGTAGATGCAATGTGAGTTAGTCTGCAAAGTAAACCTGCTGTGTCTTGTATGACAGGTTTCTTTGGGTTTTCTCTAAACCAGTCTCTGAGTTACTCCCGTGTTCTTGCTGGTAAGTTAGCCAGCCTGGGGTTTTCAGCTCCTGGTAAGTGATCCAGGCAGCAGAAGTTGTCATGAGTTTTTTCCAGGAGTAGACATGAGCTGATTTGGGGAAGCTAAGTGAAAGGATGTCTTCCTGTCTCAGATGGCATCAGAACTTGTGCTGTGTTCTCCAAAGCGATGATGACAAAGCAGCAAAGAGTTCAGTTGCCTAATGATGTTTTTCCACAAAGATATGGTAGCGGAATGGAGAAGTAAAATTCTGTGCTTACTGACGTGCAAAGTGCTGGCACAATATACAGTTACAGAAAACACTGGGTTCCATTATGGTAATTCTGTTATTTCCTAAGTAAGTGGTTAATTCAGGGAGCATAAGTGGTACAGCATTATGAAAGATTGTCTGAATTTCATGTGGTGCTTTCAAACTACGTGGAGTTCTTTCTGCAGTCCGATAGACACTGCGTAAGATCTTGGTACAAAGATGCCATAGAAATATGTATTGGCATATTTTCAGTGTTGAATAAAAGCTAATTTTAATGTGTAAACATAATGTGTAGTGATACGATTTTTCTTACATTATATAACAGACAAATTTGTGTACATTAGTTTAGAGGAAAGTGAAAAATCTTTCTTTGAATACCAACAGGCTGTATGTAAAAAGTAATGGTGAAATAGAGAAGGAACTGTTATTTATGTTCCTACAACAGCCAATTAAAAGTGGGAAGAAATGTGCCATAAAGGCTAAATAGACCCTAAAAATCTCTAAAGCCCAAAAGATTCATTTATTTATTATTATTTAATACCACTGAAGTTACTCTGTTTAAAAGGTTCCTCCTGGTTCTCTAGTCTGGAAATGAAGTAAGAAAGTTTGAATGCATTTAGCTTAAGCTGAGTTTAGGCAGAACATCTGCCATGAATAAAAATTACTATGTTTTGATAATAGCTGTTAATATTTTTTCTTATACTAATAAAAAGAAAAAAACATCTTCCTTTAATGCCTATTCTCCTCTTGTCCTGATTTTACTTTCTGATACTGTGCTGAAAGCTCAAAGATTTAATTATCATTTGTCCCTGAGCACCTAACCTTCATATTTGTTTTGAATCTCTTCATGGCTCTAAGTGTAGTAGTTTTCAAAAGAAATAATTCACAGCCATCACGTCCATATTCATGAGTAACTTCAAGTTCAATGGGTGTGGACACCAGAGGAAAAGTTTTGCAGAAAACATACTCTTGAAACAACCTTTTTCAGTGATTTCATATGGGAAGTAGCACATTTACTGTAGGCTTAAAGTCCTAGCACTCCCAAAGGGGAGAGCTAATGAGCAGCTCCTGTCAGAAAGTGCCTGTCTGTTGTAGAAGGTCAGAGCCATTCCCTGTGTAAAACAAACAAAAAAACCTGTGAAGTCCATTGAGGTCTATTGCTCTAGAAATGCCAAGTGACATTCTTAATTTCACATAATTGTCGGAAATGCACCTTTTATTTGTGTGAGCTTAATTAGAGTATGTGTTTTTCACTTGAAGCTTAGGTACAGCTTTAGAACTTACTCGGTAGTTGAATTTAACAGTGTTATCATTTAAATGTTTGGGAACAGTGTTGGGCTTCACAGAACTAATTTTTAAGTTGTGTGACATACCTATAGAAAACAATGTGTTCTTCAGTGTGTTTAGTGCATTTGAATGTTGAAGTGTGTTCTTTTTAAATGATAATGTAGAAATTTAAGTTGAAATACTGCCGTGTGCTTTACCAAACTCTGAATTTAGGAAAGAAAAACCTCCTGCTCTTAAGTAGCTGCAAAAATATGAGAAATGTAGAATTTACCTTGCACAGGGTTGATTGTTGGGGTGTGTTGTTTTTTCTTCTTTTTTGTTGCTGTTGGGTTGTTGTTGTTGTTGGGGTTGGTTGGTTTTTTCCCCCTTGGTTTTCTGTGGTGGTTTGGTTTTTTGTGTTGTTCTTGCTAGTTTGGGGTGATTCAGTGTGATTTCAGTCATTTGTCATCTCTGAATCAGGCTAAGCTGAGTGAAGCACTTTTCCTTTCCAGTGATGACCCTCATCTTCCTGTTTCCATAACAGTTTATCATGATGGCTGGGAAAGAGCTAAGTTAAAAGGATAGGAAGACCTCACACTTACGCCATGTTTTCATCTGTAGGTATTAGTGTGTCAGTCAGATAAGTGTCATTTTGCTGCATGTCACAAATTGCAGACTGAAGGACAATAAAAACTGACTTGTCCAAGCCTATGTCGGGAAGCAGTTCCCCATAGTTGGTATGGCTGTAGTTTTTGAACATTGATGATAGACCATTTTGACAGTTCATATACAGTAAAATCCATGTACGTGCTCATTCCATTAAGTCATAATTCTGGAATCATTAGGCTTTGAGGTCACACAAGGCTTGCTGCTAGTGAGCAGAGCTGTGAGGTGTAACTAAATTTGTAGATTTTTGGTTTTGTGACAAAATAACAGATAATTACACATCCCAGGAAGCTTTACTGAATTAAAAATAGAAGTTAGATGGTTAGAGGAGGGTGATCTCTTAGAGCCTTTCTGGGGTTTTGTTGGTTTTTTTTTTTGTTGTTTTTGTTTTTGGTTTTTTTTTGTTTTTAAATCTTTGCCATGTACATAACTGAACACAAACAGGAAGCTTAGAAAATCAGTCCCTTTTCTGGACAAGTTGGATTAGAACCTCTTACTACTATTAACTTTGTAATTTTATTTTATATTACTTGCAAAGTCTTCTCAATTTATGTTTACATGTGTATGGAGAATTTTCAAACTGTGCATGTGTGTGAAGGTCAAAGCTGTGTGTTTCCCTGCACTATTGCCTGGTGTTGGAAGTGTGAAGTTGTGAGACAGTCATTCCACCAGCCAGTGGAACTGCAGCCTGTGCAGGAAGGGAAGGGGCCCTGAGCTGGTTGCCTTGGCTTTTAGTGCTTCACAAAACCAGTAATGCATAACTGAAATGGTCATCTAATGTTTCTGTTACTGTGATTAAATTTACTTCAGGCAATCAAGTATCATTTTTATATATGCATCTGCAATGACCTTTTTGCAGTACCGTCAGCTTCTTCTAGTGCAGTCTGAAATTCCCTCCCTTCCCCCCAAATATTTTATTGAAGAAGTAACTATTAATAGATTATTAACTTGATTTATTCATGGTCTAATTGATCAGCATGGATCAAGGGGTGTAGAGAGGAAGATTCTGCTTTACAAAGCAGCCTTATTGCTTCGGTCTTTGATACCCCGGTGTAATTCAAAACCGAAACTATTAAATGCTGAGGTAAAGCTCTGCTAGCAAATGGAAAAGATAGCTATTGACTGGGTAGGTGTTGTGTCACTAGGACCAGACATTTAGGCTCCCTGAAGTTGTCATTTTTGATTTAATTTTTTGATAATGTGGCACACTTGTAACTATATGTCCGAGGCAAGGAGAAAATGACAAGCTGAGCCATTAAGGAGTCTGTATCTATTTACTTTTGCCTTCTGCCCCACCTGAATCCTGGTTTTCCGCAAGTAATGAACATATGAGATGGAACTATTATCTGATAGTGGGACACGGACTCTGACAAAATTAACCAAAACATAATTTTAAAGCTTAAATTGTGTGACTCTAACAGGCACTCACATATTTTTAATATAAAAATACATGGTTATAGCTAGTTCTCAAATATTGCATGTTTGTACCTGGTGCTCAGGCTGAGTCAGACCTTGATTGGTTTATTATAAGCCTTGTGGACAAACATTTGTATTTGGGATTTGTTCAAATATAGTCCACACTCTTGGAATAGGTGCAGCCTGATTTATTTTAATGTGAAAAAACTTCTGTGAACATCTCTGAGAAGTTAAAGTGGAATTATTGACTGATGGTTAGCAGGAGTAGAGGTCCCAGGGTCAAGACAAGAAACCTCCAAGTTCTGTGAGTTTTTGTTAGAAATCATGCAATTACCCAGCATAAGTGAACAGGACTAGGTAAAGGCAAGGATATGTTAGTGAGCTCTAAAGTGGATTCACAAGCTTTTCTCAAATCCAGATTCTGCAACTACTTTTTAGCAGCTGATAAATTTATATGATAATGTGCAATAGCTTCCAATCCAAATAGCATGAGTTCTGGAAGCAGTTTAGCCTCAATTATAACCAAGCTTCAGCCTACATGATGTCTTCGTGAGCCCCTCCTCTCCTGCTGCAGCCTCAGTGTTTCGGTTGCTGTCATTACATTACCAGTGTTGTTCAACTGTTTGTTTCTGCAGTGTGAAGAATGATTTAGAGCAGGTCTATGCTATGTATAGTTACTGTTACTGTTTTTCTTAGTAGGCTTATTACAGAACTCCTGTCATCAAAAAAATTGACTTTTGGTGCTCTGTTAAATGCAGTTTCAGTGAGTTACTTCATGTCTGAGTAGGAAATTCGCTGACTCCCTGCACTAGAACATGACAGTTTGGGCAACAGAGGATGTTATGTTGATGGGGTGTTATTGGAATAGATTTAGTCTGAGGAGCTATCATCTTAGTGGCTTTCAGTAGTGCTCAGACTGCTTTTTTGCAGCTTTTGAAAACAGGGTTTAGGTTATGTCATTTCAGGCACCCCGTTATTATTTCAGAATCATCTTTGTTATATCCATTACTTTGGTTTATTGTTCTTGTAAGTTCAGAGTATCTTGCCTAGCTGAAAAAAAAGAAATGTTATAAAAAAAAATCATGTTACTTCTGAAAAAAATTAGTAATAATGTAAAAAAACAAACAAAAAGAAAGCCCAAACCCCCGAACAAAACAAACACACACCCCCCAAACCTCAGGATGACAGAAAAACTTGTGAGACTTAAACACTGCTACCCTAAAAAAATGAAACTAATTCCAAGAGCTGTTTCATCTTCTGGTATCTGTTTATGAAGTTGTGGTTGTTCTCTTTGGGAATACTTGATTTCAGGTTCTCTTTGGTAACAAAAGCTGCTGTATATGATCAACACAGGAAAGCAGGCTGAGTAAGGGGTGTAATTCTGATCTGCTTTCTGTGCATCTACCCACTGGAAACCACTTACATAACTGAAGTCAAACACTGTTTTCTGTTTTTCCTTTCCAGTTGCCAATGGATTTGTATCTGTATGAAATAATTAACTGCAGGTGTGACAGCATTGCAGAGCATAATAGCAAGAATACCTCTATCTTCTTTGAAGAATATAACACCATTCACTCTTTCTGACATCGCAAATTTATCTGCTTTCATTCACTGAGACTTCAGGCTTAGGAAGATGTACAAAGCCAGTACAGGATCTACCCTGCCGATAGTCTCATTAATTTCATTTTATCCAGGTTCTTCTTGGTCTCTTGTTAAATTTTCAGTTTGCTGGAAAAGTGCAGTTTATTTCCAGGTCTTTATTTATTTGGTGATGTTTTGTATCTGTAGTTAGTTTATTGAGAAAGTTAATTATAAAAAAAGAAGAGACATGCTGAGTGTTGATGCTGGGTTGATTGAGAAACAAGTGTATTTGTGTTAGCAAATCTGTATGCAAACAAATGAGAGAAAGCGAGCCTATTGAGCAGAAGAGTCTGAATTTCAAAGTATATTTCTAAACTTCTCGGTTATCAGGGACTAAACTTGCTGTGTGAGTTTCCCAGTCATAGTTACAATGTTGGTGAAATTTTGTTCTTACAATTCTCTCACTCATCCTGTGTCTCTTCTAGGTAGCTTTGAAACTTGCTTTCTTAGGAAAGTCATGTTGATGTTAAATGTGGAAACTTGTTTAGTAGGTAGAGAAGAAAGCTAGTCTGGGTCACTGTTACATTCCTCTTACTTCTCCCTAAAGTGGAGAGCTTCTTTTTGTGGGGCACAATCTGAGACAGAGTCACATGTTCCTTTGAGTACTCATGAGGAGCTCACTGTTCCTATTAAAAGCTGAGATAATGGCAGTTACACAAATATACTAATCTGTAGATTCTGATGATTTGCAGCTAAAAGGCACATGCTTCAGCAGGAAAAAAAAAAAAGAAAAATCTAAGATCACAGTAGGATGTTTGCACCTTCCTTAGGAATAGTAACTGAGAGGTCACAGTTGTTAAGAAGTGACAAACACTGGTTTTGGTATCTTCAGATGTTAATTCATGGCAATGGTGATATTTTCATGCTGTCATAGCAACAGAAGAATGTAAGATGGTAAATATATGGAAGATAAAAGACTGGGAGGCAAGGATGGGGGAAGAAAAGGCTGGAAATAGTAATAGTGTCAGCGTGACATGAACTGACTAAATCTGTAGATATGTGTGGTATAAAGAGGGTGGACAGCAAACAGTTCAGCTGTGTTGGTATTGTTTACTTAAGCTGAACTGTCTCCTTGTGATCCTGAGAGCGCCATGTGAGGCCATTCTTACAAATGAATCAGTATTTAGAGGGTTTTATTACTTCTCCCTCCTCGCCCCCAAAAGAAATACTAAGCTATTCCTGATGGAATTGAGGTTGTGAAAAAAAGTGAAACCTCCATTTCAGGAGACCCAGCCATTGCTTTAGAACTGCATTTCTCCTGGTCTTTGAAATAAGAAATTAAATAGTGAATATCTGAAGTTATGAGAGTGAAGCCATCTTAGAATCAGAATTTCAGAGCAGAAGAGGAATTAATATTTAAAGATTTAATATTACTTATGTATGTGTTAGAGCTGATATTCTCTGATGCCCTTCACCTCTGCTTTTTCTACAATGGGATGCCACTCAAAGAATAGCTCTGTAGGGTCCTTGGAGTCAGTTCAGTCATCTATAACAACTAAGCATATGAAGTAATAATAGCAGCTGATTAGTTAATTATCCAATAGAGACTAAAGGAGTCATGCAATACAAAATCCAGTTAAAGGAGTGGTTGCCTAATATGTTGATAACTCTTACCACAGGCAACCCAAATTACAATTCAGTGTTGTTTCCTTGTGTATGTATTACGTATTGACTTACTCCCCATTTCCACCACAACCCCTCTCCTTGCCCCCCCCCCCTTTTTTTAATAGTCCTAAATGTTACCTAGGTCCCCTGAAGTTATGTAATGGTAGTACTGAGACTTCTGGACTTGAAAGTGAGTGATTAGAAATGCATAGACTAAAAAAAAGAGAAATCCACAAATTCATTAAGGATAATTACTGGAATTTAAGAGGATGATCCATTGCCCATGAAGTGACAGGGTTTATTTACCCTTGACTTTGAGCACAAGAATATGAAAAACATAGGACATATCTTGTAATTCAAAATGAAATGACAAGAAATGAATCTCTTTTTGTGTATTTATGGATGCAGAAGTGATTATAAGATAATAGCCTGCAAAATTTAATCTACTAAGAGTACCTCTAACTTGTATGGTAACAATGATGCAAGATACTCCAGTACAGCTTTTATCTTTTGGCAGCTCCCATACAAAAGTAAAAGTGGGACTTCTGCTTTAAATGCACTTATTCCTGCCAGGCCTGGGAGACTGTAAGTCTGAGAAGCACCTGCTCTGTCTGTGCTTCAAAGTACAGATTCTGTAAGAAAATAGATACTTTGAGCTGCCATGTTAAATATCTTAGTATGATAAGAACAGTATCATAAATGTTTCCTTGAAAAGAAAACCACTTGTAAGTAAGTTAAACTTAGTTCCTGAGCACAGATCGAGAGGCAAGAGTTAGATTCACAAAATAAGTAATTCTGATGTAGTGGCTGTGATTCAAGGGTTGAATATTTCTCCTGTTTTTTAGACCATCATAAACTACTGGGTTCCCTCCTTTGTAATCTCCCAGGATAGTATTCCCAAGTATCTTGGTTTTAGATGTTCTAACAAATATTCCTCAATCTGGTAGTTTTGTTCCAGTTTGAAAATGTCTTGGTCACTTAAGAAACAACAGTACGTCTTAGGCTAACAACTAAATCCTCTTGTACATCAGGTGGAATGTCAGGGTTTCTGTTCCTCCTCTAGAAATCCTTAGTTTATAAGACCTGCATACAACCAGATTAGAAACCCTCAGTCCAGTCCTGTTAGAGACAGTGCTGCCTATAGTGGTGAGAAAATGCAGTAGAGATTAGTTCAAATGTAGACGAGCAGGTTTCCTTTTAAATGTCACTTACCTGCAGTCTTCGATGGGGTGTAGTAATAGTAGCATATGCATATAGCTGTAACCTATGCATACTTTATGACTGTATATTGTGACTATCTACTTATTCTAAAACTCAGTGGTAAAAAAAATGTATTGATTGGATTAAGGGGTACCTATATGTAACTGGTACAGTTTATTATAAAACACTGATAATTCAAATTAACCCTTTTGGTTTAGATGATTTTTTTTTCATCTTACACCTTAATTACATCAATCTATTCATTCTCTACGTTACTTTTTTGTGTTGATTTTGCAGTTTCTATTGCACAGGAATATAAAAATAGGTGGTGGTGGTGTTTCTGCCTAAATAAAGCATCTGTTCTTAAACGCAGAAAAACGCAGAGGAAAAGCATGAAGCAAAACAGTAGCAGAGTGTTTGGTCATACCACCATCTTATCAGCTTCCATGAATGTAGATGTGTTTCAGTAAAAGAAATTTTCTCATGCTGTGTCCATTTGGACTACCTTTTTTGGTTTTCTGGATTGAAATTTAAAGAGGGAAATAATCTAAAATTGACTTTTTTAAAAGCTATAAAAGCTCTTTGAGCTTATCTTTGCAAAAGCTGGTTTTATTGTTGTAGAAGTTAAGAAATAGGTTATTTCCATCAGTTTTAGTGGGAAATAAAATGGGTTCACATTTCAGGATCAGTTGGGTGCTTTAGAAGATCTCACTGGGTGGGCTGTTTCTTAGTCCTTTTTTTTTATCTCTATCTTTCTCTCCAGAAGCCTGCATTCCCCTGAGCGGTCTGTCTGACCTTTCGGCTCTGCCTGTCATAACTAATTACAATAGCATCCATCTGCAGTGTGCAAAACACAAATTCCTGCAGCTAATAAACTCTGGGAGATCTGGGAGAAAACACATTGTTTCCTGTGACAGGTACAGCTGACTCAATCCTTTCAGAGCTGTGCAGAAGTAAATGAGTTTATACCTTTCCTTTTCAGAGAGAGATGTCCATGAGGATAGTATGAAGAGCAGTCTTTCTGTTCTGTCATGTGCACTGATTGTTCCAGGATCTTGTGCAGTGCAGCAGAAGTTGTTTTACTTGTAGAGCTGTGATGCTGCTCTTGGGAGTGGAGGGAGAGTGTTACTGTAGGTTCTGGAAACTGAAATTATGATTTATATTCTTCTGTAACCTTTCCTGTCCAGCTTTAGTTAAAGCACAGTGAATCTGGTTTTAAAGTTATTCTGGGAGATCAAAGTATCCAAGGACCTGATAATGGGGAGTTTTAGTTAAAAAAAAAAAAAAAAACAAACTGGAAAGGAAGGATCTGGAGCTCATGTTAACCTACCCAAGCTAGGCTTAAACAATAACTACAGTAAAACTATAATAATGGATTAATGCTTCCATTCTGAAAGAAATATCTTTCCTGTGTTCGTTTGATAAGCAAAAATATTTATAGTTGCTGCTGTTCTGTTGGAGGGAGATGTTCGTAAAATAACTGTGGTGTGTGCCAGTATTGGAATAATTATAACTGTTTAGAATCTCTGTTTCTGTATTTACTGCACAACTAAAATACAAGCTTTTTATACAGATTTAACATGGAGTTGCTTTCTTAGCAGTAAGAGCACTTGGGGGATGACAACTGTGGCATATATTAAATGTATCATTGTTAGTTAACAAAATCTTGAACTTGGTGGTAGTTGAATAGGTGATTGATTCAATCTAAGTTGTGTAGGTAACTTATGGTTAGCTTGCTTTTATTAGTTTGTAAACTGTCAGTGAAAACACAGTAACAACTGTTACACATTAAATGGTCTTTCCTCCTGCCTTTCTAGGTTATAGTTTGTTACACTTGTCATAAATTAACAATGGCCTCTTATGATCAGAGGTCCCGGTGACAGGCTGGTAACACTGACATTCCTTCCCAGGATGAGCATAATTCCTGTCATCAGGATTCTGGTGGAGATGCAAATTACAAATTTTCTTTTTAGGAACATGTGCTAGTAATTCAAGACTTCACTTATTGGCAAGAACATACAATGAAGTGTTAGAAACTCAGCAAAGCGTATGTAATGCTGTGAACGCACTTGAGTCCTGAAAGCCCCAAATGCGTGATACAGTATGCGTGATTAATATAACTTCAAGGAAGGAATTCAGTCTGTCAAACTTCACTGCCAATTGCATTGATGACAACCTGGTGCCTTTTTGCAGAACAGTTTCCCTTACATAACGCTGCAGGCACTTGCTGTCTGTGAAGCAGAAAAACTTGGTAACAGCATGGCTTTTAAACAAAACAAACCCTGAAGGCTTGCTTTGATTTGCTAATAGTTTGATTAATGGGATATCTTTTCAATTTTTCTTTTAACTGAAGTAGATGTTGGATGTATCATTTCCAGTTGAACCCTCATCTTTCCTCTGGAGGGTTCTGACATCTTGTACCTGAAGAAAATAATCTTAAACTCTGCAGCAGTCTACTGGTTCTGTATCACTTCATCCTAATATTAGGTATTTTTCAGAAGTGAAGACTGAGCTGTATGGAGCACAGGCTGTATTTCAGAACAGTAAACATTATCATGGCACTCAAGCATAAAATGTTAAAGCATTTGTCCTAAAAGCATATGTGTTCTTAGGTATTTCTGTACATTACTTATGAAACTCACCGACTTGTTACTCCCTGACTAATAGAGTCACTGCTTATGTGATGAACTCAAAATTCTGGATAGTATCTCCCCAGGAACAGATTTCTGCTTTTAGGGTTATGTTACTGAATGTTATTTTGAAAAGAACATATTTTAGCTACACAAAGATGAGTGCTTGAAGTGGTGTTTTGAGTCAGTCAGAAAGGAAGGTATGTTTCTCTGTTCATGGAAACACTATGTATCTAGTAGAAGACAAAGCTTTGCTTTATTTAATGTGTGGAATCCAGTAACTTCTTGCACGCATTTTGTCAGTTAAAAGCTTCCATGGCTTCAGGTGTTGTCAGTAAAAATACAAGGGAGGAATCCTGGTGTAGTTTTGAATTCAGAATGGGTTGTGGAAAGTTACGAACACTGTCAGTGTGCATGAAAAGGAGAAAATAATTGCTGTAGGCTGTGAATAACATCCTGAATTAGGCTAGATGAAGGAATGAATTCGGGGCATAACCCTGTGCTATGATAAATGATTTTACATGCAATAGATAAAAATTTTCTAATAACCATAGTAAGTAAAAAGAAATACAACATAGAGGCAGGTTATAGGGAATAAGTAGCATTTTGGTCTAATAGTATGCTGTAGCTTGCGAAAGACTCCACTGAGAGAGGCAATACCCCAGTTGTTAGCACCATGACTATAAACAGGATCAGCTTTTTGTTCTGGCCAAACTCCAAACTGAAATTTTTGTAGAAGGAACACTTTAATGGGGATCCAGGCCTCTGGCTGGTGGACCGAACTGTTCGAGTCCCTGCTGTGATAGGAAGTCGTGAATTAAAACTGTCAAGGTAGCTTGAAACAAACTTGTCGAACTTCTCAAGGCTGGTACGTGGACAGAGGAAATCTGTACTACATTCCTAAGCATTGAAATTATTTGCACAAGGATGGGATAAGACCAATGAGATCCAGATTTATTGAGCTGGAAAGCTACAAAAAAGCAAAGGAAGTAGTAAATATTAATTTATTTGATAAAAGGAAGTAGTAAATTGGATCACAAAGGGCAAAACTGGAATTGGCAAAAATAGCATTCCTACTTAGAGGGGAAGAAGGGAAGGAAGATGCTTAAGGAAAACTTAAGTGTGTATATGGAGGTTGGTCAGAGGTTTCGTTTTAAATTTGTAAAACATTGTTCCTGTTCATAAATGCCTAAATCTTGGGGGAAAACCCCAGTGCAGCTGGTATACTACCTGTATTGCTGATGGAGTAGCTTGTAGAACATGGGGATTTATAGATTCATACATCTTAGTTGGTGGCTAGTGATTATTTATTTTTCCTTGAATTTGTTGGACATTTCTGGAATATGTTAATAAGCAAAACCAGGTACTTAGGACCTAGTAAAAGACATACTGTTGGGCATAATATAGTTTGGATTTGTTAAATCATCTCTTAGAATGAGTGTGTCTAACTTCACCTTGTAGTTTTGGAAACCTAATATCTTAAAACATCGTAAATATTTGACCATGATGTACCACTCAGCTGCTGCTGAGACAAGCGTGTTGAGTACAAGCTAATGGTGAGTGGCTGGAGGGAATGGTCTGAAAGACCTGCTGCCACTGATGGACCCTTCTAACTGGCCACCATAACCGATTAAGGTACACGACAGAAGCATCATAACTTGACCAAGTGCTATGACCATTGGCTTATGGGCTGAGTTATCATTATTTTTATTTGTAAGTGTAAAGATCCTTTGCTTGTCACTATGACAGAAGCATAAAGCCCTTCCTCATCAGAAAGTCCAGGAATCTTAAGTAGACGTGGAGGAAAAGTAAAACAAAACAGACAACCAAATGGAATGTACAGAGTTACAAGCTTCAGTAAGAGGGTTTTACTTATGCATGATACATAGCAACAAATTCTGGAAATAAAGCAGGAGGATGGAGAGGTATAGCAGAGCAGGGGGAGTGGGACATGTATGCCAGTAGAGACTGAAACAATTGAGCAGATTGTAGGGCAGAAAGCACTGTTCAGCTTCTCAGTATGAGGAAAAAATGTCAGAGTAAACATACCAAAACCAGCATTTAAAAAACAACTGAACAAAACCCAGTCTGGAATGTTGCATCTTTACTATTTTATCATCTTTGCTCCTGAGCTGGTTCTTTAGGCAAAAGAACAAATTTTTCCCAGATGTAATAAGGGCTGCTGTGTTGCCCCTTTCCTCCCAGAAGATTCAACATTGGTAGCTATTATGTTCCTTTTGTTTGTATTTAGCTTTATATCCATAAGTGATCAAATGTAATGAAAGAAATCCCCAAACACCAGTAGAAGTTGGTCTCTAATGTTAATTGCTTCGTATTCCTCAAGTAATTTAAAGATGCAACCATAAGTACTAAAGTAAAAATGCATTTTACATACCAACACTTTCAGCAGGCCTAATGGTGGCACTTGTAAAAATAGCAACAGCAGCCCATGCAAGACTGTTAAAAATACCACATGGCTATTAGAGCTTAACTGTGGAGCACAAGGGGACTAAAATAACAAAGTAAGATCTGGCCTTGCTTCTGCCCTTCTGTGAATTGTAATCATTTTGACAAAAATAATTCTTTTTATAGCAGTACATCTTCTATCGGCTGCTTTTTCTCGTTCTTTACTCATGTTACTAATTCTGTAATGTGTTTTTTTCTGAAGCTTTGTGCTTGCACAGCTTTTGTGGTCGTGGTAGTTCGGTACATCCCTATTGACTTCAGGCTTTTTATGTTACAAGTTTATTTAAGTTACACATTTCAGTACTTCCCTCAGCAGCTGCATGCTAGAAGTGTTCTTGTCAGCAAGCAGCAGAATTTTTTGAAGGTGCAGGTCATAGAATAAGACAAACAGTGCAAGCTACAAAAGCTGTAATTACGTGTTAGGTGTCCTGGAGCATTACATATGCACTCTCAAGACATTATGTATGCTTTCAAGACTGGTAAGGTTTTGAGAGAGAGTGATTCACTGTATATATACTGTGCTGGTGATTTTCATTAACTTTTCACATACTAGAATGCCTGTTGGATTTTAATCATACTTTGAGAAGAAATCAAATGGGAAAAGCACTAAGTTCAACTGCTTGGGCTGTTCTGTCAGATATAACTGCAAATAGTCTAGCTATGACTGTATGTCAACTTCAGTCTAGTTGTGTCCTCATTTCTGGATGCTTTCATACTCAGTGATGACATTTTGGACTAACTTCTTTCAGTGAAATGTGGTATCCTTTGAAGAGATAAGAAGGAATAACTTTTTTAATTTATATCCTTCCCCCAGTATCATCTCAGTGAAGTCACTGTTGGTATCTGTAGAAGTAATTTAACTTTTAATTAATGGGAAAAGCAATACATTTTCACATGTACAGCTTTTAAATCTAATGGAAAATCTCTTGGAAGTTAACTATGCAATTATCTGATGGAGACCTCTGTCATAAATGTAGGGGAAATCAAGTAGTGGGATTGCAGTAAAGTGTCACAGAGTAAACCAGTGAACAGTCACTTCTCAGCAAGCCTGTTCAGTGAATGTAGAATTCTGTCCATCTTAAGTGGTAATTGCATTATGCTTTGAAATAGATGTATTAGTTTGAAAATGTCATTTAGAATAATCTTAAAATCAAGTGCTTTTAAATCTACACACAATGAAACATTCCATGTTTTGAATTCCAAGTGAGTAGACAAGTTTGTTCAAGATGTTCAGGAATGTATCTGGAATTGGAAAACAAAGTTAAGATGATTCTGGTACAAAAGGCAGAGAATGCCTAATAAGATAAACTGAAAGTAGTTGCATTTGACTGGAAATATTTCTGCAGCCTTACATGTAGTAGGAACTGTCTCTTGAAGTGAGTATTCAGAATAACTGGTTACTCTGCACTCCCCCCGTTCGGCAGAGTTGTTTTGCTGCTTATTTGTTTTATTGTATAAAGGTTGCAGGTTCTCCAGACTGCCAAAATGCATGTTAATTCATCTTGTCTGCCTGAAGACCATGAAAAGATGCAAATAAATTCATATAAATTCATTCCTAGCCTTTGCTAGTGATAATTTAGAGTTCAGTTCCAAAGTCTGCCCTGCTTTTTTGGCTGTAGTGAACCAAACACCACTGTCATCTACCTCAACTGGGGGAAACTGTGGTCCAAGTGAAGGACAACTTTAATTGAGTAGCTGACCAAGCAGAGATGCCAGCATTTGCATCTTTAATAAAAGAACAGCGTGCATCTTTCCCCTTTGACTAAATAATCCTGCAACCACAGTAAATACAAGCCCTCCCATTTCAATTATCAAACATCTTCCCATCTTTAAGTGATTGTCTTGAGTGAGAGAGGAGGAATCTGTCTGGAACAAAATAAGTTGTATTCCAGTGGCGTGTGTAAGCCTCTGGGCAGCTGATGAAGCAGTCCGTGCTCAAGTCCATTGTCACGGTTGGAAAAGCAGTAAGCAAAAGCTAATTAAAACCAAACCGAACAACCAACCTAAAACAAACAAAAAACCCCCACAAACCTACAAACTAAAAAACAAACAAAACAAAAGCCCAAACCAACCCTGAAAACACTTCCTGCCCCTAAATTTATCAACAATTGTATTTAAAATGTGATTAATATACTTGTCGCTGTAGAGGAATTAAGATACAGAATACTGGATTAAAAACACTGTTAAATTGGTGGGGATGGCATGCACTTCGCTCCCCTATATAATTAAATGGCAAAAGGAAAGGTTGGAAGCTTTCCTTAATGGCCACAGCCATCATTGTAACAGATCACTGGGAGCCGGGCCTGCTGCAAGCTGCCGCAACGCCGATGCCATGGCAGACGTGCTGCTCACCTTTGGGCAGACATGGATTAGCAGTGTTTTGTAGATAGCATGAAGCAGGTGAAAACTGCGAATTTTTAATGGAGCTATGCACCAGGAATGTAAAGGAAATAGATGGAAGTAGCTGAAGGGAAAATGGCTGTGCATACTTTGTCAGCAGTAGTTAGGTCAGAACAGCCTGAAAGGGAAAGGTTGTACTGTAGAGGACTTGTGAATAGCCTGACTTACAAATATCCCATTGTAGATAAGCTTCTGCGGTGATGGTTTCAAGATAAAGAAGCTTAGTGGGCTGTTACAGTCTTGATCTTTATGCCCAAGGCTGTAATACTTAATTCTCATCCCACAGTTAGATGTTAGATCCTTTTTCTTTTATTGCAGTTTTCTATTTTAAAAAAACAGGTTTTCTAAATCCTTTTTTAATACTTGTTCCTGGAGTTACATTCTGGTGCTGTGTGGGTCACATGCTTTGGCTGCAGATATGTTCATATTGTGCTTTCTGCAGATGAGATTTGGGGGCACCGATTTCGGTAATGATCAGCAAACCAGAATGAAGTGTTCTAAGCATAATGCATCTTCACAGGAAAGAAATATGGATTCACTTTTTCTAAATATAATATGATTACAGGTAATAATGCTTAATAAGCTTAAGGATAGCTGCCTTTCTCAGGGAAAGAACTTACACTTCATTTGCTAGTCCTGTGAAAAATGACTAGGCTTACAGAGGACCAGCAGAGAAGTATTGCCATGGCACTCCTAGTATACCTGGAGCTGCTGAATATGAGCAATATTTTTCCAGACCTTCTGACACCAGGATAGCATCAACCACTGTCCCTTGCCTGCTGGTGAAGCAAATCTATTGTAGGCACTCTGGCTACAGCTACTGGCACAGTATAAACTGATGACATGCATAGGGGCAGGTTTAAGAGTAGCTTTTCTGTCTCTTGGTAGATATCACAAAGCATCTATTACTGAGGAGTATAGGACGGAGATAGGTATAGTAGGATACTTGAGAACATTTTCTGCATTGCAATCTAATCCAAGCGAAGCGATGTCACAACAAAACTCAATGCTATTTGAGTGTATTAAGATGGTCAGAGTTGCTTTAATGTTTGATGTAGTGTATACCTCACATGTCTAGATTTGGTATAGAGTTCATACTTTAGTATCTAAAAGGTTGTTCCCCTTATTAAGCAATACCCATATTTACAGCAGTCTTTGTGACTTCCAAAGCAGAGTCCATATTAAAGGACACTCAAACTTTGCAATGGTTTGGGTTGGGTCACTGCAAAGAGAGTTGCTGAGACAGTGCAGCTTCCTGCAATGCTGAGTCAGCAGTTAGATGTTAATTAGTTAGTAGCAGGTGTTTTATAAATATCTTTTTATGATAATGACTTCCCAAAATGAGAAGTTTCTCAAGATCAATGGAGCTGTTAAAGGTTATGAGTGGCAGGTTGCTGCAGAGCTGGGACTATCATTTAGTTCTAGCAAAGATCAGAACAACTGCTTTAACTATTTATTTGATTTCTCGATGAAAGGACAGCTTATTCTCCTGAGTTAAGGAAAAGATAAAAAAGGCAAGTAGCGAATGTAAATTGGGGAAGAAGAAATGATGTGGGGTATGTGTTTAAGTTGGGGTGGTTTTTGCGGCTTAAAATGGGTACCATTGCTATGACAGTTTCGTTCCACTGGTGGTCAATCATAAAACCTGTGACTTAGGTCCTTAACTTCTTCCCATACCCTGCATGGAGGGTCCCTTCATTCTTTTACTGTAGTTAATTATTATCAAAATATTTAAGTTTTACTTCTCTTCTGTAGCTTTGATTATGCACACATATAGAGAACAAAACACAGTAACTATAAGAACCCCACACCACAAACCCAGTTCTTTGACAGTGTAGATATTTTCTTGTTCACTGACATAGCAGTATCTCTTGAGCTATGGTTCAAAGGTTCTTGAACTGTGGTTCAAAAGGTCTTAATTGACTTTACTAGCTATAGTTTACTGTACTATTTCTAGCTAAACCACAGAGAAGTTGCTTAAAGAACTTGGAAAAATAGGTTTTAGGGGCAGTTTTCCACTAGAAGAATGACTTTGGCAGTTGACTTGCACCTAATCTTCACTTTGTTAATACCCCTTTATAGGATAGGTATGGCATAAACTACACAGCCATTTTCTCAAAGTGGTAATAGAATATATTGTTCATTGACTGACTGGTTTGGCTATCATGTACTTTGAGCTTTCCAAGGAGATGTGATGCTATTATAGTTTTGATAGGAGTTGGAGCAGGTTGTGAGGGTTGGGTTTTTTTTTAACTCTTGAAAATCTAATATGAAATATAGGTATACTGTTATTTCACAGTAGTATAACATAAAAGGAAAAACCTTGTCTTATCACAGGCAGTTGGAAAGCATCCATACTTTCAGTAAGGAAAGGTGATCATTAGTTTTTAATATAACAGTAAATGATGACAGGTGGGGAACAGGAAAATGTGATTACTTTACATTAAATAGATAATTTAGATAGATTTAGGCATTTCTATTAAGGTTTACAATAGATTTTGCAGGTTAAGCCAATGAAATTATTTTGCAAAATCTAGGAAGTTTCAATTACAAAATTACTTTTGTAAGTAATTTCCTGTGCAAGGCTGCCCTAGAAATGTACACGAAAACCAGATAGAATGTTCACATTTTCTCAGAATCCTTTTTAGAAACATAATGGGCTAGCATTGTGTGGCTTTCTTGACCTTTCATACTGTTCTTAAAGTATCTGGAAAAATCAGAATTGCTGGAAGATTGATTTCCATTATTGCAGCTATAGTACTTCTATGTTTCTTTGAGTTGATTGTAATTTGAAGCCAACAGTTCCATTGTGATCTGAGTACTGGTGTAATGTAAACTGTCACCAGTGACATCTTTATGCCCTGACAGCTTTGTTTCTAGCATGTGTGTAATTGTAAATTAGGCTAATAGACTTTTTAGCTGGAAAAAGAGACCTCTTGTTCACCTTGTTGTCAAATGTGTGTTAAACAGATGCGTACAGCAATTACTCGTTTTGTTTGAATATGTAATATTTTACCCTTACTGTCGCACTTGTCACTGTCAATAAGTAAAGATGTAACTTCACATAGATTGCTGTGCTGCCTAACTTGTCTTTTTATATTTTTCTTGGTATTTTCTTAAGTGAAAGCTTCCTTATATAAGGGAATAGTATGTACCCCTATTGGAAACCTACTAAACAGTGTCTTCTACAACCTCTCTGAAAGCATGTTTGATCTATAATTATCAGGCAGCATGACTCGTTATTCTAGATCATTAGCTTCTCTATACTGTGTAAAAGCAAGTGATCTTCAATTGCATTAATGTGGTAGATGCTCCCAAACTAAAAGTAGTTTAACAGTAATTTAATAATAGGGATTTTTTCACTTTGCCCTGTGTGATTTTTGTCATGCTTTACGTGACAGTTTTGTTCACAATTTTTCCTATTGGAAGTCATAATAGACTTTGAATTAAGGTTTTCTCCTAAGTATCTAAATGAAGAAAAGTGAATTGGAAATGACTTGATAAATTAAAAGATGCCTCCTTGGAACTTGTACTTACATAAAATATGTAAGAGTATTTTGAGGAAAGAAAGAATTGTTTCAACAAGTTTAGGTGAATAGTTTCCTGGTGCAGTGGGAGTTACTTCCCTTTCTGTTCAGTTTATCCAATACGGAAACTATTTTTTTTTCTATCCGCAACAACCAGGAATATGTTTCCTCTTAATGTACCTGGATAAAGTGAGAGATATCTTAACTAAAACTACACAAATTGAGTCAGCTAGGAATGTTCCTATACTATTAAAAATACCTAGAGGCTGGTTGTGTAATAGTCTTAAGCATCTCATAAGCCTTGTGTTTTTATCATGTTTGAGAATTGCTTGCTTCTAATCTTCTTTCAGAAGTTGAGAATTTGAAGAGTAAAATACAGCATCACCCAAGAAAGAATAATTATACTCTAGAGATTTAAATTGTCCTGTGGAATAAAAAAGAGATGTGTTTTTGGACTATGTAGTAAAAATAGAGTTGAAACATATTGAGGAAGAGTCGGTCCTAAAAGATGACTCAGATTGTGACTATCCTTATTATAATAGTTTTCTCTAATTGTGGGAGTTCAGCTTTCCCAGATAAGAACCCACTGAATAATTTCATGGTAAGAAAGGATCAGTTATGCAAAGTAACCAGCTGTATTCTCTGTATCTATGACTGGGAGAGTTTTAGTTTTAAGAATCTCACGGTTTTTGTGGAAGTAATACTTATGTGTTAATAGACTCTTAAAAATCTTTCTTTATGCTCCTTTTGGTGCATAGCAATAGCATGGCTATTAAAATAGATTAAAGTAGTAAAGCAAGTGAAGGTTAGGATGTCTTGTTAGGGTGTTCCTTAGATATTTGAGCTATGTACCAGTATTGTGGGTTCAGCTTTAGAGTCTGCTTTCAAAGCAGGAGAGGGAGATGAAGGCTGTCGATGTTAATTCTTTGTATATGAAGATGCTGTAATAGAACAACTCCTTTATTTGATGTGCTGTTAAATGGTTCAAGTACTGGAATTTTCAGTCACTCAGTTTATAAATACAGTATTCCTCTTTGATCTTGCATTGTAAAAGAGCCCAAAAAATCACCAAAACCAAAAACTAAAAAAACAACGAAAGATGAATTCTGAAGTGCCTAATTGCAGTTCTGTGCTGCAGGAATTTCATGTAAGATTACTGTATTCACAAATACTTTCATTTATCATTATAAAGTAATCCATTTTTCTACATATTGCTTCATGCTGTACTCCCTTCATCAACATTTGTAGAACTTCAGTGGTGTGGGAGCGTATCAGGAATTTCTAATTTCCATTCCCTACTGTAGAATATGTATGTTCCCCCACTCCCTGAGCTACTTGCTCCATGTATCATCCCTTGCACAGCAGAATTGGCAATAGGCACTGCCACTAAGGCCACATGCATTTTCTGCAGTTGTATAAGCAGTTTACTTTAGGGTATTTGTTTGATCCATGGCTGTTTGAGGATAACTTAGTATGAGTTCTTAGTATTCTAAAATTAGTATTTAGATTTCAAGCCTCCTTCTCACTAGCCCTTTAAAATTTAAGGAATTTGAGTTATTGTTGACAGAGCAGAATTCTTCACTGACAAAACACTGATGCGTTTATTAGCAACAGTGGAAAACAAGAATAAAAGCACCACACCAGGGTCACAAAATATAAGTCACTCTTATTTGCCTTGAGAAAACTGGAGATGTGATTCTGAAGGGAGATAAAGGGTAATATTTTCCTTGAACAGTGAAAGACAAATATACTCTGACGTTAAAAATGAAATTATTCTGAAACAGGAAAGAAAAGTAGCTCTCAGATGGAATCTTTTTATTTTGTGATGGACCTGGCTTGCTGGCTCAGACTAAGAAAGATGGAAAAGCATTTCTGAGTTAACATGAATATGATGGATGGTAAGCACAGCTTTGACTAAGATCTACCATCAGGCAGTGTAGTATTAGAGCTTTTTGTGTAGTTACGAAATCCGGAAATCGGTGTCTATGTTGTTGGGCACATGCAGTCCCCAGTATGTCCTGCAGTTGTGTTGCCTGAGTCATGAAGGCCTAGGGAAGCTTGTGGAGTATGACAGGTCCCTTCAACTGCCTTGTCCTCTCTAAAAAGTGAGTTGGTTTTCCTGCTTGTGTTTTTTTTCCCAGGTGTGGTGGAGACATAAACCTAAAGCCATGACTGTAGAATGGACCTTTCATTCAGGGGAAGCCAGGCACAAAGAATGTAAAGCATTAACAGCTCATTAAATCGAATCTTAATGTGAAAGACTGCTATTGCTTCTTCAAATAAAAGTGACACTGCTCAAAAGCACTAACTATAAGTCTGGTTTTCTCCAGTGGGTAGCTGAATGTTTTGCTATTTTTCCAGCCTTACCATGTTCTAGCAGGCTTGAATTCTAACATGATTCTGTGATGGCTGAGTGTTGTGTTGTGCTGAAGTCACCTGTTCAGAAGAGTATTTCTTGACCACAAAAGAAAAGTCCTGACAGCAAGAAATGTCTTGAAAACAGGACTGTGTTGTCTTCATTCACTTGCCTTTTAAAAACTTGACAGAAGACAAATGATTAATATGAGTTGCCTTAGTTTTGTTGTGTAGAGCAGTAGATTTCTCTCTCGCTACGCTGCTGAGATCCCATCTCTGTTTTAAGTACCTTATTTGAACAGTGGCATTTACGGTTTCCAGCAGCACCTTTTTCTGTGGACTCAGTACGTTGCAGGAAATAGACTGCCACATAGACAGATCATGGCATGCTGTTTCCATTGTTAAATTATAAAGTGGTAAGTTTTATTTCTTTGGTTTTGCTTGTTCTAACTTTCAGAAAATAAAAGATTGGTAATGGAGAAATTAAGCTTTGTAGTTAGATTTAGGTAGCCAGCACCTGGAGTCCAATAAAGTGTTGGGATAAGCTGGGGACATGATCAACTAAATAATTTGAAAGGCAGTGTTTAGTATTATCTGAAAGTGGTCTGTGTTAGCAAAGGGCTCAGAGTGACAAGTACTGTAGTCTACAGCAATAGTTATCTAAGGTTGAGCACTCAGTTTTGTCTTTCTAAGACATACAAGTTCAGATCTACTTGTGGAAGTTAAATTCTGCTGAGCTGAAAGTGATTCAGTAAAAATGAAATCAGTGAATGGTGATGTAAGGCTTTTGGCATTTAATTTCTCTGTTCACAATATGAATGTGGATGCTAAAGGCATTAGGACAATTGTCTTGGATGAGTTCTGCATGAGTTGTTTTGGTCCATTTTCTCATTCACCGTCTTAATCACGTAAAGATGATTTATTTTACAGGGAGGGTCTTAAACTCCATAATACAACTGTAGTCTGGAATTGTAGCATAATAGGATATATTCTAGCTCCCAAACATTAATGTAGCTTTACTCAAAAGCACATCAAATAGCTCTGATTTTTGTTTTTGATACAGGCAGTCTCTTAGCCAGCAGATTTGAAAGTGGTAGATTTGAGTTTATTAAATGAGTTGAGGTATTTTAAGATACCCAGCAACGTGAGGTGAGTATGCTTGATTCTAATCCTACTTAGCCCAAAACCTTCCCTTGCTGGTGTAGGGATTACCTCCTCACCATGAGGAACTTCCGTACCAATGACATTGTGGACTGATCAGAGCACTTCTTAAGGTGGTTTCAGATTTGACACACAAGTGTGTGCTGACTGGGGTGTTCTGTCGCTGCTCCTCAAATGCCTTTCATCAAAGTCTATTCAGAGAGGAGGATTTCTGAGGTCTTCAGTTTTTGCTGTACACTCAGTATTGCTCAGTAACTCAATAACTCTTTTTAGTTGAGTACACTGTGATTATCTCTCTACTGTAGCTTACTGCAGTTTTCTTACTCTATTTCTCAGTGGCACAGAGTTTGTCTCAGATCACAGGCAGGGGGTTAATATCTTGCAGTTATCTGGCAGGATGCAATGTCAGTAATTGTCATTGATGGATTGACCAGATCCCTTGCTTTCCATTTCTTGGTGTGCCAGAACTGTTCTCAAAGCTTGCTTCCTCTATCTGTTCTGTAAACTACCTCTCTGGAGGAAAAATGGACAACTTAATTACTAATGACAAAATATGATGTACTTTTCAGAAGCACTGATGTACTGTAATGTTTGGGGTTTTTTTTTCTTTTTTTAAAATCATTGCTAACACCAGGAGTTTGTTGTTACACAATACTTCTGAATGAACTGCACTCACTTGAGTTAGCATGAAAAAATGTTTGGAGAAAGTTAATCTCTTCACTGTTTCTCTTAAGTTGTTGAATGCTGTCTTTGATTTGCAAATCTAGGAAAATACAATACAGTGGTAACTGTGCAGTTGTTAGGGTCTTCAGATTTTTAGGTGTAGTTGCAGCTGTCATTGCCACTTGTTTTGGTAAGTGGTTTTAGGTCTGAGATGGTAGTAGTATTGAGAAGACGGTCAGAGAAACATCCATGTTTGCCAGAAATGGTCACAAGAGGCTGCTAGTCCAGAAGAGTTTTATTTGCAAGACATAGCATGTCTTGAAAATGAGGGAAATTTGCAAGAACAACAGCTTGAAGAAATTCAGTGGTTCCCTTACTACTGGGGTCCCAACTGAAATTATTTCCTGTAAGATTTGGTGAGCCACTACTCTGAAATTGTTCTTTAATACTAGATGGGGTGCAGTAAACTGGAACATCACTCTGGCTTTGTTATTTAGATTTCACTGTTTGCAAAGATAAATATCTTCCAAATGTCTGTCATAAATTCTTATAATAGAGTTGTAGAAAGAAGACAAAATCTGTGCCAAGCAGCCTCAAACAGCATACTACTAATACACTTAAGACATTTGTCCTAGGAAATTTGAGCTCTTTAATAGAAAGCATGTTTTGGATTAATCTGAATGACTGCATTATTAGTGCTATGGGGTACTCTCAGCCAGTCAAGAAGACTTTTTTTTTTCCCAGTCAGTCCATGGGGTAAAAAGCAGACATTTTATCTGGTTCCAGTTGATGGGAAGCAGGAGGAGAATAATCAGCCAAGAGTTATCCAGTTAAGTGTATGGATGATACACAGATAAGGAAGGCAAACACTGCGGTGTTTTTCCCTCATTTATACTAATTGCCATGAGTTGCTTATAAGAGTCCTGATGAATGGCAGTGGTACGTGATATGCAAATCATAGTAGTATAGTCTGAAGATAGTAGCTAGTCTGGGGGTGGAACAGCCATTCAACCATTAAGGCCCATTGAGAAAACATTTTTGGTACAATGCTGCTTCTGTCTGAATTTAATCTGAATTGATTAAGCATTAGAATAATGACCATAGGACAAATATTTGTTAATTACATTGAGTAGAGGAAGAGCTGAAGTGTTTTTCTAAGAAAAGGTAGTTCAGCGGTTCACTTACAGTTTTTTTACACCTTTTAGTCCTTTTCTCCCCATGCTTGCCTTCTGGGAACCAAAAGGTATTTCAAAAGGAGAAAAAGTACAAACTCCTGAGCTTGCTTTACAAGGAGAAGTCATTTGGGCAGTTGAGAGCTATGTAGATTTCTTCATTAGAGACATGTGTGACTGTTGGGAACCATCATGACTTTAGAGTGATGAAAAGCAGCACTCTGCTGTGTTGTAAACTGCAGCTAGTGTCCTACCAACTCATGAAGGGTAAACTGGCAGCTTGGTGCAGGTGATCTGTTTGTGCTGTGTGAGCTCATTGAGGAAGAGTGGCTACTGTTGGTGTACTTGTCATTGTTTCTACAGCATCTGTTGGTACTTGTCTGATTTTTCTACAGGTTATCTATGCCTTGTGTAACTTTGCAGTGAGCTTGATGTAGTCAGGGAGGAAAACCCTTCTAGAACAGGCATACTACGCAAGATGAAGACTTCTTTAAAAGTGCTAGCTGTTCATAGGACACAGCAGGTATTTTTTCTGCTGCATAACTCAGACATGCACCTGCCCTCCTACTGTGCTTCTGAATTGTACAGCCATAAAGTTTAATATAGTCCTTTCGGGCAGGGAGGAAGAATGGTCTAGAGAGGGAGAATATATGTATTTATATAATGAATAAAGGCTGAAACATGCTGCAGGCTTTAATTAAGCCTCTAGAAACATTGTGTCAGGAGAAAGTAGATACCAACATGAACTGAGTACTGATATACTATTCAGAGATCATAACCTTGGTCTAATTACATTATTAGTATATAAATTATTGCGTGAATTATTTAAAATTAATATTACAGATATTAGTTGTCATTAATAACTTGGAGGTGCCTTTTTGTCACAGAAGAACGGATTAACATAATTACTGCATGAATAGTAGATATTGATGAAAAATTACTGTTTGAGACATTGTCATTACAGTATGTATTTTTTTCTATTCACTTTTCTCTGTTCATCAGTCTGCACTTCTAATTATTATCTTTGATAAGAGCTGTTAACTTTGTGATTTATAAGTAGGTATGTTGATATGAGATATATTAACACCTAGACGGATATAGATGATTTGTTACTTGTGGAAGGTAAAACAGAAGAAATTGTGCAGCAGCTTAATAAACTGACTTGTGGGTATCATGGTTATAGTTGTGTGCATCTGTGCTGACTGTAAAATCCTGGTCTCAAATAAATTACTTGCCATTTGTTTCCTTCTTTTGGTTGTTTTTTCCCCTTCATCTTCTCGAAGGTGAGAAGAATCAGCAGTGTAATTAAAGCCACGATACACATTGCAAGAAATTAGAGGTGCTGATGTTTTACTGTAACTGTTCGGTGCCAACTGTTGAGGAATACTGGCTAGATAAGAACTCAACACAGAGAAGGCTTCTCAGTGTGATATCTTCAAAACAAATGTCGTGCCTATGTGTAATATTTGTCCAGAAATCTGAAAACCCCCTATTTGCTAGTAATCTCCTGAAACTGCTCAGAGAGAAATAATAGCTGTAGTTAAAAACTCGCTGAGTGCACCTGTAGATGGACTTTTGGAGTAATTTTTTTGCAGTTGAATCAAAGAATCCTGGTTTATCTGTGGTTAGATAAACATTTTCACTCTAATGGCAAATATATAGGAACAAACATATTCCATGAAATAGTTCTTGTGAAAGAAAGGGGCATATTTCTGTGAGTGGTTTATTCACAAGTTGTACTTTGCGTTCATTTACTGCCTGCTACTTGACTGTATTCCATATGTAGATGTCCTCTCAGATGTCCTCTGTCCAGGAGAACCTTAGGCTAAATTTTCCTGCTGTGTAATTATATGCTTTCTTTATCCTTCCTGCATTATGTAGAGCTCTTATAGGTTTTGGGAGGTGTGTGTTGTGGTGGGGTTTCTTGTTGTGTGCTTTTGCTGTTCTTGTTTTGCTAGAATTTTTTTCCCTGCTGTCAAGCAGTGATGTTTCTTTTAATTCTGGGTCATATGTGAATAGCCTGAATTAATATTTTCCAGCTTTATCACCAGAGGAATGGGAAGGTAGTAGGGAAGCTATTCTGCCTTTTGTGGGAGGCTGCTGTTAGCACAACAGTTCTGTGGAAATAACAAACTGCTGGTTAATGTTAAGGAGCTAATTTGCTCATTAAAGATGCTTTTGTGGCTGATTTCTGAGGAAACAGGGGTTGTGCTTGTCCTGGGTTTTAATCTTAACAGAGGTATGAGAGTTTTATCTGTTTTTGACAGGTTTCTTTCTGTCACTGCCAGTCTGGTGTCTGATGCTAATAAAGTTTGTAAGTATGTAACAAAGAGCTACTGGATTTAAACTGCTGTTTTCAACAGTTCACACATTTAATATATTTATTAAATGTTCAAGAAGGGATGTTATTTTTCTGGTACAATGATTGATTGTCTTATGCAAGACTATACAAAGTTATTTTTCTCATTGGCAGAGCTTCTGTTAAATTAATGCTTAATAAGGAAAATGTCACTGAAATTATTACAGTATTTTGCTGTAAAAAAAATAGATGAGCAAATCCTGTCATATTTTATTTTTCTTTTATTCCCTAGTGATAGTTAAGCTATGACTTAAGAATTTTTCTGCTGCCTGTGTTGCATACAATAGGTTGTAAGAAATCTACAGCAGCAGCAGAATTCTTGTTGAATTGCAGTGTATTTTCAGTTCATGTAACATTCAGTTTGTTTTAAGACTGCAGGATAGTTTTCTCGCATATGGGGCTACAAGCGTAATGTCTTGGGGTTTTATACAAAATATTGAAAGCAGGAACTGTGTGCTTCTGGCTGTCATTAGGAGTTGTTCACTTGATCAGCTTTTGATCACAATCATGTTGTGGTTTGAACTTTTTTGTTGGTTTTTTTTGTATTTTGTTTGTTTTGGTTTTAGTTAGCTCAGGAGTATGAGTATGAACTGGCTTAATCTGAGTGTTTAATCAGAGGTTTTGATACTTTGGGTAGGTTACCTGGAAAAGGATAACCTCTCGTTTTCTGTAGGAGCTGTCACTGCCTGTTATGATAGGTGTGTGTTTCACAGATCAAGGAGGATTGCTTTGCCCAGCAGGGGATACATGTTAAGCATTATAAATGCTAACAAGAAGGGGTTGCTTCTGAGTGTGCAAAAGGATAAACATAACTTTGGCTATTTAGTGATGAAAATCATCTGCAGGCACCATACCTAGTTGACTTAAAATTTTGTATTGTGAATTAGCCTGTTAATGCTTTTGAGACTCCCTAAGGACTTACTCTTGTTTGTATCTGTGGGCTGATTTCTGTCTCCCATGATATGGATGCTAAACTTAGGCTCTAGGAAAAGTTACTCCTTTGTAGGCCGCATCCTAGACTGTGGGGGAAAAAAGAACTCTGTTTCTGAGTAAGGTGTTACAGATGGTGCATGCTACTTTTAAACACAAGCTGAAGTGATAACACTTGCATGCTCATTTCCATTTCCAGAGCTTTAAAGATGAGCCCACTCTGCAAAGGTGAATACAGAAAGTGATCTGGCAGTGTAGTTCATCATGGCTGTGTAATCATGTGTAAGTTCTATATGCATGTAGTCGAACTGTGTTTGTGTGTAAATACAAACACATGTCTTTGTGTGTTTGTATATAAAAAGTGGATAAAACTTACTTATTCAGTATTTAAGAATAGACAGACATAAACTCCATAAACACAAAGTGGTGATTTATGTGAAGTACATGTTTGAGGAGTTTTTCTCCCCAGAATATTCTTGAGTCGTTTGATCCATATGGACATTTATAATTTTTACTAGCAAAGCCTTTCATACATTTAGAAAACAAGTGAGAGCATTCTTGCACAGTGTGCTCTATACATTACTATACTGTTTTCTCACTGATGTCTTCTGAAAAGTTTTAATTACTCAGCCTTGGCTTCCCTAATGATGAATAAAATCTTGCAAGTTATGACCCTCACCTGGAAATGAAAACAAAAGGTGTGATTACTACTTCAAGAACAGCAGCTTCTACAGATTTTTGGAATGACTAGTGAAGTTGAGCTTCTCTCCACCTTTTTGTCAAGTGCCTCTGAACTATGTAGATGTAAGTCAGTAGACCTGCAAGAGCAGGTACTCTGAATCACAGCATGTAAGGCTTGCTTGTAAGACTTCCCCTTGCTTTTCTCTGTAAGCAATATGTGAATTTGTTCCCTAGGGAAATGACTGGACTCACTGGTGTTGGTCTGTGGGGATTGTTTCTCTTACCACTGTTGGGTTCGGACAGTCCTTTAAAATATGAGAACCATAGATCATTTCCTTTTCTACCTGAACAGTTTTGAGTTGTGTATCTCTTCTGTTCATTACACTTCTGTGTGACCTCCATGCTAGATGGTGTTCTCTTATTCATTCCTGTTGATTCTTTTCTGCTTGGCATGAACACTTATTGACAACCACAATCCACTGCTACCCAGATGCATGTCCAAATCATCAGAACATCATAGTGTTTTTTATTATTCCATGGGTTTGTCTCTACTTTAATACAAAGTTGAGCAGTGGTTTTCTGTTATGGACAGGATTCTCCCATCAGCGCACCCAGAGCCTGACACTGAGGTCAGTTCAGCATAATTTGGAGCCTGATTGCCTGTATGAAAAAAGTTGATTTAAATCTTTGCAATTAAGCGGGCAAAGGAAGAAAAGCCAGATTTATCTCACAGCTGCTAACAGGGTTCTAACTTGGGAAGTTGATCTCCTGGAAGAAAACTGGGCTATTCACCCCATTCTCTGCTGCAGTATTCATCTGTATTTATTTCCACATTTTCACTGTTTATAGGTGCTAAAAGTGAATTATTCCATTTCAGATGGAGTATTTTGATTCTTGTGACTATTTTTGCTTTGGCAAAATGAGCCAGAGTCAGGTTTCTGTTAAATGTTATCATTTTTATACGATGTTTGCAACTCAAACAGAAAATCAGTTATTGGATGCAATTTGCTATCAACCAAAAAGTAATGTCTTTAAGGTCTGGCTTTGTGTGGTGCTGGAAGGGGGAGAGCTAGAAAGTGCCAAATTGATGGTTATTGGAAGATTTTCCCTTTTCATGCTATTAAGCATTGGTTGTAATGATTTTTGGGTTGTGCTGGGTTGGGATTTTTGTTGGTTTCCTTGCCTCATTGTTTAAGACAGCGAGTTCTTTAGAAAATACCGAAAAGCTATTATACAAAGTAGTTTACAGACTTGACTAAAACTTTTCTTTAGAGTTAACAGAACATGAACAAAAACTTTCATCAGCAACTTTTTCTACAGTTATGAAATAACTGTGTGCAACTTCTTAGCAGTTATTAGTTGCATCATTGCTTTCTAGTGCAGTGGTGCTCTCTGCTATAATCATTGTCCATTGAGATCGTATTTGTACCACTAATAGAATGGGCAAATAAGTAGCCCTAGTGCTAATGTACATCTGTTAGGAGCTGTAAGAGCAGTAGTGACTGTAAAACTCTGTGACTGAAATTCTAAATGATGATTATTCCTGTAATGTGATTTGTGACTCTTAGGAAGCTGTCAGGAAAACATGATTACGCAGCATGTTCATCTTATTTTGAAAAATGTAGGAAAAGGCAGCTCCCCTTTTTGTTGTGTGCAGCTGTGTGTGTGTGTGTGTGTGAAAGGGAAGTGAGAAAATGTTTATAGACGTTTAAGAGGGAAGAGGTCCCACAGAAAAACAGAAGGAACTCAGGAGGAAGAGCTGAAGGGAATTTCTAGGTTTGAGTGCAGTTGAGGCTGGATTGTCAATGAACAGACAGCAGGTCAGAACTGATCCAAGAAGTGAAGAAATGGAAGCATAAGAAAATGAGAGACACACTGGGATAAACACTCCCAAGAAATAGCAGTTACTCACTGAAAGTCCATTTTTGCTGTTTTAAGTCTAAATGCATAGATGGGATGATTTGACATTTTGTCTAAAACGGAAAACAACATAGGAAGGAAACTTCCAATCCCAAACTTATTGTGTTCCCGCTGAATGTGAAACATCACACTTGAGCTTTAAATCTTTAAATTTCCCTTTTGTGCAATTTTGATGATTACAAATTATCAGTACCTTGAAATGCATTTTATTTTGTGTGTCCAATTCTATCAGCCCAAAATAGAGAAAGAGCAAGACTTCAGGAATTTTCTGTGTATGCAGAAGATCCTTTTCTGCAGGACTGTACTGAAGTTAGCAGAAAACAATTACTTGGAAAGCTGGCTAGAGATAGCTTTACAATGTTTCAGTGGGGATTTGTTAGGTGCAAGCTAAATGCTAGCAAGGGATAAAATTGTGTCAAGGGGCATTTCTAGCACCAGATGCTCTGCAAAATGGGCACTGGTATTTTACATTTGAGCCTGCTTCTTTGTAAATGCATTTTTCATTTTTAGTATGGAGAAGAAATTATTTTTGTGGTTTAATTGTTTAATTATTTTTCTGGGGGAGTGTGTAATCACCACTGCCCCCCCCTCCCCACCCCAGCCACAGAAGTGACCTGCAAACATGTCAATGATAACTGCAATATTTGAGGGTGTGGAAGATCTCCAGGATTACAAGCCATAATTACTGAGGAAAATTTGTTCTTTTTCTGTGATCTATTGTGCCAGTTTTTCTGGAAGTTAATTTCTTCTGTAGGCAATCAAGAATATTTAATTTTGAGAAAGTATATGACTCCAGCTGTAAATTGTGCTTTGTTTTCAGTGCAGACTGTGGTTCAAGAGAAAATGATTTTTCATTTGGTTCATTCTTTTTATCACAATAGTGTTTAATGTGCACAAGTGTAGAATACTTGATAGCTGAACAGCTATAAAGTGCTGGTTTCACCCAGATCAGTTGCTAATGCTTTTCAGCCTGTTAATCCAGGAATAGTGCTGGGTTCACTATTAAATGTTCCAGGAGAAATGAACTTCCTTCCACTATATCTGAAATTAGGTAACATTTAAATTTTTACTTGGCACAGCTTCTGAGTTAATGAGGATTGCGAATACATTTCAGCTTTACTGTGCTTTGCTGTAATTAGGGCAGTTCCCATTCTAAAACTTGTATCTGTATTGAAACAGTCTTCAGATTTTTGGATTTCCTAGAATTAAAGCAAATGTGTATCCAGCTAAAATGAGTTCAAGATGCGCAGACAGCTTGGAGAAGCATTCAAAGATTGAGATATTAAAGATGATTTTTGTACTACTTGTTTGGCCAGTTTTCAGTAGTGGTTTTAGGGATTTAAAAGTTCCCTTTTGGCTCTGAATCTGAGCAAGTGACACCTTTGTTCAGAAGAGGGAGGACACATAACTTAAATCCTCTGAAGATGCTGTACTCTTGCATACTGCTAACTTGACTGTTAACTCTGCTGGCTCCTCCCCACCTTGGATTCCTGTTCCCTGCTGAATTGCATAATGAAAGTTCTCTAACTCCCCCACTATCCACATGCCTTCCCACGCAGCCACTTTCCATTGCTAAAAATGGATGGAAGAATTCTAACTCACTTGTTGAAAAGCTCACACAATGCTGCTGAATCACATCTCAAAATAGGGATAAAGCTTTCGAATTCTCTTTAAAAACAAACAAACAAAAAAAAAACCGACCCCAAACGAAAACCCCAAACTCAGTACAAAATCCAGCAAAGAAAAAGACACAAAACCTGACCCACCTCCAAGATAACCGAAAAGAGATTATAGAAGGGCAAAACAGCTATGAATTAGCTTTTAATTCTTACAGCATCAATCTAAAATAAAACTTGTAGCCTGGCTGCTGTTTCAAGAACAAGAATTTGCAGTGTAGTTCACATAGCTCCCGAATGGCAGGGGCCAACAGTGGACAAGTAGCACAGACAAGTTGCTAGTTGGAAAAGTATGTAAAAGTCTACTTTATAGTAAGTATAATGGTGGAAGCAGGAAAATTTAAGTGGACTTTGGTGTATGTGTCTCTTAGTGTGGTTTATAGCTAGATCCAAAGGGAAGGAGGCAAAGCAAGACCTTTTATTGGCTGAATTCCACTAGCTTTTATTTTGAAACTTGCCGTGATATTCTGAGGACAGCAGAATCTTTACATTGCTGGGAATCAAGGCCTAGCAGTCAGAAAAGAACATACTGTATAGCCAATTCTAAATATACTTAAAAAACCAGTGCAAAATCACATATTGAGCTGACTCAAAGTGTGAAAGCTTATCAGAGCTCATTGAAAGTGGTAACAAGGACCTTGTCAGACTAAAGTTGGAGTCTGTAACCTTTATTTGGTGGATATTAATTTGCCAGGTGATAGCCAAGTCTTCCACTGTCTTAGGCATAGTTCTCTTTTTTTCCCCCAGTAATAGGATCTGCATAAATAGTGAGACTGTAGGTATTTTAGGGATGTTCTGGGGAAAGCTGTGAGAGAAAAATTGGAAAGCAATCAACCTGGGTTCTTTCAGATTCTAGCAGCCTGGTCTTCTGGGCTTGCCTTTTCGCCAAAGAACTTCCAATGGTTTCTTCTGATGAAATAAACTGGCCATGTTGCTGCTTCTTTTTTCTTTTTTTATTTCAGTTTCTCACTGTGGTGGGTCATTGTGTTGTCAAGGTCCCCTATCCTGGGGTCTGTCAATCTGTACCTGTATCACAGCTTAAGCTTAATGGATCTTTCCTCTGCCCTGTATTTGCTTTCATGGACTTTCATAAGTGGGTGTGTTTTGTTTTCGACTCTGGGAGAGACAAAGGTATTTTAAAGGGCTTCAGGTAGGTCTGTTATTCTGCTTTTAACTTTGCACACGTGCACCCTGCCCTACCTGAGTTTCTTATTAAAGTTTTTATGAGGTCTCACTTGTCAGCTATGTGTAGTGGAAATGCACCTTTAAATGATCCCAGACATATTTTTTTTAACTTTATTTTTCCTAGCTAGGGTACCATGTGAAAAAAAAAAAAAAATTGCAACATCTTATACCTCACTTGTGGAACAGGCAGACAAGGATCTCTTCTCTATGGTTCTCCTGAAAGTGATGAACTTGTTCTTCATGACAGTTGAATTATTTTCTTGGTCATCTTTAAATTCTCATTACTTATGGATGTTCCTTTCCAGTACTTTAAGGATTTTGCATGTTTTCTCCAATATGACCTAATCTTTTTCCTGGTAGTTGAGAAGAAGCTTTTCATGGTTTAAAACAGTGCAAGGAGTTAAAAGCACTGTGACTGACTCTCCCACTGGCTACATCTTAATGAGTTTACACAAAATCAGAGTCCTATTATACAATGTGTTTGTTACCAAATACAATGAGAAGAATGGCCCAGAGTGGGGGTACTGCAAATGTGTCATGGCTTAACTGCAGCCCACAGCAAACCCCCACATGGCTAGTCACTCACTCCTCCCTGCAGTGGTATGGGGAGAGAATCACAAGAGTAAAAGTGAGAACTCATGGGTTGAGATAAATACAGGTTAATAGGTAGAGCAAAAGCTGTGTTAGCAAGCAAAGTGAGATCAGGGAATTCATTCACTACTCCCTGTGGACAGGTAGGTGTTCAGACATCTCCAGGGAAGCAGTGCTCCATCCTATGTAAGTTACATGGCAAAACAAATGGCAGTACTCTGAATGTCTTGAACTTCCTCCTTCTTCCCCCAGCTTTGTGCGGAGCACGATGTCATATGGTATGGGATGTCCCTTGGGTCAGTTGGGGTCAGCTGTCCCAGCTTCTTGAGCACCCTCAGCCCTACTGAGGAGCAGAAGGGGCCTTGACTCTAAGTAAGTGCTGCTCAGCAGTAATGAAAATATCTTTGCCTTACCACCACTGTTTCCAGCACAAATCCTACCACAGCCCTATACCGGCTGCCGTGGGAAAAATGAATTCCTCTGCGGTTAGATCCAGTAAAATATACTATCATGACTGATGATAAAAACATCAAAAGCATTTGAGTTTTGTTTTTAAGTTTAAAGTAAACTTATAAGTTGCTTTTGCCCCCCCCCCCCCCATTCAAATGAAGATCCCTACTGTTGTGTAAGGCTATCAGATATTTCTGCTGATAAATTGCAGAAGCCTCTGTGAAAGGGCTACCCAGTGTGCCATTGATAACTACCTGATCATTTTGTGGGTCATAAGGAAGCTCTGATCTGTGAATTCCGAACTGGTGTAATGCATGGTTTGATTTGCTGGTCTGCCATGTGTAGACAATTCTTATTTTAATAGAAATCGGTAGAAAACGTACTTTGGCTTTGGGTATTTGTAACTTTTGCATTTTTTTTTTTTTTTGGAACCCAGGAATATGTTTTATACTACTTCTACCGGGTTTGATACTTTCTTTTGAATTCTGGTTTCTTCTAACTCACTGACTGTGGAAATCCTCTCATTATCTGTACAATTAGCTGCTTAATGCAGGATTCAAAGGAAAATCTCCTATGTAACCCTTCATCTAGGAAACAAAACTAGTAAAAGAAAAGGGAATCTGTTTGCTTCTCATCTCTAATATTGATTACTAAATCTGACTGCATCTGCCAGTAACTTCTGATTATAACTAAGGAGTGATCAGTGTAGTAAGCTGGCCATTGGCAGGGTGTTTAAGAGCCTTGCATGACTTATCAGTTGTCTGCTATTTGACATTTAAAAGAAAGGTAAAAATTATCGTTGCCTTTACCATTGAAGCACTCCCTATGTTAAAGAGACAAAAGATTTTTTGCTGTGAGATTTGTGTATGTGAATAGCAGAAAAAAGTAAAATGGGAGATGGCTACAAACCCTTTTCTGTATTGCATGTTGCTGGCCTATAGTATTTTGGGCATCCTTGTCACCTACCTACTGGTGGCACAAGGTAGTTCTAGAATGTAAATGTTGAATCCTAATTGTTGTGTCAGGAGACTCCAGTAAACCTGACGGTCTGTGCTCTGAATTTTGTCTGTGATGAGCAAGAGAAGCATGGCAAGACGATTGCTACAGTGTTCCAGCAGTACCAGGATAAAGAGTCATCAGAGAGTGTCATGAGTTGTGTATCAAAGCAGTACTGGGAAGTGAATATACAGGTAAAGATCTGGAGCACTGAGACGTGCTGGAACTGCATTCTCAGATCTGATCAGGGAGGGAGGGAACAGACCAAACCAAAGAAGGGTTGAATGATGTAGTTGGTTTTCTGAAGCATAATGAACACAAAGCTTCCATTTCCTCTGAGGTCTTTTTTTTTGTGCAAGATGTAAGTTTGTCCAGAGACATTCAGCTGACATTTGAGCCCAGTAAAATTCTGTGTAATTGTTCAGGTAAAATAGTACAGAATCAGCTTTATTTTTCATAAGAACAGCAAAAATACAGTTTAGAAACGCGTTTTATCCTTTCAAATGACTCTCAAACTATGAAGTGATTTGTTCTGTTAAGTAGAGGCTTATTTCGTCTATACGCATGCTGTGGGTGGAAGATGCATCTGATGGTTAATTCTAAAACAAAGAAGCAAGTTACAGCGAGTGGGAGAGCCATGACATGTTGGATCAAGTCTCATCCTTTTCTTAGAAAGTTCCTTATAGCTTAATATAGAACTATGAAAAAGCCTTCTTCTTCTCCTCCTTCACTCTAACCTGAGAAAAATCCCAAGGTCCAAAACAAATATAAGGCACAGATTTTTTAATTAGAAACACAGGGATAACTGGAATGTAATTGTTTGCTTTTACTCATTTTTACCATGCAAGATGTATGTGCGAAATTCGTTATTTGACTTTGAGGGTGAAAGGATTTGAACTTGCAATTTATTTTTAGTGTTCTCAGGAGGAAATTCTGTTTAAGCTTAGTAGCAATGGCTCGTGTATTTAGAGTTAGGTCCTTATCTTAAATTAGTGTATCGTTGATGTTTGTATCTTGTGAGTTTCATATCCATGCTTTGCATTCTGCTTAATGAAGACTGGAGACATAATAGCATAAAGCCTCCTCCCTGAAAACCCACCCATCAAAGACAAACCCACACATGATTGTAGTTCAAAGGCTGAACTTAGAGGAATCATTTGAATGCAGTTACTTGAAGTTTTTCATGTGACTGCTTCTTCAAAGACATTTTTAGTTGGTTTGCAGGTCTTGAAGCCCTGGGAGTTGATTTGTGGCATTTTGTGCTTAGTTAAAATCAAATGCAATAGCCATGTTTTACTTCTGGTACTTTCTACAAGAAAATTAGTCTTTTATTTATAAGCATGTCTTAAGTACTAGTAATATGGAGAATACACTAGTCTTTTGCTTGCTAGGTTCTTACTTCCTTAGCCTCAGAATTGATTTTCTTTGAATGTGAAGGACTTCTCTATTGCTTCTGGGCACTCTCTGTCCAAAGAAATCACTAGCTTTTTGTCAGGCTGAATTGTGACTGCAGACTACTGCAGGTAGTCCCTTCCCATCACCAACCAGTAATCCAGTAACAGGCATTCCTTCTTTAGGATGTCTTCTGAGCTGGATTCTGCAGTTTTGTGCACAAAACGGGGAAAGATGCAGTAAGTAATAGGCAATTCCTAAACTTGTTAGCAGCACCAGAAATTGAATTTCAGTCTATCATTTGCAGCAGGCATGACTTTCTGTTCCAGCTTTGTGTTCTGTTGTATGACTTTGTTCAGCTTCCAAGGGCATCTGGAGTTGCTGATCAGGTTATGCTGTTTTCTTGCAGTATTGAGTTACTTGTGCTACCAGAATTTCTTGTATTCCGCTTAGACCAATTGCCCCATTACCTTAACAGTCGGGTAGTAAGTAGATTTGGTGAATACAGTGGGGGCTGATTAACTGTTCAGGTTAAACCATACATAGGGAAGACAGAGCAAGAATGGTCTGCAGCTTATGCTTTCAGAAGTAATTTTGTCATTACTGTGGGTCAGGCTAGCCTGTGACTGTGAAGTTGAAAAGGTGTAGTCTCTGCAGGAGGTGAAGCGGCAGCCAGAGAGTAGCACAGCAGTCGTGACTGTGTCTGCCTCCCTCTGCCAAATGAGATATTTTAATCAGTTATGTTGTCTCATTTTCTTAGAAGTGTCCTTGCCCTGAATGATACAACATATTTGGACTAAACATAGAATCATAGAATTTGATGGTGCTAATACCTTGATCCACAGCAGCAATCCTGTGTCTAAAGTCTTGGAGAGCAGCTGTCTCAGATTCCTGTTACTTTAGTGAGTAGCTCCAATTCTGGACATATAGAAAATTTTCAAAAGGGGGAAAACAACATGGTGATTTTGGTTGCAATGAAAGAGATTTGAGAACATACTTAAACTTGCAAGTGCTGATAATGTTGTGGTTTTGTGGTTCATTTTATTTTTTTTTTTGCATTGAAATCTGGAGTGTTATTGAAGAATAGATTTTGTAGAGTGTCTGGAAGGAAGGACAAGTAAAAACCATCTCTATGAATTTGATAACTCACTTTGAAAGGAAAAATAGGTAAAACACAGATAAGTTAGAAGTGCTCAGTGTTGCAAATGTATAAGGGCCCTAATACCATTACCTACACAAACTTGTGGAGTTTTGCAAGAGTGAAAATGATCCATTTGAAAATGTGCCTCTCTCCCTCTGTCTCCAGGTATATGTTATCCAGCTGTTAAAAGTTGCACATACAGTGCTTTGACTGGTATTATGCTTTACATATGTAATATAGTACATTAGATGTAAAACAAATGTGTGTATTTCTAATTCCTTGTTTCAGTGTTCTTTCCTCTTCCTGAATCTGCCCAATTGTGGTACCTTAAAGACTGAATGTTACAGAAATGCTCCCTCTTTTCATACTTTTCTCTTGTGTCAGCCAAAACCACAGAATGGATAGTACTGTGATGCTTTGGCAAAATAGCTCATGCAAGCTTTTGCATTGTAGAATAAAGCGGTCAATATAAAGGCTTTCATCTCTGTGCTAAACTAACCTATTTCGTGGTGAGAAGTAGTTTTTCCTTAGTCCATGAACCCTTCATGAAGTTTTTAACCTACTTTCAAAAACTACGTCAGGTGGAGAACAGGCTTAGCTTGCTTGCTTTTCTGTGGAAAGAAAAGGTGACAGCTGTACCCTGCTCCTGTGCTAAATGAACACAAGGTTAGGTAAAATGGAAAACCATATTGCACTTGGCCTCTTTGCCTACTCTAATGTAGAGGCAGCAAGTCCCCAAGTATAGTAGGTGAGGAGTCTTGTTCTCTGTCTTACTGATACTCATACGTTAATGACTGGAAAGACATAAAGTAATGCTTATGGTACTTAATGTTGCAAGGCTTTGAATTTGTTGTGCTTCCTCATCACAGTTGCAAATCTGTCTTACAAAGATAAAAGGTGTAAAATCAATGTAAAATATGTAATTAATATATTGATAAATACTTAAAAATACACACAGTCTGCAGAACTAATAATAAATTTGAATCTGAACTATTATCTCAAGAGAAAACAGGCTATTTCTTTAGTTCTTGGTCTTCTGTAATCATCAGTGGGCGTCTTTTGTGAAACTTGTATTTTCTTTTTTTTGTCTGACTTACAAAGATTAAACAAATAATAAAATCCCAAAACATAGCGGTGTTGAACTTGGTGCGAACTTGGAGTACAGAAGCTGAAGCAAAACTGAAATATTGCTTGTATGCTTAAGGTTGAAATCCTACTTGTTCTATCATGTCTATAAACTTGCTGGTGAAATGTGCAGGTTAAATTTTGTCCCTTGTAGAAGCTGTTCAGGGAGCAGAGGAATGTTAACTGTGTGCTTGCTGTAGCGATGGAAAAATAATCTGAATTGCTTGCAATGAAGTGTGCCGTGTATTCTTTTCCACTGAAGTAGATGCTATGCACAAGAGTTATCCAATACAGAGGGGCTGAGGGGTCATAGGATACTAGCATAGGTTAGAATCTGTGTTGGGCTGTTCCTTAGTGCCCTGGATAGCTTTATTACTTATCTCGCATCGTTCGTTAGAGAAGCACGGAGTAGCAGCTGCTCTGTGTTGTATGCAGATATCCTTTTCTCAAAGGAGCTGAGAATTCAGATCCTATCGGATAATTCTTTGCTTACGTGAGCAAAGTGCAGAGCACAGCTCCTTCTCAGTGAGGAGAAAGAAAAGAATAAAATTATTAATGTATTTTGAGCAGATGATTCAAACCTGCAGGTTGTAATTTACCCTTATAGCTTCAGGATTAATGTGTGAAGAATCCCTGGAAAACAGATTTGATCTGCCTTTTTATGTTATTTTCCCCTCTGTACTGCGTTTTGTTCAGTGCTTACTGTGTTCTATCTAAAGCAGACTTTTTTTATTTCTAGTTCCTTGTCAGTTAATGTTCATCTTTGATCTGTGTCATCACAGTTGTTGCTGGGAAAGCAGATTATGATTTCTGCCTTTAATAATGATAGCACTATTGTGGTTGCTAGAGCAAGAGGAATTGCTGAATAGGACTTGGACTGTGGCTTTATTATCTTCAGTTTAGGGAACAAAAATACTAAGGCGATTATGTAGTCGAACACTACAGAGAAGACTGTCAGCTGTAGTTCAGATTGTAGCATTGACTTTTATTTTCATTTTTATCTCCAAATTATGCATAAAATAAGAAGAATCAGTTCCTGTAAGACCTCTGGAGGAGTTTCATTTTTTCCTTTTCTTTTTGTTTAAAACCTGCACCATCACAGCAACTACAACCCAAAACCTGAGCCACCCCCAATCCAAATGTGTGCTTTCTAAAATACCAAGTCTCCTTGATTTTTTTTTTTTTTTTAAAACCACCTGCTATCAGGCCTCAGTCATTTTTTAATGATCCCCAGCCCCTCCTGTGGGAGGGCACTGTTGCTGCTGGCAATTAACATTAATCAGTTGGCTTAGGGTTCAAGGTGTGGCAAAGTTTGGATGCCTCTTTGCTAACCAACAGCCTTTTTAGTGCAGTGGATATCATTTGGATTTCATCTTTCTTGTGGGACTGATCTCCATGAAGATGTTGAAGGCCTGAGGAAAGGCTGGTGCAATGGCAGGAGTTTTGCTCCCATATGTTCTATTGAACTGGGAAGTGTGTGAATGTCTTCCTTTTCTCCCTATTTGCTTTCTCCCTTCACTCTTTTCTCTCTGGGCAATGTAAATTCAGGAACTAGGTTATCTTTCTGGTTTTAACACAGGAAAGAAGCCATAAAACTGGGCAGATAACCATAGTAAATGGGCTAGTTGGTTTATTATGTCTGAACCTTACTGTAACATCCTCAGAGAAACAGTTCTGAAAGTTGGGGTGGTAACAGGTTTAGACGTAAAAGAATACTTACTAGGTGAGAGAACTAATCCCCGTGAGCCGCCTTCTGTGTTGGTGGTGGTACAGGTTGCCCTGACCTAAACTGTAAGCTTTCTTATGTTCAATTTCTTTGCAGATTTGGGTAAGTATCTGACACTTGTAAATTAAGATATTTTCCCAAATTGCTATTCTTAAAAATTAAAGAGACTATATCTGCCTACTGAAGGTTTCAGTGCTTTTTACTTTGTAGACTGAAATCTGTATGTCCCATTATCTTGGGAAATCAGTCGAGTCTGGTATCTACCATTTATGGTCCCAAAATAGGTTAGGGACTGGGTGTCTCATTTAAGTATTTGCTGAAAATGCATTGGTATTTGGCTTTCTACACTGAAAAGAAACAGAATACCGCTCAGCATTTTCCTTTTGTCATAAGCAGTCTGATTTGGGAAGATTTGTGACAGAATGGCGAGCCTGGCACAAATACAGACTCCTTTGAATCTTTGGAGTTTTGAGGATCAAGTAGTTTTGTATCTAATGTGTGCACATAAACATGGTTCCTTGCTGCTCTATCAAAAAATCTCAGATGTGCGCTTTAAGTATGTGACTAGTAGCACTGGGTGAAGTTATCTGTCGTAAGTACCACACTGAGCTCCAGCGCTCTTGTGAGAGATACAGGAACTAGGAACCAAATAGGCTGAGTATCAGTAGTTGCTTTCAAACAAAGGAGGACTGCACTGTATTTGCAACAATGGAAAATTTATTTCTCTGTATCCTGGTAAATGTGCCAGTATTCTCTAGTTTGCCTTTCAAAGCCAAAGGAGCACAAAGAATCCTACTGATAACCATGGAGATGGGCAGTGTCCGTGTTGAAAACCCACGGCTGGTAAATGGAAGGAGACTGTATAATCAGAACAGAAAAAGTGAGTTATAATTACTGTGTTTCCTTTACAGGGAAGAGCCATCTGTAAGACAACTTTTTTCATCTACAGTAGATAGAGGGGGCCATATCTTTTGAACTGTGGCAATGTTTAAGTGCAAACAAAATCTGTGATGGAAGAGGATGGTATACATCCAAGTGTTCATGCTTTGCAGATGGGCTAAAACAATAAACAGAATGCTGAAGTGAAGATAATAGCCCCTGAAAGCATACTGAAATTGTAGCTATTGGCTGAACTGTACTGACTGTATCTATCAACCCAATTTTATTCTTAATGTTGCTTTACTTGTTTTATTCCATTGAAACATCTATGTTATGGAGAAAAGTTTAAAAATGCAATGCAGACTGTATGGGTCCAGCTGCTTGCCTACTCTAAAAAATGATTTAAAGTTGAATACATTTGCTTCTGTCTGTTGTTTGATGTTATAAAGTGCAAAATAAACTTGTTTATTGTGATTCCAGATCCAAGTACTCTTAATCGGAACTCTCCATCTGATACAGCTTTGATCTCTTTAAAAAGTGTCCTATTTGACATTGTCCTGGGTTCAGCAGTAGCAGTCATGCTAACACAAAGGAAAAAACATGATTGCTACTGCTGAACCCAGGACAGACATGAATATGAATAGTAGAATGTAACACTTTGCCAGGTTGAACTGTTAGCTGGGCTCAGGGTTATGAATTTCCTGTTGATGTGTAGATGAAGTAAAGCCACATGTTCTCTAAATGGACTTTCTTGCCGGCAGAGAAGGCAGTTTTCACTTACCTGTCCAACTTCTGTGGTTGAGGATTGCCAACTTTTTGGTATTTTTTCAGTTACTGCAGTTTCTGTGTGGTGTTTGTTTTTTAGCAAGTAGATTTGATAAGTCCTATTTGGAAGTGCATAATGTGCCTACAGGAGGGGCACTGAATGTTCTCATGAGGGGAAACAACGCAGCTACGTTTATAAAGTCTTTTAAATATTTTGTGTTCTAAATTTGTATTTTGAGCATTTCAAATCTTTCAATTGTTTTTCTTTTATTCAGGACCAAATTTGTACTAAATCATACCATATGTATAGTTTCCTTCTGAAAAGCTTCTAATTTCCTCATACTTTGAATTCTAAGCTGGATGCCTTGAGCTACCAAGAGAAGTGCCCACTTGCATTGAAGCTGCAGGCATCAGACTACATGAAGTGTTAACCTCAATATCTTCTTTTGAGGATGGAGTCAGGAGTGTAAACCAACAATAGGGACTGAGCTGCTTCCCTATGTCAAAAGAATAGTTTTGGGTTTGTTTTATTTTATTTTATTTTTACTACAGCATGTAATTCCTGTAAAACTGCCTTCCCTAAAGAATCTCACAAGTATCCCATGGTAACAATGAGCTCTTGCACAGCACAGTCACATTTGCTGCCCTCTGGTTACTTGTTGCTATACTTCAAGTTAAGCAGCAGTTTCATCAAACTTTATTACTATCTGTAAGACAGAATATTAGATTTATGATGTTCTGCACAAGTAGGGGGTAGTCAGCTGTTACCTGCTTGAAAGCTCAAACTAATTTCCTCATACTGTCATTGCTTCATCTTCACATGTACTGTTTGAGTTATGTCAGCAATAATAAATTACCATCATAGCAGTTGCCTTGGATTTGAGTGCTGGACTTCACTAAATAAAGTGAAGATGATTGTGGATTAATACTTCAGGAGAGGTTGTGATGTTTGTTAATAATGTTTAGTATGTAGAACCTACCAGTTTCTGAATTATCGCACTATTCTAGTCAAACGCTTTAAAACTTAAGAGCAATTTACTCACCAGGCTCTGAAATTTTTAGCTACTGCTAAACCCAGGACATAGTCCTTGCAAGATCTTCCTGTGTGCTGACATTAATCCCATGAGAATTCATCCTCTTCTTTTCCCCAACACTTCTTGCAGCATATTTTATGGAATACCTGAAAAAAACCCAAGATGCTTTTACTGAATTATACAAAATCTTGTAAGGATATGCATTTCATTTATTCTTTCCTGTGTTCATGCAATAGTGTTCTATCAGTTAGAAGAAGACTTGCAAAAACAGTGGTATTTGCTATTATAACTACCTCACACAAATCTCTTGCAAGAAGTGCAGGCAACAGCTAGGGTGACTCTTTACTTAATTTAGGTACTGAGGTACTTCTGTGTTTGGAAGTACTTCTGAATTTGTAGGGTACCATATGGATCGCTGTCTGGTTAGTTTTCAGAGTTGATCAGAGTATGCTTGAGATCAAAAGTGTACTTCCTTCAAGTGCTGACAAAAAAGGTCCCTGATGCTTGAAATTTCATTAATCGTGATTCATGCAGAAGTTAGGAAGTCATTCAGCAGCTAATTAATTAGGGAAATGTCAGGTTTTACATGCAGTGAGTCAGCCAATGTTAGATGTACCAGCCATATCTATCAAAAGTCGTACTGTAAGGAAAACGTATTTTGTCACAGAACAGTGTTACGTGGTGAGAGAATGTACTGCTAAACTTTAGTAAGTGTTTTAGACTTCATAGACTTAAATTGCCATGAGCAGTTAGAACAGAGCTTACCTTCATTTGTATTTCTGTATTCTGATTATTTATATAAAGGAATGCCTATTCTAATCCAGCAACTCTTTTGATAACTAACTTAACTTCAAAGGAAATCTGAAGAGTAGCAGCGGATAAACAAGCTTCCCTTGAATAAAATTACCAAACTGCCAAAGTCCTTATCGCATGCAAATGAAAATGTTAAACCACTGTATTTGTGTCTTAGTACAGTCGTCTTTGATCTGAGATGCTTCTTTCAAGGCCTGTGGTTTATACCATTAGTACCGTTAAAGAGAATAAACTCCAAAACCTCCAGAGTGGGTGTTTTTAAGGGTCTGTTACTGAGTACTGCTTAATGATATTTTGTTTGTTCATGATCTGAATCCACATAAACATGAGGACTCCAGATTATGGAACTAGTCACTGCAGACATTGTGAGTATGAAATGTCTGCATGGGTTCAGTAAGAGACTGAAAATGTTAATGAAGCGAGAGGTCATACACAGCCTGTTTCTGGCTTGGGCTCTATGAATATAAACAGTCTGAGAAAAACTATGATATTCTTTGCCTTGTCCTAAGATGCTTTTATAGGCATCTGTTTTGTGCCACGATGGGAAGTAAAGACAGATTACAGTGCTACAAATGGGTGCTATGATGAACTTTGGTTCAACAATGTACAGCTATTACTACTTTGTTATGGCTAGGCAGAAAAAAAAGGGAACGGTTCCTTTGCACAGCATAATGGTCTGCTGCTGATTTTATGTTATTTATTTTCTTTTAATTTTAATGGGAACCTTATAATAAGCAAAGCTTTTTTTTTTTTTGTCTCCAGGAGCTATCTGAGCAATTGCAGGAAAACCTATCTTTTAGTAATACATAAACATTATTTTTAAAACTACATTAGCCTTACAAGAGAAAATAGCATTTGTAATTGTTATCTCTTACAAAGCACATGGGGAAATAGAAAATGTGTCTTGCTGGATTAGTGTGCTACATAACGTATAAATGTGAATTTCTTTGTGATCTTTTGAACACTGAATTTCACAGAAGTGTCAAAGGTGCTGCTGCTTGGTAGCTTTGCCAGCAGATAAATGCATCCTGATTCTATTTAAGCCTAAGCAGTACCCAATAGCTCTTTGCATCTGTGTGTGTATGTATAATTCATCCACACCAGGTGCAGGTACTGGTGCACTCCTTCACTGCCATCTTAGAAGTGGAGGCAGCTGAATGGTGGCAGTGTGACAGAGTATCAGTTTCTAGCCAAGATTGTCATGGGGTTTACATCTGGAACTTGAAGCAGAGCTCTCAAAGTCTGTTAAGATTTATGAACTGCCTTTGTAGACCTGTGAAGTTTCTCTTGGCTAACATGCGTGTTCTCCCATGTGAGAGATTGGAAGACTGTCTCCTCTTCTTTTTCCTCTTGCATCATATGCCACTGAGCAATTGAGTAAATGACAGATTTCAAAGTGATTTTTAAATAGCTTATATCTTGAAATACAGCCTTATTGGATTTCATGTGGAGGTAGCTCTCAACTTTGCAGTGCCTATGTTAGTGTGCTACTTTACAAGAATTTTGTATCAACACTCTAAAGAAGCCTCAGTGGAGTAACTGGGTGAAAATCCATTTTGGAGGCTATTATGTAGAAGAGAGTATGACTTCTTTCACATAGATTTTCAATTTTGGCTAATATTTTAATGAAGAAATACTGGGGAAGAGATGAAAATTAGATGCAAACTTGCATACCCAAGTATTAATAGCTGAAACCTGTGAAGACCTAAATATCTGCTTATGCAGGACCTCATTAAAACCATTTTATTAAAGTCAGGCTTCATAATCCGTTCCTCCCTCAATCTACCCAATAAAGTACTTTGAGAATGCAACTATGTTAAAATTTATGGAAAGAAAGTTTTTAAATGTTTCTGCTGTTTAACAATATCTGTCTTAAACTGAAATCGGAGTTTTCCTTGAAATTCCTATTAAGTGGTGTTTCTTAAAAATATTAGAAAAACTGAGAAGTGTAGAATAAACTGTTTAGCAGAGCATGTTGGGGTTGCTTCTTCACCAGATTGCTTCATTAGAAGCTTTAGTGTTTCCTAGGTATATTGTGTGTGCTTTTCCACAAAAACTTCAATCTTAAAAGTTATAATGCACCCCACTTTCCATTTTGGTGATGATTTCAGTTTGTATTTTGAAATCCATGTTCTCCTTGTCTGCTCTAAAACTCTGTGTTTAAAGTGCAATGTGTTTCCATATAGGATATCTTAGCTTGAAATTTCATTTAACAATTAGCATTTTCTAATGTTATTTCCTAACTGCAGGAGCCAGGCAGTCAGCCTGTCTGACTTGCAGCGACAATTTTCAAGACTAATGAAGCCAATTATAATGTCAGTGTAAAACAATTTTAAAGTAAAAGTCTCTAGATCCTATATGAAAATTAATAAGCATTGATTACATTTTACCTTTTCTGGTTTAGTTATCCATATGTATTTCTGTCTCTGAACTCTGATATTTTTATGTTTTCGTTTGCATCCTACTATGAAAGCAGCCCAAAGATTGCGTAGGCATTCAGTTAAAAAGGAGCATTGCCCCAAATGTATCTTGTGTCTAAATGAACAGAACATGTTGGCTGCAGAGACACATCATATAAAGGAATACTAGAATTTTAAAAGGAAATTTTAAAAGGAAATAATAAAAAATACTCAATGGGAGTGGGAACTGGCTTCTTTAACAACTGAATTATGAGGCAGAATAAGTAGCTGGATATGAAGTAAATTTGGTTATACAGTATGAAATTTTAAAAGCTTTGACAAGAGAGGTCATTTTAGACCTAAGAAACAACACCAATTCATACCAGCTCAGGGAAAGAAGAGAACAAATCCCTGGAGTATTTCAAAGTGAGAGTTTTGAAGCTGGAATAGATGAAGTGTGATGTTAGAAATCAGTGCAAATGTATATGTGTTGCCACTAGTGCTCTTTGAGTTTTACTCAGTCATAAGGTGCCTTTTGCTCCCTTCTGCTGTAGGAATACTGAAATGCCAGATGCAGTGGAAGAGGATAAGATGGTCAAGTCACTACTGAAGTTCCTAACAGTTCTGCTTGATTTTATTTTGCTTGGTCACTGAGGGACTTAAAACAGAACTGTTAGATTGAAGAAGCAGCTGTGGTGTAAATGCTGCTTTCAAAAACCCTGCCTGTTTATTTTTGGAGATGCTTTTGTAACCGCCTTTCATGTGCCTTACTTAATGCCAGTTAACTGAAATGAAAATAAATGTTTCCAAAAAGTCCATAAGGCTTATAGCAGCAATTCCACAATGGTAACTGTCAACATTTCCCTAGTTGCTAAAATGTTGCCGCAGTGTATATATGATGCACTGTTACATTCTCCATATCTAGAGTAGCAAAAGCTGAAGTGCAGTGATTTTTGCTGTAGAGTAGCTGTAGAAAGCTGTGACTTGTGGTTGCTGACAAGTAATGTTAAATTACCTGTTAAATACCCCAGATCCTCAATTCTGGTGTTGAATACTTCAACACCAATGCATTTTCTTTTTTTGTCAAAACATTCCTGTCTTTAAGAATATTTCATTTGCCAACACTTCCTATAAATTAATGTTGCTGGAGTTTGATATACTTATCTAAAGACTTTGGGAGGAGGATCTACTCAAGAAAAGGAGTTACTCAGTACAAGTGCCTGGACCATAAATGCTAATAATTCTGAAGCAATTAACTTCTGTTTGTTATTAATTCCTTAACACAGTCTTCTCTGGTTCTGTCCCTGTTTCAGGTAATTGTTTTGAATGATTCTTGACATTGGACATCAACCTAATGGATTGGGGAAAATTTCAATATTTAGTATTGGATGCAGGGACTGAAATATCTTCATATTGAAATATTCAGAGGTAGTATATACTTGGTCTGAAATCAGAGGCAAAGAAACCTGATTAATTTCCTTCCTTTTTTAATTATTGAAAATGACAGTGCAGCACAGGTACTCTCCCAGATAAATTAGAAATCTCAGTCCAGCTGCCTATTAAAGAATGCGTGCAGTGTTCTTTTTATCTTTATAGAAACAATGTAGCTGGAATTAAAATAGCTACAGAAGGGTGACTGAAGTGGTTTAGCAGACCCAGCTCTTAAGACCAGTTACTCACTTCCTTGGTTTATAAGTCTTAACTTTTTTCCCGTACATATCAGGAAATAAACTGCAAATGCACAAGAGAAACATGATTGGTATAGGAGCCTTGTAAAAGTCAAATCCATTTGAACAGGAAGGCAAATTGGTTTGTTGAAGGGGTGTAAGATTGAGAGGTTGCAAAAAATGACAGTGCTTTGTGTCTGATCATCCCAGAGTGCATAAACAATAGAAAAAGTTTATACTTGGATGTAAGTAGATAGTGGAAAATCAGATTTCCCATAGTGAAATTGTATGCTGTCATTGACACAATTTTGACCGCTTTTTATGGGTAGCGCTGTCAAATCTCATGGCTGCCTTGCACTCAGACTGTGGGCTTCCTGGCATTCCAGACTGATGCTTGTAGCATAAAAGCTCTTTTGCAGGTCTCTGTGTGCTTCTGCTTTGTAGAAAAGAGACCAGGAGCAGGTTTGATGGGAACTCTTTTTCTTTTTCCTTGTAATCTCTTGACATCTTTTCTTGACATCATGTTGAGCTGTTGCTGTACTATATACACATCTGCACCTATGTGTAGATAGGTGGGATTTGGAGAGGGGCTTTTAAGAGTGGAATAGTATCTCTGTGTGCTTTCTCTTCTACTTCAGAATAGCAGTGTTGAGATATGTAGTTGTAGGATGGGAGAATTGAATAGCTTTCTCTTGGGGAGCAGTACTTTCAAGTTTATTTTCATCTAATCTCCTTATGGAGAGGAGAATTTGTGATTCCAGTCCATCTATTGACATGCAGTTGCATAAACAAAACCAATCTTGTAGTTAACTCATTACAATAATATAAAACTGAGTTGCATGAGGTAGGACTTTTTCTTGCTAAGTAACAAATACTATTAAAAGGAAGCAAGAGGGAAGCTGACAGCACTGCAGAGGTAAATCCCTCTTTGTGTATTTGTTCCTTAAACAACATTGAAACAGCTAAAAAGAGAACAAGGCCATCTAGCAAGACAGCACCTTCCCATCTGTGTTGAAAATGTAAAAGGAAAATAATCCCAAAGTTGCTTCCCATGTTTTTTTTTGAGCTTGCTTTTGTCTCTGAAGTCCCAGCATATTATTAGGTTGTCATGTTTCCCACCTCCAACAGTAAGGCTCTCAGTACAGAGAGCACTTGGTCTCTGTAAAATTTCAGAAGCAAGTCTGGAAAAAGTATCTTCCCTGCAACACAGGTGTGTTAGAAAATTCATTTGGTCTAAGGAAGAGAAAAGATATGGGTGAAAATACCAGTAACTATCCATTATGTTGCTGAATTGACTGTGGAAGGATTGAAAATAGTGGGGTTAAAATCTGAAAACCCTAAACACAAACCCAGTAGAGTTTTGGTTGCATGCTTGTGGTTTGTTATGTGGTTTCTTGTTTTTTTTTTTTCTTTTTCTTAATGCAGCACAAATTTGTTTATATTAATCTGCAAACAGCAAGAAAAACACAGTGTTGGGCTTGGAGCTAAAACCAGTATAGACTGATAAAGTGAGGCAAAAGTACAGCAAAGGGAAGATTCTATTTGTTGCATCTAAATTTTTGGTCTCACCACCCTTGCAGGGAAGTAATTCTTCCTTATAAATAATCTAAATCTCCTGTCTGTCAGGTTAAAGCCATTCCCTCATGTCCTGTCACTATGTGCCCCTGTAAAAAGTCCCTCTCTAGTTTTCCCATGGGCCCTCTTTAGGTATTGGGAGACTTGCGAGGTCTCCCCAGAGCCTTTCTCTGTCTAGGCTGAACAAGCCTATTTCCTCAACCTGTCTTCATAGGAAGGGTGCGCCAGCCCTCCAACCGTCTTCATGGCCTCCTCTGGACTCGCTCCAACAGGTCAATATCCTCCCTATGTTGGGGGCCCCAGAGCTGGACACAGTATTCCAGGTAGGGTCTCATGAGAGCTGAGTAGAGGGGAAGAATCACCTCTCTCAACCTACTGATCACGCTGCTTTAGATGTGGCCCAGGACACAGTTGGTTTCTGGGCTGTGAGCATACGTTGCTGGCTCATGTTGGTCTTCTTGTCAGTCAACACCCCCAAGTTGTACTCCTCAGGGCTGTGCAAGTAATGTAACTAATATTGGAATTATGGCTATATGCGGCCATGTATTCTGCAAAGGAAACTAATGAGTTTACCAAGATACCTGGGCTATATTAATTGTTACTTCAGCTTATGTGATTTTTTTTTAACACATTTTGATTTTGTATATGTAACTTGAGTAGTTATATCTGAAATATGCATCAGGTCCATGGAAATGTTGATCCTTGTGTGTGTGTGTGTGTGTGTGTGTGTGTGTGTGTGCTAAATGCAGGCTTGGGAGCTGCACAGAGATCAGAGCCCCATTTTGCTGAACAGGACAGACTTGCAATTTAAGTGTTTCTCCAGACAGGATGTGACAGAATCAAGAGACTGAAGTCTTCAAGTGGTTGTCAGACAATGCTGGTTGCCCTAGCATTTGTTATGTATTTGTAATAAAAACATATACGTTAAAAGTCTCAGTTTAATTATCTATGTTGCGGAAGAAAAGACAATTAATAACAGAAATAAGCAAATCCAAACTAATTCCACCTCAGCTAGCGTTAGTAAAAATGGCATATCTGAGCAATGGGAGCTCCAGTGACCCATGCGCAACTCCAGAGTCCTTGATGTGTTGTACAGACTACGGTGAAATTTGGACTGCTGTGTTCTCACTGCACATGTTGCTTGTGCTAAAATTATAGTTTTGGAGCATGACTATTTCAGAGGCAATAAAAATAAACTCTGTTGTGCAAGAAAAAAAGGATTGTTACAGACAATTCTGGAATAAGAGTTTATAGAGAAGTAAGGGGGAAAACATCTAACTAGTTTTAAGGCATAGTTTGATCAGCTTATGGAAATTCTAAACAATACACCAGCTTTTAGAAACAGTTCTGGACTGTTGGCCCAGGGAGTCCCTTTGACTGCTAATATTTTTGTTCTATAATCCACTGGTCTGCTCTGTAGGAATGTTGCTGAGGGGAAAAATTGCTATGCTGTACTGTGTTTTTGAGCTGTGCTGGAATTAACTCGGGAATAAGACCTGACTAGAAGTTAAATACACATTTCAAGAAGCTTTCAAATAGGAACGGTGAAGAAGTCTTTTTATTAACAGGACCTATCATGAACCAATTACTCTATGACACAGGACTGAAAGTGGTAACTCATGAAATTGTAAGTACAGACTATCATTGATCTTACTGAATCTAGTTCTGTAGAACTCAGCTTTGCATAATAAGCCTGTGCTGAGAATTAAAGCTGCAACTCCCCCACTCCTCGTGCCTGGCACACTACACTGAGATTCCAAGCACGAGGTGATTAGGTAATGCAGCAAGCATGACTTATGAAATCGTCACCCACATCATGTAGCGGGTGGGTAAATTACAAAGCATTTAGACTAATTTCTTTCACATGTATAGTTGAAGAAGGAGAGTAATGTTAACAGAAGGATTTTGTGAGTAGTAGTGGATCTTTTTATTGTCTTGCATGAAACAAAGGTCATTCTAAAGGTATTAAGGACATCTAAAACCCATCTCATATGTGCTAATTAATGGTGCCTTTGATTACTGGATGAACTTGCTGTATGCAAGAGTTCTGTTGTGGTCTAGCACCAAAAGACTGCAGCCTAAGCTGATTAAAGGTTGTTTTTTTTTTCCCTGTGTGTTTTATACTGCCTGTAAGCGTGCTTTTGATTGTTTCCTTACACCATAATAACCAGTATGGAAATGCAGTATAATTTGCTTGACTTTGCTGAATGCTCCAAATCTTTACTGTGACTTGTACCAATAGTCTTAAACAGATCTTGTTGTTCTGCATTATGTGGGAAGTAACTTTCCTTCTCAATCTTGTAATCAAATAATTTGGAAAAAAACAAAACCCTCTTCCTATTTCTGTTTCATAACATTCGTATTGGACATGAAGTCTCACTCTGGAGATGAAAGCAATGCACTCATAATTCAGGTAAGAAAAATAAGTACGTTGGATTTGACTGCCAATCTCCAGAGTAACTTAAAACATGCTGATTGCAGTAAAGCTGAGATTTTTTTAATGGGTTTTCTTGTTGGAAGCCCACAATGCACTGTGTGGCTTCTGAAACTGCTTTCTAGAACAAGGCAAAATACAGTTATGTTGGTAATTAATTTAATGTGAATTTTGTGTTCTTTATATTTAAAATACTTAAGAAGTATCCTTAGAATCTGTAGATGTATCTTTCTTTACAAAGACAAAATCTCACTTGACAGAATTGACGTCTGATCAGAACTCAGTTTACTCATAATAGCTGCCAAGTTCTTGTACCTTATTAGTATAAAATATGGTGTGGTGATTGGTTTGGAGAACATGGATGTCATTTTACTGTGAGGATGGCACTAGCTGTAAACTGGAATTCACGTCCATAGTGGAAACACTGCTTGTAAGCAGTATTCTAAAAACACACAAACGCCAGAGTTAAAGGGAGACAAAGATCATTAAGGTTATTCTACAAGGCACGCAGAGCTGCTTTAAGTTCTTCTGTAGTATATCCATTACAATTAAGTTGAATTTCTTTGAAGTTTTAAATAATTTGGCTACGGGTCATTAAGTTAACAATGTCACTGTGTTCTTGCTATCTCATTTACCTGAATTAGAGTGCACTTTTATGAACGATGGTAACACTGTGTAACAAGCTGAATTTGATAGCCACTGCCAAGTGCTGATTTTGAGACAGTTTTATTTTGCTGGCAGTGTACTTGCTGAATAATAATCTGTGTCAAGTTATTCTTATAACAAGCTCATCATTGCTCTGGGATTTCTTCTGAGGGATGCACTACATAAATGTTTATATAGGAAAGAAATGAATGGAACGGGGTATCTGAAGGGTATAGAGTGAGGGTGAGAATAAAACTGGTACTGTGTTAGATGCCTAAATTTTTTCCTTTGGGAGAAATTTTGCATTCTTCCTAAGGAAAACTTTTGTTAAAAGAAATAGAGTAGGGACCACTCAAAAATTAAATTGCTTTGTTGTTCTCACCATTCTCATGATTAGGGTGGAAGCGTGTGTGTGAGGTTAGTTTGTCCAGGCAAGGTGCGTATTTTATTCTTCATGTCTCTGTAGACGACATAAAGAATAACTGTCTTCTGCAGAGACAGTTATTCTCTGTTTGGAATAACTGTCTCTGCAGAAGATGGAAAACATATTCTGAAGTATCACAGTTATTTTTTTCACTTGTGGGTGTGTATTTTTATTAAAGATAAAGCACAGTTCCATGCTGTAACTGATAGAACTTTCACAGCAGTGCTGCTTTGTTTCCTAAACCCATCCTTCTGTTTCTCTGGGGACCCTTTTTGGACAGCTGCTATTTGGATTTGGGATAGCTTTTCTGAAAGGTTGTCTAAATGAAATAATTCAATTCACTGATGCCAGTTACATATTAAAGAAGCAGGAATTACCAGTTCTTTGATTTCTTATGTTTTGAGTGCCTGGGCTGATGCCCCAGTGATAAAGTTACTTTTGATCTGTCTCTGCAAACATAGCTTACATTTGTTATCTCCCCGGTTGTGGTTCCTGTTAGAAAAGTTGATTTGTGCAAAGACTTTGAGTTCAAACTTTCCTTAAAGAGAGGAAGTCCAGAAGAGGGAGCCTTGGATTCAGTGTGATTTTTAGATACTGTCTTAATCAGACTGTGCTGATAAACAGCATTGCTGTTCTGAGTGTCCATTGTTCAAAGAGCATTGAGGGGTTGAAGCATTCCCTCTCCATTGATTTTTTTTTTTTTTTTTTTTTTTTTTTTTTTTTTAAATACCACTGGAGTGCTGGTCTGAGGCTAGAGATAGCTGCTAAGAATCTAACCATGCTTAACATAAAGGCACAAAGAAAGGTCATGTCCTTGAAGGGTCACAAAGTACAATTGCTTTATGGGAGTATTTGTGTTAGTACACTTGGGTGGTGGGCTGTTGTCTGGTAACACCCCATAGTATGGGTTGACACTGTTTCTCAGCCTGGGCCGTGTCTGAAAAGAACACTGTCAGAGAGAAAGGAGCAGGAAAAGGATGAAGTAGACAACCCTCAAATTAGTGGCTAAATTGCGACGCTGCATAAGTAGTATAAAGCAGGATGTGAATACATAGCTGTGACATACTAAGAACATACTGCAAGCATGCTGTGACATACTAAGAACATACTGCAAGCATGCTTTGACAGCTAGAACAGAGCAACCACTGGTGATGACTGAACAGAGATGATTAAATTAAAAGTAAATTAAACTTGCTTGTCAAGCATTGACCAATACCTGGTTTATAATCCAAAAGCCCTCTACAGCTGGAGTATACTCTCAATGCTGGCAGTGCATTTCATAACTCTTCTAATTATCTTTACAGGTTACAGCACATAAATACCAGTGTCAAGCAACTGTTTATATGCATTAAGGTCCAAGGCTTCCCCTACGTGGTGCTTTCAGTTTCATCACTGGAGGATGTCTATCAGTAATAGAAAATGTCAGTACTGTTCAGTGAACATGATGCATGTTGCCCATCGGTGTGCTTGGGATTTTGTCAGGACTGAGTGGTACATGGGCTTCTGAATGTGTACTCTGCCAGGCAGTGTAATTTCTTTACTTGGTCTTCCAGGAGTCCCGTCTCACTATCAGTGCCTTTTACATGCAAGCACTAAAGATGCAATGTGTATTTGAGGACTTGAGTTTTACTGAGAATGGTTGAGACTGTCTTTAAAGTGTGGCTCACTGTTGCTTGGAAAACTGCTTTGTAGTAGTTAGCATTATGTAATTTACTTTGTTGCATGAAATCCCTGAAGAAAGGTTGCAAAACCAAAACAAACAGGAAAAAACCCAGCAGCTGTATCTCTCTGAAGTGGCAGATGGTAATTATGTGGCAATGCTGCTTTGTACATTCAAAGCAAATACACCCACATCTATACATATGGGAAACAAATTTATGCTCTTACCTATAAGTATGTATTCTTTCACCTTGTCTGGTACTATCCCTTAGCTGAGTGTACAGTGGTAGGTTATCACCTCTGGTGGGAAATGAGGTGTGAATGCTGATCCATTGCTCCCTCACATTTCTACTGAAATAATCATACATACCATCAATAAGTCTGTTTAATAGTTATTCTACTATGCTGAGGAGGAAAAAAACAGCATGGCAAAGTGTGTTTTCTTTGTTCTATTAATAGTATTCTGGGAATATCAAATCCCCTCTCATGTTCTGGACCACACTGTAGCTTACGTATGTGGAGGAAAAACATGTTTGATAAAACTGACACCTGAAACGAAAATCAAGCCAATCTTAAAAATCCTTTAGTGTTGGAAGCCACATTAAGTATGTACTTATAGGTATGAGAAATTCAGAATCATAGAGGAAGGGGTGAAATACAGTATTTCTTTTCCTAACTCATCAACCTGTTTCTGGTTGGCTTTTACCCTTCACTACCCTTGATTAGAGTCAGAACAAGAGCACAACAAATATAGTTTTGTCTTTGAGCTTGAGGTATCTAGGAGACCTATAATCTCACTTTTGACATATTTGGACTGTTCCATGTCACTTGAATGAGATCTTGTCAAGTTGAGCACTTAAGTCCAGCAGGCATTCTGTAACATGCACACTGTTCTTGCTTGGCCTTCAAGCTGATCAGCTCAGCCTTCTTCACATCTGGAGATTAAAACAGGAGACAATTTTATCTAATTGGGTGTGAGTGTCCCAAGATGTATTGCATTCTGAAAGTAAATTGAAGCTATTTAATGCAAAATACTGTCATAGGGCTAAACAATGTGTGTATCTGTACATGTATGTAGTTATCTAAGATGTGATGAGTTTCTCTGGAGCATCATATTTTACTTTTTTTTTATTTATTTCTTGGCTATTTAGATTTGGGTTTACTTTCCATGGTCCTCTAATGGATGAATGATGATAAGACAGACCTTGGAGCCAAGGTCATTTGAACTCTATTCTCTAAGAATAGGTAGCTTTACATGCAATGTATTAACAGATTGAGCTCTTTATACAGGCATGGAATATCATGTTAGTTGTACATTTACTGGCATACAATGTAGAAGATAGAATTGCACACCATGCAATTTTGAGATAAATAAGATTAGATGCCTGCAAATTACTCTCTAGAGTAAATCAGATTACTAGCACTGTCTGGCCAAAAACCCAGGAGAAAAGACTGCAGAAACCAAACATGTCAGTGGTACATCATAACGCAGAGCCAAACAGAATCTTAGATCCCATACTTTGCCTGTAGTGTGGACAGAGAACTTACTCAAAATATACCTATATATATATAGGTATATAGGTATTAAAGCATATATATATATATATATGCTTTAAATTGGATGAATAAGAAAATTCTGGTACCTTTCTGATTATCGTTTCAATTTCTTTCTCTTTTGCTGTTGTGACTTCCGGAGTGTGAATGTGGCTTCACCTGGAAAAAGCTTTGTACCATGAAGCTCATTTTAAACAAAGGGGAAAATAGAAGTCATGTTCCAGGCCTCTAGGAATGGAGCAGTATGATATCTCAGTCTGATTATGTTTTTGTACTAGTGGAGGAGAGGACATGGTACATAGTTTTTAAGCTAACTGAGAGCAGCTGTTTGCCAGTGAATAAAGCCATAAGTTCTTTCAAATCAGAAAAGGTTTTTAAATTTGAAGTCATGCTGTTTGTGGAATAAGTGTTTCCCTATTTGCTATACATCATGTCCACTTTGCTAGTATTCAAACTATTACTGAGCCATTTGTAGCGCTCTCAAAACTGTTCTTTGGCTTGGCTATCCTCTGGTGTATGCTTAAGCAAATCAACTCTAAGTAGGAACTGTAATGTGCAATCCTAATGAAACGAAAATCCAAATTAACTCTTCAGGAAAAAATCTCTATTGCTGGGAGCTCAGATGTTGCTGCTGTTCCTGTATGCTAGGTGCATTCTTTCCAGCAGTGGTATTCTGGAAGATTTCCTATCAAAAATAATGAATACTTTGTGTATTTCTACTTTAATTGCATTTAACTTATTATGTTTAGTAATATATTTCTTTAGATACCACCTGTCTAGGATTTTAGTAGTAGAATGACTTTGAAGACAACCGAGGAAAGTAGAATTGGTTTCTGTTCGGGATTGTCAGGATACCTCACAAAACCAGGAAAGGCTTCCTCATTATGTGTAAGGAAAAGCCAAATGCAGACAGACTAGAATTCTTCAGGTGGAAGAAATGCTGGTTTAGGTTTTATATTGCCCTGGATATAGGAATCACCACAAGAGAAGAATGGGTTGGGTTTGGAAGTTCTCTACTAAGTTAGTTTCATACCTGGTGGATATTCGTTTTTCTCCCTAGTACTGTTATATGTTGTATTAGGATTTTTATGTTAATGAAAAGGACAGTCAAAGTGGTTGAGATCATTTTTGCTTTTACTGGTTGGAAGCTTAGCATGTCATAAGATCCTGTTTGTGGCATGTAACATGAGTTTTCATAAGTTAATGAATAATATAGAAATGCAAGAATACTAAAAGGAGAAAAATAAATAGAAGCCTGCCTTAACTTAGAATGAATTCATTGGTAGGGTGAGAGAAGAGTCTGGTTTTGAAAATGAGTGACTCCTGAAGACCTATCTTACAGAAAAAAATGAGACCGTTTGAACAAGCTGTTGGGTATTTCTGTGCTAACAACACTAGATTAAGGTATGTAGACTGGATTGAGAAACTTAGCAGTTACCAATGATATGTATTAATTGTAGCACTGAGAATTTTTTTCACTTGTCAAGTTAACAACTGTAACCCGGGCCTGCTGTCTTGTCCTCTGCCATTGGGATCTAAATTCTGACCTACAATGTGCAATGAAAGCGTTGAGACACTAATGAAAATATCTCCATATTTGTAAGACTCTGTAAAATGTATCATAATTTCTGCTGTTTCTCAATGGTAACTAGTGGCAACACCAGCATTAATCTTCCAAATATAAGTTGTTTCATTGCAGTTGAAGTTCTACAGTTATTTTTTTTTTAGTGAAATGAGGAGCATGTCAAAATTGTCCTTTTTATTTTTCTTTCTGGTAATGGTCCAAAGTTGCTGGGGAGGTTCCGGAAGCCTGTATTAAAATGTAAAGAAAATGAGAATGTATCACTGTTTGTGCTGACGTGGACCTTTGGTACTATGTAATGACCTTAGACTTTACAAGTTTCTTTAATGCCTCCATAGGGAGCATTTTACTGATTCCTGTATGCTTTTAATTGCAGTCTAATTTATCCTTTGCTAAAGGCCTTGCAATCATTTCATCACACTCTGGCAAGGAATGTTTTCTACTTTAAATGAGATCTATGGTCAGCTGAACTGCTGACTTTACAACTGATGCCAGGGAGTTTGAGGGGTTTTAAGATGATGGCTCCAGGGGTTCTGGTGTGTTGAATGTTAACACCCTGTCATTAAATGTTCCTCAGGGTCAGCTGCTTCTGCAGAGGGCCAGTGATAGCTGTTGTGCCTTAAAAAGAGATCCTGTTTGCATAACCAGTGCTGTAGAAGAGAGGGGAAAACATTTCCATAACGTTTTTTTTGTTCATAAAATGCCACTTTTTGTGACTGAGAGATAGTGACAGTAGCCATGTTAGAGTATGTCCCAATTTCCTGAATGCATGCAGTGTAACAGCTGTATTGTGAGTGATGGCAGTCCTTACGCTCCAGGGAATGCCAGCTGGTTAAGCAGTGGCAAGCTGTGGGATGATTGTGTAGTTCACCAGGGCATCTTCTCTTTTCTTGTGTTGGTTTTGATTAGTAAAGTTCAGACTAGACCTGTTCAGACAACAGTAATTCTGGAAGTCGAAGCATGTTTAGGCAAAATTCTTCTATCAGCTTATCCTTGAAGGATCATTCTGCTTGAAAATTTTCTCCCTGTTAGGACATCTTGAAAAGATGTTTCTTATCCAGTATTCAGATGTTTTCAGTTATTTTTCACAAATAAAGCTTTGCCAGACACACTGATGTTAATGATTTAGTCTGAGAGTAAGGGGTTGAGGTCACAACATTTTTTGACTTGGAGTAAATGGCTTCCGTACTAAGAAACATTGCTCAATCAATAAACTGGTTCTATAGGCAAAGAGAAAAATTCTAGCTAGGTTGTCAGTTTCTGTAAAGCATGGAAAAGACTAAGAGAAAGGTTGCCTGATTAAAGTGTTTTCCCTTGCAGAGGTCTGAGTTGCTCTTGTAAATTCACTTTCATCGAGTTCAATGACAAACCAATAATTCATAATAAACATATTTTGAAATGGGAATGGAATATGTTTCATTGAAAGGGCTGTGGGAACTCTGGTCATCAATCACATCTCCCACAATTCCAATTTTAAGCTGTCTGCCTAACAAGAAACATAATAGTGCAGTTGCATATTAAACAGTGCTCAGGAGGGGAAGAGGAGTGTGCGCTTGTAAAGTCCACTGAAACTGTTCAGTTTTCATTTTCATTGCTTGGTCACTATGAGTGTCCTGTAAGAGTCAATACAAACTCCTACTATTCCATGCTTTATTTACAAATAAGATGAGTTCCCAAACAACAGTACTAGCGTTTTTCTTCAATTTTAGAATGGATTTGGTGGAAATCAGCTTATGTTACAGCAGAGTTGCTTTGACTTTTGGAATAATCACTGCACAAGAGAGAGATCACAGTTGGACTGTCTGGCTTATGAATTAGTGTTGTAAAACTAATTCTGGAGCATTTGGTCCCAGCATGGGAAGAAAGACTGACACAAGTGAAACGTGCAGGGGCTGTACCTTTTTTACATTTTAAGAATCACTTCAGTATTATGTTATCATTAACTTTTAAGTTCAAGGTTTAGAAGAGTCTTTGCTTAGCCTCTGCTTTGCAACACTATTTGTGGTATTATGTTAACAATAGATTGGGTTTAGTTGGTTTTTTTTTCTCCCCCCCTTTTTTTTTTAATTCTTGTTAATAGTCTAATTCTTAATTTCAGGTAAGATCATGTTTTCCTCTTGGGGAGGGAGAACATTCATTAAAACTAACTTTATATTGAGAGAAATTACCCTTCTATCTCTGCCCTTCCAATCAAAAAAATTTGTGTGCCGATTCTGAAGGGATTAAATTAGCCTCTGAATGATATTATGAAGTCATCTTCGTACCCTCCTCCTAGCATGTTTTTCTCCCAAGTACAATTATATTCCTTTGAAGCAAAGCCTTCACTTGTCTTTTTTTCTCTAGTCATGGGGAGTCTTGTGTTGTCACACCATAGCACCACAGAAGGCAAGACAGCTGGAGAGAATATGTGCTTTACAAAGGAAATGTGCATTTTCTTCCTCTGATTGGGTTTTCTGCAGTCGTCTTTTTCCTGTCCCCTGCCTGACTTTAATAATGAGATTTAATAAGGATGCAAAATCTGTGGTAACTAAGATGGGCATTAATCATGCCTCTTCTGTCTTCAAATAGCCTCTAAATTAGGTCTGGATAGCTATCTAGACCTAATTAATTATCTTGTGGCTATCTGGTCCATGATGCTGTTGGTACTCTTCGACTTCTGCACACTGATATCATGTTATTAGACCAGCTTTGATCCTAGGGCACGGACTCTGCTTCTGACATCCCTGATCCATGACCCGTAAGCTGTACTCTACCCACACAGTTACTGAAAAATAACTGCAAACACTATTAAACACTCCTAAGGTATATACATGATCTATGTTTCACAAGAAATGTCAATTTGATAAACACAAATATGCACCATCAGATGTGATGTATGTATCAAACTTTGAATGTGTCTTCCAAAAGAAAATTTTTGCTTCTAGATTTTAACTTCTTGGAGTGTAAACCAATTCCACTCTGCTTAGGTACAGTACAAAGCAAGGTGCTGCTGAGTTCGTTTGGGAGGGTAAAATGCAAATGTCAAGCCAAGAGAGATAATAGCACATGGCTCTGCTGCCTTCACACTGCAACTGCTGATACTTATGGGTGCTGCATTGCGCTTTGTAGGCTGCCAAGCTTGACATGGGTCTCCCTGTCTGCCTAAGGACGGTTTTCTCTGCCTATATTAAAAGCATCTGCTGTTGAACATGTAATTTTCATCTTAATACAAATAAAACACTTTGATGTACTTTGCTTTTTACAGATCACCAAATAAATAGCTACTCTTTGTATGGGTTATTTTATTTGCACAGATTTCCCGGATTTTTTTTCCTCCAGAGTCAGTCAGCCCATCACTGCAACCCATTTACACTTCTAATAAAGCTGACCATAAAATCCTATTCATGAAGCAGTCAATGTTGGATACAGTTAACGTTTCTTGAAGATGAAATATTACCTTCCATAGTAAGATCGGAAGAGTTTATGTGGAACTTTATAGCTTTATAAATGATATTTTCTTGCTTTATTTTTGTCATAGTTAACTCAATTTGTATCATGTACTTCTGTCATTAATGTAAAGTTATAAACAAAAGTGAAAAAGATCCTTGTCTAGTTCAAGGTCTAATTAAAAATGATAGAGAAATTTACAAGAGAAAAGCGAAAAGCATTTCACCACAGTTGTTGGGGTAGCACTGCAAGTTCTGTTTTATCTGCTTATCACTTCCTTTTGGTGATAATCAAGTCTTAACATTCAAATACACCATTGCAGTCGAGCCAAAACAAAAGACCTATTTTTTTTCAGTGCCTGAAGGGCCATTTTTCTAAAGCCTAGCATGGAAAGCTTTTTTCCCTGGTTCTGCAGCTGAGTATTCTTTGTATACTTTGCCTGGCATTTCATATTGGCAATGGTATGCATAAAAGGTATGCATAAAAGCAATTCTGAGAAATATTAACCAGTTCACATTGAAGTCAGTGGGAACCCCTTAGATTTGAACTGTAGGTTGCTTAAGTCTTAAAATGCTTTTGGATTATCAACTGTGGTACGTTACTTGAGAGATGATTGATAGAAAATATTTTAGAGCAACTGGCTGCGCATGACTTGCACAGGTTGGGTAAAATCTGGCTGGATGGCCATGCCCAGAGAGTGGCGGTGAATGGAGGTAAATCTAGTTGACGACTGGTCACAAGCAGTGTTCCTCAGCGGGACTTTATTTCTCTCTGCAACGACTTGAAAGGAGGTTGTAACATGGTGGTCTTTTCTCCCAAGTAGCAAGTGATAGGACCAGAGAAAATGGCTCTCACTTTGCTCAAGGAGAGCTTTACATACAATATTAGGAAAAATTTCTTCACTGAAAGTGTTGTCAAGTATTGGCATAGGCTGCCCGGGGAAGTGGTGGAGTTGCCATTCACGGAGGGATTTAAAAGACGTGCTTGAGACATAGTTAAGTGGTAGACTTGGCAGTGTGTGGAAACAGTTGGACTCTGTGGTCTTAAAGGTCTTTCACAACAGAGATGATTGTATAACTGACAGTGGCAAAAAAGGATTTGATAAGTTACTTGTGTAATATAAACACTAGAACAAAATTAGGTGATGACTGATCCTACCTTTTTCACTCATTTCTGATTTGAAGTTGTGTTTGTAATAGTGTGCAGGACCACAGGGATCATTCAGCCATGTCCTTTGCAAGAACCTCCAAGGGCAGTGCTCTGTTCCACAGAGCTCTTATGATGTTAGATGTAAGTAAGGACTTCATCATTAAACAGAACATAAAATTGGAAGCAGAGGTTACAGAAAGATCTGATGTAGCAAGTATCAGCCTTGCAGTGAAGTCAGCATTAATTTGAATTGGCCGTGGCAAAGGTGGGTTCGTCCCTTCATTCTTCCTAGCAGTGTATCAGGGGAGCTGACTGGATACATAGCTTCAGGTGTCTGTTTATAGCAGTGACAACTTTATATAGTTGGTTCAAGTGTCATGCCATAAGCAATAGTTGAGGGATGGCTATAAATGCCAGGCTAACTTCCACGTTGTCTGCAGTCATCTTGACTATAATTCTCTACCAGTTGTCTAAACTGTAATTAGAAACATTCTGGTGAATAAACAATGAAATCTTTGCAGCAGACTGTCTTTTCCTGTCAATGAAGAGTCTTAAAGCTTAGTTTGTAAAGTGAGATTTAAATAAGTTCTCTTCATCTTTAAGCAAAATTCTAAAATTTAAGTTTTTCTATAGAAAATTTTCAAAGCCGTTCAAGATAGAATTAGTGTTGTGGTGTCCACCTACGCTGCAATTCAGCCCTGAGCCAAAATGTAATCCACTGATTTGGCACATGAGATTTGGGGGAAAGAAATTTAATTTCAGCCTTCTAAAATATTTTTTTCCCCTATGAGAATAGTTCTTCTTGTCCACCTGATGTGGTTACTAAGCATTTCTTAAAAGTATTCATTTTCTCCTGTTGATTTTATGGTTTTAAGTGTGTTGACTAATGTTGGAGTAGTTGTGGGTCTGGGGGAGGTAGAGGAAACCACTTTGACAGAGCATGCAGTTCTGTGGAAACTATCTACTGTTTTGTGGAGTGGGGAAGAAGGTATTGATTTTTTGCGTTTCTACTTCAGAAACAACCTTTTCTATGTACTTTTAAGAAAGTCTATGGGATCCTGAAAGAAAAATATTCTAATTGATCTGAAAAGTGATTATTTCCCCCTGAGGTTCATTGCAAAAGCCAGTTTTTAAATCTTGGAATCTTTTTCTTTCTGCATTCTGGTGTGGGTTTTTTTTGCATAGCATTACTGTTTCTGCATGTGGTTATGCTATCATTTGTAGAGAAGAATAGATGATGAATATACATTACGTTTTACTGTTTGTTTGGTTTTTTTCAGCTATTGCTTCACTTGCATTTTTCAGTGGTTTTAACCATTGCTCAAGATATACTAATTCAGCTATTTGTGCTTTGTGGTGTTCTGCAAGCATTCCAGAAGATAGTGGTCATAGAGGGAAGGGTTTTGTAGTCAACTTTATTTCATTATTGAAGTTTACATTAAATGTGCTGCCAGGAGGTTGAAAGAAGTGATTCTGCCTCTCTACTCTGCTCTCATGAGACCCCACTTGGAGCACTGTGTGTAGTTCTGGTGTCCTCAACATAAGAAGGATATGGAGCTGTTGGAACAAGTCCGGAGTAGGCCATGAGGATGATCAGGGCCTGGAGTGCCTCTTGTGTGAAGACAGGCTGAGAAAGTTGGGGCTGTTCAGCCTGGAGAAGAGAAGGCTGCGTGGAGACCTCATAGCAGCCTTCCAGTATCTGAAGGGGGCCTACAAGGATGCTGGGGAGGTACTCTTCATCAGGAACTCTAGTGATAGGCCAAGGGTAATGGGTTCAAACTTAAACAGGGGAAGTTCAGGTTAGATATAAGGAAGAAGTTGTTTACTGTGAGGGTGGTGAGGTGCTGGCACAGATTGGACAAAGAGGTGGTAAATGCTCCATCCCTGGCAGTGTTCAAGGCCAGGCTGGGCAGAGCCTTGGGCAACAGCGCCTAGTGTGAAGCATCCTGTCCATGACAGTAGGGTTTGAACTAGGTGATCTTAAGGTCTTTTCCAACCCAAACCATTCTATGATTCCTGTAACGATTCCACAATTGATGCTGATGTCCATGATTTAGGCAACACATCTAACCGATACACATGTAATCCTAAAGACTTTGGTAAGATTTCTTATGACTTTGTGCCCTGTTTTGTAGTGGAACTTGGGAAGAACTTTCTCTTCCTCTTGTAGCTGAGTGCCATTCTGCCAGTGCTGATTGTTTGCTGAAGCAGTACTGCCTTATGCATTTCTAGTGAGGGTGTAAATGTATAATCGTATGCAGCTAATCAGCTGTGTAGAAACATAACTTTTACTGTCTGCTGGTTTGCTTTCTGGAAGCAACTGTCTACTGTAAATTGTAAATACTTATTTCTGTAAGTCTTAAGACAAACGTATATAGCATTGTCTGCCTTGTACTGACAAAGAGCTGTTATCTTTATTTTAATGTAAGCATGCATGCTTCTATTTATTTTTCTTCATTAGTAGCAACCCAGCTGTATTACTGAATTGAAGGATGATTACCTTCTATTAAAAAACCAGCACAGAATGTTAACATCAGATGTAATCTTTCACACAGGTAGCTTGAGAGAGGTGCCTTTTTTAGAAGCAGATAAGCTTCATTTTTTGTAGAAAACAATAGGAAGATTTCATCCTGTCTGCAGTAATGATCACTGGTTGATTCTGCAGTCACAGGCAACAAAGTTCTATCTCGTGAATGAATCACTGCTAAAGTCTGAGGGCTTTAGGGCATTTTGCTTTACACAGGAGAGATTTACAGCATCCAAAAGATGAAAAATAACCTGAGGAGCTGTGGTATGCTGTAATGGTGAACAGGTTTTTTGCTGCTTTGTATCTCTAAGAGTTGTTCCAAGTGCACAAGTATTCTTGCTACTTTCTTGTGAATTAGGTAAAGCTTTGTTAGCAATTTGCAGAATGAAGAAAGAGGATGTGCATGTATTCTTTTGAGACACACATACTCTGCTACACTTGTTCATCAAGATTTCAATCTAAATGAGTTAAAAGTCATCTGTCATTATTATTGAGCTTTGATCACCAGGAACCTTATTTATTTAGGTTTTGCTGCTTTTCATACAGCATTTAGTTATTGTTATCTGCGTGTCTGTTCTCTTATTCACTGTGCACTTGTTTACTTGGAGTCGAAGGGAACAACGTGACTCTATTCCCAGTTCTGCAGTGATCAGAAGAGTAAAGGCAGTTGTGGATCCAGGGAGTTGAGTCTCTTCTGTGAAGGGGACTGCTTAATTAGGTTTTAAGTAGCTGTTTCTTTGTGCTGGTTTGAAACATCAACCACCGATGGCAGTTGATGTCTGGGGAGCTACAGTCTTCACTGTAATGCTCCTCTTTATTGGCTGAACAAAGATAGTGAAAAATTTTGAAGTATAAAGTTTCAGAATGACTCAATGTGATTGATAAACTCTCCTTCTCCTCAGAAAACTACAAAAAATACCATCAGAAGCTCTTTGACAATAGAGCATAGAGAGGAGAAGAATATGGGAGTGAAATTGTTAGGATTTAGTTGCCCAGTTCAAGAAGTTTGTATGTGTGTATTTACCTTCTCCAATCTTAAATTTAGCTATTATAAACATTTATAAATATCCAGAAAACAGCAACCAAAATTGTACCTTAAAAATTGTGTGCTGACATACCTTCACTGATGCCTCATTGGAGAGGTTTGAATAGCTGCAATGTGCTTTAGATACTCAGCAAAATAATTAGATTCTGCCCTGACCAAGTTAAGATATTTTTGAGGCCTTGCTATCCCTAGAATTCAGGCACAGAATGCCTCTGGGAAAAGTCATACACATGGTCACTTCTTCATTGCTTTTCATAGTCTGAGGTTCAAACTAAGAGGTAGGAGATGCTTTCTAAAATATTCTTTTTATCTGCAGCACTCAGTGTTAGCTAATAGCAAGTTACAGTTGGTTTTAGTAGCCTGTATACCAGGCAAATAGCTCAAATGTTATTTCCAACCCAAGTATTTTCTTATCCATAGACATAATTGTGAAAAATGTTAAAGAGTCTTCAGTGGGCACCTTTGGAAAAAAATTAGTAGGAATATAGTGAATTGCAAGGCTGAAAATTAACTGCTAGTGATTTTTGTATGCAGTGAAGTCTCCAAGGCTGCAGATAAACTGTCAAAGGGGCAGTCTAAAGCTGTGCCAGGCAGACTACACAAAATGTAATGAATGAGCCAGAGAAGTGGCACATGAGTTTCTGCATAGATAAACTTAATGAATCTGGAGAATAATCTTATCTAAACTTGGTAAGATGCTGACAGATTTCAGAAAGCAGACTTTAGAGTCATTGCTATCAGGTTTTGAAATTGTTGGCTCAGTGAATACCTTTCCCCCAAAAAATCCCCTCAATATCTTTGGCATTATCAGTAAAGGTATTAAGAAGGAGATAAATGCTGTTTAGAACCTCATGCCCAAATCTTGGGTACTCTTAGAAAGACACAGTAGCGTGAGGGTGTAGAAGATGACAGGTTAAAATAATGGAGAGGATGAAGAAAGGTACCTTGTAAGTAGAGGCTAAAAAGGCTGAAATTATTCAGTTTGGAGTGTAGAAGACTGAAATGAAAGGTGAAATTTGAAGATTACAGAATCATAAAGGAAGTGAGTTAAGTAAATACAGTGAGTAAATTGTTACACAACAGATCTTGCTACTAGAACTGGTAGTCACTGATTAAAACTCTAAAGATACCAGTTTAAAATAAATGCAGTCAAGTGCTTTTACACAGAAAACTTAAGAAATCTGGTGGCATAGGAGGTTTTGGAGACATAGTCCCGTAAACAGATACTGAAGGGAAAGAATGGACATGGGTGACCCTAATTCAGTGACTGATGATCCTTGGGGAGCGTATGAGGGAAACAAACTGCAGGTAGCTTGCCTATGCTCTCCCAGAATGCCTCGGTGGAGCTCTGTTCGATTAGGTGGATTAAGGGCACTTCTGTCTGTGGAGTACTTGTGTAGCAGGGTTCTCTCCCCGTCCTGCAGTCCACTTCATACGTGCTGGGGATGAAGCAGCAGGGTATTTGTTTCTGTCATCAACTTGTTCTCCTAGCATTACAAAGGTCTATGAATGCAATGTTTTCAGCCACGTGTGTTGATAATTGCTTACTGTAACAAATGGCTATATACCAGCAAGTACAGAAATATCAATTTAATTTGACTTAATGTGGTTATGGGAGGATATTGGTTTTACCTTTAATATTCAATACTGTTTTTTGCATAAAGCAGTCTAGGACCAAAATCAGATATCAGAAACGTAGAAGATAGATTAGACTGATTCTTATGATTAATATTTATAGACTTGTAGGATTTCTTACCTCATGTTTCCATTTGTTTACTGTTAAAGATTTTTTTTATGGTTTTCTAACTTTGTATGTCCTACCTTTTAGATTTTTTCATATCCATGTGTCTCAATGTAGTATTGAAATACCATATTAATAACTGATCTCACATCATCCATGTCTGTTGTATCTGATGTGTTGCAGAAAAGCCAGGCCGTAATTTAAAGTACTTCTGAGTATTGAAAGAAATATAAAGGAAATGGAGATGTCCAGTGTAGTTATATCAGCTGATTGCAGATGTTAATGTTGCGGACTGCTCTGCTATTTTTCTCTTCTGACCTTTTCTCTTTACCCTGTTTTTCACTTATAGTTGCATTTATTTATGTTGTCTTATCCTATGGCCCATTTTCTTGCTTTCCTTTTTGATCGAGTGTATTGCTGTTAACCTGGAGCACTTGCACGGATACCAACTGCAAAGATAGATGCTGTGAGCACCCAGATGAAGGGGATTAAGGTAGAGAATGGACAAATGCTCTTCTCTGTTATGTAAAAAATTCTAGTAACGCTTATGGAGACATTTTACATATGCCTTATTCTGGCAATTTAAAGAACACAAAAAGGTCAGTAACGCAATGGAACAGAATTTTTCAAGGAAGTCTGGGGAAGATCTCATTGGATGCTTATAAAGAAGTTTCTTAGGATTTTGGTAATACTGAAATGAATGGCAGTGGATGTATTCTTTGGCTTTTGGAAATTCTGAAAGTTCATGTGCTATTTCGTATGTATACATATATGCCTTTTGGCAGTTACATAGTGATTTGATCACCAGTATTTTGTGATGTTCGGGTAGAACATTTAGTTATAAAACTGTAGTTGAATGGTTTCATCACTCAATAGAGTTTCTCCCCAGTCCCTTCCATACTGAAGTCTTAACAAACCATGGTTATCAAAGAAAAGAGCTTCACTGAAATGGTTTAGTTAAAATACTACTTGTTCAGTAGCCAAAGGTCAAAGCTTCATAGTAAAGTGGCTGTTAATAGTATCTTTTAATAGCTATTGTAAATCATTAGCAATACTAAATCATATAGTTGCTAATAGTCTATATTCTGAAGGATTATGGTTAACTGCTTCTTGGGCCTGCAAGTTGTTTTATGTGATCAATGCGATTGCTGCTAGTGCTTTGTGATTTAAGTGATTACTGGGCATGAAGAACAGTTTTGTAATTTGTTCTCCCCAGTGAATAATCTTTGGTTTCCTGGATACATTTTTTCCTGTTTATCAGTTGGTTAACTTCGGGTAAATGAGAGAGAGAGGAGTGCATAAAACCTACATCAAAGTACAGCTCAGTCTGTACTAGGGAGTCTTGGTTTCTTCTCTGCACAGGGAAGTATACTGTCCTTTTGGAGGTTTGCTCTCTAGTGTAGGGCTGCTTTGAAATACTGCATTTGACAAAAATGGTGGGAAACGTCTGAATTTAATAAAGAAACTGAGTACACTAAAATTGTGAGATTTGTAGACTATTTATGGCTTAGTTCCAGTGGAATTTGGCCCAGTGTGTTTGTTAATCCTCATAGACATGTAATGGGGAAAAAGACATTGTTACCTTTACTAAGCTGTAGTTATTATCTACTAACTGGACTTATTAAAGAGGTAGTCTGTACAAAATGCACGATAGTGCTGTATGCTATAAAGGGTTTTAACAAACTGTGGGAGTAGGTATGCTGCTTAGTGCTGACAAGGCTGCGGCAAGCTATTCAGGTCATTTGAAATAGACACTGACAAAAGCTTTACAGTATTTTTGCTCTGGATTCTCTCTGTTTAGGAAAAACCTCCCCTATTTTAAAAAGAAATAGTAACTGCTTCAATGGGAATGTTTTTTTCTATCTATCCCTTCACAAAGTGTGTGTTAGGTCCCACATCATTGCCATGCCAGATAGAGAAAAAAGGAATATTCTTGTGTGTTTTTAAAAACTTTAAGGAAAACATTTTTCTACATAATATTCTGGTTTACTGTGTCAGGTATAAGAAGAGGGATTTTATTACTTGTTGAAGTTCTTGTTTACAGTGGTTTGAAGCCTTGCAAGGTTTTGATTTACTTTACTCTTTTAAATACGATTTTTCATGGTGACAAGAAGTGCCAGGTCAGAGGTAGCTGGTTGTCCCTTGTATCAAGAAAACCATCAGTTAACAACTCCACATTAGGAAATTTTGATTCTGAAATTGTGACTGAGTTCACATGTACTTGCATGTTCAGATGTGCATGTATGCCCAGGTGTGCATTTTTCTAGTCGTTAACGGTGATCTATCATTATACTAGAAGAGGACTAAAAAAATAACTTTGATACTTGAGGAAGGCATTATATGGTAGCAATTTTTAAAGCCAGTATGAAACTTATTCTGGCTTGTGGAGAATCCAGCCCAGTCTTCAATGCCTCTAGAAGACACTGTATAAAATTAAGGTTCCAAGTCACTACACAAATCTCTTTTTGGCAGAAGTTTAAATTCCAAGGTAGATCAGGGAAAATCTTATGGGTGGCATCACCCACAGCAAAATACTGTGTTTGATTCAGGTTTCCTATGGGAGTGGTTTATAACTGTTGGATTCTCAGTTCTGCATAAAGCTGGAGAAATGAAACAAAAAAAACCCTCACCTTCTTTGACATTAGTAATTAGGTTTTGAAATTCCAGCTTTGCAACATTCCTACATTACCTTTCCATTACTTTTAAGAGCAGTGTTTTGTTCTTGTTAATATCTTTAATAAAATGGATTGAGGTACTTTTTTGTCCTTCTCACAATCTAATTCGTCCGTTCTTTGTATGTCAGTAGTGTTGATGGTTCGCATGTTTGGCTGTGGCACATGAGGATAGGCATTGCTCTCAGTTCTTCCTTGCCGTTATAATTAGGACTTTATAATCAGCCACACATTAAACAAGGAAGAGAATGATTATAGCATTGCATCGGATATGATGCCACGATAAGTTAATTTCCTGGTCTGAAAAGCTTTCTTCAGTGGCTGAATGTACCTTTGTAGCTCAAGGTTGAATTCAGAAATGCTCAAGAAAAGAAAAAAAAAGCAGCTTTATTTCAAATTGGTGAAATTACCTGAAATTGTAGGTTGGTAGATTTATTTCTGCTGTACGGTTATCTGAGGGCATGGGTGCTGCATGTACTGTGACATTTAATATGGTATGCTCTGGCTGACCATTATCAAGCCCAGGATGATACCAGAGGCCCCAGGGCTATAAATGACTCATGTTTATAGTCAATGACTGGTTGTTTAGTGAAAGCGACCTGGAGAGCAGGGTATAATCAGATTTAGAGGTAACAAAGTGAACAGGAGGAGTATCCAGCAGGGAAAAATCAGATGTTAGGTGGAACTGCAGACCAATGAAGAGAGAATGAATAAGTTGTCATTCACCAGCTTCCTGGTCACTGTCCAGCCTGTACTTCTGCATGGAGCCGTTCCATTCCAGATGTGAGGGTTTGTACTCACCCATGTTGAACGTCATGAGCTTCCCAGTAGCCTGATCTCCAGCCTGTTCAAATCAATCTGAATAAGCTGTGCCCTCCATTTACCACTTTCCCCAGCTAGGTGCCACCAGCCAGTTGTGGATTGATGTATTGCAGTGAGTGGTTTGAACTAATACATGTAGGTGGGCACACTGATTTTTGTATGAGAGTTAGTAATTTTGTCCAAGTAATTTTTTTTTGTAGGCTGCTCCCAATGAGATTTGAAAATATCTTATTCTGCTAGTTTTGCTGTAACAATTAGGATTTGTGTATTGACTTATTCCAATTCAGTATTTGTATATAAACATGCCCTGAGAGGCTCTGCTTCGTTGCAGGAGGCTCTTGCTGTTCCTTGGCTAAATTCTATAATACGCAAGTGCCTAAACAAAGGAAGGGGTATAAAGATGACATTCAACAGTAGGAGAGTTAGACTTACAGGGATGCCTAACAAGGAGCAATCAGAAAGGAGGATGTCAGGCAGCTGGTTGCAGTCTGAACAGGTATATGGTCATGGGGGAAGAAATCTGAAGGAAAAATGTCTCTGTGCAGGAGTTCTGTACAAGTGACTTCTAACAAAGTCTTACAGTTTTGATTTAGACTTAAAGTAGAAGTAGGCTTGCCTCGCTGCCTTACAGAGTGACTGGAAGGACTTCTTGAAAGTCTAGCATGTCTTTTTCCAAGTTTCTCTCAAATTCTAAAGTTAACACCATTTCTTACAATGCAGTTCACTATAGACTAATGCACAGTGCTTGATTCTAACACATTTAAGGCCACATCATATTTACATAGTTAAGGTGCAAATCTTAGGTAGGTACACTAAGCTTAAAATATCAAAGCAGTGCATATGATTTCAGGAAAACAAAAGTTAATCATTTATATGCCATTCATAAAAGATGGATTTTCTGGATTCCAGTAGCAGGGGAAACTAAATGCAGGCGAAGGTTATGGCCATTCAAACTTTGTGCTGCACAAAGCTTTGTGGTGCACCAGCCTGTTCTGTCAGGCATAGGTTGTGTTTGCTTCATGGCTCATACAGGACAAGGTGAACCAGAAATGGATGGGATCACTTGAAATTAAATGTTTGAGCCAAGGGAATACGGTATAGTTATCTAAGTGGATCTAACTGTATGTTTTAGTTGCTGGAGTTAATGAGTATTTGTTTTTAAAGTTAAGTTGAGAAGACTTTAATATTCTCTCCAAATACAGTATTATGTAATTCAGCTTTTTTTCTGAACTAAGTTTTTGACAGTGTTTTGGTTGTGGCTCCCCCTCCCTTTGGCTGGAAAATGTGTCTGTTGACTGAGTGAAGTAAGTGCAGAGCCCTGAAGTGAAACAATGGGCTGGATTAAGTTGTTTTGTGAAATTTCACTTAAATCTTTTTATTAGTGTGAGTTACTGATCAGGAGAAATAAATCTTGGTTAAAAAAAGTCTTTGAAGCTGCATTTACGTTGCAGTGTAGTAACTATTGATTGTGCAGTCTAGAAATTCATCCATGTTAAATGGTAATATTTTGTAAGCTTAAGATTTATAGGTAGTTATTTACACGCCTTTAAAAACAGATGCTAAAAACTATTGATAGTCAGCTAAGTAAAATACTGCACTAAAATCCTGGTATTCACTTACATTTGTTTCTTGGTTTGACACTACCAAAAATGACTGTCTGTCTTAGGCATCTCTTAATGAATTTCACACTGGGGAGTAATGTAGGGATTTGAAAATGGCTAAAAATTGACGACAACTGTGTATGTCCTGTTAAATAAATATCTAGAACTGATACTCCTGCTTCCATAAATCTGCAGAAATAACAACAAATACAATTTTACTATTAATTATGTATTTATTTTTTCTGTTATCTATAATTATTATGAAAGTTACTCTATTTTGTAAAATTACTGATTTATGACCAGAAACCTATTTTAGGTTAAAAGCATTTTGGTAGTGGTATATGAAGTAATTAATATATTTCATCTGTGACCTAAAAAAATGAAGTATGAATTTAGGGCAGGAGGGAAGAAGCACTTCTATAACTCTGTTTTTCTATAGTGCTCGTGTTTCCAATTAAGTTAAAGTTACTTAAGATTCATTCTTGAACTATTCCAATCTTTTTATATTCTTACTATATTTTATATTTCTTATTTACATGTTTTCCTCACTCTTCTGCTATTAGCTGTTACTACCATATGCCTGTATTGTCTATTAACTTATATGCGTATTAGTCTTTCAGTAAGATTTTAGCAATTCTCTTGGCAGGAAATATGGTGCTAATGCACTGCATAGGAAAGCACGTGGCAGTCAAGGCTGAGCAGTGTATCCAGACAGAAGTATAAAACAAATTTGCTTTCCTTTGTGAAAGAAATCAAGATGTTTGAGCACCAGCAAGTTGGAATAAGTTCTGAAGATTATCACAGATAAGATCTACATGCTTATTAGATTTGTGTGTTCCTAATTTATATAGCATTTATATAGACTTTATCTTACTGTTTATCAAATAAGGGTTTTTAGGTATTTATATAAAGAAAAAAAAAGATCTTAAACTCACTGTTAATAACATAGAAGTTAATTTCTTGACTTGATCCTCACATATACACAGACAACTTATCAGTAAGCAATTTGTTGAAATAATAAATCACTAAATACATAAATCAATAAGGAAAATAGAAAGGAAGGAAATATTACAAAATGTTCCACATATTGATACATGGATTATTTTTCTTTGCTACACTTCAATAACATATCAAAGAAAATATTTGCTATTGGAAAATGGAACCAAAATTTAAATAGTGTGAAAGAAGTGGTGAAGGTGTGATTAACATGATCAACACAGAAGCTTCAAAGATTAGAGGAAAACATATTTTAATATATGCTTAAAATTATTAGTTAAAGGACATTTGGGGAAGATGGAAAGCATTTTCTCTTCCAATAGAAAAGAAATTCATATAAGAATTTCCACTGGTGGTAATGTTACTCCTTGTACTATTGTGAGATACTTAGAATGCAGATGTTAAAGCTACCATCCCCAAAATTAAAAGGCTTATCTGAATTGTTAACAAGTATCTTTTAATGTAAACAGTGATATTAACGTTTGGCACAATGTGAGTTGGCAGTGTGAATTTGTAGGCCAGAAACCAACTATATCCTGGGCTGTATCAAAAAGAATGTGACCAGCAGGTCAAAGGAGATGATCCTGCCGTTCTGCTTTTCCCTCGTGACACCCACGTGGAGTATTGTGTGCAGTTCTGGTGTCCTCAACATAAAAAGGACATGGAACTGTTGGAACAAGTCCAGAGCAGGCCACGAGGATGATCAGGGGACTGGAGCACCTCCTGTGTGAAGACAGGCTAAGAAAGTTGGGGCTGCTCAGCCTGGAGAAGAGAAGGCTGCATGGAGACCTCATAGCAGCCTTCCAGTATCTGAAGGGGGCCTACAAGATGCTGGGGAGGGACTTTTCATCCGGGGCTGTATTGATAGAGCAAGGGGTAACCTAAGCAGGTGAGATTCAGGTTAGATATAATGAAGTTCTTTGCTGTGAGGGTGGTGAGGCACTGGCACAGGTTGACCATAGAAGCTGTGGCTGCCCCAACCCTGAAAGTATTCAAGGCTAGTTTGGATGGGACTGGAACCAACCTGGTCTAGTGGAAAGTGTCCCTGCCCATGATAGAGAGGTTGGAACTAGATGATCTTAAGGTCCCTTCTGACTCTAACCATTCTATGTTTCTATAAGGGCTTTGAGCAATTTAAAGCCTAATTAGGATCCTCATATTCAAAACTTAGGAGTTTTGAGTTCTGATTTCTAGTACAGTAAATGGTCACTAAACTGAGTAAGTCTAGAATTATTTGTATCAATCTGTTGTTAACAAATACTATTTTTATATGTGTATTTACTCTGCATCTATGCAGCAATTTGAATGTGCAGGCTTTGCATTTAGAGGATGTTATGAAACTGTGGGTTTTGAGGGAGGGTTTTTTGGGTTTTTTATAAGAGGCAGTATTTTACGGACTTGGTTGTCCAAAATGGACAAGCTCTCAGAGAGTACGCACCAGCACGCTCCATAGTAAGGTTTGCATGTCCTGTGGAATTAACCTTCAGACCTTACCAATAGAAAAGCAGGAAGTGGGGCTTCTAGATTTTCTGATCCAGCATCCACTTATTAGAAAAGGGCTTGACAAATATTTTGGAGTATGTTATTTTGGATTATTGAATTTGTATCTATACCTTTGCAACAGGAGATCAGTGTCTGAATATTTGTATTTGGAATATATTTATCTTTTCGGAGTTACATTGGTCATATCTTTGCAAAAGTGATCAACTAACATGCCTTTTATTGCATGAGGAAGCAGTGATGTATGTGTGGCTATTGTCTTAATGTATTAAATACAGAGATTTCAGTTACCATATTAAAGATTCCTTTTCCGGATTTTATTATCAGGTTACTCTACCATAATCCAAAAATCAGATCTGCTTTGGGCCCCTAGTTGTGGCCAGATTGCAGGTGCTACATTTTGCCCGTCTTGGCTCAATTCCTGAGTATTGACGAAGAAGTTTGGTTCAAAGCACAGAGTTACGATTCTCTCAATGTTTCCACACTGAAAAAAGATGCTTTTCTTTAGAGTCTGTTCATTCCAGGGCTGTATGACACCTAAATCTATGAAGAGACATGTTAAACTGTTCATTGTTTGCTTTAGATGGAACAAGAGAAATATGAAACTCTGCAAAATAAGAAACACTTCTATGGAATGGCAGGAGAAAACCTCATGTAGGGTATTTTGTAGTTCAGCTTCTTAACTCCAATGTTGGAATTCAGACTGTGTTAGATCGTGAGTTTTTGATTTTTATTCCTGAAGCATAGGTTTCTCTTCTATGTCATTATCTCCTCTTTGACTCAAGCAGCCAGTTTTCTTCAGAATATGTTAGGATGCAATATCATTCACTTGGTGTTGCTTCAGAACAGTGTCATGTAAATTAACAGAATTAACTGTCCACAAAGGGGATTATTCAAGACATGAGAAAGTCTTTGTGGATAACAAATGACTTCAGTTGTATTTGGACTCTGCCTGAAATTTTAAAAATAAAAACTTTGACCATCAAAATTGTAGAATTAGGGTTTTGGAAAGCAACAAGTGAAAGCATCATTTGAGGAAGGAGAAATGGGGTGCTGTGTGTTTGGTTCATCTGTGACCAGCGAGTCAATGCATGTTACTACTTTGTTATGGCAGTATTTATGTGTATGAGGCTCTGTCATTCTTCCTTTCTCTAATCTACTTCTAGTTTTAGCTGTGAGGTAGTCTGAAAGCCAGTACCATCAGCTGATCTTCAGTGTCAGAGCACTGCTGCTAGGAAGTTTTGTTTGTTGGTGCTTCATTAGGCTCAATGGTGGCAAGCCCCCACTGTTGGAATGTTGAATATATTTGATCAGGGTTTACCTCTTTAATTTCTAGTTTTCTCTTCTGAGCAGAGATCTGGTTCCCAGCTGGTGTCGGTGAGCAAATTATTGCACAATGCTTTTGTATTCTGAGTATTTGTCATCTAAACAGATCGACTGTTGAGATCCGTGAATGACATGGACACAGAACATCACAGCTCAGAGTTATACTGAATTAGCTCCAATTCTTGCTTAATACATAAGATGCAGGCAATGGGCAGCACATCCCAGAACTTGATACCACACTATACTTTGCAGAAAAAAAAATTATTTAGGTATAGATTTTCCTTCTCATGCAAATGCATAAACATTCACCTCATAAAAATAGAGGGTTGATGTAAAGAACTTTTTGCCTTTTTATATTGTTTACAAACACTTTCTCTGGCCGTAAATGGGTGCTTGGCTTTATGACTTAAGGCCAAAACCCAAAGAAGCTTAACTCACCTTTGCACTTATGAATTCATTATGTCAGTGCAACTTTTAGTGAAAAAACTCACTGATGCGATATAACAATGTGTATCAGCTGAAATTTTTAAAACCATCTTGTATGAAACCTGTAAATCAAAACCACTGCATCAGAAATATTAATCAGTATAATATTTATTGCTCGTTTAATCCCTTGATTTTATATGTGGAAAGGTTTTTTCATTTATCGAAAATATATATATATATATTTTTTAATGAGGCAGAGGATGAGAGAGAGTTAAAAGCAAAACTTCCATGTGTGTGTTTTTTCTCCTTGAAAATAGAAACAGCTTCATGACTCTGTCTGTCCTACTGATAATATTTGGAAAAGCGTTCTGTCTAAGTTCATTCATCTGCCAAAAATGCTTCGTTCTTGGTGCACTTCATTGATGTATTGTACCAGTCATTTTCACTGCTACTTTGAGAGCTTTGGATTCAGCTTTTTCAGTGTAAATAACAATTGGGGTTTGTTCATAAAGGACCACATTTAAAACACTCTTTTTTTCAAGAAATCAAGGTGAGGAGGTCATCAAGTTTCAGGGAAATGGAACATAAATATATATATATATATACACACACACAATACTCTTTACTGATACTGAGAGGGTTTCTGTCACCATTTTTTAGATTACTGTGATGAGAGTGCAGAGAGGCTCCAGCTGAGATCAGAGCCCCATTGTGCCAGATATTGTACAGCTGGAGAGTGAAAAATGAGCAACTGAGAAGAAACATCAGCAGAGGTGCTCTCTAATTGGTAGCACAGTAAAAATATTTATTATTAGCCAAATATCCTACTGATTATGAAGTCATTTTCTTAATGCCTGTTTCAGCAGTTTATTTCTGTGCACATTGATTTGTATCTTAATTCCTTTTAATTCATTTTGTTCTTACTGCAGTTGGGTGAGGTTTTAGCTCCTATTCCTCTCACTGCAGGGAAGATGGAAAGCTCCTTACAAAGTCCCTGCAAAAGAAACAAAAGGAGTGTGATAGAGTCAACCTGCCAGCCCCGACAGTTGGTGTGACAGTGCTGTGATGGCCTTCCCTGGATCTGCAGTGGGGAACTCCTGCTCCTACATCCTGGTCTGTATCAGAAATAGTGTGACAGCAGGGCCAGGGCAGTGATAGTCCCCCTGTACTGAGCACTGGTGAGGCCGCACATGGAATTGTGTGTTCACTTCTGGGCCCCTCACTACAAGAGAGACATTGAGGTGCTGGAGCAGGGCTAGAGAAGGGCAGTGGACCTGGTGAAGGGTCTGGAGCACAAGTGTGATGAGGAGTGGCTGAGGGGTGTTTAGCCTGGAGAAGAGAAGGCTCAGGTGGAACCTTATGGCTCTCTACAACTAGCTGAAAGGATGTTGTAGCGAGGCGAGGGTGGGTCTCTTCCATGTAACAAGCGGTAGGACAAGAGGAAACAGCCTCAAGCTACACTGGGGACATTTAGATTGGATATGAGGAACAATTTCTTAACACAAGAGTATGATCAGGCATTGGAACAGGCTGCCCAGGGAGGTGGTGGAGTCACTCTGTCTGGAAGTGTTCAAAAAATGAGGCCCTTAGTGATATGGTTTAGTGGTGGTCTTGGCAGTGCTGGGGTGATGGTTGGACTTGATCCTAAAGGTCATTTCCAACCTAATTGATTCTATGATTCTAAGGTCATGCAAGCAGTGGTCTGTGCCTCTGGTATGGAAAAAGCAGGATAATACTACTTTAAATTTTTTCCCCTTCAGAGTAGCAAGACCCTTTGAGCAACTGTCAAAAGAAATTAAAAATATGTATCTTAAATGGTACTTATGTGTGAACAAATTCTCAATTCCTGTCTGTCTCCCCACCCTCATCGTTTTGTATTCTCAGGAGAGATTTAGTTGCTCATTTAGCCTGTTATGTACCAGCTTCCAGTTAGGCCACTTATGCATGAGTAAACAACCAGCTGTGTGTTTCCAGACTTCTGCATTTTGCTGTATTTTTGTGTTTCACACCTGGTTTAGGAAAGCAAAAGTTGCTACTCCACAGGCTCTGGAGATCTGGATATAGAGAATGGCCACAGTTAAGGCTAGTGTGCTCATTTTCAGGGTGGGCTGTGAAACTGAGAGGGGTGGCAATTTTCAGATAACAGTTTTCCTCATCATTTCAGCTTACCTGGCAGTGTGGGAACACTGACACTGGGAGCAGTGGCTCTGTTGCACTGTTTGCTTGAGAGGACATGGAACAAAACTGGAGTTCAGATGTTTCAGATGTGTCAGTGGCTGCAACAACATTGTACAAAGAATGAACTGCAGCGGTGATGGTCCACTTTTGTCATAAGGTTTAGAGTGCCTCTTTTTAGTACCTGTGAATGCTTTTTTGAGATCTGTTGCTGTGTTTTGGGGTGTTCCCCCCCCCTTTTTTTTTGTTTTGATTTTATTTTGTTTCTCTCTGGGTAGTACAGAAGTGATGGCTGTAGGTAAACTTCTGTCATTCAGAGTGAGCAAGTTTAAATGAGAAGGTAAAGGTATATTTGCACTCAAAACCTATTAGCTGATTATCCAGTGTCATAGCTGTTATGAGTGGGGAAGTTAGAAATTAGAGTGTGTTGAAATGAAGAGTTCCCTTGTTTCCAGCTCCCTAAAGGTTCCAAAAGATTTTTGCTTTCAAGGCCTGAGGTTCATGAAGATACAAACTTGAACCATAAGTTTTATAATGTCAAATGTAAAAGGTTGAGGGGAAAAGAAAAAATAAGTTTTTGAAGTATCTCCCTACTTGCCTGTTTTCCAGGCTTACAATGTTCAGTGCACATGTGAATTGCTTATGCTTTTAGGCCTAAAGAGAATTTCTTTCCATCACTTTTGAGGTCTCCCTGTGCATCTGCTCCAAGTTCCTTTCCACAGTGTCTCCGTAGTGTCTCTGCTGTGTTGCAGATCTGTCTTTGCCCAGCTGGCTTTGCGCTTGCTGTGTCTGCCTCATGCATCCTGGAGAGGGGACTTGTAATCGCAGCTCCTTTCAAGGACTTCCTCTATTTTGTTGCTGACATTGTTGTGATTAAAGAAGTAAAAAAGGTGGTGGCAGCAGTAAACGCTTCTCAGTCTACTTCCTTCACAAGTACAGTGATCTGATGGGCAGAAAGTATCATTACCCTTAAATGTTTCTATTGCAAGGTTAAAAAGTGTTGTGTATAGTTCTCAAGCAGCCCACAGCTGGAGTCTATTATGAAAAAAACACTGAAGGTACTTCAAAGGCATTTCTACAGGATGGTTTCTTTGACTGCTGCTTTGAGTGCTTTTAGCTGTTTCAGACGTCTCAGTTTTAAGGAAACTGAAACATCATTTTGCTCTGCATTTCTAATATGGAGATGAAGAATAAATATTAAAGTTAATGTTTTGCACTTCAAATGTGTAAGCAAAAATTAAAAGTTCCAGCCAATGAATGAATTAATTAAAATTTCTGCTTAGTAAAATTTGACTTAGAAGTAAGTGTATTAGAGGTTTTGACATATTTCAGTACAACCAAACACCCGCTGACAAGTAGGTACTTATTTGGCTGACAACTTTTAGTATGTTTGTCTTGCAACTAAAGGGATGCCTTTGTCTCCAAACATATTTAACAGTTACCCGGTTTCTGTTAAAGGAAATATGTTTCCATGTACTTGCTCAGTACATAGCTGCTTAAATGAATATTGGTTGAAAGCATATGGAGTAATAGATGGTGTAAAGTAATACAGCTAAAGTTCAGCTATTATTTGAGAGCCACACCAGGTTTTAATGACAAATATTTGATAATGGATTACTGTATAACCATTTTCTAGGGCATGTATTCTTTAAAGGTATTAATAGCGCTGCAAGAAAAAATTAAGCCTGACATTACAATGAAGAATGCATCTATCCTGAGCTTAATCTAATAGTTTTGAGATATACTAAACATTTGCCTGGTTTGTAGTACCTTGAGGACTTGTAACTAACAGTGTTTGTCTGCTTGTTTATTGGAGTGTTCGAATTTGAATTAATTTCTTCTATTAAAAACCCTAGAGAAAGTTTGAGCCTTCTAGTATTTCCCTGGAATCCTGAAAGAGAGCCTGGAGACCTGAGTGGCTGTTTCATAACAATATCCTAAACCAGTTAGATATGTTTCCCATTTCACATAGGTGGGAGCCTGTCAACAGCTATTTCCATTCCAGCGCTTTTCTTATATCATATTCAAACTATTCATGCTTGAAATCAAGCAACTACATAATTGGAACAGCTTGGAATAAACTGATTGTCAGTCTGCTTTTTCTTTGCTAGCTAGAATAACTAGATCCTATAAATAAGAGAGGAAAGAAGTTGAGACTATGAATCACAGTGTCTGCTTATAAAAAAAGGTATTTGGATAATATTAGACAGTAATTACATAGACATATCATACAATGAATACAGATGAAACTGCTACAGTCAGCAGATCTTTCCTGTTTATATCAACAGCTAAATCTGCTGCTAGCTTTCTGGCAACACCAAAAAAAGTTTTCTGTCTATAACTCATCTCCACCTTCCCAGTATTTTAATTCTAACGTGTTCAGAAAGAACAAATTTGATATATATCAACTTATTAGTTTATGCTAGTACTGCCTTAAGACTTGAATTACTGACATCTATCTAATTGTCATTATGTAGACTATCTAAAATATAGGGTCGTCTACCCTATATTCTTCTGTTTTTTACAAGGCTAAGGGCCACTTGATTTGTCCATTTGGCTGTTTGCAATTCCATACCCTGATGCAAATACAAATCTTGAACCTTTCCTACAGTTATAGACAGTATTTATTTGATGGATGCAGGCAAACTTCTGTGTGTTAGGATTTCATTCACTGTATTTTATTTCTATCTTCAGTTAACAAAGAAGATTTTTTTTTTTTGTTGCCTCTTGGAGAAGTTGAATTCTCTTATTTGCTATTGCCTACATTCTTAATGCTTGATTTTGGTCTTTTTTTTGTTGTGGTTTGTCCCCCCCCCCCCTCCCCCCCTTAATGTTCATGAGGGGTGAACAGCTATTTTGAATTGGAGCTTAAAGTTCAGAAGAACTGGATTATGTTACTCTCTTTGTTACTGACTAGTGATGTGAAATTTTCTGGGTCAGATAATGTCCTTCATATCAGCATCCTTTGTTGTAAAATGAACCTAATCTAGCTTTGAAAAATACTGGTAAAAAAGTTGTGTCCTTTACAGAATATATATGGAGCTCTACTAACATTGGAAGTAGTCATTAAAAAAATACTTACGCTCCTAAAAGCAGTACTTGCTATTTATGCTGTCAGATCTTACGATAGTAACCATTAATTTTTTTGAGCTCTAGTGTGATTATCCTTTTAGCAAATTATTCTATGAATGTAACTGTTCAGCATATTAAATAAATACATATACATAATTGATGCTATTTTGAGCAAACGTGTTTTTGTCCAAGTACTGAGTGCAATATAGATTGTGAAAAGTGCACCTGTATTAGGAAACAAATATGATTAAGTATCATTTTTAAATGTAAAAAAAGCATTTAAATTGGGGTTGGTGTAATTTAATAAGACGGAAAGCAAGATTAATAGAAGTAGAGGAAGTACAGGGTTTTTTTCTCAGATAAATTTAACATATTTTTAAGGTGCTTCTGTTACTGCAAACAACAGGGAAAGTCTTGGAGGTTTAAAATGGCCTTGATATCTGTACAAGCTGTTATTTGTAAAACCATGGTCACCCAGCCTGTAATTGTAAGGGTCTCATTCTTTAGGCTTTCCAAATGAAAGCAGCACCTCAGGCATTCATTATTTTATGAATGGAGGCTTTAACCTTTCTTAAAACTTTTTCTTTCTGAAAATGGCGGAATGTCCTAGGTTCAGCAATAGCTGAGTTGGTATTGGTGTGTTTTGAGTACTGAAGTGTATGCAACTAAAATTTTTAAGGGTATGAGGATCTGGCTGCAGCTTGTGGATACAGAAAGCTGGACATCTACTTCTGCAGTGCTTAAAAGTGTTAAGAATCTCACCATTAGCAACTCGGTGGTTTGCACATTAAACAAATAATTTGCAGTGCTCTGACTGAATCCTACACAAATGATGACCTTGCACATGTTCATGCCGCTCTGGTGTTGCATTTTATCTTCACATGAGCAGATTTGTCTTGTTAAAGTGTTAAAATGCACTCTCTGTAAAGAACTGCAATAATATTCTTAGGATGAGGACAATTTCAGTCTCACATAGGCTCATCTCTTCCTTATAAGTGAGTAAATTTAATTGGAAGAAAAGACAATCCTAATAGTTTAACTAGAAGCACTCATAAAATTATTACTTTTTAAAAGGCACTTCTGTAATGAAGTAGCTTTAAATTACTGAGTTGAATAGATTGGAAGCTTGTTTGTTTTAATGGCCGAATAGCAGTATGCTATTTCTTCAGCTTTCCAGAATGTACTGCAGTCTTTGACTGAATAGTGCAAAGGGAAACCTTGCGTATTTCAAGTTACACGGTCCCGTAAGTAGCCAGCCCATACTGCCTGGTACTTGCAACACTAAGTTTTGAATCACAGACGAGATATCTGAATTTAACTGAAGAAAAAGAAGAATTGTGACTATCTGGTTTTGGGGTGTTTTTTTGTTTGTTTTTTTGTTTTGTTTTTTGACCATGTTCCTTTCTCTTTCTCTCTCCTCCTTGGGGATCTCATAGAAACATGGGAATTTAGTGGCTCATGAGCCCTAATGTGAAGTCAAGTAAAGGGGGCATTTTTGCTCCTGTGGATGTGTTCAGTGCACTTATTACTTGCACTCACCATACTCTTGCTTGTGTTTTTCAGTTGTGATCTGCATTGCTGTTAGTTTAAGATCAAAATCAGTCCTAACCTTTTGAGGTTTAAATGAAAGTTACATATGGAGTTACAAATGGAGGAAGCGTATACAAAATCATAAATTAACCAACCTCCTATTCTATATGTAAAATCATGATTTAGCAAATTGAGAGTTGCTCATTGGTAGCCAGATGTTTATATACACATCTCTAGTGAGAAAATTTAATAGATAATTTCTCATTATTGTTGGGAAAACATTGACCTCAAATGTTACCATTACAGAGCAACTACGTAATTTTTAATCTGCATAGTCAAGTTGACCTTTTTAATTATACTCAGTATGTATTTCTCAAATTTCTTTGCTAATTTTGCCATTAGAAATTAAAGGTAGTGTAAGGCCTTTGAAGAGGGTTTTCTCACCAATATGTAGCCTGATGATTAAATTGAACATTCAGCAAGAGAAGGGTTAGCTAGATTGCAGTGTCTGCTGCTTGATTCAGTTGAGGAATATGAATCAGGGTCTGAATACATCTTTAATAATAAAAATTTTCTTAAAAACCCATCTTTCTGAGCCGACTGCTATTGTGCAGCTTAGCTTGTATTACCCATGTGAAGACAGGCATAGTGCTGCCATAATCCGTCACTAGTTTCTAAGCATCTTTGGTTGTTAGGAAGAAGGAAAGATTTACAAACAGACTTTTCAAGGCCAGAAAGAATCTTACCTAGTAAATGATGTAGCTGCGAGTTTGTGTGATGTATTTTGTGTTGTTTTTACTGATTTAGGTAGCCTAAAATAGTCTGCAGCTCATGTGTCCACAACTTCTTAGCAAGTCTCAAATGGCTCTGTTGAGGCACAGCAGGTTATCTTCTCAAAGGGCATGTTTCAGCTTTGCAATGAATGAACCTTATTCCTGAGTTTAACCATGCAGCCGCTCACTCACTCCCTCACTACTTCTTCCCCTGCTGCTGGAGGGATGGGAGGGAGAATCGAAAGAATGTAACTCCCATGGGTTGAGATAAGAACAGTCCAGTAACTAAGGTATAACGCAAATCACTACTGCTACCGTCAACAGTAATAATGATAAGGGAAATAATAAGAGAAGAGAATACAACTGCTCACCACCCACCGACCAATACCCAGCTTTACCCAAGCAGTGATCTCACCCTTCCAGGTAACTGCCCTCAGTTTATATAGTGGGCATGATGTGCTGCGGTATGGAATACCCCTTTGGCTAGTTTGGGTCAGGTGTCCTGTCTCTGCTTCCTCCCAGCTTCCCCTCCTCCCTGGCAGAGCATGAAGCTCACAAAGTCCTTGGTCAGAGTAAACATTACTGAGCAACAATTAAAGACATCGGTGTTATCAGCATTGCCCATGTTCATTTTCTCATCAACCAACACCCCCAAGTCCTTCTCTGCAGGGCTGCTCTGAATCTCTTCTCTGCCCAACCTGTAGCTGTGCCTGGGATTGCTCCAACCCAGGTGTAGGACCTTGCACTTGGCATGGTTAAACTTCATGAGGTTGGCATCAGCCCACCTCACAAGCGTGTCGAGGTCCCTCTGGATGGCATTCCTTCCCTCCAGGGTATCAACCGAACCACACAGCTTGGTGTCATCGGCAAACTTGCTGAGGGCGCACTCAATCCCACTGTCCATGTCAGCGACAAAGATGTTGAACAAGACCGGTCCCAACACCGATCCCTGAGGGACACCACTCGTTACTGGTCTCCAGCCGGACATGGAGCCATTGACCACAACTCTTTGTGTGCGGCCATCCAGCCAGTTCTTTATCCACCGAGTGGTCCATCCATCAAATTGATGTCTCTCCAATTTAGAGACAAGGATGTCGTGTGGGACAGTGTTGAACGCTTTGCACAAGTCCAGGTAGATGACATCAACTGCTCTACCCCTGTCCATCAGTTCTGTAGCCCCATCACAGAAGGCCACCAAATTGGTCAGGCAGGATTTCCCCTTAGTGAAGCCATGCTGACTGTCACCAAGCACCTTGTTGTTTTTCATGTGCCTTAGCATGCCATCCAGGAGAATCTGCTCCAAGATTTTGCCAGGCACAGAGGTGAGAATGACTGGTCTGTAATTCCCTGGGTCATCCATTTTCCCCTTCTTGAAAATGGGGGTTATATTTCCCTTTTTCCAGTCATCGGGAACTTCACCTGACTGCCATGATTTCTCAAATATGGTGGCCAGCGGCTTTGCAACTTCATTTGCCAGCTCCTTCAGGACCCGTGTCTGGATCTCATCAGGACCCATGGACTTGTGCACGTTCAGATTTTTAAGATGGTCTCGAACCAGCTCCTCTCCTACAGTGGGCGCAGGGTCTTCATTCTCGCAGTCCCTGCATCTGCCTTCCAAGACTTGGGTGGTTTGGTCAGAGCCTTTGCCAGTGAAGACCGAGGTAAGGAAGTCCTTCAGAACCTCAGCCTTCTCCAAATCCTGTGTAGCTAGTTCTCCTGAGAGCTTCCTGAGGGGGCCTGCATTCTCCCTAGTCCTTTTTTTATTTGCTATGTACTTGTAGAATCCCTTGCTGTTATCTTTAATACCTCTAGCTAACTTTAATTCTAACTGGGCCTTAGATACTATATATACTGTTCTTGCTGTGTGGAGGGCTAATGCTGATTAAATAAGGATACATTGCTTATTATTAGGTATCACATGTAAACATGCTGTGTGAAAACAATGTAAAATAAACCTTTAAAATAATTTTCCCTAGCATAGCATCATTTGTCCTGCAACTCTGTGATATGTACTACGCCTTTACTTGCTGAGATCTGCACAGCTGCAAAACATACTCTGTGTATGTGTATACAAAGCGTAGAGAGAGAAGAACATAGAACTTGAGAGGCAGGTCCCAATGTTAATTCTTATGAAAACCTTCCTCCTTTTCATGTTTTCTCCCTTGACCTTTCATCCCTGGAGAATTCATGCTAAAACTGTGTGCTGCAAGATAGAACATCATCCTTCCTGTCAGAGCTGGTTACATAGTACAGGGCTTGCTGATTTGCCTACCACATCACCAGTTTTCTGGGAGAAAGTTGTTTGAAGAAATGAGTATTTTCCTGAAAGGGCAGGGTTGTACAGACTGACCCATGCTCAAATGCTGCTGTGCGTATCAAGAGCTTTGTCAGGGAGGTGAGACCATAAACAGGTAGGCAGAGCTTGTTCTGAGTATTCATAACATTTCCAACACTTTTAAAATACCATTTGTCCAGCATGCACACGGACAGTGGAACAATCATGCATACACTAAACCAGTAAACTGGATGGAATCTGGACTTCGTAATTTTGCTGCTTCACCCTTTATTTAAGTCACTCTCTTAACTTTAATTATTTGACTTGGTAAATGAATACAGAACATGAGTGCTGGAGTCAAAGATCCCTTAAAGAAGAAAAGATGATTTAGATAGAAAGATAATGATAACCCTTGTTATTCTTCAAGAGACATTCAGTTAAACCAGTTGAGTGCAGACCTGTTAGAACAGAAAGGAGGTGTGTATATGTAAAATGTACAGGTGGATGAACTGGCTGACAGTTTTTAACAGTAATTATGGTTCTCCTGATCCATTCTCATGCCTTTCACTTACAAGCAAGCCAAAACTTTTAACTTGCTTTCTTACTGAGAACTTTTTGCATCTAGTAGGGTGACTTTCACACCAGTGAGGTGTTAGGTATCTGTCTCCTTTTAGTCTTAAGAAATCAGAATGTTTGAAGATCATTGGCTTGTGTGTGAAATTAAATTGTTTTATTATTTTCCCCAAAGAATAATATATTAAACTCACAGCAGCATAGCTAGACTATAGCCTGTGGGCCCTGACCTACATTTTTTACTCTACAGAGCATGAAATATATTGCTATATATGATGTGAAGTCACTCTATGATTAGAAATTATATTAAATGTTATCATTCTGGTATTCTGGATTAAAAAGTGACAAAGTCAGATGCAGCTAATCATTATAGTAAGTAAAGATTTGAAATGTTGTAAAATGAACTTAATGTTTCTTTTGAGTTTCTATTCTACTTCACTGCTTTCCCTTTATTGTTTTACACTGATAGGTGTGGTTTTTTTTTAATACCTCAGTATGTAAACTACTGTAAATATGTGGAAAACCCTAGTTACTCCTGTGATCCAGTGATGACAATAGTGCATGCTTCAAACCCAACTTGAACAAAAATAAGTGATGGCCAAAGTTTGATTATCTTGGAGAATCAAAACTCTTGTGCCATTTTTTTTCCATCACTTTAATTAAATACTTCTATTCCCACAACTCAGTGAATAGAAATCATTTTGGTTGTATGGTGAATGAGACTCTTAACCTCCTGACAGTGCTTTTTGGCTTATAAATGGTGTCAGTCTCTGACCAGTGAGATTACCTCCTGTATGCTGGGTTAACATGTTCTGGTCTTGAGGTCTGAAATTGTAAACCCAGTGATATTTCTTTGAGATACGCTTAGGGCTTTTTGAAGTCTGGCAGAACCCTTGAAGCTGTTTAAGTTAGTGTGGGTTCTCCACAGGAATAGAGAGGTTACTTGTGCTTGCTCTTCCCTGCATCCCAAAATGAGGGGAAAATAAGCTTCAAGCAATTAAAAAAACAAACAAAATCTTGACTGGTATTTTGTGAACCTGTTACTGAAATGCTTGTGATTTTTTGATCCCTTATCTTTAAACTGAAGGCATTTGTAGGTGTGAGTGTAAATTCTCATGAGCGTAGTCCTTCGTCTGTGAAGGAGGTGTCACAGTTATAAATGTGGCTGTGCAAGAAGGGATTTGTGGCACAGCCATGGGGCTAAATTTACTGAATATTGCAAATTATGTCTGACAATACATTATTAACATAGTTAACAGCTGAAATAGGGGGAGAAGGGACAGAGCAAAGAATTCTAAGCCTGAATAAAATAAAAATTATTTTTAATATCTTCTTGGAGAACATTTTAATGAATTGGCTGAAGAGGTGAAAACTGCAAGTTACTGCTCACCAAGGAATTCAATATTTGGTACATTTAAAGAGGTGAAGCAATTTCCTAAGGAACCTTGAAATAAAAAGATAAAGGTGGAAAAAATTTCACTGTTTCTGGTTTTGTTACCTTGAACCTGTAATATATCTGACATTACTGCAACAGTCATTGAGCTTCTCAGAAGTACGCCAGAAGCAGAGGATGGTTTAAGCGGTATAAGACTTTTATCTTTGGCCACAATCCCACCTTAGAGTATTCCTGACAGATTTCCTATGTATTACTTTCTTCTCTTTCTGAGGCTTGATGAGGATAAAGAGAACAGCACAACTGTCTTCTGTGGAGCATTTACTTTCCCCGATTTTGCCTCGCAGGCAGAACATAAAAGTGAGTGGGTATTTTGTGAAGGGAAGTGTGTATTTCTCTTCTAAGCCTTAACATCATCTGCTGACGATAGGTGTGTAGAGCCATATTGGGGATGGAGGGATTTCATAAAGCCCTGAAGAAAACTTCTGAATTGTATGAGATATCTTTATTTTGTGAAACTAGGAGAATATAGATTGTCCTTCTGAATTCTGCCTGAAGTGTCAAGCTAGCAGTATCTCATGATCAATAGAGTTGTCCTTTTTTCCCCAGTGAAAATGTGTTCTGTGCTATGCTGAGATATATCTAAATAAAGTGCACAGATCAGCTGATCTTAAAATTATATTATTATGATGTGTAAGAAACAACAAAAAATACTTTTAAAATGAAACCCAATCATTTAGAAAAAAAAAAAAGAAACAAAACACCGCTAGGTTTTTTGGTTGTTAACAGGATGTATAGAGTTCATATTACACACAGGTACAGAGAAAAGATGCCTTTGATATTAATTTTTCATTCCTTGTACATAGCTTTGGAATTTGAGAATTACTTGATAATCTAGGCTCTGTGGTGGTAAGCACACGGTACTCTGCTATTGTGTATATGTACACAGCTGTATGTGACATTATCATACAGTGTAGAAGGGCCTTTTGTTCTTAAACAAGAAAAATAATACCTGACAATGAGAATTGACCATTTACCTTTAATTCAACAGTTTAATTGCTGTTGGAGGGTAATATATTGTCCTTTCAGGGCTGGCATTAAGCTATATCTGCTATACTTGAAGCTAAAGAAGGAACACTAAAAAAACCAGCACAGCATTCAGCTGTAACTCACTAAACAATAATTTTGGGAACTATGTAAGGTGCATGCATATCCTATATATTTATATTTGCGCCAAAAAAAAAAAGTGCAGTAGGCATAAATAAAGTTAAAAAAGAACCTTGGAGCCCTTGCAGTTGTAAAGGTTTTCAATGCACAGTGTAATCAATATTCATATTTATATTTCCTTCAAACTTACCACATTTACCATTTAAAAAAAAAAAGGAATTGAGAAGAAATGCCGAATGTGAGTGTCTTGAACAAGCACCATAGCTGTGCAGAGGCAGGTGTGAATTTATTTCATTTTTCAGACTCTGTAGGGAATTTACCAGTTCCAGTAATACAATCAGGCTTTGTGAAATGACTGTAACATTGATCTTGGCTATCATCTTAAATATGAATTCCTGATTCAGAAATGAAAGCCAAATTGAAAAAAGTGCTTCCACCAAATATATTGCAAGTGCATTTCTGTGAAATTATTTTATCATAGTAAACTGCAAAGAATCTCTGCTTTGCCCAAAGCTAATTCTCTTGAACAGCAATTTTGGTAGGGAAGTTAAAGGGTGCCTATGAAATATTACAAGAATGCTGAGTTCTTACAAAATTTGGGACAGATAAAATTATCTCATTTTTAAATCTGGCTTTATGTTTTAAAGCCACGGATAAATAAGCAGTGTCTGTTTTGTCTGATAAACCCTTTTCTAAGATCTATAGTAATAAAAGTTAGAAATGCTGGAGACAAACTAAGAGACAGTGCATGATAGAACAAATTGTTAATGCGTCTGATGGCTTGGATTATAAATCTGCAAACCACACAGCTCCCCTCACATTTGTGCCTTCAGAGGGAGTTGAAGGTGTTTACAAAGACATTCAGCACTTCAGGGGATAAGGCTCTTGAACTATATACACCTTAAACTTAGGAATTAGTTTTCAAGAGAAGATATCCTTTTGCAAATTGCATCTGCAGTAAAGATCTGGAAGTAGCCAGGGATGTTCTGTTGACAGAATGGTTTGAATAATTTGACAGAACTTGTTTTTTATCAGCAGAATCAAATTAGAGATTCAACCAAATTAATTTTGTTTTGTATGTAAGTCCTGCCTGACAGGATATATTCAAAGAAAGGGAAAAACATTCTGGATATGAAAAAAATGTGTCAGAAGACAGGAGCATGAAGTCTCCATAACAAATTGTTCACTAAAGGGTAAGAAGTGAATTTCCAGCGTAGATAGCTTCATTAAAGTTACTTTTTGTTTTGGCAAAATTAATTGCTTTCATATTTTTAATTAAGAAATCTTGACAGTTAAGTCCATACCAAAAAATTCTTTCCTGTGCTGTTAGTAGTTTCAAGTCTTTTTTGTCAATACGTACAAAGGCAAGGCAGAATTCTGGGGCAAATGGTGAGGGAAAGATTAGATGTTTTGTTATTCCTCTTAAGTTGCAAGCAGAGACATTTCTTTTTGGGCTTCTTTTAACTTTAAAATTAAATACTGAGGAAAAAATACCACAATTCTATAGATGGTAGTTACTTTGTAGGCAAAAAGAAGAACTGAATGTTATAAAGTATTTTATCCAACTGGTTTAAGTGTTTCAGGAAGAAACTGGAATTGCCAAGCAACTTACACTAGCATTTGGTGGCCTTGCAGAATGAAGCACCCGTCTTCACTGTTCTCTGTTATATTCATTAAACAATCTTTGCAAACACACCAAGTCTGGTTTTTGGTAAACTGCTTTTGTATTATGCCAAATAAAAATTTTGGAGTTACAGCAGTATCTCCAGAATCAGAATTGGATCTACACCATCCAATTAAGCCAAATCTCTAAGGAAACTTAGAGGAGTGCTATTATTATACTCCTATTTCATTATGTAATAGCTGGTCTCTTCCTACCTATCCTCCAGACAATCAGCTGTCCCTCGTCTTTGTGAAATCACATAGATTGCTTCTGTGGGATTGAGTCTGTGGGATGTAAATGGGCAATTCTGCTAGTCCTGCTGATGTGACTGGGAGTTGGGAGTAGAGATCAAGCTGGAGCTGATATGTCTGTAACCTTCTGATTTAGTAGTGTTTTTCTTTTGTTTTCTTTTTTTATTGGCTGTATCTTGTGTATTTTGGAAAGTTGGCATTCATATAGCCTTGCATTTACTTAATGAATTACAGTCTATATTGTGGAAATTCCAGCTCTCTGTGGAAATAAATCAGCATTTACAGCATTGCAGCATTAAAGTTTACCAGTACATTTTTGTAGTATTCTATAGATTCTGCAATTCGTTTCTAAGGCTTTAAATACCTTGTATTGTGATGGATGGATGTTGTCCATGACTGGCTCACAGAAGTGAATTTCTGTGAGCAATTATTTTCGCTCCACCACCCCTGGAAATGGGCATGTAGATTACATCAGTGAAACTAATTGAAGTCTTGATCCTGCGTGGTATCAAAATCAGTCTTAATTTTCTTACCAGAGATCGTTAAAAAAGAAGTCCTCTTCATGCAGTACACAGAGGTGAACAGTTGTTCCTATATTTGGTCAACAGTGACAGACTAAAAATAGTAACTTATTCACCTTGTATATTCAGATATATAATGCCAAGTTCTGAAATAAATTCAGATTCTGGATCCTCTTGTCTACTGGAGAAATAAAAGCTGAAACAGATGAGTCAGAACTGCAGTGACCGCAGCATCAGTATGTGTGACAAGCCAGAGCAGCAGGAGTGAGATTTGAAATACTGCCTTGAAGTAGTAAGACAAACTTAGAGCTATGTGCAGCCATCCAATGCATAACATAAGCCACTCTCAGTTGATTACACTTCTAATTTTAAACTTGCTATCATTGATGCTCTTTATTCTAAATTCAGTAACTAGGCACTGCTTTCTGGATACTTACATGTGTCTCAGTGGACTAGGAGATTGTCCTCTGTATATCCATATGCTTTGTCTTTGTGCCACTAATTGCTAGCATTTAGTTTGTGTTACTAGTGTTTTTTCTTTTCCTAATACATTCTGGTGATTAGTATTTTGACCCCTGATGATGATAATGAACTGTTAGATGAATGCATCAACAAGCAAATTTCTCTCATTACTCTTGCATACATTGATGCATGAGAAGCAACACAGGAGGGTACTGTAAGAGTCATCATATACTGTGAGGCTTAATAGCAAAACCAGATTCAGATTTTCTACAGTTTAAAGCATCTTTCAGCTGAAAGAAACCCAGATTTCTCCTTCTGAAATTAGGACAGTGGACCATATGCTCAAAGAATTGCATTTTTGAGTGGAGACAGTTGCCAAAACTGCAAAACTTCATAATCGCCCAGTACTTTAATTCAGTGTATTTTTTACAGGTTATTATATTGCTGTTTTGGAGTCTTTGCTTAAAGAGGAGTGTGAGAAGCTTGTGTCGGCAGATCACCACTATTTCAGAGAAGAGTGGTTTCTGTTACAGTATTTTTCTGAGCTGGGTAGGGGAAAGACATGTAAGTGAGAACTTCCATTTGGGGGGAAAATATAAATTGTTCCCCACAGCTGCAAAACTAAACTATTCTGGCTTTAATGTGCAAATCAGCTGTGACAATTCTTTATGCAGTTGGGCTGATAAAGCCTGTTAAAGTCAAAGTTCCCCCTCAGAGGAGGGTGTGCTGGGGCTTCCTGTCTGAATGCCAGGCAAACACTGGGTTAGTTGTCATGAATGCTGACCTTGGCAGCCTTTTTCCTTAAAATGAACAAGCAAAGTAATGCCAGTTCTGAATAACATTGTCGTTTAGTTTCAAATTTAATTTTTGAAATTATACTGTGACAAAAATAATAGGTGTATTGTGTTGAGGAGTTTTGTTTCGGGTCTGGTGAGGCCTTGCAGTCTTCACCATTCACATTGTCAGCTCTTTCCCCATTTGCCTGTCAAGCGCTGGGGGAGATTGCCCAAGATTTTAGTTGTTGTTTCACATTTTCCAACTTAAAATACCGTTTTACTCAAAATTGTTATTCTTAGCTTTATGCATTTCCTGGCATATTGCACTGCTTATAATTGCTTATGAGGTGTTTAACTACTTGTAATAAGGTATAAAACTTAATCCCTTGACATGAAATTAAATCCCTTTAATCTCCTGACATTAGGCCATACTTGTGATAGGTGGAGCATCAAGGTAATCTTTGCAGCATTTCTGGTCCCTGATTTGTCTGGTCTGCTGAACTATTGACTGTATTCGTTTTAACATGTTATGTGCATTAGAAAATCAATGTGGCAGAGTAGGTGGAAGCTTTTACACTGATATGACCTCTGTGACCAAAATGTTTAGTTTTGAGATCTGTACAGCAGTAAAAAGCAATGTAGGAATAGTGGACAAGCTGGCTTTATGCAAATATTTATTTTTATGTATTTATTTATATAATTTAATATTTAGTTTTCAATAAGAAATATACCTCTATGTTGTATTAGCTACTGGAAAAGTATTTTGTTTGATTCAGGTTTTGGAAGAGAAATGACGTGTCCATTGCTGACAGAAGTAGCTTGTTACATCCTAATTCCACTCTGAATAACCTTATTGCTAACCATCTGGGTTTTAAATCATACCAATGGGCTTGACTTCAAAATTTTGTCAATATTGATTTTTCTAATACATACAGTATGTTAAATCACTCTTTAGTAGGTCAGATGAGGTCAAGTGGAGAGAGCATGATGAAACTTCTCCATGCAGAGCTGGCTGGCTGAGAGATAGCCAGGAAAAAAGTGCTGATGAAGTAGTGATAGAACATGCTAATACCAACGGGGGGGGAATGCGAGGAATCAACGGTGATAATTAACACTGCCAAGGTACAGAGGCCTGTTCGGGACTCATTTTGTATAGCTTGCAGTGAATACAACTCTCTACATGTTCTTTCTTGTGATCTCAGTATTAGGCTCCTGCCCAAGAGTGTTCAGAAGAGGCTGAAAGCCCCTTTACTAGGTAATGCGGTTGGTTGTGGTGATGCCTAACTCCTGAAAATGGGGTGTCTACATGGGTTACTTTAGAATGCTGCTCTGTATGTTGTTGGTGGTAGACAGGACATGTTGAGGATCCCTGGGGTTAAATGCAGCAGCCCTGAAGCTGCAGAATTAGCAAACTGTGCAGAACCTTACGTAATGGTTTTATGCTAGACAGCTGTGTCCAGATTTTAGACAAGGATGTTGTGAATTTGTCACTGAAATGTTATTCTCAGAACATGGAAAATCTAATATATAATGTCGTGGAAGGAATTTGAAGTATCCTGTTTGTTTATGAAGAAAATTTCTTCTCTTTCAATTTTGGAACAGTATTAAAACCAGCTGTATAGTTTTACATCAGTTATGACTTTAAATCATAATGGAAATATCGTCTATTTGTAAAAGCTAAAGAAACTAAGTATCCGACTGAACAGGTGACCAACTGAAATGCAGATCTTTCTCCTATTCAGGGCAACAGCTATTAGCACTCACAAATGTTATAACTGCAGACCAAATGACTGATCTGAGTAAAAGAAGAATGCATAGTTTTGAATTCTAGTCTGTGAAATTGGTGAAGACCTTAACTATATGTAAAGTTTAAAATGGCAGCAAACTGACAGCTTAAGGAAAGAAATAGGCCATTGTCCCTTTTTAAAAGGATTGAGAAATGTTATTAAATAAAATAAATTAGGTCAATTGCTACTCTGCTTAGTAACATAATAAAAATAAACATGGTAAGACATTTTGAAATTGAACTAGTTAATAATATCATCTTATTAGAATTTGTGTTATAACCAAATTAAATTAGCTTAATGGGGAAGCTTAATAGTAGTCTGTAGATTTTTTCCTGTTAACTTTGTATACTTTAATGAATACCTTAATTAGGCATCCATATTGATGTAGACATTTCAGAAATAAAATTTGCTTCTATATGCTCCTTCACACACCAGCATATTTTAAAGTAATCTTGTAATGACTAAAGGGCAATTACTTTGGAAACTTCCTGTGCCTGCTGAAAGGACTTCAATGCAATGCTTGGCCTGTCTGTATGCAGGGATGTTATGACTTCCGTGGGCATATCACTTTACTGTTTATTATTAATTAATGTGATTGAAAGCTCTTCAAGCATATTGCCAACGGTCTGTTACACTGTATATGTAGCATGCGTGTGTATTCTTAAAATAAGATCAGAATCTTTCAGAATTGGTTGCTTTAATAAGCAGTTATGGAATATTAGATGTAGAATATGAGACTATTGGATGATCACAATCTGTACACCATGAAGGTAGAGTTGGTTGAGTGACTGCGTAGATGTGGACACATACTGTCAAAGAAAAGTAACCGTATGACATGGATGTAGTAATTTATGTTGTGGGATTTGTGGACTTGCGGGCTTATGCTTTGGCAGAAGTAAATGGGAGTTGGTTTCTTTAAATACCCCTTAATGCTATGGGAGCTATACAGTCAGACAGCCTAAAGCAGTTTACTGCATCATGTCTTCCCTCAGTTGAGAGCCAGTAATATTGTGTGTGCATATATATAATTAAGCACATATGTCATGGGTGCCTTTAATGCTCAAATAGATAAGAGAATGCTAAGGTCCAGTGGAACATGCCAAACAGTAGCAAATGGGTTAGGGGGAGGGAGAGAGGAGCAACATCATGAAATTATTGAGATAAGGGGTTAATTGTTGTAGATGAGTCTTAGTCTAACGAGGACATACCTACATAATTAAGTCAGTGAAACTACCTTTTTTTTTCCTTTTCACCAGGAGAGTGCCTGGTAATCTGCTGAGGGAGAGAATGGAATGCTTCTTGGAGGAACAGGGGATGTTAAAGCTGTCTGGATATCTGTAGAGACTTCAAAGAGAAGACTAATTGTAAAAGTCAATACTGTCCAAGCTGGCAAGGGAAAAGGGGTAAGTGAATATCCAAATCTATATGAGAATGGAGATCATGGAGTGCTTCTAATTGTATTCCCTGGTGAAACTTTTCCAGCAGGAGCTCTTTTCTGTGGGTGACTTTCTTGACAGTTTTCCAAATAAGCATAATTTGAGGTGTAAGGAATATGACAAGACTGAAACTGTCTTTAAGTTTCTTCCATCATCTCTATAAGGGATCACAGTTCTCCATCTCTAAATTTCACTATTAGTTGTCTTGTAAGGATGATTTTTCTTTGGAGGATACGTGTTCAAAAGGAGATGGTGCTCATTGCCAGGCATTTTGTTCAATTTGAAAAGTTTTTACACTTGCAAAAAGTCAACACTCAAACTATTTCACATGACTTATGAGGAGTTTTTATTCTTCAATTTTAAGTAGGTGCAAAGAATCATGTGTGGCCCACATGTGGTTTCTATTTCTGAAACAGTCGCTTAAAAGGGGCCTCAAAAGTAGCACCTTTACATACCTGCAGTGAATGAGGTTCCCTTGCTCTGTCATACCTGTGATTTACTGATTCCAGCTGTGGTTTAGATAAGCTAGGTGAAGCGAGCTGTCTTGTAGTAATGATGACAGGAAGAAAGAAATAGAAATAAGTCCTACAAAACCTTGAAAAAATGCAGCAGTATATTGCGGTGAAAGTCTCAAATGCCATGGTGATGTTATGTCTGGAGTGTTATTACAGAGTACTGTGCTATTGCTGTAAAAGTACTTTATAATTGTAGATTTCAGGACAATGCTGCAAAAATATTTCGCTTGCCTTAATTATCTGTAGTTGTGAAATTTCTAAATATGAAATACTATAATCCTTCTACTTAGTTTTTAATTTACAGTATTGCTTCTTGACATTAAGCTGTTAAACCCATGTATTATGAGTTCAGAATAACTTCTTTTATGTTTTAACACTAAGCTAGAGTTCCTGCCTTGTCTAGTAATGTTGAATAATGGAAAATAAGTAACTTTTAATTTAAAATGTTGCTTTTTATTATGTGACAGTATTAGTTATAATATGGATTTCAAAAGACATTTTTAAGTGCAGACACAAATCAATTATACACAAAGAATAAATTATCTCTACTGTAGTAGTTGTTAGATGAAAAGGTTGTTCATAAAGTGGAGTGTCATTGCTGTCATAGACTTGTATGTTATCCGTATGTATTGGAAATGAAGATACACCAGAGAGTTGTGGTGCTGTTCAAAGTGATCTCAGAGGTGGGAGAAATGGGCAAACAAGAATGTTATGACCTTTACCAAAAGGGATTGTGAGGTTCTGTAGCTGGAGAGGAAGAATCACGCACTGATACAGGCTGGGGGTGACTAGCTGGCAAGCAGCTTTGCAGGAAAATAGCTGAGGGTGTTTTGGTGGACCAGTGGTCCATGGGCCAGCAGTCTGCCCTTGCAGCTGAGGCAGCCAATAGCTTCTTTGGCTGAATTAGGAAGACCATTGCCGATGGGTCAAGGGAAGCGATTCTTCCCCTCTATTAGGCAGTGGTGAGATGTGTCTGGTGTGCTGTGTCTGGTTCTGTCATATCAAGAGAGAGTGAGAAAGCTGGGACTGTTCAGCCTTTAAACAGCAAAGCTTTAGGGGGATCTTGTCAGGGTGTGTAAATACCAGATTGGATAAAGGTGGGGGTGGCAAGAGGCACTGAGACTTAAACAAAATACAGGAAATTCCATATAAACATAAGACAGAATGTTTTTAGGGTGAGAATGGTCAAGCATGGAACAGTTGCCCAGAGAGTTTATGGTCTCTTTGTCTTTGGCAGAACCTGATGGTAGATGGTGTGTTTAGGATTCTTAGCCCTAACATGTTGGGAGACCATGAACAACAAATGAACAGAGTCTGTCTGCTTTTTGGTTGAGGATAGAGATACATGGAGGATGCCTGCCCTTACACACTTGTCTCTATGAGGCCAACTATTACTGTCACTTGTGAATTCTAATGGTTTTTGCAAGGATTGTGAGTTAAATACACAATTTTAAAATGCGCAATGAAATTGAATGCTTTTGATGCCTTTTGTTTCATTTATGGCTTTTTCTTTGTAACTATGTTGATAATTTTAAATGCCACAGGCATGTGAATTTTAAGCAATATTTTTTGTAGAAACAAATCTCTAGTGAGAGTTCACTATAAATTTGATGTCTCTAACTGCCATTTATGAGTGTCATTGGTAAACTGTAACTCACAATTATTGATGGGTTTGAATGGGATATCTCATCAAATAGAAGATGATTTATGAACAACTAAAGGAGTATAATTTCCTTCATTTTGTTTTCCAAAACAGATAACAAAAAGGTCAAATTACTTGTCTTTGATTCTGTTCGTTTTTCTTCTTTTTTTCCTTTTCTCCTCTCCTAAGTATGTGTTTGCACCAAGAAAGCAATTTTTTGCAGAATTTGTCTATACTTCTGAGCTTACTTGTGAGAAAAGAGGATCTTGTATGAAGATCAGTGCCTTTTCTTTTGTGTAATAGTTACCATAGTGAACACATCATATGCATTCAAATTGCATTAGATCAGTACAGAACGTTAATAACCTCTAACGTTCAAGAGCATTTTGTCATGAAAATAGAATGTCCATAAAATGTAATGTTATTCCATGTTACGTAAGAGGACTTATGTAAGAGTAATGCAGAGTACATCTGAAATTCATTTTTCCCCTACAGCAATCAATATTGTGTCTGCAGTGTTGCTCTTCTCTACAGATATGTTGACAATAAATCCTTTTGTGGTGTTTTCCATTGTTATCACCACTGAAACAGCTCACCTGGTGGCTTTTTAGAATAGGGAAGGGCAGTGATTTAAGAGCAACATTTTGACTCCCTGTGAATATTGTTAGGTGAAGCATGATTAGACTGTCAGGAGCCATGTCCCACTGTTGTTTCTACACTGTTGTTGTTGGTATTATGTATCATGTTGATGGTATTATTGGGGGGGGAAGATGAATGTAGCTCTAACCAAAGATAATTTTATCTTTGACTTCTGTAATAACTCTAACAAACGTACCAAATGGTATTTTTGCACTGCAGTAGCTTTTTTCTATGCAGCAACAATAGTTAATATTCATTCTTACTTAGTGTGAAGCTATAATAATTACTCTTTGTGCGTCTTCAGTATTTCTCAAAGTTTGTGTGGTCTTTATAGGAAATTGAGAAATTAAAAAGGCCCAAAAATATGGGAATGGGAATAATTTTGGAAATTTATTAATCTGTATTAAATACTTGGAAATTTGGCACTTCAGATATAAATAATTGTGTGTGTTTTGATCCACAGATAAAATACAGAAAACTGTAGTCAGTGACATTTATTCATTACGAACCTGTACCTTTCTTGGGATTGATGCTTGATAATGATAATTGAGTTCCACAGAGGGAATGCTGGACGTGAACCCACTAGAAAAATAAAGGGTTGCAGAATCACAAAGCTTCTCTCAGCTGTACAAGCCCACAGGACTGTCAGGAGGGGACTCAAACTTTGTTCCTTCTCCAACACATGGAAATATAAACCAGTTCTCAGCTTTCTTTACTGTATTTTCAGAGCTATTCCCATGAGGAAGCAGTTAAGTTCCTTTTGGCACTGGTGACAATCATGTATCAACTGCATTAAGTATAAAAAGTTGTGGCTCTTCATGCAGTCATGCAAAAAGTCTTCACACTGTGGCTCAAAAGTAATTTCTTCTGTGAAACAAGGGATTCCCCCTTTTCCCAAAATAATAAAATTCAAATAAGGGAAAGAATCCCTGGCCCCTGATTTTCTGCTGCAACGTACTCTGAAATCATTTAAACTTAGACGCTCCAAGGTCAAACTTGTTATTAAATGCTGTCAGAGCAAAAGCATTTGCTTGGCTGGAAAAAAAAATAAAAATCCAAGCAATGAAAAATTGGACCCAACAGTATTCTCTGGTAGGAAAGTGTTTTGTTCTATTGTCCAGTGTGCTATTTCACATTACATTTTCAGCAAAGAGGCACTGTGTTTTGAGCAAAGCCTGAAAACAAAAGGTAAAGTTGTATGCAGCTGCTCTCCAGCCCTGTACTTGAACCACTCATAACTTCCAGTTATTCCCAGGGGTGTTTCATTATTGGTAATATGTGCCATAATGTTAAAATTTTCACCACACTGGACAAATACATCTTTTTTCAGAGGAAAGTGTAACATACATTTCATATTTCTTGGTGTATAGACAATTATTGAAGTTAAAATGTCAGGGCTTTCAGGTGAGGGGTTCTCTGTGTGCTTAACAGAGATGAGGAATACAGAATCACAGCTGATTGCAGGCACCACTGAAGCCAGTAAGACCAGAGTACTCTTCAAGGCCACCTGTGTAGTGAAAAGCTACATGCCTTCTCTCTGGGAACCACTGTAGCCTACCTAGTGTTAGTGGAGGCGGTGAAACCATTGGATTCATGACAGTTGGGCTTTCTTCTGTCTTCTGAAATGACATTCAGTCTTCCGTAAAGATTATGTGTTTTATTTATAGTTGTTTATTTGTGTGCCCCTGTTCAAGGTTATCCTGATTGGAATTTTGTTTTTGAAATTTAAATTCCGAATTAAGTAACTTTATTCTGCTGGCAGCTGGGAGGCATTTCTCCTATGCTGTGTAGCTGCCTATTCCAGGAGAGAGAATTATGGAAAGAAGAAAGTGGAAACAAAACCTGGGTTTGTGAGGGCTGTGGAGGTGTTTGTAAGTTCAACAGAGGCAGTCATTTAAGGAGAGAGAAATCATGTGTCAAAAAATGTGAGGATAGACAGAAAATTCTATGGGAAGAATGGAAGGCAGGAAGGACAAAAAGGAAACTGTGTGTGGCACTTGGGCAGGGGAAAGCATGGGCTGATGATGAGGAGCCACTTACCATTTGGGAGACACCTTTATCCCAAAGATACTGTGATCACTTCTCTAGCTGAATCCTCTTTATGCTTATTCATATTCCTTGAGATTTCCAATCCTCTACCAGAAACTTTCCAAAATGGGTAGTGATTGTGGAGGTTGGCATGAAGGTGATGAAAGGTTTCTTGTTGTTGTTTTTGTTTTCTCGAGCAGTAGATAAATTACAGCTTCTCGGTTCTGAGGACAGAAAATACTTCAGTTACTCAGAACATTGAACAAGAGTGCCTGTGCATCATCCTTGAGAGTCAGTGGAGCTGTCTAAAATACCAGGTCAAACCTGGGACATGGTTCTTCACTCTGCATGACACAGACAGCAGTAGCTGAGGTTTGAATTGTTTGTGTTGAATTGATAATAACTCTACAAGAATAAAAGTTTTCATCATCCATAAATTGCCATAATATACATTGAATGCCACAGACTGGAAGCAGAGTGGCTGTCATCTCTTGACCAAGTTTAAAAATTGATACTGAAAAATTATTCTTAAAAACTATAGCAGTGCAAGTGCTAATTTTGAACCTTTTCCTCTTCCTTCCCTATCATTAGATCAATATTTACAGCATGTACAACTTAAGTAATATATGCAAATTATTCCCTTTTAGCTTCCTTTTCAGAATGTGTGAAATATCCTGAGACATCATGTAAGACTAACAAATTATAGTGGAGCTCAGTAAAATGAATACCTGTTAAAGCAATACATCCTATACGTGATGTGTTTGCTTGTGGAGGATGTCAGAAACTTGAACATGAGATCAAATGAGTGGATGCGTGAAGAAGTATTAAGCTCCTTATAATAGCGTAAGATATTTTTACCATACAGAAATAGAAAATACTGAGTCTGCTTTAGAGGATATTTCTTCGTCCTTGGATGACAAAGCATCACCCAAACTTCAGAGAATTTAAATCTTTATTTTAGAACTTGTCATTTGAAATATGCTTCTCAAGCTTTTTGTTTTACATAAAGGCTGAAAAACTTTGTATATCTCTGTTCCCTGGTGCTTGGGATATTTAGAGATCTGATGCTACCACACTGCGTGGCACTGTTACAGATATAGTTCCTTCTCTCACAGTGTTAACACTGTTGGCTGCAGTGAGCACAGACATCAGAATACAGTAAGAATGCAGTAAATTAAGATAAGCAGGAATGTCTGAAAATGAAGATTCATGTCTCATTTAATGCTGCTAACTTGAATTAGAACTAAAGACGAGAAGTAAGTCCCAATATGTTCAAAATACTTAAACCCCAAACTGAAAAGTGAAGGCTTTCTTTACCCAAAATATTTTCCTGTCCTGAAAACTTTGTAACTGTAGAAAATAGAGGAAATAGTTATGTATTGATAGAAATCAGAACTCTCAGGTTAGGTTAGTCATAAATTCTTGTAAAGGTTTTAGCTTAAATTTTGGTATGTTTATGGAAGAATTTTTTTGGTCTGCATTTGCACCTTAATCTGGCTACTGTAAAACTTTTTGAGTTCTTAGTGTGTGGTCTTAAGTGTCCCTTTTCAGGTAGTCATGGTGTGATCAAAACCATTCATCAGCTTATAAAGTTATAGTACTTCAAAATGTGTTAGCTAACAAATCATGACTCATAAATCAGGATGCAGAATATGTTTTTTAGAATGGATGTTTGGTATAATCAGCTAATGTGTTTTTAATTATGATTATACTTGCCCAAAAATGAAAATTGCATTCTACTTTGCTAGCTAAAGCACATAAATTAGAACACTTGCTGACATGATTTAATCAACATAAAGTAACAGCAAGTCATTTTCCTTGAATCTGAGAAAAATACACTGGAAGTGAAACTAAGTAGCAATAGCTGCTCTCAGAAGAATCCTCTGCAGTTAGTGTGAAGTTGCTTTCATTTTCAAGTAAAATGAAGTCAGGGCTATGATAGTAAGTGGTGGTATCTCATGAGGAAATTGTGCTACTCATCTGAATTCACATATCCTAGCAGTTTTATAGAGGTATTAAACTCTGTCCTGACCATTTCCAGAAAGAAAGGTCAGATTTTAATTGGATTCAAAGATTCAGATTGCAATGTCTTAATATTTGCTGCAGGTTGTTTGTTGGATAGTAAGTTTCCTAATGGCATATGATTATAATGTGCCCATCCATAAAGTACTTTATCACAGTGAATTTGAGTAATTTAACTAACATTTTCCTGTTTTCCCCAAGGGTCTGATCTTTAAATCAGTAAAGAAAATGCACAGGAGGAAAATGTGACAGCCTTATGGATTGCTTTTATAGGGCATGTTTTAATTCATAGTGAAGTGTTTTTATTTCTAGAGTAGCTAGCAAGGTAAGGGATCACTACACTGAGTATTCAAGTTTGGTTTCTGCTGCATATGTCCCTCTCCCCAGCTCACAAGCAGTCTCACTGTGTATCTGTCAGTCTGTATCAGCACAGTTTTGTCACCGCATATGCTTGTGCTGAAATTCTGGCGTCACAATAGCAAGGATCAGTCATCCACCAGATCATTCTGATCTTTTGTAATAGGATTATCTACCAGACATTTTCTGACAATTTTTAGTGTGCCTGTGAATTTCAAGCACCCCCCAGTAGCACTTAAAAATGTTTCACTCAGAGTATGTATTTTACCCTATTGGTGAGCTTACGCTTACATTCATTGCTGGCTACAGGCCTTTGTGGAGTGAGGCGAGGTTTTGTTTTGAAGTTGTCAGCAAACAGCTATGAGATAGTAATGCTAGAAACTTTACAACAGGAATCAAAATTCTTGTGAAACTGCCCAGAAATGGTTCGGGGGGGGGGGATGGGGGGAGGTCATATGAGCAGCAGTGTTGGAAAAGAAGCAGCTGTGTCAGCAGAAAGAACAGTGCATTTGGTATGAATGGTTTGAGCAGTAAGACAATTCAGTAAGAATATGCTTTTTAATAACACTGAAATGAACCTTTCCTTGCACCTCCACTGTAGACAGTAGGTCCTGTCTTGGTTATGAGAACTTAGTGTTAAAATAGTGAAAAGTCTTATTATTATGCCATATAGGATATGTGCTGCTATGACCATGTTTGCTTACAATCCTCGTTTCACTTAATGCAGAAATCTCTTCCTGTGTCTGAATAGACAGAAAACTTCAAAGGAACAATAAAGAAAATAGAATAAAAATATTCGTAGCAGATAGACACTGTTTTTAGTCTTAGTATTTAGTTCTCAGCAGCAAATTAAATCATGATATGTTCTTAAGAAAGAAAGCATTGATGGTATTTGAAAAGTGACTGTTCTCTGGCTAGGTTTACTATGTTCTCATTCACAGGTCTACATCATACATTGTAGTGCTACCATCAGAGAAAGCCTTTTTCCTATTGTGTGTTTCTGACTATTGTAAATGTGGTATTATGCTGTTAAAAGTTATGGAGGAGAGATGCAGTGGGAAAAGGTGATCTGTTCTAACTGTACCGAGAGTGCCCTCTGCAGAGTGTTACATTGTGTTAGTTTCCAAGGAAGACAGCTGACTTTCTTTTTTAATAGAAATACTATAACATATCATTACATTGTTTAAAAGCTAAGTTTTTATATTAAAAAGAAAGGAGAAAGAGTAAATTATGAACCTAATAATGGATAAAATATTGAGCTTACACTAAAGATAACCTATTCTGATTCTGGTATGATGCTTTACATATGCCTATGCAATAGATAATTATGATTATGGACATAATTTCTTATCTTTTCTTACCTATTGTCCATCATGCACATTCAAGTTGGTACAAACTGGCAGTAAATTTGACACTAACAGAAGGTTTTGCACACAGGTTGTCTGCCTTTCCTCTTTTCAGGAGATGGAGTATAGCAAGTTTCTAAATTAGTTGTTCCTTGGAAAAATGCTATTCCTTCTGTTAGTACAAACATTAATCAGTGTGTTCAGGTCAGGTACTTAACTATGCAGCTTCCTAAGTATGTGAGCTGTAGATACAGGATTGGGGAGAGAAGGAAAGTGAAAAAATGCTTAAAACCAGGAGTACATGTGGTGAGTACTTCTAAATTTGTACAAAGTACTTTTCCTTCTCCCTCTCTTATAACAATGCAAAGAGTTACTTTATACTGCAATTAGTAACATGCTGTTATGTTACTAAGTATGTGGTGAGAGAGACAGGATAGGTTAATGTACATAAATTGTCTTTTTTCCTTTAACCCAGTGGGTTTCAAAATCCTTCCCTCCACTTTCATCTCTGAGACAGCAGGACAGGGTGAAAACTTTGATTTGTGTTTCTTTACATCTGGAAGGGGAGACACTGTGATTTCATATGCAAATGTTCAGGCATCAGGTAAATACAGCACCATCAGCGACCAATAAATAATTAATTTCTTAACAGAACTTTTTCCCCCTGTTATTTGCAGTGAACTACTAGAACTTTTTGGGTCTCATGTAATGAAACTTGAGAACAGCTTTGTTTGGCCTCAGATTTTTGATAGAATCCAAGAATGTGACTTAAGAGTTTTTCAAAGCATTCACTATGTGTCCAGTGATTTCTCCCATTTTAAATAAATATATGTTAAGGTGCACAGGAATTTTAGTGCTAAATAAACCAATTTTAAAGCTGAGAAAAACAGCCTGGCCATTGACATAAATGGTATTTCATGGATTTGAATGGGTTGCACTTTTTCAAGTGTGCGCCATCATAGTACTAGAGCTAGTGCAGAAATAGTCTTGGTATGGTATTTACACTGCTTAAGCTCTATACAGTAGTTGGGAGTATAACTGCAGATTGCATGTGCTAAAAATGAAGTGGCAAAAATTGTACTTAAGTTAGAGGAGTAATTTGTGAAAATATATTTGAAGTAAACTGGGAAATAGGAATGTCGCCATAGGCTATCTAGTTCAGTATCCGGTCTCTGAAAATGGCTATAAATGTAAGTATAGGGACAAGGTAAGACAGGGCAAGCACATACAATATATCCACTTGGTACCAATCAGCTTACATCCGATTTCACCTTGCCAGCTTTGCTTTTCAATTCATTTCTGTGTATTTATTTACTTACCAAGAGAGAAGCTTTTTGAACATGTGTAGAGCTATAGCATCTGCAGCATCCTACAGCAGAAGTATCAGAGGTCAAATATACACCTGTGTGAAGAACTCCTTCTTTTTATCATATTTTTTTTTCCCCGTTTTCTTTTTTCCACCCCTGTATTCCCTCCCTTCTTTAAGATTATGTTTTGAACCGAGTGGGTGCTGCTGCCTCCTGAAGCTTATTTCAATCTGGGGAAAAGAGAACAGCCAGTTCCTGTCCACCTCTTCCATGCTCCAAATGATTATTAGCCCCCAGGTCACGTACCACCAACTCCACATGTCCTCCCTTCTTTCTGAAAGCTCCTAGTCTCCCTTCCCTGCCTTTACCAGTTGCTTTCCATGCAGGGACCATTCTTCCTACATCTGCATAATTGCCTTGACAGCCTTTAGTGAAGGACTTCATCGAAGGGATATGGCTTAAAGGTAGGCAATGTCAATGCTGGCCTCTGCAGACAACATCAGTATCTCTGTAAGGCAGAACTCTACAGAATGCTTCCCCTTGGCAAGCAACATGTTACATTCTTCCAGTCTGGGTTTGGAATTTCAATCTTACACAGATTTCATTTGGTTCATTTGTTAAATCGATTTCAGTCTAAGCTCTAATATCTGGCAGCACATCACAACTGTCATGCTGTAGTTTATTTTTACAATAGTACCTGCAGAGGAGTCAAGAGGAAAATAAGTGTACAGAAAAAATCTCAAATCTAGGAATGATCTTATAATTCCATGTGTAGCTGAATGTAGATAGTAGGACTTAAAGGTACTTTAGTGGTATGTTTAATCTGTTCAGGAAGTCTAAATCAGGTTCAGTCTTTACTCATTTCTAGTAGAAGTAATTTTTCTAGCTTTTTGCTAACATTTCTTTGCTGCCCTTTACATCTTCTATTTCCTCAACTGCTCCACTGGTCGTGGTATTGTTTAGAATTTGTCATTTTACCTGCATCTGTCTTCATCACTGCTTGAGGAACTCTCAAGAGTTTGCTTCAGTTTGCCTTAGATCTCAGTTTATTCTAATAAAAACCTTGAATTTTGCATCTTATTAAAAAAAAAAGGTACAGACACCACCATCTAATGGTTAGTTATGCAAGAGGTGCTTCTGTGTGCTTCTCTGGTGGACAGCATTATCAACATCAAGCATGTCTGCTAATTAGAGTTATTTATAGATATTTTCAGAGGGTTAAATAGAGCTGTAAGAGTATTTCAGAAGCAGTTCCATTAAAACTCCACTATAAAATTGGCATCAGTAAGCTTCTCCCTTATTCAGCAAGAATTACCCTTTCTGAAAAAGCTGCATTATGATAAAATAATTTAAAAGAGCAAAGGCTTATCAAAGATTCCCTTTAAGGCTTACCCAAGCCTCCCTTAAACAAATTCTTCAGGAATATAAACCTAGATTATCAGCACTACCTCAGGGGCATCTCTGGTGGACTTCTAGAATTAAAATTAGAATTAAAGAGAAGACAATGAATAACAAAACAGTCATATACAACAAAAATCATTTTAGCTCCTAATTAGAAAGGATAGGTATGAACCGTACACAGGATTTTAGCAACACCTTGTGCTGAGAAGGACAGGATGACCCCTGCTCGTGACAGCTGAGATTTCCATCTGGCCTTGGCAGGTTTCCCATGTCAAAATCTTAAAACTTAACTGCTTCATTTCACAAGGAGTAAATGTGGAGTAAAGCTAAACGTTACCTTGTCCTTACAGCATTCACTTGGTCTAAGTGCCCACAAATAGCAGTCTTTTCCCTGTCTTTATGAATACTTTAAAAAGGATCCTTGAGAAGGTGAGGTTTTTTGTAATACAGATATAAGCTGACTTACTCCGTCATGTTAGGTGATTATATCAACGGTGAGCCTTCTGGTTTGGTGGAGTACATGATGAAGCTTTGTGTTCAGTCAGGGATTCTAAAAGATGAGGTATAATTCTCAAAGCAAAGCAGCAGTAGAATCCAAATTATTTTTTCTCTTAATCACTAAGATGCTGTTATTTGACTTGCAGTATTTACTCTAGTTGCTGACTAGTGAGACCATTTGAAATATTCTCATCTATTCTTTTCTTCAATGATATCTCAGTGCTTTCCAGACTGTTTCTCTGTCTCAGTTCTCTAGCTGGTGATTTTTCAATTAAGATGTGAAACATTCCTTTCTTGTTATATAGATTTAATTAAAATTCTTTGCAATAGAATTCTTGGGTGTTGGGTGTGTGTCTGTTTCAGGGAAATTAAACTCCTGCTGCTTGTTCTGTCATTTGGATAAAATTGAGTTAATTATTTTCAAGATGTGGGCAGAATCTTTGGAAAATCATACAAAAAGCTCTGCTTATTTATTATTCCTAACAGTCTCTTAGTTATTGAATAATAAATATTATAGCATATACACTTTAAAGTCCACCAATAAGAATGTAGCTTTGCACAATTTTTCTTTGCTTTCTATACTGGGTTATACAAGTGTCTTCTATGCTTGCATTCCGATAATTAGTTTTCATATCATTCAATATTTAATACAAAAATTACATGACAGTCACTTGAGCAAGATACAAGATACTGCTTCTACCTAAGGGTTTCTCTGGTCTTCCACCAGTGTTACTTTAAAAGCTGCAAGATCCAAAATACCTGTAAAAGTAATACCTATTATTAGTTTCAGTCTCTGCTTCTCAATCAGACTAATACCATTTTTAAGTTTATCCTAAGATATAGGAAATGCGAAAAGGAAAAAAAACACTGAATTTATTCACTTACTCTGTCCAGGTTCATAGCAAAGTATGAAGATTAATAATGGTTCCTAAAATTCTTTGAGATGGAAAGCCATACTGAGTATTGCCATTATTTTATTGTTATGGGATATTGGGCCTTCACCTCTATGTGACCTATTTCTATCCATTGTTATATGGGCAGAAGAATTTGCTGTATGTCAGGTTTTGTTGTGTAGTGAATGATTCAGCCACTTGATTCCTGAAGAGGTTTGCTTTTATGAGGTAAAAAGTATCCAGGGAATAATAAAGCTGATATTTTAAAAAGCACTCAAAAGTCAAGTCAGTTAAGCAGGTGGAACAAACACTACCTATATCTCTTGAACTATTCTTGAACCTGGTTGTGTGAGTGATCAACATGCAAGTTAAACATCTATTATGGTCGTATTTACACTTTTCCTTTACTATGCATTTCTGGGAAATAGTAACTGTGTAACCCTCAGTTTGCTTTTAATTGAGTCATTACATGGTAATGGATTAACGCCATGATGGAATAGTTGTTTAATGCGTGTATTACAGTGAAGAATCGTAGCATGAACTAGGTTGGAAATTACCTCTAAGATCATCAAGTCCAATCATTACCCCAGGACTTCCAAGACCACTGCTAAACCATACAACTGAGGGCCTCATGTACATGGTTTTTGCGCACTTAAAGGGACGGCGACTCCACCACTTCCCTGGGAAGCCTGTTTCAGTGCCTATGTTTGGTGACTGGTTGCCAACTAGATGTGATAGCATTTACTACCACTCTTTGGGCCCAGCCATCCAGCCAGCTTCAAACCCAGTGAAAAATCCACCTATCCAGGCCATGAGCAAACAGTTCCTGCAGGAGAATGCTGTGGCAGACAGTGTCAAATGCTTTACTGAAGTCCAAATAGTCAATGTCCAGAGCCTTTCCCACATCAGCCAGGTGGGTCACCTTATCATAGAAGCAGATCAGGATGGTGGAGCAGGTGTGACTATTGAAGACTGAGACAAAGAAACGTTCCTCATTCCCAGTTACTAGCTTTCCTCTAGTATCCAGTAGAGGCTGGAGGTTTTCCTTGGCTCTCTTTTCATTGGTTATCTTACCAAAAGACAACTGAAAAGTTTAATTTTAGGAGCTATATACTTATATGTGTATGTATATATACACACACCATGTATATATATACTTACGTATAGGAGCTATATACTATATATTTACATATAGGAGCTATATACTATATATTTAGGTAAATTTGAATGTGTATTTTCAGAAATGGCTCCAATGATTAAGGACTTTAGTAGAATGTATAACATCTGGTACCAGAGGATGTCTCTCAAACTGAACCATGTGGTCACGGAGAGCTATGTACCACTCAAATCAGAACAGATAAATTTCTTAATGATTTATTTTTCATGCTCTTTCAAAGGGAAAAATATAGCCCACGAGACCTTCAGTATTGAGCAATTTCACAGGTGTATCTTGGGATGAATAGATTATGAGTGTGAATAATAGAATGAATGTGTGAGAGAGTGATTAAAAAATGAAATTGATCTGAGCCTTGAAGCAGACTCCTCTGCTTTGTGCTTCCAACACATCAGGTTTTTCTTTAATTTCCTGCTGACACCCCAGGTTATTTTTTTTTTCTGGTAATTAACTTGAAAGCTAAGTGTCCAACCTAAATAAGTATGTGTAATTACTGGGTTAGTTACCTGTTCTGAACAGATAAGTTTTTTAATGGCTAAATATAGCAGCAACTATGTATTAGTTCTTCTGCATGCCACATGCATGTTGTGTCCGTTCCACATACTGAAGTGTCTTTAAGTTTATTTTCTCATAGCTTTAAGTGATCAAGTATCTCCTGAAAGAATCTGTTTCTTAGACGTAAGAGACATAATTGGAGACTATTTATTGTTTTTCCACTATTAATATGTAGCCACATAGATTTTGTTGAAATTTACTGCACTCTCAGGAGTGACGAATGCACTCAGCACTTAAGGGAGAGATACAGCTTTGAAATGTGAGCTGTATTTCTGCCTGAGAGGTGAGACTTGCCCTGGCTACATGCAGTGCTTTCTAAAATATTGGAGCAGTTGCTGTGGAAATAGCAGAAAGTGTACTTTTTCAGCTAGCAGACCCACAACATCACCACAAAATTACAGATGATTTTCCAGGTACTGCTTTCCTAGGGTCCACTTGGTGGTAGATTGCTTGGAACAAGAAAGGAAGAGAAAGAAAATGGGTCAGAGGTAGAGAAGCACTATTTTATTGTCTTTATTTGCAAGACCTTGTTTCCACTGACAAATCAGTCTGGCTAGTAGGGGTGTATTTCCACCTTTGTGTGCTGAGTAGAGCAGCTTCTAATCTTAACAGAGAATTTGCAAGTGACTTAAACTTACTAACTTGGAACAGGCACAGTATGTTAACAATTTCAGTAAGAGTTTATTTGGTTGATGTTTGTTAGAAATACAAGTGTTTTTTAGTAGTATAAAATGATTAAAATGGATGTAAAGTGCTCTAAGTTGGCAAAGAATCTGCTCCTCAGAGAGAACATGAAGGTCCTTTAGACTTGGCTTATATGGAAGAGATGCGATATGCAAGGGCTGTTGTTTTCTAGGTTAAACAACATTTCTGTCCTGTGGAATAATGGAATTTTAGTCTCCCACATAGAATTTTATTGCTCATCAGCATAACTGTTTAATTTCCGTTCTACCCTTTCTTATGTTATTCTGTCCTGCAGGCTCTTCAGAATAATAAAATAAACAATGTATATCAAAACCAACATAATAACAATAAGAATTTCCTGTGCATTATTTTGTTTGTGTTGCTTCTGCATTAAAAATATGAAATGTTTGTGTGTGTGTTTGAGAGCACATTCTTCTAAACTAAGTGATTCAGGACATAGTTAAATAAATTCCCCAAATTCTTTGAGTACTGTTCTGGTAACAACAGCATTAATAAAGACACTCCCCTACTGCTTTCTTAGTGCCTTTACTACTTGTTTTCCAGTAAATAAATGTGATTTCCTGTTTTGCTGAAGATGCCATTCTTACAGAACATAGTTTATAAAGCAAGAGTATAGGGACATGATCTCTTGGAAGACTTGCCTTAATTTCCACTAAGCTGTCTAACATATACATGTGGTACCTGCTTAAGTACCAGTGTTTTCAGAATCAAAACCATTAATAGACAGTCAGTACCTAATGAATGGTAAAATCAATTTTCTGTCACGGGACATGGATAAATATTATAATGCTGCAGCAGTTGAAAGCCTCTGTCGATATCTAGCTCTAATGAGTATCTTCTATGGAGTTCTCTGTTGCAGTTTCACCTGCAGTGTTGCAGAACTGTGTGCAGTTTGCATAGTAAAAAGAAGAATCACGGGAGCTGATTCAGTGGTCAAGTCAGCATTTGAGGGGTTTGGGACCTTGAATCTGTAGTTCATTCAATCCTGAACATCTCAAACTTGGTGCTATTGCACCGATGGTTGTATGTTACTTACCTACTGAAGATAGCTTTCAATTTTCTGTAACAAAGATGCTCTCACGAGTATCACAGAATAGCACTGAGCACTGTTGCCAGCTTGATAAATTTTGGCTGCATGATTAGTGGGTGATCATACGAGGAGTCAACCCAGAAGGATCCTGAACACAACAGACGGAGCAGGTTGTGAGATGTGATTGAGCAAAATATTTTGATAAGTAACCAGAGTGTTCAGCTCTTTGTCACATGTATTAAGAGGCTCTGACCTTAGATGGGAAGTCCTGGGACTGGCAGACAACTATAGTTAAAATAGAAAGTTGACAAAGGAGAAAGCAAAAAGTCGTATTTGCCCATGAGGCCAGGACCTCCCAAACTGATGTTGTTCATTGTAAAATTTCTACAAGACAGCAAACCTTGGGCTTCATGTAAGCAAACTAAAACTATTCACTTGTATATTTTCATTGTTAAGTGTGTGTGATTACATATGTATCTTTCTCCCTATGTAAATATACATAAAGAGACATAAAAACACTCATGCTAGGGTTAGTTGATTTTAAAATTAGTGAATTTTACCTCTGGCTTGCTATATTTTCTGAACTGTAAGGAGAGTAGAAGGTCCCATGAGTTACACTGACTAGTAGAGCAAAGTTACCAAAATTCATAACTGCTAAACTGAGCACTGTGTCTCTTGTTATTTGAGGCAGGTAGATAGGTGGATTTGTAAAACTGGTTTAGGACCTTTATTTTACTGACTCTCTGTTTCATCAGTTCATCTTTTCTTTTCAGTCCATGCCTAGAGATTGTAACCACTGATGAAATTTATTGACTTACTGCAGCCTCCAAGTAGGCTAAATCCCTTCCAGAAATAAATCAAAATGAATAGGAGTTCTCTTAGATGAATTAACATCAATGTTTTGCAGTAACTTAAAGCTAACTGCATGACTTTGGGCTACTATCTAGACTAGAAATGCTATATGACCTTGACAGAACCAAGAAAAGAATGCTGTCTTCCCTGCTGTTTCTAAGCTTCTAAACACAGATGTGTATTAAATAACATTGCCATGCAGCAATCGGGTAAATCTTGCTTATTGGGTACCACTTTTCACACACTCACTTAAGTCTTCTGGATGTGTTAGACATGGAGTTAGTCTTTGCATTCATATTTTTCTGAGTTACAATTGATTAGAAGGGTATAAAGAACTTTAACTGTGTGAAGTGGAACATTATTTTTATTCATTATTTGCCTTGATTTATGGTAGCACAGGAAGGCACCCATTATTCACTCTGAACCTCCTTGACGGTGTTTAAAATAGCAAGGCACTCCAAAGTGGATTGACAGCATACCTCTGAAAAGAAACTCTGGTAAGACTGCATGCCTCACATAACCCACTAAGGCTTTTGCCAATAAAATTCTGCTCAAAGAGAACATCCAGTTCTTTCCAAATGCTGTTTGAAAACTTGCGAACTTGTGTGCACAGCCAGCAAGTCTGGCTTTGTTTCCTGGGGTCCAGAATCCCTACTGTAGCATGGGGGAGAGGTCTGCAGGCACAAGGGAGACAAAGCCCCACATCGGCTTAGAAAGTGACAAATAGCAGCCTTGTGCAGTAATAACCAAGTGCCCTCTCCCTTTAATAATGTGATCTTATATTTCTAGAGTGAGCAAGAGAGTGTAGAACAGAACATTGGGAAGCGCTCATATTCTAGACTAATAACTGACAGTATTTGTCAAAGATTGCAATGGTACAAGAGCCTTTTTATTTCCCAAGTGCTTCCTTCCCTCTTGAGTACTTAACTGTTTGCTAAGACCGAGTTTTAAGAAATGTTAGGGTGGCTGTACAGGGAACACTGAGGAAAAAATCCTTAAGCCAGACATTACCGCTCAAGTTAGAGGCTCAGACTTTGTTTTTTAGCCCTGGGTTACATATAACACCTGGGAATTTTGTCAAGGCCGCTTGACAGTGTTCATGATTCCAGGGATCATTTCAAGAGTAACAAGCAACTGCTGCTTGAACTTGCTACCTGTGAAGAAGTAATTGAGCTGTTGTTGCTATCCCTGTTTCTGCTGAGCTCTGTTCTTTAGGCCCCCTTCTCCTTTGCTTGGATACTGCATCATTAGTGAGAGGAGTGAAAAGGGACCAGAATAAGGTCAAGGCTTAGTTCTTTTGTATCAAAGAAAGAGAGAGGAAGGATGTGAGGCCTGGAAGATAGAAGAAAGGCAGAAAGGATGACCTTTTTTCACTTTGGGTGTATGGCTATGCCAAACACCTCACAGTGGCAGTAGTGGCAACAGCAGGGAGGTATGGATTAGGACTAAGGGAGGATGTTCAACCTATATCCTTAGCTATTAGAAGTACGAGGTGCTGCCCTGTGTACTCGACAGCCGAGAGCCCTCCCACCCAAGAGCAGGATGATAAGCTCAGCAACAAAAGGTATTTCTGTTACTCTCAGATGGTGCCTTAATTGAAGATTGATTGCTTCATTACTTGATAGTAAACTGTAACAAATTTGTGAACATGTTTACATGTTTCAAAAGCAGTGCATTTCACTGAACTAGGAGTATGTTAAAATATCCTGATCATCACCTTGGGAGGAGAGAAATGATTATGTTTTGCTGCCATCTGTAAAATCTTGAGAAATGCTAGCTATGACCCACTGCTACTGTAACAAGAGAAAATGTCCTGATGAAATGATTGCTAAACCATTAAACAAGAGTAAGTAAATGCACTGGCTTCCAATTTTCAAAAACATTACTCTGCACAGCATATTAACATTTGCAGTCTTTTTCATCACACTACATTTATCACATTTGAGGTGTGGTTTTAAAAACCCCTCTGGAGAAAATGCAATTTGTTCTCTGTCGCCTGCACATTCCACTAAATGCTCATTATTTATAAAATTCTATGGGGTCTTTCTACAAAAACACTATTGATATTTGATTACAGAGTGCCAGCACTTTGATCTATGATCTGAGGTATAAATGTCTCAAACTGGTATGTGATCCCACCCATTAGAACTTGCCATCTGTACAAGGTGGCAGACTAGAAGATCATCAAAGAAGGAAAGTTTAAACTTGTAAAGACTATTTCTTGAGAGCATTTTAATCAGCAACAGCAGAGGATGTTTCTTGAATTGCTGTTTGTGTTAACGTGATAACTGGCAAAGGTTATTTCTTGAAAGTTTTAAAGGAAACAAGATATCAGTCTTCACCAAAGTTGTTCCATTTGTGTTCTGACTTAGTTACAGATAGAACTTGCTTAAATGTTTTGCAGGAAACCGAACACTGAGCAAAACTGCATTTTTAGTGGAAAATGTCTGATCATCCTGAGGATTTGTTTCTTTTGAGAAACTAAAAGCTGATCTTTTGGGATGTGGATGCAGGAGCAGTAGATCAGTTTGAACTGAATTTTTTTCAGCCTAATTAAAAAAGCCCCTACAAAACTGAAGCGAGGCTGTGGACTGGCAGTGGTAATGTGAAAGTAGAGTTTTATAATTGCTCTGGTCATTTCAATTACATTACCATTTGATTATGGTACTGTCTAGAGAATGTCTTTGCATTGGGAACTGCATACACAGACGAGAAAATTCTTTGCCTAAGGATCACAAAATGGCACTATCCAAGTGTATGCTGCAGTCTCTTTCCTAAAGAAGGCTGGGATCCACAGCCCCCTGCCTCTGATGGTGATTGCAGTGTTACTTAACAGGTTTTAATTTTAATTTGTAGTTCTTCTCCAGTGTTTGGATCTAGCTGGGGAGAATCCGATCCACTTGGTTGTAGGCATTTGGGGTTTTTTTTTTTGCTACACAGTAGGGGAGGACTGTGCCTGAGGGAGGAGTACCTGCTTGTACTGCGTTTTTATGTGCTTTCATGAATTCTTACGATTACTTTCTTTTCTCATATTACCAAAGAAAAATAGAAATAAAAATTGCCCCTTCCTGCTATTTATTCAAGAGGAAGGAGAAATGAGAGAATGTTCAGATCTTTGGAAAGGTCAGTGATTCCTCTGTGTAAAAGCCCTGTTTCTGCTGTACCTTAGCTTCTCCATGGAGCAGTGGGGTAAGGATAATTCAGCCCTCCTCAATAGGCCCCATTGAGTGGGCTTCTTACTGTTGGAAAATGATTTCTACCCTGGAAGGCTTTCAGTTAAGATGGGTTTGTCTTTAGTGCCATCTAAACAAAGTCAACAGGGCCCTGCAAATGGTGAGAGAATGGAGTTGTGAAAATGATGTGTTCATGCTATGGGTCTGTCATAGAGGACCTGTGATAGAAACCACAGTGACCACCAAAGGTTAAGTATTTGGAGAAGCTCTGGGGAACAGTGAACACTCAGGCCTAGAAAACCAAAGCTGAAGTTGTTTTTTTTACTGGGCATTCTCAAATTTTCATTAGAGAGCTTGATTTTTTTGAAGTAAAGACAATATTGCATGTAACCAAATGTGATGCAGAGATGATGGGATTTGAGCTGATATTACTACACAGGAGTGAGATTTGGGGGCTACAGTAGTCATATAAAGGATAGAATTCATTTTAGGAATTACCCTGAGGCTGTGTACATATTAAAAGTGGGGATTGAAATCCAGAGTTGTGTTCATTGCCTTCAGGAAACTGGTGTGGGAGTGCTTGAAGAATAGAATAGAAGCACAGAAGTTAATGATGATAAGAGATCATGAAAAAAGGAAGGGGCTGCTGTGTGTCAGAAGTGACTGACAGGTCAGGTAAGATAAAACAGGTATCGATTCCCAAGCGTAACGACTGAGATGCAATTAGAGACTTGGTTTAAAGCTGTTTCATTACAGTGCAGGGAGCAGAGGCAGAGTTGGAGGTTGTCTGGAATGGAGTCAGGGAGTTTGTTTTCCAGAGAGGAACTGTAAATAGTTCATTCAATGAGTGCAGGGGATGGAAAGAGAAGAAAAAACAGGATGGTGTTTGGACAGAGGAGTGGGAAAAACAAGTTACCCAAGAGTGGGTTTAATGTAAGATGGGAACAAACAAAATCTGACTTGTTAATAATAAAACCTGAGATTCCTTGAACCAGTGCAGGAATTCAGATTTTACAGGTCAGAGGCCTCAAATAACAGATTTTGTGCCAAGACTATGACAGGTTGCAATGCTGTGCTGCTTTTCTTTTGCTCAATAAGCTCAGAGCAGTTCACACCACTCTTCCTAAGCACAGGTGTCTTAGCTTCTGCTTTTCATTTTGCTTGATGTATCTTTTATGCCTTCATTAATGGCTCAGAATTCCAGCTAATGGTCATTAGAGCTGTTAATAATAAATTTAGTTCATTGTCATTTACTGTCCTCAGTTTTACACAGCTTTGTTATAAAACTCAGTCCTAGTTTTCAATACACAAGATTTATCTGTTCCATAAAGAATTTTTACTACAAAGTTAACTTGATACTCTCTTCAGCGTTGTACAGACTTACTATGATGGTAATCTTAAAACTATTTAATGCCAAGATATTTGTATTTCTTCTATTTTTGCATTATGTTATGTACTTACTTTCCATTATAAAAAAGAACAGATACATAATCGGTATTACTAATACCTTTTAATAACTGCTTACTGAATTTGGTAGTAGAAACGAAAACCATAGCCACTTATTCTCCTTCAGTTAATAAAATTATTAAAAAAAGAAGGTTTTGGATTCCTTGAAGCTCAGGATGCTGTCACTGTGGTGGATTGTTTGCTTTCCCACAGTTTAGTTTGGTTGAGAATGGAAGTTCCTTGTTGAAATACACAATTGAAGGCAAAGTATTATGTCTTTATAGTCTTGTTATCTGCCATTAATATCAGGTTTTATATGGCTTTGAGTGAAATCATCTGTAGAATAGCCACGGGACTCAGATATATGTGCTGCTGTATTCACAAGCTACTTGTAAAGGAGCTCTAACTCCATTTGCTGTGAAGATCTCCTAACACCCTCTGTGACAGGTTTCCATCTTTGGTGCTGGCTTTAAAATTCACACTGAAGGTTTTTAATGGCAAGGAGTCTGCTGTAGAGGGATATTTTTAAGTTCTCTTGCAGAAAGTTTTTTATTTTTCCATTGTAAGAAAAACCTCTCTCAGAATATGAGGGGGAAAACTCCATTGCTGCATTTCAGTTTAGGTGCCATAGAAGTTTAGGAAGCACCACTTTTTGAGTCTTTTTGTTTAGTCTGACATTTTTAAGGATGATAGGGTATCTGATTCTGAGAACTTGGATACTTCACCATTTTCAGGTATTTTGTGGTGTTATGTTGCTATGATACTGTGATCCCTGGAGAGGGAATTTCAGGGTTTGCAGAACAACCTTGAAACTTGATCGTAAGTATATGAGTGTAGGTACATGCCCTTTGCTGGTCCTGTAAGAAGTCATGCAGATGCACTAGCATGTCTTCGAGCGTTTCATATCACACACGTTCTGTAAGGATGAGTGAAAAGTAAATATTTTAACAGTCAGTGTGTGTTAAGTATCCTCTAGCCCTGCAAAGCCACTGCTTGCTAGCCTGCCTGTTGTCTTCTGAGGCCATTAAGCATGAAAGACTATTACTGTTTCAAGTGTGGGAACTAAAAAGAAGGAATTTATTCTCTTGCTGCTGGAGGGAATGGTTTGACTTTAGCATAGAAGGGGAAAGAAGTGGCACAGGGATAGAACTTGGGAAGTGATAGGAGGTGGAAGGCAATGAAGGTCTGAAGCAGCACTGCTCTCTGGGGCTGCATATAAAACACATTTTATGTGTCTGAACAGTCTATTCCCATCACTGATAGTCTTCGCTCTTTAAAGAAGGGGCATTTAAAGGTGGTGATGACCTTCACTGTGAGGCATCTCCAGTCATTTGTGTGGAGGTCAGCTCTTTGGCAGTGGAAGGCAGTGGGAACTGAGGTTTGAAGATAACACATAGCAGTACTACTCAGTGACATACCACAACCGCAGCACAGAAAATAAGTGAAGATTTGTAACTGTATTACCTTTATTCTTCAGTTTCTTATTTCTAAAAAGGACTATGAGTGCTATGGAAATGAATTAACTAATTATTTGTAAACCATTCAGATAAGTACATTGATGAGTATTACAGATAACTTCGTGAGGAAAACTTTTTCTTGTGTTTAAGTGGAGTTGTTGGATAGCAAGCAGTTCATTAGAAATGAGGGCATGAATTGTGTGATGAGCTAAAAAGTAAATGTTAAATAACTCCATATTCAGTGAGGCAGGGGTCCTGTGGGGAAAAATGGTGTGTGATCATGCAATTGGACTTTATTATAATTTCACCTTCTAAGTTTACGGTAACAATGTAAATCTGCACACTGATTTTGAGTGATTTAAGAAATTTAATTAGTTAACATATTTTGGAAGGTGTATATGAAATATTTATATACAGAATCCTATATGTGGAATATGCTTTCAGAAGTTATGGCAGTAGAATTGAGCCTGGTAGATTAGCTGCATAATGCGAACGAAGTGGTAAGTGGTGCAGAGAAGTGGCAGTGAACTAGCAGTTAGGATTCACTGAAGATGCCCATTACAGATTGCTTTGAATGTTTTAAATTGAATGATAACTTTTTAAATTAGGAAAACTCACAGAGAATTTTTGTAGTGGCAACTGTGTGAGAAGTGTTTTCTCTTTACGTCAGTATTTTCATAAAAGAGAACATTTTAGATCCATATATGTTGCAAACGCCTGAATGCCTTTTGAATGCTTCAGTTAGACTCCCTGTCCTCCTCCTCATCTGTTTCTGATTTGGCTTTCTGTTCTGAAATTTGGATTTTACAGACAGACTGAAGAACAAAGACAACGATACAGTATGAAACAAATGATTGAAGGCCATTAGATCTATTTTATATAATATTCTTCAGCTTATTTAGAATCATAGAATTGTTAGGGTTGGAAAGGACCTTAAGATCGTCAAGTTCCAACCCCCCTGGAATGGCCAGGGACACCTCACACTAAACTATATCACCCAAGGCCTCATCCAGCCTGGTCTTGAACACTGCCAGGGATGGAGCATTCACAACCTCCCTGGGCAACCCATTCCAGTGCCTCACCACCCTCACAGGAAAGAATTTCCTCCCTATATCCAATCTAAACTTCCCCTGTTTAAGTTTGAACCCGTTACCCCTTGTCCTATCACTACAGTCGCTAATGAAGAGTCCCTCTCCAGCATCCCTATAGGCCCCCTTCAGATACTGCAAGGCTGCTATGAGGTCTCCACGCAGCCTTCTCTTCTCCAGGCTGAACAGCCCCAACTTTCTCAGCCTGTCTTCATACAGGAGGTGCTCCAGTCCCCTGATCATCCTCATGGCCCTTCTCTGGACTTGTTCCAACAGTTCCATGTCCTTTTTATGTTGAGGACAGCAGAACTGCACACAATACTCCAGGTGAGGTCTCACAAGAGCAGAGTAGAGGGGCAGGATCACCTCCTTCAACCTGCTGGTCACGCTCCTTTTGATGCAGCCCAGGATACGGTTGCTTTCTGGGCTGCAAGCGCACACTGAAGCCGGCTCATGTTCATTTTCTCATCAACCAACTCCCCCAAGTCCTACTCTGCAGGGCTGCTCTGAATCTCTTCTCTGCCCAACCTGTAGCTGTGCCTGGGATTGCTCCGACCCAGGTGTAGGACCTTGCACTTGGCATGGTTAAACTTCATGAGGTTGGCATCAGCCCACCTCACAAGCTGTCGAGGTCCCTCTGGATGGCATTCCTTCCCTCCAGGGTATCAACTGAACCATACAGCTTGGTGTCATCGGCAAACTTGCTGAGGGCGCACTCAATCCCACTGTCCATGTCACCAACAAAGATGTTGAACAAGACCGGTCCCAACACCGATCCCTGAGGGACACCACTCGTTACTGGTCTCCAGCCGGACATTGAGCCATTGACCACAACTCTTTGTGTGCGGCCATCCAGCCAGTTCTTTATCCACCGAGTGGTCCATCCATCAAATTGATGTCTCTCCAATTTAGAGACAAGGATGTCGTGTGGGACAGTGTCGAACGCTTCGCACAAGTCCAGGTAGATGACGTCAACTGCTCTACCCCTGTCCATCAGTTCCGTAGCCCCATCATAGAAGGCCACCAAATTGGTCAGGCAGGATTTCCCCTTAGTGAAGCCATGCTGGCTGTCACCAAGCACCTTGTTGTTTTTCATGTGCCTTAGCATGCCTTCCAGGAGAATCTGCTCCAAGATTTTGCCAGGCACAGAGGTGAGACTGACTGCTCTGTAATTCCCAGGGTCATCCATTTTCCCCTTCTTGAAAATGGTGGTTATATTTCCCTTTTTCCAGTCATCGGGAACTTCACCTGACTGCCATGATTTCTCAAATATGATGGACAGTGGCTTTGCAACTTCATTTGCCAGCTCCTTCAGGACCCGTGTCTGGATCTCATCAGGACCCATGGACTTGTACACGTTTAAATTTTTAAGATGGTCTCGAACCAGCTCCTCTCCTACAGTGGGCCCGAGGTCTTCATTCTCCAATAGAGATTTTATTAGTGCATCATCTATCTGCTAAAACTCGTTGTGGAGCACTGCTATGAAACTCATGTGGACCAAATGTTTCTTTTCTCCTGCTGACATTAATAGAGCCACATATTCCTTTTATGAGATACTTAGATTTAGCTGTTGACTTCTTTTGGTTTTGAATGAAATCTTCTGTGTTGGTCACTGAAACAGAATTGTTTTCTCACTTAACAAATTGCTGGTAACTGAAGGGAAAGGATAAGTTAAGTCCAAATGATTGTAGTATAAAGTCAATAGAGTTTGGATTGGGTTCAGAATGTACATGGTGAATTAAAGAGAGTATGTCCATCCTGTCTGCTGAAAACCAGAGAGACTGACCTTAATGATATGGATTTCCAATAACTCAGGGTTTCTGTTCACCTTTTCTGTTTTCTTTACAGAGGTACTATAATAGCGGAGTAGTTCATTAAATTGTGAAATGAAACCAGAGATTCATTTCTCACCCTGGGTGACTGTATACATTAAGTGTGTCTCATTTTGGAAATATATCATCCTTATTACCTGTATTACAGTCCTTGTACCTCTGACTGGATTTAAGGAAAAAGTTCCTTATGATGAGGGCAGTCAAACGTTGGAAGTTTGTTCAAGAGAGTTTGTGCCAAGATTTCTCGGGGTTTTCAAAACCAGATTAGATAAAGCAACTTGACCTGACTATGAGTTGGCCCTGCTTTGAGCACGAGGTTAGACTAGATAATTTCCTGAGGTCCCTTCCATCCTGAATTGTCCTGTGGTGTCCTGGTTTTGTTCCAGTGTTCTTACTTCAAAAGAATGGTTAATTGAAATCTGGTGGTTTTTTGATCGTCTGTAAATTAAGTTGATTTTCATTTGTCTTTATTTTAATATATTTGAGATCTCGCTGAAATCACGGTAGGTCATATGGTGAGGAAGCTAGATCTGCATAGTGTTCCCTCCCCCCAGATATTAAAAAGGAAAAGCTTAATTTTGTATGCTGTCTCTGATGGACTATGTGTCTTATTTTAGCTATGTAGCCTTCTTTTTAAAAATGTTTTGTTCAAATACAAATAATAGGCTCAAAATGTTTGGTGTCAATTGGATTATCCCTAGTTCCCTATCTTCATCCTTGCTTTTGCAATAAAGTACTGCATAAGTCTAAATTAGTAATGGTTGTTATTAATTCTCTCTTTAAATCCCTTGGCATCCTCTCTGGCCCCATTTAATAAAAGCTGAAATACTTGAACAGTAAATATTATGTGAAAGTTTCATATTTGAAATGAATTTCCTTCAGGCAAATAACAGAAGTAAGATGATATTTTGCAGCATTGTATATTAAAATAAATATACAGCTTCTTAGAATGGGAGCATTTCCTTGGAAGTAGAGCCAAAGAATGTGAAACAGAGCTTGAATTTGATTAAACTTTGTGTGTTTTGAAATACACGTTTCCCAATGTTTACCTATCCAGCTTACATTCAGAGAAGGAGGTGAGTTGTATCTTTATTGTATGTTTTATTTATAATTTAATATTGGACTTCCAGAATGGATCTCACCAATTCTTAAGGTCTTACATGGATTGTGTTTCAAAAGCGTAATGTATCCTACCAGGAAAGTAATGGAGAGATGGGAGAAAAAATGAATATCTGAATTCCAGAAAATGCAGTCTCTCCATCTGTTGTTCTGCTTTCCTTTGTAAGTTGTATTTCATTTCTTTAATCTACTGGAGGAATAACTCAGCAAAAATAATCACCCGTGTGAGAAAAATATGAGCTTAACACCTTGATGGCAGTCAGCTTACTTCTCTTTTGTTATCCTTGTTACCATCTCCTTTGGAGACATGAAAACTGGTTCTTTTAGCCTGCTATAGTCAAAAAAGGCACCTCAGGAGTGTCTAAAGGAAGTATGCCCTGGAGCAATCTAACCTTTGTTAGAGAAATAAACTCCTAAAAGGAACTGTCTTGCCTGTTCACAGATACATGCATTTAACAGTTTTCAGTTGTATTTCAAAACCAGTATGATAATCTTTTCAATTACTAGAGATTGGTCAAGAATCCTGGAGAGATTCTTCAGAAATACCTTTATGGCAGAACTATTTTATCTACATTATACCATGCTATTAGAATCCTTCACAAGTCTGGACATAATTCTTTACAAATAACTATCAAATGCAATTTCCTTTGCACAGTTACAGATTCCCTTTGGAGTCAAAGGTTATTCTTCAGAATACTTTTTTTACAGTTTGTCGGACTGGGTGAATCTTTCGAATGCATTGCTTGGCAGAGATTTTAATAGCATTTCAAAATACCTTGAAATGATTCAAAGACAGAAACACAACTGATAATGTATCATAAAATTTTATGTGAACCTGAGCTATGTATGTTTGCTATAGGGCTTGCTCCTCTTCCACATCTCTCATCTACATGTTCCATAAAACAGCATGCACCAGGAAGGAGTTCAGGAAAATCAGAGATTGTTTCTCAGCAATTAATAGGCAGCAGCAGCACCTGTTAGGTCACAGACTTTGTGACTGAACTTTTTTATTGTGAAGGCAAACTATAGAACTCCCTTAGTACTTTGTTATAGCATGGCAAGCTTTATCCTAAATGTGCTTAATATATCCCATTATAACTCCCTTTTTTGCAATTGTTTGTGAGGATAGAATCATTCAAACATAGGCAATCTGTATTGTGGTAAGAATGTTCTTAAAAACACTTCAGAAATACTAGAGCCTTCACCACATCTCTGAAAGTTGCTAGAGAAAAAAGAAAAGCTTTGTTTTTAACAGAATAGATTAGACAGGTTTGCTAGTGAAAAACCCAATTTGAAATTACTGTTTAACTAGGGACTTCATATCAGTCTTGCAATCTGAACTTGTAATTACACAAGCATTCTACATGGTATTCTAGTTAATTTATCTTTATCTATTTTGTGTATTAATTTTCTGGATAAGGCAGTTTTGCAGTTCATAGTCCATAATCCCACAGCATTAGGCTTCTCCTGCCTCCAGAGCATGAAGCTACATTGATCTGGGGGAGGGAGCTGCAATATACTGTCTAAATTCCTCATTTCTGATAACTGTTGTGAAATATTATGCCCAGTATGTGCTTGTACAGGAGGCCTACAAAAAAGATACTGGAGCAAAAGGAATATATCAGACCTTTGCAATTGTTGGTTGACTGCACAAGACCACGTTATTGAGATTAATGTCTCCACAGAATCCCTGTGCCCTTTATTTGCTCATTTAGTTACATCTGCAGTACCCTGGGACAGGCAGTGGCGCGCCTGTTTGGAGTATGCTCTTCAAGGGCGCACTTTTTGTCATTCCTGGAATCCCAGTCTGCATGTACAGATGTCCTGGGAGGTCTGGAGGTGTGTTTTTAATAGCATTAATTTGTTTTCTCATTTTAGCCACCAGCATTGCAAGTAGATGTAGAGAAGGTGAGTTGTGTTTGTAGCTTAGTTCCACTCTCAAGTCAGTTCCATTAAACTGAAGGAAAGACAGTGTTAAGAATAAAAACTATGCTCTTTTGGTGCATTATTTTCTGTAGTGGTAACAGGTGTGGCTTTTGGAAGGTCCACATTTCCACAGGGGAAATCTCCCATCTCGCATCCTCATAGGCTATAGAATTGGACGTAGCTTAGGAAGGCAAGCACAGTTAGTCTAACTCTCAGTGACAGCACTGGTTTATATTAGGGACAATATATAATTCTAGTAAGGAAAGAAAGGTACTTCATTCTACACTGTTATTTATCGAAGCAAAATGGTATTTTCAGCAACAATTCCTTCAAGATTCAGTAATAGATAACAAGTAACTTTTCCCTCATTTTCCATGTGTATCAAAGGGTGGAGGGAAAAACAGTTAAGCTTGAACCCCAATGACCCTTCCTGAGTTCAATAAACACAGAACATTATTAAAATGTTCTAAATGAACGTGTGCATGTGTGAATCCACTGATTGCACTGACGAGGTATGCAGCTTTCACTTAGAAATATACATCACATTAAACATGTGCTAGGAGGAAGTGTTATCCAGAAAGTACCATTGTCACTGTAGTAGAAAAGGTTTTACAAGTTGGAAATTCAATTTCACAGGGTGTTTTCTGTGAGGTTTTTGTATTTATTATTTTTTAAATTTGTTTTAAAGGAAACCGCAGGCAAATTTGCACAGGCAGAGCAGAAAATAAAGAGTACTTCTTGTATTCATGCTGTTTTCTTCCTTTTAAGGCAAAACATCCAATATGTACTTGAAAACTGCAGTTAATGAAAAATCAGGGTTACATAAGCTGCAGCATTAAGCTGGATAGCTGGATAGTAAGTAAAGAGCCAAAAGCACTAACAGCACTTTTCTTTCAGGCTCATTACTCCATTACCTGCATTTCCCTATACATCCCATGCTTGTTGTTGTACCTGTCTACCTTACTATTTTTTGGAAACAGCAATTACTGACACTGCGTATGTCTCCCCTGTTCCTGCTCAGACAGTAGGTGTGGTGGGAATATGGTTGCATGGGTTTCAGCTGTTTAGCAGAAGCACTGGATTTGGAAGCAGGCATGCAGCGTGTGCAGGAACCTGGGGTGTTAAATTTCAGATGTCTGTTTGGGTAATAACTGCTGTTGTGACACTAATATTAGTAACAGAAACATTTTTCCAAAGCATCCCCCTGGACTAACAAAGAATTATGCTGAGCGGTCAGAGCTGTCTCACTCTGCGGAGAGGCAGCTACATTCCTGGATCTGCTGTACAGCAGCTAAACCAGGCGCATACAGGGGACTCACAGGGAGAATCCCTTAAATACAACTTTAAACATTTTTTAAGTGAACTGACACAAGGGAATATCTTTGCCAGATGTGATTTACTGCCCAAATATTACCCCTAGTGTTAATGAGTATTGCTGATTTATGAACAAGTGCTGGGATTTACATTCCAAATTTCTGATTTATTGAACGTGACTTACAGGACACGTGACTGATTTATCATAGTGAAGCTGTATTACGGTTATGTCAGTGTTGCTATTATAAACTCCTGAGATTTACAACTTGCCTATAAAAATTGCTCTAATTGAAACTCTTTTCTCTTAAGTGGCCATATTTAAAGGCCTAAGGAAGGCAGAAGAGTGACTTCACTGTGGCTCTGATTCTACACATGGAATTAAGAGTAGTTTGAGTTTTAAATACTTCATACATGATATTCCAGATTTTATCCTTCTGCTGTAATTGTCTCCCCAGAAACCCAGTGATTACCCAAGCAAGTGACTTTTATTCATGAGTGTCTTCCAGAATTCTCTACAAATACACCCTTATAAGTGCTTCATTTGCAGAAAAGCTCTGCAAACTTTGTCTTCAGCTGCCAAACACTGGCTTCTGCATTAAGCTGTTCCATGTGTGCGACCATGTCTCTGCAGAATTCCATCAGTGCTCTGAAAGTTTTGTGAGGCAGCTCCGAGGTGGTGGCACGGGGCAGTAACTGGAGTGGGTAGTCCTCCCAGGTAAGCCCTTTGCAGAAACCTGGACACAGATAGTAGTTAATGTGATCCCATACATAATTTTTAAGGGAACATCTGTCTTTACTTTTTATGTCAGTGTGGCTGTAATTCTGGCAGTTAATTATCATACTCGAAATGTGATCCTAGATACTGTCAAGTAGAGACCAGACTGTCTGGCTGAACTGGTGAAAAAAAGTTTGCAGTGCTGTTTGTAGAGACAAAATTTCAGCCCTGCCTTTGGCTCCTGTCTTATCCCCAGGAGTAGTTGTGAGCGGGCAGTAAATGTCTTGCACAGGGCAAAGATAAGGATATATTAAACTGTCTCCTAGAAAATGTGTCCTTCCTTTAATTTATCTCAGTGATTTGGCAAGTGTACAGGTAGGGGCTAAGTCATTTGAGGGATGTAGGAGAAAGTTAAATGACCTGCAAATGTCTGCTCTTCCTATCATTATGAAGCAGAATTCACCAAGTGTTGGATTGTTCACTCACTAATAGGGAATGTGAGCTGGGATTAGACTGTCATGAGACAGGTTAGTTTTACCCTACTGATGATGTGTTGTTGCAATAGTAATCCTGCTCAGTACGAGAGGAACCACAGGTTCAGACCCCTGGTGTGTGCGCTTGGCTGAGGAGCCACTGGCGCGAGGCTACCATCTGCGGGCTTATGACTGAACGCCTCTAAGAACCCACCTAGATGCTTGTTGTGCTATTGTGTCATCGATCGCTTGTGACTGACCCAGGCGATGACAGTCTTGTTCAGAATGCATGGGTAAAGGTCTTTCCAAATCTTTGTTAGAGAAGACAGGCCTTCCTCATAGGAGAAGGAAAACTCCTATCTTCAAACCCGGGCTGATGGAGCTCGTCTGGCCATGTATGGACTTCCATCAAAGAGAATGACACTCTTACAAAACCTACGACCTGTGGACTTTGCTGTCACCATCCTAGCTAACTAGGCCGTGGCAGTTAAACCTCAGGTTTAAAGGGTGGGGCCAGTTCTGCGCAAGCTGTGCTTCACCTAAAAAACCCACTGCGCAGGCTGGAAGGGCTTACTCTCACTTGTCTGTATGGACGGGCGAGGGTCTAAATGGTAGGTGACAAGGTGCATGGGCAGCTGCAGATCCAACATTGCATGTGGGCGGACCAGTGCATGGGTAGCTTGAGTTAGCTCAGGAGATGACAGTCATGGTCGGACACTTCCTGATTGCCCAAGCAGGCTTTTTTTCCAACCAGACTTGCATATCCCACATGCCCTTGGTCATTGTGCTTGTAGTAAGCGTGGTTAAAGCCCTTCCAAATCTTTGCTCATGAAGCCAAGTCACCAATAAAGTTGGGTTTTTTTTTGCTCATGTATTTGTGAAGGTAGAGAATATTGTACTGAAAGGGCTGAGAAAGAACAGCATGAATTTACCATCTTTTTATTGCCTTTTAAAAATAGTATTCAGCAAGAGATCAGGTAGCAAGTGAGTTAAATTACTTTCTCAGATTTTGAGAGGGCAATGGTTCCTGAAATAAAGATCCAAACAAGACAGAGACATTAAAACAATTACTACTCTTGTGAATTTGGCATGCCCATTTGCTGGAAGCAGGAAAGCCAGCAGATTGTTTCAGGTAACATTAATTAACCCAACAACACATTTGTTCTTGGCAGTGGAGACAGAGAATAGGTGCCATGTTGCCATAGGAGGTTCAGGAGGATGACATTTGTGGTGTTGAAATCATTAACCCAGTAAAATGTATTAACTAATTGAAGTGTGTTGGGAAAACCTCAGCTCAGTTCTTAAAACATGACCCTAAAGAATCTCAAATGTTAGAATTTATCAGAGAAGGAATAAAAAAATAAACATTATTAAGGCCTTTTGTAAATCTGTGGTCTACTTGCATTTTGAATACTCCAAATACTGATGTTACTTGCTGATAAAAAAAGAGCATAGTATAAGGGAGGTTGCAGAGAAAGCTGAAATTGATGTTCAAGTGTGGAGGAAGGCTTCCATATGAGGACTAATGATACACACAGGGAGCTTCAGCCAGGAGAAAGCAGGGCTCTAGGTCATGCCTTGCATAGACAAGAACCTCTGGGAATGACATTGTTAGACAACAAGTAGGGCACATCAACTGAAATTTAGAGGTGCCAGGCTCAAGAGGAAAAGAATATGCTCAAAAGGGGTAACTGCTAAGGGAAAGTTTGTATGTGTCAAAAAAGGTGTAAAGAAACGTGAGAATTAGCTTCTGGCTCAAAACCTCCTTGTCCTGCAGGTCCCTGGAAGTTGGGAGACTTGTTTCAGAGAAATGCTATCGCAGGCTTGCCTTGTTCTGCAGCCGTGATGTCAGCTAATGGTGCGTGTCCACAGTTTGCCACTGCTGAGGACACAACAGGAGAGCCCAAGTCTGACTCAGTACTTACGTACTTTTATTGGTATGCTTTAGTGAGATCAACACATACACTAGGAAGGCAGTGAAAGGTTGAGTTGACCAGCAGATATGTTTGTTACTTTCGTATTGTTTTCAGTGGCTGAAGATTTATTTTGCCTGGTCTTACAGTTTTTTTTTTTCTATTTGAATAGAGGTGGATTTCTAGAATTAAAATCTTGCTGCAGTATCAGGGATTTCTTTTTTGTTGCTGTTGTTTAAATCCCAGTTTTGCTTCCTCAGAAAGCTTTTTCAGAAGTTACTGGCCATCCTTTCTAACCCCCAAATGGAAACGGTCTCACATTGTGTGATTCAGGAACTCCTACTGAAAGATTGTTATTGACACTTGACTTGGCTGTTTTCTTGTGTGTAGGAGTGATTGAGGTTGCTTTTGCATCCAGTGACAAGCCATACTCATGTGGTTTTGGCATCCAGAGCACTTAAAGTAGTTAGGAAAAAGGCAAAACTTTCAAATTGTTTGCACTAAAATTCTTTCAGTTTTGGGTATATTGAAACTAAGCTCTCCATTCTCTACGGCTGCTGCCATCGCCTGAAAAAGCATGCTTAGGTCTCTTTACCTGTTTCTTCCATTCATGGAGCACATATGGTTACAGTTAGTTTACAGTGGCTGTTGCGGTAGTTAATTACTTGGTAAATAATGAACTGTTGGTGGACTGTAAGTCTTCAAAGAAATAAATTAATGCTGTTTCTTTGTAAGTCTATAAGATACTGCCAAGAGTGAGTACCAGGGCCCTTTGTGCATCTGACAGGCCAATTCAGTCAAGTCAACATCAAGCCAAGGTGTACAAGAGCAGATTCTTCCTTTTATCCTTAAAACCAGTGTAATTTCCTCAGAATTCCTCATTCTGTGTGGGGGATGGTTTGTTTGTTTATTTGTTACTATTTTCTGTCATCCAGACGGAACCTGAATATGTTTAATCAGGTCTTTTTTTATGAGGGTTTAATGTCATGTTTTAAAGGATACTTAAAAACAAGTACTTTGTGCCAGATCTCATTTGATGGTATAGATGTGTTGCTCTGAAAAATGTGTGCTGTCATTTTAAGAGTCAATCAAGGAGGCTGGAATGATTATTACAAGATGTAGTGAAATCAAGGCAGAGAAACATTTTATGTTTCATTTGGAGGGCTCACAGTGTGCTTCACAGAATCCTGTTCTTTGCCATAGAATTGTCTTTCACCGTAAATTGCCAACTAGGCAGACCAAGTGTTTGGAAATGTGAGGATTTGGGAATATTTTTTCATTTAAAGTTGTGCATAGAAATCAGTGGGATTGACTCTACTGAGCTGTTGCTTTGCAAAGTGGTAAGGTTTTCAGCAATCTTTCCCAGACTGTCCTAGGCAGAGTAGAATGTAGCTGTCACTTCCTAAAGGCATGTTCTGAAAGACTGATAGCTCCACTCAAAACAATAGCAGTCATGAATTGAACCTCTGGATAAAGCTCACCAATTCAGTGTTTTCTCATTCTATTTTAGTCATGAAAAATACTGTTCTTTAACGTTTATAGTGGAGGTCACAAGGATAACAGATGTGATGAAGTCTATTAATAAAGAATCAAGTAGGTAGCAACTCTCCGACATCTCTTCTATTTTTGATTTGATGTCCATATTGTAATAAGGTACCAGCTTGGGTTATGGCAACCAATTAAAACTGAGATCTGACTGACTCTGAACCCATTTGTTAGTGACATCAAAATTCCTTTTTTTAATCAAAAGAAAGTCACATCTATGGAAAAGTGAGTTAGAAGAATACTCTAAAACCATATAAATGTTAATCATTATTCTAATGCTTGACTTTCTGCTTCACTTCATACAGGTTATATCTCCCCTTTTTCTGATTCCTACTGTAGTTCTCTCAGCCACTGAACATGCATATAGCAGTGTTGCTGAAAAAGGAAAGTACTACTTTATTAGAAGTTCAAGTTAATTGTCAAAGGACATCTAAGTACTGTCATAATTTTACTGTGGGCTTCAAGAGTTTGTTACTAACAGGGTAGATGGAATAAGATTGGAAATACATTTTCTTTCTTACTTCCATCCAACTGTTAATAAAAAAGCCCTCTTAAAGTAGACTGTAATCCATTGTAAATTGATTATAGATTCTAATTGGTTATTTGCAAATCCACTATAAATGAAATTTATGTTTTGGTTTCTAATACTCTGATGATATTTATTCTACTAATCACACTGTGCCACTAATGTGAGTGATCTCATAGCAGACAGTGTTTGATAAGGCATCTCTGCCAGTTTAGTCATGGGATTATTTTCCTTAGCCACAAGATGAGCTGTCTTCAGGAGAAGCAATGAAGGTGAGTTTCTCAGCTGTTAATAGTGAGGCAAATACCCAGGGGAAAAACACAAGGGAGCTATAGAATAATACTTTTTTTCTTTTAATTGTGTAGCTGTCCAACCAGGCCAAAACAGCCTCTGCTCTGCTTGATGGAAATAAGTAATGGTTTAAAATTCCTGGGTGTATAGGTTTTGGAACTACTTAGTAATGTGCAATAACTAAATCTTCAGTTTATTAAAATAGAGAAGGAAACAAAATATTTTCTGTCCCTAACAAATATGAAAAGTTCCTACAAGAAATGTAAATCTAGAAAACTTAAACATGTTTTTTTTTTTATGAGCATGTATTACCTACTGAAGTTTGTGTGGTGTTCTGTGTTACATGATCCAATTTTTCCTTTAAAACCTTCCTTTGTAAGTAAATTTGGTGCAGTTTTGTAACATTTGAGACTAGTTGTCATGGAAACGCAAAGCTTAGTGATGTTTTTCAATAGTGCTGATTGGTTAGAAAAAATATTTTGACACCATGTTATTTTCATCTTGAAAACTTGGTTAAAAAACATCTTAACATTGTTGTGTAAAGTCAAGAGCATAACACGGGAGAGGCACTCATTTACTGCAGCTGTCATGATAATATATTACCTTCTTACTACAATTTTTAAAATGGATTATTGTTGCTATGGAGTCAGATAACAGGAGTACCCACTATGACTGTTGGAGTACTTTCAGCAAAACAGTATAGCTTTCTTATTTTGATTGAAGATCTATTCTACATATGCCGTACTTCTTATATCTAGCATTTTATGCTGTGTTCATCTTCCATGCACCATCTTGGAATAGAGCTAATGGAAAGGGACTCTTTCAATTTACTTTTTTTATCCAACAGTTTCTAACATGCTCCTTCACATTGTGTTACTACTATACTAGGTGCTTAGTAGAGACCTGGTAAGTATGTTAAAATGACTGAACTGAGCCTTTTTCTTGTCAGCATGCAGCAAGGCCATGTGACAGTGTGCCTTGCTGTGTCTGTGTACTTATTTTACCAGTAAGTACACTCATTACCAGTTCTGTCCCTCAGCATTTCATACTTGATGTAAGTGAGTGGAATTTCAGTGACCTAATAAAATCGTTTTGAATTAAAGTAGGTAGAAATTATGCTTAGATTCACAGAGCTTGAAATTGGACTGTGGCCATTGAAGCCCAAGTGCTTATTACTTGCATTTTATTTAAAAGAAATTATATTTAGTAAATATATTGAAATTAGTCAGAGCATGGCTAAGGCTCACTGTTGTCTCTAGAGAAGTGAGCTAGAACAATTCCCATTCTAACCCTGCAGACTTTAATCACCATGCTAAAAGCAGTAATGCAGAAGCTAGCTATGAGATTAGTTTTATTTGCTTTTGAGATTTTGATGTAATCATTTGGTGATGTGGCATTTTATATAGTAAATTAGCCTTATTTCCATTCTCCAGGTGGGAGGGCTGCAGCATAGAAAACGGAGTTTTCAGGTGATGGTTGTGCGTCAGGGCTTGAACAGGAGGTGAAGTATCTGGTCTCCCATGCTTGCTTACTCACAGTTGTGGAAGAACTGTCCCTTGAGGAGCACTGAGACTATACAGGGATCACAGAAGTCCAGTTCTTCAAAGCCTTGTCTTTGTTAGCAAAAGTATCATCACACTGGAAAGAACGCCTACCCCCATGTTGTACTGAAATCAGTTTCTATATCTGGAGGGTGCCCCTTTTTTGCCTATTTTACAATAATCACATTGCAGAATGTTTTCAGACTTTCTCTGGATTCTTTGAAAGATGTAGCAAAGGTTGGATTCTATTTTTCCTGTTCACTTGTAGTCAAAGGAGATACGTATTTAGATACAAAAGCCTTTATTTGGATGTTAATATATTAGCTATGAGAAAAGGTGAAATAATTGATACAACTTTGTATTTTCAGAATATCCTGGTTAGCCATAAGAAATATCTTATCCTTTCACTTCTGAATTTCCTGTGTAGAGGAAGAAAGAGCTGTGTTTGGGGTGTGTTTCATTATTTGTATAAACTTCATTCACATCTTTGAAACTTGTGAGCATTGGGCTTATGCTTAAATTTGCACAATGAAGAAGCAAAGAAAATGCAGAAGATGAAATAAAAGCTCAAAGTAGATCCAAATCCTAAAATAATGTTTTTTTTGTTATCATACATTATTCCCAAGTAATAATTATCATACATTATTCCTACCCAAAAGTAAAAACAAAAAAATACAGGACCTAGTTGGGTTAGAAATAATGTGTCAGGAAAGTTGTCCAAGAGAAGAATAAAAAGAAGCCATTTGATCATTTTGTCCAGGAAACCTCCTTTAGCTGTGCTTTAGGACACCTGGATTTCAATTCATCCCTCATATAATCAGCTGAAAATAGATTTCATTCTAGGGTTGTGTACCAGCTTACATCAAGACTGCAGGTCTGTCTCATGAGTAAACTGTAAGCATTAGGAGAGATTTTTATACAATACATTGCACTGTCTTTTGGAGACAGAAGGCTTCTGCATCAGTGACGTTTTCACAGTGAAATAGTTGCAATGAATATATGTATGGAAAATGCAGTAAGGAAGACTAAAGGATTCAAGATATATGCAATAAACTCCAGTGAGCAGCAGTGCAGATCAAGATTTGCAACACAAGCTTCAGCAGCAAGTACTCTTTTCTCATCTCTGCCCTCTCAGGTTGTCCCTTTTACCTGTGTGTTTTTTTCATGTATCGAATGTTTGGCAGGATAAGAAAGTAATCAATAATTCTTCTGTTACCATATTTTAAGATGAGAAAAAGAAATTCTGTGAAAAATTCAATGTTTTCTATAATCTTTGAGAGGGATAAATCAACTAAAAAAAACCAACATAGATTCTTGTCTGAATAATAAAGAATATTTGGAAGCACAAGGCATATTTTTTTATTTAATAGTATAAAATTAAAAAAAATATTCACAGAATCATAGAATAGTTTGGGTTGGCAGTGTCCTTCACATGTCATGCAGTCCAGCCCGTTCCATGGGCAGGGCCAGTCTAAGCCTTTTGTGAAACGATTAACTGAAAGAATTCCCTAAGCAATTTTTGTCCTGGATATTGTGGTTATAATACTGACCCTTGTTTGCAAATTCTGAGGAGGTTTATTTCACGATGTTTAGGCAGTTAATCACCTCTTACCTATAAAATGTATTAGCGAAATAAAGTATACTGCAATAGCAAGAATATCCATGTCTCCAAATTCAGGTCATTAAAGAGAAGGAAAAAAAAAGCCCAGTTCATGTGATAAAGGTTGAATGAGTACTAAGGTAATAGTCTATTTCTAGTGAGACTTATGAGGCTTGACAACATGTTTGATGAGTCAGTAAATGGTTGAAAGTTATGAGGGTAATGTGCTGCATGGAAGGAGGATGCAAGCAAGCGTGAGGGAGGGTGGACCAATTAGGGATGTCTCCTAAGCTGGGTGCGCTGCTCGTGGAGCAATGCTCTTGGGAAACAGGTGTTGCAGAAACAGGAGGAGACACTGGATTTCTTTTCTTGAAGACGCATAAAATACATCTAAATAGTAGTGTATTGCCTTCAGTACTAAACCATCTGGAGAACATCTCTCTCGTAGGAACTATAGTCATTTCTGTAATGCTTGACTTTATACCTTTTGGGCTCCATTTTTATTGTTTCCTTCATGTCTTTACTGTGGTTTTTTTTTTTCTTTCTGTTCAATTTTCTTTTTTTTCCCTTGAAGTTTGTGATCTGCTCTGAATTACAGAGAATTCTCTGGAAACAGGAAATGCTCAACAGTACCAAGGAGACTGCTCCTTAAAAACATCCTTGTGAGAAAAGTAAATGATACTGCTCCCAGGAAATGGACTTGGGATTGAGTTTTCTCCAGCACTTTTAGAAGATGTGAAAAAATGAAATGAAAGTACTGTTGTCAGCTGTTAAGGTTTTAAAATGTTATTAACAAATCGTGCATAGTCCTAAAGTTGATTTTGGTATAGTTCAGTATATAACAGGGAAAAATATAAAGTGACATGCTGCATAGAAGCAGTGGGAGCAGACTTATATTCCAGTAGCTACAATTAAATTGAGGTTTTGGTGTTCACAGAAAGCAGCTCATCATAGGAAAAACAGAAAAATCAACATGCTTTTTAAAAGCGTTATGAAATTTATTGACACTGTTGCAACCAGAACCATTTCTTGTATAAATGTGTTTTCTTCTAAGAATACCATAGTCTCTGAGTTGCTTCTTATTTTGAATCTTAAATTTAGGCCAACATTCTCCGGTAAAACCCAGGTTTAATAGTTGGGACTGAATCTTTACCTGCTTTGATTTATTCATGAAGTAACGGGAGTGGGGACTCCTGTCGGCTGAAGTTCTAACCTTGTTTGGGGGGGGGGGTATTTTGTCTTACAAAATCCTATTGCAAAGCATTTGATATTGAGAATTGGAAGTGCAGAAAATTTCTTAAACTTAACTCAAGTTCAGAACTTACATATTCTTTCAACATTTCATCCTCTAGAGTCTGAACTGCCAGTTTGACAGGACCAGATGTCATTATGGCAAACTGCAGAGATAAGAGTAATTTTTTTTCTGCTACACTGTGTTTGGCTAATTCCCTTTCTCACTATGTTTTGTGATTAAGGCTCAGCAATTAAAGTTCACAACCATCCTTTTCTGTGTGCTTCCTGTTCTCTTGAACTACCAAAAAAAAAAAGAGGTGAAATGCTCATAATAAAAAATAACAATCACAGTGTAATTAGAGCTTGGTGTCATAATTGCAAGGCACATTAGAACTGCACTTGATGCCATTGTATTATTACTTTGTACACATAAAAGCTAAAAGACCAAACCAATAAGTGTAAATAACGATTCAGCTGAAGCTTCAACCTGTGTCATCAAAGTTTTCAATTTGCCAAAGAAATAATGGTTGTGTGGGATACCCATACTGATTAGTTCTTGAGTGCAAAGAACAGGATTCATGCAGAACTGTCTAATTGTAATTGTTAGGCTTGGACTCAGCAGATTTGAGTACAGTCGGGGTCTTTGGGTAGAGAACATTGCAGGTGCCTTTAGGCAAGTTGCTTTCAGTATTTTTAGCATGGGATGTTGATATCCCTGAGCTTGCATAGAGAGCTTGAAGCCTTGGGAGGTATATTTTATCAGCATGGGTACAGTGATACACTGCTTCCTGTACTGTTTTTGTGACTGGAGCTAATGTGGTTTTCTGTCTCAAGAGGAGGACACACTTTTTGTGTGCTTTGTTTCAATACCTGTGAACAGGGGAATATCGGAATATTTCAAGTTATTAGAAGTACCATCTTTTAATCTGTATACCACATCACACATGGAAACGGTTTCTGACTGCGTACTGGCTAGTATATGGTGTGAGGTCCCTATCACGTGAAAAAACTGGTTACCACCTGGTAATGTTGCACAGTATGAACAATCCAAGATAGAGAGGCTTTTCTTTCACAAATTAAAGTCTTACTTAGATACATATAAAAATAAATACTGGCCACAGTGGTGAATGAGTTATTTGAGCAATAAAAATGGACAAATATCTCTGGGCGTATTAGCAGTACTTAAAGCCTACTGTTTTTTGATGTATTTGCTCTTTTACTTAGACTCTAAGTAAGAAAAAGACATACATAAAAAAGACCCATTTCTCATAAAGCTTTTGTCATTTTTGCTTTTTCGTATCTGCAGAAAAATGTGTGTGGCTTTTCAGAAGCAGTTACCTAAAATGAAAGACGCAGAGTGTTGTTGGCCTGCCACTTTAGCCTCTCTGACCATTCTGCCTCCAGGGCTCAGCAAAAGAAGCCCCTGACATTTGGGAATCATCTGTCTAGGGAGGAAAAAAAAGGTTTGGCTTTTTTTTTTCTTTCTGATTTTATTATATCTACACATATTTCTCCCAGAATTCTTTCAGTATTTTAATTTCTATAGGTTATGCTTGTGACAAGATTTTCCTTTCGTTGGAAAACACTGAAGCAAGAACAACCAGTATTCCAGTGAGGAGAGCACTCGCTTGTGGGTGTGTGTAGGTATCAACTTTAAGTCCCCAGTAGAAATCAAGCACTGTAGCAACTCCCACCAGTATTTCTTCTCCATTGCAGAGGAGTCTTCTGATTTCTAGTGTCTTTATTTACCTGTGTATTTTACACCACTATATGTGAACAAAACTCATTGGAAAATTTTGCATCTGGCAGTATTTATGATTGTGGATATTTAAACACTGATATCTGCTTATTTAGAACATTAGCAAACTGTTCTTAAGTTCCATCTACATGGGAAGGTAATTATATGGATCACTGATTAGGGAGTGTCCGTGGCAGAGTGGAAAATTGTCCTGAAAGAGGTGATTTAATCACCAAGCTTTTGCAGTCAACCCAATGCCCTTATACACAGTCTTCTCTCAAGTTGAAAGCTCACTCCTGAGCAAACTGTAGTCCAGATATAAGCAAATTGAAATCTCTGCTGTCTTAGCCATGATGATTAGACTTGACCAAATCAGTCACCCATGGATGTTTTAGAGTATTGCCTTGGTGTAAGTTTGAGAAAGGTTCTTCTACTGAAGAAGATTTGTGAGCTGATGATAGTTAGAAAATTATGTTCTTGGTAGTTGGCACATGAAATGCCAGTTTCCACAAAGAATTACGAGACTATGGGCTGACAACAGCAAAATAATTACTGCTACTTCACCTCTTCTGCCGTTCTGGAAAGTGTGGTGGGCACCTAGTGGTGTTAAGGGAGAGACAGGTCTCTACAAAAGCTACAGCTGCTTCTGGAAGTTACAGTAGTTATCATAGTGACAATATTCTCTATCCCCACCTTTCCCGTTCCCTGAGTGAAGAGACAAGGAGGCTTTCCAGAACTTCCTTCTGTGGCTTTTTAAATTCAGTACATCTTTTACCATGCATGAATAACACATTTTTTGAACATAGTCATTCTGTTTTGCATTTTATCCTGTTGAGAGACTTAAAAAAGTGACTGGAAACAGACAGCATGATTCTCACCTCTGCCTGCCTCTTAAATTTCATTGCAAATTTTCTGTGATCTGCAGTGTCAGTGATGAATCTTCCTGACTCCACAAATACCATAAAATACCATCAAGGCTCTCAGGATACTTACACCTCAAACACACAGATGATAAGGAGCGCTCTAGGAATATCTTGCAGCAAAAGATGATGATTGTTTAAACAACCTGCTATTCCATGGAGCTGAGCATTGCGTGTCTTGTTAGAATACACAGCTAAAGACCTACATCTCTGCTAAAATGCCTTTTTACACAGAACTCAGTTTCCTGAGCAGCCCCCCTTGCTGTCAGAGCTTTTCACCTCTTACTCGAGAGAATGGAAGCAACCCTGAAACATCTCATGAATAATGTATCTCTCTCATGTGTGAGTCATACTGTGTTCTGGAACTGTGCAGATGGCTGCCAGATCCCTCACTGGTAAAACAGGAGAGTCTGTATCGCTTTGCTTCCTGGAGAGTAAAACAAAGCATAACTACAGTGACAAGGCAATCCTCAAGTACTGTAAAATTCATACTGCTCTTTTAACAGAGATGGGCAAATTTCAGCCTGCTTTAAGCCATTTCATTCTGGAAAGCTAGAAAAAAAGGGTTAGTGGATCTTCATTCAAGTCCTAGCAATCTGAAACCAAAAATTCTGTTCAGATTCCCAGACACAAAGATGCATTTTTCCTAGGAAAAAGTGGTTATGGTGGTGCAACTGATAAAAGCAGCTTCATTGTGCTGATGGCAGCTTACGGATTGCACAGGAAGCCTCAGAATACTCTGCCGTATATGCAATTACATGGAATGTACAATCCAAATTGATTTGTGCTTCCTTATCACAGCAGTCCATCTGAACATAGTAAATGCATTGGAATAATGGAAAATCCACTTGCCCTTTTCTGTGCCATCTCTTTCAGCTAATGTCTGTGAAAGAGGAGTGCTTTTACAGTACAGTTGTTTAGTTGGGTTTAGGCAAGCAATTTGCAGAATTCTTTTCAGATACCCACATACTAAACAGAATGCTTTCTGGAAGTCTGTAAAAAACATGTAAAAGAAGCCCTTTTTAATCTAAGAGTTTTGGGTGTTCTGCATCTGAAGTCTGTAGAGAATAGGTGGCTTTCTGCTTTCTTTCCTTTTTTCCTTCTTGTTTCTCTCCTAAAATGTTTTCAGCTCTCAAAGAACAGTGACATCCAGAGGCAGGTTGATTGATCACATCTGAATTTTGGTGCTTTAACATTAAATTATGCTTTTTTCTTGTATATTGAGATTTAAAAAGAATGTGGCCTTCTGTATTGTTTCAGGTTACAGTAGTCATTCATCTGCTTTGTTTTTAAGGGCCAAAGAGGTCAATTAGGCAAAAGTGACTATTATTGCAGCATAATCTCTACCCCTGGTGCAACTAGCGTTCTTATCTGGATCACATCACCGATATGTACTAAACAATCAGGCCTTTTTGTTCAGCTGCAGTTAGTTCAAATGATCTAGTGGAACATTATTAGTTTTAGTAAAAGCATCTGAAGAAATAGTGTTATGGTCTGGGTTTTTCTGCAGGTTACTGGCATCTTCAGAATCTCATTTACTGCGTCACTTCTGTTAGATTGTCAGAATTGTTGGTGATAGTGTGAAACTTCGTATGCTACTTCTTGTTAGGAAGGCTGTATACTGAGGACCTGCAGATACAATCTGATCTGCAGGTGCTGCCTGCATGTAGAACCGTAGACTAGACTAGACTAGACTAGACTAGACTAGAATAGAATAGAATTATTAGGGGGTTGGAAAGGACCTTAAGATCATCAAGTTCCAACCCCCCTGCTGTGGCCAGGGACACCTTACACTAAATCATATCACCCAAGGCCTCATCCAACCTGGTCTTGAACACTGCCAGGGATGGAGCATTCACAGCCTCCCTGGGCAACCCATTCCAGTGCCTCACCACCCTAACAGGAAAGAATTTCCTTCTTATATCCAGTCTAAACATCCCCTGTTTAAGTTTGAACCCGTTACCCCTTGTTCTATCACTACAGTCTCTAATGAAGAGTCCCTCTCCAGCATCCCTATAGGCTCCCTTCAGATACTGCAAGGCTGCTATGAGGTCTCCACACAGCCTTCTCTTCTCCATGCTGAACAGCCCCAACTTCCTCAGCCTGTCTTCATACAGGAGGTGCTCCAGTCCCTTGATCATACTCGTAGCCCTTCTCTGGACTTGTTCCAACAGTTCCATGTCCTTTTTATGTTGAGGACACCAGAACTGCACACAATACTCCAGGTGAGGTCTCACAAGAGCAGAGTAGAGTAGAGGGGCAGGATCACCTCCTTCGACCTGCTGGTCACGCTCCTTTTGATGCAGCCCAGGATACAGTTGGCTTTCTGGGCTGCAAGCACACACATCAACCAACGCCCCCAAGTCCTTCTCCGCAGGGCTGCTCTGAATCTCTTCTCTGCCCAACCTGTAGCTGTGCCTGGGATTGCTCCGACCCAGGTGTAGGACCTTGCACTTGGCATGGTTGAACTTCATGAGGTTGGCATCAGCCCACCTCACAAGCGTGTCGAGGTCCCTCTGGATGGCATTGCTTCCCTCCAGGGTATCAACCGAACCACACAGCTTGGTGTCATCGGCAAACTTGCTGAGGGCGCACTCAATCCCACTGTCCATGTCAGTGACAAAGATGTTGAACAAGACTGGTCCCAACACCGATCCACTTGTTACTGGTTTCCAGCCGGACATTGAGCCATTGACCACAACTCTTTGAGTGCGGCCATCCAGCCAGTTCTTTATCCACCGACTGGAAGATGTACCAACCCAGGGTTCCTAGCTGTTCTACTGTGGTCTGACTGATGGTAGCATAGAATCACAATATGGGTTGAGTTGGAAGGGACCTTAAAGGTCATCTTGTTCCAACCCCCCTGCCACAGACAGGAACACCTTCCACTAGACCATCATTAATAATGATAATTTTTTTTCTTTATGAACTCATACTGTGTTTTATAGATGTAAATAGTCACGGAGAAGTTAACCACACTTTAATAGAAAGTATTTTGTAATAATGTATCTTTTGTAAGAATGTGTTTTTGTTACACTGTATTTATTTTTAATGATGTATTTTGACATCTTTTGAAGCATGTCAGATCTGCTTCGTAGATGCTCAGGGCACGCATAAATCCAAAGAAATGAAGAAATACATGGGTGCTTTATAGTCAAGTTGCTAGAATCTCAAGGAATCAAAAAATAGTGACTTTTCAGACAAAACAAGTTGTTTATCTATGCTGTGGCCAGTATTTAATTATGCTGTCTGACAATGATGATACCAGGTAGGCATTCTTGGTCTGGTGAACAATGAAGGATAGCAGCCCTCAGGAAGAACTGAAAGGCAGTCTGCTTCAGAAGATTGCTCAAATCTTGTGTATCAATAGAATTGAAATTTGCCCCATTCCCCTTAGAAGTGAGAAGAATGTCTTCTGTGCTGAATATAGATTAAAATTTCTTGCTGGCTTTGGATTTATAGCTATGTAAGAGGCAAGTCTTGCTGGCTCCATGGTCGTTTAATGAATTATTCTCTTACTATAGCAGTTGTGATCCGAACCCAATCCTTACCTGCTGTCTCCCTCCCATATTATCCTACTTCTGTCTCCATGCTGTGTCTGTTACTGTATCAATATTCTATAATATGGATAACTTATGCATGAAGATATGCAGACTGCTGTAGTTCGGGTAAAATACTGCTACTGTTTCCCTTTCTTATTGACTCACCCACAGTCAGTTGTTCAGAATGTGCCCTGTTGCGCTGACGGAATGTCGGGGAAGGTGTGCCGAGTATTGACTGGTACTCCCAGGGGAGCAGCCCTTCGTTCTTGATGGGATGTTTTTTTGAAGATGGATTGAGACCAAGTCCATCTGTTTATGGCAGACTGTCCATCATGTTACAGCATCTGCTATGAAAAAAAAACTGGAGTTGATTGGCTTAAAACAAGTGGAAGTAAGAAAACTCTCAACACACAAAAACTTATTTGATGGGAGAGTGTCAGAAGTAATTATACTGAGTGAAAGTTAAAAAACCACAACCAAATAAACTTGTAGAGCTAATGTAGCTATTAGAATGAATGTGTTTATGCCCAGATGAACAGCTGTCCAAAACATTCAGTTAGATTTATGAACAGCACATGAATTTAGTGACAGCTGGTAATTCTGTTAAGTATAGAAAACCTACAGGAGAAGAATATCACAACCCTGTTTTTAAGGAAAGATTAAACAAACCCAATTTTTATAGACCGAAAAAAGGGTGCATGTCCATGTGTATGTGTGTGTCCACGTGAATGAGGTGAGTCAGTGAGAGCAAAGTTTGCAGACATACTCTCAAAATAACCTAAGTGTTTCCAAAGCAGGCGGAAGACTGATGTAGGTAAGACACAACACAAAAACCTTCTCCTAATTGAAAGAACAAGAAGTAGCTGAGAAGTAGGATGGTCTGGAGTAGTTGTTCGCCTCCAGCAAGCTCAAGGCATATTTAAGACACTTAAGGCCACATCAGCTTAAGAAATAACATTACTTTGTTCTGTGGTCTTATGAGCTAACTTGGCTTCTTGCAAAACTTCCATAGGTTTTGATCTTCTTTTTTTCTCCTCTTCATGTTCTTCTGCCAAAGTAGAAAAAGGGACAGAATCGAAATGCATAAATGCATAGCTTTTATGTGAACTGCATCTTTAATGACTTCCCTTTGTACTTGTATAAATTTGAGCTACTCTGACCAAGTTGTTCTTGTTAAATCTAGCCTTCTGAGTCTGTATAATGCCTGGAGTGAGTTCAAGAGGACTGACTTGCCAAATCTAAATGCAGTGAGAGGTTTCCACTTGCAGTGGAATAATTTAAGGAATCCATGAAGTTGCTATCGTGCAGTCTTTGCCATTGACTGCTTGCTGCTCCATTTCCTGGAAGACATGCTACAAAAGGAGGGTAACATTTATATGGCTGCATACTTAAGCTGGGTACAGGAAAGTTGTGCTTCAGGTCTACCAGAAAAAACAACAAATATCCTGAGTGTATTCATCTAACAAAAAATGAAGAGGCAGGTTTTTTGACTGCAGTTGTAAATTATCTGATAAACTGACCAAATGAGGACTTTCTGTGAGACATTATTTAAATTAGAAGGGGGTCAGTATAGCCCATAGGACTGCTATAATATCAGGAACCATTGCGTTTAGCAGAGTTGCTAGGTATTGAAAGATAAAAGTCACTGAATTTAATCACAGCTCTGCCTGCTTTGGCAGTCTACATACAAAAAAAAAAGCCAGTTTTGTGGGGTTTGGGTTATTTTTTTGGGAAATACTTGAAAAGAAGTTGAAGCCTGAGCAGTGACCTGACTAGGTGTTAAAATTACAGATTCTTTTGTCACCTAATTTTGAGTATGTTATTTCCTATAATTTCTGGTTTAGCTGTTGCTGGTAATTGATTAGGAAAAACAGAAGAGAGAATTTCAAACCGTTAGTTTTGCTACCTCATTGGAGGTGAATGATATACCTGTATTTAAAATGGGAAAGGTATGGTCTGAGAACATGCAACCTAACAGTACTTCAACTTCTACAGTTCTTTTACTTAAAGCAGAATTCATCTGAAGGGAAAAATACTTCCTTCTCTTCCCGTAAGTGCATGGAACTTGGATTATGTGGTTTTGTGGAACATAAGATGGCGAGTCAAAGGCCTAAGCATACAGAAGGGCTATTTCTCACTTGGTGTCAAGGTAGTGGTCTTTGACATTTCTTGGCTGCTGTGGCATTACTGTGATTCATCCCAGCATATTAACATAACAGAACATGACTGATGTAACAGGGTGTGACACATCAAAACGACAATATCACAGGCCAAGAAATTCCATTTTTAATCCTGCTGCAAAGAGGCTATTAATCTTTAGGGAGTTTGTTTTCCCTTTCAGGTGAACTTCTGAGATAATGTGGGCAGCGTCTTCATTTTAAAAGTCAGAAAGTCCAGAGGCATGGCCCTGAGACAAAATCAGAATCTGAACATCCATTTGTAATGGACAGAGCAAAATGCAAAACCCACCAGTATTGAAATTATGTTTTTTCCAAAATGTCTTTGTTTTGCATCTGCATAGTTTAGAGACTTGCTTAACCACAAACTTTAAATCAGGGTCTGCTTTCAGGGCTTTTGCTCACTACAAATGTATGAAGACATTTTGATCTTCAAATGTTATTTTTCACCTACTAGCTCTTGATTGTTATACGGTTAGAATTTCACTGTGTACAGCCTTTTATTGCTTGGCGTCCAGATGTCATCCATGCTGGACTTGAAAATAATATCACCACCACACTGTTTTGGTTGTTCCAGAGTTTCTTAATCTTTCCAGCAGAGTATCCAAGAATGACTGCCCCTTGGAAAAGGGAGGGCTTGGAGGAAGGATTGCAGTTACTTAGAGGCCCAGCTCAGGTCCAAATGAGAACTCATCCACTTTAAACTTTCCTTGAACTCTGAAGTTTGCATTGTTGATAGATCTCTTTTGAAGTAGGTTTTACATGGTTTTGTATGGTTTCCTTTTTTCTTGGTTGGGTAGTCACAAAATAGTTTTCTGATCCTGTTATTTTAGGTAAATTTAGAGAAGCAGTGTGAAGCAGTATGTGCATTGCCACACCGTAGTGCTGCGCAAATGTGTTCTCCCCTGGGAGAGGATCCAAACCTGACAGGTTATAGTTAATAGCTGGGCAAGCCTTGGATGTCAAGCTTGAGAAACTGAGCAGCAGTGACCACTTCAGTTAAAAATAGCCAAGCCTGTTAAATCTGATGAATATGTTAAAGCTGCAGCCACCTTGATGGAGATGCCACTTTGACCGAAAAGCGGGAGGCCAGAGAGCAGCAATAATTTTCTTCCATAGTTAGAGAAAAAAAGAGGTGAAAATGTCAAGAAACTTTGGGATCTTTTGTGTTCAAAGATGAAGGTGAACCAGTGTGATTTTTTTTTCTGGTCTGTGTATACTTTCTCTAGAAATATAAGTGCTCCTCGGAGAATTTGTACAAAATCTCTTCAATGATGAAATAGAAGGCTAAAGGAGTTCAAGAAAACTTTTTATTAGAAAGAGTTTGAATATTTCTTTTTTCACCATTGTTGAAAAAAAAAATGTGTTTTTTGTTATTGGAATGTGATTTTTGCTATTGATGGTTACTCCAGAAATAGAATAAGCACCATCCCGGGGACTGGACTTTTTTTTTTCTGTTTCTGAAATACTGTATCTTAGAATTTTAGCATACAAAATAGCAATCAGTGAGTATTGTGCTTTGTTTATGTATTTATAGCTATGATGAACATCATAAACCCAGAAAACAGAAGCGCAGCAAAAGTAACAGCTAAAAAAAAGTGCAAGCAGGAAAGGGAAAGAAACCATTAAAGAACAGAATGATGATGTCTGGTGGTCTGCTCAACTATCTGCCAGATACTGGTTATAGAATACATTGGAGCAACTGAGATCTTACTATATTAAATTAACCCCAAATCAGCACAATTATAAATACTTAGATTAATTAAGACCAGTCATTTTTAACCATATGAAGCTATTTCTTCTCTTCAATACAGGTTTCTAGCTAATGCCTTTATTTTGCTAATAGACACACCTATAAAATTTTCAAAGACCAGTCATTTTTAACCATATGAAGCTATTTCTTCTCTTCAATACAGGTTTCTAGCTAATGCCTTTATTTTGCTAATGGACACACCTATAAAATTTTCAAAGACTGATGACTCTTTGGGTCTAGGTGGAGCCTTTCCCTGTTTATATAAGGCTCTTCTATTTTGGTTGTTAGCTTTTGAGAGTAGTAGTGGAAATAAAATGATCACAGAGTTATGAGTTCTGTTTGGACTGTAAGTAGTGAAGAAAACAGATTACTTCCATTTCAGAATGACTTGAAACTTTGAAGAGCCTTCTATGTAGCTCTCTCCTGGCAAATACCTGATACATAATTTATAACGAATCAATTTTTGTGAGGTGGGAGAGCACAAATATAAGATTTGGGGAGAACTTTTTGTATCTAATCTTCCTTAGGTTTCCTACATTTTGAATGCCAAGATTAACATATTAGGGTTTCCTGAAATCTTCTGGCCATCAAGTTCAGTCTTAGGTATTGCAGACACCTTCACTGTGTCATTTCATTCTTAAACTCTGACATCTTTCTTTTAGGTCTTCCTCATGCCATCCATTTTGAAAATTCATGCTAGAAAAGATATTCACTACCTTTTGCGTTGGAAGTCTTTCTCCGGTCTCTAGCATGTTCCTATACCTGTGACATGATGCCAGTTACTCTTCTACTTTAAATCGTTTGAAGGTACATTTATTTATAAGAATTTACTTTTGCCAGTCAGTCAGTGGTAATGAATTAGATAATGTGAATATCGGCATTCAGGTAGCTGTATTCATAAAAGACAAATAATAGAGGTTCACTGAAAAGTAATCTATAATGCCTGTTAGTTACAGCTGAAATAGCTGAATTATCTACATATCTGACTTGAGCCCCCAAATTTAAGTACTTCTCTCTCTTTCCTATTATCATCCATTCAGGAGCTTCTTCTTCATCTTAAGTAGAGGGTTTTGATAACCCATCACTCTTCTATCATATATAAAAAGTGAATCTCTTTTTGAAACACAAGGTAAAACCATCTTTGGCGTGCTAATCAGCTGCAGCTAATGGTTCCTTTTCTTCTGAATAGTGAAGGTGACAGTCGTATTAGTTCTTGTAGAAACAGAAGAAAAGTTGGGAAGAGATGTAAGACTTTTTGTCCTCCTCTGCCCCACATTAGCATTAGTTTCTGTCAGATAATTATGGAGTTCCCTCCTGCTTAGATTGAGACTTGTATAAAGAGATATGCAAGATGCTGAATTTATAACAGTACTGTATACTTGCTAGTATATATAAAAATAGTATTGTAAGTGAGAGAAATAAAACTTTCAGATAATACTTTCAAACACAAATCAAACAATGTCAATGGAATATTCTTCATTTTGTTGAAGCAGTAGTGATGGGTTAGGTAATGAAGACACTCAGTTTTGTTGGGCGTGCCAAATCTCTGATTTAAGTAGGACATACACCTTGTGTGCAGCATGGCATCTTCAGTAAATGTTCTTTAGAAATCAGTGCCCTGCTTAGTTTTTGCACATAATTTTACTTTTCAATTTTTTTCTAACTGTGTCTTTGAAACAATAATACACGAAAATAAAAAACTCTAATATAGATGTAAATCTACTAAAAACTACTTATCGTGTTTTTACAGATTGCCTGGGAAACATGTGCAAGTAGTCTGTCGTGTTAAATAATGTATTTGTGCCTACTCAGTTCCATGCTTTATCCTCATCTACATGAAGACTGTGAAGGAAAATAGAAATATGAAATCTGTTGATGGTACACACATACCTAGCAGAGACTGTTGTCATTCTTCCGTTCTACTGCATACTGTGGGCCTAGAGCATTTTGCAATACCTGCAGTATGAATCCCAGTACTTGTCCGTAGCTTCTGTTTTATCTCCAGTGTACCTATTAGGAAATCTGTATCTATCTTTTAGAGATTTCCATAGAATTTTAATTACTTCAGTGTGTAAATATTTGCTTTTTGCAGATCACGAAAACTCTGAGAAGCCCCTCTTATCAGAGGTGTCAGTATAAGCCCTTCTCTTATATGTAGTCCTGAGAGTGGGATACAAGTAGTAGAGGAAGGATTTATTTGAATAGTTTTGATACATGAACCAAGTTACGTGACCTGTTGCAGGTATCTCTTTCAATAGTAGTATTTAATGATGTATAAGTAATAAAATATTTCCGCTATTTCTTCCCTATGGGGATATTAATTGCTTTCTCCAGGCATATCTGCGAAACACTTTCTTGATTCTAAAGCAGAATTTGCATTTCATTTGTAGAACTATATTATTATTTCTTTTAGCTAGATTTCTCATTTTTTCTGTCACTGCCAGAGAATCACTAGCAACTGCTGCAAGATTTATATTCTTGGAAATGTCTACAGTAGATCATAGTCTTTAACTGCTGAGGATGATGCAGGGAAGAGAGAATGTGTGTTTAGACAAGATGAATTGTGTTTGTCTTTCCACTTAGTTTTGAAATATTTATGTGTATTCTTGTAAAATTACATTAGGGAATTTGCATGTTATCCACATGCCACATTGCATTAAAGATGATTTGACCTTAAACTATATTAAAACAAATGTGTGACTGGCAGTAGGAGTACTGTACATGTAATGCTTTCTACTCGCAGATGCAATTAACTTTCAGTTATTTCCTAACTGCATTCTTGTGATCACCTTTGTACGTTACCATATTTCATTCCATTGTACAGATATAAAGTCTAATTGAATTTCTGTGCCAGATGAGTTGCGGAATCAGCCTCATGCAGTATTCTGTTTGGTAAGAACCAGTACTTGAGATTTTAAATAAAAGGCTGAGAAATTTTAAGTGAATAATAATTGGAGAATTTCTTCCTCAAATATGTTGCTGATTGATGACATCCTGTATAATCAGATACTTTATTTACAAATATTTTATTGGGGGGAAAACATTCTTGGAAAATTCCATGCTACTGGAACTCCAGATATTTTTGGGTTTTCATGTTCTATTGTGTTGTGGGTTTTAGTGTTACTGGGTTCTAGTAGTAAAAGCAATTCCAGTGATTAATTTTGTACAATATAAAACAAAGACCTCTTTTCGTATTTAAAATGCATACCTTTTTAGGAATTGTTTCAGCAGTTTGTCCATAAAGATAATTCAGATATAGGGAGTAATGAAATTGGGGTCATTGGTGTGTGTGGCAGTAGAAGTACAGGAGAGAGTCATGTTGAAGATCCAAGACCTTACATACTTTGAGTAAGTTCAAAATTCTGTATGGTTTATTTAATTTGAAGACTCCTGACACACGTGCTGAAGGAACACAGCCTGTAGGTCTCAGGTATGAAGGCCACCACTAGCACTGAATGGCAACTGCTTTTGATAGCTAATTGTTCCAGGAGCTCCAATTATTTTCCACACTGCCCACATGAGTGAGGGTCCAGCCCCACAAGGGTTAGGAGGAGGGCAACAAGCAAGCCTGCCCAATGTCCAAGCCAAAAATATTCATGATGGAATGCAGTAGAGAAAATAACCACAGTAAAGAACTTCATTTCCTTCATTGTGGCTCTGTCGCTGCACTGAATACTAGACCAGCTGAGTCCACTCTTCAGCAACTCCTGATAATGGAAAAGAGGCTAAAAATGTCACTGCTTGTCCCCTCCGGTTTTTGTAGCCTGAGACATTAAAAAAACCCAAATCAAAGCTGCAGTATTTCTCATTTGTCCCAGCTGTATTTATTCATTAGTCAGAGCTACCACTGACTGTGCTACCAGCTCAGCCACTCATTCCCCAGGTTAGTGTGTGCCTCACACAGCTCTCAAGTAGCAACACTCATTTATCTCAAAGTGGTATAACTGATATTTAAAGGTCAATATTAGCTCAAATCATCTGTGGGTTTGAGTGCTTAAAAACAACGGCAGCAATGTACACACACAAAGAAAATCTCTGGTCAGCTACTTTGAGTCTAAATGACTGCAGTTACCAAAAGTGAAGCCTTGCCTTTTGGGAGCTGATATTTCTTTTTTTTTTTTTTTTTTTTTTATAGGCAGAAAGCGTTACCATGTGAGAAACATCCATAATCTGTTTTTTTTATTAAACTCCGGAGGTTTTTCTTGTTGATAAACTTTCTTAACGTTTGATCACAATTAATGTGTCAAAAATTTTCTAGATAGATGTTATTAATATGAAGCACCTTAAGTTTATAAGAGAGAAACCAAAATGGCCAAGAAAAATTCTTCAGTTAATAAAAAATGTGTAAGTATTTATTTTATTTAAAATATCTCTAATACAATAGGAGAGATTGTCAAAGGACAATATCATTTGAGTAAGTAAACATTTATCATACATCATAAGCTACAGCAAAACTTCATGAATATATTCAGTGTAGGGTATATGGCAAGATGGGGTATTCCCTGGCCTAGCCATCACGGTTCTTAAGGTGTAGACTTCTCCTTTCCATTATTTCTGTATATGGAACTATGCGTCTACATTTCAAGTCCTTTCTTTGCAAGTTCAGTCACAAAAAGACAAGACATAAGTGTTATCTTCATTACTTCTTTATCTCAATGAAATGATTTGGCCTTGCAGGTGGGAAGACAAGGCTTATAATGCAGCTTTAAATTCTTAAATCAATTCTCTCTACCAAGGGGAAAATCCAGTAGGTAGACGTGTTTGTGTGGCTGTTCCCCACAGTGTACAGCTGTGCATGGTCTGGTGAGTTTCTGCTGCACAAAGCCTGCCACCTTTTGATCAACAGCTAATTAATACAATATTTAGAGTGTTGAGTGTTGTGTATAGTGGCTTTCCTGCAGAAATCACCAGGTTCTTAAACCCCTCCATTTGCAACCACACCACAGGAGTAGGTTTGGCATTCCTGGTACTAGTAAAACGATGTGTCCAGGGTCAAACAGATTTAAATGTATCAGAAGGAAGATGGCTTGTGCTCCGTTTCCTTACTGGTGCAAGTATTCATCTGCTACCAAAAGAAGGAATATTTTCTGAGCTCTTTTCTCTTTTTATAGAGTGATGGGAGTTGATTTTTTTCATAAAGCCCTTTTGTTATGCAATCTGTAAAAGAGATTTCATCAGTTTTCTTTGTGATATTTGAGTGGTCTTCGTCATCCTTTCTGTATTCTACAGCTGAAGACAATTAGAAACTTCCACTGACTTCACCCTATAACATGACAGGGTTTAGGACAAGAATTTCTTAAATTTAGACTAGAAAGGAGGGATTAAAGGTGTTTCAGTCCCATAACTTCCAGTAACTGCTTCAGACCTTTGAAATTTAAATTCAGTTCCTTCTTTTTTCAGTTTTTGGACCTTATTTATCACAGTTATCTAGAATAGGGCCTTAGCTGTATAAGCATGTCCTAGCTAGGCTGCGGAACTATCACTGATTATGGTATGTGTTTCGCTGGCTTGTATGTGTGTGTATCTCTGACCTGACAAGCTAATCTGGATGACCATGAGACTTCCCTTGGGACACAGGCTTTGGGGCTCCATGGGAGCTGGAGTTCTCCATGTTATGCTTGACATAGCAACTGTTTGAAATTACCTGTCAGTTGTCTGTTAACTGTGTTATTCTGATACTGATAAGTGCTGTTTTCGTTTGTGTTGTCAAACTGAAACAGTCATAGGGAGTTCAGTAATGGTTGACTGTGTAAGTGGGGTATAAGTCTGACGATAGAACAAAGAAAAATGGTTCAGTTCCTGGTCTTGGATTTGGCTTTCCCTTTACTTATGAATGCATGCCTGACTCTGCATGGCTTTAGGTGAAGAACTCCGTTACCAGATTAAGGGATAAAACATTATTCAATAGGACAGCTGCTCAGCTGCTATGCATTAACATAGCTCTGTGGGAGTCGACAGACATATGAAGGATTAAGATCCGCTCAGGGCCTGGCCTATCATCATTCTAAACATCATTTCTTACATAAGCCTTAAAAACCTTTCTTTGACATAATGCCAGGGAAAATACTAGGTAACAGCACAACTCTGGCCAAACTTGCTGCCCATTAAGAAAATATCTTACCCTAAGGAATGAACTTTATAAGCTTCTCCAAGCAGAATAATAAATAACACTGGGGAAGCTGACACTGTACCAGGGATGAGTGTTGTGGATACTCGTGTTTTAAGCATTTAGTATTTGTCTGGCAAAAGGAATTGGATTTTCTTCTGCTGAGTTTGATATTGGCAGCATTGCAAACTGGTATCGTTAACATTACTGTGATGTAGTCTGATCCACGTAACAGAGATGGTTAGTAGCCATGAGCATGTGGCAGCTTAGACTGCTTACACTCTTCAAAAGGCCTTACTCTGTCCAGCCTTTCATCTTGTCCTGAAGCTTCAGTTTGGACAGAACATGATCTTTCTGGGCCTATGAGACTCAACATGCAAGACTGAGTCTTTATTTTCCACATTATTCCAGGTTTCAGAAAACCCCAAAAGGTAGACAGAGCTCAGGCAGTGACAGGAACATCTCCCGTACATATCATGGGAAACTAAAATCATGCAGATAGGAAGTGCCACTCCGTTTTTCACATGCAATGAGTCAAGCTGCTTACAGATAGCACAGTTGGTCACCAAATGAATCCATATTATACTAAAGTGTAGGATTATCTCTTTTTTCCTTTCTGTGAGTTTGTTATTTCAAACTACCTTGTAGATGTTTGTATATTTTTGAAATGCCATCAGGAAGATTTGTCAGCTTTTAGTGACTTACAGAGATACAGAACGGAGAAGCACATTGCAACACTCAAATGTTACTTGCCATTTGGACAGGTTTAGTGCATGATAAAATGTAAGTTCTGGTGCTTCTGCCAAGAGTTCAAGAATAATTAATTAAAGATGTAACATAAGTAATGGCCATTACCTGTAATCTAATACTTGTATTATCCTCTATAAGGAAAAAGGCTGGGATGATTTGGGCTGGGTAAAGGTCAGTTTTTATATTTCAGGCTTCAGTAATAACTGAAATTTTACATCAAAAGCCATGTTCTAGTGAATCCAGAGTCCAGCATCCTTCTTCTGTGTAACTACCTTGATATGAAGTACCTAGAAATTCACACTGCTTTCATCATTTTAAATGCCTTTGTTTCTAAGAGCTTGTATTGGGTTTTTGTGGCAAGGGTTTGGTAGTGGGAGGGCTACAGGGGTGGCTTCTGTGAAAAGCTTCCCCTGTGTCTCGTAGTGGTAATGCCAGATGGCTTCCAGATGGACCCACCGCTAGCCAAGGCTGAGCCCATCAGTGACAGTGGTAGTGCCTCTGTAATAATACATTTTAGGAGATTGATGTGGGGAAGTCATCTTCACCAGAGAGAGAAGTGGAGATACGTGAGAAAGAGCCCTGCAGACATCAAGGTGAGTGGGGGAGGAGGAAAAGAAGTGCTCCAGGTGCCAGAGCAGAGATTACTCTGCAGCTCATGGTGAGGCAGACTGTGCCCTGGCAGCCCATTTAGGTCCATAGTTGAGCAGATACCCATGTGCAGTCTGTGGAGGATCCCACACTGGAGAAAGGGGATGACTGAATGAGGCTGTGACCCTGTGGGAAGCCACGCTGGAACAGGCTCCTGGCAGGACCTATAGCTCCATGGAGAGAGGAGCCCACGTTAGAGCAGATCTGCTGGCAGGACTTATAGCTCCATGGAGAGAGGAGCCCACGTTAGAGCAGATCTGCTGGCAGGACTTGTGACCCTGTGGGGGACCCACACTGGAGCAGTCTGTTGAACTGACCACAATCTCTGTTCGCTGTCCTGTGCTGCTGGGGGGAGGAATCAGAGAATTTAGGAGTAAAGTTAAGTCTGGAAAGAAGGAAGGGGAGAGGGGAAGGTGTTTTAAGAATTAGTTTATAATTTCCATTATCCTATTCTGATGTGATTAGTAACAAATTAAACTAATTTCCAGGTTGAGTCTGTTTTGGTGAGTGGTCTCTCCCTGCCCTTGTCTTGACCCAAGGGCCTTTCATTCTGTTTTCTCTCCCCTGTCCCACTGAGGATAGGTAGCGATAGAGTTGCTTTGGCGGGCACCTGGCTTCCAGCCAGGGTCAAGCCATTGCAGAGCTCTCTTTTAAAAATGGAAGAGGGTAAAACATGGGCTAATGATGACCCTGATCCCCTGAGATCATTTATTCAGTCTAAGCAATGCCTAATATTTCGCAGTTAAATGGGGCTGCTATGAAGTGAAAAAATACATAAAGGCAACAGAATATTTCCCTCTGCATATATCTCTGTATATATCTTTTATTTTTTTTTTAATCCAAGTTTATATTTTGATTAAATCTTCTTGCCTAAACCATCTCTTTCTTTGTGCTTATAAAGCACTGAACACAAATATTACCAGGGTATAAGGAGTGACCTCTATTTTATGTGGGAGTAAAATCCTGTTCATATTCCAAGTCAAAGAGGAATGTACCCAGAATGTCATGCTTTTTCCCTTCTTCCTCCTTTAAAATTATAATAGATCAATTCCTGTTTTATCTCTGCATCAGGGGAAGCAAGTGAAGGGAGCAGTTCCCTTTCTTGTGTCGGTTTTCCTCATTTTATTTGAGCTTGGTCGCTAATATGTAATTTGTTCTCTCTGACGATGTAATTGATGATTACAGTGTCTGCCTCCCTTGCTTTGTTAGAGGATCAGAGTTCTCTACTTCAGAAAGATACGCATGAGAATCAGGTGCTGTTATATTCACTATTTAGTAAAAATAGACTCTGTTAATAAAGGAATAACTTTGTTTTTCTGACTTCAGCAGTTTGGAAAATAACTTGCATTTGGCATGACCAGAGGGCAGTATGTCGGCTTCAGATTTCAGTAATATTATTGATTTGAATTGCGCTGTAGAAATATGATAATAATTATTAATCAGGATACCCCTAAAAATTATTTGATTATATAAAATCACTCTTCTGTAATTTAAAAGGTAGACGCTTTTTTGTTCATTTGTTGATTATTGTATTTTCATTTGCATGTATGAAAGGAGAGGCATAGGTAAAAGTGGGTGAAAATGTCTTTGATCGTTGGCCTTTTTGCTTTGCAATTACATAATGAAAAAGTGGTTATTTTTATTTTTGAAGTGCTTGCTAAACACAACCAAATGGACCGGACATGGATTTGTGTGATTTTTCTGTTACACATAAACAGGGGTTTGGCATCTGACGTGCTTTGAGGTCGGATACAATTTACACTCATCTGGTATAAATCTGCCTCACTCTCTTTGTAATAAGTATTTGCATAGAAGACTCTTGCATCACCTCAAATCACAAGACATTTAAAACTGGGGCAGAAATTGGAGACCTGATAGCAGGGGGTTTTATCGATGCATTGGAAGTGTAGAGTTTGTTTTACTGTAGAAGAGGCCAAGAACCCTCCACTGTATTTAAGAAACCCAGCATATGAACATTGCTACTATTTGATCAGTGGGAATTGGTAATAGGTCACCAGTTAGGTAAGTAGATGAATGGCTCTCCAGTGTTAACTAATGAGCAGGTTTTCAGGAAAGGGAAGATGCCTTCTAATTTTTGTATCCATGGTGGAAAAGAAGCCTTAGCACATCTGGGATGTCTTCTTAGGTTCCTATTTAAAACAAAAGGAAGCTTTTATATTATGTGCAGAGAAGTCCCAGCATCAAAGATTCTTCATAGGTTTTTCTTTCACATATTTTAGAGACAAAAGCTAGTGCAGATAATAATGTGATAATTCTTGAAACTAAAGCAGATGATCCCAGGATGATCTGCAAGAATGTCAGCTTCTGAGGTTTAGAGATTTCCTTCTGGTTTGCTCTGGCTGTACAGCTTAAGTAAGTTGTAACAACAGAAGCCTTCAGAAGGTTTGCTTTAGGGGAAGATCAGTGCCTGCTGAAATAACCTGGTGATTAGTGTGGAGGAGGAGTCTGTGGGGGGGAGCTGGGCTTGATCTAAACCGGGTTCTGTTTGGTCTAATTTTAGATGCTTAATTAAAGTCTCCTCAATTTAAAGGTGAAGTCTTAAAGATAAACATATCAAAAAATGAGAGGGTCTTTTCTTTCTCCAGGAGATACTTTTGTGAACTGTTTTGACTGTAAAAAAACAGTGATTTGGTAAAATTTTATTTAGCGTAAACTGGATAGGGTTATGGGCTGCCTGTTGTTTCCTCAGAACCACAGATCATTTCATATGCTTACTGATTGACCAGGCTTTCCTCGCATTTTTAGTAACTGTGTGATTACCATTTGGAATCAGGACCTGGATAAATGGTATTTGGTACTCTGTCTTCTTTAATGTTTATTAGGAAACTTTAATAAAGTTTCAAGATTTTAGGCCTTTACTGCTCAAAGTATGTGTTTGTGTGATTCCATCAGATGTGAATTCACTGTGGTCCCAGTTATGTGTGCAAACTGGTACCATTTTCTGACTTCTTAAACCTTAATTAAAAGCCTGACATGGCATAGGCCAGAGCTTTAGTGTGTATTTGGGTGTGTTGTGTCCACAATTGGATAAATACACTTTAAAGGTCTATTTGCAAGTATTGTCTGGTATAAAATATAGTGTAGGCTTTGAAAGAACTTACAGCCCAGGTTTTGCTTCTTATGTGCAGTTCCCATCAGTAGCAATTTAAAATATTGTGGCTTTTCATAGCAGAAACCAGTTCATGATTTCTTAAGATCATCTAGAGCTTAATTTGACAATGAAAATTCTGTATTTGGGTGAAGGACATTAACATGTTACAAACTTTTGGTATATAGTCTCAGAAATGGAATAGAAGATACAGTCCTCTGATAAGAAACTGCACATGGTACAGTAATAAGTCAAAAGCCCAGTGGACAGGATCTAGTAGATAAAGTTTCTTCCTGCCTGCCATTTCTAACATTTTTTCATTGATCACTGATGGTGTCATTTAAAGTCACTTAAAAATCTGTTTCTACTAGCAGGTATATCATTTATCAGACTAGAAAGCAGATGTAAAGGCAGCTTTATTAGCTGCTATTCTGTCTTAACGCCTCATCATTGGTTCTGCCTTATACTCTTCATTAATCAAATCCTCTGATACTTGTGTCATTTGCAATGGAAGATGGCAGATAAATGTCCTCTGAGGAACTTGGTTCTGGTTTGGTTCCATGTGTTCAGTGGTAAGACACAGTGTGTTCCATGAAGGAAGATTACACATACCCATCCTAGTTATGCCAAAAGGAGGTCCTTATCTGACTAGTGAAAAATCACTGTAGTTACAGTGGTTTCAGAGGGAAAACTCACCACCTCGGTTTTGCAACAGCTATTGGTGAATTCAATTCTTCTTGGAAAAGTGTCCTGCATAAGAAGTTAGGCATCTTATTAATATTGATTTGAACAGAGAAAGGGGCTAAAGAAGATTAGGGCAAAAATATAGTTGCCTAGTAAAGAGATTCTTCCCATGTTTTCACCATATCACAAAGAGGCAGTGATTAATCTGCTTTTACTGCTTTTCCCAGATGTCCAGTACATGCTGTGGGGTTTTGCATTCAAGAATATGAGGAGTTGCTAATGAGTTTATAGCTCTTGGCAAGCAAAGGAAAAATGTTTCTACGAGCCAGGAACATCTATCATTTACGGTCTACCAGAAAACAGTGGAATTGCCCCATCCCATTTGCAGTGCTAATTTACTGTAGTTTCCTAGAGAGAAGAGCTATCATTAGATGACATACAGTTTCTGCAATTAGCTGGTTAAGCAGCATTTCTTTTTTGAAGTAGCATAAAAATGACATGTTCAAGCACAGCGCATTAGATTTTCTTCTAAGTGGCTACTCCAGGGAATAGAATTTGTCCTAGAACATAAAGGTCATTGCTAATTGAAGAATGTCAATAATGGCCAGAGCCACTACAAAAATTCATATAAATCTGTTAGACCATTTTATATGTTCTTTCTTCAGTAATATCACAGGAGGTGATAGTCCCGTAAGTCACATTTTGTAAGTAGGAAAGTGCTCGACCTATCCTTCAAATACAGGCCTTGTTGAAAGAAACGTGTTAAATTACTACGTTTGTCCTGTAGCTTATTTCTTTTTACTCAGTATTTTTAATGGGTGTTCTCAAGTGGCCACCAAAAAAATATCAAGATGCACTTATTTGTGATCAGGGGAACAGTACAAATGAACAATACACATTTTGATACATATAAACTTCATCTTCTAAGCTGCAATGTCTGTAACTACTCATTGAGTAAATGGGTATGATGGGAAGAATGAAAAAGTCAAGGATGTAAAAGAATGAGAGTTCCTTGAAGGATGTAAAAGAATGAGGGTTTCTTCCTTGTATGCAGTGGAAAGATGTAACAGTTGTCTTGAATCCAAAGAAGGATAAAGCACCTGGGACGTGGAAGCGCAGGAGACAGGATCTATTTGAATTCTGACAAGTGTGTCTTCCATGTGCAAAAAAATGAAGGAGACAAATGGGTTTTGTCACCCCTGCTCCTCCTGCTGCAAGCATCTTGACTGTAGTGTGGCAGCATCTGTCATGTTCATTGGTGGAATCTGGCATTTAAAATACACCTATGATTGTAGGAGCATTGGAATGCACAATTCTAGTTTTAAAGCTTTGGTGAAATTTTAAAAAATAATGAGGAAATTTCAGAGTTCCTCTACATAGAAATTTAACCGATAATATAATATGCATATATAATATATACGTAGCATATAATTATCAGTTTTAAATGCATCAGTTAATTGCAACAGTAGTCAGATTGCCTTTACATGGCTTGCTTCTGCAAACTGGTTTTCATTGATGTTTCCTGGAGCTGAAGAACTCATTTCTCCACTTTTAAAAAAAATATGACAAAAAATAATTTTCTAAGATCAGAGCAGGATAGAACAGGATTTGGTGACCTGTGAGACTGCATGTTTCATTGGAAAAGAAGGTAGAAGTGGAGAACAGACTAAAAGCAGCTAAGAGGTGGTTTTTTTCAAGTCATGTAAACATGTTTGGGTTTAGTATTGAAAGTCAAATGCAGAGACTTTTTGTTTCTGTTTTACTGCATTTGTTTTATTTTCTGCTTACTGATTTGAATGCATCTACTCATTTCTATGTCACATTGTACCACGTGCAGATTTGTATCTGTCAGTGCTGTATGTTGATGCATCATGCGTCTTCTGCTTATAGATGTTATTTGTTAATTGGATTCAAAAACATAATACTGTCTTGCATGCAATTTCTTCTTAGTTTTGCTTTTCAAAAACTAACATATGAATATATTGATAGACTTTTTTATTCTTTATAGGTGGGCTGAATAGATTCAGAAGCATTAATATACAAGCTGCTGGTACAGTTTGTGTTTCTTTTCAGGAAGCTGCTCACCAAATCGAAGTAGGAAATGTTTTTTAAGTGCTGTGGATATTTGGCTCTCCTTACTGCTAGCTGTGATATTGCTCTCCTGAAGTACCTTGGGAATGACATGATCCTGTTTGTCACACCAGGAGGCATTCGTGATGGAGCGTTGCTAATTAATTTGATTGTGGGTTTCTGTGGTATTAAAGCATAGCATAGCAGAGGTGCAGATGGATTAGTGTGGGATTCAAATGCTTTGCTTCTTTTTTTTTTTTCTCTTCTCCTCAAAAACCCAGGTGTCGCTTCAGGTTTAGAGCAACCACTGGTTTGATCCTTAAATGTACAATTCATCCAAGAGCACTTGTCCTGTTGATAAATTAACTGATGGGCGTAGAGTTTACTGATGGTATTAGAAGTCCGCACAACATGACACAGCACATGATAGAGCTAATGTAAATTGATACCTCCACAGTGGAAATAGTAACTCAAGAGAGAAGGAAATTACTGTCTTCCTACTGAAAGTGCAGCAAAGGAAAATGTAATTAGCTTGTATTACGCCGTTTGGAAAGCAGTTTTTGAATGTTCCATAGTGCAAGGATGTAAAGCTATGTCAGTGTGGTGCCAAGCAGAAATAACTGAGCTAGCTCTGAAAAGGCAGTGCCTCTACCTGCAGCAATACATGCTTAAGAATCAAAGTGGAATGTTACTGTGGCATTGTGAGGTGTTTAACAGCTCAGAAATGGCTCAGATACTTCTTTTCTGAACTATGCTTCTGAGGCTATGTAGGATTTGATGTTCAAGCATCCACAACATCTTTCAGCAATACATGTCCATATACCTGTTTTGTATCAGAAGATGTTATGGCTGTGAGAACAAATCAGACTTTGGTTTGTACAACTAAGACATTTTATTCTGGAATTCCTGGGACAAAAATTTGTATAAATGGCCTGTAGCACCCACATGGCTTTTTTCTGGCACTTGTGCATGTGGTGTATTTTCTGCAGGAGTGAAAGTCACTTGAAAAGCTCCTAAGAAATGTTAAACTCCCTCCATATGCACAAATAAGCAGTATGAGTATGCTTGGTAGATGTGTTCACCACCTGCCTCTTTGGTCAGTGCTATGAATTTGGGTTCATGCCAGTTCAGACATTTACACCAGGCTCTGCTTCCTGGTATAGCAACACCTCGTTAGAGGTTTCTGAGCCCATCAGTTAGGTGCAGCGATAAAATAAGTTGCATTAAAGGAATTCTACAATTTATCTGTACACTGGCAGTAAATATGTCCAGGTTTTGTGTAGATAATAACAGCTTGGGTATGTGCAGAGGGATCCATCAGCATGTCAGATATTCAGAAACCTGTGGTAACAGTGGAAATCATGTACTTGTGGTAGCTTTATTTAGCCTAGTAATTCAAATTCCAGTAGTAAGCATTTAAGTAGTGTATTTTCATTCAGGTGTGCTGTAAGATTTCACAGGTAATTCACTGCTATCAACCAAAATACTTAGAGGCCAGTCAGACCTTTTCCATAAGAAATAAAGTTTGGGTTGTTTTTTTTCAGTCCAGCTGTGTATTTTTAAGACTTCTGGAAGGATGACTCTGTAATAAATCCATCCTGCCCATGTGAAATGGAATAACTGAATTTTAAGGCAGGACTGAAAATAATCATATATGTATGAATTTTGGAAGTGTTCAAATAATCAGCCATTCTGTTAGGCCCTGGATAAGGCAAGAAAAAGTATTGTATCAAAACTTCAGAATCTGTTGGCACATTATAAATAGGTTTGAGATGATGGCAGAAATATGAAAATACTTTGGTTGTACAAGTTGCAAGTAAAAGTATTACAGAGAAAAGAAACAAAAAGCAATAGCCAGACAGAAAGCCAACATCCCAAAGCACCCAAAGTAGACATGGGAGAATCCTAACAGCAAGAGCTGCAAGGATTCAGTCTTCCTGTTTTACTGCTCCCAAAAATACTCAGTTTTGAAGGTCTCTGTCAGTAGGTATTTGTCAAAAGTCAGCACAAGAAAGCCTTTTTTTTTTCTCCACTTAGTTTTGACTCTGAAATACTACAGACAGAGATAATCAAAGGTACCAAAAATGACAAAAGAAGAGATTCATTGTAAGAGTTCTTATATTTCTCTTAGGGCTTGAGTGGTAGCGAAACTATCATACAAAGAACACTGTGCTGGACCAGTTCATTTTGGCAGCTACATCTGGAATGATTCCAGAGCAGCTCATCTTTTATTCAAAGAAAATTTGAAAAGGGATTTCACTTGGCATAGTGTCTCATCTATAGAACAATGAAAGCAAAAAAGTAAATAAAAACAACTGCAACAATAAAGGCATGTCAAAACACTAAGCCACACTGAAAAAACCTGCTTAAAATTGACAAACAGAAAGGGAGATGAAATAATAGAAAAAATAATGAAAAAACAAAGGAGTAAGTGAAATAAAAGCAAGTAGGAAATTACATGTCAGAAAAAGAAGCACAATTGAAAGGGGAAACAGAAGAAGCCGCATGGAGAGAGCAAATAAAGCAGAACAATATTGAAAATCAATTTAAAGGTGAAAAATATATGATCTGGGGAGCTTGTTTCCCTTAAAATAATGTAAAACATTAAATCATGTATTGCTTGAGGTGCAAACTGAAATGGTTTAGCTTTATTCACTAATATATGGATTATTTTTGCATAGACAGGGAACTGTGGAGATAATTTGACCACTTAATAACTAATTGCAGTTAGTTGAGATTGTTAAAATGTCCAGTGAAGTCTTAGCTGATTTCAACAAAGCTTATGCCTTTGAAATAATGGAAATGAAAAGTTAAAACCAGACATGCCCATTACTTCTTATACTCTTAACATAATGCAAACTGTTAGTCTGTTTCATGTTGGTTATTAACATATTGTAAATGAGATGAAAATGAATGAATGAATGAATGAACAAATGAGCAACATACTAAGATGCACCTGAGTACCACAAACATGAAATCCTACTGTCCGAATTCCAGACTTTTAACCTGTCTTTTGCTACTTAATTGTGCTCTGTGGTTCATCTCTTTCAATGATGTTAGGCTTTGCTAGCTGCTAGCTGTAAACATAGCTTAGTGTGAACTAGGAACACTTTTCATTTGGTGCCAAGAGGAATATTGGCCATGGGAGCATAAAACTAAGCACAGGTAATTTAGCTCACACCCAGGTGGATTTTGCAGCTTCCTCGAAGCTCCTAGTATCCTGGCTAGGCGCCGGGTAAGTGGCACACAGTACAGGGCCACTGAACTGGCACTGTTTGCTCCAGAACTCACTTGTAGCTGGGTGCTAAAAGCAAGATTTGGGAAATTGTGGTGACTGTGAAGCAGAGAGGTAGCAAAGTCTGTCATCATGGGTTTTCAATGCTTTGCTGTTCTAACCTAAGAATTCTAAAGTAGTGTATGCCAGTTGACTGAAATAGTGTGCTCCAGTGCCAACTCACTTGGAAGAGGCTGCTCCTTGTCTCTGCAAGCACCTTCTCTTGTATGGGTCCAATAGAGATAAACTCCTTATCGGATGTCTAGGCTTATTTAGACTTTCAGGGAAAGCCTTGTTAGAAAAGAAGGTTACCCAAATCACGGAAACTTATCCTGAAATAGTAGAAGTGCAGGATGGGAAAACAGTTGCTTAGGGCTTGCAACTAAAGTATTATCTTTTATAAAAATCATCAGCAACAGAAGTGGTGAAAACTTTGAGACTGGGATCTAAGAAATTTGCCTGAACTGGGCAGCTGATTTGAGGGAAGTGAAGTAAGTTTCTACTGGGGACTGAAGTTACCTCATTTTAAAAGCAGAACATGAGAAGAGAGAGAAATGGATTATGCTTTTTTGTATCATTTCTTATGTGCTTCACTGCAGATGTTTTCACAGTTAAAGTGTATGTTACAGCCCACGCTTCTGTTACCTTTTTGTAAATCGCACTGGAAATTATGCTGCCATTTATAGTTAGGGACTTGAACATTCTTTATTTCAAGTGGGTTTATAACTTCAGTAGGTCATTGTAACTGAGCTGAGAATGTAAGTACAGCTGAATTGGCCTTTTCATATACATTAGAAATACTTGTACAGCTCTGCAGATGCTGTTGTCTCTTAAATTCAGCTTATACCCTTTCCACCAAAATGTATGGGAGTTGTGCATCTGTATGTAAGATACCTGACGTAGGCTGGAAGCCTGTTTGGTATTGCATTGAGTTTCCTTTTTGAGGACCAGCAAGGAATGATCCTACTCACAGCCTCCTGAACGCTGCATACAGTTTCTCTGATAGTCAAAGCAAGGAGCTTTTCATGTTCCACTTGTTAGAGAATGATTTGGATTTTCACTATCAGAGTAAGATAATTTAAGTTTTAGAACAGGCTAAAGTTTTATTGTCATAATCCAAATTGGTTTACTTCTTTTGAAGACATGTTATAGCTTGACAATATTCTTTCCTAACTTTGGTTTTTGTCCCCATAGTGGAGTTCAGATTCGGATTACTTTTCAGCTGTAGGTGAAGCTGCAGCTTCCCATTATTCTGGATCAAACACTTGTCACAGGCAGTCAGAACAACGCTGTGCTTTCCTTGAGGTGGAAGAGAAGCTCTCATTTGATGATCTCATGAGTTCAACGTGAGTTCCCATCACACCCAGAGCCATCCATTTCTGTGCCATGCTGCAACAGAGTGCTCCCTCAGTTATACTAATGCAGCTCTATATGGAGTCACATTGTGAAATGGATCAGCAAAATCATCTAGGTTAAACCAAAGCAAATAAAACCCCTGCAAAATAGGTGTAAGGGAAGCGCTCATAATTTGTGTTGGTTTGAAGTCTTGTGTCTTTCATGTTTAGCTTGGGCTTACTAGTTCTTTGAGCTCTGGAATAGCATCCATCATCATTCCTTCTGACAACATATTGTTAAAATCTTAGGACCCTTGCAGGATTCCTAATCTTCACCTATGTCTTCATCTGGTGTCCCAGGCGTGCACTCCTGTGCTTTCTTTAGCAGCTGCATAGTGCAGCTTCTCTCCCCCACATAAACGTCCCACTGTTGTATTCTGTATCGTACTATTGCTGAAATGATAAACTGTTTCTGCTGCGAAGAATGTTAAGTTAGTCATATGGTCGATGGAGAGTTTGGTATTAAAAGCAGTTAATATGTATTACATTTCTGACCACTAAACACTATGTGGAAAAACTAATGGGGGGAGGGTGTTTGTGTGTGTGTGTGTGTATATATATATATGTGTGTAAAAGAAAAAAATGCACCCACCCTCAAGTCATGTTTCTGTTTCATAGCACTGTAGAGCATATTTTGAATCAGAAGAGCTTAAATATCACATATGAAGCCATTTTCCATTTAAAAATTATAATCAGTTAGAGTTTGGAGGAACCCGTAAGACTCATTCACAGCTCAGTTATCTTGCCAGAGTCTCCTTTTTCATACTAAACCTATTTTCCAAATGCTGACAGTCATAAATAACTCTCATCCAAAGGTGGTCACTAAAGTATAAGTCTTAAACTTTTGGACAGAAACATATGAAGGATTTATGAAGTCAGATAGAAATACATAAGAGACTTGCAGTCTGTCAAATCACCTGAGATTTGCAGGTTGGACTCTGCTGAATTAAAAGTCAAATTCAAAAAAGCTGCTGAAACTATATTCTGGTCTCTTTGATCCCTTCCCGCTATTCAAATTAGACTAATGGTTTGTCTTAAGTTCTGCTGAATGTTCAATATAGGCATTTATAGGCTGCACAGACAATGTGAACAATAAACAACTTCATTAATAATTACATAAAAAATTATTCCCATGTAAGCAGATTCTGCCCCGTCCACACTCATTCCAGTTATTTGAAATAATGTAGTGTTCAATTTGCAAAGCAAAAATAGCTGCTTATTATGGTGGGAACAAGATGCAGATTGCATTAGGATGGCATTTCATCTTATCTGTTAGAGCTTCTGGGACTGTTCTTTCCTTCTCTTATTTCAAAAGGAATTCATTATGCTGTGATGTACAGCAAGGAGTACATCTCCCTTTATAAAATTATTAAGCTGCTTTACAAATACAATTGCCTTCTTTTGCTGTTGTTTATAAGTGAGAAGAAAAACTGAATGTTAAATAGAATTATTGTAAAGTATGTGCTTATTCTCCAGGAGTGCGTTTTCCATTTTCTCATGAAGTACTGATGTGCTCTAGTGTGTATTATTAATCACATATTTTATGTATCTAGGAGTAGTAGAAGCCCCAGTTGGGACTGGGAGTCGTACTGTGTGATTGCTGCACACACATGCAGTAGTAATAAAAGAATGAAAGAGGTCCTGCTTCAATCTGTACAGAAGGTTACTGCCAGCACAGCTAAATACCACCTTTTTGCAGGCCTTGTGGAGCAACATTTTCGTTCAGATTTTGTTAACAACATTGTTTCACTGTCACAAAGCCCATGTGAAGTAATTGCTGCATCCAGTTAAATCACAATAACTAAATAGCAGTGGATTTTGTTAAAAAATAAATAAAGTGGGAGAATTCCTGGCAATTTTCAGCCTGCTTTATAGGTGACTCTTGTGTTAATTCTTGATGGTGTTGTAACCCAGGAGAGCTTAATTTATTGGGTAGTATCTGAGGAGATCCAAAAGGAAAGTTCAGTAATTGATTTCTTTCTGATGAAGTTTTCATATGTGGGACTCTACCAGGTTCCACGGTTTACACGTGGAACAGCTGAAGGTGGCTGGAACGAGATATCGATTGAGACAGTTACAATATCTTGGCGATAGTTAGCTCTCTTGTTTTCATTCATCTTATCTAAAAGGACAGCAGTGTACATCTTAATGCCCAGGATGTGAAAGAAAGCTTCCTGAGGCTGAATCTGGGGCAATCTGAGATGATATTTCACAGCATCAGCAGGGTTAAATGGTTACATTGTTTTTCTTTTTCCTTCAGAATAGAGGAGTAATTATGAAAATATCAGGTAACTGATGGAAAAGTCTGAATGAATAATGAAAAAATTGGGGACCGGTAATTATCTAAAAATCTAAAGTTTCCAGTCTGAAAACTCTGTAATACTTGACAGGCTGTGTATCAAGGTTAAATTAATGGAGTGCAGTTGCTCATTCCTGTCTTCTCTTCAGTGTTTCATTTTGGCTGTTAGTAAGAAAGACAGTAACAATACCTTGGATGCATTGCAGAAAAAGTTGCATTTACTAAATTCTTCATTTTGTACAGTCTGTGTGATGGGTACATGCCTATCACACTGGTGATACGCAACAGATGCTACATTTTAATTCAGTATTAAGTGATGAGATTGAGGTGATTCAAACTACATGACATTCTGATGACCTTTGGTAAAAAAACAAACAAATAAAAATCCCCAGAGGTCAAAAAGAAAACTTCAGATGTTGGTAATACCTGAAGTTAACCAACTATTTCAGTCAAGGGTTATTTTTTGGTTTTATAACGAGTGGACAGTAATAGCAATAAATACCTGCAGTCTGTATTAGCTAACGTGTAAAGAGTAAATACATCATTAGGTTCAGAAATGTGCTTCATTAATCTTAACAAACTTAAAAGTGATGAAGGATAAAATCTGTCACACCTCTGTAAGATTAATTTTAACTGCATGAGAATATTATTGACGGCTACACTTGAGCACAAAGTCCTCTCTGCCAGAAACAGAAACATCAAGGACAATACCTATGTAATTTTTATATACTGTTTTGTCAATGTGTCTGACCTGTAATCAGAAAAAGACCTTTCCAGTAACAAAAGTGCAGTTAGTTTCTAGCCTCATTAATCCTCAGGCAACCGAAGGAGATGTCCAGCGTGGTTTTGAACTGATTTTTTCTGATAAAGGTTTTTGTTCCTTTAGAGCTAGACTGAATTCAGTCTACTCACCTGCCCAGTTAAGTGATTTGCTGCTAGATGGGAGTGATTTTAAATGAGTGTTATACGGAGAAGTATTTGCAGTTGGAGTCTAGGAGAAGAAATCCTTATACCTTTTCAATATCCTATCTTCTCCACAGCATATAAAAAAAAAAATTAGTAGAGTTATTAAATGATTTTAACATAGGCACATCATTGTTTTTTTGGAACATTGTTGTCTGTGTCAAAGAAGAGTTGGTACCACCTGGGTCTTGATTTGACTGCAGAAATGATTTGCTTGTATTGGCATGTTCATTCAGTATTTTATGTCATTTTATGCAACATTCACTTTTTGTTTTGTTTTATTTTGTTTTGTTGGGTATGTTTGCCACAAACAAAGACATACTGGCTAATGAAGTTGAAGTCTAGTTTAACAAAGGAATTTCTCTGGGTTAGACACCAAGTTATTACCAACAGCTGTTAATTTCTTATGCAGTAAGTATGTTCTGTCTTATTTCCTGCTGATACTGTTCTTTGTTCTTTCATTAGACAGATAACTTGCAGTATGAGATAGATGGCTATCCTGCAGTAACTAAATCACACCTATGTATGTAGATGTATATTACAGACCTGACGTACATATATTTTTCCATACACAATTATAATCTTAGGGAATTCTTTTGGTAGCTCTGCTATTATATTTTTTGTTTTGTCACTGACAAATGGTAAGAATAAAATAAGTTGTAAATTCTCATTGAACATTGTATCCTGTTAGTGTTGTATCCTAGTTAGTGTTTCCTAGTATTAAAATGATGTCAGCTGACTATGCTAGGCTTTTAGCAGAATAGTGGTCTATATGGTGTGTATTTCTGAGTAATAATATTTATAATAAATGATATTTTAGCTTTGATGTTATTGAAATACTAGTTTGACTGTAAAAATATAAGTTGCACTATGATTTGGAAAGACATGATTGTCTTTTCATCCTATACCATTGATTACATGAAGAATTATGTAAGATTATAGCTGAGTTTTTGACCAAAGCATATGAAAGTATTATCACAATGATCTGTTAAGGATTAGATGTTTTAGATCTGATGAGAAGAAGAAAAACTAACCAAAGTGAAGGCCATCTGCTCCTACAAAATGAATAGAGAGCTGTTGTCTTGGGAGAGTTCAAGTTTATTTCAGTTCAGGAAGGAGGGGATCTGGAATCTGTCATTACAGCCCGGTTTGTACAATTTTCTTGAGAAGGAATTTGAATAGGATGTGTACAATTACCAGATTTGTGATAAGGGCCGCAGAGACCCTTTAAGGCAGTTGTGTTAGTGCATAGTAGGATCTGAATCGATGCAAGAGCTATCTTTGGAGGAAGGGCATTGCAATACTGAAATCAGGCCTCAGAAATGGTTTCTGTGTAACCATGAGGGGTGCATCTTCTTTCTGTGCATTCCCAAATGCAACTTTCCTGCCACTTCTATATTTCTCAGTAGAACAGAAACCTGTTAGAGTGTCTTTTCAAGCATGTTTGTTACCCTGCATTTTATGGAATCATACAATGATATGAAATGCAGGGTAACAAACATGTTTGAATATTCCATTATGCGTTCTTGCTTTTTGGAAGTTCGGCAGTTACCAAGTTTTGTGGAGAAATAGATTTATAGTTGTAGCATTTCTAATGATGTTATGTCAAGGCTGCGGAGTAAAAAGAAAACGGGAAAGATTTAACAAATTCATATGATTGTTTGTGACTTCTAAGTCAAAGTCTTGTCATGAAATGTGAAAGGAGGAAATGTCACTTGCATGGTAATTTTACTTCAAGTGAAATGTGGGCTTTTAGTATTTTTAGCACATAATTGTCAGAGCAGAAACACTTAGGAGATTATTATGGACTATCTTCCTGTCAATATTTGATTTTCAGGGTTTGGTTATGGAGCTTCAATACTTTAATTTTCTGCAGGGTCTAATCTGCTCAGAGTTTCTTTTCTTTTCCCCACAGATCTTACATATACATAGCTTCTTAATGCTCCTGGATGTAACACTACTGATGGAGAAAATTATCTACAGTGTAAGAAAGGAGCCAGCTTGGTGTTTCTTTGATTTCCAGTTCTGCCCATGTTCTGGGGCAGGAGGCAGACATCGCTTCAGTGTGCATCATGTAGTAGATTACCTGTCAAGACAGATCCCTGTAAGACCACCATGTTTCTGGTGGCATCCTTCTGACAGAATGCAAAGGCAGGATACACACAGTTTTTCTCTGAAGCAGAACTCTAGGGCAGAATAGGCTCTAGTCTATTTGTGCAACTCTAGTGCACTTGGCAACAACTAATAGGAAGGCAAAGTAGAATCAGAATAATTAAGGAATATTTAGGACTGTCATTCTGTTTATAGTTTGGCAGACTGATGTTGTATCTTGCATGTCTCCAGTGCAGCTTTCACCTTTGGTCCTGTTCAGCTGGGGTATTTCTCAGAGAAAAGAGATTAGCAGTGACACTGTTCTTTCTCTTGCAAGGAATATTTCACACCACTGCAGGCTCTGGTGGCATGGAAATATGCAAATCTATGAGGAGATGGTCACATTCGCACTTTGGGCTTTCACAAGCTGAGCGGAAAGAGGGTTCCCTGGAAATGTGAGTAGAGTGCTACAACACAGCTGCTGCTCCATGCGCTCCTTTTCATTTCATAGTTGTATGGGATGTAACATCCAGGATTCCTAAAGTTCTGAGGAAAAAATGTAATGCTTTAATGTCTGGGTTTCCGTTTTGAAACATCATCATAAAATGAGATAGCAGTAGTATCTTGGTAATATCTTTTCTTGAGGGAAAGAAAATCCATGTTTGCCAAAAAGCTGTACTACTTTCAGAAATATTTTGTGTTTAAAATGTGTCATGGGCAGCTCTAGCAGCAAACCTACCCCTAGTGCTGTTGAAGAGTAAGATTTTTCACTACATAGCCACGCAGTTAAATGCAAAGATTCAGTCAGAATTAGAATGGATTGGTAACCAAACTGTGAATCACTGAGATGCCTGAAAAACCTTTGTCCTAATCTGCATGCAAGACAAACATAAGTAAATGCCGTTATGGATAAGTTAGTTGTAAATTCTGTATTGTTTTATAGAGCCTTTACAGTTTAGGGTGTTCTCTAACACTTCTTGAATACACTTGACTGATGAGATTACTATACATCTGCCCAAGCATCTTTGTGGAAGACGTAAGTCACAGGCTTTTATAAGAGAAGATGCACAGCAAAGGCCATCATCTGGAAAGAAAAAGTCCCTGATTGCATCCTGGAAAAATTATGGCCTCTTCAGTTATCTCTTCTTTGGCACAGAGACATTGCTGTTGAAAAGCATGTACCTTCCTGAGATCAGCAATGTAATTTTCAGATTATAATTTAGGAAATAGAAAGCAAACATGACTTAAGCCTAAACGCAGGACCCGGGAGACATTATGAGCACTGTAGCTATTAATTTTCTGCACAGAAGAATAAATAAGACAAAGACTTTAATTGCCTCTCTTTGGGGTGCATTTGACATTACCCCTCTGCCACAGCATGATGTTGCTTGTTTTCTGGGCAAGAGTCAGACCACCTCTGCTTTCAGCAGTGCAATTCCCAGTGATGCTGACTGAGAAGAGGCACTGTGGTTTTAAAATTAGTGTCGTCTTATTTGTCTTTTCAAGTTCATTTATGTCAGTTGCCACCAGAGCCAGAGTGCAATCTCTTTTTAATCATTTCTTCATTCCCCCTTGAATGGTCACAGTATAGCTGGCTAGAAACTGAGATTAAAAGCTCCACTTAATTTGGTTGCCTTCATCAGGAACTTCACTTACTACAGAGCCGCTCTATTAGACCACCGATATCAAGGCAGCTCAAGACATTAGCTGTCAAAGTAACTCTCCATAACCACTTGCTATTTACATGCATAACATGCCTCCCTGTTGAGACTAAAACTGTAAACACGTTTCTAGGAGAAAACTACTGGCTTAACCTATGACAGAAACTTTTCCTTTTTTGCTTTTATGCGATCTGGAAAAAAAACCCCTTGCTGTCACAATGAAGGCAAGAAGCCCCATTTAAGAAGAACTCATTGCTTTAAATGCTTCCACAAAAGTACTTTGATTTTACTTTTGCATAAAGGTTATAATTTTTTTGCCTTTCTTCACTCCTGTCTACCCCATAGCAACTGTGTTTACATGCAAAAAATAAAATCTGATTGTCTTGTCTTGCGGTATGACAGAATCACTGCTTCTGCTGCAGCACTAATAGTTGGTTATTTATACCTTTGTGCTAATTCAGCTCTGCTGAATGCTGCTTTGGAAGGTCAGCTTCTCATCCATCTGTGACTGCTACTCAGCGGAACACATGAGGTGTCTGTTTTCTCCAGATCGACCGAACAGCTACTGAATGAAAGACAAGCTTTTTACTTCCTTCACCCTCAGTTCATTCCTTCTTCCTCAAGGCACATTAAAAAATGAGAGCTAGTCCACTGATAGCATGAGACTGTGGCCTAAAACTATTGACAGTATTAATACTTTCAGGTGATCTGTGGTCTAGAGGTGTTTGCTAACACCATATGAAGGATGTGGGCAGATATTCTGTCACAACTTCTGCTGGTGAAACTGTTTGAATAATGTAACCTGGTTAAACAGATGCCCAGTTCAGAAGCTATTTAATGTTTTAAGTTCCTGGTTATGACAGTAGCACAAATAAGGCTGTAGTATAAGTGAATAGTTGCAGAACTAAGCACAGAGCAAATATAGACCTATTAGCTTCTGCAAGCAGATCATTATATTTTCTGAGATAAACTGCTAAAGTATATCGTTAGACATGGGTGGTCATCTAACTGTGTAAGAAAGTTCATTATTCAGGAATTTCACAATCTTATCCTCTTGGTATGAGAGTTAGCGAGGTGTATTAGAAAGGCACTACTCACCGCATTGGCATCAGATGGAATTCATCAAGATTAAATTTATTCCAGCACATTTAGAAAGTAATTATGTTACTTTAAGTTAATTATGTTATGCCAGTCTAATATTTTTTCCAGTTAATTCAGAACCCAAAATTCTGGGTTATGGCAGGCTAAGGTGGTGGTATTAAGGCAACAACTCTGTGAGCTTCTTGTCTTTTATTCCACATATATTCTGATTTTTAATTCCTTACTGAGTTCAAAAGAGGACATGGGGAAGAGTGTATGTATGGTTGTATTACTGGAAAGAAATCTGTCTATGGAATCCTAAGTAGGCAACTTCTTAAAAAAATAGAGGATATTTCAGCTAGGCAGAACTCAGTTTATGCAGAAAGATAGATTAGGTGACCTATTAGGAGTTTTTCTGTTTTGATTTTATGCTTCTGAGAATACTATGCTTGCCACCAATGCCTGAAAGTCATTATTCCAATGTTCCTTTTCTGCTGATGAGAGAAATGCCCCTCAGAGATTTCTACATGTTCTCAGCATCTAAGAGATGGCAAATTAGGAAGGGAAAATGGGAGTAAGTTAAAGGATATTGTAGTGCCTAAATGGAAAAATAATGGATTCCCATATCAGAATATCCCATCTACCTATGAAAAACCTGAAAGGTTATTTTGATATGAGGTTTTTCTTGACTCATTTTCCTCCTGTGTATATATTGAGTAGAAAATGAAAACAATAAAACAAATTTGAAGGTGCGTGAATAAAACAACAACCAGTAAATGAAATCGATCTGTTCTGGAAGCGCTGCTGCTGTAGATGCGTTTCTTGCTAGCTGGTGGTGCCCCAGTCCACAGAAGAAAGTTGCCCTTTCTAGGAGTGGGAAGGCAGTGTCCAGAGTCTGTGCGACACAACTACTCTCCTCTTCAGTGTAAAGCAGGCAGCACTTGCAAATGACCTCAACAGAAAAAATTTGGGACTGTCCCTAGCAAATTATACAGAGGGCTTACTGCCTAAGGAAGTGGTAAAGAGTACAAATTTAGTCAAGGCTAAATAAGAATGTTAGGATTGTGCACTCCAATTAATAGTCTGAATACAAAAAGATGGTTATTGCAAACATAACAATTTGTTTCCAGTTGTATCTTTTAGGCAAAAGGCAGGGGCTGTTTTTTTTTTTCCAATTTTATTAAAAGAAGACAGAAAAGCAAATGCATTTTGTAACTCTGAGGTTGCATATATTATATTCTGTAGCATCTTTTAGTTAGGAGAAAGATGCAGAAAAAAACCCTAAAGCTAGAGATGCCGAAGGTTCCTTAGAGTAAGATGTGAAGTGTTCTTTGGGGAAAAAAAGCTTTCAGGGCTATTTCTGAACAGCTTTTGGACTTGTACAGAAATTAGCTATGGAGGGACTGTAACAGTATGTACTGTACACATACAGCATGGAAATACTGATTGGTTTCATCACTATAATTGAGATACTTGAGTCATATCATTCTGTTAATATAATTACTTAGAAGAAACTTCAAGGACAGAAACTTGGAGTAGCAGAGTAGTTCCATTGTATGTAGCCTATTTAATAATAAGGATTTGAAGTGATATTCTCAGCTGTTCTAATGGAGTGGTGCTGCTCTGCACCACCTGATTCCCACCCTGAAATTTTTCAGCCTATTACTAACTGAAGGTTTAAAGCTGTAGCCAGTGACTGTCATGAGTTTAACTGTGAAGTCCTAGAACAGAAAACATGCCACACAGTTACCACTGAGACTGTGTCTCTGACAAGGCTGGGACTTCAGGAAGCTCTACACAACAGGACTTTTAGAAATTGTTAATTGTTTCTTTCAAGAGGAAGACACTTGGACATTCACCTAACATTCAGCTCTGTATTCTCCAGAATAATTACTGACATGATGTGAGGACACTTTTCATGTTGCCTTTACCAGAAGGCAGCCCACAGAGAATTAGTTCAATGTTTTGGGCTTCCTGCAATCTCCTTTCCAAATAATTAGTTCAATTAGAACACAAATTTATCTTTTAACTCTAGTTTCTTATGTTAGAGGACTTGTATGGCAAAGCTTCACTGCTGTTCATAATTTTTATAACAGATAGCTTCAGAGCTATTTATTGTACAACATAAAAGAGCAACAATGGCTTTTGATTGCTAGCCTTTGATAAAGACTAGATAAGTTGTCAAGCAGATGGATTGGGAGATGATAAAAGAGATCAACCTTAAATATGGCTTGCCACAATGGGAAAACAAAACTTTGGCAAATATATTCTAATTAAGTGTTTATATCTGGAAATGGGCTAAATTGAAGATTTTGAGTTAAAACTGTTGACCTTATTGGTTAAAAAGACACAGATTCTGTATTACAGTGGCTAGGATTGTTTTTTTTTTGTGTTTGGCTCATATCAGCATCATACACTTTTTTATAAAAAAGCACAGGACCATTGTTCTTGGAGCTGTGGAGAATCCCAGAAGGTGCCAGAATGCAGGTGGCTTTCCAGAGTTGCAGTTTGGAGAGGGGGAGGAGCCTCAAGGGCACAGGCTTCCAGACTAACTCCAGCAGAAGTGTGTGTCAAGGATGGCTTAGTACATGGAAGTATAGCACAAATGCCAATATTAGAATCGTTACTGAAAAACACGATCTTGAGTAACACCAGTTTTAGTACTAATACAGATGCACATATACTGACCTGTGTTTTTGTGGCATAACCATTGTTTTTTCTATGGTGCTGTGAATTTACACTACCAAAGAGTAAATAAGGATTTATATCATACACACACACCCACCCCCACACACACACCCCCACCTCTTACCCCATTCGCCACTTACCTCTGTTGCAAATCTGAAATACTACATTGAAGTGAGGCTACACTGTGAGAATGGGGCTAAAGATCAAGATTTTCATGACCTCCTTTATCTCTAGAATGCTTACAGTACTTCCAGAACAGGAGCATTTTCTTTGAATTATTAATTTACGCATATTTCAGATCATAGTTCTCTGAAGAACCTCTCCTTCGCGGGAGTGATTGGCTTGTAATAAATTTTGTTGTCTCTTTCCTAAGCAGCACCGCTGAGGGATGATGGTGGGAAAGGCAGAGCACACCTTTTTAATGAAGGGAGGTAATACTGCAGTAGAATTGCTGCTCCTTGTCTGCACATTATTCTCCTCCTGTGCTATTTGCATCCTGAAGGTCTGAGTTACTCAGCAAACACAGGTGCTTTTAAAGGCATCGTTATTTCTATGTGCAATTAAGCCAAAGGATTACTTCTAGCTATACATTCTAGCTCTGAAGTTCAAAGCCAGAGGTTTTGTGCCCATTCATATTCTATGCATTTTGGCTTCAACTTTCATAAAAGTTAAGTTGTCTCCCTGCATGAACACTCTAATTCAACATAAAGAAGAAAACTAAATTAGGAGATGAATGGTTTAAGTGAACTGTTAAATTTCAACCCTGACTTTAATTAACTGGTGATTATGTTTCTAAGTACCTGAAAATTAAGCTTCTATACATTAAATACATATTAAAGGATAATGCTTAAAAATTAACTAGTTCAGCTTTTTAGGGTAAAATAAAATATATGCATGCTTATATTCATATTTTTGGTATTTGATTAGGATTCATCAGTAAACCTAGCTTCTAATGATCCTTTTTGAACATTTAGAAGCATCTGTGAGCTTGTGCTTCATGTACTTGACATGATTCTGGCCTTTTAACTTTTAAAACATTTCTCCAATTAAGCTATTCAAGCCCTTGAGGCTGTCCGCAGCTGCTGTGAATTGATTGTTCCCATGATGATATTTAGAGCCCCTTGATGAAACATGAGAGGGCAAAACCCAAGCATTTTTTAATATATATTTTTTTATCCTTTTGGACTTCCCGTGCATTTTTAAAGGTAATCTGAAAGTTGGATTTTTCTTCTTCATTATCTTCCCCTGTACTGATCATCTTGAAGATGTTTATTTCTAAAGGCCATCTTATCTAGGGTTAGTCTTTAAAAATGTCCTGCATAGTACCTTTGGTTAGAAGAAATCTGAAGTGTAAATGAGAAGGTCTAAGAAATGGAGAGTTCTAAGTGTAGGCATGCACTCTTGTAAAATTATGAGGTTGTTTATATTCAAGTATTTGCCCATTTTTGCAGTTGAGTTACCCAGTGTTACCCAGTAGTAACTTCTATGGAATCACTTATTAATGGTGGAGCTGAGCTGAGCACTGCTTAAGTCCTGGAATTCCCATGACATCTAACTGACGGAAAGGACCAGTACTGCTCTTCCAGATGGGAGTCAACTCTTCACCTCATCAGCAAAAATATGTCTTGCTACTGTAGCTTTACTTCTAATGGTTTACTATAGAGCTTTTATATGTTTGATCCAAAGACTTGTAAAAACACGTGGAGGGCACTTGTCTGGTTTTTGGACAGCACGACACATCAGCATGCCCATCCTGGCTTTTGTCTAGGTAGCTTGTGTAACATACAATGAAGTCATTGAGGCATAGATTTCAGTATGAAATCCACAACTGTAGGTCTCTTTGAGCCCATAAAATTAAAGACTTGTGTCTTCACAACAGGTCAAAGATAACAAAATATATATAGACACACATAACATGCATGTGCTACCATTATAGCAGTGTCCGTAGCACAGTGGACACAGAACAAGTGAACTTTTTAGTTTTACTAGTTCCATGTTATCACTAGGTCACTGCATGCTGTTTCCGGTTTTGTTGGATGTCTCTATTGTCTTTTTGTTGTTTTTTTTTTAATGGAAAATCAAAATGAGGGGCAAGCAGGTCCCTATTACAAAAATCCCATCCTGAGTGTTTGGAAGGATGGTCAGATCTCCAAAAATGACTGATGTTTTGAAGTTAACAAATGGCCAAAAATATGAATGAGCTATGCTGCTTTACAAATAAAGAAAGAAAACTCAAGGTAGATATGTCCACTTTCTAAAATGGTTGTAAGTTTCCTTATTTTATATGAACATTGATCCAGGTGCAGATTTCCGTTGAGGGAAAAGTTTAGGAAGAAGTCACAGTTATAACCAGGCAGACAGGATAACTCATGCTAGTCATCATTTAAGTGATTCGGTTTATGCCACGCTACAGAAATAAGGTTGATGGATTTCTGCAGTCATTAATGTATTTGTATGTTTTTATATTTCAAGCTTTTCAAAATGTTCTTTGTAAGTTCCATTTGAACCTGGTACTAATGATGAATTAAGGAATTTGGTTTCCCTCAGACCACTTTGTAATTGTTTTGTAATTAAGTATTTCACTAAGCTTTTTTGGTATGCTGCGATTTCAGATTAGTGTCTGAACATTGATAAATGAGGTTTTACTATTGCTGGAAGTCCCGATATGGCCAGTGAACCTGTTACAGCAGGGTAAATGAAAACAATGACTCTGAAATGGCAAGCATCAGAAATCAAGATTTTATTATATTATTTAGTTTGACATTTAGTGTTGATCTTCTCATTAATGACTGAAATCTCCTACTCCAGTAAATTCGGGAAAGCCTCCTCCCCTCTAAGCCCTTTATTTGATAAAGACTAAAATATAATTCCTTAAGCAGAGTTTCCAATCTCATTAGGTTGACATTACATCAGTTTGCTTACATGGTGTGTATTTGCACACTGTTATTGATGGGCATGTAATACTAAATTTCAACCTGCAGTGAAGTAAATTCCAGACAGGCAGCCTATTAGATAACACAAGGATTAAGTCTCTGTTATCAGGAGCACCATTGCTCTTTTAAAGAGTGTGCATGGGTTAATTTCATCTCATCTAATTGTTATCAGCGAGCTGCCATTGGCTCATTAAAAACCTTGCCCATCAAAATAGCAACAGTCTGATGACTTTATATAAAGGTCTGCTTCCAAGGGACTTTATTGTTTAAGTTAGACACAAATTAGAATGAATTACTCTGAGTTTTTTTATTTTCAGGTACTAAATTTTATCATAATTTCTAAAGCTGTAAGTTAGAATCTAATTTGCTTCCTAACTTATTTTTAACATTTAAATGAGGAAGAAAGGAAACAAATTTTGTTAGTTAGTCTGACTCTTTAGTGTCTTGTTTATGCTTTTTTAAGTTAATTGCTTCTTCTCCAAATGAACATTTTGCCAGCTAAGCTCATTGTCATATTTAGCTGTAGTTTAAATGGTAATTTTCTGACAGTTTTCTGTAGCATCAATTTGAGAGAATTTGGCATTATTTTCAGAGATTGTGAGCTTTTTTGAATGCCGTATGGAAAACTCAGGTGGTTTTGATATGGATATTTACAAAAGAAAGAGAGTCGTAGTTCACACATACCTTGTATTAAATAACAGAATAGTTGAGCAGATTTTGGCCTCTGAAAATGTAGTAGCTTAGTTCACTTTCAGACAGTATTAGAAGTTAATTGCTGTTGCTGTTGCATCATCATTAATTTGTTGCCTAAAAAGGAAACTTTCCAATGTAGTTAAGCTAACCAAAAGATAAGATATAAAAATGCATATTACACATTTTTAATATCATTTTAAGCATGGTCTGGACAAGTTAATATTGAGCAACAAAGCATGAGAGGGTGTCTCTCCAACTTCTGCTTTAAAATGCAACCTGCAGCAAGAGAAAAATAACTAAATATATTAACAATATTAACATAAAGTCTCTTGGCACAAATAACAGCAGTGTCTAATTATCTCCTTGTTACGCTCTGCGCACCGATTAGCATTGAAGGGGAGGTACTAAGATAGAATAGGCAGAGCAGGAACGCAGCCAGCACATTAGCTGCCAGTTGTGTATATAGAACTCTTAATAAATCAAATTGGCAAAGTATCAGCTGGCACTTTACTACTGTATGTGTTGTGTAGTAGTCTTATACAAAGTATAATTTTTTTGACATAATCAATAATTATTATTGGAGACATCACAATTAAACAGAAGCAAGTTATTAAACTCTGTTGATGGTGTTTTCTATGAGAGGTAATGAACTGTGCATAGTAGAATTAATCTTACTGGTTAGCACAGATTTTGACTCCAAAGCCACTTGAAGCAAGACATCAAGTGACAGCAAGGTTAGAAGCTTTTATCATTATGACAGACTAACCGTCAGGCTTTGTCCTGAAGGCACAATATTTTTTCTTTCTAGCTTTTGTGTAAATCTTAGTGAATGCTCAAACATGCCACACAGTGCTTATTTATCTTAGTAAGCAATTAGGTTTGCACTCTTAAGAAACTTACTATATGAAAACAAATAGCAAAGAGTATTTCCATTATAACAAAGTTTTTGCATCTCTGAACTTTTCCCTGTTCTAATGAGAAACTCTGTTTAGCCCCAGTTGTTCAGATTTTCATTTTTTCAGCACTGAAATTTCTTTTGAAGCTTGACATTGATAACCAGAACTCATTGGTATTACTGCTTTGTTACAGCCTTGTTTACCCTCTTTACCTCAATGCTGCACAAGTTGTACTTGCAAATGCTGTAAATCCATGCAGGAGCAAAGGCCATTACTGATTCTGATAATCCTTCTGAATAAGAGCACTTTGCTTGGGAATGGGCAACAGAGACTAATGTTAACAGTCCAAGGTCATTCTCTGGGCCAGCAGAAATTGGAATGCCATAAGCCTACATTTATTTTGGAATGTGAGGGGGAATACATGCTCTAGTCAAAAAGTAGCTCTGTATATGTATATCATAGAATCAGAGAATAATGTGGGTTGAGAAGAGACCTCTGGAGATTACTCAGTCTAATACCCTGCTCAAAGCAAGGCTAACTTCTGAGTGAGTTCAGACTGATGAATGTTGTTTTGGGGTTTTTGTTCATGTAACAGTCAGGTTTAGAAGGTGTGAATGAAATGGGTTGGAAAAGAGGATTAATGGTAAAAAAAATAAAAAACTGTAAAAAGGTAGAGGAGTCTGAGGGAGGTTGTTTTTCCAAAAATTGGAAAGAAAAATAAAAACAAGGGAGAAAAGAGAAAAGTCAGCAAAGTAGGAATGAGAAAAATGTCTCTCCCATAATTCAGTGTTAAGGCTTTTCTGGCAGCAGCATCTTCATCAGGCAGTGGAGAAGTGATGGTTGCTGAGAAGAGCGATGTGTAACTGCAGGCAGTTTCAATTGAAAAATAGCAGATGAGATGTGAATTTCTGTTCCAGAAGATGCCGTGAGACAGCAAAGATGTTTGTTTATATATTTATGATAGTTTTGCTGGTTTTCTGTGGTGGGTTGTCTGTGGCTGGCTGCCAGATGCCGATCAAGCCCCTGTCTCAGACCCCCTCCTCAAAAGGAAGTGGAAGAAGGTGAGGTTCAGAAGCTTAAAGACAGGGAGCTCAGTGACTGTCATGGGCAAAATAGACTAAACGTGTAATTTATTGCCCATTAAAATGGATGGCGAGAAACAAAGACAAAGACTAAACCATCTTTCCCTCAGGCCGCCAGCCTCCCTGCCCCGCTTAGCGGTGCCCTCTGGTGTGTCCGTTAGGGAACCGGCTGGAACCGCCTTCTCCTCACAGAGCTGCAGGTGCAGCCCCTGCTGCTGGCAGAGCCTCGACACTTACTCCCAGGACGGTAAAAGCTTTTCCGTTAATTTATACTGCTGTGTTTAACGATAAGCATTAATTGGGCTTGCAGAAAACAGCTCTGAGTCCAATAATCTTAAAATCGATGTTAAATTTTTAATTTTATGGTAGTTCCAGTATGGGAGGCGTTGAGTAGGAAGCTTCACTGCAGCTGGGGCTGTTACCCCTTCAGGGTGTGGAGGTGAGCATGTGCTCATGTTGTGTGGTAGTTCTTGAAAGATGAGAATACTTATCAGTGGAAGGTGTTGCTGATGCCACAAAACTTGTGTCTTCAGAAGGGAAGAGTGAGGGACTCAGTTCTGATAATGGGGATGGGGTTTACTTGTCAGCTGCTGCCCCCAGGACAAAAGATAAAGTTGTCTTAGAAAGTGTCATCCTCTTCTCCCCTGAATTAATACAGTAGAATAAAAATATATCACGGCCAATGGCCTCATTTGGAAGACATGAGAAAGCACAGAGTGGATGTAGTGCTTTTAAATGTTGTTAGATAGTGTTTGTGGAGATGAAAAGCTTTTCAATATTGAGAAAGCGTGTTCATCATGAGTAGAACAAATATATGTACTAATCTGCTTCAAAGTCTTGCTGAGATTAGTGTTTCTGAACGGAAAGAGAAGTTGGTGTTTCTCTATGAAATATTCAGTCTGTACACCCAATTAGGGCTTCCAGAGACAATTAAGGCTGTAACTATACTAACAGGGAAGCAGCAGAGCTGTTCTTGCATGGCACTCCACTTGAATTAGTATCTTGCACTTCTTTGCAAGGTTAATTAGTCCCGGTTGTGATGGGGATACTAGATGAGTGCATGTTAGGTTGAAATTGCTGACACATTTCATGTGTTAAGCCGAGCAGATGTATGATGGCAGACATGGATGTTTGGATACTCTTAATTATTGCAATATATAAGCCCCTAGCCAAAGGTAGGTAGAATTTTGTTCCTGTTATTTTCATTGTTTCTTCTGTTCACATTTTTCAATTAGCATAGGTCTCAAATGAAATGCCATCAAATGAAATGCTGGTTTATTTTCTATAGATACATAGCCAACACTATGTTGGCTTAAAAATTGAAGATTTTATTTACTCTCTACTCCCTCTGTAACAATGTTAACAGCTTGGTACAGAAAATAATTAAAACCGGAGCTTTGCTGTTTCTCTTTTGAAAGAGATCCTGTCTTTTAAACCCCTTCTAAACATCTGTCCTGTCATTGCTCTCTCTCAGGGCATGTAGACAATTTGTTATGTGTTTTTCCTACTATTGACAGTGCAGGCAAACCCAAATGAACACCTATTGGGTTGTATGCTGCTTCTGCAGTGTCAATTATCTGAAGATAACATGGTAATTATGTGACAAATGCCCTTGTACCTTGTGAGGGGGAGATCTGTTATTCGTCAGTGATACGGTTGAATGCACTTCAGTGTAATTTTGGTTCCTTATAAAAAGATCATCTTCTAAACAAAAATTATTGTGTTGCTACATGGTAACTTATTATTGGATTTGTAATTTATGGTAATTTTAGGTAGCATACCCTGACTGTCTTTTGGTCTCTGTTTCTTGAAGGAATGCCAGGCTCTCAGGCTTCCCATCCAAGTCCTTTCGCAAACTTGACCTCATATTTTACAACATCTCAGTAAAGTAGGGAAAGTAGCCTATGAACTGTAAATGAATTACTGATGTTTGAATCACAGACAGGGTCTTAGCTAGGTAAGGGGAAAAGAAGAATAAAAGTTAAAAAAAAGATAGAATGAACTTAGACCTCTACTGAAAAATTAAATGATCAACCATATTAAAACTATACCTCCCACATACCATTCTTTGGAGCATTATTATTTTATTAAGTATTGGCTGGACAGTGTATGTTGAAGGTCAGTGGACCCATTAATTGACCTGTAGCTAATTTTGAAATAGCCAAGATTAAAATCTTCTGTATCATGCAGGTATCCAGGGTCCCTGTATCATCCGGCATATTCAGGTTCATAGGCTTAGAAGTGGCTGTTCCTTCCAAATAATTTGTTTAGTGCTAAAAAAGTGCAAAATTGCATTTTAAGCCCTTTATCTCATTTGTTGCAAAACAAAATGTACCTGAGGTTTACCAGTTCCTTTTTCTGAAAGTTGTACAAGGTATCCTATGTAATACATCTTTTTCCTTATCCTTTATTTCTTGTTCCCTTGAATGATTTGATCAGAAGTACCTGTTTCATCTAGAAAGACCAAACCACTAAGTCATATCTTCTCTGGGTCTTGCTGGTTCTTACTGAATAAATCTGTAACATTAATGACCAGGAGAGACCCCCTCCTAAACCCTTTTTTTTTCATTTGTTTTGTTGGTTTTTGGGTTTGAAATCTTGATAGCATCTTTGAAGGTGAAGAGATCTTTGAGGATGAGAGGAAGTTGTTTTCTCTCAACATGGCTGAGCTGCATTGCAGAACCGCCACATTCCACAGTTTGTTCATGTCTGGCCACATTTTATGTACCTCTCATGGTTGAAGTTCCTGTAATCAGCTGATGCAAGATTAGGTTTTTAAACAGACAGACTTTCTAGTCTCTTCTACTAGCTTCTAAGAATTTGAACTGTAACTACCACTCATGCTAAATTCAAGAGTATTAGGATACTTGTGATTTTTTTTTTTTTTTTTTTTTTCTGCCTAAATGATGATAGCTGGTCTTAATGAGATCTAGGTTGTCTTTTCTCTCTAGTTTCACTTATGAAACCTCTGCTTCCTTTGAATCCTCAAAAGATGCTGTCCTTTTACTTCACTCCTCTTTTCCGAGGAAGCCAACAGCTCCACAATTGACTTTAATCTGAAAACAACCGAAAACTGAATTTTAGAAAAACTATCTGTTCTGTTCTCAGAGGCATTACTATTAGTTCTGTTCATCCAGTCAACTGGTGTAGTACAACACCGAGTAGCTTAACTAATAAGTAAGTATAATGGAAAATTTGCCAGAGCTTGAAAAGAAATAAAGCAGCACTGCCCTTGTTGGATGGAAAGAGGAAGAAAAAGTTCAAAGATGAGGGCCATGAGTGCAGCAGAGAAAAACACTGAAACAAATGATTGTTATGAGCTGCAAATTAATGTTTTGGCAATATTTTAAATATAATATGATTTTTTATATATTTATTTTTTCCTTTTAAAATTCTGGGGCATTGTTTGTTATCCAGCAGCTATTTCCTACAATACAGGAAATAGTAAATTGAGACGCTCATCAGGCTTGACAAAGTACATTTAAAAACCTGTAGCTACAATGCTCTGGAGTCCCCCTTAGAACTTACACTAACAGACATGCCTACCTTCCTACATATATTAAGATGCACACATACATATAGATGTTTAAACATGTTATTTCTCAGTTTTTGCATGTTGGTGCATGGTGCATACACACCATGGGTTTGTCTCACGTCTGACAGAAATATTAGCTTAAAATAAAATGCAAGACTGCATTTCTTATTTACTTCAGTAGTGTGTCTTTCAATGGACTGTTCTTTTAAATGAAAAAGCAGGTAACCGTGCATATTCTCTCCAACTGTACTAACCTACCATTGAGTTTTGGGAAGGTGGGTAAGGTTACTCTGTTGTTTGTGTGTTTAAGTAGAAGGACATTAATCTTCCTTCTTGTAGAATTTATGCCGTGATTTACTTCAGGAATATTTGTTCATCACAGGATTTTACAGTACTCAGACATGTATTTTGGAGAGTAAATGCTTTCGTTTGTCCCGGACATTCAAAAAAGTAACGATGTGGCCAGCTGTTACACTACAAAAATCATGCTGGACAGATGTTTGTTAAAATGACTAGGATTAGAATAGATATAGTGCAACCTTCTCATTTTCTCAATAGAATTAGGTTGCAGAAAAAGAACTTACACTGATTAAATATTTTAAAAGTAGATACGTGCACATTAGAAGCGATAGCAAGGGACAGCAAAATCGTCTGATAATCTTTAGTGCCTTAGCAAGGATTAATGCTGCTCCAGTCAAAAAGGAAAAAAAAAAAAAAAAGGCTATAATAGTAGTGACATGTGCTTACATGACCCTGGTGCAGATTTTCTGGAGGTTGCACTGTACTTGTTTTTTGTTCCTTCTGCTCGGTGTGGAAAGCATAGCTGTGTGTTTATTCCCCAAATACTACCTTATTTTAAACAATGATTGTCAGTAACATAACTGCAGTCGAAGAGCCCACTAAATTTCTGTCTGAAAAATGTCATCATCAATGTTTTGTTCACTTAAAAGTGTGCTTTTGTGTTGCAAATGTGCTACAGTAATTTTCTTTTATTTCAGCTATTATAGCTGTATAAGTCATCTCAGTTATAAGCTTAGTTCCATTGACTATGGTTTTGTAGTAAAAAACTCTCTCCCACTGTAACAGGAATTCAGCAACTTGTATAACCATATAGCCAGCATTTACCCCAACTGACCTTGACTGACATTGTAACTAAATAAAAAATAATCATAAAATAAAATTTGTGCCTTAATTTTTTCTTTTTTATCATGGGATCAGTATTTATGTTGGAAGAGACCAGCACATGTTCAAGTGATATTGCAAGAGAATGTCTTCCAAGAATCAGAAACATACTGAAATTTAATTTGTACAATCTCACTTTTTATGTAAAAACCCTTTAACATTTTTATAATAGTCTTCTCTAGTGTTTGAATACGAATCTGTAAAACTTTAAAAACCCATGTACTTTAACAAAAAATTATATATCTGTTGTAAAATTCTTTAGACTGCTTTAAAATTTCTAGATATAAGTTATAGTTTGCAAATTAGGTTTTATAGGCATCTTCAATAAGAATAGATTTCAGATTGAAGTGAAATTAAAAACACTACTCTTGCATTTTTCTACAATGTGTTGTGGGGGGTTTGTTGTTTTCACAATAGATACAGCAGTACAGGGAGGGTGGGTCTTGATGTAGAATTTCATGAATAATAAATATTTCCAAGGAAATAATTCTAACGTCAATTTTGGTAAGAACAACTGTAGATCTGACTTTTCACAGGTTCAGGAGAGTCTGTTACTTGTGACATAAATATTAATCTGCAAACAAGCTCTTTCTGGAGACCAATATGAAGAAGAGCTGTCTGTGAAGAGGGAGCTTTTGAGTAAATTATTGTGAATCACTTTTGATTGACCACTTTTGCCAAAGGTTTGTATAGCATGTACAGTTTTTCAGGACAACACTGATCAGTAGATGCTTGCCACAATATTTCAGTTTGAAGTCTGTGAGAAGTATGAAGTAAAACATATAGTTGGAAAGCCATTATAAATGAATTTTAGTTTTTGAACTGTGATCCCAGTCTGACAGATGAAATTAAATGTGTGACATCTGTTTTGGTAATTTTATTCCTCTGGACAAAATTACACCAATAACTGAACATGTAGGACTGTACACTGAATTTGGAGTTTGACTCCTGAAAATGTGAAGCACTATATGGGTATAGAAGGGTATAATTTGATGTTTTATACAAGTGATTTAGATGCTGTGGCTACTTCAGCTCTTAAAATGGTATCCTTAGAATTGGATACTGACATTGATATAACAATTTTAAAATCAGTGATCAGGCTCTGTGGAGATGATGTTGGATGCAGTTTGCCACTATTATTTGCAAACACGTTAATTTGGCCAAAGTGCCTTTTTTTTTCCCTCTCTGATGGATCTATGTGCAGAATTTGTGTTAACTGTAGACTAAGTGTGAGAGTAACAAGCTTGCAATGTTTCCTGGTGTACCTGTGGAAGTCATTGTGTTTCTGAAATATGCGCTGTTGTTGTGGGGGAGAGTGCAATTAGAACTCTCTCCTACAGAATGGTTTTATGTGAGTGGCATGCATGAAGTCCAGGAAATTAATAGCCAGGTCACAAAGCTGTACCAGCTGTTCCAGGCTCCAGTAATCAATGGCATCTCCTGTGCAGGGTGCTGAGGACATATGGTCATTGACAGTATTCAGTCAATAGTGTTTCCAATCCTGCTTTTGCTGCAGCCTTTTCTTTTACTGGTACAGAGATGAGATTCTAGTTGCACCCAATGCTCTCTGCTGCCTTGCAGTCTTCTGAGATAAGGCATGCAGTAAAGCTAAGAATATCATACAAGAAAATGTAGCCACTTTGAAGATTCTTTTTGTTCAGCGTGGAGAGAGAGGTAGCCACCTGATGACAGATAAAATTGGACTTCCTCATATCACTGCCACATTTCATCTTCATATGAATGGTTTCTCAGTTTTTGTCATAAGGAAACACTCTTCATGCATGTAATTTCAAGCTAATTTGTTGTTTATTAATGGACAGTTACACTAATATATGCTATTATAGTTGTACATGATTTACATACACTATATATCATATATTGTAATACTTGGATGAAGTACAATCGCTTTGATTAAGCTAGTACAAGGTGGAAAGACTTGAACCATGATCATTTTTCAAACATCTGTCTAGGCCACAAAAAATAAGAAATCATAAGAATTGAGAGCTCTGTTACATAGCCTATGAAGAATTTGCCTGCGATGTCTTGTGTCACTATTGCGGTTTTATTCCTTATTCTGGTCTTTGTTATTCTGCTGTAGGACAAAGAGCATGTGATGAACAGTAGTTAGCTAAAGATATGCTTGTACACAGATTGTTGCATTAGCATTTCCCAGTCTGGACCATAAAGCTTAGTAAAATAGTACCCTGCTAGCCTTTGAGGAATCTTGATCTGTGTTGCAGTGAAATTTGTTGTGAGAGTTTTAAGAATCAGTAACAATAAATCACACTAAAAGCCATTTTGAGTCTCCAAAAATTGGGAGTCAGTTTTAACCATAGGTAATATTTAATGATAAAACACTACCACTTTATGTAAAAGTAAAAAAGCCAATCTGTGTCGAGCTTACTGAGAAAAAGTGCCATTGTCTTCTCCCACATTTCCTCATGAGAGTCCATGCCTTGTCTTCTATAGTGGAAAATTGCTTTTTCTGTTTGATTTTAACAAAAGGCAGAATCCAACAAAGAAGCTAACTGATCTGTTTACAACTACAGCTTACTGTATTTAAAGGTTGGTTTGAATTACATTGAAAGTGTTTTCTGAATAACATAATAGTTGTCTTAAAAGATTAGGGATAGCAGATTTGTATTTACTGTAATCCCTGGATATTGTCATTAAAGTAAAAAGAAATTTTGTTTTAGAATAAAAGCAAGTGCACACTAAGTCACATATTCTCCCTCATGGTGCCTGTCTTAATAAAAGCACCTGGGCAGTAACTGTTCCCATGCCAGGGGCTCTGTAAGAGCACTGGCTGTCATGGCTAAACCTGCTAATCCCAGGGCTGTTGTACTGGATCTGATAACTGTTTATTTCTTTGCTCATTGCTAGGCTGTAAAATACTCATAATGTGCCTTGAACCTGTAGTTCGTCTCTGAAATGACCCAGTTAGTGAAGGGGACATGTACATATGTGGGTGGTGCAGTCTGGACAGAAAAAAATAGTATGGGTTTCTAGTAACAAGTAACTTCCATACATCTTGGAAGTAACTTTTAAAAAGTGTGTCTACTGAAGTCCTAGAGGATGTGCCAGAGAGAGCTTAAGTGTGAATTGATTGTTAAAAGACTTTTCAAGGGTTAATAATTATGGCTAAAAAAAATTCAGTGTACAGTGTAATTAATTTGAAAGTGCTTAACAGATGCTTTAAATTGATAGAGCTAACAAAACATGGTCATTTTCATTTCAGCAGTAAAGTATGCAAAATGACTTGAATGGGTTAGGACATACAAGCTACTGTGCCCATTCTCCTTTGTGGCACATGATTATCTCGCAAAACAATTTAAAAGAAGGATTTAAAGTTCCTTTCCTCATTCTAGTCCATGACACAAAACAAACAGAAAGACTGGATGATTCGTATTCCGGGTCTGTTGATTTACCCTAAGACTTGTGGAATGTTCAAGGTGTTGCTAACCGCGTATTTGATTATGTAAAAACCATAAAGGGTTAGTTAGTGCACAACTTTCTGATTTGGCCTTTCTACCCGCCTCCCAAGATGGTGCATGAATAAAAATGCAAGATTTGTATTTCCAGTTGGCTTACTGGCATATCACTTTTTTCCTTTTTTTTTTTTTTTTCACAGTCCTTTATTGTAGGGAACTACAAACTCCTGGCATTCTCAGCCTTAGCCAGTATACCTTTGCTCTGCCTCTACTGGGTATTTATAGCCTGGGATAAAATCTAGTTGCTTTGAATTAGAACAGGTTTTCTTTAGAAAACCTGCTTTAAATAATACTGAGCATTTGAAGAATAAAGATTTTGCAAGAACAATTTTACTTTCCATTGAGACAGCATTTTTCGAGAAAACAATTTGTCAGAATAGTGCTGACCAGCTCTTGTTTAAAGCTCTATATTCTATCTGATTGAGACCAAGCATTTGGAAGCATCCCAAGGTTTTAATCTCTGCTTTACTGTCTACTGCTTGTGTCTTACTTTAAGATAAGTTTCAACACGTTTTAAGTCCATCCCTAGTAGGAGGCAGTATGTGAAATGGAGAACACTGAAAGACTGAAAATTGTTTTCAGCCCAGCCCTTGCTGTATGTGATTTGAGGCAATTTACTGCAAAACTTTTCCTGTCTCTCACAAACCTTACTGATAGAATCATACAGAAGGAACAGCAGTTAAGAGTTAGCAAAAAAGACAAAAAGAAACTCTTTTACAAATATTGATCTTAATTTTAAATGAAGTCCTGATTAAGCATCCTCTGTGCAGAGCTGAATCAAATTATATATTGCTTTTGTTGAGAATCCGGTAACAAGCTTTTTCCATGTGGCAAATTTGGCAGCTGCTCTAAACCCAGGGAGAAATCTTCCCAGTATTTGTTTCCCCTTCCTTTCTGTAGCATGTAGCAGTTTTCACAGCTGACAGGAGATGACCCAGTTCTTGGTCTCAGACTGGCTTACTTTGTACATGCCCTACTACATGTTGCTGATTTTTCCTTTGATTCCTGAAGTCAGTGACTAAGTGCAGCCTAAAAGAAGGAAAACAAAGCACAGGTCCCATGTTTTTTGCAGCAGCTTATCTCCATTTTGCTATACTTACAGAAAGGCTTTAGTAGAAAAACTGTTATTATCCGTGGGCATTTTACATGTTGCTGTGAATGGAAATACACAGTCCCAAGGGTGGGAAAGCCACTTTCTCCCATGTTATTTGTATATAATACACTATTCAGCTAGATTTTTAATTATTATGGGGGGAGGAGTAGGAAGGGGGGAACATTTAGGCATTTGGGTCCATTTTTCTGCTGTTGCTTGAAACTGCATTTTGTTTTCCTTCGCTCTTGAGAGGTTTCATGCACATAACCATATAATAATCTGTCAGAAGAGAAGATAGGTTTGTTTGTTGGTTTTGTTTTTTTTTTTCTTGGAAGTCCTGCCCAATCTAAGATAGTAATACTTAGAACTAAAGATTCATTTTCACACTTCGGTAATGATTAGTATTGACTTTTTTTACTGTCTTCTTTGCAAGGATTTATCAGTAAGATGAGAGAAAACATTGTCTAAAGCTTAAAAAGCTGATTAAAATTTATGCTGCCCAAATTTTATGAGTATACCAAAAAAAAATGTCATTTTGTTCATCTCGGTTACGGTGAAATGTGAAGTGCGTCTGACAGTCAAGAAGTATTTGCTGCTGCTGTTGTTTTCAGTGGTAGAATTCCTCATAGTAGATCTTGAGAATGCTTGGTATCTCACAAGGCTATGCTTGAGTTGTATGTTTGTGTTCTGAATTTTCGGAATTCCTTTGAATTCCATAGCTAACAATTATTATAACGTTTTTAAGTGCATAGGAAGAAACGCAAAGATCTTGCTTGAATCAGAAGGAACCAAAATAATAAGACTTTTTTTTCACTGTTGTCAGAATAATCTCTTGTTTTCACAATTCTGCTTTTTCTGTTGTACTGAACTGACCATATGTTTAGATTAAGCCAGTGACTATTACTGTCAGCAGTGCACCAAGTTGTTTGATTTCCAAAGCAGAGCTAGACAAAGCCAGTTCTGTTCTGTTGTTTTTTAAAGCAATGATAATTCATTAAAACCCTAGAATTTATTTCAGGAAAAGAACACATGAGAATTCCAGGAAATTGTAAGGAAAATGTTTCATTTGAAAAAGAAGTGTTTCCAATGTGTAAATTTGTTATGAAACATTTTTCATTTCTGTTCTGAAATCATTAACTCCTGCTTTCCTCCTGCCCTCCTTGTCCTTATCCCTAAGCCCAGTAACTGAACATATCCATCAAGGGGGACTGTAGGGATGCTGGGGATGGACTATTCGTTAGGGACTGTAGTGATAGGACAAGGGGTAACGGGTTAAAACTTAAACAGGGAAAATTTAGATTGGATATAAGGAAGAAATTATTTCCTGTTAGGGTGGTGAGGCACTGGAATGGGTTGCCCAGGGAAGTTGTGAATTCTCCATCCCTGGAGGTGTTCAAGGCTGGGTTAGACAGAGCCTTGGGTGGCATGGTTTAGTCAGAGGTGTCCCTTTCCATGGCAGGGTGGTTGGAACTTGATGATCCAAAGGTCCTTTCCAACCCTAACTATTTTATGATTCTGTGATGACAAATTTCTAGAAAGTGGGGGGGGATCTCAAAGTATAGAAGAGGAATACAAATTTAAAATAGATATGTATTTAAATGTCAATAAAATCAACATATATGAAATGCTTCAGCTTCCTATCTTGATTATGTCACTGGAAGTTTTTTTTTCCTGCCTGGAGTATCAATACGCAAGTGTTCCTATTTAGCCATCAAAGACAGAAGGTGCAAAACTAGTGCATATTGGTTCTTCGTATAATTTGCAGAGTAAATTAGAATTAATTGGATAGATTTATACTTTGCAAATTAAACTAGAATTAATTAGATTCTCAAAAAAGCTGGTTTTCATTGACTGTGCTGCTGTCTTCCTCCCTTCATACAGTTGATGCTTTACTTGTGTTTTTGATGTGTGCAACATACTAAATTAACTCACGTAATAAACAAAATCTTGCAGGGTGCTTGAAACACTGCACCCTGCCATGTGTTCAAGTGCCTAAGAAAGGTCTGAAAGAAAATCTTTGTCAGCTTTCTATTGAAATGTGTGATAGGTACATGAAGACAAAGTGACCCTGTTTATACCTGCTGACTATATTTCTGAAAACTTGTGAGAGTATGCAAAACAAAAGTATATTGGAGTTTCTGTACAACAGCACACTCTATGGATGCTGAGAGAATAGAAGAAATAAGGCAAAGCTATGTGCATAGTATTAACGTAGTACTTTTGCATATAGGAGGCACAAGTATTGTAAGGACTGCAGATTTCATATTGTGAAAGCATCATGCAAGGAAGACATCCTTAACTTGCAGACTCCATTCTCAATTCATATGGTAAAAATAGGAAATTATGGTCTTTCTTTGGTGTTTGACATTTGGTTTGCAAGAGACTTTTTTCTGGATAAATTGGGATTTTAACATGTGAATCTAATGTAAGTGTGACTATACTCTGGAGTGCCCTGAAATTGTGGCACAATGTTTTTCTCTTAAAGTGTTACTACTAGGAAAAACTAGGAAATACATGGCCCTCATTCCCTGTTCTGCTGATTATTAATGGTATTGCTTTAAATTAAAGCTGGCCTAGCATTCAAGTGTTTGTTGGTTTAAGTTAATATCCATTAATATGCATCATCTTGAAGATGAGTGTTCATGTTTTCAGCCTTCAAGCACCAGATAAATGCAAAGAAATTTTAAATACATTTCTAAGCTGACAGCCAAAGAAGAAAGAGAACTTTGATTGGAATTTTAATTTTAGAAAAGCTGCTTCTGAATAATAATTATTGATACTTAATAATGTCGGTTGGATCTGTTTTCGATGTGTACTAGTAGATTTATTTCATCTGTGGCTGCCTGAATGTTCTTAATAAATCAGTTTTAAAAGTATTACAGTTATTCTAGTACAGTCTTGTACTTTGAATGGGAGATGAGTTTCTTGTGTTTGCTGAAATGGGTGAAATATGTTGCACAAACTGGTGCCCGTCTCTGTGTCATTGTATCTCTGACTCCTTTCTTTTGTGCTGTTAAAAGTTGAGGAACCTCTAATACAGTATTATTCGTAGAAATAGTTCAGAAAATAGCTTCACAGACTTTCCTGTGGTCTCAGAAAATGGATATTGCTAAAACTGTGACTACAGTTCCTTTTTAGCACATCCACCGTGGGTAGTCTAGTGCTTGGAACAACACTGACCTTTTACAGAACTGTAGAAGAGGGAGAGAAAAGTCCTTTTCTGTCTCTGCCACCACCAGAGTTGGGCAGAGTCCCTCTCAAGTTGTGTGGTGTTCTTGTTTGTAAGTTCATTTTGCTGCAGTATTAGGGTAGTTCTGTTTGTATAAGTACATTTTATTGCTTATGTATATTACTGTATTTTTTTAAGCAGTAAATGCTAGTCTTTATCAATTAAATTACACACAATAATTTACCAAAAAATGGTTGTAATTTTGTACCTATCTCTGCAATTAAAGTGTACTATCTTAGTTACTTGGAAAGGTCACCTTCCTCCTTTATACTTGACTTCTTGTATGTGAAAAGAATAAATACAGACTATTTTGGAGCCAAGCATTTAACTGGCAAAGTTTGTTGTCTTAAGCCAGTATTATATTGTATTAGGCTTCTTCTTGTTAGAAGTGGCTGAGACAGTCTGATTTTAAATATTAAAAATAAGATTAAAAATTAAGTAGTTCTGCATGTTTCCTTTCCTCAGGGAAATGAATTTTGTTCCACAGAAGTTCTAGGTAACTGTCAGTTCCCTGTAGGATTTCATCATTTCCATTTCTGTTCTGTTTCTGCCTCATAGTGGTCTTATTCAAGGTGTTCGTTCATGAAGAATACCATTTACCCTGCTAAATCTAAAGATTTTTAAAAATCTCACTGATATTGCAGAATCTTGGTCCATTTTCCTCCCAATCAATGCTCTTCACGTATTAAGACATGGCTTAAACTAAACATAGAAGATGTTAGGGACCTGACAGTCCGAGTAAGGAGAAAGAAATCATCTTGTTTAGAAATGCCATGATATCCATCTTCAGAGACAAAAGAAGCATATTGGAGGAGGAAACTCAAGCAGTCAGAAAGGATCTTGAAAGACTGAATAAATGCCTGGGGATTTTCCTTGATATATTGTGCCTTCAGCTCTTTCACCTGTTACTATCTAGAATACATATATTTTTTTCCTGGAAAGAAGACACTTTTATAAAATTCACTGGCTTAATTTATTAGCTTTGACCTGCACTAGAGGTAACACACTTTGCAAAGAAGGGAAGGAGAGACACAGAAAGGGAGAGAATCAACATGATCCTAACCCTATATTTGTTGCCCTTAAAAGAAGCTTTTTATTTTTTGTGATTTCTCCCTCTAGATATCATAATAGCAAATGCAGTTATTTCATTTCTGCCTTCGTAGACAAGAAGGTAGAAAAAGTAATTAAACAGTAAAAAAAGAAAATAAAAAGGTTTCTGTTATCATGTATATATGCATAGTATGGTACTGTTTACTCAACAGGTTTATTTTTTTTTTGTAAAGTTATGTTACTGAATATAATTATTTACACTTTTTAGAAGGCTCATGACCTATCCAGTATTCAGGTGATAAACATGCATATCTAGTGCTGCATGTTAATGTATTTTAGTCACTTCAACATTCAGCCTTAAAATTTTAACTGCTAATATGTGGAATTTGATGTGCTAACTCATGATACGTTTGATTATAATAAAAATAAAATCTATATATTAAAAGTTTTGCATAATAAGTGCCAGCAGTTATTCTTTGCAGCTAAGTGGAACTTTTCTTTGCTAATCAGTGGAGATGAAATAATAGGATAATAAAGGCATAGCACTGGTGTGTAAATGATTGATTAACAAAAAGAAAGGAAATAGGGACTTAAAAGATATTTATAAAAATTGAGTTCTGAGTTTTAGTGGAATGGTATTTAACAGATGTGGATGAATTTTGCCATTGATTTTAGAAAGGGAGGGGAATTGTAAATATTTAAACATAATGAGTCTTGTTTCTGTTTTAATGGTGCTGTTGCATCATTTTAGCAAATAGAATTACCCTAGGGCAAAATGGAAGTCAGGCACCAGTCAGTCATACCTATCAATTCTTGAAGTTGTACTGGAATAGAGCTGGTATAAAGTATGTGAGTACACTGGTAAATCAAGTCTTATAACTGCAGTCGGCTGCTTTAGGCAGTGTCTTGAGTGTTGTGGTAAATGTAGTAGCTCAGGTGGGTGAGATGTTGTTTAGCCAGAACTAGGTATTCTTTTGTTTCCTTGCCCTAAACCATGTATGTACAACAGTTTATTCCGATTCTTGTAGTTCCTCTTACTTTTCTCTCCAGAGTAGGTTCCCACAGCTCAAATCCTGTTTCTCTCCCTTTTTTTAAGAAATTGTGAGATACGACATTTTTGACAGGACTCGCGTTCCCATGAATATGGAATTGTTATTGAATAATTATCGATTTCCACTTTCAAGTGACAAGCCATTGTAATTCTTAATGCTCTTGCACGTTTGCAGCTCCATATTTTAAAGATTCTTTTTTAATTCTCTTATATGAATATGTAGAATATGCCCCCTTGGCATCCCTGCCAATGTTGATTATGTAGCACGGGTAACCAAACCTAAAGATGATAATTGCTTTATGCATAATTAGAAGTAATGATCATAATGAGCTGCTCAAATTGAGGATGGTCTTTAAATTCATTCTTTGAAGTAGCATCACTTTTTCATATGCGGTATTGATTGTGTTCCTGTTCTGATGAACAGAGTCTGTGTCTGTGCTGGTGTGTAAACTTTTGATGATTTTTTTTTTTTTTTTCCCCACACTGTATCTTAAATTGCACAGTTGAACTACCTTGAAACAACAGAATCTGCATCCTCCCTGCCCTGAAACTGGCATTTTTCTGTCATGGTCCTCGGGCAATACCAGGAGCAAATAGGAGACTGATTTTATTCAGTATTCTGCAAATGTATGGATTGTTTTCTGTTTCAACTTAAATACTTTTGTTACAAATGGAAATATAAACTGATCTAAATCTGGTCTACAGTGTCCAGTCTTACCATCTGCCACCAGCCAGGTGTTCCAGCCTTGTTCTGCATGCTGCACTGGCATTTATGACATTGTATGGTAAGAGGGCTCAGGTAACCGATTATTTAAAAACTCACTGTATGGAAAAAGATACTATTTTGGAGTAATTTAACTTCATAAAATGTTTTCTCTGGACTTGTACAAATACTATTAGGAACAAGCAAAAGCTTGAAAATGCCTAAGGAAAGGCAAGGGACTTGTCAGCAGTGAGCCTGCCTTAGTGACTGTGGAGCAGCACTCGAAAGACTTGCAGACTTCTGCTGCCTGTGTAAAATGTCCAGAAATATTCACAAAATGCCCATTGAGTTCATTTAGTACATGATTTTGGGCTCCATATGTGATGATGGTCACTCAGGACAGGAGGGGGTGGTGTGTGGTTATTTGGCACCAAAGCCAGCTCAGGTTGGGTCAGCCCTGGGCTTGCACTGCTTCTTGTATGGTGTGTCCTCCATTGCCTCAGGTGGACTGTGGAACAGCACCCAAAAGACTTCTAGACCTTAGTTCTGAAAACTGGTGACTGAATAACTCTCTAGCCGGCTGTTTATCTGAATAAAATCAGGACTGTGAATTTGTCACTCCTCTGGAGTTGCATGCCAAAACAAACAAATCTTCTGGAAAGCAATGTAATATAAACAGAATGTAATTAAAATTCATCCCCAGGGATACTGTTATTGAAACAGCTCATTTAAAACACAGCTGTATTTGTAAAGGGTTAATATTTATGACCAGAAAAACATAACCTGCTTGTGATGTAATATAATTCCTTGAATTTTCAAATTCCTTTTCTTTATTTAAAAATGGCCATTTATAATGCTTATCTATTTCATTATATGAAATATAATGTCTATATATGTAGATTTATGAAAGGAGGTTTTAAAAACATGAAGTAAACTTCTTAAAAAAATTGTACCTGAAATACAACCTAATCACAGCTATCTTTGCAAGTCTTTCTTGTAAAATATGAAAGCTAAATGCTATCTGTTCTGAAGGAACACTGAGCAAGACAAAGTATTTGATGTGACACATCCATGCTTTCCTTGTCAGGCAAAACAGTTTTCACTATTATTCACTGCCCTCTGTATATTGAAGAACATATCAAAAGTAAGCTGACCGCTTTTGTGTTTTCTGATAGTGTGTTACTGGGAAAATAAAACAGCTACAATTATCTGCTCAACAAATAGAGCTTGTCAGCTGGCAAGCATACAGAAGTAATGCAGATGGCCAGCTCAGAAAAGCTGTCAAACAGAAAGAATGAAATAAAATATATTTTCTTCGTATTCTGTAGACTTTCTAAAGGGTTTTTTAAGTCACTTCAGAGGATTTTAGTGCTCTTTCTTAGCCCAGAAGCTATTTTCCAGCTTCTGGAAAATAAAATTTCTTTTCTAGACGAAGAAGTATGACCAAATAGTGACAGCTATCTTTGGATGTCATGTTGAGACTGCAGAGAGGATCTTTGTATGCAAGTGCTCATGTCCTTAGAATAAAGGAGTTGGATTTATGTCTACTATATGTAGAGATTTGGGAAATGTAAAGTTAGAGATTTTGTATAATCCAGGACAGGTAACTGTTTTCTGAATGAATGGCCTATTTTCCTCTGCTTTGAGTTGCGTGTTGGTAACACCTCAGAGAAACACTCTTTTATTGGAAACCATGTTTATTATTTACTGTTCTGTCAGTTATTTTATTCCTTGCAGGTAATGAAAAATACTCTCTTGGATCTACTCGTCCTCTCTAGGTATTACCTCTGTCCAGCATAGACATGTAACAGATACTACAAAATGTTGGACTAAAGCGAAAAGTGCGTTAAAGTTACTGCTAGCACAGGGAGTGGTGTACATATTGGAGAAATTGTACCTTATTAATATGTGCTTTTGCCTGCCCTGAGGGCAATGGTATGAAGAGAATGCTTTATGTAAAATAATTCAGTCCATCTGGATTGTGTCTGTTCAGCTATTTGGCATTATGACATCAGATTGCAAATTACTCTAGGGTTTGCCTTGTTTTTTTCATATTGAGAGAGACTTTTGTTCTGTTTTTGTTGTTTGTTTGGGGTTTTTAAATGGGTACTGTGCCAGAGAAGAATTTTTGTCCGGTAGTTTGAAAACAAAGGGATGCGCTAAGACTACAAAAGGAAATAAATTGAAAACAACTAGAAGGAGGCGCAGAAGTGCCACGCTCTACATTCAACCTGTGGAATGTGTACCTAGAAGCGTTTCAGTCAATCACAATGGACTTTTCAAAGGGCTTCTGTGTGAAAGCCCAGAATTGGCAAGATGTATACGATATGGCCATATCAGCCTCCTAGGGAGGATCACACGCACACTGATGGGCTGATCTGGTGAGGCACATCCTTTGATCTGAGCAATAAGAAGCCAACCATGTGCCTGTATAAGCTTACTTGATTACACTAGCTCTTGCCATTTCCCTTTACTCTGTGGCATACCCTATTACAAAGCTAAACTGCAAGATTAATATTCACTTTTGTGTCTGTATCCTCTGTTGTTCCCTCTTAAGGAGAAAAATGTTGAGAAGCCTTTATTTATTTTTAATAAAAATCCTAATGCATGCTGTAGCTTGCTGTAGTTCAAACCACTCTACATCCCAGACTGGTATGTAGCAGGTTGTACACTGTTCTTTGCTTAACTTCTTACAATAAAAGTAGCTCGAGGCTGTGTCAAAGATTAACCTGCTCACAGGATTCATGAGATACGTAGCTGGATAGGGTGAGAAGCAGCTAGGTTTTTGGTGTTCTGCTATTTTTTTTATAATGTCTCCAACATCTTATATTTTAAAAGCTTCCATCACCTACTGTTCTTTAAAAGATCTTTTGATCGTAAATTCTAGGATCCTGGGGGCTTTAAGAACATAGGCTGCCTAAGTGCTGCTTACGGGACCTCAAGGGAAATACACAAACACAGAAAAGTGGCACAGGAGTGTAGTGCTCCACTATGGTGTTTATTTCTTTAATATTTTAACAAGCTTCAGAATATTTCTGTAAAAAGTTACAAACATTTTTTTAAATATTTTAATTTTTGTTCAGATGTAATATTGTGTATGCAGGAATAGTATGTTTCATGCTTTTGTTGAATTTGCAGTTCATCAGGTCTTTTTCCTTTAAGTAAGTGGATGCATAATGCTAAACTTCAGGAATAATTATAAAGTTATGAAAAAGGACCTTTCTGGATATAAAGTTATCTACACATATTCTTTCACAGAGACAAATACGTGTTTGCTTTAGGGGGCTTTCTCTGTGTGGGTATATATATATACATATGTCCATACACTCAAACAGATATTCCATACATGCACTTTTTTTGTATGAAGGGTGGTGAGTCTATATGTATATATTTGCATACATTTTCAGTTCAGATTTAACTGGGAGTAATAATTTGTCTCACACTGAAAAGCTGAATTGGATTTCTTTTGAACAGTGGAGACTAAAGGATCTTTTTCAATCTATGGAGTAAAAATTGGATCAAAAGCATTGTCTTCAGAAAAAGAGCAGTTTCCTGGTTTCTAATTTGTTGGTGGCTTCACACCACCCCCGTAGCCCTCCAGTCTTTTTCTTATGCTTAGCTCCATGAGGCTTTCAAGTTTCTCAAAAAATAGCTTGGTGAACTGTTGAAATTTTCCTTCACTGATTTTTGTGGCTATATTATTTTGGCTGTGTTTTTCTTGCATTTTGACTATTTCAGTAATTCAGTGCTGATAATGTACCTTTGCTCACATTCCACTTGTGTTGAAATGTGGGTGTTAGAGATGCTTGACTTACATTCTTCCAGATGTAAAAGCAGAATTTTCAGTATGCCATATGGGCACACAGACACATGAGACATAAAGGTTTATTAGCCTTTCAAAAGAAAATGCAAGTTATTATTGAACACTGTCATAAAAGCAACACTAACTACAACATTTTGTACAACAAAGCCCAGCATAGAAGAAGTAATGCCAGGAAGTCATTCACATTTTATTTATATGATATGATGACTGTTACTTTTTACCTCTGTGAGCATTGGTGTAGCAGTCTCTTTTAAGGATTGGGTTTTCTCAGATTATTCCAGCATGATGAAGGAAAACACAAAGTAAAACAAAAAAGAACTTCTTGTGTAGAGATTCTCACAAGTAACCCTGAAAACAATGAAATTCACACGTGCACACACGTGCCACCTCTGTGTCATCCTATAAGAAAGACGAAAACCAAGAAAAAGCAACTTGATTTTAGTATGCAGAGTACATTCACTGTTTAATTCCTCCACAGCAGTAGTTACTGCACAGTCCCTAGTGCTTCATCTAGCCAAGCATTCAAGTTGCACATACTAAATTTACTCCAGTGTATCATGTATGCAATTACGAAAACACAGCTTGACACATCTTACATTAGTTTCCCAGTATTACAATATTGTTGGGCCTTCTTTTACTGCTATGAACATTTTTTCTGCTGCATTGGAGAATTCTTAAGTCTACTGTGGATTTGCTCCAAGAAGAGAGACTTCTAAGCTCATTGTAGTCAGCTGTCACACTTGAGACACTTATTCCAGTGCCTGACTTGGAAATGGTGTCCCAGTACTTACTTTATCAAGCTAAGATTGCTGAAGGCAAAACTTAATATCAAGACTTTGTCCCCAGTGGTAAAACATGCTGTACCTTGATTTTGATGCCACATGTTCCTGTCATCGTTTTATTATTTGTTCCAGTTATTTCAGAAGAACAAAAGACATGAAAAATACACTGACAACACCATAAATGGGCCTTGCACCATAGCCAGATTATCTCTGGAAGGGCATACTTCATTTTGATTTTGACCGTTTCATTAGTAAGTACACAACCTTAAACAAAATCTAAAGCCAGGTTTACATGTGGCCGATAGAAAATGCACAGTTAACATCAAACCAAAGGCAGAAGTGGAGAAATCAATAACCTTTGACAAGTAACTGGTAGTAGAGAGAGAGGCACTTGTTGGTCATTGTAGCACCACAAATAAACATGAAGAACTACTGCATTAAGTATCAAAATTATATAGGTAATTCAGTCATGAAAGGTAATTTCCTGCAAAGTTGTTCACAAAGATTGTAGGAAAACAGAATTTCCTGCTTACAGCTGACAGTTGTAATGTCTGCATTAGATTTTATTTATATATTTTTTTCCTTCCCTCACTGGAACTCATGGGGAAATAGAGTATCTCCAGCAGCAGAAATCCCAGAGAAAAATGTTAGTGTTAGCTGCATTCCAGTGCAGGCAAAGCATATTGTAAATAATGTTCTTCCTTTTTATCCCACCTCTTCATTAGCTTCTCTCCAGTGTTGACTCTATCAATGTACTTTTATATTGGTATCTGTAAATTATCAGCATCCACTATTGATCCGATAGTGGGACAAGAATTAAGTACTTAAATCTCCCCTTTGATTTAAAAGTTTGTGTTGGATGCTTTTACTGCCAGAATTTCTGGACTGAGAAGCTGAATTCAGTAAAATACAGTAAGACTAAAAACACTATGCTTGGAGTCTACCCCTTTCTTCCTCTTCCCCCATAGCTTTTCCGTGTATTTTCATACAAGGCAATTCAGCTTTAGCAGAAATGTTATGACGGATTTGAGAGCTTACTGGCTGTTTGCAGGAGCAGAACATGGAGTTATGGAAAAGACAAGAGTGCTACTAACTCCAGACAACTTTTTAGGATAATTTTTTTCTGCTTTGTTTCAGATTTACTTCTTTTAAAAAATATATATTTTCTGTGTTTGTTGCTGTCCTTTGGTTTTGCTGCTTAATTCTTGGCTAAATGCTTGGCTTAGAAAGGACTTTCTCTAAGGGTCTTGAGGTCAGTATCTGTCAATGGCATTAGTTTCTAGCCATAGCTCATTATATGAAGACATTAGAGAGACTGTCAGACCTTGTCTTTGACTTTGACACCTGAGGAGAAAACATGCATATAATATCAAAAGAGTTATTTTTGACGTTGTGCACACACACACATACAACTCTCATTGTTATGCTTGAGAAGAAAGCTCAAAACACTTCAGTGGTTCAGACATATTATTTTGTCAAGTCCTTACTCCGTCTTGTTGACAGAATACATTTTCTCAAAAGCTGAAATCATTCTGTCAAGGAAACTTATTTTGTTCAATAATCCTGCTTGTTGACAAATGTTCAAAAGGGAAAAAAATCTTCAATTATTCTGGGAATGTTCTGCCTGCTATCTCCAGGTTTATTTATTTTGCCATGGGAAAGAATGGTTATTAGTTTGTAGGTGAACTAACCAGGTCTTGATGTAATGAAAGAAAAACGTTATCTTCCTTATACCTAGGTGAGTGTGCTTTAGGGGAGGCTTTTTTCAAAGAAGGTTGTTCAATTTGAGGTCTCATTCCAAATGAATGATCAGCAGTGGAGGACAGGCAGCATGTGTATCAAGTGAGTGGAGGAAGGCTGAGCAGAAAACAGACAGAAAGAAATAGAATATGAGCATGATAAAAAGTGTTTGCACTTGGCTATTTTGGCATGTCTTCCCCATCCACCAAGTTTTTTGTTCTTTAATGGTGCAGTCACTTTTTATTGTGTTTTGGCTGTTGTATTCTGTTCTTCACTACTGTATTGTCTGCTACATTTGCTTAAGCAGAATGGTGGGTATTTTTTTTTTCCTTTTCATACATTTCATTCATTCTTTTGACTTACCAGTCATAGTCCTGCTGTTGATTGTCTTGATCTCTTTAATTCCTAATATACAGCATTTTTGTCATACAATAAAAAAAGTCATTCTGTCTGATTTTCCATTCAAAGGAAATTCAGATTTTTGAAATAATAAGCAGTGTGTTATAACAGATGCTTCTTTGACACCTTTAGATCAAAGAGAAAAGCAACAGGGGTTTTAATCGATACTCTTAGATGTAAATCATATTGAAAGACTCAGCAAAAGTAGAACAGTCCTGACTTCTCCTTCCAGACAGGCAGCCTTTTTCTTTTTATTAGTTTCACCTCACATCACAGTACTAGTTGCACACTTGAATATGTTCAGCAGAGTATCCGAACAATATTGTGAAGTTCCTGTATCTTTGATGTTCTCAGCAACAGACACAAAGTTGGAAGAATGTATTTTTATAGAGCTCATCAAGTAGTATACCTTTTGACTTCTTTGACTTTTCTGTGGACTTTTTCTGCTGTACATGTTGTGGGTGTATTTGGGGATGGACGCTTGGCTTCTAGTGCTGCTGCAGATGTGAAGTGTTTATGTGGTGAGAGCTGCCTGGCCTCTCAGTGGAAAAGCACAGAGTTGGTTCATGCAAGCATGACTATTGCACCAGAAGTCAACAGGCCAAACTGTACATTTTTAGCCGAAGATAGTGGGCCTAAGCAAAACAATATCTAAAGTACTGTCAGGGCCAAGTGGAGATTTATTTTTTAAAGTCCTCATTTTGCTAATGTCACTGGTTTGTTATTTGTTAGGTAAGAGAAGTGGGATGAGATTTTACCAAAACCAGGGTCAAGACTGCTACTGACTCACAGTTATGGATTTTTAGTCTCAGATAAGCTTCATTGCAATCAGCCAGTAGATGCCAGACATTTCCATGGCGGAAGTGTTGAATGTACTGTATTTTCTGGTGAGATAAACTTCATCTGGAGTTTTCTAGTACCAACAAGGTTTTGATACATTTGTACTTTGGCATCTGTTTTTCAGTTATGTCATTCTCAAAGTTCATATCTGGTCTGAATTTTCAGTTACTATGTTCCTTTTAAGTCAACACTTTTTAGCTTTGATTTCTTCATGTTTCTCTGATGAGATGAGCTGCTTATTCTTTGTCCTTGCAAGATGCTCATGGTAGAGAAAATGGCTTTATTGCCAGTGGCATTAATTCATGTTGTATATCATTTAGAGGATCATCGTTAAGTTGAATCTTCTATTTCTGGTTTATTCTCCAAAGTAATGAAAGATTAAAGCCAAATGAATGATTTAAAATAGTTGCTGTTAAGTTCATTTGGCTGTTTGAGTGTCTACAGAGAAACCAAAGTAACTATTTGGTACCTGAACTCAAGATAAATCTGAACACGCCTAAATAATCATAGAGTGTCATAATATATCATTCTAAAGTACCATTATAATTCAAGATAATGATTTATAAATGTTGTCAATTTCCATTATTTTAAACACCTTTTGAAGTTATCATCTTTCACAAGGTCATTAACGTACAGAGTCCTGCTTCTATTCTAGTGCTTTGCAACCTGTAAATGAACTTTTCTCAGCATAATGGTTATAAAGTTGCTGTGGTCCTAATGAATTATGCTGCATTCATTCAATTTATTTCTGTCACTTCATTCCTCAGGAACAGGGATTAGTGTTTTATTCTATTTTTTGCTCAGTCTTGTAAATAAATTTGATATTATATTGCTTCTTAGGAGGTGTTTTTTTCTTAATAGCTACTAAGTCATAAAATCATCGTATTGAAAGAGATCTCTAAATGCTCTCCAGTCCAACCCCCTGCCAGGGGAGGCTCAGCTAACAGTAACTGTTCAGAAATTGTAACTGTTGTGGTGTTTTTTTGTGTTTGTGTTTTTTTTTTTTTGTTTGGTTGTTTTTATTGTTGTTTGTTTGTTTTTAATTAAGTGACCATTCTATGGAATACACTGCATTCACCAAAAATACCAAATTGTTACTGCTTATTTGCTCATGCATTACGAGATTTAGTTGCAGTACTATTTTAATTCCATTTTTTGCATTATAGGAAACTAAACAATATGAATAATTATTTAAAATTAATAAGTATTCAGATTTAAGTCAGTTACAAAACCATGCTGCTTTATTATTTTACACAACTGTTGGAAATGAACAGCACTATCAAGTGTTTGTTTCAGTAAAGCAGGATGAAGGATATTTTTTTACCTCCTCTAAACTCATTGTTTGTAGGTGCTGAGGTAAAGAAATTCAGCCCTTTGTTCTATAATACTTAACCTTCTGCCCTGCAGCATGCGAGTGAATGCTTCTACTAGTTGTTTTTGAAAAACAGGTAGAATAGTTAAAAGAGGACTATATAATACAATCGGATTTACTGTCCCTTGACTGGAGCACTGCAATTTTCATTAGCTAAATAATATGCAGTCAGTGACAAATAATTGTCATTTACTCATACAATTGCTCTAAAAGCAACAGATGATCATATCAATAATGGATATTCCTGTAGAAATTAAAAGGATATAAAATCCTATGAGATCTTATGCTGTCTTGAAGAAGGATTCTTTCTCCAAATTCTTAGATGATATAAAATGATGCATCTTTATGAAGCTCAGTACCTAGTAGCTAAGAATCTGGTCTAGAGTTTTCAAATTAGCATATTGGGAATGCAAAAGTACTCAGTAATGTATTTACTGTCATACAAGTAAGACACTGCTTAAATAATTCATATTTTGTGAACGTTTTTGATCACACTGAAATTATAGTAATTTTTTTTTTTTTTTTCATGTAGTGACAAAAAAAGCATCAAGCAAATTTTGTGTATCTTTCTTTGGAGACACCAACCAGTTAGTTCTCAGTACTGTAGCTTAAAAATATGCACGTACAAGTACAGTAACTAAAAAGGTAAAGAGATGTAGATCTTGATGAACAAAATCTGAGTGTTTAAACTCTCTCAAAACTTTGCTCATAAAACTGCAAATTTGGAGTGTTCCATCTCTAGCTTTCAAAACACCTTTTAGCTAAATAATTACCAATGGGTCCCCTATAATGGGAGAGCAGAGCACCTTTAAGTTTTGCTGAGAACTTGGAACTCGTGTTGTACCAGCCTCTATTGTAGAAATCTCCTAGTTAGAGAAGGAAGTGGCAAGGAGTGCAAATAAACCAGGTATGTTTTCACTGTGGTCACTGGGGATAAAGAATTTGGTAAAGTGCTTTGCTATGTTTGAAGTTTACTTTGTAGAAAGACCGAAGGCATAATGTCTAGAACAGAGCAGTCTCCTGAGACATTGCATGTATCGACAGAAAAGGCAAAGCACTATGTGTGGAGTTCCTTGCGCTATACTAATCTTCTGAGTTTCAAAAGTAGCCAGATGATAACCTAGGCTTAAGTTAGATAATTCAGTAGATGTTTGGGAAGACACAGGGAGTATTCATGTAAGTAGCACTGTTCCACAAACATGTCCTATTTTGGCTATTGACAAGGACAGGACCTCAAACTGGATAGGACCACTGCTCTGATGCAGCGCAGCTATGTTCTTAAGTTCTTACATTCTTCAGTGCAGTTATTAAGATTTCATATTATGTGTTCTTGACCATCATAATGTATGATTATCCTGAAGATTAAGGAAAGAAAATTAATTAACCTACAGTTCCACTGTCTGTACAGATATCATCTGTAAGGCCCTTATCAGGTAACAGTTGTGAATGTATCTCCATTGGCTAATTGAGCAAACAATAATACAGTCACCACTGAAGTCTAACTGAACAGATAACTATAAATTCCCATACAGAAGACTTTCTGAAAGAGTGCTCTGTCATGCTTAGGGATTTAATGGATGGACATTGATTTATTAAAAAATATATTCAGTAGAATTGTTAGAGGTTTAGTTTATAATAGCAAATTTGCCTCTGTTTTCATCCCCCTGTTGTCTCATCTTATCTGGTGTACATCAAATGCTTTTTAGTGATTGAAGAACAAAGGAAAAAATTCAAGATTAAAATAGTCCTGTAGTTGCAACAAATTAATTTTCTTGTCACTGTTGGCTGTAGGAGTATCCATTTAAAAACTCCTAATGTTTATTTTATGCCATGATGATTTTGGAAAAGGTTTTGAAAAGAGCAACACAGCTTACTGTATAGTCTTTGGTATACTGTTCTGAATATGCTGTCAGAAAAAGCCATTGCATATTAGAAGTAGATTCTTATTTTTTAAAGGGATTCTGTAAAATCTTCATTATTCTTTTGCTAATGATTTTTTTTTTTTTTTTTCTATTACCCCCTTGTATTTTGGATAAAAAGGTCCCTGAAAAATGTGTGACATTTTCTTGCATAGGTGTTATTTTGTTTCAATGTTTTTTGTTTTTATTTCAGTGATACTTTTGCATCTTGAAAGGTGAAGGTCTTTATACAGAAACAAATCATATATCTAGTCACTTGTATAGGGATTTTTTGGGAATAATACAGGTTCTGTGTCCTCTGAGATTTGTGAATATATTGAGTGCAGAGACACAAGCCAACAAAGCAGAATTGGTTTGTAGTATTATAAAAACAAATAATTCAGCAACTGTAATTGACTATAGCATCCTTAACAGAGATATAGAGCAGTTGTCTTTCCCTTTCTTTAACTTAAAGGCGTTTTTTGTTCTGTATTTTTTCTGTATTCTGCGTGAGATATTAAAATCAAGATAAAACTGATCAAATAAGGTATTGGCTCAGACAGTTTGATAAGCCACACATTAAGACACTTTGCACATCAGAAGAATACATTAAAATTGTTTTAAATATTTAAGAGTAGTAGAACAAGAAAATGATCAATGGATTGCATCCTTCTACCAATTCACAGCTGTTCAGAGTGGTGTATTAGTATGATGCCACTTTTTCTTGACCTTGCAGTAGGGTCTTCACTCTCCTCATAAGTTAGCTGTGGGGTGTCATGTGTAACTGCTGTCTTCCTTATTGTGTTGCTGTATATAGGTGCAAATGTGTAAGAATTGTTTTTGTTGATGATTTGCTTTCTAGTTAGTTGTCAGTAATTGTTTTGGCATTTAAAAAGATGTTAAACCAAGACAGGAGGGTCGCAGGTAGCTCAGTGCTTGACTTCTGGTGCACACTATGGCTGACTGTTCACACCAGCAAATTCCTTTAGACTTGATGTCTTTTTAAGAGTAATCTTTGATTCATCAAGAAATTATGAAGAGAAGCTACAGGTTATTCTCTGTTTTTACCAACTTTTCAACTCTTGAATTGATTTTGCAAAAAATACAGTGAATGTTCACAACAAGAAGAAATCGTTACCTGAAGTTGTCTGAGCCATCGCACTGTAGATCCTTATATATCCTTTGCAAAAGGAGCTATAGCACTTCACGCCTCTTATTTCTCCATCACGTACTATTCTTGAATTCTTTTACTCTAATCCTCACTCTCTGTATTTGAGCTCCACAAAGCTCTTCAAGAGCTAACAAAAGCCAAGCAGTTCATGTAATCAAGGGAGCTTGGCTGTTATAGATAACTTAACCAAGGGACTCAGTGTTTTCTTAGCCAGATTCCATTCAATCATGCAAAAGGCATGGCTGTATTTCCTTATCTTCTCCATAACTGATTAATGTTCATTAAAATAGTTCTGAGGTAAATCGTATGTTTATACTATTACACGGAAGTCATAAACTTTAGTTTTAGACAGAACATTTCTGGATTTAGGCTAAGAGCTAGGTGTGTACTCCCAGAAGATGGAACATGGTATCAGCCAGGATACATCAGGAACTACTCTGTATCTTTGGAAAGTTGCAAACATCAGTTGAACAGTTCCTATGTTAATTTAAAGGTATATTTCAGTTTATGCATCATTTTCTCATGCTTTGATTCTAAATATTCACTTCAACTATTTTATAGTATTTCTTTCAATATAAGGAAAATGTATGTCATTTACCATCATTTCAGTTCTGAATTTGTGAAAACACATTTGAAAAAGGTGATACAAACTCATTTGAGAGGGAAGCTGACCTGTGTCTTTAAGAACCTGTTTTCCAAATTACCCAATATTTTGGCCACCACCTTCGAGCATAGTCATTTTAAAGCATTTGAGTCAGCAGATGGAGAGTTTATAATAGCCCTATATTAAATAGTAAGCAGTTTTCAGCCATAACTATAGTGAACTGTTATTCAGCTGTAATATATGGAAAATAGGTAAAATAATTCACTTGTTTAATACCTGCATTGCATTTTCAAGTTTAACATCTCAGCATTTTTTTTATATGTATTAACATGACAGATCATATGCCCTATGATAATTACAAGATGTGCTTAACTCCAGCGTTATATCAACTTTCTTCTTCAGAAGCCTCCTACTCCAGATTTTTGTATTGGGTGGAAAAAGTTAAGGTCTGTTTAGATGTCAGTGACAGAAGGATCCTATGAATCTTGCTGGGAAGATCTCCACAAAAGCAGACAGCAGTCATCAAATACAGTCTTGGTGGAAATAGTCCCTCTTATGTTACAGTGAAAAATAAGCCTATAATGCAGCCATTGTGCAAAAGAAGTACTGAAAGTTTCAGAGCTCCATCACTCACATTAGAAGTGTCACTTGGTAAAAGCAGGACTCTGCTTTTACCTTTTTTTTTTTCCACTTTTTTACTGTCGCATCTACTTGTAGCAATCAGGATTCTTTTTTTTTTTTTATTTTTTATCAGGGCCTTCATCAGTCTGTGTCTGGGCCATTTCCTTTCTTCTATTGTCCATTTACTTGAAGCATAAGCTCTTTGCAGCTGCAGTCATGTTTATTACTGTCTGCAGTGGTCATGGTTTTAATTGCAATGTGTAGAAGATGTAATAAAAATAATTGATTAAAAGCATAATACAATCATGGAAAGATTTATTAGAGCCAGATTTTGCTGTACTTCATGTATGTGGTATTTCAGTTGACTGCTAGGTATGGTTTTGACTGATCATTACTGAGGTTGGTATTTTCTCTTTCTTTCCTGCTCCTCCTCTTCCTCCTCAAGCCTTAATCATAGGATCATAGAATGGTTCAGGTGTGAAGGGACCTTAAAGCTCATCTGGTTCCAAACCCCCTGCCGTGGGCAGAGGCACCTTCCACTAAACCAGGCTGCTCCAAGCCCTGTCCAGCCTGGCCTTGAACACTGCGAGGGAACAGGCAGGCACAGCTTCTCTGGGCAACCTGTGCCAGCTCCTCACCACCCTCCCAGGGAAGAAAAACTGAAGATTGAAAATTGCAAAACATTACTGAAAAAGTTCACCTGAAGTAAGGCAGGTTTTCATAGTGAAAATAGGACTCGTCAGTGGATTCTCAGAATACAGTGTCAGATTTAACAGAGAATTAGATTTCTGTTGCAGGACTTTATACAATGATAACATGATTCTGAAGAGGCCAGTCCATATATGTTTTAGGTGACCATAAGTGATACTGAACTTAATTATTGAAGCAGACTATCCAGCCCTGTGGCTCTACCTAGTTTAACTTCTTCTAAACTCCAAAATATGAAAATTGAAAGTATGTAAAACAATCTGTGAATTTATTATTAAGAAAAACTTCCTCAGCCATTTTCTCCCCTCAACCTAACTCTTATGTAAAAACATAAATAAGTTAGGCCTATTTATTCTGTGCAGCTTGAGGGTTTCCAGAGGAAGTCATACAAAGTGAGACATGTTCAAAATAATTTAGGGGTATCTGGATTTCCCTGATGCTTAGCTGCTACAGATGTCATTCCAATGCGTATGGAAAGCAGGTTTCTTAACAGGTGTACTTTTTTCTCTCACATAGCAAAAAAATGCACGTTAGCAAATTAGACCATCCTTGTCTGAAACATCAGACGCAATTTGGGGGTTTCTGAGGATGATAAACTTCTTTTTGGTCTAACATCTGGGTTCTTTTATTTCAATAGCTTTTCATCAGCGGTGGAAACATTGTCTAATGTGCACCTTCTGTCCTGCTGATTGATTTAAATGTTTATTTGGAAGAAGAAAGAAAAACCTTATTAGTACTATACTTCTACAGCACAAATCTCTCACAGTATTGCATAGGTAGGAAACATAAGTGTTTTTAAATTCTGGAGAGCAGATGGTTCTCAAAACCTTTAGGCAATATGTTTTTCCGCCAATTTTAGGCCAAGGGCAAGTATTTAATCCTGCTATTGTAAAAATAACTCAATTAAAAAAAAAAAAAAATAGCTACACGACCGTGTTTTATCATGTGACTATTTCAGTGTTAGTTTTGGTGAAAGGTTTTCCTTTGTCTTTTTAAGCTAGCTTAACATTTAGGTTTTTGTGTCTGAAGCCCTATCCTCACAATTAGAATGGATTCCCTTTGAACTTTGTGTCTGTTGAATCCTTAGTTTCCTTTTTCTTTTCAGAAGGAATTTTGTGTCACCTGCTGCTGTACAGTTGGTTAAAAATGTGATTTTAGGTATGATCAGCAATTGCTTGTGCTGTAAACGCTACCACGAGAAAATTGGGTTCATTTTTGATTGCCAGTGTTGTAACTTGGAATGATTAGAAGAGCTAAAGGGATGATTGTGCGATACTTCAGAAAAGCCAGCAAGTCTACCTGCCAAGTAACGATGTGTTCATGAGTCACTAACATTTTTAAAAGCAACTTTTGAAAATATGGTAGTTTCAAATACAGAATTTCTGAAGGAAATAAAACAATGAATGATATCTTGCTGCAATTAGATTGTAATCCTGTTGGGTTTATTGATTGATTTGGCACTTCTGGAAGCTTCCAATGTACTTAACAGAATTACAAGCTTCATGTCTAGCTTCCATTTAACTTTTTAACACCATTGCAGCATTGGCACTGTAGGACTGGCATACAAAGCCGTAACTTCACAGTGGAGCTAAAACATTTATTTTAGAAGGAATATGAAACAAATGAAAATGCTTTCATCATTTAAAGCAGAAGGGGTGTTTAGGGTGAGGTAGATGGCTTCATTAGCATTTATTTGTTTGGTATGAATTGGAAAGACACCCAACAGTAAATCTGGCTGACAGCAGTATCTCCCTCATCTCACAAACAAGCAGTGCAGCTCTGCAAAAGTGGTGCAATGTCACTGCATGGCATTTAGTCAGAAAAAATGAACTATGTTCTTAGTCATGCAGAAACTCCATTGCTTTTAAAATAGATGGTATAGCTAGGATGTAACATTTACATAGCTGAAAATGATGGCACGATCCTCCTCACTGAGGATACTGTATGTGCATATGTATACTTCACTCTTCAATGGAGATGATGTAGCTATGTCAGTTCATCTTATACTTACAGAGAAGCTAATCCTGTGTTCAATCACAGTCTTTTTAAAAGATATTACTATTCTTTAAAAATCTATAAGTGTAATTTCATATCTGACCAAAATCTTGTGGTATGTAAGGTGACAGTAGGCTGAAGTTTACATTTCAGCACAGTATTCAAGCATGTTTGATGTCACACTTGTGAAATGAATAGGACTACTTATATCTAACATTTTAAATATTGTCACAAGGTATTGAATTGAGCTGTTTCAGAGAATAGCTAAACATAAGTGTTAATAAATATTATATCTAGTGAAGGTGTGTGTAGATTTACTATTTAGATAAAAGGGATTTCCAATTTGGAATATAATTCAGCTTTTAGTAGCTACCTGAATAGTTACTTCCTAGTCATCTAATCTTTAAACATCTTCTAGTAAAAGACATTTGATAGTTAAATATTAATAGCAGCATATAAAAATGAAGAGGATAAGGCAGTATAATATGTGAAAGTGACATAGAAGAACAGCGTGTAATTAAGTCTAAGAATGTTGTGATCAGAGGAATAATGCTGCCTGAAATATTCTTACTATATCATTTTTATTCAATTTTTAATAATTTATTTTTCATTTCAATAAAATCAAAATTGGATCACAAAAAGCAATTGTGTTTGCGAATGCGTGCTTGTATTGCTGATATAAGTTGTATCAAAAATGATAGGTGATAGTTTGATGAAAAATGTAAGCATGAAAAGATGACTTTAGCAGTAAATATAAATTTAGAAAGTATTACGTTTGTAAGAGTAGCTTACATTTCATTTTGTGCAAAACAAATATATAGGAAAAAAATTTGAAGTAAGTTACAACACAGACAAAAATTCTTTTTTTATTATTTATTAAAAGAAAAGCAATTATTCGAAGTTGCTTTTCCAAAGCTAACTCTCAGGTTTAAAAATATCATTCAATGAAGTATTTGTTTATGTAAGATGCCAAGACTGATGGCTGTGAGCATCTAGGTAGTAGATTATGCAGCCAGAAGGGAGTATCATTTTCATCTGCTCTGACTTCCTGAATTAATTTCTGTTTGTATTGGTTCAGATCTTATAGGAAAAAAACCAACCTGCCTCATCTTTAAGATGATTAGTGTTAAAAAGTCTTCTATTTGCCCCTGTGCTGGCACCGTTACAAAAATGAACCTTATTTTTGACTGTTTCTAATTTATCTTTCAGCCATTTAATCTCATATTTCTGTCTGGTAGACTGAGCCAATTGCCAAATTTTTCATCTACAGATCAACAGCTGATATCAAAGGCTTGACCTTAAGCTTTTTGATAAATAAAAGATAGTGAGCTACTATATTCTCCTATGCATATTTTCCCAGCATTTAACCATTTGCATGGAATATATCTGAACCCTCTTTTTTTTTTAAGATTTTGGGTGTTTTTTAATGGGTGGTCAAAATTTAGATATCGCATTCTGATTATCTTTGCTCACTTTAGATTTTTTTCTTTTTATTTGTATTAGAACTTTTGGATTCTGTTGAAATTTTACATCCTGGCTGATTATCCATGGGAATTTCAATAGCTTTTTCAAGAGCCATTGCTTTCAGGACAATATCTATTGTGATATAATCATCATACTTTTGATACTGAAGATGTGACTGTATTTGGCTGTATCAAAGTAAAAATTAAGTAATTGTGTGCACCTTATCAAACTACCTAGATTGATTTCAGGGACTGTCTCTCTACCTTATACTTCAGTGCTTTTTGATCCTTGTGGATTGGTGACATTTACCAGAGAGCAGATTAGGTGGTGTTTTTCCTGATGATCAAATAAAAGTGGAACAATGTAAAGCCAAGAATACATCCTTTTGGGCGCTGGCTAGGAGGGCATATTGATGAGAATTCTACGGCTGTATGTAAAGATCTTCATTTAGTTACTTTTATTCAGTTTAGTTTGTGCTTTTTTTTATTTTGTATTACTCTTTCTAGTATCTTGAAGTATGCAGGATGTCCTGGGTTCAGCAGTAGCAGTCATTTTTCTCCTTGGTAGCTGGTGCAGTGCAGTGTTTTGACTTTCAGCTCGGGAACAGAGCTGATAACAATGATGTTTTGGTTTGACCAAGGACTTTGTGAGCCTCATGCTCTGCCAGGGAGGAGGGGAAGCCGGGAGGAAGCACAGACAGGACACCTGACCCAAGCCAGCCAAAGAGGTATTCCATAGCACAGCACGTCATGCCCAGAATGTAACTGGGAGTTAGCCGGTAGGGCTGGTAGACTGCGGGGTTGGAGGAGGTATGGGTCAGTGCTTGGTCGGGCTGGGGGGGGTGAGTTATTGGTTGGCTGGTGGTGAGGTGATGTATTCTCTTCCTTTGTTATTTCCTTTATCATTGTTATTATTGTGTTATTATTGGTGGTAGCAGTAGTGATCTGTGTTATACCTTAGTTACTAAACTGTTCTTATCTCAACCCGTGGGAGTTGCATTCTTTTCGATTCTCCTCTCCGTCCCTCCGGGAGTAGGGGGAGGAAAAGAAGGGGGGAAGTAAGTGAACGAGCCCTCTGCCTGGTTTTAAACCACGACATTAATTGCATTTCCCTGAATGTAATACTCCATTGGGTTCATATCAGCTATTCCATAAGTTTGTTTGGGATTAGATTTTACTACACCTGGATCTGTCATGCATGATGTCTCTCTGAAATCTGTCTTGTACCAGGATACCTATTGTGATCTCACATAATGTGAGTGAATGTAAACTGTTATCCAAGGATAGGATTATATGTTCCTGTAGCCATGAATTTTAACAAGCTCAGTTTAGCATCTTTCTGTGTTTAAATTAGCTGAAAATGGCAATCATCACAGGTGAGACACAGTCATGGAGAAACACCTTTATTCGGGAAATAACTAGTTTGTATTTTCTATATGCCACAAATTGTACAGACTGAACAATTGGTATATCTTCAGTTTGCTTTTAACTGGTGCTCTTTCATTCATTCAATCTGACTGGTCATTTTTTGGCTCCTGTTTTGGATGCTATAATCAGATACCATCTACTAACTTTTTAGCATTATGCCTTGTTATCTTACTTCTACCAGACCTTTTCAGGTTTACAACTTAAAATAAAATTAGAATAACTCTGTAAGTTTTAGTTCTTAGTAATTTTTAATGGCCTTTTAGATGATTTGTACATTTCTGACCATTTATTTTCTCTTCTTGAGACTACCTGAGAATATATTCAGAAGATACCTTGCATTTTAACTAAACACCTACTAGACTTATTTGTGTTCAATTTGTGTACATCACTAAAATGTTTCCTTTGATCAAAATCACTCAGCAGTTTGGGTTTTAATAATCTCAATATATCTTTCAGTGTTCTGCCTTATGTATTGTGCCTAAGTCTTATGGGAGTTGATATCTTTTCTAATGGGTCCCTAATTCTTGAATTTAGACATATTCTTTACTCATTCTTTGATTTCTGTATTGAACTTCATTCTTAGCTGAATTCCCATGATGTGCTGCTGGTTTTGTTGCTGTTGTTGTTGAAACAAATGATACCCTGAGAGTCAAAGGATCACCACAGTTCATTATCAAAGGCCAAAGAACGCATTTCATGCAGGAGAAGAAGAGAAATAAATTATAGGTCTTACAAGGCACTGTGACTGCTTGTCAAGAGAGGTTAATGCTAAATTGAATTGTAATGAAGTGGTTTGATTTGGGAATGGTTAAACTTTTCATGTTGATTTAAAAAGTCAAAGTAGTATCAGAGAACTTATGAATAGCCCTTTCTGCATCTATTCAGAGCAATGTATTTTGCAATTTGCTTTTAAATAGCTATATTGAAAATACCTCAATATAACATCTTGATCATCCTATTTCACTTGAAAACGACTTCCAGTTTAAAAAAATAATTAAATTGAGAGACTCTTTTTACTGATTAGGTTCTTACTCGATTAGCTTATTCATACAGTATGATATATGGAATAATACATTTGTATACATTAGTGAAATATAGATGGCAATTCTAGCTCTGAAATAGCATAATTTTAATTATATCTGACACAGGGCCCCTTTGATGCTTTTCCATTGATTTACTTTTTGAAGTTGATATCAATCCAGATTATATATTGCAGATGTATTCCAGAAGAAAGCAGTGCTGCTTATCTGAGCACTGGAGCTCACAGAGGACACCAAAGCACTGTTCAAAGCAGTATTAATACAACCTTGAAGGTGACAATGACAACAAAATAAAAATTAACTTAGATGGAATGACCATACATTTGGATATTGGAATATAATTGAGCCATGCCTGGGGAGCACCTCAGAGGAGCTAAGGATTTTGTTAATAAGCGCAGAACCCCATAGCTGTACTTACTGTTCTTGTGAACCACTAGTATTTTTATGTATTTTTCTTATAGTTACAGAGTAGGAATATTCTGTCAACAGATGGATAGTGTCCTGGGTTTAGAAGTAGCAGTCAATTTTTCTCCTTCTTCGTAGCTGGTGCAGCGTTGTGTTTTGACTTTCAGCCTGGGAATAGAGCTGATAACACCGGTGTTTTTAGTTGTTGCTAAGTAATGTTTACTCTGAACAACGACTTTGTGAGCCTCATGCTCTGCCAGGGAGGAGGTGAGGCCGGGAGGAAGCAGAGACAGAACACCTGACCCAAACTGACCAAAGAGGTATTCCATACCACAGCACGTCATGCCCAGGATGTAACTGAGAGTTACCCGGAAGAGCTAGTGGACTGCATGGTTGGACGAGGTATCGTTTGATGCTTGGTTGGGTGGGGTGGGGCGAGTTATCGGTCGGCTGGTGGTGAGGTGTTGTATTCTCTTCCCTTGTTATTTCCTTTATCATTGTTATCACTGGTGGTAGCAGTAGTGATTTGTGTTATACCTTAGTTACTAAACTGTTCTTACCTCAACCCGTGGGAGTAGCATTCTTTTCGATTCTCCTCTCCGTCCCTCCAGGAGTAGGGGGAGGGCAAGAAGGGGGGGGGGGGGGGGGGAGGGGGGGGGGTGTGAGTGAACAAGCTGCCTGATTGGTTTTAAACCACAACAGATAGAAAGAAAATTGAAATATGTAGAGGTAGGCTGGTTTTATATATAAAAATAAGTAACTTTTTTTTTTCTTAAAAGCGATTTATGGGCACACAGTTAATAGCTTTCATTTTACTACTCTGGTCACATAGCTTAGAATAATTGCAAAAAGTATGTCAATGAATAAAGGAAGTTGTAAAGAACTTTAAACCTGTTGAAAAATAGTGAAAACTAGTCACTGTTCTGTAACTTTTCTCTGCATCTAATTATTGTACATAAACCCAGTATAATTTTACACTGAGTATTGAAAAGCTCATTTTTAAAGCGGTACGGCATTGTCTTTAAAAGCTTCTGCAGTGCAACTTGGCACATTTCAAAATTTTCAAATGTAAATCCTTCTAACACAGAGTCCAGGTCCACCTTGTATACCCAGGTAGGTTATATTGCACAGAGCTGCAGACAGATCCACATTCTGCTCACCTCATGCTCTGGGTTAATCCAGTTCAGAAACTGTATAGCAGTATAAATATGACTCCAAGCTTGAGTTTATGTGCCCTAGCGAGAGATGTAAACCAACCATATCACTCCTATGGGCATTTTCTGTCTGATTTCAGATGTTGGTATTCAGGATAAGTCTATCATTAGTATCACTATTTTTTGTTATCATGGTGCCTCTGCATACAACCTATTTGCTGTGATTTTACTTGGTAGATTTTTTTTTAGTTATATGGGGTGCATGCAGAATGTGGTAGACCCATGTATATACTATGCTAGTAAGCAAACTGGAACACTATTCAAATAAAATCTTTATGGTCCTGACCCCTTAGCTTCTATTCAGTCTTCATATTACACTTCTGCTTTACCAGAAAAGCCAGTAGGATACTTTCTATGGAGTTTACTTGATCTCTTGAACTGACCTGAGTGGCAAAGTAATGTTTTAATATTTAATAGTTTGAAGAGTTGCACTACTGGGAAAAAATAAAATATGTATTTGATGATAGAAACTGCTCTAAAGCTTCTTGAGAGGTGTATTTATGGTTGGTTGCTATTATAGAATTTTAAATATACTAGGAGTTCAGCCCGCTGTTCTGGGTAGTAGATAGTGTCCAATGGGAAAGAAAAAACTTTGCAGGCCTTTCTCACTTGCTGCAGCAAGCCAGCAGCAGCAAGTGAGAAAGTTCAGTGTTAAAGATTTTGCTTTGCATTGAAATGGGAATCTGTTACATTCTTCAGCTACCATTTAACAAATATGCAAGATGTGAAGATGATTATCAGACTGAGAATGGAATGCTGCAGTGTTCCACAATCACAAATGGTTCCCCAAAACAGTTGGTATTTCTGTTAGTTGGTAATCAGGGAAGCACTTACTAGATGATCACTGTTAGGGTTTAGAGCAAATGTGCCATAGAAATGAGAGGCAGCAGCTTTGGCCTCTCTTGACACCTCTTGTTCTACAGGCAAGCTGCAGCCTTGGGGGGATGTCCCTCTTGGCTGGGAGAGGTTTAGCAGCTCAACCACATTCTGGGGCATGAAAAGCTAGCAGCTCTTTCTCTCTTATACAAAAATATCTTACTGGAATTAAGGTTGACCTGATAATTATACTGCTAATACATGAGACAGCAAATAGTTTCTCTCTTCTGTGAAAGCTCGTTTATGGTGCCAAGTGGTTGCAAAATAGAAGAGTTTTATACTTGTGTTCTTTGTATAAACACAGCTGAAACAAAGGGGAAAAAAATGCCATTTTCACCTGAAAATTATCTGACCACCAATGCACTTCAGCTCATTATAAGTACTTTGTGTTTATTAAGTGATGTTGTATTGCACACAAAATACTGGAAATATTCATTTCTTTTTAATACTCTACAAGCAATAGTATCTATGTACAAATGTGTTGTTCTGGGAGAGCTAATGGTTTTGTGAGTATACTGATCAGAATGTTTTGTTTTCACTATTTTCTAAAGCCTGAGAATGATTTCTTTTTCTAATACTGTTTTCAATTAAGTTTTCCATTACTCTACACAAATGGATTGTGGATATAAATACAAGAAAGGGTTAGTGACAATTGATATGTCTCATAATTTACAACAAGGTCTCTGAATCGAGACAGGGCATTCAAGCAAGCCCTCCTGTATCTGGCTACAAGCTAGAGAGCGTTCCTGGTCACCACCAGTCACAGAAAGACCTGTCCACTTACATCTGTGCTACCACCCCTAAATTTATGCACCTTTCATCAGAATATGCTTTAGAAAATCTGCTAGACAGACAGGGATTTCCTAGTTTCTAAGCTTTTAACACTGACAGTGACAAATCCAGTCCCAAGAGGCAGCATTCCTCCAATCTGGCTTCAGGTGACCACAGAAGGCAGTTCCAGACTGCTAAAGTGGTGTGAAATGACTGTCAGTTGTGCCTTCTAGTGACTGCATTAATTTCTGCTAAAAGTTTTAAAATAGTGAAATGATTGTCATAAGCCAGAATTATGCTTCTGTTATGATATATTAAAGCATTGATTTTGATTGCTTACTGTGTAAACTTCCTCATATAGTATATGAAAAAGATCAGCAAAGAAGAATGATGATTTTAGACTTGCACAATTGCTTGAACAAATCTAAGCAGTTCCAATGACATTAGCATTTAACATCAGTCTTTTCCAGCTGCATTTCACTTGTAAATATTTCCCCAGTGGAAGCACTGTATGATTCTCTATGATAAATACCAGTCTCCTGAGGTTTTGCTGATTTAAATTCAGAATCATCTGGCATCAGGCAGAAAATAAGTCATCCCCTTATCCTATTCTTGTTCTGACATTTTGGAAAAGGAACTTTCTTCTAGGGTGTAGCCCTGTATGGACTTAAATAAGAAGCATAGCCTAAGGTAATATTTGCTTTTCACATTACATAAAATAGAAATTTGCTTGTGGAAGATGATATTGCTGTTGATGACGCCTATTTAAAATGCTAGTGTTTTAAATGTTTTGTAACCTTAAAAGAAGGCTATAATAAGCTTTCCAGTCCCTATCCCTAAAAAACTTTAAGTCAGGATTTAACCAAGTTTGGATGTGACTTTTAACTTGTAGATTGGATGAAATTAAAGCATCCGAAAATCAGAACTTCATAGCTTGTAATAAAAATGTCTCAAAGTTTATAATGCTAGTCAGTTAACTGACTACAAAATTGTAAAGTTGATCCCCAGAGAGATGCCTGGGTATACTTAATGACCTGTGGAGGTCTTTGTCACCTGTTGTAGGTAGTGTAAGGAGAAAGGCAGATCCTGGTAAGTCCACCACTCTCAAAAGTATTGTCCATCTTTTTCTGTTCCTAATGTTCAGACAGATCTTTCGTGGCAGGCTTTTAATTGATACAGCTTTCTCCATATTACCTGATTTCTTTAGAGTACCAAAGGATGGCAGGTAAACAGGTAAATAACTGTGATAGATAACAGTAGAATGGAAGGTTGAAAAATAGAAGCTTCAAAATGTGTTGAGGAGAGTTAGAAAAATGAAAAATTGGTAATTTTTTTTTTCAATGAGGAAACAAAGGGGAAAGATACATTGTACACCGCTAGACAGAAAAATAACCAGTGGTTTGTTTGATATCCTGCGCATTCACTGCAATGTTTTCTACTATGTCATCTGCCATCATCATAGATACCCTGCAAGTGACGGATATATGGTTGTGATATTGGTAGTATTTGGTCTCTGAGTGACCTCAGAGAGAGGAATTATTTTATCATAGAGCTCTAGCAAGCAGCCTCCTGTCAGAATGCAGGAACTTCTCTGCATATGCATAACAGTTTCCTGATTTAAAACCAAACCTTCTAAAAATAAGCAACAACAACAATATGGTTTTAAAACAATATAAGCATAAAATCAACAATTCAACAAATCAGCAATTTAAAATGGCAAAAACCAAAAATTTAAAATATTGAGTAGCAGCTTACTAGGGATGTTAAAAGTGTTTGTATTGCAATAGCAAGTGATGGCATCAACAGGGATACAAACCATACCATAGACCTTGGAAATGGAAAGTGGAAGGCAGATTGAAGATCCTTTGCATTAAGTGGAAAACCACATCTGTGAATAACATGTTTTCAACTGCAGTGAAAACTGTGACTTGCATAGTTTAATAGGGAGACATGAATTCTCAATATGTAAAATGAGGATGATAATTCTACTATAAATCCTATTCCAGCAGTATTCCCAGCAAATAATTGTTCGTGTCAATCATTTCCATGATAATCCCAGAGGATATTAGAGTTATCTTTTTCTTTCATCTAAGGAAAAAAAAAAGGAAGTGAATCCCTCCAAATGAATCTGCATGATTCTTATATTGTTGCCATTTTTAAAGGCTAGAGAAATGCGTATCTTGAGAGCTTTAAAGGATAAATATGATTTTGCTTAATTTGGTATAGGTATTGGGAGAGCTCTTCTACCACATTTTGTCATAATTTGTTTCATTTCCTTATGGGGATTCAAAATGTATGTATAATTACAGTTTAACATTTTAACTTTCTTGGTTTTAACAATATTCAGATTGGACTTTTAATTTCAAACATATATTTGTACTATAGGCTGTCATTTATTTATCATGGTAACTTTGAGGAATGGAATTGGCAAAAAAGATCAGGTTCCTAGGTGCCCTAAAGTCTGTATTTTGGTTCTGTGTTTGAAACACTGTGACACCTTTATAAGAACAAGTGCACACATGTCACAAATGTCATATCTTAGTTAGTGACACCTAACTAGTAATGTTTTCCAAATCTATTATCCTGTGCAGGTTAGTATAAATTCCTTATGCACCTAAGGCTTTATTTGCTAAAGATATTCTTTATTTCTTGTCTGAGGTCATACTTTTTTTTTTTTTTGTCTACTGAGAGCTGCTGAGTACTGTTACAAATCATACATATGATGTTTCTTTAAATAAACAAATGTAAATCATGCACTCCAGTCATATTGAGTGCACGAGAAACATGCGTTGGGTGTTCTTTCTGGAGTTGCTGTGTTTTATTTATATGTATTATGCAGAGAACTTTGACACTAGACTTTGATCTACGTTAAGTAGAGCGTATATGTAGGATGCTGAATGGTTGCTAATGTTGCTCTGAGACACTCTCATACAAAATATATCCCTTGTCTACCTTGGCTGTAAGACAAAATGCATGTACAGGCTGAACTGCTTACTTTGTCTCTGTTGCCTGTTCTTCATCCAGAGATTGTAATTTGCCTTTCATGCTATGTTGTTTACTCACTGAAAACAGCAGCAATAGATAAACGTTATTTAAGAATAAGAATACTCTACTAGCCCACAAGTTGTGGCCCTCTCTGAGTTGTCCTCACTTAACTTAGATTTTTGTTAAATTATATGGCCAAATCTCTGTCTTATGCAGCTTGAAGGACAGAAAAAACTGGTGCAAGTGGTCACAGTGTGGTTTGAGGAGAGCAAGTAGAGAATGTGTTCAGGTCTCAGCTCTGAGAATTCTAGTTCACAGAGGACATTTTGGTGTTTCATATGAAAAGAAATTGTTATGACTGCTTTTATTTCAGTCAGATAAATAGACAGATGTAGTTGCTCAATTTTCATTCAGAAACAAGTTTCTGTGGTTTGTCAGCCTCAACTCTCAGGACTTTCTCCGATTTGGAATTGCAGCTTATCATGTTGGTGAAAGGATAATTTCTCTCAGGAAGTAAAGAAAACCTGATAACGATCAGCCATATGCTCTTTAGTATTCAGAACTACTATTCAGTGTCAATAGTTTTTCATTTGACTGCACCACCTTCTGTCTTTGATATCTGCCAGTTCTTCATAGTTTTAAGTTTTTCCCTCAACTTCTAAAAAACTTTATCTCACAGCTAAAGGAGAAGTACAACCTTCAATTCAGGAGGCTTAGTTGCAAAGGAAACCCCACTTTTTAAATGTTCTGTTAGAAGAAATAGATGACTTTTATAGTGTGATCTCACACTCCTTTATCGCAGTGTCTTTTCTCACAGGAGGTTAGAAGACAAAAATTAATTCACTAAAAATTAATAAACTTTTACGAAATTGAGTCTGGAATGTAAGAAATTTGAAAATTAAATGGTCAGATGTCAACAGTGTTTCCGAGCTTCTCTTGAAGTTATGGATATCTGAGTTAAACAGCCTGTAAACACAAATTATTTGAGCCCTGTCATTCAGTGGATGGCTTACTATTCTACCAAGGCTCTACATTTCTTCCTACATCTGCTTTTTGAATGTAAATGATGACATATTTGCTTTCAGGACAAGGGAACCCACCCATCTTTTGTGGGTGACACTTAAGAGTCATGTGCATTTGCCTGAAAAGATGACTGTATGTTATCCAAGGAGCTAAACCCACTGCAACTGTTTCTCGATAATTCTCTGCATGGCTGGGAATCTCTGTCTTTTTATCATCTCCTGAAGGGAAAATTTGTTACCTCCAGTTGACCAAACCTGACCTTTGCTGTAGAAGAACTGAACTCTGATGCATTAGGAAATGTATGTTTTGGTCAGTTGTGATCTTTTGCCTTCCTGTGTCTGATAGAATGCATTCATTAACTCCATTCTTCTGTTAGTAATTCCTTAAAACATGCAATTTATGTTTTAAGTAAGAGAGTTAATTAGTCCTTTTACCTAGTTCCTGTCAAAACCAAAGAATGCATCAAGCCCTCTCTCATTAGTATTCATATAAAGTGAATTGCTCCTTTCAGTTCTCGTTCATTATTATTTAACCGTTAATCCAAAAAGTTTATAGGCTCATGTTACGATGATGATTATTTTTTTTGGTTGGTGTCCAGAGGGTCATTTTGAATGAAGCTCATTGCAGGAGGGTTGCAGAGTATGTAGATTTGCAGGAGCATTTAATGTGTTTTGCTTCCAGTCTTTCTCTCACCGGGCAACAAGCCAGGAACTGTCTGAGGTTTGCTTTGTAAGTACTGAATCACTAATGCAAAAGCAGTGAAAGTACATAGCTATCATATCCATCTGTCCAATATTACTAGGCATGGAACTGACCATATTGAACATATTGAATTAATTCCACTGCAGCATTGCCCATCAAATTACTTGACTCTTTACATCACCCTTTTTTTGCTCCCTAATGCAAAACATCCATTTTATTTGACAAGCCCTTCTTTGGCTTTGGCCTAAACAGAGAATGGGGATGATCTTGGCTCACTTCACTCTAAATAATCGTTCTTTAATTACACCAGAGGTGGTATCATCTGCAGTAATTACTGAAAAGATGTCAGCTCTCAGATAATGGAGTAAAACATTAATGGAACTGAGCTGGCCCAGACATTGGCTCATAGAAACCAGCCACTTGTTATTCAGTGGCTTGACATTATTCTTAGCACCATGTCATTCCTAGTTAAGGTTTCAGCTGAGTACCTGACTTACAATCTTTCAGAAGTTCCATATGTCATAATGCTGATGTGTATTGTTTTGATTAAAAATGAATCTTGCTTTTTCCTCAGAAAACAAAATAATTTGTGGCTTCTGATAGATTTTTAGAGCTACCTGAGTCATATCTCTGAGACTTCCTCATAACCATCCAAATCTTTGTATAGAGGCCCATGACATCTTCGAGGTAGATAGACCATGCAGACCATTCTGGTACATACAGGACTTGTTCGAGTTGATAAGCAGCAGCAGTAGTAAAATCTTAGGTGTAATTCAGCCTGAAAAGACTGCCCTTCCCTTGGCAGAAATTACTGGATTATGCACTTGTAAATGAGAACTATCATCTTATAATGAAAATAAACATTTTTGCCACTTGGAGTGTCAGAAATTTAGTCCTGGAGGTGTTTATTCCACTAAGTTAACTCAGTTTAAATCTCAAACCCAAGCTATAGTTTTCCAAGAACTGATCAAAGTTCTGACACATTGTAACAAAGTCTGTAGTGGAGAAATAAAATGGTATCAGAAAATTACTTAAGGCAGCTGTGTTTTGAGATGTACGTTTGTGACTTTCTGGATGGGCATCTTGTATGATACATTTTTTGGCCTTGCTGAAGTTGTGAAATTCTTTGAATCTAAACATGCAGTAAAATTATAATAATACAATTATGATGTATATAACATTCTGTGACTTACATGTATTTTATATGGCATAGTCTTCACTCTCCTTTTTTTGCAGTTATTTTAGCTATTAATGAGCCCATCTTTCATATTCAAAGTAAATAAAATCCAAATCTATCAATCTATAACTGACAGTAATACTTAGTGAAGCAACAGCAGTCATTTGTTACTCAGTTACATAGAAAATCTAATATAATTCCAATTAAAAATAAGCCAGATGAGATCTTCAGAAATCACTTCTTATGCATCTCCTCACATATGTTAGTCTTCAAATAAAAAAAAACCCAACATATGTGGAGAGCACTTAGATCCATATGGTATGCTCCCCTTGATATTTTTTCTATTAAAAATCTCTATACTGATAAGTCAGCCTTTTGATTTATATAGCTGTTTTTTCTTCAGTATAGAATATTGAAGGCTGTTTTTCTTCCCTTTCCTTCCTCCTCCTCTTTCTAGATTTATTACCATTTTCAGTGTCAGGACAAAGTTTTAAACTATAAATTTCAGGTAAGGAGCAAATGTGATGAATGACAGTTTGCCCTTTCTTCCCCAGAGTTCGTAGTGAAACGCTGGGTGGTAGTGATCCCAGATGAGACTTGAAGGGATTTTTTCTTCCCTATTGACAGCAACATCCTATACTGTACAGAATTCAGCAAAGATTTAAATGGTACAGTGTGCATTCAGTGGGTGCCAAGTCTGTTATTTTCTCTTTTTTAGTTCACCTTTCTTCTGGAAATTAACCTTTCTTCTGGAGCTTTAGGAAATAACAGTCTCAAAGGTTTATTGCTGCTCAAAACCCTATTCAATTCCAGTTAAAACTTGGTATTTTTATTTTTTTTTAATAAACATTAAGCTTAAAATTTTTGTCTTTATTGACTGGTTGGATTAGCAGCTAATACGTCAGGTAAGTGTTATTGAAAATATTTATTACATAGTGTATTTGATTTTGAAGGAATGAATGTATTAGTTATTTCTTCCTATATGATATTATAGCACAATCAAGATGATTTCACCTGCATTTTGACTACCGCAGGATTTTGCACTTCAGTTGATTGTAGCTCCATCTCTTTGTTTTGTTTTTGGTTGACCTACTTGTACTTTTGTATGTATGTGTAAGATGCAGCACAGCACATAGCTGTGTGTTCTTTGCTAAGTCTGATGCTTCATGTGCTCCCCATTACCCTACCATTAAGAGTTTTGGAACTGGAAGCAAAAAGAAGTGGGAATGTCTGGTTTGACTGTGAGTTTCCTCAGCCCTTTGGCTACAAGAGTAGCTCATCGGTGTGCAGCTTTGTGTGAAATTGATAAGTAGACTTTATCAAAGCACTTAAAAATTTGTTTTACCGGATGTATCAGAAATGTCCAAGAAGAAGGTTTAAGAGACTCTGCAGTGTCCTTTAATGTTCTGGTTGCATTTCCTGCTTCAGAAGTGAACCCTGTCTGGATAAGAAGGTCCATTGTTTTTACAAAATTCAGAAGTTTTTCCTAGAGTTTTGAAGATAGTGCACTATGCATTTATAAACCAAGTTCTTCTTTGCTTTCACTGGAGGGTTCTACTTACAAATCAGTGTCAGGGTGTAGCCTGTGGGGTTTGTAAGTACAGTTCAAGAGAAAGTAAAGCAGCAGACTCATTAATGAAAGAAGCTGAATGAATGGTGTGTAGTTTTCCCCACCCCAAAGATGGCTACTGGCAGCCGACTTCTAATTATTTCTGTATCTGGTCTCTAGGCATAGCACAATTCTGTTTGTCTTGTTAGGAATATTTCCCAAATGAATGCAGCAATCTGTCACTTATTGTATGGTAATACATATATATGCGTTTTTATTATACCTTACTGATTATTATCATTATGATAGCATACTAAATGTTGCATAGGGTGCAGCAGCTTAGCTAATAGCCCTGAGCCATGCGAAGGACACAAGAAGCTTACTTTAATGTTTCAGACACTTCAGTGTAATAGTGTTTCTTTTAGTATAAAACCCAAATAAAGATCTTTAGAAGACTAGGAGACTAAGTGCTGTAGTTATAAAGGGACTTGTAGTGTTTAGGAGGAAAAGATTTCATTATGTTCAATATGGTATATATTTCCTTTTTATTTGGGGGTTGCAAATACAACTTTGGGACTAAGTTTACTAGGACTAGGTAGAAGTATCTTTTCTGCTGGAACTATGAAGCTATTATGGAAAACATTCTATGTCTGTGAGAATCCTGTTTTCACATGTTGTTTTGAGTGAGGAACATATATTAACTTCAGTAAAAATAGGTGTAAGCTTGGCTGTATTGAGAAAAGAATTCAAATGATCAGAGAGGTGTCTAAGTGACTTTCTTTAATATATCAGTTTAAGTTAGCATTTATTAATACATGATATAGGCAGTATGTTAACGATGTGTGCTTTATAAAGCATAATAATTGCTTTATATAAAACCCCTACTTATTTATTGGTATTTTTAATTGAAGATTATAACTGTTTCTAAGATTTCTGCATATTAGACCTGTAATTTAAGAATGCTTATTTAAATCTTTAATGAACACTATACTAAACAAGTTAATTTTAACCGCTGTTAAATTCTCTTGTGATCAGGACAAAGTTATGTGCTATGAAAAACTGTATATGAATAATAACTATAGTAAACAGAATTTATAAGGTTGGAATGAAAGGTGCATAATCCCATCAGAAAACATGACGAAGAAACTATAATGAGGACTTGCTTAACTTTAAAAGGAACATTGTCTTTTAAAAAATGCTGTATTTAAATTTGCAGTATTTCTCTATGCAGAGTCATAGCTGAACATTGGAAGAGTAACATTCAGTTCATATTTAGGAAACTCAGCCTTCTTAGGGCTCTTTTCCAGTATATGGTTGATCCAAAAGATTCATTTAGTATGAAAAAATGATAGTGAAGGTTGGATTTTGTTATACTATGATATGATATCATGTCTAAAGCTTATAAGCTGTTAAAAGTCACAAGCTGTACGTACCCTATTTTAAGACTTATAAAAAAAAAAGCCAAAAATCTTTTTATAACTGCAGCTAGAATAATCCACTGTTGTTCATTGTGGTATAACCTTTAACATGATATCAGTGTTACCTTACTGCAATATAGAAGAGATTGTATATGCCAAAAAGAAACACTTTTTTTCTGTAATAATTTGCTAGTTATTCACATTATCATTTGAATGAAAGTGCAGTCTTTTGAGATGAAACATTGCAATGTGACATTGCATTAATTCATGAAAAAGAGTATGAAAGAGACCTTGGATGAAGAACTATTGAAAGGATTGAGATTTTGACATTGACTTCTGTGCAATCAGGATTTCACCCTTAATTATTTCTTTTTTCTTTTAAGTGTCTCAAGTTAGAAAACAGCCTTACTGAGTGCATTCTTCTGCGTGGAAAACCCTAGTTGATGTATAAGAAAGATCACAAAGGAAAAATGTTATGGAAGATACGAGGGAACTAAAGAAAGTAGGCATAAGAAACACAAAGTCTAGGAGAGGACAGAACAAGAAATACCTGTGTGACTTTGTGTGCATGGAAACAAGTACTTTTATCACAGTCCTGTAGCAATGTATAGCATGCCTCCCACCTGCAAGCCAGCCTCTTTGCGGAAGCCAGGACAATGTGAGTATCTGGATGTGCATACTAGGCCCTTTGGAGCTGCAGATACCGAACTCAGAAACGTGTAGATAATCATTATCACACCAAATCAGCAGGTTCACCAGCATACACATAAGCAGGCAGGCATCTTACATGATTGCCTTCCAGTGGGTATTTGACTCCTTAAAGATAGTTTGTCCTTGTTATTAAGAAAAAAGTGTATTAGCAGTTCACAGCAAGTTATATATAATCCTGCTATATGTTACACAGCCTGTGTAAGCTTGATTGGCTTTTTGTCTAAATATATGTAAGTCTCTGTAAGTGTAGTTTGCTTATAAGGGTGCTTTGAATTACCTGTCTGATTTTTGTGGCTGTGTTGGATAAAAGCAAGTGATAGGATGCAGACAGAGCTACATTAGTGTAACTTCTCTTTTTAGCTTAGACTAAGGCTTGAATGGGTGGTGGATACAGTTTTGCAGTATCCACTGTATAAGTGCTGTATTTGCTGTATAAGGTAGTAATTAAATATCACAAATGAAGCGATATCAAGAATAGCGTATCAAATTTCCTGTGCAGGCAACTTCTGATTTCAGAGCATTAGGATATAACATAGCTTTTCTTGCTTTTCATTATGCTGGCTTTGGCTGGGATATTTTCTACTTATTTTATTCTGGTTTGTTTCATCACAGGCTATAAAAATGGGTGGGTTGTGTTCTGGCTTTTTATTTCTGAAAAGCCATTATCAACTCTTTGCTCAAAACAGAGATGCAACTGAAAATTAATTTAGCCCTATTGTAGTTTGGTTTAATTTACTGAATTGCCACATTGTTTTATTTAGCTTGGTTCAAGCAGCAGTTTTCTGGGATGGGATACTGGTCTGGAAGAGTAGGTGTGGGTCAGTCAGGAGCTTGTGTAGGAGGGTTTGTAGGAGCAAGGAACTGTGAAGAAGCTCACCTTGTGCCTGGCTCTGTATGTGCCTCAGTCTGCCCAGTTGTTGCTGGCTTGCAGCTCCCATGCAATTGCCCAGGTTCTGTTCCCCTCCCAGTGCTGGTCCCCCTTAGGTGGAAATTATGTGCACCACTAATCTTTATTCAAAGGTGGTATCATGTGTTCTCGTTGGATTGTTTGTCTGTGGAGAGATAGCTGAGCAGGAGTCCAGTGTTTCATAGTCCTCTTGACAAGTTCAGCCCCACAGTCAGCGATAACACTGGGGGTTAACTTGCCAGAATACTCAGGAACTTAAACTATAATGTGCTTCCTGCTGAGAACACTTACACAGGATTAATGTCCCAAACAAGCGGTACAAATTGTGCAACTCCCTTTCAGAGAAAAGCCATTAACAAAAGCTGTGTTTCTAGCTCTGATTTAATGGGAAATCTTGCATTTTTCTGTAATATTTTAGGGATACTTTGGACTGCTGGCAGCTACGTCTTTCTCACTGCAGGACTGTCCCTGAGGCTGCTTTTTCTACTGTGTCACTTATGCCCTTGTTTTTAATGCCGCCTTATCCTCATGCTCTACTGAAATCTGGTGTACTTTGTATCTCAGCATAGGAGTCTCAGGAGGACAGACTGTCCCAGGACATTCAGCTGGATGCAGCTTATTCTTCTATAAGCTTTTGAAGTTTATTGGAATAAACAGAGTGAGAATAATTCATTGCTGCTGTGTTGCTAGTCATAACATCAGAAAATATGCTCATGGATCACTCAGAGTTACTCTGCAATGGCATGACAGCCTTGCCCAAATGAACAAAAGCAAGGAGATTTAATTCCAGCTGCCCATCTTTCAGCCAGTCACTTAGGATGTTGGAAGTGACTCTGACATAGCTTCAACAATATTGTATAGCTCACAGGCCCTCCTCAAAGGAAAGCATAAATCTTGAGTTTTCTTTATTTTGTTGCTTCTGTTTTAAACTAAACTTATCAGACTAATGAGTTTATTTCGTTAGTAGGTTTGATGGCAAATTTTGCCTGTAACTGCTGGCATGATAAACAGAAAAAGTTGCAGACCATTAGGAGAATAAAAATCCAGATTTTAAGCGCCTCCATGATAAAGATACTGTGATTTGCTGTTCCCAATATTTCTTTTATAACACTATTTGACACACATGGTACAGTCAGTGCTAGATGTAGATTTCATTCTTTGTTAATGTTCTCCATTTAACGGTGTACTTGCTCACGTAGCTACAAAACCTCAACATAGGCAGAGGAAATTGTGTAATGTACTTTGGTGCTGAACAGAGAGCAACAGCAGGAACTTTGTTTGACCTATAGAGGGAGAAAGGAAGAAATTCAGGAGAAATCAAGGTATTTTTATAAAGAAAACCTCCTTCATAATATTACCTCCTTTCAAGCCCTAACAAGTTTGCATTGTATTTCCCTTGACTCTCTGTTCAGATCTGCCTTCTTGGCTGAACCACTTAACTGCCAAGTTGCTGCTGTTCTCCTTTTCATGTTCTTGAAACTGTGCTGAAGGATTAAAGAACATTCAAATAGCCAGACTGTTCTCCCTATTTAGGAATTCAAATCTCACTATTTTTCCTGATACCTCACCCTTAATTTCACAGCTCTTAAGCTGTCTTCTAGCTCCTGGAGTCTTTATTACCACTCTTATTTCCTAACAATGACCATACTGCATTCTTAATTTAATCAATCTCCTTCAGCTCTAAATAGCTCTGTAAGATAGGTTAATTTTAAAGTGAATTTGATCAAAACAAATAGTAGCAGAAAAATGGCGATGCTATTGTCATGTCATAGTTCAAGATACCTGGAGAGATTAGCACTAAAAGAGCACAGTAGTTCAGTCTCAGAATTAAGCCTCAGAACTTCCTCTCTGTATGCATAAACTGTTACTGTAACTATGGTGAGATGTGATTTCACCTCATTAGAGATGACCCCAAGTTATTTTACTATCAGAAGATGTTGGGGTTCTAACTGCAAGTACAAACAGAAATTTAGTCCTGAGTATAAAACTAAGTCTTTTGCCACTGCCCTGATTACACTAATCATAGAATAGTTATGGTTGTAAAGGACCTCAAGATCATCAAGTTCCAGCCCCCCTGCCGTGGGCAGGGACTCCACACACTAAACCGTGTCACCCAAGGCTCTGTCCAGCCTGGCTTTCAACACTGCCAGGGATAGAGCATTCACATCTTCCTCTGGCAACCTGTTCCAGTGCCTCACCACCCTAACAGTAAAGAACTTCTTCCTTATATCCAATCTAAACTTCCCTGTTTAAGTTTTAACCCGTTGCCCTTGTCCTATCACTACAGTCCCTAATGAAGAGTCCCTCTCTAGCGTCCTTGTAGGCCCCCTTCAGATACTGCAAGGCTGCTATGAGGTCTCCACGCAGCCTTCTCTTCTTCAAGCTGAACAGCCCCAGCTTTCTCAGCCTGTCTTCATACGGGAGGTGCTCCAGCCCCTGATCATCCTCATGGCCCTTCTCTGGACTTGTTCCAACAGTTCCATGTCCTTTTTATGTTGAGGACACCAGAACTGCACACAATACTCCAAGTGAGGTCTCACAAGAGCAGAGTAGAGGGACAGGCTCACCTCCTTCGACCTGCTGGTCACACTCCTTTTGATGCAGCCCAGGATACGGTTGGCTTTCTGGGCTGCGAGCACACGCTGCCGGCTCATGTTCATTTTGTCATCAACCAACACCCCCAAGTCCTTCTCCGCAGGGCTGCTCTGAATCTCTTCTCCACTAATGTTAATAACACCGGGGCATAGCAAATCTGGCGATACTGACATTTCTCCATGAGAAGATATTGACAAAGACATGCGATTTATCTTGCAAAGCTTTCAAAAGGTAATGAGTTCCAGTTGCCACTGAGATGAATCAGTATAAATTGGTGACCTGAAGGTGAAAGAAGTTCCTCTACTACTTGTTCTGCCTAATTGTCTTTAAAAATTTCTGCTCCTTTGAGCAGCTGAATAATTTCTTCTCAGAATTCATGTAATGGGCTTCTTTTCAATGTTGTGTTACGATTGCATCTTAGGGAACAGTATAGAACGTTATAGAACTGTTGGAAAATCAGGATAAAGAGGACTTCAGAAAATGTGTTTGTATTAATATGTAAAAAATATCAGGCTCTGCTGTCTGGTCCTGAGATAAAATGGTACTGCATGGCTTGCATCCAGATGGCTGAAATCTCTTCCTCTTGAAACAGGATTGCCTAACTGGTATTGCCAACTGTGAATGAGTCTTAGTCCTTGTAACACCCTAAATCATGCCCAGACATTTTGTGGAAGCATCCTGGTAGGCCTTGGCCAAACTCTGTTGGGATGTGCTGACAATTAACTGGCTGGATGATTGCCTGTCAATTCTCAAACCTGAGATGGAGATCCCAGGGATTCCGAGGCCCATCTGTTCCCATGTTTAACTGTCTTTACCACCAAAACTACAGTGTCTTGACGAGTCTTTTTTTCCTTCAGTTTAGAGAAGTGAATTTGTTACATCTGATTTAATGTGTAGCTGAGCTCTGCTTTCATCCTGTCCTTTCACCATTCAATGGCATCCCTGATATGGGTTCCTTGTGAGGATGATAGAACCACAGAATGGTTTCCGTTTGAAGGGACCCACTAGATCTCTTGTATTATTTTATCAAAGGGAAGACACACACACACACACACACACACACACGCACACACACACATATTCTTTAATCTTCCTTTTCTGAGCCACATACTTGTAGAAACATCATATTTCCGAGGAAGTTACCAGGCAGGAGCAGAATCCTCAAGAGAAAGAACCTGCTAGCCAGTATTCCTCTTAGGAACAGGGATTCAGAATCTCATGGACTTTGAAGTTGTTAACCTGCATCCCAGACCTGTAGAGGTAGAGCCTGACAATTTCCCAAAGGAGGTCTTCATCTCAGTAGGTAACAGCTTGGGGGTAAAGTGCTGCCAGGCTCCAGGGGAACTTCGCAGTCTTTCCTCCTTTACTACTGCTTCTGTAGAGCTCTGTAGGTGTGCCTCTTTGGGGCAGGGGTCCTGCAAGGCAATGTTTTACTACTTAATTTTGCAGTGTAATAGTTTCTACATACTAAGAGGTGAACAGCTTTGAGGTTTTCCCAGCTGCTAACTCAAACTGTGTAATGAAAGCAATTTAAGGGCAAAAGAAGAATGCCTTCCTGTTTTAGTCAGCCTTTACAAATGTTTTCTTTGCTGCAGTAAGTTTAATTGCAAAATCTGTTTTATAATAATGCTTAATCAAATTATGTGGAGGGAAAGTTCTGAAAAATAGAGTAATTCAGTAATCTACATTATGCAAAATACAATGGCTTTCTAAGTTTAGAATGCTTACTTTGGTAAGCTTAGCAAAAGAGTGGCTGTGTTTTTTAAAAGTGAGACTTTGAAAGAGAATATAAAGCTTTTATATATACTATTAAAACTGGCATACACCACATTATTGATTATATATGCACAGTTAGCTTTTCTTATCCAGTTACATATTATGGCTGGATGAAATTTCTCTGAAATGCTTTATGGTGTATCCTGGTGTTTAAAACATTACTGCACCTCTGAATACCCTGTGTAATGGTTCCTGGTACAGAATTTTATTCTAGGAAATGGATTTGCCACATCAGATGCATTTCCATGTTATTCTTTTGTGCTCTTTTCAAATCCATGCACAGCTCACAATAGGCACCTCTACTATTTTATTGTTTAAAGCTTTTTCTTTTATCATTAGTACATCATCAGTGGTAGGTAAGTGAACATATTGTGCAACAGATAGAGGAAATAAGGAAAGTGCTGTATTTTTCGTGTCATTCTTGAAATGGCAACAATTGCAATTCCTTTATAAGGTAAGGAAAATATATCCATGACTTAGTAATAAATATGTCTGCATCCAAACTATGACTCAAGCTTTTAAAACAAAACATGGTTTTAAAAACTTTTAATCCATGTGGATGATTGTACAAGCTGAAGTGGTGTTTCAGCAGGTAACCCAGCACCTAACTTTACAGCATGTGTGGGAGTTGCTGTTTTACACCTCTGAGAGGATGGGCAGCTTGTGTAAGCTTGTGGGCATATTATCTGTCAAGGTGGTTATCTAAACAATTTAATTTATGAATTAAAATGCCTTGTTTTGGTATCTGTAGAGAGCTAGGATAGCTAACTCATTTTGATCTTCTTGGTAAGCGTGAGAATGACATTTCTGTCTTGGCTTGGAATTTCATGGCAGAGGGGGCACACAGGCTGAGACATGCAGTGCCTGGCTTGTCTCTGAGCTAAAACAAATAACTGATACTATGAAGGAATCACTCTGAAAAACTCTGCCATTGTATTCCAAATTTATCATAACTCAGTAATTTCTAGATCATATTTCCTCATCTGAAAAGGAAACAAAATAATTGTTTCTAATTGTCAGTTTTGCAGACTCAAAGTCAAAGAGCTTCTCTCTGCCTCACAGTTCATAAATGATAAAAAATTTGCTTTTAGAGTGTAATTAACAGTTCTCTAAATGTCTTAACTGGCATCCAGACCCTTTTTCCCAAAGTTATGTTGGCTTTGCAAAACAAACAGGAATAAAATGCAGTAAAAAAAAGTAAGGTAAGCATATGTAAGAGGATATCACTTTACTTTTAGAAGTGCCATTCATATTCTACTGTTCTTAACCTGGCAGATTTCATTGGCAAAAATTTGCCTTTTATGGAAATATGAAATGCAATTAAACATTCCCAGTGTTGGAATTAAAAATAGTGATTATTATGCAACACCTTGAGTAGGATGTGTATGTCAAGTATAAAACTGGTTACAGCACATTCACTGAGGAGGACAAAAGGTGGATTCTGCAGTTCAGCATCAAGGATTTTTGTGCTGTGTGAAGTGAGCAGTTTGTACCAGGAGTTACAAATATTTTTCTTTCATGTGTAGAAGGAAGTGATGTATGCCATCAGATCTATTTTTTATAGTAAACCTCATCATTTAGACCAATTTCACTGTAGCCATGGTGCAAAAGTAAAATCAAAGCGTGTCCAATATAAAAGTGCAGTAAAAGGAAACTGAAGATGTCTTTGCATGATGTCTTCCCATTTTTCTTTGTATTATTTGTTTTACAGAGCTGAAGGTGCTATTTTGTGTTCTAAATTAATTGGTAGCATCACCATGATATTAGCAATCAATATATGTGCTACCTCAGCACATAATAAATAATTAACCTTCAGCTTCAATATGCTTGGACCTTGGTTTGTGTTTTCTTGTATCCTCCTTTAGAACAGAGCTGCGTGCATGCAGTAATACTTGGTTTCTCAGTTTGCTGTGTAGAATTTTAGATCAGTAATGCTATGCTAGCTTTTTCTTTGATTGTTTTGCCTTTATCGTTAGAAATTTATACATAAGGATGTCGACGTAATTTGTTTATGAAAAATGCCATTGTTAGGACTAAGTTTCAACATAGAATCTATGTAGACAGACTTGGGTGTGTGGATAGATGAAGAATGAAACTATGCATATTATCAATTATAATGTTTCCCTTATCTCTGGTAGGCAAAATGGATTACACCTTTAAGGAAGGAGGGGGAAATTATTAACTAGGATTTCTCTGACAAATAGAAATTACCTATCTCTGTGACCTCTTCTTGTGTCTAACCAAATATTACTAAAAGCAAAGGCATGGGCTGATGAAATTTTTGATAGCATATACTGAATTCGTATGAATGGATTTCAGAATGCCTAATATGCACAGCTGAGCTGTGATAATCCTGTTGATCTGTTCTGCTACCAAGAAGTAAAAGTAATCACTTTAATTTTCCATCTTGCAAAAACAGGAGGGCAACAACATCTTCAAATGTGTGTCAGCCAGTTATTTAAAGATGCTCCTGAGATACTGTGATGCGGTATATTTTATCTTATCACTTAACAGGTGAACTGGGACCAGAAAATCCAACATTCACAGGCAGAGATGCTCTTTAAGCTGATATTAAATCATAAAAAATATAAATAGGAAAAAAGGAACCAGACTTTATGAGCAAAAGAAAGCTGGTAAAAAGGGGGTTAGTCTTATCAGTGTTTAGGGGGAAAAAAGATGTACTGGATGGCAGAGCTTTAAAGCAAAATTATGAGCACAGATAGCTTTTGAGTGATCAGAGAAAATGCCAACTTTTTTTTTTTTTACATCATACACATAACAAAACTGAAGCAAAGTTGTTAGAAAATAATCCCCCTGGGATGCATGTAAATACACAAAAGCTTAGAACTTGAAACAGAGCCTCAGGGAATTAAAAAATGCACAAGGAAGATAAAAATGAAATTATTTATGGTCACTAATTGAGAGCATTGACAGGGGGACTAGAAAAATCCTAACACACTCAATAAAAATCACATTTTGTGGGAATTCTTCCAAGAGATTCAGGACTGAAAAAGAAATTACTGCCTTAGAGGACACAGAAAACATGTAGCAATAACCACTCTGCTGACATCTAACCCACAATCAGTGTGAAAGTCCTTTGAAATCACTTAACCAGCATTTTTAGTAGTAACAAGAGATTACAGAAAACTATGAGACAAATTCTAAAACAGGTTTTCTTTTAGAAGAATATATTGGAATGCTATGTAGGAAAAGATTTTTCAGGCCATAAGTAGACAAACACTGCCCCCAACCAAGTTTCTGTCATTCTCTGCTGCTATCCAAACAACCCTCTTATCTGCCTTACCAGCTTGTCTCTTCACACACACTGCAAGATGTTCTCTACTCTGTGTGAAAACCACAAAAGACCTCTCAATATTTTGACTGTTCTAAATATCGGTTTGCCTACTTATTTTGATGCAGCAATCAGGCCATTTCCTTTTCTTTGTATGTATGAGGTTTTATATCGTTAGGGTTTTATTCAGTTTGAAGTAACTCATGAAAAAGGGTTAAGTCAGGTTGTATAACAGTCTTGATCCTAAAAAGTGCTGATCCCTTGTCTCCTGATTCCATGAATATGCAACAACTGAGTTATAACAAAGATCAACTTGGCTGCATTTTATCCTCTAGTCATGTTGTTCATGGCTGATCACTTCTTCTCCATTCTGACGTGGCCTTGATATACCCAACAAGCTTTTGATAGGCTTTTCTTCTGAGTTACACCATAATTCCAAGAGGAAGTCACTAATAATAAGGGATTTCTAGCTGGAAGGCTCAGTAGCTAATTTAATTTAGATTAATGTAAGTACTAAACTGCAATGGTGCAAGATGCTGCCATGTAAAATAATTGCAATATGCTATAAAAAGATAGTCTTTTAGCAGCATTTTTTGACTAGATGAATGAACAGAGCACCACAGTGGTCATGCCAAGAAGGGCCAGTGTGATTAAAGGTATTTGAGGGAAAAAAAGTGTTGTCTTAGACCCTTGGGTTGTTCAGGGATCAACAAGAGCGAACAGAGCCTTTGTCTGAACTGAGGGAGAAGAGAGCAGGCATTGGCAGTGCATGGTGAGGGTGCCTGTGATGTACTAGCCAGTAGTCCTGGATATCCCTAAGTATAATGAAAAAGCAGTAAGTTCAGCAAGAGACCGCAAGACAAGAGAAGCCTTCTTGCTCAGAACAACATCCAAGATTTTAGAAACCTGTCCTGGGTTCAGCAGTAGCAGTCATTTTTCTCCTCCTTGGTAGCTGGTGCAGTGCTGTGTTTTGACTTTAGGCTCGGGAACAGAGCTGATAGAGATGTTTTGGTTTGGGCAAGGACTTTGTGAGCCTCACGCTCTGCCAGGGGGGAGGGGAAGCCAGGAGGAAGCAGAGACAGGACACCTGACCCAAACTGACCAAAGAGCTATTCCATACCACAGCACGTCATGCCCAGGAGGTAACTGGGAGTTAGCCGGAAGGGCTGGGAGACTGCAGGGTTGGAGGAGGTTTCGGTTGGAGCTTGGTCGGGCTTGGGGGGCGAGTTATCGGTCGGCTGGTGCTGAGGTGTTGTATTCTCTTCCCTTGTTATTTCCTTTATCATTATTATCATTGGTGGTAGCAGTAGTGATTTGTGTTATACCTTAGTTACTAAACTGCTCTTATCTCAACCCGTGGGAGTTGCATTCTTTTCGATTCTCCTCTCCGTCCCTCCGAGAGCAGGGGGAGGGCAAGAAAGGGGGGGTAAGTGAGCGAACGAATTACCTGACTGGGTTTAAACCACGACAAAACCATTAAAAAATGGAGAGATCAATCTTATTCCTATGATCCATTCATTTGAAATTTCCATTGGAGTAGTTCTGCACCTCCTTCAAACTTTTAGTCACAGAAACAGTGATACAGTCTGATTTTTGTTTTTAAAAAAGCACAAGAAAAGCTTTTTATCCAAGTGCTTTCTTGTATGTGTAAGATGTTCCCAAATTAAATAACATAGGTGTTGGGTGAGCAACCCCTACACTCTGAATTTTACAAAGAAGTATTCATGAGCTTTTCATTTTCATGAGCAGGCATTCAGAATGCCAAGAAGTTGCTCCTGAAAAGAAAATAGCACATTCCACAGAAGAATTTGCTATTATGTCTACTTAGCTTTTTCAGATTCGTACTAAAAGGTAAAATAGGATAAGGAAGTAAAGAAAAGCCACAGTGTGCAGTAATCTGTCAGGACTTTGAGTATTAACTGTTGGAAGAAGTATAAGGCTTGTGCAGTTCAGTGAAAGCCTTGAATAAATTTCCAATCTCTAAATTAAATTAATAACCATAGGAGGAAACATGAAAGAAATGGAGATTTTTATACAGAATTTGAAAAGGGCTTGTAAAACATGGAGAATCAGCAATATTGGCTGGTATTGTTTCTTGATGATTTGCTACTCTGTACTTTTAATATTCTGTAGTATCCAATCTTGAGCATGTAAGTTGTGGCAATCAGCCTTGTTCTATGTGAGCATTTTATAATCTTATATCAATCTCTCTCTTATGCTGCTGAAGAGATCAATAGATGTTTCCTGCTGAGGGCGTTATCTTTGATACCAACTTTTTAATTAACTTTTGTCCAGAGCTCAAAGAGCAATGTTTCACAGTAAAAACTCTACATGTACAAAGCAGATCTGACATTTATCAATTACGCTTCATGGTATCCGGTGGAGTGATCAAACAGTCAGGAGCTGTAGTACTGTTAGTTTTCCAGTGATGGCAAAATAACACAGATGCCCACATCAAATGCATTTGCATCACTCCAGACCCTTTTTGAACATGTTTACCAACCATTTGGTGAAGAATACTCTGACAATACTGAGATCCCATTGTATATATTAGACATGATAGAAAAGGTAGTAAATTTAGCATAGTTTTAATTTAAGTTGCTGTCTCTTTATAAAAGTCAATGAAAAAAACAACCCACTTTCCCTTCCTCACTGCTATGACTATACACTGAGAGTTTGTTTTGCTGTCCTTTGGACATCAGGGAGGCGTTTTCCAGAAGATGAAGCTTTGTTCCAGCATCTGTACCAATGCACAGGTCTATGTGTTTGGCTTCCTCTTGTGCTATTCAGGCTAAAATCTAATTTATCAGAAGTGAATCAGGTGCAGCACATGAATGTATATGACTTTTCCTCTTTTCCTTAGGGAGAGCACTCATCCAGACTGGCGGTCATGTGAGAGTCCTTTCTTTTTACTGCCATCTCTGAACAATAGAGCTATTCCATGCTGCGAGAGAGACCCAGCACTGTTGGTAAGCTCCTCCACTGCTCACACCACAGTCCTCAAATATATGTCTGAAAGACATAATTCTTATTTTGTGTTTATTGGTAATTCTTGGGATGCTTTCCAGAGGGGGTACAGTTATATTCTGTTAAAAAAAAAAAAAAGATCTTAATAAATTTAAATCTACAGCTTTCTAAAATTCTAAATGAAAATGTGTTCCTTCGTATTCCTTCTGTATCTGTGTTATTTTCTTCTTTGATTGTAGTAGTGGTTACTGACTATTTGATTATTTGACTTGAAAACTGTTGGCACATGACAATAATCAAACTAATGTTGTAAAAAAAAAAAGTCAACAGGGACAGCTGCTTTGTAATGCTGAGTGTCAGTGTTTGTATTTGTGGAAGGGGCTTTTACAGGATATCTGGAAAGAATTTCTCTCCCTATCTTTTGAGATCCTATATATTGAAAAACTGTTGAGGTTTCAAGAGCCACTGTGTTTTAGGAAGACTTCCTAAAGACACCTTAATTCCCAAATCCCCTTGAGAGCCTGTGCACTTTTCAGCAACAGAGCTTCTGCCTGTGTTATTACTGTTTATTTCTTTTGAAGGAGACACTAACATCAAGAAACAAATGGCGATCTCTCCCAGCAGTCTTATTCTATTAAAGATAGCTGTTATTTTGTCTGCAGCGCTGTACAAAGCATAGGATATAATTTTTTGCTTGAGGTCTGCTGATTGCTTTGTTCATCTCTGCTGGTGACAGATTAGCTTTGCAGCACATCCATAGGTCACCAACCACCCTTTTTTGTATTTGTAGTGGTCAATGCTGTGAAGAAGATTTTAAATTGAAAATAACACTTCCTTTTGTTGGCTTGTATTTTGGAGACCCAGAACTCTGTAGCAGAGGTCATACTAAAGATACGCTAGCAATGCTACATGCTTCTATAGTAGCACCCCGTCTCTCGTTATACCTGCTGTCAGCTGGTCCTGTCTGTCCATGACATTTATAAAATTCTTTTCATAAAAAATTTAAGGTTAAAAAACTGTTAAGGAAAAGTACACTGCCATGGTTTGCTAATGAAAGAAGGAAAGGTTATTTTATTATCAAATGTACAAAGCAAAGTACTGTTCTTCATCTTAGCTGGATGTTTTCCTCCTAAAATGCAAAATCCCTTATCTTTTATATTTCATCAGGTTTCCCTGAAATAGTTCTAATTAAATACTCTTTAAAAACTTATTGCTGAAGCATCAAAGGTGTGTTTTAAAACAAGATAAGAGATTTAATTTTTTTTACGGGCTCTATAAGAATCTTTTTACAAAAAAAAACTTAAAAACAAACCTGTATTTTCAAGGGAGATGATGGCATGTTTTGACAAAAATTGAGAAAATAAAATAAGGGTGCTAACTCTAGTTCCAACAAATGGACAGATTCATCCACCCTTTTTTAAAAGGACAATGTTTCAGAAGTGTGAAGCACAGTGAAGTCCTAATTTTTGATTCATGGAATGTGTGCTGCTCCGGGAGCCACAGGAACCCAAAACAACACCGGTGAGGCAGGATTAGTATATATCTGGCCTGATACAGAAATTTGTCTTTTACTTCCTTCATGTCACTTCCAAATGGAGTTAGTTATTTTTCAGCTAGTGAGAGGAATACCCCTCATCCCTCTCTTTGTTGGGACCAGATTTTAGAATGGAAAAGAAGGTGTAGACTTTTTAAGATTGAAGATACTGCCAATTCTAAGCATTTCATGTGAAATACATTGTCAGTGAAGCACATTATTCTGGACAAGCAGACTGATTCCAAGAAGGAAGAGCCCTGTAAAGAAGTGCATTGGACTGCATAGACAATCTTGGAGATGGATTCTGCTGTTTCCTCCAAGTGTGTTAATTTGGTTCTTTCCTCTCTGTTTCCCCCTTCTGCTGAACCAGCAGCTCTAGAGAGAGTTGGAGAGGACCCATCCCTTCTATGTAGGTGAATGCATTGAATAGGGCAGCTCCAGCGTCAGCTAAATTGAAAACCAAAAAACTCAAGGAGGATAAATCAGTATCTAGATACAACATTATAAATATGCTACTCTTTAGTTTAGATAAATAGACTAAAAATACAGCACCACACATGCTGTAACTAAAGGGTTTCAAATTAGTTAAAAACACAAGCTAAAACTAAACTATTGTCCTTTAGATTCAGCTGGGCTGTTTCATTTGAGATCATTTACATTGTTTCTGCACTAGATCCACTCAAAAGATGGCCATACTTAATATTCCCACCAGCTGGAGGGGCTTTGGAATGAACTTTCACTTCTAGAATAACCTCTGTTATTGAGGACTTTTTTCTTTATTTATTTTTAATATCCATCTTATAAGTTGTGACATGGGAGTCTTCTGGAGTCCTTATTAGGGCAAGAAGACATTTCCTCTCTCCTGTCTTCATTCTGCTTGTCTCAATGACAGAGCCAGAATTACAGTTGATAAATATACCTTCATAAATGAAGTGCTTGACATTGAGAAAAAAATGCTCTGTCTGAGCTAATTTATTCCTAGAGTCAAATATGTTCTAGCATTCCTTACCTTTAAAGTACTTATGCCAAATATGTTTTAATAGTAATAAATAAAGACTTCTCATCTCCAGATATGTTCAGAGTGAATGAGCATTCAAGTAGATTTTGTATCCCTGCCAAAATACTATTCCAATACAGATTGCCAAAAACGTCCCAGAGAACACTTCTTTATCTTCTTGAGAGCCAGAAAATGTGTCTGTATTGTGGGATAGACTTACTTGTCAGCAGGACTGTTCAGGCTTTCTTGGCCCATTCTTCATTCAAGATAGAACCTTTTTAATGGATTCGGATGCCAAAAACGGTTACAGCTTTCTTGGCGTGTTGATAGCTGGTCATGCACCTCATCAGTTCTGTCCTGCTATGTGAAAGGAAAGCCACAACCTTATAAGGATATGATTTGCTGGGACTGATGTGGAAAAGGATTTTGAAACCACTATATATTTTATTTCCATAAAAGAACAAAAAGAAGAAAATATGGATTATCAATATACCCAAGACATCACACACAGTTAAACCGGCAGCACAGCAAAAATGGCTTTTATAAGACCTGCAAGCTTTGATATAAAGGGGAGAGGCAGTTCATGGAGCTTGCAGTGGCTGACTACACTTTGAAAGTCTCTCTGGTTTCCTGGTAGTTTTTCCAGTTCTAGGAGGAGCAAAGTGAAATGCTGCTAATTTTTAAAGTGAAGAATTTAACCATACTATTTATAAGGGAAAAGGCAGTTCTCTGGCTGTCTTTGAAATTTTCAGTTTGTTAAGAACTTTTTTCTTCAGTGTGAGCCTAGTTTGCCATGCTTATGTTTTTCCAGTCGTGATTTTTTGTTATCCAGAAGCAGATTCCTCAGTGGAAAACATCTTTAAGCTACATTGTTGTTGTCTGCTGAGTGCACTCTATGTTCCTATGGGATCTTCCTTTTGGATTTAAAATCAAAACTTTCTGTCCTTGAATTTCTTAGCATTATTTGATTTTAATACACTCAAGTAGGAGAATCATTAAAGAAAAGCTATTTCTTTTAACATTGTTGATAATATTATGTAGCTTCTGTATAGCTGGGTTCTTTCTAAGAAGCCATGAGATTGAATCCTGAAGCTCGTTTGTGTCCTGGTGCTATGATGTCAAATTATTCACAGCTGTATAAGTGAAAGAGTTAGACATATGGAAATAATATTATAGGTCCCTTCCAATTTCTTCAGCAGCTCTTCAGCCAGCTCTGATTTAAATCTCTTCCCAAAGTTTGTTCAAAAGCTCTGGCACAACTAAAATCATTACCTGATGTTTTGATCACTCTCTACAAGCTTTTTAGTATCATGGAGAAATCATTATGGGGTAACAGTGAGGATGAGCTATGCAAATCTGCTTTTCTGTACTGGATTTTCAAGCAGCTTCTTAGTACCGTTGGACTTTGCATGCCTGGGTAGGAAAACAATTGAAATTCAATAGCAGTTACAAACTATCTGCAAACAGTTTTAATAGTCACTTCAAAGCAGACACCAGTGAGTTCCAGAGAAGATTTCAGTGTGTCAGATGGAATGACAGAAAACCTTGAGTCGTTTGAGTAAGAGTACATGTGAGCACTTTGATGGCAAGCCTTCCCAGTTTTTCCTGAAAAGGAATCAGTGTCTGTCACTGACCATTTTTATCTTACACCCATTTTTTGTGTTAATCAAGATGTTTCCAATCCTTCTTTATAAGTTATCCAGTTTATAGTAATGTTTCAGACTGACTCATTGCTTGTGTTTCCAATCCTGTTTTCTTAGCAACATTTCAAATCTGTTGAGTAATCTGCAGTTTCATCAGGAATTTCAGTGATAGTCAGCAATTTCTTCTGGAGGTTACTGACAGTATTCTGTTCAGAAAGAACTATGACATGCAAAAGATTCTTTGGGCCGTGGGAACATGGGAACCACATTTTTAGTAATGTGTTCACACTTTGTGCCTGAATAAGAAAATGTCTATAGGGTTTGGTTTCTTTTCTGACCTACAAACCAAATACTCTGGCTGTGGAAGTAGACTACCCTCTTACATACAAGTCCGCTTGTAGCTAAGCACTGTAATTTACATTCTGAATAATGAGGATTGCAGCCGATTACTCATCAAAGTGAATGCAAATGAAAATACAAAGCATAATTACCAAATATTTCAGTGCCAGGAAAAAATGGTATCTAGGCAAAGAATTAATACTTCAGTCGTTGAAACTCTTTTTTGCAATCATTTCAGTTGCTGCTGAAATGCGCCCATGCAGCACAGTAGTTTTAGGTGGGAAGTGAAGAAAAGTTTTTCCAATTGAAGCTGGAGGACCAATTTTGATAGTAATTATCTGAGGTTGGGTCAGCTCACTGGATGTTATTATCTTCTGCCAAACTAAAAATGAATTTATGAAAAATGAAACCTGTAATGATCCTAAGTGGTGAGACCCTAGTAATGGAAGTCACATAGAAATACAGATAGTTCTGCTACAGAAGCTATCATTTAGTGGCATTTCTTCTGAGTTGCTCTGAGGAGAATTCCAATGAAAGATTTGTTAATACCATGTGAATATAATTTTCCAAAACTGTTGATTACCATCATACTAGAAATCCTGAATGTATCCAACAGCTGTGTAGGCTGCAGGTCTCAGGTGGGATAGGGAAAGGGAGAAGTGTGGTGGACCATTGGTCACTGAGCAATGCAATTGGACACAGATGTCTTTTAGTTCTTAGAAAGCTCATGTTTGTTTTTGGCAGTAGTCCTGCAAATGAGTATAGTGTTTGTATTAAGTATGCATTTAAATTACTTAAAAGCTTAATAGATGTTTTCCACTCTCATGCCTGTTGAAAAGTCATGTTCCTGCTCTTCATTCTTGCATTAGTCTGTTTAGGAATCCCATTATTTTTCTTGTGGTGTGAGATTTATCACCTAGTAGAAAAAGAGGAGGAATACTCCACATTATGCACAGAAATCTTGTTATTTATGCCCCATCTGACGTTTTGAACCAGTTGTACATCTTATAAAATCCAGTTTGGGCTCTGAAGAACTGTGCTTCCTCCTGTAGGCTATATATTTTTTCAACTAGGTATTCCTGCATACAGGAATTCCTGCATAAAGCTCTGCAGTTGTCCTCTTTGTTCTCGGATATATTTTAGATACTTCTATTCTAGTTGAGTCTCTTTTTAACTTTCCTTGTTGAGATAAACAGCCTGAGCTTAAATCTTGCATTCGGGCGTGTTTCCCAGTTCTTTAATCATTGTTATGGCTCTCTACTAATCCTCCCCGATCCCAGTGGTCCTGGGGTGAAAGCCATTGTGATTTCCTGTGCCTCTCAGTTCAGGAACTTGTGACCAGTGAAAAGAGATTGTATTTCAACATCCCAGCCTCAGTCTCATGGAATAGCCCTGAGCCAGGAGCAGACAGCTGTAAATAGAGAAGCCTTTGGACCACTTTTATTTGCGATGAACGTTGGCCCATCTTCCAATAGATGTGGATCTAGTTTTTCGAGCAACTCTAGATTTTTGTGACAAGCATAATTCAACTAAAGCATACAGTGTCCCCTTAAATTATTCTAAACAAAGTTCTCATAAATTCTATTCAGAAAAGCCTCAGGATTTAGCTCTGCAATATAGCTATCAAGTGATACAGTATGTGTTTCAACATAAAGCAGAAGTGTCCCAAAAATACTAGTGCCTAAGAATCAGAGGCGGTCTTGGTTCATTGAATTCTCAGAGGTCTTGGCACCTTGACTTATATCTCATCTTGAGCTGTCTTTCATGTATCTGATTTAGAAGTTGCAGTAGATCAGAACTGGGGAAAGTGCATCCAGCTTTCATCACTGGCTTGTCAATATAAGAAGAAGTGACATGAGAATAACACGTCCCATCATGTTTGTTAGGGATTTTTCACCCATGAAATATATAACCCTTTCAAACACAGAAACTGTACAATTTTGAAGGAGCTTTGTATGGCTTATGAAAAATAACACAGAAAATATGGAGTGAGTGGAAAATCAAGTAGCTTCCATATGATTTACTGATTTGCTTTAATTGCAGGACAGTGTCTTAACTAAAGAAGTTAACTCTTTTCTATTCTTCTTAAACACAAGGAATACGTGAATTTTCTGTGTTTTCAGCCATTTTGAGCAATTGTGTGCAATGTTTTAGTGTTAGCATGTTTATTCAAACAAGTGTCTCCCTGTATTATACTCGAGTATTAAATCAAGAGATTCTCAAGAGTATTACATTTAATAGCTGTAATTCTGGTTAAGTTGGTGATTTACATTAAACAAGTTTTTGAAAACTGAGTACTGTGTTGGATATTACAGTTCACCAACAGAAAGAATACAGTTCATTTAATGTCATTGTCAGTTGCGGCTGTACACAGTATGGAAGATCTTATGATGTCTCAAGTAGGTATTTCTCTGGAGTTTTAGTGATGTCATTTTGTGTTTATATATGAATTAACATGTTTCCCAGGATAGTCACAGGTCCAAAAATAGTTAAGTATTTACACTTTCGTAATATTTACAAAAGCAGTGAATCTGGCATATCCATGTTAAGATACAACTACATTTATTTTATTTAAATATGCATGTTTCTTTTGTCATAGAATACTTTAGTGAGGAAAAATGGTGACCAGAGTGTTCAGATGAATTTTCCCTTTCACACAGTCCTCACATTGGTCCTTGGATCTCATTTCTCAATGTGACCATGGAAAACTGCTCCAGCAGGTCCTTCCATGACCAAGAGCTGCAATAATTAATACAGTGACTCTTTCAAGTGGCCACTTGAAGGGGCAGAGTTAAGGTTGCTTCTGTTTTTATCCTGACGATACATCTGGCTTTTCAGACACATCAATCTGAAGTACTCCTTGTTTTTCAGATGCTTGAGTTGACAGTGAGCTTCATTTTCTAGAAGCACAGAACATGGTCAATAACCTTAACTATATTGCGAGAGGTTTTGTCATCGAATGATAAAAGAAACCTTTTCCTGCACTAGTTCTCATGTCACTCTCCACTGTTACAGTAAATTTATTTTCAGCGACCACCTTTAAGATGCTGTTTTGTTTTGCTGGTCATTGCCATAGGAGCATGGCCACCAAATAATCCAGTCATGACAGCAGATTATGGGAGAGCTTTCCAAGAGCAACAGTGAGTCGCTTAGGTAATTTATCATCTGCCATCAATCACCTTTTCCTGTAGTATTTCCTATATTTTACAGTATTCAAATTAGTTCTTTAGCTCAGTTCTGTGATATTCTCAAGACAAATTTATTTATTTAAAATGTATGTGTGCAAGTTTCTTCTATTCTGTGATGGGCTGGAGCTGCACCAGCATAATCTTACAAGCATTGAGTATCACTGGCTTTAGGAAAAAAAATAAGCAAATGCATAAAAATAAGATGAGATAAAAATTCAATCAGAAGAATAAGATATTTTTGTGATTGTTTTATTCGTTTTCTTTCTCACACAATTCCGTCTCCTAAAACACCCTGTCTTAAGCAGCCACGTCTTGGCATATGTTCTAAAATATATAAAACCTGGCACACATGAGTGGAGGATTTTTAAATCACTAGTGAGGACTGGATATACTTTCACTTTAATCTGAATTGGAAATAGCTCGAGTAAAGAATAACAGTGTTGTCTGCAGAGATACTGATGGAAATAGGTATTTCACAGCATAGTTTTTTTTATTTTTACTTTTTATTCATAACTGGTGAGGAACTGTAAATAACTTCACAAGGGATGCTGCTGATTAGAATTAAAAGAGAAAAAATACGAAAGTTCCAGAAAATAGGAAAAGTTCTGGAGCAGCTCTCCATGTACCCATTGCTTCCCCCTTTTCTTTTCAATAGAAGAATTAGAGTTAGAATTTTGGTAAAAGTGTATTTTCTTTCTTTAAGTTGGCAATTTTTCCCTTAATTTTTTTATTTCATTTTATCACTCCTCTTTTTGTGAAAGTAAAAGAGGGAGACATCCAGTGAGTTTTGCTGTAAGTGTGTAGTTCAGCTCCTTTGGTAGGTCATTCTTTATATATCCTTTTTTCCTCTATTCTTACATGTTCCCACATGTTCTCTCACCGGATTTGGGGAGAGCTTTCAACAGACATCAGAAAGAATGAGCCTGATGTGCTTGGCAAATAGATACTGAACAGTTTGCTCACCCTCTCATGTAACTGGCTCATGTAACTTTGTAAATCTGGAGACTTGGAGCTTTTAGGTGGGGCAGGGGCTTATAAGTAGTTTTATAAACCTGTGGAAGAACTTTGCAGGGTTGAGCATCTTAATTATACTATATCTCTTATGTTTCTATTAAATATTAACTAGAGACCACTACAAAGGACATCTACATATTGCATAGGCCATTCTGATATTAGCTGTAGTTGAAAAGTGTTCATAACATACCTCTCCCTCCTCCCTATACAATTTCTCTGCTACTTTCCACTTGGGAAAATTTAGCAAAGACAAAAAGTGATGGTTTGCTGATCTTAAAGAAGAGCAGCATTTGTAGAAGGGCATAAGGAGCAACCAGCAAATTGGAGAAGTGATTTTAAGCCTTGAATTTTTAATGTATTGATTTTGTGTGTACTTGCCAGAAAAGTAAGATCCAAAAAGCTATAACTAGTACTGTATTTGTTATCACTAGAATATATGGTTAAATATATAATGCCCATATCTTATTTTGCATTACTATACTGGCTTTCATTAAGAAGAAAATATCAAATGTGCTAGGCAAAGGATACACCCTGCCAATAATGTGAGTCATGCTTCATGCACTCACTGTGTGCATCACCTTGAGTACTATAAAAACCTAATATGTATATGCTAATATATAAAATACATACTTCATCTGTGGTACTTTCACCTGAAGCTTATTAATTAGTAAATGTAGCTAATAAAATACCCTGCCAAAACAGTCAAATCTCCCAGTAATCTGGTTTTCAACATTCTGTCAGACAGACTAACCTAAAAGGTTCACTGTTAAAGTAAATGTATTAAACCTTCAGTCTGTGTAGCATAGTATTACGATAATAGATAATCTAGTTAATGCAGTGTTGTGTCCCAGAAGATAATATAAGAAAGAGGAGTGTAATTCATGTCATTCAAAACTATTTTAAAAATCCCACACATTTTTGATGATTTCAGACTAGACAATGATCCTCACAGAACTGTTACAATCTGAGAGATCTCCAGATCATCAAACTTTGTGTTTTCTCATCGTAGTCTAGAATAGGGTTTTTTCTCACTGTCTTTATGCATATCTAAGTAAGTTTGTAATTTTCTACTATTATAATTTTACAAGACTGTTAATTTAATTAGTCTAAGTAACTGGGACGGCAACAGTGTCAATAGGACTACACTGGTTTGCAATCTGCCTCTTTATATATTGTTGTGTCTTTAAAAACTAACATTACATTTACACATTACCAGACCAGAAAAGTAGGCCACTACCTCTAGTCTGCTGTGTTATTTTTTATTCCATTCTGGTTTTCCGTGCTCTAGCTATTGCAGAGTATAGCTTTGGGGGATGTGGAGTTTCTATATATCTTTTGAAGAAATGAGCACAAATTTCAGATGCAGCCTGTTAGTACCTGTTCAACATGATTTTGGAAAGGTAAAAAGCCTCTCTGTGCTTTACAACTTTCATTTGTGAATCAATTATTTTATTTAGCTTGAAGTAGTTTCATCAGCTTCCACTTCTCATAATATGTTACGAAACTATGACAGGCTAAAAGCCTTGGTTATTAGAATGTAGTAAATGTTGACCAAGTTTAATATTTACATGTTATTTGAAGTATTTAATTTTTTTATACGTTTATTATTAAAAGGTGAGAAAACACATGCTGGAAGATTTCTGGCTCATTAGTCCATCTTTGGCACGATACTGAAGACTTAGTCCAATTTGCTCAGTTACCGTTATAAAAAAAGTATAACTGGTGAAATACAAAGAAGTGCCTTAGTTTTAATTTTGTCTGTAGTGGTAATGGAGTTGCTACGTTCACAGTTCTTTGTCCATTCATCAATAGAGAAGCTCCACAAACGCACATCTCCTCTCATTTTTCTTCCACGGAGGTGCTACAGCTTCCTTTTGGACAAAGTATAATTGATTGCATTTGGGCAAGACTTCTTGTAAGATTAGTTACATTTTTAATCAAAATGTCACGGGGGTACAAATGTAACATGTGCAAAGAAATTCTTTGTGTTGGAGGGATTCATCACTCAAGAGCAGCTGCAGATATGCAGCGTTGGGCTGTACTTTCTTACCCTACAGTTACTGAAATACATATAAACATAAGGCCTCTTTATGAAAATGATTTTTGGATCAGGTAAAGGTTTGGAAACCTGAAAATTTAGTTAGGTGCCTAACTTCTGAACTCTTGGGCCTGGAGTGAAAGCCTAGTATTCTGTATATTGACACCTAAGATATTTGTGTATTATATGGGGAGGGTCAGGTTATGTCTAAGCAAATTAATTTCAATACTTCTGATTCCAGTCACTGGACGCTTTATCCCTGTGTAAGAATTGGAGTTTGAATCAAGAATGTACACAAAGCTTATCAGTCTTCAAAGGAACATGATGAAAACATGGGTAAGACTGCATCTTATATGTGACCTCCCTTGTGTAAGGTTTATTCCACTAGATTTCTGTGAAGTGGATAATGCATGTTCAAGAGCTGGCACTGATATAGGGTTGGAAGCGTTATCCATATTAGATAGAATTTGTAATTAAATTTCCTGTCCCAGTGTGCCCCTGCTTCAAAACATGTTCACAGCTATTAAAGGGATGAAAGATTGACAACCAGAGTCTAAGTTTTGAACAAATGTTTCATTGTTTCATCTTTAAAGATTTCAGAGTTTGTTTCATGCTTGCATATGAATTTATCTTTGTCACAGAGTGGGAATTCCAGGATCTCCTCTGTGCTGGGAAATGCACTGTTCCTCCATTGATTAGTTAATTATTCACTTGGGCCTTCTCCAGCTGAGTACCCTGATATGAATGAATATAAACAAAATAGCTTCTGCCAGGTGTCAGCCCCTTAGAATAATGAATAGGGAAATAAATTAAGGTGTTGTTACTGGTGTCAGGTTTTTAAAAGAAGACTGAGAGAAGTATCTCTACCAATTACATTGTTAAAATGGTATTTAAATAGGCTGGATGTGTGGAGGGCTTTGCAATTTAGAATGATTATATAAAAATTATGAAACTTGCTTTTTTTCAGTCTTCTGTGAAATGAAATAATCGGCACTCTCCTGAGCAAACCATATTATTTTCCCATGTTTTTCATTACTGCATTTGAAGTTATTTTTCGTACATTATGGTGATTCATAGCTTAGCCTTATGAAGCAGAGGTTTATTTTTAGAGTGTTACCTTAAATTAGTATGACTAATAAGTGATTTTGAGGTACAGTGATTTCAGTGGTTCTGCATCTACTTGTTAGAATGTAATGTGTTTGTATATGACTTACTCTGACACTTCGCAGTAGACTTCCCAGGGAGTAGGTGATGGCTGGCTGTTAACCATGATATATTAAGATCTTTAAACTCATGAATTATTATACCTAAAATGAAATGTGCTTTACTGCTCAGTTGAGAAACATCTTTGCATCTGACATCTGTTATGCAGCAATGGAGGTTACATTCATACCTTCACCATGCGCTGTATCATCTCAAAGGCCTTGGCAATGGTTTGGCATGTGGTAGAGCTACTCACTTGCTGTTGGGACATCACATGGCACCAAAACAGTTTGTCACATCCTTTCCAGGTGGAAGGAAGCTCTTTGGAGCTATCACCAATGTGAATGTAAATAGGATTAGTTCTCTGTCCTGGGTTCAGCAATAGCATTCATTTTTGTCCTTAGTAGTAGCTGGTGCAGTGCTGCGTTTTTGACTTTCAGCCTGGGAACAATGCTGATAACACTGATGTTTTTAGTTGTTGCTCAGTAAAGTTTAGTCTGACCAAGGACTTTCTGAGTCTCATGCTCTGCCAGGGAGGAGGGGAAGCTGGGAGGAAGCAGAGACAGGACACCTGACCCAAACTGACCAAAGAGGTATTCCATACCACAGCATCTCATGCCCAAGATGTAGAACTGGGGGCAGTTACCCAGAAGGGCTAGATCACTGCTTGGTTGGGCTGGGTATCAGTCGGCGGGTGGTGAGCAGTTGTATTCTCTTCCCTTGTTATTTCCCTTATCATTATTATTATTGGTGGCGGCAGCAGTGATTTGTGTTACACCTTAGTTACTGGAGGGTTCTTATCTCAACCCATGTGAGTTACATTCTTTTGATTCTCCTTGCCATGCCTCCAGGAGCCGTGGGGGAGGAAGGGGTGGGAGTGAGCGAGCATGGCTTAAACCACAACACTCTCAAAGAGTGGAGGACTGAACTAAACTGTAATTCTTCAAAATGTGTGGTATGAAAGTCTGTTTCTTTCCTTCTCTTTCCTACAGAGTTTTTCAGGATTTGAAATTCAGTATCTGTGGCTGAAGGAAAAACTGGACACTTTCTTCCTTATGTGCCTTTGGGACAAGCATCATGGAACAAGGATGTGCATATAGTCTAAGATTTTTGCAAAGAGGAGGTCTTTTCCAGACTGGACTGATAGGTCATAAAAAACATTCATATGAAGAACTCCAGTTACTGGTAAGAAATCTTTTACTGTTGGGTTGGTTTTGTTTTTTTTTTTCCCATTTATTTTATAGTACACAAATAATTTGTACTTTCTGGATCCAATTCTGTTCATAGCACCACAAAAGTAGAAAAAAACAGAAAAAAACTCAGGAAGGAAACCTGAAGGGATCTCTGGATATTGCCTTAATGCTTGAAATCTTGTTTGAGGGCTTTCTCACTTCTGAGTATTCGTATTAAAGAGTAGTTGAAGACAATTTGTCAGTGTTATCAGGATGAAATGTATTTTTTTTTTTTTTTGTTGTAACAGTTCTTTATGGAGCTTGCTGTGTATTGTGAAATACTGAATAGTCAGTGAAACTGATAGTTAACTTCTAAGTCTCATAAAAATTTCAGACTAAAAAATTCACCTAATCTATTCCTAAATTAATTTTATGCATTGTTCCTTGTAGAGCTTTTAGATTTCTCTTTGTGAGCAGATAATTGCTGCTACTGCCCCTCTCCTCTTGGTAAAGTGGATATTATGAGCTTCAGTACAGTCAATATCTAGAGATGGAAAAAAATTGCACAGTTAGGAGATTCTTCTTCTTCTTAGACTAATTCTTCTCCTTAAACTGTTAAAGTATATGTATGGCTGACATTTTGCTCTAGACTTAGTATCTGTATCATTAAAAATGTTACAGACACAAAAAGTTTCTGGAGCATGAGGTCATGGGCTGTCATTTCCTTTAAAGGGCAGTAGTGTGTTTGTTTTATGAGGATAGTCTTTATCAGGAGACTTACAGCCCTTCTTACTCCTCCTTCAAGGTTATGCTTTCCCTATGGAGTGTTTGTAAGGACCTGCAGGTGATAGGTAGTACCAAGGGAAGTAGTTCCACTCACAATTTTGGCAGCAGTTTGCTGCATTACTTACAGAAGGGATATGTTGTCATTTCTTTTCCTAAAGCATCCTTGTTTCTTTGCTGTACTTGATTCGGTGTTGAAGGACCCTGAATCCATGATCTGATTTGAGGGTAATGCTGGGGTATAGTAGAAGAGACAAGTTAAGGACACTCCAAGATGCAGCTGGGTGAGCCATATCTGAAGGACATGTATAGCTATTAAATTGACACTGGTTCCAGAAAATAAGCCTCTGTTAGTAATACTGGTCTTTATTTATCTGAGCACAGCAGTGTTCTAATGAAGCAGTGCAGCTTCTAGATGCACACTGGTCCACTTGGCAATTTATTGGAGCATCAGTTAAAGCAAGCAAAAGGTAGTTTATATGCTGATGGAACAAGAGTAATGCAAATACGCACCTTGTGTGTGTACCTGAAAATCCTACTCGGTCATCGGCAAGGAAATTGTTCCCTATGCTTCATTTAGATGTGACCATTTCCCATAATGTAGGCAGAATAGCTTAATAAATAGGAAACCCCCTTTTGTGAATATTCTGTGTATTCTGTATTGCACGTACCTGATGTCACTTTGGCAACTGAGTGGGGATTTTGGGAGGATTATGAATCATAAATGCAGTCAAACCATGTATCTAGAAGGAATGGTTAGCCTGAGCAGTACTGGTGCTTGTAGTCCCATTGCTTACCCAGGAGTAAGGTAAATAGTGTTTTCCTGTAACACTGGAATTGCTTCAAGAATGCTTTTTCAAACTTTTGTTTATTGTATTCATCTCAGGATTGTGAATAAAACAAACAGTAAAAGATGCAACACTGTTCTTGCAATAAGGTCAAGTAATATAGAGTGAAATCCAGCACTCTGCAGGAGGCCAACACGAGTCATACACCCCAATTAAGCCATCAAAGTAGATTTAAGTGGAATTTATTTGGTATATAAGATTTGAACTATGAGTTTCACCTTTACAGAGGCAGTCTACAAAGAACAAATGCCGGGCTTGAACTTGTCCCCAGATAAATCAATGTTATCCTGCTGATACCACAGGAAAAAAATGATTTCTAGAGTCAAGTCACTTGACTCTTGTTTGTAAATACCTATTTCTAAACCTTTGGAAAAGTATTTCAGCAGAGAAAATAAGGAGAACACATTCCTGTCGTGGCCTTATGGCTTTTGTGAATTATTTATTCTGGGTTCTGGGTGACTTGTTTCTTGCCCTTGCCATCTGTAGATTTAGTGATTTATATTTCCACTGCAGAATGTTACCCAGGTTTGAATATTGAGTACAACAGCACAAGGCATAAGGAAATGGTGAGGTACAGGAAATGAAGATCTTCATGTTAACCATGTTCAAAGGGTTAAGGAATACAGAACAAAGTTTTTGCACTATCATTTGATTATCTTTCTCTTTTAGTCTGTGTTTGGACATTTCTAGTACACAGTAGAGACTACAGTATCATAACATTTTAATCTTCTTGTATATATGGAATTTGTAGGCTCTGTGTAAACAAATATTCCCAATACACTGTCTATATTAAAAATCTCTGATATTTCTTGAAGACCTGCTTAGGGAACATTTATGGTTTTCTATATGCTGACTTCATATATTGGCTTGATGCTGGGATTCTGAATTTGTGATCACTTGGCCTTTCTTGTTTGTTTGTTTTTTTTAAAATATAATCATTAGTTAAGCCTAATGCTTTAGATAAACGTTTTTCTCTCCTTCAGCTGAACAAAATAAATTACAAGAGCACTCCCTTCTGTATTGATTAAGATGTTAAGCTTAATAGAAAATGGGGAAAACACCTACCTGAGCTCAGCTTCTTGGCTGAACTGGTTTAGTTAATGTTTAGTGAACTGTATCTAAAAGGAAGGAACAAACGAATCTAATTTGAAAGTTCTGAGTTTCCTATAGGTGCTGTACATAGAATTTGGGCAGTGATATCAAAACCTGATCTGCATTTGCTCCTTGACGATTGTGGGAGCCTTGTCTTTTCATGCATCTGGGAATGAGAATGCTTCTCGTCATCCCATATTGAAACAAATACTGGAGTTATTATCTGATGGAACTTACTTTCTTGAAATAAGTGCATGTGATTCAGTATGACACCTGAACAGCTCATTATGTCCTTTCATATTGATATATTTTCAGGTTTTCTTTAGTGCTGCAATAAATTTTGCCCTTAAAATGTGTGTGTTTGTTCAAATGCACTTTCAAAACATCAGCCTTTTGTGGACAGAGCTCATCATGAAAGGAGCTGTCAAAGATGAACATGCAGTTTGTTACTGCAGGGAACCAATAAATAAGAATTCAAGCTATTCAACATTTAGCTGTAGGAAATTTGAAGACATTCAAGCTTTAATGTCACAAACATTCATAGAGTGCCGAGAGAGCTGTCAGAATGTCTTTAATGACGCCACTTAATGGGAGCAGATAAATGTAGAATGGGACCCAAGGCCTATACCTGAGGAGTGCCATAAACAACTCTGTCAATACAGAGAAAAATACAGATCACTGAAATCTTGTTGTGAGAGGAAGGAACGTGTTATTGGAATTAAAATGTTGCAGGTCTAGCCCAGTGGTCTGGGAAGCTGCCAGCAGTTTCATTAGCTGTAGGGAATTCTATCAGTTCAGATTGGTAGAGCAACCTTCTGTAGTGGAAGGTGTCCATTCCTATGGCAGAGGGTTGGAACTACATGAGCTTTAAGGTCCCTTCCAACCCAGACCATTCTATGACTCTATACTTACAAGCACAAGTAAGTATACTTTCATTAATGAGTCCAGTGACAAAGGATGTTTGGGGCGAAAGGAATAAAGCATTATGAAACTTCATCACAGAGGTGAAACACAACAAAACTCCTGCAATGCTGATCTTTAATGAAAAAATACTGTATTTGACACTGTCATTTTTCTGCCAGTCTTGTTTGTTGCAAGACAAATTGTTGCATGCAGTCCAGGTTATAGTAAGAGCAAACTGCGTATTTCTGGCTGTGATTTGAAATTAAAAGTTGGGTGAATGCAAGCAGTCTTCCTCTTTGCCCTGTCCTTTCATTCTGGGAGAATACATGATCAAAACTAAAGTGCAGGCTACTCAGCTAGTTAAGGTGTAATTACAGTTAAGATTGTGGTTAAGTTATTGATACAAGTGAACCTTTAGTAATATGCTTAAAAACTGTACTGATTAGAAATTGATTGCTGAATACAGCTCCAAATACAGACCACTGGAGCACTTGCATGGCTGCAGCTAGTTTCATTGGATTTTCACCAATGTGTATTGAGAGTAAGTCTGCAGAGAATTAGGTTTGAAAATCATATTTTGTTTTATCCAATTAATAAGCTGATGGCTATGAATGTACCTACAAAAGGAAAAAAATGCCTATAAAATATATCACAGTGAAGTGTCAAAGGTATTTTCAGTTAGAATCTTTATATTTTTTTCTCTATTTTAAATATACAACTAAGAATTTTTAATTAGATTTGCAATTAAGTTGGTAAATGCTACATAAGTGAAAGTTAATTTTAAGTATTTTCTGTTAACTGCAAACTGGATTTATCATTAAAATTGTGAAAGGGAAATCCACGGATATCACCGCGGGTTTGTATGCCTGCAATCATTAATTTTATATGAAGTGTCTGTCAGTAGGACTGAATGCCATTTTGCTTATCATCCTAACGAAGGCATACAGGGAAAGGTCCAGAGAATAGGAAAGAAGTTACTGTAGATCATTTGGCCACGGGTTTTTCAGTTTAACTACATTATGTTCATGTCTCAGAATACCGAAGAAGCTGTTCACTACATGTGTGTGTGTTATATCCAAATGGATATGCTTGTCAGCATTGTTTTCATGTCATATTTTATGAGTGGCGATACCTGGTAGATAAGTAACGTTGGTTGTTCAGGCTTTCCAAGGTATCTTACTTTAATACTCCTGGAGTCCTCTTGCCACTCTGTATTGCACACATTTTGTGCCCCATTAATGTCATTGAGGGTTATGTGTGAGTTTGGAAGGAAGATAGAGCTAAGGAAAGAACACCTGAAATTAATATTTACCACCAAATAGACAAATCGGCCTGCTTCTAAGGCAGGATTTCACAGATGCATGTATTTTAAAGAGTAGAATTGTCACTGAATTGAAAACAATAAACATGTAGAGCCTTTATTATGGAGTGCCCAACATCGAAGTGCTCTTAGCATTATTAGTAAATCATAGTATTTTATGATAAGCACATGGCTCATTCATCTGCCTTTTTTATAGCGCAGCTTTTGCAACGCTGCTGAAGTTAGGTCTGATATAGAAGGCCTGTGTGAAAATAGAAGCATTTCATTAGGGCTGCATTAAAAGGAAACTAAAGTGATGAAAATATGCCAGTAATAAATCTCCACAATTAATGACCCAAATTAATGAAAGTTCTGAATTCAGGAATGAAATAAGAGCTTCTAGAATACTTGCCCACAGATATCTAGCTTTGAGTCTCAGAAAAGAGAGGATTAATTTATGTCCTTTTCCATGGATTAATGTTATTTGGCATAATTTGTAAAGTTCTTTCTTCTCTCTCATTCTTGCGTGTAGTGTCAGACCTGTATGCTGAGAGCTATGAGAGGAAGTAGTGAGTAAAGGAATAATGCATATATTATCCCTTCTCCTAGTTAAGTATCCTGTGCATCTGCAGATTCAGTTAGTTTTGGAAACAGGAGAAAGTGCTTGGTTAGCAACATATATTTTCAGATGTTTTTTGTGTGGAGGTTTAATATGCATAGCCTGTCTTCAGTACACCTGTATGCAGTACACTGAAAATGGATCTTTTAGGAAACTGCATTTATTTTGCATTATCCCTCGATAACCTTTACCAGTGGAAACATTTTAGGTTCTTTTAAAGCAGAACTACAAATACAGGACTGTTACATTTAAAGGAATTCACATCTGACTTATGTTGCTAGAAAATGATAGCCTTGCAGGTAATGTAATCGTATATTTTTAAGAAATAATGCTTATGGATAATAAGTTTAAATATACTTTCTTTATATCTTCGACAGAAATTTAAAAACCCTGTATGTATCTCACATTATCCCATATAGTTGGCAGAAATGCAGTGTTTAGTCCTCCAAGTTTGTCTGTCTCTTCCTACCTAATTTACCTTCAGATGATAAGGTTGGCTATTTATGTTTACTAGAAGTGCTAACACAGGTGGCAGTGCTTGACACTGGAGGCATGTGCTGAGATCGGTAGTACTCCAACTCTTACCAAGGCATTCAGTGCTGTTACAACATGAATCATCCATAATTAGAGAGAGTCAAAAGCTGAGATTTCTGCAGCAGAGATGATAACATTGAACTCAGACTTTAAAAATATTGTGGGGAAAAAAATCTTCCAGAGCTTCCTATTTACTTGTTATCAGCAATGCCAAAGAGTTGCAAGAACCAGGAATTTCAGAGGAAGAGCTCCTACTTTAGTCTACAGAGGCAAATGGAAGTTCAGGAGTGTATGAAGTTGTGGGTAACCATTGCTAGAAAAATTGAGAGGCCCTTAGTGGCAGTACTGGAATAGCATCAGGACTTTGATGAGGATGCTAACGTAGCAGCTCTTTGTCTTCCGTTATTGTGAATAGAATGGTATTAGAGGACACTGCCTCTGCTTTCTATGTTTCAGATGAGAGCAGCACTTGGGCTGATTCCATGTTATCCGTACTGTTTTTGTAAAATCAGTGGTGGTCTCGCCAAATTGCAAACATGATTGTTCTTTCCTTTCAGTTTCAGTCTGTGAGTAGGTATTCTCATTATCAAGCTCTGCCTAGTGCTGCTGAATATGCTGCTCTGGTGACTGGGTGTCAGTAAGCTGTCTCTGAACTAATTTTTAGAGAAAAAAATCAGTACTGTGTGAGTAAAGATGTGCATTAGGGCTGAGCCTGCTGAAGGGGGAAATCCATCTCCTCCCACCCTTTCCTTTATGCTGGCTGTGTGGCTTGTTGAACCATTTTTTAACCAATTCTGTTTGCTATACCCAGCAGAAATGCATTAATTTTTTATTTGCTGGGTTTTTTCTACTGATGTAGAACAAAACACTAGACCATATCATCCAAATGCTTGTCAGGGAACATCTGGGTAAAAACTGCCAAGATACTGGCTCTGCTAGAATTAGTAACTTCTGTCTGTACCAGTTTAGTTGTCCTGTAGGAATCTTTTCTTTTTTCTTTTTTCTCTTATTGTTTTGTTTGGGTTTTTTTTGTACTCTTTAGTTTATTTATTAATGAGGCCTTTCCTGCTCGATTTCCATTCCCTTTGTGCCAAAGGAACCTCCCAAGTGTTGCTGTCTTCCTTTTTAAGGACACTTGAGCCAATATTATGTCTGTGTTTTTCTTACCATTTCTCTTACATTATATGTACATATATATACTTCTTTCCTCTGGGCTCATTTGTAGCTCCTGGGCACATAACTAGCTTCACAGTACTTCTGTCACTTCCAGCGTGGGAGCTTCAGGCATAGCCCAGCTCCTGGAAGGGATTAATCTGGCACATTTCCCTGACAGGCAACGTGACTTTCATAGCAGAACAGGGACATGAGTTCCCCACCCTCAGCTTCTGAAGCCCTTTAGCCTTTCTCAAAGGAGAGTAGCAGTAGTACAGCAAAAACCCATTAATGTGGTACTTTTCTCAGGCTGATATATGCTGTTCCTCAGGAGGGATAATTACAGCAAGCACACCTAGAGCGTCATGCCATGGAATATACCCACAGAGATTCGTACACTAGGCTCTGTAGCTGGAGAAGGGCATGCTTCCCTGCCAGGGGAGTCCAGCCTATGGCATCAGGCAAAGCTAAATGTAGCTGCCTTGGGGCAAGTTACTACCATGTTCTCTTTTGTTGTTGTATTTCTAGTTACCAAGTCATTTTATCTTTGTCTGTACTTAGAAATACCGGATTTGTCCCCAGAAGTGTGTGTGTGCATGTGTAAAACATATACAGTAAAATATGATGGATATGTGCTTAAGATTACATTGTAAAGATATAAGTGAGATGTATTAAATATTTGAAGTACAAATATTTAGTAATATTTTTTATGATTAATAAATCCAAAATAGCTATTTTCTCTCCTTTGCCATTTCTTAGAATGAACTGATCCTGTGCCTTTTTTTTTTCATTTAGTACAGTCTCTACTGTGAAAATGTATTTTAAGATATTTTCATTATTTCAGATACACAAGGAAAGACTAATCAGCTAATGTTAGAAGACTAGCAACATTCAAATGCAACAACAGATGGCATTAGAAATACTGCTTGAATAGGGAGTTTAAGATGAGGCTCGGAACTCCACATGTATTTCTGCCTAGGTGCCTAGGTTGCAGCACATGCCTCTTGATGTACAACTGCTTTTGCCTGCAGATCACGGCTATATTTAGGCACTTGCAAAGAAAAAATGAAGTGAAAACCAAAATGAATAATGATTTAAATATCCAAATGTGGTCATGCTTGCCAGTTATTATAGTATGAAATGTTTACATTGAGTTGTATTAACTGTGTTGCTCTCAGAACCGGCAATTGACAGTTTATTATTAATATCAATTTATCCAAGCTTTGCAAAAGCCTGAACATTTGGATTATAATTCTCTGTACCAAGTATCAAGGTCAAAAAATATTTCCCTTTATTTTATGAATATAATCTAAAATGTTCTCTGTGTGTACAAGAACAAGGGAAGAAACTAAAGTATTCTTTGCTGCAATTAAAACAGAAAGAACCCACGGGGTAGTGACCTTAGAGAAGGCTTTGCACTGCTAGTTAATGCAACAGCGAATAGGTATTTGGCAATGGCAGCCATTTGTCTCTGTTTCCTCAAACTCTTGACATTTTTAACTTTTGAAAATGTTCATTTATTAGATGTTCTTTGCATACTTCATAGTTTGTGGCCACTAAATACTGAATTATGTCCTCTAGCCTCAGCCTGTTCCAAAACCTCAAATCATATTTGCATTTATGCATATGTACAATATCTGGGCTGTTGTATCATTCTCAAAGACTGATCAGTGAAGCCACCCGCACTCTAGAGCTGCATGAGCTCTTTAGACACCTTGTAATTCTGTCCTGGTTTCAGCTGGCATAAAGCTAATGCTCTTCTTAACAGCTGTACAGTGCTGTGTTTTGGCTTTAGTCTGAGAACAATGCTGATAACACACTGACGGTTTAGTTGTTACTCAGTAGTGCTTAGCCTGATCAAGGACTTTTCCATCTCTCATGCTCTGCCAGTGAGGAGGAACACAGAAAGCTGGGAAGGAGCAGACAGGACACCTTGCCCAAACTAGCCGAAGGGGTATTCCTCACCACAGAGTGTCATGCTCAATATATAAACTGGGGGGAGTTGGCTGGGAGGTGCTGATCACTGTCTGGGGACAGGCTGGACATCAGCAGTGAGTAGTGAGCAATTGTATTGTGCATCAGTGCTGTTGGATTTAATTCCTCTCTCTCTCTTTGTAATTTTCCTTTATTATTGTTATTGTAATATTTTACTTTATTTCAGTTATTAAACTGTTCTTAATTTTAACCCACAGGTTTTACCTTTTTCCAGTTCTCCTCCCCATCCACCAGGGAAGGGGGACAGTGAGCAAGTGGCTGCCTGGTGTTTAGTTCCCATCAGGGGTTAAACCATGATAAATTCATACTTCATTGCATGGGATTAAAATGAAATAACCTTGTCTTTGGACAGTAACTGCTTGAATTGAAATAAAGTTTAAAGGAATAATAAGTGTCTCACAAAATGTGTCATGGATTCACAGAATCATAGAATAGTTAGGGTTGAAAAGGACCTTAAGATCATCTAGTTCCAACCCCCCTGCCATGGTCAGGGACACCTCATCCTAAACCATCTCACCCAAGGCCTCGTCCAACCTGCTCTTGAACACTGCCAGGGATGGAGCATTCACAACCTCCCTGGGCAACCCATTCCAGTGTCTCACCACACTAACAGGAAAGAATTTCTTCCTTTTATCCAATCTAAACTTCCCCTGTTTAAGTTTGAACCCGTTACCCCTTGTCCTATCACTACAGCCCCTAATGAAGATTGGATGAGTTAAGTTAAAATGGACCTGTATTGGATTTGGAAGCTGGGAAGAATATTGAAGCTTAGAACTAAAAGTACATTTTTTCCTAGCTTCCATAAAAAGATAACACTGGAATTTTGTTTGATAAAAAATGTTAGCATAACTCAGAATTCTTATTCCAATTTGGATTAAAATAAAAATGTGGATTTGAGAATTCTAAGGTTTTTCCCTCCTCCAGTAGAGCCCTTAATTGCATATTTCCTTACTGTTTCCTAGTCATATCAAGTAAGACTGGCACCATATGGAAACACAGAGTAGTCTTCATGGAAAAAGTGTTATTAATTAGAGAGTTAACTGCAAGGTTAATGTCTGGTCCCAAGACAAATACAAACGGTGTGTTTGGTAAAGAAGGGGCAGAACAGCTGAAATGATGTGTTGTGCAAGGCCCTGAATGAGACAGCTTGAACTCTTTAATATTGTATTACAGTGTCAGTCAGTGTCATATTCTGGTGAAATTTAACATGGAGATAACATATGGTATCTTACAATGGAGTATTAATGTTTGTATACCTGATATAGACAAGTAACTGATCTTTATTACTGCAGTATGAGTTGCTTCAGTACTCAGTATTCAGTGTCTTAGGAAGTCAACCTGCTGATTTTTAGTACAAGGGTACATGGTGAAGTTTTAGGCTCACATGTAAGGACAGGTTGGTGTGAGGGTATTTCAGGTAAGCTACAAGATTTTGGAGTGCCTGAGAATGTAGTCTAAATTGCTGCAGATACAATATGCAATCAAAATTGCTAATACTAAGTAACTATAAGATGCTTTGAGCATTAAATCCCTTATTACGATTTTTGTCAGTAATTAAGTTATGCACTTTTGATCTTAAAGCATTTACTAAGATCAGCTCAACTGTTAAATGAGTCTCTTGCTGAAAGTACACGTTTTCTTTTACAGTGGTGCTGAAACAGTGAATGCCATTTATCTGGTTCTCTTCTTGCATTGACATCATCACTCCAGTCTCTGAATGTTTTCCAAGCATATATTATATATTCCTGTGCATCAGAAGCTTTGTGACAGTGGAATGATTAAGTGATGAAAGCTAACATTTTAGACAGATTTAGCATTTGAATTGATTACAAAGGTATGTCCATTTTTTAATTAATAGAAATTGTTAAAATAAAAATGTTTAAAATGTTTCAAAATGTTTGAAGTTCCATAACAATTCTTGTGAGCAGTATCTGGAACTTGTTAAATGTTTCAAAACTTCATTTTCTGAATTTCATCATTTTTCTACTATGTTTTTAGAAGTTTTAGTATATTGATTTATATATGCTTTAAAAAGATACTTCAGAATTTTGTAAAGCTGTTTCCTGGGTTCTGATGTGTATATGCATCATATGAAATACCCATGTAATATGCCGTAGCATAACAATATACACATTGTAGTATTTAATTCTATATTTTATTTCAGAAATCATCACAACACTTCACCAGATCACTTTGAATTAAATCTGTTCTGTTAATGCTTTTATTTTTGTAAGATTTGTTTCCACCCAGTTACTCATAATATGCCCGAAATAGCAGCTTTATTTCAGGAAGAACTCCAATGCAAATTTCATTTTTACTCATATAAATACATAATTTCTCGTCTGCATCCATAAGTATGCTAATCTGCTACTTTGCGTTAACCTGGCTTTGTGAGGCCTGCTGTCAGTATGATTCCTGAGGAAAGTAGTTCTAGAAATCACCTCCAAGTATGCCTTTGCACATTATTTACTTTATATGTTCATCCTCTAAGCATTTACTATTTATGTTTGTTACCATCTTTAATACATTAATGTGTCTAATTGTAAGTGCATATAATCCATATACATAATACATATACATGAAATTCATATTGGAACTTCATGTTGTATGTATGGTATATATTTTACTAATTTGATTCACGTATTAGATGGCTTATTCACCAAAACAAATTTTAACAGGCAAATGGTAGAATTTAACAAATAATGTTGGTTTGTCTTTTTCCACTAAATAATGTAACTCCAGCTTTTCTCAGTGATAAATTTCTGTAGATCTACATACCAGTAACAAACATCATTTTGTTTGTTAAGCCAACTCCCAAAATTGCCTGCTACTTCTATAAGCCCAGCAGAACCTGAGCAAGTTCAACAAAGGGCAGCTGCCGTACAGAATGGCTTGAGAGATGTTTGAAAGATATTCCCTTCCTGCTGCTCTGAATGGGTAGCTGTAATGAAATAGCTTGACCTTTAATTCAGAGTGTTCCTATTTGTGTTGGTACGAAATAACTTCATACTTAATTTCAGCTTGCTTTTTTTTTTTTTAAGACACAAAATTTAAAAATACGATTTTCTGTGGCCATTTTATACAATTGAAGAAAGCTGAAAATACAAAACCTACTTTTCCTCAGTTTTCAAAGCAAATAATAGGTCAATCTTTCCCATAATCCATAAATTCTAAATTCCATACTACTCAGAATGCAAAATGGAGCCAAAGATGGTTTTCAGTGATCATAAGCCTGTCAACTGACCTCTGAGTGTCAGAGTTGGAGCTCAGCACAATTTTAAGAGCAGTGTTTGACAAATGATTTCTGAATTTGAAAAATTTGTTCTTGACCTCATTTCCTAGAGTTTCAGATGGAGAAATTCTGTAACTGACTATTAGTTGTCTTAACCACTGGACTGTCACTCTTGCCTCCGTGTGTTTGCTAAGGGTGGAAGGTTAGGGTTCTTCAGTCATACTTCATGGAGCTGAGTTGTCTTCCTAAGCTGGTGCAGCTATTTGCACTGGAGTCCTTTTCACCAGTGTAAAGTTAGGCCCTGAACAGTGGCACATCATATTGGCAGCTATTATGCCCTATTAAGGTCTTTCCTAGAGCCTTTAACATACTTGTCTGGTATCGGTGATTTTCACCATATCTTCTGATTTTTGGGGAGAGCACATGGACAGAAAAATACTGCTTCAGCTAACTTTTTCTTTTTTTTTCTTCTAACACCTACTTTTTTTTTCACTTTTTTCATAGAATAGAATAAATTGGAAAGGCCGGGAAAGAACAGATCCAAGGGAAACCTGGAAAGAGCTGTGCAGGGTAAAGACAAGAACTTGTTTTCCTCCTTTATTTACATTTTAAATTGAGGTCCCAATATCTCAACAAGGTGTACCTTGTTAATAACTTGCAGATCCAGCTAGGAATGGTAGCATCAGAGAAAATAGGCCTATCTAGAATGTTCTTTACAAAGAAAGAATCATGAAATTCTCTCCCTTATCTGTTCTTCTGCCACAGGAATTCTGCTTCATTGTCATTACTCACTGTGGAATTAATTCAGATGACCACAGCTGTCGTATACACAGGCATAGTTTTGCGGGTGATGGGTATTTTTCAAAAGAGCTTATATCTTTCCTGAATTTTGCCATCTTATTCTCTGAGGCATATTATCTCTTATGAGAGCATAATATGTCTGCCTGAGTGCAGGTACTGTACAAGAGCTTTATTTTAATTGTTGTCTCGTTCTCAGTTGGCTAAACACAGCACTGCATAATAAAATTACTGTTGCACAAGCGCAGTTGTACTGACCAGAGGTGTCATTCTTGAAAGCAATGTTCTCTTCAATAGGGAGTTTCTGCTCCAGAGTAAAAATCCTGGGGCAGCAAAAAAACAAGAGGAAAAATCTTTACTTTTAATCACCTTGAAAACAGGCTTCTCAAAGTGTGAGTTTTCCCTACAGCCTGCTCACTAAGCAGCTGACAAGTACAGCACAAACAAAAAAAGGTTCTCTGACTGAAACAATAACTAGCCAGACCAGAGAAAAGCCCTAATGCAAACACAGACACTATGTCGTAGTAGCATTTCCTTGAATCTACACCAAAGCCTCTTTCAGCCACAACAGTAATATATAGATTCTTGACAAGGAAGTGAGTTTTGATGGAGGTGGCAGTATCATATAGCTTTCCTGCTCTTTTATCAGCATAGCAATGGAGCTGTCTTCTATCAAGAAAAAGGGAAAAATGCCAAGGGAAATAAAATCAACCAGGCAAATTTCTTACATTTAGACGGATGAGCTGCACGCCCTTGTTTGGAAAATTTTAAGCACTACAAGCTCAAAAGACTTTTTGCCAATGCAGCTTTAAATGATAATTCAAAGGCTTTTGTGAGATTGCTCACAATCTACTTTAATAAATTCAGTTCTGTTGTGAGTTTAACAAGTGCTTGTACTGTGTGTTAGGTAGCAATACTGTAGGGACATCTTAGCTTTTGATGGCTGTGGTTCTGTGGTTTTGCTTTGCTTTTGGAGGTTTTGAACAGAGGTTTGACAGAGAGGGCAGGGATACTCAATAAGATAATCCTGGGGGATCCTCTGGTTACAGGCACTTTAGGAAAAGACACTTGGGAAAAGTTCAGATGTAGATTCATATTTAATCTTTCAAACTTGTCCATCTTTTAAACCGAATTTAGATTTAATTTAATCTTCACAACTATACTCCAGATAGGAATTTACTGCAGACATTTTCTCCGTTCACTGATATTCTGGGGATGGAATAATTTTAGTTGAAATACACAGAACTAGGTTGAACTTGCTCTATCCCTGTTCCCAGCCATCTGGATTAATTTCTCTCATCTGATAATGAGTCTCCATCATCATTTATTCTTCTAGTAGATTTTTGGACCTGTTCTCAACTCTGCAATCTCTAATATTGCCTTAACAGTTTACAAAGATAGCCTGGAAGGTAGCTGCAAAGGCATTCTCATTACTTTAATGAGTTTCTGACCACTGATCCAGGCCATCAGCCCTATATTTAATTCAAGTAGCACAAGCTGTGTATCCACCAAATGTCTAGGCAAAGGTCAACAATCTGTTCCGGGCACCAGCACTCTTGTAATTGTTGTTAGGACTAGAGGGAGGCTCTAAAAAAGATAGAAACCAGCTCAACTCAGGGCTTTTTAGGGGTGCTGTTGTCATATTCCTTTTCCTTTGTTAACTTTGAACTGCCTCAGACACCTGCCTGCCTCCTCCCATCACTTGTTTTAGGATATACTTGGCTGTTCAGCTCTCTGAATCCCAGTTAATGTCACATTCACAATCATCTCAGTTTCAAGACTGGGACAGGAATGGGGCTTCATAGATAACTTGGAGAAGAGAAGCTGTGTGGTGACCTCTTAGCAGCCTTCCAAGTATCTGAAGGGGACCTTCAAGGATTCTGGAGAGGAACTCCTCATCAGGGACTGTACTGATAGGACAAGGGGTGATGGATTCCAACTAAAAAAGGGGAAGTTCAGGTTATATATAAGGAAGTTCTTTACTGTGAGGCACTGAAACAGGTTGCCAAAAGAAGTGGTAAATGCTCCATCCCCGGCAGTTTCAAGGCCAGGTTGGACAAAGCCTTGGGTGACATGGTCTAGGGTGAGGCATCCCTGCCCATGGCAGGGGGATTGGAACTAGATGATCTTAAAGTCCTTTCCCACCCTATTCTGTGGTTTTAGGATTCTATGATAAGGGTGAGGTAAAAAGAGACCATCTCTGATTTGGATTGTTTCAAGCTTCTGTAGGGCAGCACCTTTCCACCCTCTACTCTAGCATGTAAATGTGTAATTTAGAGGTTTTGAAAAATCTTGATGTGTATGTTTTGATCCCTTCTGTTTCTCCAGCTTTTACCCCTGTTATGTCCTGAGGCAAATTCAGCAGAGGGGAAACAGATGCCCTCACCCAGTCTGGTCCCACATAAAAGGAGTGCTTTTGATGCTAAGGTAAGTAGGGTTTCTTCAATACTCAGATTATTTTCTCCCTCATAAACAAACAAGAACCACTTTGGCAGTAGAAAGATGGGGAAGCAGTGTTTAACTAGACCATAGAAACGATCTAGGGAACTGAATTCCTTTATAAAGCATGATTTTTTATGTTTAAAGTTAATTGTGTGAGCGTGGAATGATCAGGATCATTTCACAAAAGGCAATAGTTCTGTTCTGATATCTGAGGTTGTAGAAGACAGGTAATTAACAACTGCCAACATAAAGGCAGGTGTGGATTTTATTACAAGCATTACTTTCTGATGACTTGAATGACTTTGACCTCGAAATGTTAATCTTACTGAACTCCAGAGCAAATATCAAATGTCAGGAAAGTCCAAATAGAAGTGTGGACTTTGAGTACTTAAATTAGTCTACGTTAAAACAGAAAGGGGTTTACAACTTATTAGCAGAGCTGTCCCTCAACTCTAATATGAACAGAAATATTCTGTGGTTAGCTGATAGAGAAATAAGAGCAGAGGATGGTAACCTTCCATATTAATGTGTGAACTGCTGTTCACAGTCTAGCTGCCTAGGGCAAAATAGTTATCTTTTTGAATTGATACACCTTTCCAGAGCCAGGAGATGACTCTTAGACACCTGTGCCACCTATTACCCATTGATCCCTTTCTCTTGTCATGAGAGATGTAATGCTGCTTTTCCTGAGTCATGTCTACAGCTGCAGTAGGTTTTACATATAGCTGAGCCTGTGGCTCTGCCTCTGTATCTGACTGACTAGCAACAGATTGTCCTGTACCAGAAGCAACTATATTATAAACTAGTCAGCCTTGGCAACAGTTTCAGGAAAGAATAGCAGAAAGATTTAAGGTTTGATAGGAGACAACCAGCCCTGCTTGGAGACATTTTTTCTTTTTAATTCTTTTCAGTCAAGTTGTCTGAAGTGGGCACCAGCACGAATCACACTGTAGTTTTCTCTGGGAGCTGAATTTCAGTAGCTTTGTTTACTTTTATAATGGCTGGTGGGATTCAACTGCCTAGTGTGTTTTGTTTTCCTTAAAAAAATGCCTAGTATTTGTAGTATTTAGTTTAATATACGTGGAACAAATATAAAAATACTGATCATTAAAAGCATTTGGGTTTTAATTACATTTTAAAAAATTATATGAATTCCCTCTTACATTTTTTTGTGGGTGCAAATGGAAAATGTCTTCCCTAAAGACTGAAATCTGCTTTACAGAAGTGCAAAGACAGAACTGGACTTTTACCTGCTTATGGTAACTGTATTAACTGCTTGGGCATGCACTATAAAAAGGCAATGCAGCTAGGTGTTTCCCTAATGCTGATATACTAGTAAGCAAATCTGTTTCTGATGTGGTTGGGATTTTTGCATGCTCTTCACTCTAGAGTGAAAACACTTCTTGTCCCCTGCTGGATTTGGTATTTTTCTCTGAAACTTTGCTAGCCACATTTATTTTGTTTTTTTACACATAAATATATAAATATATATACATACATATATGGAGAACATGTGCCTGTGTATACATATGTTAAAATCAAAGTATATACATAAATAATTTCATGTGTAAGCTTCTTTTCATTCAACAAAGGGTGCTATGAAAAATGAATGGAAAATCATTGATGCTTGGTTTGAAAATAAGTAAGATTTTCCTGTACTAATGTAACAAGGAACCATAAACCAACTACAGTAGCCTTGAATGCATTAGTACAGAAAGTGCTATGTGGTAATCTTTTATAGGTTCACATTTAAAGAGAAGGAAATCTTTTACTACAATGTGGGAATGCTTTTCCCTGTAGTATAATTTTTTAAGAGGAGTGAAGACTTCTTTGTGCTCAGGAAACTGCACAGATATAATTCTGTGACTAGGGGCATTCCCACTAGGAAAAAGCAAGAGGTATTTTTGCTGTTGTTTTGTATTGATTTGTCAGCTATGTAAACTCTTTCAGTAAACCTATTAGCATGCCAAAGTGATCTTTTACTTTGGGTTACTTGCAAAAATTCACAGTTAGTTTTGCAGCTCCACTGTGTGACCCCAGCCTACAAATCTTTCTTGTAATATCACGGGCTCTGTCCATCTTAGGTCATAAAAATATCGTATCTAGAGCAACATGGCTGCAACTCCCCAGATATTATAACTTTTGGACAGGAAAATGCATTTGAAGGGGACTGTTCAGCATTTCTGTAGCCTTTTTTTTTCCATAAGGAGTTTATTATACTCGACTGTGAGAACATTGTATCTTTAATTATACTAGTCAGTTCCCTAATAGCACATTATGCATCTTTATTCTGAAGAAAACAATGCAATATCTCTGTTTCAAAAGCACCTGTTGGAGGTGGGTGGTTGTAAACACTCTTTCACTCTGTGCATTAGCATTCACCCTCAGTGCAAGATTCCCAGTGCTCCTCTTCTGTCCTGGCACTTGAATTCCTGTATAGTGCCCTGAGAGCTCCCTTGATCTTAACAGAGTCCACAACTATTCTCATGCATGCACATGGGAAAGTTCTTTGCAAATAACCTCATGATTTGGGAAATTCTGTTATTGTATACCTAGAGAGGAATTTATGAATAATTATCAGATATGTCAGAGTTTTCTCCTGGTTTGTTCTTAAGTTTCTGTGTGATATAAATATGCAACTTTCTTTTAGAAACACAAGTACTGGATTACATGTATTGTTCTTAAAGAAGTGCCCAAAACTCGTAACTATGTATGATACTTTTTCATGTAAGTCTGTGAATAAGGAAGTGGTGCCAAGAGGGAATGTGGGGTGGAATGAGCAAGAAGGGAACCGTACCACTCAGTGAAATGAAACAAAAATTTAAGTGGGATGAGTCGAGTTGAGTAGATAGCAGTTTCTGTTCTTTCTGTTCTGAGGTTTCTATTCTGTTATACCTATGCATGTTAACACTCACAGCAGTTAAGGCCTCTTTCCTTCTGGCCCAAAATAGGGAGGCTTCACAGGCACAGGGGAACAGGACTCTCCGTCTGTCAGGTTGCCATACCTCAGTGCTATGTGGAGACCTGACCTCTCCATCATGGTAATACTCAAGCTTGTATTTCTGTAGGCTGTAAGATGTCTATAAATGGAGGTGGGTAATTCCATCTCCTTTTGAAAATCTAAGAAATACAGTGTTGGAAAATTTGGAACTGGTATAATTTGAGATGAACGTTGGCTCTGGATACAGGAGCCAGCTTTAAACATAGTAAGAGTAGATGTGCTCCTTTAAAATTCTTTTCTACTACTAAAAAAATAAAATAAGGTCTAGTCAGGTAATATATTCTGGTTTTCAGGTTTTTGATTTTTTTCTTTTTGTATGTTATATCTAGCCTGGGAGACGAGCATTCTAAGAACAGTCTTTCCATCAAATACCTTGAGAGCTTCTGTTTTTTTCAACTCTTAGCCTGATTTTCTCTTTCATGGAAGATGAAATTCCTGTGAATAATCACATGTGTTAAAGGAGTGGGAACTGCAAGACAGTTCCTGGTATGATACACAAAAAATGCATTAAGGTTTGGACATAAACCTGCAGGAAGGAGGTGACTCATTCTTCAGTCACCTTGTTTTGCACTTACGCCAGGCTTCAATATTGAGAAGTATAGCACACAAGTTCAGCTAATGTCTGGAGACACTCAGTGGCAGTAGCAACTTTTAATTCTGGATTTCCTGTCTTTGGTGGGTTTTAGTCTGGCCACTTATGTTATTTTAATGGAGACATTTCTATCTAATTTCCTTTGTTTCTTTTCAAACCATTAAAAAAGAATCAGAAAGGGGTGATATTAATAATGTATTATGCCTGAGACTTCCAACGTGATCAATGTTAATGGGATCATTGAGACTCCTCTCCAGAGATCAGAATTACTCTTTATTGTTGCTGCAGATTGTGCTTTCCCTGAATGCTAAGTATGAAGCATGGTGCACTATGGTTTGCTTGTATTATCAGTATCAATGGTGCTTTAACAACCAGACCGTTAAATTAGAAACTATCCATTCTAAAATAAAATTGTTTCCTATTAAATCATTTTTAAAATTCTCACACAACACCACACTCCCCCTTTTTTTTTTTTACTAATTTAATCCTTGGAATATTTAATAGGCTTTAAAAGGGAAAAAAGTTCAAAATAATTCTACTTGCAGATTTTGCAGTATTAAAAAGTGTTAATTAAGATATCTCCATAAAATGTCAGAACACAGTATATATCAACCATACAAGGTGTGATGGATTATGGATGTAGCTCAGCAAGCCACGTATATAACAAGTTTTTCAAAGTAGGTATTTGTCTCTCCTGAATGGCTACAATACTGTTAGATTTAGAGAATTCATACTGGAAGTTGACAGGAACGACAAAAGATGTTTTGAATCTTCAGTTTAAAACATGAAGTTCAGAACAGGTGCCTTTTCCATGGTTTTAAAGCAATATCTTTGTGTCTCTTCCTTGCATAGTTAAAGAGGTTTTCAATCTCTTTACTTTCATTTTTCAAATCAGAAAGTATAACGTGAGTAACTGCACATGTAATAATCAGAATTAAGAATGAAGTAGAAATAACATTTAATTATCCAAGGTGTCTTTACTAGGAATAGCCATCTATCAATTATACTCACATAGTTCATACATCACTTTGCCAGTGAAATTTGCCCTGGTTTATGGAGGATTATCTTTAGCTATGCCTGTGTCTAGATTGAAATATCAGGGCATTTGTAATGGTGTCCAAAACCCAGCTTGTAAAGAATGTAAGAGGAAAAAGGTGCAAGTGCCCACATCATAAGGGTAAAGAGTTTGGAAATGCTCTCTACCAGTCTGCAAAACAGGCCATTGTGATATGAGTTGTTGAATTTTGAGAAGCATTTCCTTCTGGTAACCGAAATCAGCAAGGAGAAGCCTTCAGAAAGGTTCCCTGCAGGTCTTCACAAGTGCCAAAGCATGGGCTCAGGGCCTGAGTGTGTATAGCAGTACTGCAAAGGACTAGAAGAAAGCAGTGGTACAAGTCTCATACATATCTACCAAATCAGTGCTTTCCTCTTGTTTACCATCCAGAGTATATTCTTATGACCAAATGTCTTTGTGATATAGAAAAGCCCCAAAAGTTTATTCATCTTTCAGTGTTGCAGTAGTTTGGAGGTTTTTGAAGCTGAGTTTTATTTCGTGCCTGTCTCTTTTAATGAGGGCATTTTTTCAGGGCTGGGTAGCTTACAAGCTGAGACAGTGCAGCTGAGCAGCACTGAGCACTTTCCATTTGAAATGAGGCTGTTGACAAAAGTTTAAGGGAATTGAAGTCTGAAATATCCTTCCTGCCTTCACCAGGATGTTTGGAAGCCCTAGGGTGCTACAGACTGTGAAAGATTAGTAATTAGAGGCTCACCTTCTGTATACTAATGAAAGGCTCAGAACTAAAGCTTTTAACATTGAGGGGGTTGCTGCATCCTGCATTTTTTACTTTGAGGTTTTTAGACAAACTAACTGTGTCAGAGGGCATATCTAACAAGTTATGCTGAAAAAATGACAGCATTGTTTAAGCAATTAGTCAGAGTTTAAATGTGTGCTGTGAAAATCACTTCCAATGCACTTCATACCTATTCCACAGCAGTACAGCTGTGCCGTTATTGGGCAACTCCCTGAGATCCTGCCAGTCTGTGGGGATGATGGGGTGGGGACTCCTGTGGGTGACTGTTACTGGCCTTTCTGTCCATAAATATCATGTCCCATCTCTCAGGAGACAGAATTAGGAGAGGACTGAAAAATATTTCTTTAAATATGAACTGGTACAATCCTTCTCTGTTCACATGAAATGACAGGATAGCCTTTGCTTGCTGAATGTTTGCCTTTTTCTGCAAGATTTGATAACAGTCAAAGAATGTCTCATACATCACCTGTCTGTCATATATATCAATGTTTGGAATTAAAAAAACCTTTTCTGTTTTGGTTTGCTTGTTTCCATATAAAGAAAAAATAGATGAGTCAGTTAAAAAGAATTTAGAGAGGTGTCAACTTCATCTATTTAAAAATTTACATTTTTTTATGGAGTATTGTGAGATTTCCAGCCTTATTTTTTCATTTTGACTTATACTGAAATATTTCACCTCTAAAAAATAAGACTAGATATACAAAATATCTAATCTACTCCTGATATCAGAAGAGTTTTCCCTTGTGAAATACAGGTATTAACAAATGTCAGAGAGTAAATTGGTAATTCAGCACAACATTCTCGATTCTGTTCTTAAACATTTATACCAGGGTTGTTATTTCAAGACATACAGTTGCTGAAATGCAGGTTAAAATAAAATTACCGTGGAAGTGACTATTTTGATTGGGACATATACTTCTCCTTCTGCAGGAGAATGTCTTGGTCTCAGATGTGATGGCATCTTTTTTCTTTGACTTCCCCACCAGTGCAAAAATTGGATTTATGATAAAGGCAGTAAGTTTGCTGCCATACGGAAAAACATTTCTCATGCACAGCCCCATTCCAATAGAGTCTTGTATATCTCTGTGTGGAGACTGAATCCAGCTAAATATGGGAAGAAAAGAGGAATTACATATTTTCCCTTAAGAACCAGTAATTTGGTAGGTGTTGTCACCTCACCTTTCATTTTTTGCTTGCTACAGTAAGTGATTTTTTCCAACTAAAGGGGTGAGATAACTTGCTTCTTGCTAATAGTGGGCAAACCTAAAAATCCTAAGTCTTTCTGCTCTGCTGCTGGGTACAGGATTGAGGAATGCCACCTCTGACTCAGGATAAATCACATGACTTCACTGTATCCCAGATTTAACAGCTGTTTGAAAGATACATCAAACAGTTCACACTGTGCATGGGAGGAGCAGCAATTCATCTAAAGGTGGCAAATCTGAGACGTGACAGGTATTAAAAACGAAAGGCTAAGTGCAGAAGTACATTTTTATTCTACTGCCTTTCCATGCAGGTCACGAGAGGCAGTCCGTTCATTCCCCCAGTACATCACCAAGTTAAATATATGCACAACCACTTCTAAAGCCACTCTTTCTCCCTTTTAATGTCAGTCAGTGATCATTGAGGTAGTCTAAATCCTTCCAGAAACAAGTGCTCATCTGAATTAAAATGCACTGTGTGGTATTATGTAATCTGAGAGTATCTCAAACTCTTGTGGTATGGATAATGTCATATATAGCAAGCCGTATTTCTAGGGTAGCTGGCTTCCCTAGTCTCCTTCTCTGCAGCACTGTCTTCAGAAAGTAAAAGTCCAAATCTTTTTCATTTGTATTAATTTAAAAAAAAAGGGGGGGGGGGGGGAGGGAATATGGCTGTGAAAGTTAATGGAGTTAATTACATTCATATCAGTTAGATGGAGAGGAACAAAAAGGACAATTTCTGTAAGCAGAGAATTGGTTCTGGTATTTTTTGAGTAGCATCAGCATTTTGAAGATAAAGGGCCAAATATTCTATACTACTGATCTCTCACTTTTCAGGAATAGCATACAAAGTGTGGCAGGCTGGTGAGTACTGCAGAGATCCAGGAAGAGAACTGGACACCCTGCAAGCTGTAGGGTGTCTACCAGTGTAAAGGGAGAAAAGGTCTTTAGTGATCTCAGTAATACGGTTGTCTTACCAAGGAGGCTTAAGCATGAAACATTTCTGTCCTCCCCTTTTGCAATCACAATCTGTCTACTGGTTTTAGCAATTCAAGGCTTGAGAGAGCAGTCAAATTGTGAAAAGTTGTTTCTCCTGAATCAAAGCCAGGAAATTCTAAAACCTAACTTGGAAATGGCTTTCTTACCTGTGAGATCTCTCCAACTCAGAGGAGCCAATGAGAAAAGGTGCTCTGCTGGACCTTGTTCTTACCAAGGACAGGCTATTGGAAAATGGTCAAGGGCAGTCTTGGCTGCAGTGACCATGAAATACTGAAGTTTGAGATCCTTAGGGCAGCAAGAAGGACGCACTGCAAGCTCACTACCCTGAACTTCATGAGAGCAGACTTTGGCCTCTTCGGGGATCTGCTTGTTAGAGTACCATGGGATAAAACCCTGGAGGGAAGAGGGGCCCAAGAAAGGTGGTTAATATTCAAGGATTACCTCCTTCAAGCTCAAGAGCAATCCTGACAAAGAGAGAGTCAGGCAAAAGCACCAGGAGACTGGATGAACAAGGGGCTCCTGGACAAATCTAATGCATATAGGAAGCCTGCAGAGGGTGGAAGCAAGGTCAGATAGCCTGGGAAGAATACAGAGAAACAGTCCAAGCAGCCAGAGATCAGGTTAGGAAAGCTAAAGCCCTGATAGCATTAAATATTGCCAGAGACATCGAGGGCAACAAGAAAAGATTCTATAGGTACATCAGTGGTAAAAGAAGACAAAGGAAAATGAGTGCCCTCTCCAGAAGGAAATGGGAGACCTGGTTGCCTAGGATATGGAGAAGGCTGTGGCATTCAGTGATGCCTTTAAACTGAACTGGGGTAGATTTAGGTTAGATATTAGGAAGAAATTCTTCACTGTGAAGGTGCTGAAGCCTAGCACAGATTGCCCAGAGAAACTGTGGCTGCCCCATCCCTGCAGTGTTCAAGCCCAGGCTGGACTGGGCTAGTGGAAGGTGTCCCTGCCCTTGGCAGGGGGTTAGAACTGGGTGAGCTTTAAGGTCACTTCCAACCCAAACCCTTCTATGATTCTATAATTTCAGTATTCCTTCAGAAGGGTTAAAGGAGCATTTCCCTAGTGTCCAAGATGGCAGAAGCCTCTTAGGCTGGGCTTTTAATCCTTTGTTTGAAATGAGACCCATAGATCAAACTTTAGGAAGGGAGTAATTACTGTGAGTGAAGGCAATCATGAGAGTTGTAGAAGAATTTCCCTAACACTATAAATTATATCCGATAGTATTACCTCAGTGCACAGTCCCTGAAGAACTTTTCAGGAAGAATCAAAATTAATTTATAAATTCTGTAATTAAAATGTTGAGGACTGAATCAGTGCTTGAGGTCCTCTATGATTGCATTGTCCTTCTCTTACATTTTTGCATAATATTCAGATTACTTTTTTCTTTCCTTAAATATGGCAGTTGAAAAGAGAGAATAAAAGTCTAATAGATTCATTCTTTTTTCTGTCTTCCCAGGTATTTTCCTCTTCTTTTTCTTGTAAAATTAGGAGCCCTGATAATAGTCTTCTCTCTGTTAGAGAAGTTTAAAGACTGGTTATAAAGGGGAGAATTAGTGGCAAATAAGCAAAATAATATAATTTTATATATCAACTATTTAATATTTTAAAATATTTCGTATGGGGATCTGCTAGTTAGAAAGCTTGGAGCAAGAGGGAGGGATTAATGCTTTCTGGATGTTTGGTGACTTTGAGCACATCGCTCTACCTGTCTTGTTCTTCAGTTTTATTGTTGTGCTGAAGCAGTTTTTGATGAAAGCAGACTTCAGATGACTTCAGATGACTTCTACAATTGTGGGCTCCCAGGATTAGCTTGAGATAAATTAATTAAGAACTCGTCAAAATGAATGCGCTGCATACCACCCTTAAGCAGCTACAAGTAATTTACCACAGACAGCCCCAACCTGGATGTTCTGCTATCCCCATTGTTAAGTGATGTCCTGGTAATTGTAGGCAATACAAGCTCTCCTCACTCCCTGAGCTTGAGTTAAACTGAATCAAAGCTGGTTTTGAGCTGAACAACTTTCTCAATTGTCAGTTCCAAAATCATTAGTCAGGATATACAACAATGAGATTTAATGGCCAGGAAATGCTATTAATTTCATTGGTACCACTCTGTACTTCAGTCCACACAATCAGATACCTAGAGACCAAATGATACTTGGAAACTGTTTTAACTGGGTGTTTAACACCTTTTAAGCATGTCAGTGACTTTGATTCCCAGGGCTCTGTGATCAGCACCTTTGAGAGGAGTGCACAATGCCTTCTATTTCTGAGGTAAAAAGCATTAGAATGGGAGTAAATTGCTCTTGCTGTTTTTGCATATGGTTCATTATTTCTGTGCTTCCCTCCCTTTTATTTCTCATTGCAGCCAAAACCTTTCCAAAGGGATGAAACGAATGGTGAGTGGCATCTTGTGGCTCTCAGGTTTGCCACATGAATGACTCAAGCGTTAGGAATGATAGTTGGCAGTCTCCCACCTCAAAGACTGAGCAATTCAGTATAATAGTCTGAGCAGCCTCAGCTACCATTGTGTCTGGGATTTTGCCTGAACTGTTAAATCTAGGACTTTGAGTTGGCACTTCGTGCTGCTGCTGCTGCCTCTAGGCCAGTCATGCGCATGAGTAACTTGTATAAACCACACTTTACAAGCTTGAAATGAGTTGTGGTTGTGCAAGATTAGAACAGATGAGCACAGCTCTGTCTAGATGTCATTGTCGACTCTTTTTAAAAATATCCACATATATATGCACAAGTGAAACAGGGCAGGAGAAATCATGCTAAATAAAATGATTTTATATTTTGCTTCAGCTTCCGTTTTAACTTATATAAAATAAACTACAACAGAGTTGTCATAATAAACTTTACAAATGAGTTGTCAGCAATAAATTTCCATAATTTGGCAAAACTTTGCTAAGTACAGACTATTTCTGACAATTCCGTTTGAACAGAACTGTAGTACTTTCATTTTACTCTTACAGATATTTCTAATTCTGATCACAAGTATTAATGGCTGTAGGCATTTTGAAGGCAAAATGAAAAAGCTGGGAAGATGGTCTTTGCAAAACTACAGCACCCTCAGTCCTCTAGCTAATCCAGCATTATGTCAGTACCAAATAATTTAGAGGAAGGGAGAATCCTGGTTATACAAACATGTGATAGGATCTAATACAGTCCTGAATTGAAATATTTCGTATTTATTTGGGATTTTGGCAAATCTACTTTGTGTTAGCTGGTTCACAAAGTTAGATTGCTGCCATGAGTCTGTGCTCTCTTTATCAACTTTTACATTATTTCTTTTGCTGTTTCACAGTGCTTTTTAGTCAACTTTGGTAAAGAAAATAGTCATTTGCTTATCTGTAAAAGAGTGCTTACCTTCAGAACACTGGTCAGAAATGCAGCATTAGAAGTGCAAAGTTTTTGCTTTGTATTTGTGTTTTGGTTTGTTTTTTTGTATGAAATGTTTGCTGCAGAATTGTTTTTGTAAACCAAGCAGCAAACCCAAATGTTTTTAAGATAACTAAGCCATCACCTACCCTCCATGTAAACTCTAAGGAGATGAGTAGTCTTGAAATGCTGTGTTCTTCATCCAGTGCATCTAAGGGAGTACTTACATTTAAATTTTGTTTTATCCTTTTAGTATGTATTCGTGTCATTACCAAATGGTAAACAAAAACAGATGTCAGGCTCAGTTTTGAAAAAGTGGTGAGCTTGCAGTTAGATATTAAAGTAAACGACTTGTGAGAGCAGGGTTTTGATATATGTCTGTCCAGCCCTTTCAAATGAATATTTTTATGTTGGAAATGCCTTTAGTGCCCCTAACTTCATATAAGAAAATAGACATAAAGGAGGGGAAGAAAAGACAAAAAAGAAGCTGGAATATGAAAGCCATTAGGATAAGGAAGTTTGCGAATGTCTGCTTAGTTAAGTGTATTTGTTTATTAAGAAGTGAAGAGAAAAGAACATCTGGCCACTGAAATAAGATGAGTAGGCTGTGGAATAAATTTATACAAATAAGTCTATCTTAAAAAGCAGAACAGTTGTGTACTTTGCTACTAAACAGATTTTGTGGCAGTATTGCAAACTTGCCAAGATATTAAGTAAATGAAAGCCAACAATCAAGTCTAAGTACATACCTTAATGTCATAAGAGTATTACGGGATTACAGAGGAAGAAAGCTTATGAAAGTACTGACCTTCATCTATACTCTGAAAGACATTCAGGTGAGTTAAATAAGACTTTTTACAGTATCAAAAGACAGTATCTCAGAACAAAAGAGCTGTGTGATTGCAAATATTGTAGCAAAAGTATATAATATAGGCATTCATTATTCATGAAATCATAATAGATGGCATTTTGTAGTTTCTTACCAGGAGTTATGAAGCATTCTTAAAATACAAAAAGCAGTCTATAAGAGCACAGTCAGTGGAACAGAGTTCATATTTGTGATGGAAATCACATTTTTCCCATTAATGTTGATGCAAACTGTTTACCAGTTTAAAGGTATTCAGCAAAAAAGTCCCATTTTCATGGATGTCTTCTCAAGTGCTGACTAAACAGAACTGTCAATATTGAGTTAGCGTCTACTTTGACTGCCTGGTTTGTTCCCTTTCTCCTCCTTCACTGCTGGTTAGTGATACTGCATGTTTATTAGTGGATTTTGGAGCTCCTCTTGGGATGAGACAGGTACTTCTTTAGATACAAATCTCAGATGAATTCTGGAGAATAGTTCGTCTGAGCCTTATTTGGCTGCCTGTGTCCTGCAGAATCCTTCAATGCTAGTCCAGCAAGCTTTGCACCTGCAGATACCCTCCTCTGCCATGAGATATCCTCTCAGGGTCAAACAAAAAATGCCATTGTGGCAGATTATGACCCAGCCATCACTTGGAACAGAAAAAAAAACAAAAACAAACACATCAAAAAACCTAATCATGTGTCTTAGAAGCATAGGGGTGCTTCAGTGCACGAGGAATACGAGGCCAGTGCTGTGCAGTGTGTATATGACTAGTCTACAGAATACTCTGTAGGAAGCTACCGAGGGTTTTCAGGCACTCTGTACCTGATATCCCAGGTATCCCTCCATATCCAGGGTGAATATATGTAGTCTGAAGCATTGATATTTAATGGCATCATCATGGCCCTTAACCATGGTAGTTACTGAGAAAAAAGTTACAGAGGCTGGTTTACCTTGTTATGTGATCGGGGATATCTTCTGTAAGGGGGTAGAGAGAAGGTAGCAAGATGTAACTCTTTTTAATGAATGAAGCAAGTTATGCTTCCAGTGATGGGTCTGCAGAGATTTGGTTATCTAACGCACTTGGCAGTCTCAATGACTCAACCTCTCAATGGCATTGCACTTCATTCACATATGCTTTTCCGTCACTCTAAAGAAATTGTGTTATATGAAAACCAGCAAGGTATTTGAAATGATCACAGTGTGATTTGGTAATGAAAACCTTGAACTTTGTATATTCCTTACTTACCACCTAAAATCACTGTTGATTTTGCGGTTTGGTAAATGACTAGCAACTAAAGAGAAAAAATCTGAAATAATCCATAGCTAGCAAATACTGAAATTGATACCTGTTCAGTGCTCTGGTAGGGTACACACAAAAGTGTGTACTGCAATTTTCTTATTAACTGAGAGCAATGAAGGATCCTTTCTATTATGTCAAACTGTTTAAACAGTGAAATTAATAAACATGGTTTTGGTGCAAGGTCTGAATCCTGTTCATCCAACTTACCTCACTGAGTCTACGTCTATGAGTAGAGTGAGTAAGCAGCAAAGACTAAGACTTTTGAGAAACTGAGCTGTTGAGTGGAATTAGAAGTGAAGTATGTTAATTCATAGAAAACTTAATAACATTCAGGTTTCTTGTTCTCATTTCTTCCATAATGCAAATTTATCTATCAAAGAGAAGAATGCAGTGCAATTAAAAAGTGATTAAGAAAGCAAACAAAAACTTCTGCTATCAAATTACATCACCATCCCACCAAACATATAAATTAGTCTTTAAAGCCTCTTCTTAGCTGAAGCCATTCTCAGAATCTAAGTGTATGTGCAAAGAATAGAGAACTGAAAATCAGTGGGTTGTTTCAAACTATCAAGTGCTGTCTCAACATTTAATTCAGTCTTTCTGAATTAAATATCTTCTGTTATATTGAATTTTGTAGTAGACTTTTCTGTACAGTGCCATTTCCTGAAAAATTGCAGTTTACTAGAAGATTATTAAAGAGACAGTTATTCTAATGGTTCTTCATATTATCTGTAAACTGAAAACACTTCAGGCTAGCTTTCAAGGACGACACTTCAGAGCTGGCTGCTGAGAGCTGGGAATATATATATACTTTATGGATCCTGATTAAATTGAGCCATAGATCAGAATATATGGCAAAAGACAGCACTTTTGATATTCTTGTTTTGTTGTGGATCAGAGGTTCATTGTCTCAGCTATGATAGTCACGAGAATCACTGATTATCTTACCTTGGATAGCTGCTTAATTCTTCATCGTTTCCATCACAAAGGAGTGCAATTTTCATGTTTAGATTTGATTTTCAAACAGATTAGATAATCAATAATAAAGGTTTAAATAATAAACTGGAGCACAACCAAGTTAGTCTAAAAATCTGCACTCAGTTGTAATTTGGGTATTTCCTAGGCTGTATTTGGAGCAAATCAGTTGTTGGGTTTTGAGGCCTGATCTAAAGGCCACTGAAATCAATGAAACTATTACTCGTGAGCCCAGTGTGGCTTTGATCAGATTCTGTAGATTCATAATCCCCTATGATTACAAATGTTCTAGAAATTATTTCTTCAGATTGTTTAGGAGACAAGTCTTTTGTATCACTGTGCCCCGAAGAGATGAATAAATGGAAGCCAGAGATCAAAGGTATCTCCTCTGTGTACATGAATAGATAAACTGTGTTAAGCTTTTATAACTACTGACTGTAACAGAAGAATACAGCAAATGAATTATGAGAATTATATAGAATGAAAGTATTGGATTAATTTAAATGAAGTTGTATTCCAGGACTGCAAAAGTAAAATAGAAATAAGAGAAGGCCTTACCATACTCTGTTGTGAAAGAATGAAAGGGTTTCTTTTAAGAAATGTTCTAACTCTTGAGACACAACCAAATGAAAAACAAATGCTCAGAAGCTATCAGTTAAGGAATACAAATGTGACCACTTTAGTTCTGACATTAAATTAGCAGTTTATCATATTAGGATTTATTAGTAATCTCAGATGTGGTACTTCTTTGATATATTGCCAGTTTGACACAAGTAACACATAACAGTACTTGTAAAACACTGCCTAGTTTTATATCTATTAATTTTCTAACATAAAATGTTTAGAGAATTATAGGAGATACTACAAGTATACATTACCAATAGGTGTGTATTTGACCTTGTATCTAAGTCCTTATCTTGAATTTTACTAACGGGTAAAACTCCGAAACACAATAGATGTAAGTGATGAAAAAGTAGAGTTATTTGCTGTTTTCAGGCCTCTGTTTTCCTTGATGTCTTCTCAAGAGTTAGCTGAGTTGCAAACCAAAGTTCAGTGCAGCAATTGCTTTTTCAGGTTTTAGTATGATTCAGAAAATGCACAAGATGAGAAAAATAAAAACTTAACACCAAATCTTCAAAATTGATTAGAGATTTTCACTATTTATTTAACAGATACAGGTAAAGTGATGGCTAGAAATGATAAACTGCCCTAGTTTCAGTGAGGTAGTGATTTAGATTGTATACTGCTGCTTGGCAGTACTGCCTGTTGCTGCTACAGGCTATGTCACAGAGACATCGGTCAATTGGCACAAACATCCAGGTGTATTGAAGAAAAACTGCTTGCTCCTGTTTGTAATATTAAGAAAATTGTATAAATGTTAATACAGGATTTACTTGTAGAGATGGACTAGCAAAATGCTGGTTTAAAATGCTTCTGAAGGCATGCTTCAGTTGTTCTGTAAATGTTAAGACAAGACAAAAGTCTTGATCATCTCCTCTAAATCAATTTTTTCTAGTTTTATTCTGACCATACCATCTTTCTTAACAGCGTCAATAAAACCATATAAAAGAATGGAGGTTATTGAGTGAAAAGAAATAAACTGACAAAAGAATTATGCTGCTAGAATGTACTTGAGAGAGTGAAGCTTTAAATTAATTCCAGAGAATTTGAAGAATTAGGGCTAACAATAACAGAGACTCAGAAAGGACAAGAAGGGGTAAATTTGAAAAAGTAGAAGTGTGTAGTAATAAAAAAATTAATTGTAGAGAGATTTCAATTGTGTATAGAAAGCAAAATTAATCTGATCAAAGTGAATAGGTTTTTATACAAAAGGAAAAACCCTCCTCCGCCTTCGTAAGTCTTTATGAATAAAAGTGTATTTCAATGCTAAAATACAATGGGAAGTGTTGTGAGTAAAACAGAAGGAAATTGCTATGCTAGGAATTCCTCCTTCCCATACTCACAACCTTCAATTCCTCCTGGACCAGTAACAATCTGTCTGCGATTAGTTGTCCAAAGGAGAAAAACTTTGGGTTTGCTACTAAGACTATTTTAGTTCATTTCATGGTAAAAACTTAAGCATGCCTGTGTAGATTAATGCAGTCATTAAAGACAACATCAAACAAACAAACAAACAAAACCCAAACCCCAGCATATTTGCATGCTTGAGTTTGAAAGAGCACTTTAGAAACTGAGCATATAACATGCTGATGGAGAATTTACAGTAATTTCTTGGCATTTAAAGAAAATGCAATAGAAAACAAATCACTAAAGAAGGCAAGAGACAGTAAATGAAATTCTAAGGATAAGCAGGAAAAAACCCATCTAGGTAAATTTAAGAAACTAAAATATGCAGTAAGATTTAAGGCATTTTTAAGGCAGTGTTGTTGTTTTGATTTGTTTTTAGTTTTTGGTTTTGTTTTTTTCCCCAGTATGGCACTGAGGTTGTTGATTTGTCATTAGAACTTTGAAGAAATAAAGGGTGTAGTAATTGTTTTAGGTACTTTAAGTGTTTTTTTGCTACTTTTTATATCATATAGCAATTTCAGTCCTGATCTTTCATCTGAGCACATGAATAGCATTAATACAATTATTAATAGCCCTTGTGCACCTGTGAACCTTTGTATTTGCATGGCTTTTCATATTTAAGGATCTGATGTGCTTGCACCTACTTTCACAAGCATAGTGAACTCCTTAAATGGTTACTACAGTCGTGAGTACAACATCCCTGTGAGGCAGGGAAATGGTATCACTGTTATTTAGCAGTGAGAAAAAGGCTGAGGAAAAAGTTTGTGCAGACTTGTGAAAGGAGCAAAGACTAAACCTTGATTTTCTGTGAGCCAAGTTAGCCCAGGCTTCTTTCTTCTTAGCTAATATTCAAGAGAATATTTATCTCTTTACCTCTGAAAGTAGTCTTGTTAGAGATCAGTTGAGCTTAAATTTAATGAATTCTTATTTACTTTGGAGTATGAAGTCTTTTTATGAAAAAATACTTTTCCTGGACAGCCTGAAATCCAGCAGCATTTTAAGAATTAGAGCAATAGGGTAATAGTAAACCTGACATAAATTTGCCAGACTGTTTAGCTGTGATAGTACGGGGTCACCGTGTTTCATCTGATTTTTGAACATGACTTGCCTCATGCTCATTTGTTCTTTGTTGATGTATATGTGAAGGAGAGCTAAAGGATTCATCTGCAATTTTGGGGGGGGGGGGGGGTCGGGAGGGGATCACTGTTACAACATGGTTGTCTAGAATATTATCCTACATTAAGGAAACAACCAGATAAAGTCTTTTTGACACAAACCAAGAAAGATAGTAGCTCTTGGGAGATGTGCTTTCTTTGTGAATCATAGTACCAGAGGTTTTTTTCCTCCAAGAAAAACTTATTTGAGGCTTCCACATGAGGTACCTTTTTGACCCTTTTACCTTTTTTCCTATTTTTCTTGTGCCCTTCTTGCAGTTTTGTTACAATCCTCCTAGTGCTAATACAAAAGAGACCCTGCTTTCTGAAGTGTTGAGTGCTTGCAGATCCACTTACAGTGAATGGGACACTTAAATGGGGTGGATAGGTCCAGCTGAAAATCAGACTCTGAATGCTGGTCCATGTTACTATAAAATTTAAACTTACATTTCAAAGAACTTATAAGACTTTGATTAAGTCAATTAATTCATTCAGTGAAGAAAATGGAGTACTAAAAATGAACTGGTTTAATTAATCAGGGACTGCTTGATCTATGGCAGAAGCACAGTGAACCAAATTTCTTTTCAGAGAATTTGGCTTTACAATTCATTTTCATAGGAGAGGTATTCTGAAGATTACCTTTTCCAGCAAAATAGCTTGTTTGTGATATAACATTGGTGATGCATCTCAACTGTACATTAAATTTTTAAGCATAGATGTTCAAAAATATCACAGAATCAGAGAAGTGGTTGAGGTTGGAAGGCACCTCTGGAGAGCATCTAGTCCAGCCCCCTTGCTAAAGCAGGTTCATCCAGAGCAGGTTGCACAGGATCACATCCAGGTGGGTTTTGAGTAACTCCAGAGAAGAGTAGCATAACGTGCAGTACCTGTAGTGTATTAGTAGACAATGGGTTAGCTTCACTTCCTAGTTTTATCTCACAATAGAGATAGCCAAAAGTCAGGAATCAGATGCTGAGGGACTTTCTTCATCTTTCTAAATGAGTTTTTGTTCAAATAGGAAAGAAGCTTTTTCACCTAAACTTCTGAGAAATGGCAATTTGCAGAAAATGATAGTTTAGAAAACACCAGCATATGGTGCTTTGAAGCAGTTTCCACATTTACTAAGTGTATTGGAGGCAAGCAAGATTTCAGAGAAAGAAAATAAGCTTAAGAAGTGAGCTGCATTTAATCAACCAGGTGCTGTTGTGATTACTAAAACAGTGGTTACTTAAACATAAGAAAAAAAAACATCTTTGAGTGTGATTGGATACTAGAATAAGTTACCAGAGAGTCTGCAGAGTCTCCATCCTTTTGACATACTCAAAACCTACCCAAACATGGTCCTGAGTGATCTGCCATAGGTGACCCTGTTTTGATCTACTTTCTTCCTAGAGAAGTCACGCTACACATACTTTTATTCATTGTCTCTTTGTCTTGTGAACGTGGGTGATTTCATATAGGAAAAGGTTTCCCTGTATACTTGTGAAAATGTCCTGCAGGTGCCCAAGAAGAGAGAAATGCAGATTGATGCACTATACGTTGTATGTATATTCTATACCAGAAATCCCTATCTATTCAAAACAGCTTTATTTAGCTAGATAGATTTTTTGAAATTCTCTTTATCAAGTTGTATTTTAAATTACCTGGATTCAGCATTTGTGGAATTTGGGGTATGTTTGTGTTAACACCATTCTCAGCATGGCATATTGCCAAAAACTCATATAGTTCTCTGTTGCCAGGTGTCCTCTCCCAGCCAAAACCAGGAGACCAGGTTAAGATATTTTAATATTTTATGCATGTCTCTTGTAATGCATATGTTATTTTTTCTGATTTTACATGATCATAGAATCATAAAATGGTTTGAATTGGAAAGGACCTTAAGATCATCTAGTTCCAACCCACCTGCCATGGGCAGGGACACCTCAGACTAGACATTGTCTCCCAAGGCTCTGTCCAATCTGGTCTTGAGCACTGCCAGGGATGGAGCATTCACAACTTCTTTGGGCAGTCCATTCCAGTGCCACCCTCACAGTAAAGAGCTTCCTGCTTCCAATCTAAACTTCCCCTGTTTAAGTTTTAACCTGTTACCCCTTGTCCTATCACTACAGTCTCTAATGAAGAGTCCCTCTCCAGCATCCCTATAGGCCCCCTTCAGATACTGGAAGGCTGCTATGAGGTCTCCACGCAGCCTTCTCTTCTCCAGGCTGAACAGCCCCAACTTCCTCAGCCTGTCTTCATACAGGAGGTGCTCCAGTCCCCTGATCATCCTCATGGCCTCCTCTGGACTTGTTCCAACAGTTCCATGTCCTTTTTATGTTGAGGGCACCAGAACTGCACACAATACTCCAGGTGAGTTCTCATGAGAGCAGAGCAGAGGGGCAGGATCACCTCCTTCGACCTGCTGGTCACGCTCCTTTTGATGCAGCCCAGGATATGGTTGGCTTTCTGGGCTGCAAGTGCACACTGCTGGCTCATGTTCATTTTCTCATCAACCAACACCCCCAGGTTCTTCTCTGCAGGACTGCTCTGAATCATGTGGTCTTGTGTGCATTCAGGTTTCTATAATAATCTCAGACCTGATCCTGTCCTCCAATGGGCCTGATGCCTTCATTCTCCCAGTCCCTGCTTCTGCCTTCCAAGATTGATTTTTAATTTCATTCATTCTGGTATTACTCTGATGCAGCCCAGACAATTAGCTTCTGTGAAGGTTCTTGTAATGTACACTGCAATTCAGGAGAGCACATTTCTCTCGTTGTTATGGTCCTTCTGTTAGCAGCTCTTCTGCTGTTCATTCTGCAATTTCCTTTTAAAAATCCTAGTTTTAGCCTCTAATAGTGCCTGTTTTCTGCGCTGAGTTGAACAATTCCTGTTCTGTTTCTTTTTTTTTTTTCCTTTTTTCATTAAGTATCTTATAAAAAGATCACTGTGTTTTCCTAAATTAAATTAAGTACATAACATCAAATGTGAATTGGTTATTCTTCAAACTGTGCTCATTCTTTGAAATAAGACAACAATGCTGTGTTGAGAATCCTAGCTATCCTGTCTGTCCCTAGCAATTTTCACATCGGTGATTAAGGGATTATCTTGAACCACAAACACATGCCTCAAGCGAAAACATACAACAGTGGATTCTGCAGTCCTTACAAGTAATACTGGGACATCCCTTTGTTTATATGAGGAATGATTATACAGCAGCCTGTAAGAAATGAGTCTTCTGCTGTTTTTTCTCCAGAATAACAGCTGACTTTACAGACTTTTTCCAGGTTCCTTCAGAGTACACTGTGCTTTTTAGGATTCAAAGTACCCGGTATTCAGCAATTCAAAATTTCTACACCTCTCACCTTCAGCTGGTCAAGGGAAAAACGAAGGACAGGTTTTGATTTCCTTTGCATCTCAAGCAACTTTGAGAATCCCCAGGTCACAAACGAGGAAAAGAATGGAATTTAGACACACATAGGGTGAAGAGCAGAACTAACAATGGAGATTTTGGTTAAAATGCCTTAGAGAAGACAACCCGTAAGGATTACATTGCAGGAGCAGTTTGGGCGGTTGTTATAAAACTGAACAAACAGAACTCTCTCTCCGTCACATTTTCTGAGTTTTTTTTTCAATCCACACTGCTCCTTAAAAACTTTTCAACCTTTCATGTAAAAGCAGAGGTGGGACTAGTTCGAGGGCAGAGAAAAATAGTAGAGATTACCATAACTTTCAGTTGCATCTAAACATAACTAATTCTGCTGAGGGCAAGATACAGCCTGTTGGACAGTGGAGATTAACATAGTTGATTTAAAAAATGTTGTGAATCGCTGAACGTAAGAGTGTTTTGGGATTTCTGGGAAACATCTGTGTTTGTCTGGTTGCCCTAAATGCTCCCCAGTGAGGAGGGTACTTTCTGAACCTCATATGCACACAGTGGTTGCAAAACAAACCCTTTGCAGTGATGAACAGTCACCTTGGTTTTATCCATCAGACCAGCCCCAAAGCTCCTTAACAGAAAGATGCCTTTTTCCCTAAACCTGAGTGTGAGTTTGATGATGCACCTTGGTAAAAATTGTCTCTCCTGTTACCTACCTGTATGTTTCTACTGTGGAACTGATTGTGGGAGATTGTAGCTGAAAGATCGAATTAAAGTACAATACATAACAGAATCTTAACTCTATAAATTGTGACTTTTCGGAACTATCAGTGTTGTTCAGTAGTATCACTGCTAATGGAAAATTTTATCAAGTCCCTGATTTATATAGTATTAGAGGATTTGCAATAAGCACTTTTAATTTTAAATATAATTTTACAATGGAAGTAGAAAAAGATGCTTTGGATATCAGTTTCAAGCAAATATCTAATGTCTGTCGAGCTGCTGAGATTTTTGCATTTATTAATATTTATTCTTTATTACTTTTTTTAATTTACTTTTTAATTGCTACCATACAGTATGTGTAAACAATCTTTTCTGTTCCCCCACTTGGGACTTTCCGTTATTGTGTTTGTGTGCTTGAGACAAGGACATCAATCAATATGAATCAAATTATCAATAGGATGGGCTAATGATAGCTTTGAGTCATCTCTGCCCTCTTGAGTTCTGCCAGAAGGTTAGAGGGGCTTCCAGGTGTCTGAATTCTATTCAGGTTTCTGTAACCTCCCATCAGCTATTATGATCAGGGTTTTCTCATCTAATTCTGAAGACGATTTTTTGGGTAAGTCTCCAAATAGCTGATGACATATCGTGTTGTCCTGTTTTCTATTTCTGTGCTGCTAACTGTTCAGTTCCAGTTCATTCTCTTAGCAGAGCATCAGTAAGAATCCTGTCTTCCTATTTTAGTGATTTTCAGGCTTTCTGGGGAAATCAAAATGATGATGTATTCCATAATGCATTTGGTTGACATTTAGCTAATGATTATTATTCCTATGAGTTTTCTCCAAGGAAAATCTAAATCTCTCTCTGTATGGATATCTCTTACATGCAGTATTAAGTAATGGTAAAACGTATGTATAATGTTTCTGGTAGAAATTGTCCCTTGCCCTTGTGCCTGGAATGTGTCCAAACTTTGTTGTTAAGATTGTTACTGCTAGATTAAATTATGAATTGTTGTAACAATGAGAGAATAGTGATGCCAAAAAGTCTATATGAGATTGATTAGGTTATAATTATGTAAAAATTGAATTAGTAAAGAATGTTTTTTCTCTTGTTTTGAAGTATGGTATGTTTTCCAGAAGCAACCACTTAACAGCTCCTAGAATCACTTTATTTAATTGCTTAGTGGTCAGACAGGCAGGCCGCAGCACACAGCCTGCACTAATTAATTATTTGTATAGCAATAGACCTTGGAGACAAAAGGCTCTGTATTTTCTTTTACTTCATTCCTCTGGACAGTGGGATAATTTCAGAAACATCGATGGAATTATTCCAGATTTTCACTGGCAGAAGAGGTGAATTGTTCTTACAGATATGTTACTACAGTTGTATTCTTGGGATGCATTTCTGTATTGCAACAACAGTGTAGGAAACATCCATTCTCACTGTGCAATGTGCTTGCTTAAGAATGTGAGGGGGAAAAGCCTCAGATCCATTAAAAGAAGCATTTTAGAAAGAGTAGGCTTGTTCTTTTCTGTGTAGTTATCTGTTGAATGGCCGCATGCAGGAGGTGTTTCTGCTGAATCAGTTAAATAATTTGATAAAGAAAAAAGAGCCTCTACTGCCTGTTAGTAGAAATCTGTACCCAAAGTAGCAAAAGATTAGTTCCACTCTTGATTATTTCTGGGTGTTGTGGAAAAAACAAGAAGATAAAATAAATAATTATTTGTTTGTATAGAATTCTTCATGCCTTGAAAATGCATTACCCATGTTACGAGACAGGTTAGGATGATTTTTTCCACACTCAGAAGAATCTTATTCATTAGGGAAGCATTCATTAAAGTATATACTTTGCTATGCTGGGACACCAAAGTTAATAGAGGAGGAACGAGGCTTGTTGAATATACTAAAAAAACAATAGGATCGTCTAAATCTGCAGATGAGTAAGGTACCACATAGCGAACTTGCCTTGCCTATTGCTACAGATAGACCCTTCATCTTTGAGACATTGCATCTGTCTTCCTGTTGAAATAGAAGGTAATTGCAGAAAAACAGTAGCATGCACAGCTTGTAACTTAGGTCTTCAAAGTAGTCCCACACCATCTTTCTGTTTGCTGGATTTACAGCTCTCTACAGCCCAGACCTGCAAGTTCACCAGGTTGATGGGTATGGTTTCCTTATTCTTTAGTAAGTTTCATTGTTCTGCAAACTGAAAGTAAATGCTGGTTTAATTCTCTCTCATTTTAAAAAGAAAGGAAGTCTTGAAACAAAATTTAAAAGCCAGTGTTATAGGCTTTTAACATTGGCTGCAATATGTCAATAGATAAATGATGTTACTACCTATTATTCTTATCTCCTGGATGTTATACAGTCCTTTAAGAGCCTTTGTGTCTTTTTTCCAGTCCAGTTGTTTGTGTTTGGCTTTTCTACCATGTCACAGTGAGTACAGATGATAGCAAGTCTTTACTGTATTATTTGCATTTCTAAAGAGAGAGAGAAATTTGGCTGTGTATTCCCTAGATTATTTGTCTTTTTAATGAAATGGAATAATCACTAGGGGTTAAGGAAAACAAGGGTATATATGTGTATGGAAACACAGTATTAAAAGTTACTTTTGGAGAGGGGAAAAACCCTACTCCATTGTTGGCCAAAAAAAACCTTTGCAGCTGGTAAATGAAAGCAAAGTAAGCCAGGCAACCTCCTAACCCTGCAGTACCATGGGTGAGTTTCTCAGGTAATAGAGTTCAGCAGGAATTCACCTGTGTTTCCACTGAGGTTAACATTTACACTGTGCAGAACTAAATGAGAAAACATCAGGTAAATACAAAAGTGTACTCATCAGGCTAACCTGTAGAATATTGTATACCCCAGGATACCAACTTCAGCAGTCTTCAGAGAACTTTTTTCTTGGCTTTATGATTTAGGAGAATATCACATCCTAGACAAGTGTGATTCCTGTTAGGCCTATTCCAAAGTTTTAGAAGGGAGTCCATTCTTCAAACACATTGTTTACTTCAGCATTGTAATTGCATCTGCAGTACTGTGACCTGTAAGTCCTGAAATAAAATGGCATTGCAAAGTGCTAGCAGTTTATCTGCACGTAAGACAGCAACAAAAGGCAACAAAAACCTTAAATCTGCTTTGAGTTGTGGGACTTAGAAGGTGAACAGGCTTCACTGGGACATGGATTTCCTGTCATAGCAAGTAGCACTGCTGGGATAATGTCATTCCTCTAAGTTTTGACCTGTAAATTTCCTTGTTGTTCTGATTTGTGATGAATAACTGTCTAGATGATCCTCTTTTGAAACAAAGGACTGAAATGGGGAGGAAACAGAAGAGACTTGAGTGAGAGGCAAGGAGGCAAAATATATAAAGTGTGGAGAAGACCTGGGAAAGACTAGCTGGTGGCTAGATGTATGAAAACAGCCAAATGATAACAAAAGAGGAAGGAAAACAGTGAATGCGCCCATTCATTTTCCCCTCTCTTTTCTCCCCTTCACCTTCCTGGTTTGCGCTCTTAAAGTGTTCCTGTCTAGTGAGAGGGGCAGCAAAGTAAACTGCAGATAAGACTTTAAAAATTGGGTATTTCAGAGTTTCTTCCTCAAGGGGACACACTGATGAGCAGTACATTTCTTTTTAGTTTAAATCCAGTTACCTTATCTTTCTGTTGTGCTTGGGGTTCTTCGCGTTTGGGGATTTTATTCCTGTTTGAAGGAATCTCCTTAGTTTTCTTTGTTCTTTGTATGCTATGTATAAAGCAGTAGTCATAGCAGTGCTTTGGAAGTCTAAATTCATTGTTCATTTATGATGATCTTCCATTATTCTTATCTCCTGGATGTTATACAGGATATGGAACTATTTACATTTTCAAAAAAAGGGTTTTGTAAAACAATCTTTGGACAAAGGCATGGTGTGTTTTGAATGCATACGATTTTATCAATGCATGACTATACATTCTATATGAACAAGACCTTTCATACTGTGCAGATTTTCTGCTTGCCTGGCAAAGCTTGGAGCGAAGCTGAAATCAAAGCAGCCTTACTTAGTGAAGCAATTTCATTTTACCTGAAATACTGAGGCTTAAATTATAAGCTTGAGGATGACTCAGTAGAAATAATGCATGCATATAAACGACATAATTTTCCTGGTGTATTTTCACAATCAATATAACTGTGTGTTTAAAGTAGGGACCGTAGGTCAATCTTCTGAGCAGTGAACAAATAACATATTTTTTATCAGAGAAAAACTGCTCTATGCAAATAATATCTGACATGAATATTTAATAGGTTGTACAGTAGGAAGTAATTGCCAACTGGTGAGGCATGCTGAAATAAAAAAGAGAAATACCGAAATAACAAATCTGATCATATTTCACTTACAGCATTTTCCAGACACTAGGTGGTCTGACAGGTCTTATATATATGAAATAAATGTAGTAACCTCGGTCTGGGTTCTAAACAGTAAATATTAAATAACTGAACAGGAGATTAGCTGATGCATATATATTGATCTATCATAGATTTAGTCTTTACTGAACATAATGTGAGTTGTTCTTTTTCATCTCAAGATACTCTCCATGCTGCCATTACCATTGTTATTCCCTGTGGTAGTTAACTGTGTCCATACAACTTGGAGTGTCTTTGCTAGAAAACACTGCACATCTAGGGCCAGTATCTATTCTTTTCATTTAAATTTCTCACAGCTGAAGAGAAACAACAATTTTCTATTCCCCCCACCTTGAGTGCTTTTTCCATTCTCACTTTACTCTTGTCTTGGGAACCCTGGGGCAAATGGAGACCCGCAAAACTAAGGAAGGTTTCACAGTGTTTTCTTGTGGCAAAAGGCTACTTGATGCTTTTGATCCTTCTGGTTGTATATGAGTATCTCCTGTAAAGTTTACAGAAGGAGGTGGTGTCCAGGAGCTATTAGATAGTGAGTAAGCAGTTGGATAACTTGATGTAAGAATGTTCTTTAATGTGGCCATAAACCTTTCTGGCCATTATGGCAACTTGTCCATGAAAGTAGCACATAAACCAGCCTTAAATATGTACAGCATCTGGACCATAAGCTGTATGTAGCACTGAGAAACAGGAATGCAGATGACAGAGTCATGTACTTGAGCACAAAGTTTTATCCACACATTTGTAAAGTGAGTGGCAAGAAAGAATTTATTTTACTTAGCACAGTCTTCCAGTGAAATAAGCTCATACTAATTTAGAGGTGAATGGACATAAAAATTTATGCTGTCCTCGTTACACCCTTTGTGCCCATGGGAGCCCTGAATTATGGAGTTATAATGAAGATAATTAGAATAAGATCTATTTTAGCTGAAGGCAAAAGGCCTTAAATCTGAAGGAGTATGTTCTAGTAACCTTGAAATTGGGGTGAGGATTACAGACTGCCTACTGGCATAACAAATATCTAAACTCGTTGTTTAAAAGAGATGAAAATCACCATGGGGGTCAGTGTTCTGTCAGGCCTGGGCTTGCTTTTGGTGGGCAAGATGTGCTTGCTATTCCTTGACTCCCAATTCTGCCAGCAGCACTTTTGATGATTGCAGTGTGGGCTGGGGTTCATTCTCCTACATGATTCCTTGAAATATATCTCAGTCTCTTTCTTGATGTAGGGGTGGATGAGGAACTGATGTGACTATGACTCTGAATGAATTTCCAGTAAAGATTTTTCTTACCCTTTGACCCCAAATGTTCTTGTGTAGCAAGCCTTTGCATTCCAAAAGCTGTTGCTAAGCAAAACCCATTCTGAGTGTCTCTTTCTCTTCCAGGAGGGTTTGTTTTTTTTTTTAAATTACTGAAGCAAATCAGCTCTGAGCAGCATAAGACTGTCTGTATTAGGGAGTGTGTCACAGAATCACAGAATCCCAAGGGTTGGAAGGGACCTCAAAAGATGATCTAGTCCAACCCCCCTGCAAGAGCAGGGTAACCTAGAATACATCACACAGGAACTTGTCCGGGTGGGCCTTGAATATCTCCAGTGTAGGAGACTCCACAATTCTTAAAAAAGTATACAAGTGTTTGATTTTCTCTGCGTTCATTGCCTCAGCCTTTTGCCTTAAGGAGTAGTTTTTTCTTATGTGAGATGTTAGGTACCTACTGTCCATTCTTTCCCCTTAAGTATTATATTTTGTAGGTATGCCTAAAATGCAGTTATTTTCATCTGTGCACTATGAAACATAGAATCACAGAATACCAGATTGGAAGGGACCTCGGGGATCATCTGGTCCAACCTTTCTTGGCCAAGCAGAGATGAAACCCATGTGTTCACTGAGTTGACTTACATGATGTGGTCATTTCCTTCCCAGGAACAAGACTTCAAACAGACCTTCTTTCTCTGATGTCCAACTCTAGTCATGTAACAATGGCTTTTGATTATTCCTGAGCCAAGCTGGATGCTGATGGGTGAAATCATTTGTGGCATGTTATCAACTACTTCAGTTCACTTCTGCTAAATAATGAAATCCAGTAATAAATTGAACAGACAAGCAAAATCTCTTAAACATGCTCTGGGGGCTCTACCTATTTTATTTCTTCTCTCATGATATTTCTTTTCTCTATGTGTGAGCTGCTGCCAACACCAGCATTTGAAATCAGCCAACCAAAGAAACTCAAAAATACTGCAGTGTGTCTGATAAAGAAAACGTGTGAAGCTGATCACAGTGTTCTTGACTCCATTTTTTCTGACTTATTAACTTGGAGCTGGAACTGGAATTCCTGCAGGATTGATGCATAGTGAATTCTGGCTGTATACTGGGGCAAGATAAGTAATTTCCAAAATCTGAAAAATCGTTGGACTTTTTCTGCTATTTTTCTTTCTTTTTTTTCCATTCCTTTTTTAAAATTATTATTTTCTTTTTTTTTTATTTTTTTTAGCAAAATTTGCATCTCCAGCTTGTTGGAGGTACTGTTTTATTTTGGATAGTTCAAAATCTTAAAGGAGACAAGGTTTATCTCTCACAGATGAAGAAGAAAATCAGCATCGCATGGGAAAGCATAATCTGTAATGCAGCCTGTCACGGCATGAGCTCTTTGGCACAACATATGGCAACAGAATTACCTTTGTACTACCCAACTGTGGGATATAATTTATCCAGTCCAAGGGACTGTGGTGACAGGCAATAGATTTGCTAGCGCATGTTCAGCATGCTAAAATGCAAGGCTGTCCCTTTTTCTCTGAAATGCAGAGCTCTGTGGCACTGCAGAGCAATTCCGACTATTCCTGGCAAATCCTTGTTCTCCCCTTCTGATGTCACTTATATAGTGACACCCTGCAATAGTAATAAAAGGGGATGTGGTAATGTAACTGTTGGAGAAGAATGAAAAAAGAGTGATAAACTGCAACTTTTACAGTGTGCACTGTCAGCTAAAGAATGAAACAATTTTAGGCTTGAACATCAAGGACTTGGAAAGTGCTTGGAGATTTATGTGACAACACCACTCCAGGTCATTTTATGGTATCATTGTTTCAAATACCTGAAATTAAAACAGTGTAGTACAGCATTACTTCAATAGTTCTGCTCACTGGTGAATTGGGATTTTTATTTGGGAGGTAAACTATCATCACTGCAAACATGACCAATAGAATTTTATGGTTGGGTTCTGGTATTTTTAAGATTCTTTACTTGCCTTTTCACTTCTTGCCTACTCTAGAGGTTTAAATATGCAGACTATATTGACCTTCAGTATGTCTATTCAAACTAAACAGAGTTGACATCTTATTTCTTGTCAGTAAAACAAAATTCTGAGGTGCAATTTCTCTGAAAAGTCCTAAACTATCCATAATGTGTCTTAGAAACATTGGGAAGGATCTTTAAAATTTCTCAAAGGTAGGTTCGATGTCATAGATCTAGTACAGAATGTCTAAGTCATCAGCTAAAAACCAAATGTGCTTTTTGCCTTGGCAGTAGTCTTTTCTACAAGCTTGGAAGATTTAATTTGAAACAATTGTACTTGGTATTCTTCATTCAGAATACTTTAATGCCATAAAAACCATGGCTGGTTCTGTTAGTATATAGGGGGCTTGCTAGTTTTTCTGACATTGTATTTTTCATGCTTGGGAAGAGTGCTGGTCAGCCTTTTGATGAGATGGGTATTAGTAGATTTTACTAACATTGGATCTTGACTAGAATTCTGTTGGTGGTCAGTTGAGCCCTCTCTGCTGAATAATGATTTTAGTGTTAATATGAACCACAAATACAGTTTAATTGAGAAGGGGAATAATATGGAGCAACTGTCAAGGTGTGTTGGGGTGGAAGGGAAGGATGATAACAGAGGAGCTGATAAAGCATTCAGAAAACATCCGTGTGAGCAGCATGTTGTGGCTTGCTGCAGGCAGTGTTCTGTTCTGAATTGGGAAGAGGAGATGGAGATGGGTGTTGCTGGGGCTACTTTGAGGCTCAGAGACAGCAAGTTCAGACAGCGGAGCAGAAGGGTTTCATCTTCACACTGGGCTTCTTGCAAAATGCCCAGCTTAGTATTGACCTCCACCCTTAGGTCAGTATTGAATCAGTACTTCTGGGTTTTTAAGACAAAAATAACAACAAAAAAAGTCAATGTTTTTTTTTCTTTGTCTTCTTGAAGATGTGTTTGCAAGGACAAATTGGGTTAGTCCAGAGGAAGAGCCCTGTGACATACTTTAATTTAAGACAGGGAATTAAGAATTGCTGTCCTGCTTGAAATAATATAAGCACAAAGAATCTTAGTTTGGAAATGAGATTTATTTTTTTAGAGGGGAAGCTTTTACTTCTTATTGGAGGTGAACATTCTGTAGCAGTATTTTTTGATTTAGTACACGGTGATTTTCTTTCTATGGCACTCATCATGTGGAATGCTTTAAGTCTTTTTTAAGCAGCAGATACTTTTTAAGCAGCACATACTGTGGGTTTTCTTAATCCTTGATTTTGAGATAATTTAACAATATAGAAATATTGTTGCCTTGTCAATCAGTACCAGACTTGATTGTCTAATAGTCTTGATTGATGCTCAGCTTCAGGACAGGTAGTATATTTTGAGAGGACAAAAAAGTTACTAACAGTTGAAGATGGATATTTCCATTTCTTAGGTCACTAGTGATGCCAATGCCAAGCAGGTTGGCAAGCATGTTCAGAGGGCTTTTAAACTTTTTTTTCCTGCAGTGATGTGAGTGATAGTAGTTCAATAGCGATTCCTTAGCTGGAGTTTGAAGTTGAGAGATTTCCAAGTGATCCTCTGTACCTACTCTGGGGGTTTTATTTTCTAATTTCTGTTAGTATTAGATCCATTCATTCTAGTGTGGCCAGAGTTAATAGTGAATTACAGTGAAGCAATTACCTAGAGAACAAGTACTTATAGTTGGTAGGTTATAAGTGGGAATAATGAGGGATAGACGAGAGCAATTCTGGCAGTGCTTATGGGTGTCAACCTGTTAGCAGAATGTAATAGTTTCAGGACACTTGGGAAACATTCAGGCTGCCATACAGCTGCTTCAAAGGGGAAATGCAGAAAAAAGTCTGTACTTCCCAGCAGTGCTCATTCTGAGTCAGTTTGCATTCAGTCTAACCCACTGGATGGCTAGAATCTGTGTGTTAATAAATCATTTTCCTAAATTAATGTATCCTAGTGTTAAAAGCTTGGCTTCAGGACAGTCTCAACGGTATCTCTACTCTGACAGTGCTAAGTTGCTTAGCATATCTCACACTTAGTTTTAATGGGATTCATGAAGTAAATGTTCATTATTTCAGCTGAGCTAGAATACGTTAAATGTGTCCCCTGGTGTTTACTGTTACCCTTGCACTTCAGGGGCAACACCTTTGTAATTCAGAAGTTTCACCAGGATGTGAATCCTGATAGGCAAAAGATAAAGGTGTTGCGAATTTATGTGCCTTATGGGGTACCTGCTACCCACCAGGAAGGGGTTTTTTACCCTGATGCCTTCCTCTTGTATAGAGAGTTGGTCACTGGACCCAAGGGAAGTGGGAAGAACAGTGATGACACTTAGGCTACAGAATCTCCTCATTTTCCCAGACATCCTTTTTGGTCAGCAAAACCAGGGTTGGGTCATCTCACCATAGCAAGGGATTTTGGCTCTCTGATAGTCATGTGCCCACGGGATTACCAGGTCCAGCAGCTGTATTTTCATAGCTTTGTGATTACAGCACTTGCTTGGTCAGGGTCAGCCTAGTCTGTAGTACTGGATCTCTCTTTGGTGGGTTCTTTTTATCCAGGTCTTACTGTGCTAAACACACAGACCTGTAACTCCCTCCGTACATGAATAGCTGGATAATCACCCTCTGTCTGGTCTCCCTCCTACTCTCTCCCCTTCCTTCAGTAAAACCAACCAACCAACTAGTTTTCAATGGGAGGCATAGAGACAGAAATGGTAGAACCTTTTTTGTGGTGTTTTTTTTTTCCCCTGCAGTGTATGTGTAGTCCTGTTTCCAACATGTCGGATGTGAGTGTGATCAGAAGAACATGAGCAAGTTCAGAAAATTCCCAGATGGCTTGGCTGTGTTCAAAGGTTTGTGCTTTTCACAGTCTTTCTGTTAAGAGGTCAAAATTTCCATCAGTTTATACTTCAGACACCTGAATCTGAGGATGTGTGTGTGTTTGCATGTGCACACACGTGTGTGGGTGTAGCATGTGTTTTGTTTTGTTAAAAAAAAGGCAATATACAATATTCACTTAGTTGTTCAATAGCCATCAATTCACATTAGGTTGCATTCAAGGACAACAGCCTTCCTGGTTTGGTGTTTTTTTTCATCTAAATCCAGTATTTAAATAAAATACTACAATCTCGTCTTTAATCAGGAAGGCACATGGGCAACATACAGGACTATAGAGGGTGCTGTTCTGAACTTTGACTTAGCTGACCTGCAAGAGATGATTCCATTCTCCATGCAGTTACTAGAATACCAAGTGCTGTTCCATATTTGAGTGTAGGAGCCATTGTTGAGGCAGCATCCTGCCTGCAGCTGGCTCATGTTCAGCCGGTGTGGACATTGCATAAAAGAAGCTTGCATGAGCTTGCAATATGCAATACAGAGATACCTGAAAAGCCAGCATGATATAAAAAGAAGAGAGACCAGAAGAATTGAAAGTCTTTGGTATATTTGGAAACCAGGCTGCTCTTGTTTCAATTTCTGTCTGTAGATTGAATTTAGATATTCATATATGAAAATTGTGAAGCATTTATATCTTCTAAGCCTGCACTGTGAGATGAAAGGTTCTTCTTTAAAGAACTATTTTCCCTGTCCTGCTGCTTTTAAATAAAAGCAACCCTTTTCAGTTTATTGGCTTTTTTTCCCCTTGGTTTCCTCTAACAGATGATACCCCCTTCACACTAACTACCTGTATAATATCTGTTTGTGGTGAAAGATAGCAGTCTCAAGGGATGCACATCAATCATGTGAGACAGAGATGGGATCCTGTTATGACACACAGCTGTCAGAACATACACTCTATACATATTAAAATGAAATCAGCTACAAAGTGCTGTATGTACGTGCATTACCCTAGAATTAATACTGGTACCCAGCAATATCTGTCTAATCACACTGCACCCTACCACTTCACTACATGGTATTGCTTTGTGTTGAGGTCTTCTTTCTGTGTTGTTAAATCAAACTAAAACAACAAATAAGCTTAAAATTGATCATTACTGCTCTGGAAACAGTTGTTTAACTCCTTCAAAGTCTGTTTACATTTGACATTTCTTGAGCAGAGTCCTTTAGAGATAGATATCTTTTTGTAGATCTTCAAACTGAAACTCAAGGCAAATTCAAAAGACTGCAGCTCTTATCAGGGAACTTTGAAAACAGGATTACTCTGCTTTGGTCTGAAGTTATAGTCCTGCATTTTTGAACACTTCTAGGTGACTTTATGGTTTTAGATCAATAAGAGCTGTATGGCTGAATCTGTGCATGCTTGTTTTGAAATTGTGCAGGCTTCAGCTTATTGCTTCTGCCCCACTATAGTGAACCATGCAGAGCAGGGCATTGAGATCTGTTGTTTTTTTCGTAGTCTCAAAATTTTAAAGCAATTCAGGTGTTCCTGGATTATACTGTCTGCAGGCAATGTCTCCATTTGGGATGAATGTGGTAATGAATTTCTTCTGGAGATGTATTCTGTGGCTGAACCCGGAAGGCATGTCATGGGGCTTGTCCAGTTTTAATTTGAGCGCTCTGGAGTTCAGCCATGTCTTGTTGCACTAGAATGGAAAATAAGCATTTATTCCCTTACTGCTTTTTCTGAAACTGCTGCTGCTTGGTTTCCAATGAGGGAGTTAGAGAAAATGCTAAGTAAATACAGACTTAATGGGACTTTCAAGAGCCTTGTAAAGAGCACGTTTTTCCTACTAATTGTTAACTTTTCAGGTGCATCTCAGCCATAAATAACTTGGGAACTACAGTAAAACTCCTTGTTTATGTTTTACTCTGCCACTAACAACTAAAATATTGGCCATTTACTTGGACTGCAGTGTTCTTGCTGTCTTGCTGTCCTTCCACAAAGATGGCAGTGGTCCAGCTGAACTCATTTGCTGGAACTGTCTTTCCTATAAAGTGCTCATTCTGTACTGGTGCGGGTCACTGGGAGCTACTTGTCTTGGACCAAACTACTATTCCCTTGCTCTAAAAAACCAATCTGGCTCTATTGAAGGAATGTGACCTCAAACTGTGCATTGGCACCAGGGCACATGCAGGGGAGAATTGCTGGCTCTGGAGCAGAACTTAAAGTCCAGACTGGGTGATTCCATTCCTTTGTATAACCAATCTTCCCCCTGCCTTACAGATGATGCCAGAACTTTAGATATCAGTTCTCAATGAAAGACTGTAAACATCTATAAACAGATGTCAGTGAAAACAAAATATTTTTAAAGTGAAAAAATGAGAACAAATACAAGCCACATAAATCACTGTTACCATCACAGATTTACGTTGATACTTTTACTATCAGGATTTTACTGAATACTGCATATTTCCTCTCAGATCAAGGGGTTTACTGATTTACACCTCTGGAACAGACTTTTGATTGCAGCTTCCCCAATACTGTGAATATGTGTTTGTTTCAGTAAGGACGTGGGTGTGTGTAAAGCAATGCTTTCTAAACCATTTTTATTTGTTGTGTCCAAGAAGACAAACAACTCTTGGGGATAATGTGGCGTGTCCCTTAACAAGGTTCAATATATTCCAGCTTGCATTGCTAAGCTACTCTTGTAGCCGTCCTTGGGTTGCCAGTCCTTCAGAGCTTCAGAGCCCAGAAGCTCTTTGTTACATTGAAAATATAGGTGGGCAAAATGTAATTTAATATTTTTTTATTAAAGTGTTCAGAGAGCTAATATTGCAAATGTGCAAACACGGGGAGGGAAAGGGGAGAGCAGATGAAAGGAAAGAATCGTAAATAGGCTACTCAGTAACTGTTAATTAGAGCAAAAATATTAATTAAGTATTAAGACAGCATGGTGTAAATTGGAATCTTTTACATATTTCTGCGTAGGGAATTTTGTGCATTGAAGACTTTTGTAATAGTCAAAATCTCAATAGATTTTTTTAACGTTTATTAGAACTTGCAATCCATGGTGGCCAATGTCTGGCATAGCTTGATTTTAATAGAATGAGATCTGGATTGAATTTCGTGCCATTGTCTGTTTCATAAAAGATTATACTAGAAGCATTCTTTTTAGTATGTTTCTGAATTGTTGTAAAAAGGAAATAGTAAAAAACCCCATTACTTTCAAGCAGAAGAAAACAAATGTTTTGCCTACAGCAAGAAACATCATGAGGGTGCTTGTTAAACTATTTGCAGCATCTATAAACAATCAAAATACACTACAGCTTTCCACACAATTTTATTCTGGTCATATATTAAAGAAAAATCACTCCAAGAATAAGCTAAAATGCAGGACAGATTTGTCAACATCTTTATGCAAATGCAGGGATACCCCACCTCTAAAACAACTTTCAGAAATGCTTGGTCAAGGGAAAAAGGGTTCCTTAACCCTTTTCTATTTTCTGCAGGTGTGTGTGCTGGTATTGGTTTATCCAGCACTACTAACCCCTGAAGAATTTAATATTTTAATGTATCTTAAATTTGATGTAAATAAAACTTTGAGATGATGTTGTTTACTGCCTACTTTAAAGAAATCCGCTACAAGTATTTTGTACACACATTGTACACAGAATTGGCCTCAAAGCAAGTCCTTATGTTTGTCAATGTATACGTACAGTTTGACTTTGTGGAAGCCTGCTCTGCTTGATGGGAAATAGAGTGTCATGTGTTCAGGCAAAGAGGACGACCACAGAGAAAAGAGCAGTTGCACTCTATTTGTGCAAAGCCATGCTTGTTATTTGCCCTCGGTTTCCTCCATCTGCCTTGGCCTGAGAGATGGGCTGAGCTCTGCCTGCAGGCAGGGTATGGTCTCGCTTTGTGGGTAGTGTGAAAACTTTGCCTGGCCTTCCCTGCTGCCAGCACCGTGGCTTCTCCTCGCCTTTGGGGACAAGCTGTGTTTCACACCCTGCTGTGCCCATTGCCAGAGGTGATACAAGAATATGGAAAACCTACACTGTGTTGAAAAGGGATATACGAAATACAGCTTTGACAATCTGCCTTGCCTGAGTGAGGAATTCTGTTTAGTTCATTTATATGTTTGATTTTGGAGGAAGGGAATATCGTTGTTTAAAGGTGTTGATCCACTTCCTTTGTTAGTAGCCCTAACAGAGTTCACTGCCTGCTTCTGAAGGCCATCCTGAGTAGATTCACTCATGCTCTCCCCCAGGGAGCCGCCAAGGAGGGAGTGCAGGAAGGCAGTCTGCCTTCTCCTGTGATGATGCCTTGGCAAAAAAAGATGCTGGGAGGAGAGATGCGCAGTGGGTTAGAAGGAAGGGAGGTTTTCTTCCCTGGTAGGGAGCTTCTCTGGGAAGGCAGGTACTGCTGTTAAAGCACTTGCTTCCTTTCACTGTGCTAGCAAGGGCTTCAGGAGAAATAAGGGGCAGCAGAAAGGCTTTGAATGGAAAAGGATATATTCTGCGTATGGTTTTCTAACATCTTGTTTGTTGTTACAGTTCCTGTTCAAGCCCTTCAGCCTGGAGTTTGCTCATTACTAGGGTTTTTTTTTTCTTTGCTTTTTTGTTTCTCTTTCCAAAGCCTTGCCACTTCCACCTGCGCAGGTCAGATGTGAAGCGGAGCTGCAGTATCTCTGATTTTCATGGTATATTACTGCTTTCCAAAAATTGGTATAAAACTGCAGGACTGTCTGTCCCATTTGAAAAATGTGTCTGCTGCGCTATCTGTTGAATCCTTTCTACAGTATTTTCTCCTGTAGAAAATCATTATTTCTTCAAATGACATTGAGGGAATGTTGGGTCTGACAGTGCCAAGTACACCACCCTGCCTCATTGTTGAAAAGCACCTTGAGAAAAGAAATTGATCAAGGGCAAAGAGAAAAAGTTAAAAAAGGTCCTTTTTATATTTCTGGGAAGCCTGCCTTCATCTTCCCTTCCTCCGTGCTCATTTTAGGAGGGCTCTGGTCCTTCCCTGCACAATCTGAAACAAAACTATTGTTCTTGGAAATGATAAATATACCTCTTTCATCTCAAGTGAGGACTGGAAAATTGTAATGCACAATATAAGCTATAAAATATTAATTCACAAGAAACAAGCAGTGTGTTCCCCTGCGAGATTGAGAGATTACCATCAGGCTGAAAATCTTGCTGGATAACCAAGGCTTATTTGGGAAGGAAAAGTACTTTCAGAAGGCACATTCTATTTGCTGTCTCAACTCTTCATATGATAGATACTTGGAAACGCATTTAGTTTTATGGATGAAGTTTATTGATTAGTGAAGACTTGCCACTAAGGCCTGGAGAAGACGTCATTCAAAAATGTTGCTACAGGCTTTCTTCTTCAATGTGTTGGCTGGATAACAAGCAGAAACTGTTACAAAAATTGCAAATGATGGTACTTGACACTAATGAGAAGCCTCATTTGCGAAAAAAAATGTGGGTAGAAATCAGTCATTAATGGTTATTATGTTTAACAGGTAGCAAGATCATCTCCAGGCTCCAAAATCTTGTGTTCCTCTGGAGCGCACGAAGCTGCAGCAGTGAGCACAGAGAACATTGCCTTGTTCAGTGTCTACTGGCAAATGTATCAGAGAATCCCAAACAGATTGCTGAATCCGAGGCATTTCCTGAGAATGTGGGAGAGGCTCAGCTGAGGGAGGTGTTTCTGCAGGTTGTCTACAATGTATCAGAAAAGTCCAGGCTGTTGAACAGGTAAATAAAAAATGATCTTTTTTGTTTCCTGGCAAGTTAAAAAGAAAAAAAAATAATCTTGGGAGGTTGTTACCAAACTGATTTTGCTTTTCAAATATGTTTATCATTAGGGTTTATTAAAAACAGTGGTGAAGTTGGACAGAAAAGGATGATTTGGATGAGATGTAGTAAGAACGTAATTTGAAAAGATTAAAATGAAATGTTTTGTCATTTTTGGAAGAGAGTTTGCATTAGCATTCCAGTGTGAACACATAGATGTATTTTATGTAGATGATGATGTATCCCAGAATAAGGGTTTGGCTCCAACTTGCAGTATGGTTGATACCGGCTAGGTCCATAGGTTAGCCAATATTAGGTCTTCTGCAGGTTATTTCTGTCAAGAGGCAAAACTAATGATAATGCTGTTAATTTAAAAGGAAACACAGGAACAAATGTAGGAATCCGTGTCCTCTTCTCCAGAACTGACAGTCGTACATCTGTATGCTTACTCAGCCCTATTCGGTCTAATTTACAGGCAATATATCCAGTCCTGCTGTGGCTAACATATTTTCGATGCTTTTCTAAAAGGAATTTAATTTCCTGCAACCTTCCCAAACATGTTACATTCTCTCAGTATTAACTTTTCTGTATATTTAAGTAAATAAATGTGTTGGGCTTGATTCATTACAGCATAGCTTTACAGTGGTAAAATTCAGTTGTGTTGGGTGTACAGTAAAGTGAAACAAATGCTGCAAATATGCTTAGGTATGTTGATCAGAAAGGATGAAAGTTAGAGGAGCACAAGGATTTTGGCGAGTAATTATAAATATTCCAAAGCAGAAGCGTTGGATGCTGAGGCTTCTCAGTGAACTTCAATACTAACCTCGTTCTTACTTTTGACATGTTTCATCTTTTTTGCTCAGCCTACTGCATCTGAATAATGAAATAGTGACTCTGACACTGAAGCACTGATTTACTCTTCTCAACATTTCACACATTTTCCTCAATTTTGCATCTGTTTTCTTGCTGGCAGCAATGTCTTCCATCAAAACTGTCAGTATTTTTTAAAGCCATGAATTTAAGAAAAAAATAGGGGAAAAAATCTGCAGAACCTCTGAAGTGAATTTCTTTACTTCAGAAGCACTTCATCTGATAGTTTTCTATCAAGAAGATATACAGTAGATATAGTTGAAAAAGAAAAATGGCAATTTGGGAGATCACTAGCTAACGTTACGTGCTGCCTGCTCTCAGCAAGGTGTCAGTGTTGCCAGGTACAAAGCTTTTGGGATGGAACCATTATGCTGTTTATGTTACAAGAGGACAAAAAGTGGGGAAGGGTTAGGGCTAAATTTCCATTTCTAAAATGTGCCTGTCAGGAAGCTGATGCAGGAGAGAACCAAGTGCTCTAAAAAATGCTCTTAGTTCTCTCTTGGATACAATAATATGCTGTGCTATGCTAAAAGCTTATTATTCCTTTGATTACTGGAAAGAACATATTTTAAGTAGGGTGTTCTCAACACAAACTGTAGCCGGGACACAGAACGCCACAGAAAATCATGCTGATTAACCAACAAGGGCATACCTGCAACTGGTGAACTGTGTAAAAACTTCCATTTCCTCAGCTCTGTGCAACTTTTCTTAACTCTCTTAACCTGTGAGAGTCTGCCAGATGGAAAGAAGAAACAGGAAGGATATTTGGGAAAGTTGTAATAGCTGTGAAGATCAGAGAGAATTTATGAAATATATATAATTTGAATTTTATAACCTATAAATCCTTAATGATAATATTGTTCTATGCTTCTCAGTTTAATAATCTACTATAACTTTTACAGTTCATTACAATAGAAACTAATTACACTATTCTCACATTTGTCGTCAAGTAGAAGATGTGGGAAATGAAAGCAGGCAGACCCTTTAGTGGCATACATTTAGAATATATAAGTTTAAACAAGAAACTTTCAGGGTGTCGGAGTACACCTCGGTGGGTGTTCTTTTCAATTTCAGGATGTTTCTTACTGTCTCTAAGTGAGGAGAACTTTAAAAGAAGTATAAAATAGAACTCCAAAAGTAGTTTCCAAATACCTCAATTCAGGAAGTAATAATACTAATAATTTTCTTCCTTGCTTGCTAATGATAGCAAAAGAAGATACCAAATAATTCTTTGGGAAGAAAGAAACAGGGTGATTAGAGCTGATGTGGAGAAGTGGCTGTGAAAACTGGAAATACATTTCTCCAGAGAATCAGGTTCATAAATCAGAATGTCAGGCAAATATTAGGGAACTGGTTCACAACCATTCATTTGCAAACTGTATTAAAAAGTTTTGACTTGTGATGAGACATCACATTCTTCAATTCTCTAGTATTTTCAGATCACAGATGATGACAGCTGTTGTAACAGAAAATGATTAAGTAAATTGCCTGGAAATGTCATTAGAGTGTCCAGCCTCAAATGGCAGGAGAGGTGAGTGGCATTTTTTAGAATGTCCGTTTTCATTACTGTTATAACTTTGCTGTAGCTGAGGCTGGTCCTAATCTTATTGTGTCCTAGTTGTCATTTCAAAGTTGCGCAGAAAAGGGTCACAATTCGCACATTCTTAGATACGTATTGGTGTGGATATGTAACATTTTCTTGATCTGTACTATTAGATTTTGCTTATTTCATTTTCAGCTTGCAGCTTAGAGTTGGAAATTTGGGTTTTTTATGACCTCTGGGATTTTAAATTACTCATTTTCTCATGGGAAGGTATGTTGTCAAGTGCACCTTGAATATATGTTAATAAATTTGATAGACATTTCTTTCTATTCTCATAATCAAGAAGTGAATTTCCCTCACCTAGAAATTACATCCTTCCTAAAGAAACTAGAGACAATTGGAGATAAAAACATACTTTTGGAAATGTGAGACATTGTTACTGACAAATTATTGTTGAGATTCACGTTGAAAAAGAAGACTCATCTTAAAAAGAGCTTCCAAATTAGTACTGAAACCTAATGCATAAAAGAGCTATTGCAAACTGTTCCCACAAAATCTCCTGCTGCTGCTACGTTTCAAGAGACAGAAAATGGAGAAGAATTAACTTCAGAGAATAACAACACTGTTTTCTGGAATAAAAAGGAAGGGGATTCTTAGTTCTTTTAAGTGTGAACTTCACTCTGCTGTTTCAGGGCAGTGTTAGTCATGTTACTTCAAATCTAATTTTGTGTTTCTGTTCCTGGAGCATAGTCACATGCACCATTTTGCTACTTAATTTTTTCCTGAAATGGCTGGGATGGATAAGATAAGGTTACTCATAAGATCATGTTCTGAGCCAACCTTACAGACCACACAGAATTTTGTACAGAAAACTACAACAATGTAAACCCAACATCATTACTCTGTGTAACCTCACTGCCACGGCAAAGGTTTTCTTTTGTTCAAAACTGGCTGGTTTATCTTATTCTAAATTTCTGAGCTGTACACAGCCTTTCACACATTCAGTGTGAAGGTGAAAACCAGGATCTCACAAACGATCCTACCGTGCCTCTGCTCAAACAACAGGGAGATCTATAATGGTGGCAACCAGCAAAGGGTTAGAGAAAAATCCTAAAATGTCAGAGAGACATCTCCACTAACAGATAAATTTTCCATTGCAGCTTTTGGAACCCCTTTGCTTTCAAGGAGCGCCAAGCCATGGGATCGCTGTAGCCTGTCCAGTTGAAAGAAGTTAGTCTGTATTTTACCCTCTTGTCACTGTATTACTTAACTGTCAAAAGATACTGAGCGGCCACTGAACTTAATTTTAGCAAATCCACAGAAGGTGAAAAACCCTGTGTATTCTATGCTTTCTATGTCATATGTTGTCAAGAATCCCCAGAGTTAGAAATGCATTTGTTATACTTTCAGAAATGAAATCTTTTGGACTGTTTAGCTGTTATCAGCTTTAGTGCCAGCAAATTTTTTCCCCTTGGTGATTTTAATAGTCATAAAATTAACATTAATGACTCCATACCCACTGAATTTCTATTACTGTTTGGATTCATTACATCTATAACATATTCAGCTCCTCAGTCATTTTTTCAATCTCATTGGTATGGTGTAACATTTTTCCAGTAAATTGAATAGCTACCTAATCTCTCTTTGATCATTTTATAGTAAACTATGAAGTTTATTTCCAGAAAGCAGATTGTTAACTGTGAAAACCCTTAAATTATTTTATCTCTGGGAAACTATTTTTAATGCTGATTTAGTTGTCAGGTCTTATTTTTATATGATAGTTTTAAATAAGCTTTTCAACAGGTTTCCAAGCATGCGCCCCTACCTCATGTGGCTTTTGAACTAAAAATATGATGGTTGGTTTGTTTCCTGATGTTTTTCCTGGAGTACAGGCGATGCTGTATGTTCAGGAATAATGCTTCTCACTGACTTCTTATTCCGTTCCTGTTGCAAGGGCGTCTCCCTCACCCAGTTATGTTTGACCCTGGCAAACAATGGGGAAGGTGGAAAGAAAAAGCCATCTGAGGCAAAATGTACACAGTGGTTCTTTGTGTGTGGGGCTGAGAAAAGATGAGGGTACTGCAATGAAAGGCTGATGAGAAGAATATGCCACAGAGGTGCTGTAGAATGCTGAAGTGTGATTCTCTTTGTTAAAGAGACTACTTGGCTCAGCAAGAGTAAGCTTTGTATTCTTTATTCCAGAGTTGGAAGAGTTGTTTTTTTTTCTCTTAAAAAGCAAAAACAAAAGTAGTGGAGGATGGAATAGGGCTACATTTTATTGATAGTTTACATTAACCAAACCTATCCATGATAACCATTTCAGTGCATCCAAGGCTGGGTGCAGGTTTTCCAGCTGTCTTGCTGTTGCAAAATATTGTTCCTCTGTGAACACATTTCCTCCTCACATTCCCTTTTTCCATTAAATCAACTTTGCTGCTTCTTTGTACATCTGTACAACAGCTCTTCAGACTGGGGCAACTAACGGTTGGTACATGCTAACCCTCAGCAAGTCTGTGTATAGGAAAGTGAAATGTACAGGTGCATCTCTAGCATTTTGAATGCTCATTTACTATGAGTGATTACCGCAATGCTGCTATCCTAATTTATATACTGATAGGCTGTAGCTATGCTAATAAATCAGAGGCATGGAACAGACTGTTCTCACTATCAAGCTCACTGAACTTCCAGAACAAATTCAAAAAAGTCAGAATATCTCCTGGGAATAGTCCCTGGTCTGGGCTAAATTCTGATATCAGATTTATTTATAACTCTACCAGAACTATTTTAGCAATTTCATAGTATAGGCAATTGAATTTCAGTTCCAGTAATTGTTTATTCCTTTGAGCTGTTAAATTTAATACTGTATGTGTAGCCCTTGGGTCTATGTGTGTGGAACCTTTCCTGTGGCAACCATTCCCAGGAGTGAAGTGTCTTTATACATGAGTCCAACAGCACAGTGGTTGTATGGATAGCAGATGTGATAAAAATGACTGAAAGGCTACAGAAATTTAAATAACTCTTACAGGTCCTGAAAATCTTGTTGATGGAACTCTAAAACAGTTTGAAGTACTTTAGTGAATCCTACAGTTATAACTTAATAGAACTGTGGAAATATTTAGAGACTGTAGAGGAACTAGTGCGTGTTCAGTGAGTGCAGGCTGGTTTGCTGTGGCAGGAATGTCTTTTGTCTTACTTCACAGTTCCTTTACAATACAGAATCTTCGAGTACTCCTCACAGTGAAATGCACTGGGCAAGACTGTGCGTAGGAAAAAGAATGAAAAATTAATACTAAGTGACTGGGAATATTTTGTGATTATTTCTTCGTGTATTAAAAAATGTTTTAATAACAGAAAAAAAAAGGGATTTTAATATTTCCACTCAAAACTACATAACAAATATTCAGCAGCACTTCTGCCAGCAATGAAGGTGTTGTCATTCTTTGTTATAGGGTATCAGGATATCTTTTAAGCAATTTTCTGTGATGATCTGGAATAGTTCAGGTGTTGCCAACATTTTCGGTGTTAAGGTTGATATACTGGAACAATTGACTGTGGGTGCTTGTAGCAATATTTCTTGCAGCCCTCTTTTGGTTTCATTTTCTAATATACCTGGAACAGTTGGTCCTTTTCTTCTCCACTCTTAGCCATCCTATCCATGTCTTAATGTGCAGTGCCATTCACTGGTAAAGCAAGCTGGTAAATTTGGGCAAAGTCCCAAACACTTACGGCATGGTGCCCTTTCTAAATGTGAATAAATCTGAAACATACTCTCTTGGAACAGAAGCCACTGCTGACTGTCTCTGTCCCATCTACTAAAATGTTAATACAGTTTGGTTGTCCTTCCTTTTTATGCACAAGCATGTAAATTCTTTCTTCCTACATCTCTTGTTGCAATTCATGGTTTTGCTTTCACCAAGCCTGCTTCTATCAGCATTCATCTCTGTGTCATGTGTTAATTCCACACGCTAACCTTTTCTGCAGCTTGCTCTGTAACACATTTCCAAATAGGCAATACTTTGGTATTGCACATGGGCAGGAGCAACAGGCTAAAGTTTCCTCAGCTGTGCATGGTTCTTGACTGATTGTACCCTAATGCTTGGCTTTGCATTTAGTTCTCTGTTGAATCCTTTTGGAGGTCATCTGAAGTTTTATTGAGGTTATAACACACTCCTTAAGAGGAGGCAGACTTTGCTGCCACAGACAGTGAAATAAGTAGGATCTGTCTGCTTGCCTTCTTTTGGCTAAGAGCATGATAAGACTGATTTTCTTGCTGCAATTCAGTACTGATAGTCAAGAAAAAGGGAGAATGTTGTGGACCAGAAATCTCCATTAATTAGGCTGGAGGATGTATCACAGTAATACCAGTATCAGTATCACTCTTTGTATCAAGCAATTTCAAAGACTGAGATTGTGTTCTGAGAGCAGTAAGGGATATATGCAGGCCTATTTTGTAATACCTTGGTATTAAGATTTTAACCATGCTTGTTATTTGTGAATGTGCTGAGAAGATGATTAATTGGTAGATTAAAAAGAACTCTTTGATCTTGGAGCATCTAATGCCTGCTGTCCCTGGAGACTGATACTGAAACAACTAACTTCTGTAAAAGTTCACCTAACACCAGACTTCCCTTATCTTTACGTGGGCCCTTTCATTAATTGAAGCGGAAAGAAATCAAATGGTTGTAATTCAGAGCCCAAAGACCCTCAGAGGTCATAACAAGTAGCAAAGCAGTACCATGCTACAGGAAGGCTTTAGTTGTCTGCTCACCTCACTTAAACCCTGGCACAGACATAGAAATGGATTGAAACAGATGAACTCAGTAGTGAGAGTTGTCTCTATGCAGGGCAGGCATGTAAGGCACTAACACTGAAGTATGCAGCCAGCCAGCCTGGGGTTTTGAGAGGAATCTACCAGAATGATGTTTGTGAGTTCTGGTTTTAATGCAGTTGGCAGTATCCTCTCTTACAAGTCGAAAATTGCTACTCAGTTACCCATGTGTGGATGAATGTTGAACAGAAAAGACTCTGCACCTGGATACATTGTATCTGACAGTGGGGCTGATACATTGTATCTGACAGTAAATGCAGCTGGATACATTGATCTGACAGTGGGGCTAAAGCAAATCTAGTGCTGGTAAGATGCATTAGCATGGGAATTCGAGGTGTCTGTTTCATTCATAGTTTGTACAAGTTGACAGTCAGTGTAGCTTTGGTCCTGAAATACGGGAGAAAGCTGAAAGAGAGAAGGTGATGTCATGGGTTTCATTTTCCTCTGCAAGAATGGTAACATCTGTCCAAGTTTTGATGCACAGCTGGGTGAAGTACAGCTTTCCATTGCCACAGCTGTTTGCTTAGTGAACGTGAGCTAGAGCCTTCAGTCTCTTAGCATGCTATGAACTCATGCCTTCACTAGAAGGAGACTTGAGATTTCTAAATGACTCTTTCCTAGGCTTCCTGTTGCCAGCAGAAACTTCACTTACTTTTATCATCAGAATGGTCTAATCTCAATAAGGGGTTTGTACCACTCTGCTGTGTTAAATTTTAATGGACTGGAGGGGAGGGTGGCATGGCAGCGTGTGTGTGTGTGTGTGTTTGTTAAAATGTGAATGCTCTCTAGAGCATGCTCTGAAACATGCCCTTTAAACAGACAGCTTACGTAGTTCTGCATATGTATCTTATTTGCGTTTGGAACATTTGTGAACATACAGAAAAATCAAATACAGAAGGGTAAGGCCAGTGAAGCATTTTGCCAGATTAATAGCGCATTTAAGCTTTAGCCTCTTCCTGTAATGGCAAGGTGTAGTTGGCATTTGTAGGTTCATCTCCAGGCACATCACTTGTGCTTCTTGCACTGTAGATGCTTCTGGCATATCTGGCAGCTCAGTCACTGACATTTTGGTGAAAACTCTAAAGCTCCGTCTCAGAGCTCTTCCTGAAGAGATCTGGCTGAGATGTGAGAGCTAATGACTGGAGATGGGCAGGAAGCTAGATCAGATGAGATAATAGTCTTTTCTGACCTTAAAATCTTGCAGTAAAAATAACAACAATAAATCAAAATACCTCAAAGTTTCAAGTATGACTATTACAGACTAAAATTTACTTTGCTTGCTGCCACGCTGATGTTGAGTTTTAAAAGCTTACTTGGTTAATTCATAATGCTCAAAGGATTGCATATTATGAATGCTAAGTCTTACAGGTTCTGAAGACAACATAAAACTTTTCTGAATCCTAGACTTTAACTGCAGTGCTTATACCCCTGCGGTTTTGATGTTCTGAGTATTACTTCGATCACCTTTTTATATAAAGTCTGTAAATCAGCATTTAAAAATAGTTTTTGCTTAGAACATTACCTCCTGTGGCTGACTGCTTGTGCACACTGATATTACTTCTTCATCATGGAAGTGGTCATTGGGGTGACCATCTACATAATCAGGACATTAATTTTGTATCATAATGTTTAAATCAGGTGAGAATGAGTACATGCATTTTCAAATACTAAAACTAAGTTGTGAAATAAAACCACTTTTTTTCCTGCATTTACTGACTACATTGCTGCTTTTTCATGTACAAAAGGCATAGGATCTTCTGTTTGCCTTTCGTCTTGCTATAAGTGATGTGCTCTCTATTTTTTATTTCTCATTGTTTATCTTTGTGCTCTGTCTTGCAGATTCAGCAAAGATGGGCAACTGAGACTTGAAGTTGAAATAGAAAGCAATCATTATTTAGTTTTTTAACACTGAACCTTCCTGTCTTACTAATCTATAGCTCATTTGTTGATTGAAATAGATCACATGCCTCCCACATCAGAAGCTGAGCTGTTGCTACCTGCTCTGGGGACAACTGTGTCCTGTTCAGGAAAGCCGTTATTGGAACAAGCTGGGATGAGTTATCACATGCATTTATTGAACATTCCAGAATGAAGGATGAAATTTTTGCCCCAGTGAAGTCAGTAGGAGTTTTAAAATAAATTTCAGTGGGGTTGTGTGTTCATAGAGGCTTCCCATTTCCAAACCCCTGGACATTCAATGTCCTCATGCTATTGCTCTAGTATAAAGAAGAACTATTCAGGCCCATATGAGACAGAAAACACAGATTTAAGCTGCCCAAAAGATCATTTCTATTAATCAGAATCTCTTCAACATTTATTAGGAATTAGGTCATTTTGTAGCTTGGGAGGTTAAAATTAGTTTGTCACATCTTCCATGTAGGAGAACCTCCTGCTGGACTGCCCAGCAAAAGATTAGAATACAGAGGTCTTCAGAATGCCAAGACTTGGATTTAATACTCACAGAGTATTAACCCAGGACAGATAAAGATGTTTCCAAACTGAAGTTACGAGGATTTTTGTGCTTCATGGACTCCCAGGCATTCCTAGGATCTCATTAGAAATGTGTTAATAATTAATATAAATCACCCAAACCTGGATTAATAGACTGAACATTCCTTTCTGTCAGAAACACAAGCTATCTTTATAGTAGCAATCTTACCTGCTTAAGAAGCTATTTTGTTTCTTAATGGGGTTTAACCAATATCCGCAGGTGAAAATTTCCAAAAGGACTTGGAAGAAGGCAAAGAACCAACTGTGTAGTTGTAGTAGTTCCATACTGTGTGTAGAAATGTGAGTAAATACATCTGTATACAGCCATACATTTATGATGTACACTTCCTGTATTTAGCTTTGGAAAATGCAGAAGCACAATCTCCTCCATTCACATGTAGCATACTAAGCATCATTTGAGCAGTAGCTAACACTATCACACTAATAACAAAGCAATATTTGAAGAAAATCTGTTCACTTGATTTTCATTTCATTCCAAGGTGTATGCATATATAGTGGGTATCTCAGGATTCATCTTTCACACCTTTGCAGCCTTTACTGTTATATCAAGGAAGGATTGCAAACAGGCTGTATAATCCTCATTGCTGTGATATTATTATGCCTGTACAGAGAAAAGCTTCGGAGCACATGAAACGATGTTTTCTGGGCCCTATGGTTCCCCTGCATAGCTTTATCATTATTCCTCTCAAATATTACATTTTATGCTGCTACTTTCTGACACTGAGATTGTTATTTGGGTGAAATCAGCCCACATCCTCCTAAGGGTTAAGGAGAGGGCAAATGTGTTAGCTTAAAAGATGTGCAGTGTCAGTGCAAGCATGGAAAGCAAAGTCAGTAGGTGCAAATCACTTGTAAAGTATAAAACTCAATGCATGAGAATAGTAATGAAACATTATTTACAAAATATTAGAAATACAGATTAATTCTTTCTGTCACCTTGGTTTAAATTCTAATGAATGTACACCAAGACAAAATGGCACTTTTCCAGAAACCCATCCTGTCATGTGTTCACCCTCAAGTCTTTCACAATGATTATCTCAAGGTCCAGACTGGTGTCTGTGTCAGGCAGAGCAAGCAAAACGACAGAGACTTCCTCTATTGTTCTCTGGAAATTGCTGTGGCCTCTGCAATGTCATTTGCTCTTTCCCTTCCACTTGAACTCTCAGTTCCTTCGCCAGCACTCTGTAGCCATGTCCCATCTTCAGTAAGGGGAAGCTATGGTAATGAGGGGACAGATGGGATCTTCTTCATGAACTCTAATCTCTTTCACTTTCATTGGTGACAGGTGGTGGAATGAATTCAGTGCTAATGGGAGCTCCTGAACTACCGGGTAAAATTTAAATACCTGGCAGAGGAAAATTATCATGTGGTGAAAGTACCAGACTTTGGTTCAGGTGCTCTTCTGAAGACTTCTCTTTGATTTGTGGCATGACACTTAATCTTCTGTGCTTCATCCATAAAGTGGGGATAATATTGCCTTCTTTTCTTAGTCCAAGAGAGGGTGATGATTCACACAGGCTAGAAAGGAAAAGACATACAAAATTATAGCTTGAATTTCAAAAGGCTCATATTAATGCACTGTGCAGAGGATCTGGAGCAATATTGAATGAATTATTATTGTTTTCACGTCCTATGAGCCATCATTTCTTTTCAGCCCTTGAGCATCCCAAGTTTCTGATACAAAGTTTACTCAGAGCAAACACCTCTCAGAATTGCTTTTATTTCAGATTGAAGGAGAGAAAGGGGAATAAATGTATTAAGGAACTAATAGAAGATCAACATGAGAGAGAAGGCAGAAACCATTCTCTTTATCTCAGCCATTTTGAGTAGCTGTTTTGTCCTGTGTGGAAGCAGAGAACATGGGACTGCATTATTTAAACAGATGCAAATGAAACAGAGAATCAGGTGGCCCGCTTACACCTCCAGAACCAAGAAACCAGTATTTTAGCACAAATCTCCATCTCTCTCTGGGGCAGCACTGTATCACTCTTTCTCATAAAGTAAGAACTGTCTGCTGTTCATGTGTGAACTCCTGTCTTCTTTCCTTGTCAGCCAGGTGAGGTGGGGTCTGCAAAGGGAGGAGGTGTCATTAGGAGTGCAGGGGGGCACAGGCTGATGACCCAGACCTCCCTGCCTCTAAGATGTGTGAGTGCAAGAGAAACAGGTTTGGCAGATGGCTGCTTCCTCAGTCGTGCAACAGGGTAACTTCACAACTCCACTGGAGAGGTCCCTCGGAAGAAATAGCTTATTCCTTCATGTAGAAAGTATACTGTCTTCCCCCTTCCACCCCAGTTTCCCCAGAAATGCCCTAGTTAGTAGAATTTCTTCATCCATTTAATCCAAATATTTTTTGTCCTGTTTCCTTTCACATGAAACCTGGGATCTTATGTCTCAATGTTTTCAGATGTTGGGACTGAATGGTTTGTATGCTCTTGGATATTGAAATTACTTTTCTTTCTTTCATGATAACCCTTCCATTATCATTTGCTTTCAACTACTCTCTAAATAAAAACCTTTCACTTCAGTGCTGAGAGAACTTGCTAAATGTCATAAAATTATTTGTGAATATCTAGTGAATTTTCTTGAGGAGAAGAGAGCAGTAAGGGTCAGAAGAATGCTGATAATACATGACTCGTCTGTATAAGGCTTTTATAACAAAACTTGGAATCCAGTCAAAAATAGATTGCAGATAATACTCTTATTCCATGAAGTACAAAGTTAAAAAGGGGTTAGTGCTTTTGTAATCCAGCTTACTTGTGAAATTTAGGAGTATTATAAACTCTGAACAGTTTGTGACAGATGTGACATTTCAGTGGCCTTGGCACTTTCAGAATAAACTTTGCTAAAAGCCACAACGGCAGGTTTTATTTTGTGTCTCTTCCTTTCTGATACTGGGTGGAAATACACAGATATTTTTTTCTCTTTAGAAGTTTTGTCTCTCATCATCATTCAAGGACCTTTGAAACCTTATATGTAAGACCGAATTAACCAAGACTATAATTAGGAAAATCAAACATTGCTTATTATAAAAATGAGTCTTTTTCAGTTCATTTTCTTAGCATATGCTCTCATGCAGTGGTTATGCCTTGTGCAGAATGTGGGTGCCAGGGGAAGTGACCACAAGCTGCACAAAGAACAAGTGGTATTTTCTGTTTTGTTACATCCTTCCGTTATGTAGGTTGTGATATGATGTATTAATAAAAGGAAGATGATCTCCTACCTGTAGGTAACAGGCTTTAGCCAAGGACTATGCAGTTCAAGTCTGAGGAAGCTCTGTAGTATCACAGATGGATAGAGAAAGATGCAAAATGGCTTTTGCATAACTACATGGATAGGAGGGTGCAGATGACTGTTTTCTCTTACCGTGCCCATATTTAGCTGAGAACTCTGCATGGTGGTTGTTCCCTTCTCACCTTAGCTTCTTAACAGTCTCTATTTCATCTTTATTGCTATATTTTTGATAACAAAAAGGATTTTCCTGATCTGTGGGGAGTTTAGCTGCAACATTAGTTTATTAAAGCTAGAAAAATGTGAGTTTTTCTTCTTTTTATTAAACTTCTGTAGAATGGTTCTTGTCCTTGCTACTCTAAGTCTGTGTAGTGTCACATGCTATTTCATCTAGTAACTCTTCATCAGCCTTGTACACACCAGCTCATTTTTAACTGCAAGCAAACCTTGTATCTGCAGTGAAGAGGATCACTTCTGCATATGCTTTAGCTCAACAAGAGAGTATACAAGAGAATAAATACATCTTAAGTATATAATTTTTTTTTTTTTTTTTGGCAACAGGTTTGCTGGGAAATTGCAGCATTCTGAAGCTGGTGAGGAATTTCTCCCCATGTTCATGTTATAAAAGTGGTGCTTGGGCAAAATGCACTTACATGAGAGAGGGCTTTTTCTTTGAGTACAGGCTTTCTGGTTTCGTCAGGGTCTGGGTTACTCAGTGCTGAGTGCAACACTTCTTACTGTGATCCAAACAGATACGCTGCTAGGAAGCTTTTATGTTGCAGTGTTCAAATAACAGGTCACTTCTCATTGAATGTTTCTAGCCCTAATTTTAATTAAAAATCTACACAAGATTTTCTTTTCTATTATTTTTTCTGCTTCAGGCATTTGTTTGTTGTAAGAAAGATAGAAGATGAAGGATTTCAGATAGCCTCTCTTTTTGGAACAGCTTGTAAATCACTCTGTAAACTTACTTATGTTTAATGCTTTCTGATGGCAATAGCTTCAGCTGTGTAGACAGATTAGTTTTGTTTTCCCCCAGTTTTCCTCCTGTGGATCTCGGCACTTTGTCACTTGGTTAAGAATACTTACCAAGCTCATGAAGAGCAGGCAGGAGCTGCAGGAAAGCTGGCTGTGTATCAGCTGGTAGGCAAAGTGCTTGTATGAACATCCTTGTCCCCAGCTGCCTGGCTCAGCCAGTATTGCCTGTGTGAGGTAGACGGAGGAATGAGAACTGCAGCTCCCCTTCTCACACTATTCTTGCGTGCTGTTGTGCAGACCCACCACTGTCAGCCACTGAGGCTTAGCTCTGCAGACGGAGTGGGGAAGCTGTAGTGGAGACTTGGGTCCTGCCAGCCTGGTTGAGGAGGTGGTGAACACTTGCAGCCATCTTAAAATGTTGCTGATAAATCTGCCCATGTTCTCCAAGCAGATCTGTGAGCAACCCATGAAACAGCATTGCTGAAATAGTCTAAGAAATGAGTCTGTTCTAAGTCTGTTCTAGGAACGTAATCACACAAGATCGCTGATACGCTGCAAGGTCTGCTTCTTGACGTAGGTGTGTCTATGTGGTAGTCAGACAAAACCCCAAAATGTTATACTTTGTGAAGAACACAGCTGGCCTATCATCCAAAATGGCCATTTTAATTCATTCTAATGAATATTATGCATGAAGAAATTTTGGATATAAATGAACACATTTTATGTCCTTATAAAGTTAGTGTTACATTTGTTCTTAAAGCTTGAAAAACTTGTTTGTTTAATGTGGCATTGTTAGTTAAAAAAGCAAGCTAATAACTAATGATAGCTTTTAATGCAATAGCAAGCATCTTAGTTTTCAGGAACAGATAAAATAGTACAGATGAATGCTACCTACCTATTAATTTCTGGTTTAATATACACCAGGTTCTTGTTACCACAGTTATGTCCCCCTTCCTATTCATTTCCATTTGAAGTTGCAGTATTCCAATCCACTATGCTTGCTTGCTGTGTCATTAGCCTGGAACAGCAGGATGTACTCTGTCCCTGGGAAGGACTCTATCTGTGGTGGGTTTACACTGAAAAATGAGAGAAAATATAGCAAAGTATGGTAAGGACAGCCCGTCATATATTTCTGTACCAGAAAAAAAACCAAACAAAACACCTCTGCAAAAATCAAATGAGCCCTCTCCTTAGAGCTCACTTAGCAATTTATCAGAAAAACAAATCTTTTACATGGGAGGATTTTGGCTTTCTCATGTTTCACTGGCAGTGTTAAAGAATTACACAGGGTTTAAAACCCATGTAGGTCAGTTTAATCGACCCAGTGTCTCAAGATTTCTGTGTATCGGGTGTATTTTACTGGTACTTTCTTTAGGGTAGAACTGTATCCTAAAGAAAGGGATCAGCTTGGACAGACTGGCAAGGCTGTCATTCAAGAAGCATAAACCTTCTCCCCTGTGCAATTAGGGAGCACAGTCACTACTGACCGGCTAACCCTGCCAGTTACGCTTCATTGAGGAGTAACTTGTCAACTGTCACTTTTTAGCTTGAAAACTAGAATTCCTGAAGGCTCTTTAAGATAAGTAGCTGCTGCAAGGAGATTTGTTTCCTTCAATAAAGAACCTGCTGAAAGTCAGAGCCACGGGGTTACTGGGTCTTCGAAGGCTCTTAGGGCTCAAATCAGTCGTCAAATAGGGTACGCTTGGTCCAACAGCAGCAAGTCAAAGGTACGGTGGTGGTTCTTTGGCTCTGAGACAGTGACAGGAGGTTGGGGGATCTTCTTACTGAAATTCATTTCGTTGTTTTCTCTTTCCTTGAAGAACAGCAGGAACAAAATAAGCAGCAGCAAACACCATTCCCCCTCCTGCTTTTTGGAAGGACTCCCTTTGGCTCAGAGTCTGTGCTGCTTTAGGAGTGACAGCTCACTCCTCAGAGCTGTAGTTCTGTCTTCACTGAGCACCTCTGAAATAGTGTAGGAATTACATTACCTGTTAGCTGTAGACTTCTCTCTGACCTCTTGTCTCAAGTGGTAGCACCAGGCATCCTCTTTTGTGATTTTACCATAGAGAGGAATTTAATCTGAGTGTTTAGTATTCTTGTATTTAAATGAGATCAGTTAACATATTTGCTTCCAGCTCCCATAGAGGAGGACCATTAACACCTCATTGCTTACAATGTATCTACAAAACTCTGTGCATATCAAGTAGTATTGGAAATTGCCTCTGCTGGCAGATTAGCCACCAGGCTGTTGTTACTGATCCTGAATTCCAGTAGGCTAACGGAAGAGTTGCATGTGTAATATAGTACATGATCAACTAATGCAGCTGGCTGGATCAGCTGTATTTTGTTCTTGAAGCATGGACTTCTCTGAAGACCTGTCTGAAATAGGCCATGATTCTGGTTTCTGCACGAGGAAAGGGTTAATGCTTTAGGGGAGGGTTCGGAAGCCAGGATTGACAATAGCCTGCTAAGGAGTGAGTTTGACAGCCAGAGAAACCACAAATGCAAGCCGGTGAAACTGTAAGAGTCAATAATTGCAGGACAGTTGCCTATTTTTTAGCAATTGTCCACCAATGAATGTGAAATAAAAGTCCCCAGCACAGAGACTATTGATAAACTTTTAAGGCAGAGACTGTAGAACAACTTCTCTAACTAGTAGTGTGTCTAATGTTTATTGCATTTGATGGTAAGCTTGGAAGTTTTGTTAATAAGATGGTCAGGAATCAGTCAAACAGAGAAACTATAGCCTGGGGGGAAAAGCACCTTTTTGCTCTCTTGTATTGGTTTAAATTTTCTCCAAGTGAGTAAGTCAAGCAGAACAGGAAGTCTTGAAAGCATTTGTTCTCTTGCTCCTCTAAACTTGGCTGCTCTGCAGTGCTAAAATCCCCAGTCAGCAGCTGAAGAGGTGAGATTTAAAAACTGGATACAATTTGAATTAAATCAGCATTTCAAAACCTGAATTTCAGTGTTTGTGTGCTAGAAATGAGAGAAGCTACTTGTACCTACTTTAAAATAGCTTGATGATGTTCCCTTCCTCCTAAGTGTTGGATTTATATCGTATTGTTATTCTTCAAGGATATGGCACTTTTCACTTCCCAGGTGTTCTCTAGTACTTTCAGGGTTTTAAAAAGCTGTTGTTTTAGTTCTAACAATCCTCAGCTGCCTGGAATAAAAGAATGATTTTGGATCCTTTTAAGGAGAGAAAGAGAGAGGAGAGGGAAGTGTTTGTACCTTCGTGTTTCTTGATGCGTAGCATGTGTAGACCACTACACCTGTGTTGCTGGGTTTTCTCTGGCTTTCATGAGGAAGTGGAGATGTGCTGGGGAAGCATGTCATCATCTTCTGCGTTCCAGTTCAGATCTCTCATAATGTGCCTTGTGAAAAAGGAAAGGGAAAACTATAAAAACCTGAAAACATCCTTTAACTAAGTTGGTCTGAGTAAGGTGCAAACATGACTGCTCTATACCATGTTAGAGGTGGTTGTATTGCGTGCTGTGACATGACTCTCAGTGGCCTGGTGCAAATTGATGCATACTTTTCATTGCTTTCCTGTCTGGACTGTACTGCGTCCTGAAACAAGCAGTTCACAGGTAAAACTGCCCTGCTGCTTTATGGAGCTGTTTTACAGAATACAATACTACACTCAAAATGTTGTTGTCATCAGAATTACCTAGATTAACCTAACATCTGTGAGGAAACATAGCGAGGCTGACAGCTTGTTTGCTAATCATGAAATAGAATATTGTTAAAACTGGAGAATGGGTCGTCTTTGATTAGCTGGCTTAAATATATGCTATGAACAACATCTAATGCAACGATCAGTCATTTTGTGCTCGTCTGAGTAATTTTAGAAGTGAAATAAAATTGACTTTTATGGGAAACAATCATACAGGAGATAGCTCTATGCGTGTGGTTTAATTGTTGCTGCTTTTCTCTCTTTTTATGAGGTTTCAGAATATTATGCCTTTTTTACAACAATTCACTGGTGTGCTGGGGACCAAGGCTTTATGTACAAAGAAGAGTAACTGGATAAGAGCCAAAAAGAAAAACACGCACACTGTTAAATTTATAGCCTACATGAAATAGATAATTCTCTATTCTGCTTATTAACCTCTCCTGCAGTCTAGTTTGCATTCAGGAAATGAAGTCCCATACTAGTTAAAGGGCACTGTGTTACGCAGTGTAATAATATTAAAATACAAGATGTGTAGCTTGGTGTCAGGAAAAAACAATAAAATCCCTCAAACCCAAAGGAATAATTGACTTGTCGTAACAAACACAGCAAGCGCATGACTTGGTTTAAGGGTCTTTTCTGGCAGCTGACAGGTCATTTCCTCCTGTCATCCCTTATGGTTACTTGCACCCTCACTTAAAAAACTTATGGCCGAATATATCTTGGTACCTACATGCAGTGCAGTTCTGAGGAGTGGTAAGCCAGCACAGGGATAATGAGTGGTGGTGTTTGGATGTTTGTTGGTGGTTTTGGTTGGTTGGTTGGTCCGGCCTGTTCAGGTAGTTTTTGTTTGCTTATAAGGTTAATAATCTTATTTTCATTTTGTAACTAAATATTCTGTAGTGAGTGATATTGCCCACACATTTAATGTTTTACCAAACCTCCCTAGAATAATGTGTATTCTCAAACGTGACTGTCACGAGCCTGCTGTGATTATTTTCAAGGTAATTCTGAAAAGATTAAACTTGCTTAAAGAAAAACAAAGGAAAGGTAATGACACCTCTTCTACTTCATGACTAAAACCTGTTTGCACTTTGTATAAGAACTTCACAGTATCTTGCAAGGTGAATCAAAAAAATGATGGAGGTTTGCCAAAAGCAAACAAAATTCTTGATCACCTCATTCTGGGGCTGTGACTGTCGCTCAGGCGGCTTCCACAGTTCTGTCTAGAAACAGACAGGATTGTGGAGGGCACATGTCCAGGCAGAAAGGGAAGTAGTAATTTATACCCCAATGAAAAATACTGAGAAGTGCACAATGAAGTATTTCATAGTTTCTTGAAGAGGAAGAATTCATTATGTTTTCTTCAATACTTATTCAGATTATTCCCTTCAACTAATTATTTGCTCAGAGATGCTTTTGCATCTTCAGTGGAAGCACACGAAATATCTCCCTGGGTGGTTATATTGGTGTTTGTTTAGGGTAGATTCCTGTTTGTCTTCCAGATGTCTTCATCTCTGCTGTTCAAGGAGAAGAAATTAAGAGTTTACTCAGGGACTTTATCTTTGTCTCATCAAAGAATGCTGACTTTACGAGGTAGAGAAAGTAACACAACAATCAGAAATGCACATTTATTAAATGTAAGTATTAGTATTCATGTGGGGTTGAGAAAAGGGAGGAGCGCTTGCAGTGTTAGCAGACCAATGTCTCAAGGTTTTATGTTTCTCTCTGAACATGTTTTAATTTTCAAGGGCCCGTGGTAGAAACGTATTATGCAAAACAGGATATTGGGCAAAACTTAAGTAAGCAAAACACTACACATGTTGTAAACATTGCTTGCAAACTGTAACTGGAGTTGGAAGAAAATTGCCCCTTATATAATTGATGGAAGGAGAAAAATAAAGAATCCTAGTCTGTTTGGTTTTATTTTCGCTCTGGAGCTTAGGAAACTGACATGGCTGTATCCCCATGCTCAACTTAAACCCCATCTCTCATTTTACCAGAAGGGAAAGTGTACTTACAAGGATATTTCCAGGTTTTGTGATTAGCTGATGCCCGTTGGAGGCAATACTGGAGAGAGTTGGCATTGCACAGCCAAGTGCTCAACATGGCAGCACATGCCCAGAGCACACATCCATGCAGCAGAGCTCCTGCTGCCCCTTCCAAAGCCTGTCAGAGGGTGACTTTCCCAGAGCTTGATGATGTCTGGCCTTCCCAGAGCCTGACACCATGGGTGTCCTTCCCAGAGCCTGATGGAGGCAACAGCTGTGTTGCTTCCAGCTTCTCTGGAGCTGGAGACGTTCTCCGATTCACCCTTGACAGAGGGGGCATGGGGACATTCTGTGATTCCCCCTTGTCCCCTTCTTGACAGCAGATGTCTGAGAAGGGAAAGAGCAACCACTGCTTTAGTTCAGAATGAGCTGTCTGAAGGAATTGTGTTTATTTTTTCTTCTGTTGTGGCACATAAATGGAAAGGGGTTGGCAGCACTTATCGCAGTAGAAAGAGCAACACTAAAAATTACAAAAGAGGACTTGACAAACATGTAAAGTGGTTTTTAATTTCAGACACCCTGGAGCATGATGCATTTGAAAATTTTTAATTGAGAGCTTGAAGTTTGATAGATTTAATTGTGAAAGATAGTTGAAGTCCTGAGCCCAATGAGAACAAACAAGAATGTATAGCGTTTTAAAGCTTTCTTTTAATGTTAGAGAGCCACCCTGTGCATAAATATGCCTTGTTTGTATCATTCGTGCTGTGACCCCTCCTTCCACAAGCGACTGAGTTCATCTCTAATTTTCAAAGCCTATATTTTTGTGTCTCGGAAGCTGTAAAATCACATATTAAAAGAACATGAGTGGGGGGATTCATAAGCCTCAGGCCAGCCGCATAACCACAGGAACCACACAGGGCTTTTGTGTCTGCCAGTATGAAGGCCAATAGCGCTCTGTGTAAGTACCGTGTGTTGTCAGCTGTCAAGTTAAAACCACTCCACTATATCCTGAATAGGGTTTTAACACATTTCTTCAGGAAAAAAAAAGAGTTTGTATCATCTGTTGGTTTGGGGTTTGGGGGGGGGTTGTCCTTTCTTAGGCTCGCTTTATGAATACATTTATTTCAGTAATTCTTTCAGTTTTATTCCAAGTTTCCAGCAGACAAATTTCAAATATATATCATCATATTACTTAAATACAGGGTTGGGGGGTGTGTGTGTGTGTGCATGTTTGTCTTTTTTTATCATACTGGCATGGTGTGCTCAAACACCACTCAGTTACACCCCTGTTTACTCAAATAGGGAGATCTACAGGGATATATATAGGGAGAATTAATCAGGTCCATCTGTGAGTTAGCAAACTTGTATATTGCTCAGGTAAATTGTGTATGCTTCATTTAGAAGGGGGTTTTATTGTTAGGCACTGTTAGTGCCTGGTTGAAGCTTGGAGAGCTTAGTGCTGATGATAATTCTGCCTACATGCATGTCATATAGGAAAAAGTCTCCTTCATCCTGGTCCCTGAAGGTATATCTATTTAGAGGAACATTTTTAATTACTCTTTATTATGTTGCAAAACTTCCTTTGGGCTTTGTAGAGACAGTTACTGATAGAGAAGGAATCTTAATATGGAAGCCAGGAAAAATGATCAACTCGAGCTGAGATGAGAGTTAGAAATGCTGATGTGTAAGCAGAGTGAAAGACAGGTTTCTTCCAGTGTTAGAGACTGCTGGGCCAGTTACTGCCAATGTTACCCTGCTGCCTGCGGTATCCAGAGGGTCTCCAGGTGTTAACCCAAGTAAACACCTGCTAAAATAAAACTAAGCATTGTTAGAATAGGGTTTTTTTGCTGGCTCTTCAGTTTTCAATTGGGTATTTTCCCAGACTCGTTTGATTTGGAGCTTGGAGGTTGATTTGTTTGGGTTTTTTTTCTTCTAAGTTTTATTATCAAGTGTCTCGTCTGTTCAAAATATTGGCAGGGAGATAGTTGGAAAAATAAATACACTTATGTAACAAAGAGATAATTGGTGATAAATCATCTAAATACAAACTTTGCTCCCACTTCTCAAATACAAGCAGCTTTTTTACAGCAGAACTTCATAGTTCTACTTAACCTTACTTTGGAATAATCTAGGAGTAAAACATTGGTAATATCCTAGCATTTTCTCAATCACAATGGGATGCTGAGCTATGTAATTTTGCATGTGCATCATTTTTCTAATACATACATATGCACTCTGGGTGGGTAAAAGTTTTCTCAAATGGGTTGAAAATAACAGTCATATAATAGTAGTATCTTATTCATTTATCTGTTGTACTTTTCAGAAGATCAAAGCTTTATAATTCATTGGAAATATCTTAAGAATTGCATGGTTAAGTTAATGTAGTGGGTTTGCTCTTCCACTGAGTACAAACATCATTAGAATTGAAAGATTATTACTGAAATATGGGCTTCACAGGGTAACAAGGTTTAGGGTAGCTATTTTGCATAATATTCCTTTCAAAATGTAATTACTAAAAGTAATTTTCCTATGAATAGCTTGTATGGGGCTGGTCAAAATAACAAACTTCTTCCAAAGAAGTGGAATTGTTTCACTTTCACACATCAGCTTCTGAAGGTGGGGTACAGGTTTCTTGGGTTTGTATTTCTGTTGAAAATTCAAGACATTGGGGGGAGTGGAATATATAAGAAGGAACAAAAGGGGGGAACTAAAATAACTAATGAACTTCTTTGTATTCATGTGCCTTGCTGGGAAACTGCTCAGCTAGTTGTGGAGAATAGCCTGTTTGCTGTGGCATTATATGGTCTTACTTCCATGGAAATGACTTTGCCATTTTTATAGAGAAAAGGGTACGTATGTTTCAGTGATTAGTTAATTATTCTCTGTTGCCATCCTGCCTTTCTTACACTGTAAGTTAATTTTCTTTTAGCTGAATAGCCAATGAAAGCAAAGAAGCTATGAAAAAGTAGTGGGTGGCTGGTAACGGAAGGAAGGAGAATTTATCTTCCAGTCAGTTGCATACTGAAAAATGCAAAGTTCTCTAAAATGTTACTTAGTTTCCTGTAGCAGTTGAGCTATACTTTTTCCTTTTAATTCTGATCTAATTTTCTATACTTTCTCTAGAAGTAAGGGACTCAAGGCATTAAAGCTGGTGTTGAAGTAGTTTAAGGATTTAGGTCAGGATTACATATATATACACACCCTATATGATGTATTTTATGCCCATGAGGAAGTGATAGGTATCTTTTGGAGTTGCTGGGCTCTTGCATGAAGGAGTTGAGATTTAAAGACTTAGTACTGGTGATGCCTTGTGGGATTCCCCCCCCAAGCCCCTATTTTTCCTATATAAATGTTCCCTTTTAATCATAACAGCTCTCTCTCTCATCTCATTTTTCTGCCCTCTTCACATAGATGGCTAAAATTGCATCACCTTAATGACAATTTAGGGCCACTTTTTAAAGATGTCTGGTTAATATTCCTCTAGTAAGAGAGTTCTTTTTTCACACATTATAAATAGCCACCAAATCCTGGCCATTAGTCATTTGTTATCTACTGGTGACATTTTCTTAGAACAGTTGGCTATTTTCATGATCATACCTGCTCATCACACATTATTTCATTATTTTGACAGTTACATTGCAGCAGGAAAGATGTTTTCTTTCTCCCCATTTCTTCTCAAAGGACAGTGGCAGCTACTCAAGCAGAAAGCTGATGTTTCTGATCTCCTGGCTTTTTATCTTTGATAAACTGGCACTTGTGGTATTTGGGGACCTTGAACAGTGGTGCATTTCTGACTTCTTCTGTAGATCATTCTTGTGTGAATGATGTGAGCTAAAGACTGAACTTCCTAAGGTATGTTTGAGAAATTCAGAAAAGCGTATCTTGGATTTTTGTTATGTTTGTCATTACCAGGATTAATCATATCCACTCACACTATTTATATCTTTATGTTCCTTCAAGCAGTCAAGATCAAAGCCATTTCTAATCATTAAAAAGTAAACATACTACATCTCAAATGCATGCAGAAAGCAATGCAAATTATAAAGAAAACAAATCCTGAAAGAGCAGCACTGCAAAACTGTGCTTCCCACACATTCCTGTTTGACTGATAGTCACTTAATATTTTATTAAGTAGCAAAGTCTAATCCCCTTTGTGAGACCTCTCCCCCTGCCCCTCCTTCAGAATATATAACATTTAAATCCATCTCTCTCTGGTGAATAAATCTATTTTTAACCTGTTTTCAGTACTAATCTCACTTAACCTGGTTTTAGTATGCACTGGGCAGAAACAGTGTAATTTAAGAATTATGACATTTTTCAGTGGGAATGGGAAGGCAATAATTGATTCTTATACTTCAATAAACTATTATTGGTGAAAATATACATCACATACAAAAGAATGACACAGTAGGTGAAATACAAACTTTGCTTTTCTTACCAGACATGGCACAAAACACAAAGTGCAAGAATCATAGCAATTCGCCAGGGTTTATGTTAACTGCCTGCTTCACCTTGGAGCAATGAGTATTAGGGTATTGTTATTCCCATGGTGCTGGTGAATATTCTATTATAAATGGCTTTTCTTGCACTTCTGGATGAATGGCAGGAAGGGACCAAAGGTCTGGGCAGTCTAGGCTTTGAGGCTGCAATTGATTTGCTGTTTGCTGAATTTGCTTTATATAAATCTTAAATTCACTGTGACTGTGTTACATGGTGAAAAATATTTTAAAATTAAAATAGTTCTTTAAAAAAATTTATCAAATATATCTTCACTTTAAAAGACAATCTGGTTTCTGGCTGAAGAGGTGTATTCAGTGTAAGAGAGAATCAACCCTTACTTTTGAAGACTAAAACTAAGAGGAGAGTTACAGTGTACACTGCCTGTGCTGATGTGGTTGCATTTGTTATCCCAGCAGTTCCTTCTGAATGTTCTCCCTTTTGGTTCCAACACAAGCCAACAGAAGAGCCAGAATAACCAAAAGCTTAAATTTAGTCATTTGAAGAAAACCTTGCAGATGGCAGAGGCTTTCAGATAACCTCTCATTTGCATGCCGGGAAAGGTGTTGTCAGTGGTGTACAGTTGCTGGTATTACTTAAGCAGAACAAAGGAAACTGCAGTGTTGAAGTGTGGCTATCTTTTCTATGAAGTATTTCATGTATTTTAATTAAAACTGTCATAAAGGTAGCTGTCAAGTGGTAAAGTAGTTATATAGAAGAAATGAAATACATATAGTTAAGCAAAGTAAAAGGAGGTGGTATTTCATAACTCCAGATTTAATCAGTGCTTTTTCCCTACAACTATGCACTTGAATATGCAAGAAAATTTTGATCTGGCACTCCTTACAAGTCTGCATATACTGACTTTCACCACTTAATCCTGGGCTCTTTCACTGGAATGGATTTTCTAAAATGAATATTGAATCTCAAATCATGAACACTTTGGCCAAGCCAGTTGGCCTGGGTGGGACAGTTTTATGAGGTTTTTCTAACAAAAGAACATAAACAGTGCCATGTGCTGCTAAGCATAAGGTCTGAACTGAAGGAGGTTGTGTTTGGTTGAGCCCTGCAGCAGCTAAGGACCACAGAGCTGCTCATTCACCCCCCTGCCCTCAGCCAGAAGGCAGAGAGAAGAGCAAAAACAAGAAAAGTCAGATGTCAAGGTAAAGTCATTTTAAAAGATTAAGGAAAGATGTAAAAACCAAACTCTAAACGATTGCTGCATCGGTAATGGTCACCTCCCACAAGCAGACCACTGCCCAGCCAGTATCTGAGCAACCGCTGCAATGGAAAGAGTAATGCCAGTTGTAGTGCTGGGCAGGATGCTGTCCGATGTCACATGTGATGTTACACAGCATGGACTAGCCTATGGGTCTGCTGTGGTGGCTGTGCCACCTCCCACCTCTTGTCCATGTGTCCAATAAGTACATGTGTTTGGTTGTAAACACACCTTTGTTTGTTTACCATTTTGGTGGATAAACAAGGAACGGGTCAGGGTTTTGGAGTTTTTGCGATCAGTATTTATTTCCCTACATTAAAAAATCCATATGAAGACAAAATATTCAATTGAAACCAAGACAGTATGTGAAATAAATTAGTGAAGGAAATGCGACCTGTTTGTTTAGTCTGTTCCCATTACTGCCAGCCTCCTCGGCTTTGTCCCATATCCATGGCTGTAGGGAAGAATGATATTTGGCACTTAACTGTTTGACAGCCATATACTCGGTTACAGGTAGATGCTATTGTTCATTCAGGTTGGGGATGTTGGATGTTGCTGAATGTTGATAACCTGGGTTTGTTCTCATTTTAAAACATGCCAGAAGATGTCATGCAGATGAGCTGCACTCAACTGCCTCTGAGTCCGATTAATTGGAGTGTACTGTGTTAAAAGATTGGAATGGTTTAGATTGTACCAGTCATATCTGTAGATAAAACAAAAGCTTTCAAAGTTTCAGTTTTCAAAGGAACATTTTCTATCAGACAACAAACATTCTTTGTGATGTTGACCGTATTTTCACACACTGCAGTATTTTCAGTTTCTGATATTTTCTGTCTTTCAAAGAAAGTCAGCTCTATCAAAATCAAGCCCTTGCTTCAGTTTCTGTTTCCATTTGCTCTTTACAAATGTACAATGGATCTGAAGATTTTTTTTTTTTCATCTAAATCTTTGAACTATGAGACAATTAAATCTTCCATGGTAGGAGCAGGTAGCAGGTTACATGTATAATGGTGCTCTGTTCCCTCAAGACACTGAAAAATGAGAACTTTAAGAAGAAACCACTATAGCAAAAAAGTTTGTTATTTAGGCTTTAATAACTTTCCCATTTGGTGGAATTAAGATAAAATGAAATGACTAGGAATATCCTAATTCCTAGAGAGGAATGCATATATTGACTGAGTAACAGAAAAATTATGTACAGATCCTTCCCACTTAAGGTCTATTTGTTAGCCTCTGAATCAATGTGGTTGTAGTGCTTTAGATTTCTAATAGCTTTTTTTTACTCTCTGAAGAGATGCAGCTTTTGTACCAATGTGTTTTGATGGTTCACATCTATTAATTCAGAATAATTAAGTGAAATGTGAATCCTACATGAGCATTCAAGGTCAAACTTAGAATTCTGTGAGACATGATAGTCTTCATTTTTCAATATAAATGAAGTCATTTGAACACAAAGCCCCAGCTTTTCATCAAAACAATTGTCAGCAAGAGGGTCACAAGTCCCTGCAGTTGCTGGCAAGGAAACTTCTGGAAGTGCCAGACCAGGTTTTGGCTATGCTCTTTTACTCCAAGGCATTCCTGCTTTACAAATTTTCAGGTTTCCTTTATACTTCTTAAAGTGGCTCCTCCTTTTCTGAGGAGTCTTTTTGTAATTCACTAGTTACTCTGTAATCTGAGTTACGCTAGGAGTAAACCTATCATTTCCTCCATCACACAGGAACTCTCACATGCGCATTACATGACACACGTTTCAGGTGTTTACAAATTAAGGTAAACTTTTCACTCACTGTGGTTTTTTAAAATGATGTTTGATAGCAATTTCTTGTTGCTCATCTGAGCTACAATTTCAATTTCATGTATTGTAATGATGTATCATTGCTGTAATCAAGACGGTTTTCCCTTAACTTGATTGAAAAGTCTGTTTATTTCTATGCTGCTTTTCTTTTCTCTGTAGTTGTCTTGGGAATATTAAAAGCCTTTTGTTGTTGTTGTTGCCATTGCGAACTGTAAAAGTAAGAGTTCGCTAAACCATTTTTGCCATTTTTGGGGTGGTTTTGCATGAACAACTTGTTCACCTGCTCAAAAATTGCTGTTGCTAATTCAGTAGAATATTTTCTCAATTTCAGCACTATTATGTGCAGTACTTCATTACTTTAGGTTCTGAATTGTAGCGAGAATTTTTACACCACATAGTGAACACCAGTTACTGGCCTCAGCTTAGAGTATATATGCCTCTGTATTTCAGAGATGAGGACTTACTGTTAAAACATGTTTGACTTTACAAAGCGTGCTGCGGAAATGACAGGAACCACAGTCTTCTTTTGTCTTTTTCATTTTTCTTTTTCAATTGCAATATTAGTTTGTTTAATTTGACAAGCTCTGATGACAAAAAACTGACGCTGAAAGGCTTGAATAATAGCTCAGATGATTTTGTCCTTTTGGAAGAGAAATAGGCCAGAGACAAGCTGTCCTCTCTGGCAATCTTATTAGGAAGATTGAGAAATGAATGGAGTTATTAGAAAACCCAGTTAGAATGTATATCTGAAGAATTATGGCTGTGCCCACAGGGGTGAAAAGCAATGACTCCGTTTAGAGTTTCAGAATTATGGTTTCTAGAAATGTAGCTGAGGAGTGAAGAAGACTCCATCTTCATTGTTCATCACGTAATTGGCTGGGCTACTGTCAAGGTTCACAAGTCTCCTAATGTTGTCGTTATTAGTCTCAAAATTCCAAGACAAAGGTAAGTTTTTTGCTATGACATATAATCAAAAAGATATTACTTTTTAAAGATAAATAGTTCATTCTATTCCCTGATACGAATCTAATAAGCTAAGATCAAAAGGAAGCCTTTTTTTTTTGCTATGTTATGAGATGCTACTTCTGGAACAGAAGTCAAAGATTATTCTGTTTCTTCAGGACTGCAATTCTGCAAAACTGGACCTTATCAAAGACTATCAGTTGTTCTTATTTCATGAGTGCTTCAGAATTATTGGATTCTGATAAAAGCTCTAAGCAGCTGATGGGAAAAAATTCAGCACTGTTAGTTTTTAGAATGCTCTGACTTCCTGGTTACGTCCTCATGTCTTTGTGTGTGTACATATTATGTAAAGTTTATTGTAATTAAATGAAATAGAAAATTAGGTTAAATTAAAAGGCTTAAATAGGTGTTCAATGCCAGCAGACTTCTGAATGTTCTACAGTCTGATATCATTGTAGGGTGGGGGCTAACCATTTTTCTTTCTTTTCCTGACCTAATACTTATACGGAGCTGGTATATTTATTGGGGTTTTTTTGTGTACTGTATTTTTTAATCATTAAAGAACAGGTGGACAAACAACATACAATGAATTAGTGGGTTAAATCTGAAACCTGGCATATTCAAACAAGAAACAACATGACTTGGTGGATTTAATATGTATGATTTCATAGAATCATAGAATCATAGAATAGTTAGGGTTGGAAAGGACCTTAAGATCATCAAGTTCCAGCCCCCCTGTCATGGGCAGGGACACCTCACACTAAGCCATCTCACCCAAGGCTTCATCCAACATGGCCTTGAACACTGCCAGGGACGGAGCATTCACAACCTCCCTAGGCAACCCATTTCAGTGCCTCACCACCCTAACAGGAAAGAATTTCCTTCTTATATCCAACCTAAACTTCCCCTGTTTAAGTTTTAACCCGTTACCCCATCTCCTGTCCGTACAGTCCCTAATGAAGAGTCCCTCCCCAGCATCCCTATAGGTTGTTCAGCTTTAATACATATCATTTATTTTTATGGTGTTATTGAAATTGTAGTTACTTTTCCTAAGGGTTTCCTGATAAAAAAAAGTTAGTGTTTCACTCAGGTGGTAGTGACCAGTGTTTAACCAGTACCTTCACACCAAAGCACCACAGAGGATGTCTATTCATCAGCATTCTGAGGTGAAGCAGCAAAAGGGTAGAGTGAGATGGAGGAAAGGCTGGCACAGGGCTACCATCTCCTGTGCAGGCCACTGTTGGCTACTTTCTCTGTCAAGAAAACAAATTCTGGACAGGGAACTGGTCCATGGATCACAGACTGGTCATTTCTGCCTTAGGGCTCAGCTGCAACTGCAACCATGTTTGCAAGCTAATTCCACCCTGGTGATTTCCTTATGGATCTGCTGCTGTAAAATATTAATGTAACAATAATGCAGTTATTGTTAACTAACTGTGTAGTTAACAATAGTTTGATAAAAGTTTTGGCTGAATTATCTGGTAGGCATGCCATTTTCTGACAGTGGGTTTGTGCAACTACATCCTGAGGAGCACTTCCATTTGGGATACTGTCAAGTCAATTGAATGGATCTCTGGGTTGTACTGATTGCTCTTGATCCATGTTCTCAGTTTATTTTACTTCTGGGACTAAAGACAAGAGTCTCTTTTCCCACTCAGAATATGTCGGTTCAGTGCCTTTGAAAGAGGTGACTTGAACATTAAAGTTCTTTTTGGTTTGTCAGGGCCAGTTTGAATAGGTCACAGTAAGAGTCATGCTCAGCAAAACCCCATTCTACTACAAGAGGGTGGTGGTGGTATACAGGCCCTTGTGACTGATTTAAAAACTGACAATTTTAATTCCTGTATTAGGTATTTCCTTCTTCCTCATGCTCTGGATTCCATTCTCATGGCTTTCCCTTTCATAACAGTGAGTACAGTGGGCGAACAGTGATAGAGAATCCAGGTCCATGTTTCATCCATTATCCTGGAGGACCCATAAGGTGTTGTAATTCCTTCCTAGCCTGGGGCATCTGCCCTTGTTCTGTTTTTCTGAAGGTGTCTGCAGCAATCTCTGCACTGCTGCTATCCACCAAGTACCCCCCGATTTGACTGGTTTCTGCTTGGTTTCTGACATTTCTTAGGTGGAACTTAAACTTCTGCTCCATGTAGTGCTTACCACACTGCTGTTGCTGCAGTTCTTTGAGGCAGTCTCCTCTGATTAAGACATCATATAATCATTAATTAATTAAGACATCATATAATGGTGCATTTTCACATTCTGAGGAAGTGAGACCTCCTGTGGGTTTGTGGTATTCATGGGAGGGAGCTGAGTCCCCTTCCAGCCCCAGGGCTATAATCCCAGGCTGAGATGTCGCAAACTAACCAGGCTAAATCCCTTCCTTCAGCAGGGGTAAAAGGAGATCCCAGCCTGTCCTGTTCTGTCCTGGCTAACGATGGGACAAGAAACAGGCTGCCTGCAGAAGCGGTTGTGTCACCATCTCTGGAGGTATTTAAAAGATGTTCTAAGGGACATGGTTAATATGTTGACTTGCCAGTTAATGGTGGACTCCATGTTCTTAAGGGTCTTTTCCAACCTAAATGGTTCCATGATTCTCGGGGAGCTGTGGGGATCCTGTCCAATGCCCATATCCTCTCTGAACTCCCAAACTCTTCCCCTCAACACATCTCCAATCTGGGGGAACGTTGCTCACCCAAGAGCAACTCAGGGTGCCATGAGACCCAGGTACCCCCTGTTTTCAGCACATGGGAGGTCCCCCAATATAATGTGCTACCTACAGGGAGTTTTGGGGACCCCTCCCCAACCTCCAAATGTTTCTTGAACCCCCAAATCCCTCCAAACCCCCAAATCCCTCCCATTTATGGTAACAGGGCTACCTAGGGCATCCAGTGAGATTCAGCCGCTCTGGGATTGATGGACCCTGCATTTTCAGGAGAGGGGGAGTCCCCCAAATAAATGAGACACCCCGAGGAGTTTTGGGGACCAGCCTGAACCCCCAAAATCCCCCCAAACCCAAAGCCTGCAGCTCCAAAGCCACCCCAGCTCAGCGCAGTAGCACAGACCCACTAAAAAAGGGGTGTCCCTAAAAGTGCATTCCCCCCAGCACCTGCCCTGGGGGTCCCCCAAGATGCTCTGGGACCCTAAATCCACTGGAGTGATCCCAACATTGCTTTATGCTCAGTAATGAATTCAGGGGGCCAGAGAGGGTGGATCCCCCAAATGGGGCACCCCAATAAAGGGGCACCCCAAAACCACAATGGCCCACCAAAAGGGCCCTGGAGGCACCCAGAGCAATTGTGGTGTCCCCCAAAATCCTGGGGTACCCTGAATCTCCCTGAAGCACCACAAGAGCAGTCAGGACCCCCAAATGGGGGTCTTGGGACAGTCCAAAAGTCACCTGCACCCCTTCAATGGAGCTGGTGCAGGGCCTGGAGCACAAGGATGAGGAATGGTTGAGGACCTGGGGGTTCAGTCTGGAGAAGAGAAGGCTCAGAGGGGACCTTACTGCTCTCTACAACTGCCTGACAGGAGGATGGAGCCAGGAGGGGCCTGGTCTCTGCTCCCAAGGCACAAGGGATGGGACAAGAGGAAATGGCCTCAAGCTGCCCCAGGGGAGGTTTAGATGGAGCTGAGGAACAATTCCTTCCCCAAAGGGTGCTCAGGCATTGGAACAGGCCACCCAGGGCAGTGCTGGAGTCACCGTCCCTGCAAGTGTTGATACAGCGTGTAGACGAGGCCCTCAGTGCCATGGGTTTGTGGTGGCCTTGACAGTGCTGAGAGAACAGTTGGACTGGATGAGCTTAAAGATCATTTCCAACCTGGTTGATTCTATGATTCTGTGATCTGTATGGTGTAGTTTTATGATCTGGCTTGTCTGTAGGTTTAGCTTTCAGTATTGCATTTCATTAGTTTTCTGTGATCTCTGCATTAAATGACTGTGCTGTAAATGAGGGTGATGTCATGCACCTATCATGACAGTTAGGTGCCTGAGTGTTGGTATGAGCTTCTGTTGAAGCAGTATAAAAAAAGGTGTAGGGCATGAGGCAGGAACAGGTGACTGTAAAAATACATAAGCTTTAGTACATTTGGGGCCTGCATTCTTCCTGTTCAGAAAGGGTCAAGTATCTTGCTTAATACTATGTCACTTTTTTATCTTTGGCACCTTATGTAAAAGACTTTTTTTCAGTTTCTGTTTAACCACAGCATATTTTTTTTCTTCTGCTCTGTTTCTGATGTCACATACAAGGCATGTTATTACAGATCGACGTCATAATTAATGGGTAAATGATAAAGTTGCATTTTATTTTGAGCGCATAGGGCCTGAATTAGAGAATTTGTCAAGCATGCTAACATCTTTTCCATTTTCAATTATGATTTTGTTGATTACTAAAAAAATACATTATTGAGGCCAGCAATAGAAACTGTTACAGTTCATGATAAGCTCCATAGTTAGTCTGTCTGCATCACTAGATTCTGAAGTGCATTGGCAGTTCTATACTCTGCTTATTATTTTTTTATGACCAGCTTAACTGTTGTTGCTAACCTAACTGCAATTTCCTTTGTACAAGGTAGGGATGCTTATACTATCAGAAAAATATTTTCATGTTTAATATATTTAAAATTTAATTTTCTATTTATTTGAGTTTATTTTGTTTCATACTTTCAGTTTCAGTTCTGTTTTGTATTTAGTTCTGGATAAATATAAAGGACAGCAGAAGATAGCTGTCCCAAGACAAATGATCTCATGGACAAAGTAAAGCATTTTGAACGGTGTATTGCTGCAATAAGGAAGTGAAGGACAACTTCATACTAACTCTGATGTGTAAGTATCCTGCGGCTTGTTTTGAGATTTTGCATAGGTTCTAGTAACAAGATTTATGGAATTCACACAACTGCTGTTGAATATCTTGGTTTAGAAGGGCAGAATGGCAATTAAACTTAGACGATTGTTGATTATAATAGAGAGTTAAGTTGTTATAGCAACTGGAGCTCTCATCTCACCACTGAGCACAGAAAAGCACATACTAAACAAAAAAAAAGGGAAAAAAGACTGATCTTTTCCTTTCTCCCCATAGTCTGCAATCATAATTATCATAATTGATATTCAGAATCTTTCCTTCTGTGGCTTTTAGTTCCTTAAACATTACTGTGCAAATACAATTAATTCTGCAATCCTCAGACTTACTTCACTGTATTATTTCTTGTTTTGTTAATACTGGATTTCAGTGTTCTGTATCATTTTAACCATTTAAATAAAAATATGTAATTCTTTCAGTCCTTTTACAATTTATAGGGAGATGAGGTTTTTGTTAGTTTTCATTCCTTTTCAAGCGTTAAGGAGATGTAATGCTGCACTCTGTCATACTGTTGTTAAAGCTTGCTATATTCTGCTGATTATAAACCATAACAGGGCAAGCAGTCAAAAGCAGTTAATGGAAAAATTGAGGCAGGAGCAATTCCTCTGTAGTCAATGTATTGGATTACATTAAAAGGTATTAAAAATGCAAGTCCAAGACTTTCATTCCAATTTATACCAGGTGATTATTTGGACTGGTTAAATTGATGTTTTTCATCAATTCATGGGTGTCTTGGGGAGTTTTCAGAGAAGATCTTAGCTGGCAATGTTCTCTGTGTGTGGCATGACTGAAAGTTAGGAAATCTTGAATATATTTCCTGTTGTGCCCCTGATCTGAGACACGAGCTATGTTACGGATGAGGAAGAGCCATGGTTTGCTACCTGTGGAAACCTTGCATTTTGCAACATGTGAAATAAGCCACAAGTTTTTAGTAACATTTTCCTAGAGTGATTTCTGAATTGCTCCCTTCCTTGAATTAATGATGCTATAGAATAGGAGTATTTGCCCTCTAAGTTTGTCATCAGAAGATGTGAATCCTGGAGACTTACCAGCCACAGGGAATTGTATTTGGACTTCTGCCTTCATTTGGTTAAAAGCACGAGTATTCTGTGCTTTGTTTTACAGTGTTGTTTTAAACTTAGAGGTCAAGGGAAGTTAGTTTTAGGTGAATGAAATTAAGAGTACTCAAGAGTTTCAATTTTCTTAATAACTCTCAATTATTTGTTTTGAATATATTTACCATTTCTAAAGAGAACAATTTTAGGTTAGAGCTATTGAGAATTGAAATGTCAACTAATAGTTTTAATTACTTGCTCATGATCCTTTCAAAGGTAGTTTGAAAGAAAATGAACACATGCTCTCCATTAAAACAGATGAGATTTAAATGTATCAAATAATGCCTACTTTCAAGGTTTAGAAATTTAATTTAGGTGAAGTGGTGAATGGACTGTTTTATAGAACCAGGTCTAGCAAAGTTGGGGTGTGCCATTAGCATACCTAGCAGCAGAAGAGTAGTTAAGCCTGATCATTAGAAATCCTTCTCATCAGAGTTTGCTATTCAGCTGTAGAAATTTGCTCCAGGCTAAAAATTAGAATCAGCAATGCCCAAAATGCGAGGGTTTAAATTGCTTTTAGGATATACACAAAACAACTACATCAGTAGTTCTCTTTTAGCTCAATATTTGATGTACTACAAACTAAGTGCTCTGAAAGTTGATTGAGAATGCTTATGGTCACTAGGCTAGAGCCTGTTTTCCTATCTGCTAGAACCTATTTTTCTGTCTGCTCCACGTTTATTTCAAGGTCTTTTATGGAGCCTTTAAATCACATCTGTACAAAGTTGAAGTATTTTATTTCCCCAGATTTAGCTTTGTGGTTTCCATTTTTAATAATTTTAATTTTCTTGAAGTATGATATTCAAGGCCATCTGCTTCCTTCCCTGCTTTTTTTAAGAGAACTTTTCTGGTTTGGGCAGCTTGCCTTCAGCTGACCACGGGGTGAAATAATAGAATTGTCCTGATTTGACTGGCTCCCCAAGCCAAATCCCTCTGTAATGCAGGTGCAGCTTTGTTCAGCTTTGTGTCTGTAGCCATAATACTGTTTTGTAAAGAATCTTTCCAAAACACAATATTGTCTAATCTCAGAGATGGGAATGAAGCAAGGAAAGATTTAGAGCTGTAAGAGTATGTAAGAAAACAATTTCTGTCTTTCAGAGGGTTTTGATGTTTTGCAGTGAGAGTGATTGGTTGGAACCCAAAAATTCCCTGGGCAAGAAAGTTCCACACTGGCTACAGCAGTGCTGCAGACCTGGGAAATGCAGGTTTTGGGCAGGCTGCCACTTTTGCTGCTAGTGAGCCAAGGTTATAACTGTGCAGGGAGCTGTGTAGGTCTCAGTAGCTTCTAAGCCAAGAGAATCCCTTATTCCTTGAGCATGGATCCCTGTGTCACTTATCATACAGACTATTGCCTCATTCTGTGTTTTTTAAGAGCTATAGGTTTTATGTACCACAAAGCTCTGTTTTCAGCACATACCTTAATCTCAGTTTCTGATTGCATCAGAGGTTATAAACCAAACATTTAAATGCAGTACAGTGAGAGGCAGGGTCAACGTAAATGACACCTACTTTGCCTTGGAAGTACAGATGAGCCAGGACACTTTGTGATGGCCACCTATAGAAATGGGATTTCACCTCTGCTTTTCTTTTGGAAACTTCAGTAGACACTTGTACAAACTGCCTCTGAAATAAATGAGGTTCCACATAACGTAGAATCTGCCTACTCACCATCTTTCTAGTACTGGGAGTTAAATATCTAGATCTTGCAGATGCAGCTTTCTTGATAAGTTACAAGTAATTATTTTAATTAATCTCATTTAGTCACACAGCTGACAACACAATAGCTGTCAACATATGTACCATATTACAGGTAGCATCCACACTTAATACCACAGTTTTTTCCCTTTGGAGTTCTAGATCTGCATTCATTGTGCTGTTACTTCAGTGCTATCTGCACCAGCTTCTGTTGCACTACGTTCCAAACCTCATCAAGTAGTAGTAATCAGATAAAGCATTTTAAAATGTTATTTGTAGTCTTTGTCCATGAATGTGATTATGCACACATTTATCATTAATGCTGTGATACGCTTTCAGTCTTCAAGACAATACCTGTAATACTTGGAATTTCATATGGTCAAACCTTTCCAGTTGAATGGCCAGATGTGCTGTTCTCACTCTTTGTCATTCGGAAGGCCCAATTTTGGTGGGCTAACAGAGATGTGTAATTCTCACCTAGTTCTAATCTGAGAGTTCAGATACTTTCAAAGCCACTTTCAGTGAGGCAGTGCAAGTAAGAGCTGTACTTGGTATTTCGCCTAACTGCTTTATTAACACTTTATCAGGCACTTCAGCAACCTTATCAACACCGAGACATACATGTGGATGTCCTTAGTTCTTTCACTGTGATCAGCAAAAATGTGGAAGATTCTGTTTTACAAAGGAGAGCACAAGTAGCTAGCTATGTAGGATAGAAATGGTAAGCTCCTTTCTTGCTAATGCTTTGATAAACTAAATAAAATGTGTTACATTGTGCTTTTAGAGTGATTTCAATTTAGAAAAAACTCTCAGTAGTTTTCACAATTATCCACATGATCTGAGTCTACAATTACTCCCTAAAGCTTAGAAGGTGTCTGGGACCATGTTTTCCACAAAAGCAAATCCTGAAGAAGGTATTCATCTCCAGCTTGAACAAGATTCTTGATTTGTGAAAGTAGCTTTGAGTGTTTCAGCCCAGCTCATTAGTTGCAGAAATGCTGCATTGTGTACACTACATGGTTTCTTAGCTGATCTAAAATAATGGTTGGTTGTTTTCTTGGGTTTGAGATGAGTCAAAGTCAATCCCATGCATTTTCCTGTCTATTCCAGATGAGAAAATCAATCCTAAAATAAAAATTTCCTTGGTGTTTGAAGGGATAGTCCACTCTCAACCCCCAGGTATACTCCTATGCCTTTGGGCAATATGCGTTCTTAAATAAGTTACTGAAGGCAGAGGTCGCAATTTCTTGTTATTCCTTTTTAATTTGCAGTTAACACCGAGAAAACAATCCTGGGAGAACTAGCTATTACATTTGTTTTGTTTTCTAGAATAAGTTAACTTGTGTTCCTGTAAAGGTTTTGATTGAAATCAGTGCAGCCACTTTCAAACCCTAAACATTGATGTCTGTGAAAACAGAGCATGTATTAGGAATGTTTTGCAGGGCTACAAAAGCTTATATAAAGGGAAGAGAGAGAATAATTAACCATAGCTTGTCCTGTTGAAGACATTGAGACCAAAGGAATGGAATTGGTTTGGTATTTTTAAATCGATTTGCTATTTTGAAAACTGTAAGCATGTAAACAAGAAATCTGAAGAATGTTCAGTAGAGTTTTATTAAGTTATTATTTTGAAATAATGTTAATTGAGTAAACAAAGCTGGTCAACTAGAGCATTATTTTATTCTGAAACACTAAAATCTGGACAGAACGGATGTACTTTATGTTTGAGTATTTGAGGAGATATGCCAGTTAACTATGCTTTCTTCTGTGTAGTTAACCAGAATAATTAGCCTCTAGGAGGCAAATTCTGAGAAATATATATTTTTAGCATACTTTATAAAATAGGGTTACTGGCTAATTGTTTTATCTTTCCAGTCAGAACATAATACTCTTTAGTCATTTAGGTACAACATTTTAGATACAGTCTTCTTTCTGATCAAGCAAAAAATTGATGCAAATCCACCAAAATTAATACCTGCCTTCCCACCAGACAGCCACCTTTTGATATCATCTGGAAGAGCAGCTCCCCCTATTTTGCATCCTGAGGAGCTGCACTAGCCTGATCCTAATCTCCCTTTGCTGAATAGGAGACTTTCAAATCTGCCAGCTGGGATTTAGATACCTGAATTGATAGCTGTCAACTATATATACTTGTCTTATGTGAAGGGCAGTCTGCTTTAAAGTTTCTGTATGTCTCATTGCAGGAAATGCAAATCCTGCTGTAATGTTAGCAAGAACAAATGAAGAAGGAGGAAAGTGCTTCTGGCATCATGTTTTCCAGCAGGCACAAGTTAAAGGCAAGTATTTTGCTATCTTCCATGCTTGTAACTTCCATGCTTGTAACAGATGGAGTATTCATTAGGGAAGTGTGGCCTCTTGGAATCTTGCAGAGGGCTTTTGCCTTTTCCTTTATAATACTTTTCAATTTAGAGTTGGTTAAATGTGACCGTTATTTACTTTTGTGCAGACTTTGCTTTTCTTTTTCTTCTGTATATTCATGAATTTCTCTTCTCTTGCCACCTTGATGTTATACATTGTTCTTTATAACAATGGAGACCTTTCAAATACTGTCTAATTTTTTTGTCCTCTTGAGGAAAAAATATCCTATGAAGTCTTCAGTAAAAACAGAGTAGATACATAAAGTCTCTCTGATTTTCATGCATTTTAATCATTCCAAATGTCTCAAGCATTTTATTTGAAAAAAAAAAAACTTTGTGGGATTTTTTGGTAAGGCTAGGACAGTAATATTGTCACAGGAGGAAGTGAGGGTCTGATACATTCAATAGTGCTAAATGTCAGGCAGTTATGTTGTTTTTTATATTTTACTGTAACCTGTATAGTGTTCCCAGCATGCAAAGAAATCACAACCTTTCCCATTAAATGCCATTAAATACCATTATATTTAAAATAAATGTCATTGATTGTAAATGAACATTAGAGAATCTCTTTGATGGGATATAATTTACACTGTTTTGAGTTGGAATCTGAAACTAGCACAAATCGTGAACTAATTACGCATCAGGCAGATTTATGGCATGGATTTTTCTTCATTACCAATCATTTTGAAAATTATTTTAAAAGTATTTGTCACATTAGGGGCCTGATCCTGCAGAGGCTTGCATGCAGAAATAGTAGCTCATACAACTAGATCTAAAATCAGATAGTTGGTACAAATGGAAAGCTGACCATGACTTCTTTACCAAGCTGAGTGCTCCAGTCTCAGGCAACCTACTTGAAATAGGCTGTAACTTCTCCATTTTATGTTTGTTCTGATTATGAACAGGTAATGAAATAGTCTTTGGCAAAGCCTAGCACCTAAGCCATAGAACCTGAAATCATAACTGCTTCTTGACTGTTTAATTGTTCACCCCTCAGTAGGCCAGAACCATTTAAGCATCTGGTTAAAACATTATTTCCTTTAAAATGTACTTAAGCATGTGTGTAACCACTTGCCGAGTAGAGAGGTAGATGGACTGTTACATCTAGGTCTCTCTGACCTTGGTACTGTGTCACAGAAGTGTCATAAAATTGGCAGGCAGTTAAAGTGAAACAGTTCAAGCAATACAAAAGAAGACTCTAAAACCTTATCTTGCTGTATTGGTCCTGCTTTCCAGTCTTGCTGCATTGTGGATAAGCAATGGTATCATTAGCTAGGGTACTGAGTCAGCCAAGTATAGTATTTCCAACAAGGGGTTAGGAATAAAGGAGAACATTAAAATTTAAGAATCAAGTATTAGAGTATTACAGTTTGATTCAGTCATGCTTGGCTTATTTTATGCACCAAGAAAATGATTGCAAGTGAGATATCAAGACAATTTTCTTTATCACATTTAATTATTGCTTGATTAATATTTGATGCAGGGTTTGCAGAAAGAGATTTCTTTTTTTTTTTTTTTTTTAAGGCAGAAGAACCTACTTTTGGATAATATAGGTGTTCTATCTCTTACCAATCAATAAAATATAATCCTTCTCGTTAGTGGGTGATTCTGCACTTTATTGTATCAGTGACAGTCTTTATCCTATACATCTACTATCTACATTGACCAGAGCAGAAATTACTGCTTGTACCCTGCAATTTATAATCCACTCTACCCAGCTTCTCATCAATTATATTTGCTGCAAAATGTAGTGCCACTGATAGGTATTTTATCTTAGTGCTGCATTCCCACTGCCTGCGGACTGTTGCTTTGAAGAGTCTTAAAAGCATTGCTATTTAATACTACTAGCCAGTGCATCTGCTCTAAAATTTGTTCCAAGTTACTCGGATTCTGTTTTTAACAATACACTTTCATACATAGATAGTAAACACATTTTGTTCTGTACCAATTTATTCTAAAGTGAACCGTTCCTGAATTCTTAGTGAGACTATGTTAAAATGTAGAATTCTGTGAAAAAATTGCTCACAATGTGAAAAGATAGTATTTTTCCTTTAAATTACTGTAATAGAGTTTTATTTAATTAAAATGTAAGCTAAATGCTGTGTGCTTTAAAGAGGACATTGTGACCATTTTTCTATTAGTGTGTTTCTGGCAGAAAGGTTTCTTTCTAAATCCTTACTCGGTGAGAAGTTCTCACAGACTAAATGAAAGTACACCAATGGATGATCACGACCCATGTAATAATCATCTCATAACCCCATTTTCACAGGCAAAGCTCCCCTAAAAGGTGCAATGAATTATTCATGTATGTGGTGATCTATAAATGTGTTAAAGCCAATGTAAAAGTACACTTGTATGTCTTAAATAAGTTTCCTTAAAATAAAAATTTAAACATGGACAGTAAGTGAACTCATTCAAATTTACACACTCTTGAGGTTTGTGTGTGTTCTGGAAGATTTTATATTTGGCTGTTAAGTATTGGTTAAAGTGCAGTGTATATATGATGCCATCTGGTCTGGTTCTGTGTTCCTCTCATAATGGCTGTATTGTGGACTGTATGGCTGTGTGGGTCGTGAGGTTCTACAGACTGATAAATCCCACGTTCTTGTATCTATACACCTTTTGGTAAGTGAAACCTTTGGCACCTTTTGCATCTCAAGATCTTGATTATGTGGTTTTGAGGGTTTGGTTTGGTTTTTTTCCATATGCTTGCCAGAGCTTTTTGTATTCTGGCAGCTGTCTTCTGTTTGTATATTGTTGGTTATGCTTCGGATAGGAAGATGAATTTATTCAGGGTTGCAGATTACATTTGGCATATGGCAGAAACATCACAGATTGTTACCACATTTAGGTCTGCTAAAGCATCTAGAAATCATTTTGGGTATTGACCAAGACAGGTGAAGTGGTGTCAGGAAGATAACTTTTTCTATCTAAGGATGTATCTGCTATTATAATTTCTTAACCAATCTGTTTTCTGACTTACATGACTTTGGTAATGGCATAAACGAAAATGAAAGAAATCTTTAGAAGAGATGAGTTTTGAACACTGGGTAGCTATTCTCTTGATTATGTAGGTCAGTCCTTTTTGTAGATGCAGCATGAGATGTAGCTCCATTTATCCCTACACAGCGCATGATATTTTATGTATTTTATCTTTCAGGTATCATTATCTTACCAGATATGAACTGTAATGTATTGCTGGCTTTGACTAGGTTTTCTTGAAGTATAGTAACCAAATCTGGGATCAGCAAAAACTTGGATGGATTTCAAATATCGGTATCATTAAAAGAAGTTAGGTAAGAATAATGCATAATGGGAGAGGGGTAGGGACAGGAATGGTAAGACCAATAATTTAAGTGTGGAAGAGACTGCTCAAAGAGCATGCAGTTTGAAATCTAGAACCATGAGCCAAAGTGTGAAGAAGAAATCTGTATATTTTTTAAGCAGAAATTAATAACGTGGTGGTGTAATAGCAAAGAAATAATCTTTATGTTAAAACCTGATACGAAAACATAGCAAACTGCAGGTCTCTATCGGTGTAAATAGCACTGAGATTGTACTATTCCTGCAGTCTGTCAGCTTTTGTGACTTTGTTAATTACCAGTCAAAGAGGTGCAGGGAATGCCTGAGTGAACATACAACAAATAACAATTGTACTGAGTATCAAGTTCTGTCTTGGTAGGAACCATGTTTATTTTTTGTCTAGGGAAACATCTGTGCAACCCTCTCTATACTTTCCTGTTCTATCCAGCAGTAGCTGTTGTACTAGCAGCAGCAAGAGCAGAAGTAAGCAGGACATGAAAACTCCAGCTTTAGATTTAGTCTTTTTTTATGACAACTTTGGGGTGTTGTATTGCTTTCTGTGAATCAAGTGAATTACTTTTATGTGTGGTCATTTTTGGGAAGATGAATCCTGAGTAAATGTGTGTGCAAATAATTTCAAGCAGCAGAAAATTTTCACCATGAAAAAGTTGAACCACAGTAGTGATTATTAGGGTCATACACACATCAGTTCTATGTTAATACTCTGTCCTGCTCCTTTCTTTGTGAGCAACCAGTAGGTGGTAAGTAATCTCTTTTTAAGCTATCTTCCCCTCAATATGTCAGAGGAATTATTTGAAATAATTATGAAAGAGACATAGAATATAAATGTCAGACTAGATGTAGATGGGAAAATATTACTACAGAGGAATTTTGCAATATGTTGGAAATGTCATTTACGGTTCTGTTTTAATGAATGGCTAATTAGTTGGCTGAACATCGGCTCACTTCTTAATGGAATCTTAGTGGATTAACTACATGCCTCATTCATATTATCCTACAGAAAATTTCTGTCTTCTTATAATGAATAATCTTTTTGCAGGATGCCAGTATGAAAAAGGACAGGCTCTTCTAATGTAGAGATTTTGTGCTTTTGTTCACTCTTAAATGAGCATGGATTCTGATTTAAAATACTTAAATACCTATTTTGGTGCTCTTCATATACTTCTTTCTGCAGAAACAAGCCATGTTGCTTTGGATACTAATCCTAACACCTGCATTTTCTGCATTGTTCATATTTTGTGTTTTTTTGTTTGGTCATTTTTTTTTTAATAATTATATATTTTGACATTTATTTCATTGGTTTGCATGGTCTTATTAGTTTGTCTCTTGACATCACTTAGGAGATTCCACTTGCAGAGGTCCTAGTTCCTTTGTTGAAATGGCCACTCCTGTGACACATAGCTGTGTTTGCCAGATGTCTCACCCAGGATCCAGGGCTCCATTATTTACTAATGTGGTAGGTGAAGGCAAGAACATGCCATTCTGCTTAGCCACTTGTATTGTATCCAGAAAACTGTGATTTTTCTAATGCTCACACATACTGTTCGGACAAAACTGTTGGCTTATGGCAGTCAAACCTTTTAGTCTTGTTTCATATCCCTGCTATCAACTGACAAATTGCATTCCTGAACTTTCATGTTCATCTGGTATATGGCTTATATGGCTTATGGCTGGTATATATGCAGATACATACTTTACAGTTGTCCATGTTCAGATAGAAAAGAGTAGGAGTGTTACATAAAATTAAGTACTTCTTGCCTTAAAAATCTCCCAACATAAATGCCTAAGATTGTCTCTAGATTTAAATGTTGATTTCAAAGTCTTTGTATTTTAAATCCTATAAAACTTTAAAAATCTTAGGATACCGATTTTTGACTCCCCCTAAAAATGAACATTGAAGACCCAGGTCACCTCTTTGCTTTTCCTTATATATGAACATGTTCCTGTGGGAAATTTGTTTATTTCCATAAAAGCTCTTAACATGCAAACTATAGTACTTTTTGCCTTTCTTAGTGTATATTGCATCTTTGTTACAGATAATATTTTACACTTACTGTTATGTGTTTTCCAAAACCTGTTTCTAATTGGGCAGATGGCTGTCAAGGCATATTTAAAAAAAAAAAAAATAATAAAATCTGTTTAACATTTAGCTCTGCTGTTTGCCCTAAAGCTGTAATTACTTAGGTATTTTTTTCATGTCACCAGCTTATAAACTCCTGCCATTAGGTTATAGCTTACAGAAAACCCTCTTGTCTGAGGCACTATGCTTCTTGCTTATGTTACATTCACATTTGTGTGTTGCTAGGATGAACAGGTACATTTCTAAAACAGAAGAATGTATGATATACGGTATGAATAAAGACAACTTACCATTGTTATGTCTTTTCATTGAACCAGGAATTAACCTACTTCCTGAAGTCTTTCTTGACATATCAGAATCTAGTTATTAAAAGAGAGAAGAATAAATACCTCAATTTTTCGTGTGGCTATTTCAGAGAATTCTGGTACAGTTGTGAGTAAAAAAAGTAAGTATCAATATTATGTGTCTGTGTTAATATGAATAAACCTATGTCTGTTAGTTTTACTTGAAAAAAAAACAAACAAGACCAAAATTAAACCCAAATCTTCTAATTTTCAAAATCAGCACTGGACAAATCATCTGCTTGCTACATTATACCCTTTAGTAGCATTATGTGCTTAGAAAAAACAAAGTTTCAGCTAAAATAACTTGGATTTATAACGGGTTTTCATTTTATTTTGTTTACAATGTAGCAAAGCGTTACTTGCAGTGAAATTTGGTATCTCAGCTGAGCTATTATATTCAATTGTAATTAGAATAAGCTGTCAGCACGAATTACTGTACATTGGTTTTAGAGACCTGTTTGGGTACAGCCATTTCTTACCAAAGCAGAAACAGCAATTCACTATCTAACTTTGTACATTCACAAAATACACTTAGTGTAAAATTAATTAGGTCATTAGAAACCTATTATCTTGCCTCAAAGGAACTGATTTTAGAAGTAAGCGTGTTTTTTGTAAAAGATGGCATCTCTGCATTCAAACCTAGTTGTGTGATTCATTCTTGAGGTTTTATTCTTGCTTTTCTTTCTTCATCAAACTAGAGAGGAATATAAACAGGTTTTAAGTAATTCTCAGTATTGTGGTGTATGCTAAGGAATTAAAACTAACTTTAAAGGCTATCATTCAATGGCATTACTCTTATAGTATCCAGTAACTTACATTCCCAAGATGATCTGGAACTTGATCCTCTCCTATAGTGGCCACATGAAGCCCAGAAGATTCTGGTATTTGAAAAAACTGTCTTGATATCTGAGGGAAACAAACCACACTTCTGTGAAAAAGGAAGGCTGTGTTATGCAGCTGAGGAAGGAACAGTTTGCCTGTTCAAAAGGTAGAGACCTTCCAAGCTGCTTAAGCAATTTGGGCTCCTTGGTTTCATCTATTTTGATAGGACCAAATGCTCTCATATGGGGACGTGTTAAAGCCTGGACTAACAATCTGAGCTAAATGTCTTGAGTGAATGCCGAGTTTAATTCACAGACGAACAGCTGTGGTTTAGAATGCACTTCCTTTTTTTTTTCTTTTTGAATAATTGTCAAGGGCAGCTGTTCTTTTCTCTTCTTTAGCTATTTTTGAGCTCTGCTTACTCCTCCCACCCCCAAATTACGAACTGCCTGTTAAAGATTCATAGTTAATCCAATCTTGAATATTTTGAAGCTCCTGCTGACTAGTAATGATGAAGCAGGAATGACTCCTGTCTTTTAGGTAAACACTCTGACAGGGGCATCTTTCAGCTGTATCACCCCCATAAGGCCTATGGCTATTTCTGAACTCCTGCTTTCAGGACCAGGTGATGCTGTACCTATTGCTCCCATGCAGTTTATTCTTCCTGTGCTTATGGCTATCAGCTGAATCTTTTACTGACCAATTCATTCAAATACACCCCTTCACTCTATCTCAGTGTGACCCTCATCCTGTCTGTTTCCTAAACAGAATATCTGTAAGGAAAAAAGAAATTGTCTATAATGAACCAGCCTTCCATATGTGCATGTGCTTTTCGTGCCCTGAAATGCTTTTCTCTCCACCCCTCAAAGTGGGGAAATCTGTGTAGACCCTTTTCCTCCACAGATGTCCTGCAGGCAATTTAACCAATTTCACTTCTCACTGGAATTTTTATTTAGTACATTTCCCTGTGCTTTCTTTAAAGCCACCTGCCTAGCTTTCCCTCTCTTTTGGAGACTTCCCTGCCGGGAGTCTGAATGCTGCTGATCATACAGGCAAGATTCAGTTCAGAAAAACACAGCAAGTATAATTTACCTTTTAGCTTCCAGTCCACGTGTTGTGTCAAGGTTTTGCTTTTGCTTTCAGTGAATGCACAAGCTTGCCACAGAGATTGGTTTTGCTGTTTTTAAAACATAGGAAATTTTCTTTTCACCTTTTATATTCTAAACTTTTAGCACAGAACCCTAATAGAGAAATCCAATAGGCATGCTTAATGTGACAAAGAGTTATTTTACAATTAGACTACAATATGTCAAGACACTGTATTAGATAAAGGAGAAAAATAGCCACACTTCATCTATTGACCTTTGTTCTGAGACAGTAAACCAGAAGTAAAAACCATCAGGCTTAAGAACTGTCCTGAAGGGCCTGCTTCAAGCACTTCTCCAATGAATACTGCTTTTTAGCTTGTGGCTTACATGGACTTACAAGCATAAGGCATCTTCCTTTTTGAGTAAAGAGACTAGAACTTTCTCAGAGAAACCTGGAGAAAGTTGGATTGATCACATCTTAGTCCTTAGATATTCATTAAAGGTATGATAATACACACCTGTATTTTAATATACTTGGTTTGAGACTACACTGGGTGTTCAAATACTGAAATAAATCTTAACTCCAGTACATGTACAAATGCTTCACATTGTGAACGCACATAATATTGATACAATCAACACTTTGGCCTCTTCTGAGCATTTGAAGGGTAAGATGCAGGAGACTGACAGGGACTTTACAGTTTTGCAGTGTCAGTTTATCTGACCATAATATTCATCTGATAGTTTACAAGCTAAAATATCATTTCTGCAGAATAGTCAGAATACAGTTAATTAGCAAAGTGCTGACCAGGCACAAATCCAGATCCCTGTAAAATATTGAGATGACAGTAAGCTGATCCTGCAAGTTTGCTTTGTTTTTAATTGTCTACTTATGGCAGGCTTGCCCAATATTGATGCATACACATGATGCAGACAACCAGTAGGCATTCTAATACCTCCTTCCTGATGTAAAGTCTGATGTAAACTTAACTTCACAGAAAAACAGCTGCAAATCCAGTTTGAGCCAATGTTGTGTTTGTTTTTTGTTTGTTTTTTTTTTAAGATAACCTTGGCAAAAGGTCTTAGATAGCTGAATTGATTCCGCTAATCTCAGGAAGGCAGAAGACCATTGCAATTTTGCTTTGTCCTTTCAAAAAAACAACAGATTTTGCTGACTGGCCTCTGCTCCTACCTTGCAGTAATTGATGGCAAATACAAAGCTAATTCCTTATTACACAGTATTTTCTGGGGGCTAATGGGCAAACGGTCGAATACAAAATCGTAAGCCAATAAGGTGGTACCTAGGAGAATAAAGATCTGTAATTCATATCCTCCATGGCTGCATTTTTGGTTTATGTCTCTTCTGTGTTCTCTTTGATGTAGATTCATAAACCAAATTCTTACCCCTCTTACCATAGTGGAGAACAGTTGAAAATATGAATGCAGAGCTCATTTATTGTTTCTTAGTCTTGATTCTCTCCCATTTGTTTTTCCTTTTTATTGGCAGCTTCATTTTCAAATTAGGATAATAGCATCATATTCTTTCTCTAATTGTGTATATTTAAGACTCTTTGTCTTGGGGGCTTTGTGTTAGCATAAAGAAATCTGGTGGAAATTGAGTGTTCTGTTATATCATCATGGGCAAGCTTGGTAATCTGAAACTAATGTGCTTTTATTACAATGGCTCCTCACCCCTCCTTATATCCTATCTTCTTTCGAAAAACAATTATAACAATAACAAAAACAGAAAAACACAGCAAGAAGATAGCAAGCAAGGCTCTGAAGACTTAGCATCTTGAGTGACTCTTGAGTTTTATGTCCATGCATTTAGAAGGGTATGTCTGCTATTGCAGAGAAGTTAGGTGAGCTCCTTAGAGAACCTGAATGGTGCTACCTGCCACTTGTTTCAGAATGTTATTCCTAAGGCACTAAGTTTCCTTTGGAAGTTTTATGTACAGAAAGGGTACCAGTTCAATTTTGTGTTTCATGTCAAGTTTGCACAGTTCTGTATTTCTAGAGTGGATAATCATAGTTCACATTCTGGAGTGCAATGAGAGCTGGTTAACACATGGTTAACACATGGTTAACAAGTATTCTGCTACAGAGCTGTCTGCATTACATGGAACAGAAAGGAAGAAGACATAGAGTACAGTTTTGCTATTTTATTTAGCTGAATTGTATCTGGATTGGTTGATTTTGCATGGATATGAAAATTAGCAAGGAAGAGAAGGCAAAATCCATACATGTTACCTTAAGAGATGAAGAAAAAGGTATAAGGGTTTGGTTTCCTTTGCTTTGGCTTTACTGCCAGATAGAAAGCGGGTCTTATATTTCTTGTGTTTTCTCCTGGTGTTCTGTAGGCTTTTCTGTTACAGGGATGTTAACATGGTATTTAAAGGAGAAAAAATAAGATAAATCTTGCAGAATGTCAATGTAAACTGCTCTTTCCTGCCTCTTAGGATGGTAAACAACCGAAGGCATGAGAACTTTGTCCTCATGCTGGACAAGAGCTGTGCAGGGAACATCTGGGCACTGCACTTCAACTTTCTAGACTGTAGAAAGACATGATATTTTAAAAATTGGAAATAACCCCTTTTATGTGACATCTGAAGCTAGGGATGTAGAGTGGAGATAGTTACATGTATAATAACTGAACCTAAACATTTAGACTGCTGCACTCCCATCTGTGTATTGTTTTATTTGTGGTGGTTTATACAGCTGTGTGAAGGAGATTGGTTTATTTGTGAATAGCAATGCTAGCAAATTAATAACATAACAGGCATGCTTCCTTTAGAAAGGAAGAGCTTTAACACAGAGAAAGTTGACTTTATTAGAATCTATTAGATACTTTTGCAGCCAGTCCCAAGGGTGGAATTTCAGACAAGCCAGAACTGTGAAGCACCTGACAAGTCATTAGGAAGGTAAGCCCCATTTCATCAGAAAAATTGTACAGCTGATAGTGAGATCACATGTGAACGGCAGCTTCACTGTTCTCAGTGATTTATGTTAAGTAAAATCTTTTTTTATTTTTGGTTGTGCAATAAATATTTCCAAGTACTGGTATGACTCGATAGGTGGCTAAAGGTTGGGTGAATAGCCATTTTGAAAGGAGTGTATGTTGCTAGAATGATTCTGGAGAGGCTCCCAACTGACTGCCCTACAGGTTGCTCTCATCAGCTGCCAGACCTCAGGCTACTTTTGTCATTTCTATCCTTATGGGTTTTTTTATTGTTGTTGTTTGGTTTGGTTTGTTGTCTTTTTTTTTTTTTTACCCAGTAGAATGTGCAGATTTAGGGATTTTGTTTTATGAGCATTTCCCTTAGTGTGTTTGCTGAGTGGAAAAGGGATGAAGGTACATAAGAGCTCTTGAGGCTATTTAATAGAACCCTTAAATACTTATTTTTCAAGTTTGTGATGATTTGGATTTAGATCTGTCAACTTGACTTAAAATTAATGCTCATACTGTTTTCTTACGGAAAATAATATATTCTAGGTCATTAGGAAGTTAGCTCTTTATTCAGAGCAGCTCCGCAGAGAAGGACTTGGTCAATGAGAAAACGAACATGAGCCGGCAGTGTGCACTTGCAGCCCAGAAAGCCAACCGTATCCTGGGCTGCATCAAAAGGAGCGTGACCAGCAGGTCGAAGGAGGTGATCCTGCCCCTCTGCTCTGCTCTTGTGAGACGTCACCTGGAGTATTGTGTGCAGTTCTGGTGTCCTCAACATAAAAAGGACATGGAACTGTTGGAACAAGTCCAGAGAAGGGCCACGAGGATGATCAGGGGACTGGAGCACCTCCTGTATGAAGACAGGCTGAGGAAGTTGGGGCTGTTCAGCCTGGAGAAGAGAAGGCTGCGTGGAGACCTCATAGCAGCCTTCCAGTATCTGAAGGGGGCCTATAGGGATGCTGGAGAGGGACTCTTCATTAGAGACTGTAGTGAAAGGACAAGGGGTGATGGGTTCAAACTTAAACAGGGGAAGTTTAGATTGGATAAAAGGAAGAAGTTCTTTACTGTTAGGGTGATGAGGCACTGGAATGGGTTGCCCAAGGAAGTTGTGAATGCTCCATCCCTGGTGGTGTTCAAAGCCAGGTTGGACAGAGCCTTGGGTGACACGGTTTAGTGGGAGGTGTCCCTGCCCATGGGAGGGGGGTTTGAACTAGATGATCTTAAGGTCCTTTCCAACCCTAACTATTCTATGATTCTATGACTCTATTCTATGTTATTTTTTTCTAACATCCTACTGAATCATTTGTCAAGTAACTTGTTACGAATGTGTGATTAGTACTTCTAAGAACAGTTTTGTGTGTCACATTTCAATAGTCCTTTTCTCCCAGTCCAGTTTCTAATGAAGTCTGTGAGAAATTATTAAATAGCTAAGGAATTGTTTGGCTTTTGAACTTTACTAACATCAGTATCTTGTATTTCCATATGGAAATTGCTCTTCAGGACTCCAGCTGAGCCATTGGGATGCCCCTTCTCATTCAGTATGCATCTTTAAATGAGGTGAAAGCCTGCTTTTCATTTTAACCACTTGTTTTGGATAGCAGAAATGGAAATACCATACAGATATAAAAGGCTTGAACAAAACTGGTAATGAAGAAAGTGGAAGAATACTACTGGTGGCTCATTGCTGATGCAGTTTTATGGGCCTGTGTGAGAGATACCCTCTGTGAAGTTAGTCATCTTGTATGTACCCACTTCTGAAAAGATGAGTACACCTTGAAAAATGACACATCTATTGAGCAAATATCTTTTAGCATTGAATCAGTTAATGGAAGGCATCAGAATGTCTGTTTCACGTGATGATAAAGGATGAGAAAATACCAAATGTTGGACCAAAAAAAAAAAAAGTCTGCATTTTGTTGACCTTACCAAAATGACCAGAGCTGTCAGATTCTAAGGTTCACATTCAGGGCTCTTACAAATATTAATATACTTGAAATGTCCTAGAAATATTTAGGAAAAAAAAACAACCAAACATTCCACAACAATCAGTTTATTCCTTATTTCCTGACTCCATAGTATGATTATGTTCACTGATTCTTTACTAAACAAAAGTTAATGTGCTTAAATTTAACTAAATTAGTTCACTGAAAAGTTTATCTGCTTATACCTGTCATTCTTTTATGCAAATGTAAGACAATTTCAAGAGGGATGGCTTTTTAAGCCATAGTACAGTAGGAAACACTGGTGCAAGATGTATTAGAAGATTACCTGTGGGAAATTTATTGTTTGCTATTAATTTAATTTTTCAGAGTATTGAAAATGTTTTTTTTCTTAACATCTGACAAATCAACAGCTTAACAGCTTTTATTAAATGTTTTGCAGTTTGTGTAAGAAATCTTTACAGCAAGTTGTACAAAAACCTAACACTCCTTACACATGCAGTCAGCAAGGCTCTCAAGATAAATGGTAAAGAAAGCATTGAAGACTCTCAACCTCAGTTTTCATGAGGAAAGAAGTCCACAAATCTGTCTGAGTGGGGGTAAATGAGGCAGAGTTACTTTGCTTTTTGTTTTTGTTGCAGAGAAGGGGCCTGTAGTAAAACAATAATTGTATTCTGTTTCTTTGAAGCATTTTGAGGATCAAAGGTAAAAAAAAAAAAAAAGCATAATAGAAGTTTCTGATAGAATGTGAGAAAAGGTGAAATCTCACAGAAAACTATGAAAGGCGAAAGACAGAAATGAGCCCAGAGTAGTATTTTTCTTTATTCTGCCTGATATTGTCCTTCAAAAGAATTGAAAGTTTTACTCTAAAGTCACAGCAAATGTGACTGATCTGATATCAGTTGTAGCAGCTGCACAATGGTACATACACACACGGATCTGAAGGTTCACAATGACAACACACAAATACCCTTCACTGGAGAACTCTTTGTATTTAAGTCAGTGGTAAATACTGTTTTAAGTGAAAGCACACCAGACAAAGATAAAGGTTATAAACTATCAGTTGAGGAATATTACTCGTACTGTGTATTATTGCCAAGAAAAGAATGACTTGAACAGGTAGACAAGACAGCATGATTTAACTTCATGCTTACATCTTAGTCATATTAACTTCCTAGTGTATTGCATTCATTAGTCTTGGATGTTATCTCTAAAAATAGCACTTGAAACTGCCTATGAATTAGACTTTATGACATGAAAATGTCATTTCTGAAGTAATCAGATATTACACAGGATATGACAGTGCCCAGTGACCAAACTGGGAGCAAAACATTTGTCTTTCCCTTAGGTGTGGGTTGAATGCTAACTTTACATACAGGTTATGTTATGTACACTTAAAAGCTGGTTGGTTTTGTTAGGTTTTGTTTTGTTTTGGCTTTTTATTGATTCTGAGGTCCTGGTCCTTAAAATATCATTGAAAAGCTATCTCTAATTTTAGGGGGGGGGTTGTTGTTTTTTTTGTTTGGTTTTTTTTTTTGTTTTGTTTTTTGTACAATAGGTTAAATTCAGGAGTGACAGAGATTGTAAATCAAGCAAGTAAATGTGTATAATTTATAGCATTGCAGAAAGGATAGGAAAGATGTCCTGAAAAGTAGCTTCTTGTGGGCATATATTATTAAAAAAAAACAAACAAACCCTAACTAAGTACTTCTTTGTGTTAAAATTCATAAAGGATGGTTAAAGCAAAGTAAAAATACATCACTGTAATAATATTACAATTGTAATATGTATATCAAGTGCTGTACATTCAGTGAAAGCAAAACATTTGCTGAAAGCCATCTAGATTGAATCCTTTATATAGTACAAATATCTTCAATAGTAAATTGATTCCTCTGGTCTAGATAGTCTGTTACTGTGTGAGTCCCAGCTCAGAGATAAAAGTCTTGCTTGACGTACACAAAACTTTCTTTGTGCTGCTGAAATAACCATGTTTTAATTTTCTCTCTCTAATGTCCTGAGGAAAGCACTGGTAACTGACTCGTGGAACTTCAAAGTAGATCCTATGTGATACTAAAAGTGGATGCAACATTGTTTATCTCTGTACAAGGGCAGTGTGTCACTGCTATTCCGCTTTTAGTTACAGTGATGTTACTTTTTTTCTGCCCTGATAGGACAGCTATTCCTTTTTGTTTCATTGTTTGTTCTGGTTGGGTTTAAGCCAGCAGGAACATAGAAGGAGGCTTTTTGTTATTATTTAGTCTCTAGTAAACACAGACCCATGTCTCTGTCACTACCTGGCATTGTCCCTTTTTCTTATTGTCACTTTAATATTCTTAATGCCACAATAAAGAAACTGAATACGTTTTAAATGTCTGCTTTAAGCCATGAAACCATCTAAAATGGTCTTTCGAATATAGACTAAACTGATTCATAGACAAGTTGCAGTCTACCATCAGGCTTTTTTGGATTCTTGTAATTGAAAACCAGACTACAGTAATCCAGCACAATATTTAAAGACTTCTAGCTTTAAAACTAAATGTCTTTGACTAAGAGATTTTTCCTAGATGGAACAGGGCTTGTATTTTTGCTCAAAATGAATGAATACTGTTCATTTATTAAAAAAAAAAAACAAAATGTAAGTATATTAGTGGTGAACATTGTGTGCATTGAACTAAAGGTCATTGAAGGTACACAGAACTGGAGCCAAAAAAGGTGTTACCAGTGTCATTGAGTATTACTGAGATTTTGATTTAGTTGCAAAATAAATCTGGAATTGCTGATATCACTTAAGATCTGTTGACTTACTGTTCTTATACCCCTTGCATTTGGTGTTCAAGTGTGTATTTAGTGATGGGAATTCAGCGCATAGAACACCACAGCTGTTAGCAGTCCAGCAGGTTTGAAACTAGCTCTGCTGAGAGATTAGTACAATTAAATGCATTGATTCTCCCTGGTCAAGTTCTTCACGGGAGTTAAGCTGTTTGCATTGAATACAGTGGTTAGAAACACGTAAAGTGCAGAATAAAGAATACTTCATAATATTGATGTTAAGGGGTTTTTTTTCAGCTAAGTCATAATGTGAGAAAGAAAGAGTAAAATCTCACATTCTTGTCTGTGTTACAATTTTATACATACCATGTCTAGCTCATCTGTTCTCCACTCAGGAGCCTCACATACAGCCCTGAGCCAGAGGGAATACTTTTTTTCTTTTTTGTAACAATAACTAAATAAAACTAGAAATCTGTTCACTGAAGTTTTGAAATAAAACACTTTTCGTTCTGTATTCTCTGCTTACACATATGTTGTAGGAGGAGGATTCTTTTGGCAAGTGAAAGAAGAACTGAATTTACAGTAGATTCGGTGCCTGATCCCAGGAGGTGTGTATCAGATGACTAACTACTTGCAAAGTCTCATCGCTGAGAGTGAAACTGCAGGTACCAAGATCTCCACCCTTGGAGACAAATTCTGTGGCTTCGTTGGAGTCCAACAGCACTTGGAAAAGTGACATTACTGTTGTAATACAACTAAATATAGTGCTGTTCAATGCAGTATTTGGTTCAGTGTTTACTGTGATAAGATTTGAAGCTGCAAAAGCTTGAAGAAAAGCTATCTGGCAAACACTTTCTCACTGAGGATTTTTTTTTCCAAAGCTTTTGTATCTACAGAGAGTTAAGTTAGGGTCAGTGGAGAGTTTAAAGTTAATAATTAGGGTAGGGTGAAGTAGTAAAATGCGTGATGGAGGAAATCATTGAGGACATTAGTGAAGGGCAGAGAAGTCAAATATTAAAAAAGACAAAAGTAGTAATCTATTGTAGAAAATATGATGAGAAGACATACTGTGAGAGTCCCACCTACTCATTCTTAGCTGAATAATAATGTGTTATAATTATGCATGTCAAGTATATATGATTATGGTCACTTGATGCTTGAAAATACTGCCAGAAGTATTTGTCTAGTGTGATCTGATAATGTACACTTAATCATAGTAACTGAATTAGAGAGAAGTTATTTTACTAATAAGTCAAGAAGTGCTCTATAGGAATTAAAGGGAAATAGAAAGCCTCTAAAAATTTGACTTGACACAGAACAACACAGCTAGTGTTATACCTTGCTATTAATTAATAACCCAAAATCTGGGCATCTTGACACCACTGAGATCAATGGTAAAAAACTATTGTCATACTGGGAGAATAAGTTTATTGAAAAAATAATTCCATGCTTTTAATCAATTTTTGCCAGATATATGGTGCTTTTAACAGTGCCTTTGCATATCTTTTTTTTTTTCCTCTTGAATTAATACATCACACTAGAACATGTTGCCATTGTCAAAGGATACTGTATAATCAGCATGCATAGTGATACAAAGGGAATTAAGAGTATTCTCATGAAACATAATAATGCAGTGTTAGGATACCAGTCCTAGTATAGAGACATGTCAATGATGAGTGACAGGAACTCACATTGCGTTGGATAGGCAGATGTTATGAATAATAGTTTACTTAGTGAGGGTAGACATTCTCTGTCTCAGGTGGGCCTGCAGGTTTCAGAAGCAGGTCTCAAATGCTTGTTTTTCTTTCTATTGCATCTTGATTAGTGTGATGCAAACTGAAGACATTGGAGAGATTGTGCCGACTGTACTAAAGAAACTGAAGATAATCAGTGAATGCAATCATTCAGCAATTCCTCTCCCAAGTCATATTTTAAGATATTGAACCAATATACCTATGGCTTGATGGGTGAAATGGATTAAAATCCTTAGTAGGTGACTGAAGAGAGATCTGGGAAAGTATTTGCATCTGATTCTTCTAGTAAAATAAAAGAAATATTTCAAATTGTGATGTCCATATGACTGTTTATTTCCCTTCATCTTCACTGTAGGACAGCTTTATGGGTTTCTCTTTCATCCTTCCTTGTGAAGTGGAAGAAACCATGACAAGGGAATTTCTAATGGCACCCCTGCTGAACAGTACCGTGAAGAGGACAGTATGATTTCTGACTTCTTCCAAGGTTCCCTCTTTGAGACTTCTTTTGCATCAGTAGAAAAGAGATTAAATAATATTCTGAGGAAAACTAGCTTTTGAATGTCATAGTGGTTAATAAGCGCTGATGTGTGGATAAAAAAAAAGACAATCAATAGATCTCAGCAGCAAACAAAGTTTTCTTGCTTGCATTATTCTGGCTGCAATGTACTGGATCAGAGGAACCCAGGTGTGCAAGAGTTAAATGTTACTTTCAATAAGAAATACTTATGGGAGAAAATGGAGTAACAGGAATAATGTCTGCAAGAAAACACAGCAAGAAGACAGCTTTTAGCACAGCCAGGACCACAAAGAGCATGGAGAAGACGCAGAGGCAGTCCACAGAACTAATGAAAAATAAGACTTTTTTCAGTTCTTCTAAGTAAACTGTAAAAAAATGTATTGCAACCAGAAAGCCCCTGAAAATCATTTCATGGACATCCCAAAGGAGAAGACCCCCTTCAAAGTCAGTTAACCCATTTTATTTTTGTATTTTTTTTCTCCTGTATCCTTCATTTTTTGGAATTGACAGTGGTCATTGTTCTCACATCTGTTCTGATGTGAGAAAAGATATATAATAACCTTGCTCAGGAGTTTATAAAGCCCCTTTGTAAAAATTGTATGCTTGATGTTAGAAAAAGATGAAGGCAGTACCACCATTTCTGTATTGCTTTACATCAAGGAAAAATTAATTAATATTTTGATTGTAATGAATAATCTTGCTTTTCCTGTTGTCTACCCTCAAAATTAAAGATGCATTGCATCAGTGGTCGTCTTGGGGGAAAAAAAAAAAAAAGGATATGAATCCCTTTTGCTATTTAAACAGAGGAAGGGATTCAGCACTGAATAGAAGCTTTAAATCTGGTTTAGATGTTTTTGGTTTTTTTTATGACTCAACATTACACAGCTGGTAGAGACATTAATAAACAACTCTGTATGTTTCAAGTATTCTACCATTTCTTCTTCTGATTATCTAAGTGTAGCTTTATTTTCCTATTCGCTTGTTGTCAGTGAATATATAGTTGTTAACAACTGATGTCTGAGGATGCCATCAGTCCAGTGGCTTGGTGGTGTCAGTAAAATTTGTGCAAGATGTGAGCCCAGACCTCAGAAACTACTGTGCGGCCTCGGTGTAAGTACTCTCATTTTATCTGAGATAGTAAACCAAGAACATTTAGGGAATCTTGCTAAAAGAATAAGTAAAATGCTGAAGAAATGTTATTTACTAAAGTGAGTTAAAAATCTGGAGATAAGCAGAGACTACCTCTTAGCTCTGGGATTTCATTGCCCAAACTTTGTATTGACTGGTTTTTGCTAACTGTGGTGGCAGAACTGGGTATATGGTGTTTCTCAAGGCCTTGCCAACTCATGCTGTGTTGTGTTTCTTTGCCTACAGCTAAGTTTATTGCTCACTCTAAACCTAAAGTAAATTAAAAAATAGACTGAATGTACTCTTGGAGTAAAAAAGAAACAAGAAATAAGAACATGTAGTCTCCTAAGGTTTTCTTAATGAATGTAGAGGTAAACATTTGAACCTAAACAAAATGCTTTTCCTTTTCTATAAATGGTTAATCTGTCTCACACAAAGAATTAAAAAAATATTAAACTCTCTGTTTGAGAGCTCATACTGTGGAATTCCAGTGACCCGTAAACATTTTGTGACCTCAGAAGGCATCTCCTCTTCTTTTATGAAGAAAATTATTGCAGCTTAGAACAAGCTCTCTCATGCATGTCTGCATACAAGTAAAAATAAATTTTTGATTAGATGAATTCTGATCTAAGGCTATCAAAAAGTTTTAATTTTAGATTAAAATCTTTAGTTCTTTAGCTGAAATAACTTATATCCTTCAGGTGAAACTAGATGAACAAGAAACAGCCAACAGCCATGACTGGAATATTCAGGTTTTCTTATATCTAGGAAAAGATTCTTATCAGTTCCTGGATTCCATTTCGCTTCAGATTCAGCAGAACACTGTCATTAAAATACGCTGTTTATCTCTGCTTCTAGAAGATCCATAGATAAGACTACGTATGGCTAAAATCAAAGATGCTGTATTTGTACGGTAGGGCATGAAACCAGTAAGTGTGACTGACTTTGGAAATATGACCTGAGTTTTGTCTTTGAATTACACTGGCATACTACCAAAAGCCAGAAGAACTAAAAAATCCATCCTTTTGAGGTATGATTACTTAAGCATTTTTCCAGAAGAAAAATGTAAATATTATAAAACTGAAAATGCAAATTTTGAAAAAAATAGAACATCTGGTGTCAATTGCTTAGATTTATTTTGCAAATTATGTTTTTCCCAGTGGCATTATATTATTTTAACTGATTTCCCAATATTTGGAAAAAATACAAACACACAGTGCATGCCAGTGATTAAAATAACTCTAATAATATAAAAATACTTCAGCATTCACACTAAGTGGTGATATTATTTGGCAGGTTAGTTATCAAAATAATATTATACTGAAATATATATAGACATTCCTAAGCTATTCTTGTTGGAACAGACATACCAGTGAACAACCTGTGCTTGTATTTGTTGTGCCAGTAACACAGGAAAAGGTAGAAGAGTTGCTGGACTTGAAATGTAAAAATCAAGTTGGGAATGGCTTCCCAGTTTTTGGGGCCAGACTGAAAGGTGAAGCAGCATTTGAAGATATAGTTGAGGAAATTTATATGCTCTGTGGAAAATGAATCGGCTTCATTATGAAATGGAGAACTTTTTGAAATAAAGGAGTAGGCACAGGAGAAATAATCGAAGTTGAATTGCTAGCATTAAAATTAAATATAGACAAAAGAGTGAGGAAAAGCTGTTGTACGTGTAAGAGCACATCACTAAGGTTGCTGCAGTCTTTGAAGCAAATGTGTACATTTCAGCAAATGAGTCTAAGAAAACCTATTGGAAAACCTAAATTTACATCAGCTTCTGAACGTAATACACATGCTAGAAACTAGCATGCTAGAAATATACATAGTGAAACATTGCAATACCAAGGCAAGGGAAACACTGAGTAGATACTGATGGAAAGTTGAATGCAAATTAAAACTAAGAAAAATCAGATATGAAGCATGTTAGTGGGTAACATAGACTTTGTAACATATAAGGGAAACCAGTATTTGTCTGTAATACAGCTGTGAAACAGGACAGCGATAGTCAGTTCAGTGTGTTAGGGGAACACACCCCATGAGAAGGAATCTCAATAAAAAGATTCAATTAGGTAAGACAAGAAATGTCACGGGAGGTGCAGTGCACAGATTCAATTTTCAGATTTCATGAATAACTACTTCACATGGCATAGTTTGGTAGCAGATACAAATCTTGGCTTAGTTGATCATTGCCCAAGAAATGCTTCAAAATTAGCTACTTCTTACATTAGTAGTAGCATATTTCTATTTAATCTTCCTACAGAAACATTTTTTTTTTTAAACCAGCGCATATGTAGCTTTAGAAAAGGAAACTATGTGCAAACGGGAAGTCCTGCTAAAAAGAGAGTTGAGGGGAAACCAATAGGCAGAAAGTTTTCAATTGGTAAGTAGGGTATTTAAAATACAATGTTGATAAATGTAGTGTAATTGCATTATAATGTACCAAAAAATACTTTAGGAAATGTGTGTGTGTGTGTGTGTGTGTGTGTGTGAAGAAATCTACCATGACTTTGATAAGGAGGTCTACAAAAGTAAGTTTTGCTTCAAGGAATTGGAATGCTATCTAAAGAATAACACTAAAGGATATAACCAGGACATCAGCAAAGAGAGGTAAACATTTTTCAAGGAGCTTGCATAATTATTTTCAATGCATCTTTGAAAATATCAATAAGAGAAAATTTTAGAGAGCTGCAAAGCCACTGTAAATGGACAGTCATCAAGGTGATCAAGGTACAAAATAACATGAACCCAACTAAGGTCTTGCCAGAAAGTTAGGCTTTTGCATGTGTATTTACTAGTGAAGAGCTCAAGGTTGTTTCAGTACTGGAACGGGGGAAACTCAAGTTTAGGTATTAATAGAAAAAGTTAATTGGCTGGACCAGATGGCATTAACTTGAGTTCTAAAGAATTTCATCTTTGAAAAATCTGTAGTCTGCAGTCTTTTCTTTTAGACCTTCTTTGGCATGAGTAAAAGACAAAGTAGCAGATCTTTTGAAAGGAATTTTGGAATTACATATATATCTGCTATTTGTAATTGTATGCACAGATAAAAAATTAAAGCTGATTGTACTGAAAAGATCAGTGTATCTTAATAAAGGGAAGTTATACCTAGCAAATCATTGAAGGAATGGAAAAAATAGGCAGACTGCATATCTTTCTTGCACTATATACTTAGATTTTTTTTTAAGCTGTTCCACCAAGAACTTTTAAAGTGCATAAGCTGCCTTGAGACAAGAGGAAAGCTTTCATATGGGTGAACAATGTGTTAAAAACTACAGTAATGTCTAATAGTAGTTAAAAACTACTTAATGTCTAATATGGGCAATCAGGTTTAAGTCTTGGCTGTTGACATTCATTAGTCTACTTCCTTTTTGGGGAAGATTTATAAATACAAAAGCTTGACATATCCTTGATTTAGTTTGCTTTGAAATGGAAAACCTTTCAACATTTCAGCCGTCTTTATGAGATGGGAAAGGCACTGCTTAAGAATCTTAACTTCTTGCTGATCACTTCCTGAAGTCATCTGAAGAATTCAGTGATGAGATTCAATGACTGAGTCCATAAACACTGTCCAGCAATTTGAAGTTGATTCAAACCTGTTAAGTCATTTGAGTCTTCTGTACAAAAGTCTATTTACCATCTCATAACTACATCAGATTTGTGTTGGCTTATTTTTCTGTTGTTTTTTTTTTGACAACACTTGGTATCAGTCTTTATAAAGAAACAGAATAGTATGTTTCAAGAAAACTGATGGACATGAAAGAATTCTGTATGTGTTGCAAAGCTGTGTATCTTTCCTCTCCCCTTCCCCCAGTTATTTAGTGGAGCCTTTGGGCACTTGCAAAGATGAATAAATATATTAAATGTATACACTGAGTAGCAAGATCTTTGTAATATAAAAACTAGATTGCATTAAGTGCAGCCGTCTTTAGCTTGTTACTTAGACCTGTGAGACTATGTCTAGTTTTAAAACTTTATGTCTATTTTTAACACTGTAAACCAGATTATACCAACACAGAAAAAGAGTGTAAATCATACACGTTATTCTAAAGCCATAATATAACCATTTGAATATGCCAACTGCAAAGCAAATCTATCAAATACTCAAAGGAAAGTGCTAGCAAAAGATGTGATCTTTATAATGGGCCTTGTGTATGAAGAACTTTCATAGTAAGTATTTTAGCCAGATTGATTTTTACTATTTAAATAGTTAAATTGATGCAATCCCTATGTGAATAGACTGCAATAAAAATAAGTTTATGTCAGTATGTTGACTCTCATATGTGATACATATCTTCTTACTGATATGATTCATGTTCTGAAGGAAACTGTTCCTCTTGGTCGTTACGTAGTTAACATAATTATGGCCAAGGTCACAGGAACAAAATTCTCTCTTCTCACTCCTGGGAAGTTCAGTGCAGAAAAATTCACGGATAAAATAAATATGCATAGCCTTGTAAAAAAATATTTCCTTTTGCATGATTAGGCAGCAAAGAATTTAGATTTCTGATCAGCAAGAACAGTTTGCACGTAGGTTTTCTTGAATATTTCCCCCAACAGATTTCTCTTGATCCTGTGTTGGTTTGTACATTCTTCATGGAATGTATATATACAACTGAGTGTATATATACAAATTACCTTGTGGATTATAGGTCATGTTTTATATGGCCTGAATTTCAGTTTTTTGCTTTCTAGTCTATTACAATTTCAGTGCTGCATTGCTCTTTACTTCTGTCATTGCAGTGTTGACAGTAGTCCTGAGATTTTTGCAGTAGAACGTAGCACTATGGTGAACATTATTTTGCAAGACAGATAAGGTTTCAGTGAATCCATTAGCAAACCATTATGACTCTTCCAGATAGCACCAACAAGAATAAGTTTGTGAAAATTTAGAAATAACATGCAATTAGTATAATGCTGGTGCAACTAAAGCTTATCTCTGCTAAGGCTAGTAACAGCAACAGAAATTTACTACATTGACAAAATGTACAGTAAATTTACATCTGACATAAATGAGTTATCTGACAATATCTCTGTAAATGAGATAGATATATGAGTGAATATCATGTCTGCACAAAGAACATGTTTCTTGAAATGGCAGGAGCTGCTTTTGGTGCATTTGTTGTTTCTTTTTAAAGCCCACCCTGAATGACACAAGAAAATGCTTATATGAGCCTGAACTTTTACAGGCCTTAGGTACAGGCTCTGTGAGAAAAATAATTGAAATAAAGCAAACCTCTGGGGTCTGATCTTTGTGCAGGGACTATTTCTGTTCTTATTTGTACAATGCCTCCTACAACAGGGATATAGCCTCTAGGAAATACAATATTGTATATAATAAATGATGATGTTGGAAGCAGGAATTTTATTCAAGTTATACAGTAAACAGCTGGAAAAAAATATTATGTGCCAGCCATCTTCCAAAAGATTCTCTGTGCATGTTTATGTGTATCAATTAAGGACAAGGAAAAATAGAAGCAACTGGATTTTGAGTTTAGGAACGGCCCATACTTTCCTTCCGTCAATTTTCCCTAATACTGTGATGACAAAGTGCCATCGCTGCATGTTTAACAGTAATAGAAGTGAAAATCAATGGAAATTTTGTGGGTTTGTGAATCTTTCTTCATAGTGCCATGTAGATATCAGGGTTTGCTACGAACAATATGTGAGCTGAAAGAGGAAGGATGGCACAGTGAAAACTGGTATGGTGCATGTCCAAAATGTTTGGTGCTAATGTCTTGCTGATTCTGAAATGTCCAACCTTCTGATTACCTTGCTGAAAATTGGTAAGTACCTATTATGTAAAAATGGTGTTGCACTGCCTTCTGCACTGGTGGAAAGTCCATAACCTGTTCAGGTGGGTGGCAGTTTTTACAGAGACCAGAACTTCATGTTGCCATTACCATATGGTCTGGAAAATTACAGTGGCACATTTTAAATGGAATACATATGCTACTCTTTATGGAATTCTCATTAATGCTCTAAGTTCTACATTTAATAGGAAACTTTAGCTTGGAATGGACAAAGATTCTTAATAAACATCCAAATGAATATTTTATCACAACAGAGACTCACATGAAAAGGTATGTGTTGCAAAAAAAAAAAAAAATTTATTAAAATATTTATATATTTTTTCTTTTAATACAGGCATTTGAATATTTTCAAATGGGTTTATGACAGTTTTCATAACTTTGACTTAGCCTCCCTTATAGGTGATTCTAAAGGTATAGCTGGTATAGCTAGCAAAGGTTGTTTATCAGTTGTGGCATGTTCTATTAGCCTCAATTTTGACCACTTGGGACCTAAACAAGACTCCTTATGTATTCACAGTATGTATTAGCTCTTACTTTATTGTTGCCAATGTAATAATCGTTTCTAATGAAGTCTGTAGGAATTTTCCACTTGAATTCTCTTCACTGTTGCAGTTTTGGAGATCTAATTTTACAGTACAAATTCAAATATGGTGATATCAAGAAAAACGAGCTACAAGAACTTAAAATTCTTAAACGCTGGCCAAATTGCCACCTTTTCTAAGTGAGAAAAATCAAAATTCTGGTTCTGCTGAAGGGAAAAAAAGATTTAACTGTAGGACTAAACAGGCTGTGCCCAATGCTTTACGTAACCACAGTACTTGCCTTAAATTTTGTTCTGTGTTTCCTCAAAACTTTCACCGATTCCCCTGATGTCAATATACTTAATGAGTTGTAAATCAGTGCCAAATTTAGCTTCTACCTGAAGCACTAAAACAACAAAAGCATAGCAATTCTGAATTCACTAAATCTTAATGTTGTTTTAAAATAGTTTTTAATGGGGTTAATTTCTTTAGGTTTTTCTTTCTCTCAGGGTAGTATAACTTGATTAATATAGTTTCCTTTCATTTTGACATTGTAACACGGTCTCATTAGGCCTGCAATGAAATTGAATTGCCGTCATAATATCACATCATAAAGGCATATTAACAAAATCTCTATAGACCTCTATTGGAATTATTTTTCCATCATAACCTTAATGTCATTGAAGAAGGCTCTTCCTGAGTGTAGGAAGAAAGCATCAGAAGAAACAAACTGGCTCTGGGATTCTCATCTTTAAGACCCAGATTCATCTTATATTTATTCACAGTTCTATCAAACTAACTGGTTTAAATTTTACAAATACTGTGTAGTATCTCAGTTGTAACTCCAGCCAATTCTGTTGCTTACTGTTTCTGGGATTTCATCTCACAAAAGTCTTACTAGCCAGTTATGTTTCACTGTTTTGTAGAATGCTCTTCATAACTGCTGCTCTTCTTACTTAGGCAAATAAGATAAATTTTATCCATTTATAAACCAACAAGATATCGCTGACATCTTTTGGTGGCACGCAGGAGTTGTCAGACTTTCAGCTATCTTTTGATCCTTGTCTTCTCCACAAAATGGATTCTAGTTATCTACACTGATTTGCTGTCTGTAATTCTGATTATTTGGCTACATTTTAAAAAGCTGAACATGTTACACAGCTGAACTAAAACTGGTTTTGCCAGTTGATTACAGGGCAGGTTTTAAAACTTGGGGAACTGTTTTTTAAGGTTTTTGGAGACTATTTCTAAAGTTAAATTTCTGGATTGAGCTCCTTTGTTTTCATTAACCTTACTTGTTTTAACAGTGTTTAGGTGGGTTAATCAAGGAATAGAACTCAGGCAGTATATAAAGTTAGATATATATATATTATGTCCTAGTAATAGCCATAACATATTTTAATGCAAATTAAATGCTTCATTAGGGAACAGGTAAAGTATAAAAATTCTTAGTGGTTAGGTTAACTTTATAAAACTGTTTTTTTTTCTTCTATGATATTCTGTCCTTTTCCAGGTGCTCTAATAAAGCTTTAAAGAAGATCAGCTGCAACCTCAAATAATGTGATTTAGATGTAGTTTTTTCCAGTCATCCCAGAGACAGGAAAGGGGATGTGGTAGGAAAAGTTCAGATTCTGCTGAAAATAAAATAGTTTTCTCTGAAGATGGAATCCATGATTCACCTCATTCATCTGGAAATTTTCCTTCACACAGAAAGGTAGAGAAAAAAGGATTACTGTGAGTAGTAAATGACTCACATTCGGTGGAAGTTTAGGAACACCACCATTTTCCTCATGTGCAGTACGCACAGAAAAATCTAATTCCGCAAAGTACATGTAGTAAGCTGGAATGTATGTGCACGAGCAGTGAAGTTGTGGGATACAAGTTTGGTATTGGAGCTATTCTGTATTCCTTAGTCCCTTCTAATTGGAGCCAATTGGCCCATACCTCTTACAGTTGTGTAGAGTCTCTGGCAAATTTTATTCCGTTCTTCTGATCAAAACTTTGTAATTGAATTACTTTATTTAGCTTAAGTGTTTTTCTAGTTAATAACTTTTTCTGCTGCCCTGTCACTGAACAGTTGCAATTCATACCACGGAATACAGATGCTTTGGAAGAGTGCATGCTACAAACACAGCTTTGCAAATTGAAATATCTGAAGACATTTGCATGATTAACTCCCAGACTATCCTGGGATGATTAGATCTGCTGGAGTCACATGTTTAAAGCATTCAGCCAATTTAATCAGTCTGAAAAGGCTTAATTTATTTCCAAATGTTTAGTGTGATTATTGGTTTAAATCATAAACAAAAGTTAAAAAAAAAAAAAGATGTGGGTGGCACATCACTTATTACTTTATGTAACAAGGCACACTGATGTAATGTGGCACATTCTAACACAGAATGAAAAGTACATGCAATTTTTTTCATATTGGCAACTATGTATTATGTTAAAGTAAAATACGTAACAAAAGCAACACCTCCCTCTTTGTCAGCCCCCACTCTCCTTCTAGCCTGTATGATCACAGCTTGAATTTTCACAGCTCCTGAAGCACTGAAGTACATTTTCAGTACAGAGCTAGAGAGTACTGAGAAGTGATGTGACTAGCAGTGCTCTTTCTCACTTTCCTTCTCTCTTGGGTATTCCTCCCAGTTCTTTCAAATGAGAAAGAAAATTAATTTAGGTGAAACTAAAAACTGTTTATAAGGAGCCTTGAAAACCAGAAAAAATTCTAATTATAATGGTTTTGTTGCTATTTGAAATAAAGCACAAAAGCAGTCTGCAGTTTTTCACAGGGCATCTTTGATGAAGATATTATTAATCTAAGGAACAATAGCATCATTTATGAACCTTAGCTGTGTCATCACTAGGCTTTTGTGTTTTGAAAGTATCATTAAAATGTTAACCGACTGCTTAAATTAAGCAGCATCCCTATGAGGTAGGTAAATATTATTAAAACTGCTGAAATGTGTATCCACAAATAACTGTTTGATTAAAAATTGCCTGGTATTATTCAAACCGTTTACTTAGATGACTGGCAAGATGCTTCCCTGGCTTACACTGAGAAACCAGGAGTGCTGATGGGGATGAGTTTGCCTAGTGTCAAAGAGAAAGCCAGTTTGAGAAATCAGCTACAAGTCATTGTCTTTATTGATGCAGTATCTTTAAACATACTGCACTTCCCTCTACAAGGGCACCCTTGGAAAATCCCAACAGGCTGTTTGTACAGCCCAGTATGGTGGCTATTTTTTACTTGTTGTGGTGCATGTACTTTTTTAGTAAATACTTCTTATGTGTTTCTTCTCACAGGAAACTTTTCCTTTGTTTGTTTTAAGCATATCAGAAAGAAATGCTTTCCTCAACCTATTCCCCAATCAAGCAGATTAATGTCTTATTTGCACACAAGGTGTCACTACTGGTTTGTATGGTGCAGTGCTCCCCTGAGCTGGTGGTGGTGTGGAAGGGTGCTGCTCCTGGATACACCAAGTCCCATTTTACTCTGCAATGATTAGAGAAATGTTTGTGTGTTGTTGCTGATATTAATGAATATACTTGTAATTCCTGCTGACTTCCTAATTTCTGTGTACTCAATTTCACAAACACATGATAAATTGTTGAGACTGTTTAATCTCTCACCTTTCCAAGTTCATCTTGAGCAGTTCAAAGTGAATACGGTGTTTATGAAGTGTAACAGGCTGGGCTGTGGAAGGGTGGGTGCTGCTGCAGTCGTGGCACTCTTGTTCCTAAGTGTGGCAGCATCTACAGTGTGATAAATCAAGTGGAAAAAATAACCTTCAGTAATGGCTCTGTAGAACACTTCAGAATAAAACTTAAGTAATTACAGTGCTGGGTAAGTACAATATAAATATAATCCTTACCTAATCTGCATAGCATTCTGTGTGTGCAAGACTTAAAAGTATTTCAGATACCACAACGTACCAGTATAAACTTCAAAGATATTCTTAGTGCCCACAGAACTTCTTTCAACTCACTTGGAAAATAAACTGGTAATTCTGGATTTTGTTTCTAAAAATGATATTGTGCTTTTAGGCTTCTGGTGTGCTAAAAGGGCAAAACGATCTTAAGAATTTGCAGAGGTGGTTTGGAAAAGAATAGGATGTAGCTCTGAGGGGAGAAATAAAAAGTATGCCATGTGGGTAGTGCCATGGGTAGAACGGCCTTTGACTTGGAGATTTTTGAGTGAATTTAATTTATTGGAGATTAATACCGGCTTACCTGGTATTATATATAAAAAAAAAAAAAACAAACCCCAAACCCCCCCAAAATAATACCCCCCCCCAAGTCAAACATTTAAATAAGCACACTTTTCCCTCCTTTCTCAGTCTCCATTTCACCAATTACTTCTCCCCTGGCTTCCCAAACCCGTGCCTCTGCCTGTCCCCAGCCTGGAGTGAGCTGGCCACGGTCCCCACCTCAGCGCGGCCTCCCGCCGCAGCCGCGCACAGCCGCCATGCTCCCGCGCTTCCTCCTTCCCTCCCTCCCTCGCTTCTCCTCACGCGCACCCTTCGCCCCTGCGCGCGGCGGCGGTTCTAGCGTGCACGCGCCGCTGCCGTTAGGCTGCAGCCGCCCGGAACCGGTTGCGGCCGGTTGGCGCCTGCTTCGTTCAGGGAGCGCTGCCGCCTGTGGTGCGCAGGTAGGAATGAGCCCTTCTTGTGTAAACACGAGCCAGCCGCAAGTGGTGCGTTCGACGCGGAGGTTGTTTCAGGTGTGGATTGGGCGTTAATCGCCCACGTTAAGATGTGAAAAGGCGGCCCGCTGCCGTGTACTAACAGGAGCCTGGTTTGAAACTCGCACACAAAACAAACTTTAGCTGGTTTGGCCTGTGTTTCACCTGGAGTTTAGGATGTCGTGCAGTAGCCTTCACCGAGAGGTAAGGGCAAGGATCGGGGGAGGCTCGGGCAATCTGCCCGATGGGGGGCAGAGTGTGCTGAGTCGTTAAGTGTCTCCAAATTGCTTCAGAGAGAAAAGGAATAATCTGTTTTCCATTGCTTCTGGGGACAGGATAAGGAATAATGGAATTAAATTGGATCAGGGAAGATTCAGGCTAGACTTGAGGAAAAAAGTTCCAGTTGTGGAAATGGTCATGTCCTAGAATACACTGCTGGGGGAAGTAACGGAGTTTGTCACCGCAGTACTTGCGGTCAGACTAAATAAGCATTTTACAGAGGTAATTTAAGCAGAGTTGTTCCTGCCTGTTCCTGCCTTGGTTTATGAGGATGAATCATTTCAGTTGTCCAGGGCCACCTTTCTGTTCTGTGATACGTATCACTTATGAACCAGATGCAGTTGGTTGCTTTACGACAGTAGTTAAGTGATCCTTCTCTCCTGTCCACCATAAGGATGAGGACAGAAGAAACACAGGTTAAATCTTATTTCAAGCAGTTGTTACTGTAGTAGAAAGGCTTTTACTTCCAGACAAAAAGGTGTTTCTTTTGCTGTCTGCTTCCTTGCTGTGGACTATAAATTACAGCACTTTATTTTCTCTGTATGGTTTTCACTTTGCTTTAATCACAGCTGAAATATATTTGGTGAAAATGTTGATCTGCAAGGCTCATATTGTGTGCCTGTGCATGTGCATAAATGCCTTGCTAAACCAAGGAGAATAACCTGTCACATTTAGCTTGCTGAGTTCATTAGTGTGTATGGCTTAATGTATTAAAAATGAAAATTTACTACCCTCACTTGACTTCCTTAATTTATAAAGAATAATGTCATGAGATGGGTGACTTTTTTTTTTGTTTTGATGCTAGCCCAAGGTAGCAATCGTGCTGTCTAACTTTACCATAATGCTAGTACAGCATGTACGAAGAATGCCCCCTTAAAAATAGCAGACCATACTGAGCCTTCAAATGTCACTGCTTCTTTCTACTGTTGCTTGCTTATGGCAATCTTTTGACAATTTTATTGAAACAGTTCATTCTAACCATATTTTCAGATAGAAGTTGCATGTAATTTTTGTTAATTAAGGAGGAGTTACTTTAAGGAGACATCATGGCAGATCGAGGAACTTTTATTTTAGAACAAGAATATTCCATTTGTATTTCTGGGTGATGCACTGGGTCTTTTGCTTGGTGAAAGTACAGTTTGTGGTTTCTTTTACTGTCCTTTGGCACAGGTATGTTGCATCACTGTCATTGTGTTAAAGATATTGCTGTCTGAATTAATTTGATTTTTACCTCGATTAGACAGTCACCACACATTTGATATTTCAACATGGAAAACATTTTGGTCTGAAAGTATGCTGTAATTCAAAATGTTCTCAGGCAGTAGTTACTGAACTAAGGGTATTTTTTGAGAACAGATCTAAAATGGTTGCAAGGGAAAATTTTCACCACTTAAAAATGCTCATTTTTTTTTTATCTATAGTTTCTGGCCTTTATTCATGACATAAATAGATATAATATTTTTTTAATATCATGCTGCTACCTAGGTTTTGTGGTGTGGGATTTCTTTTTTTGTTGGCATGTAGGCATTTCCACAAAAACCTCTCAATGTTTAGCTGAGTTTGGGTATGTGCCATGTCAGAAAGATTAATTTGGTAGGCTTGCTGTTTAGAAATTTGCACTACTGATTAAAATATTTACTGGAGTTTGTGTGCAACTGTAACAGAATGTCCTTTGTAGCAGAACAGGATATTAAGAAGTATACCTAGGAAACAGTTTGGAAGCATCAAGAATGGCAGGTGGCACTATTTAAATTTTCTAAATAATACTGTTAGCCTGTTCTCACTAAAACACCTGCCATTACCTGCAAATGTTGTATTTTAAGAACATGATGATTAAAAAAATGACAAAGTTTGAGTCCTGTGTTTGAAAAATTCATCTGCTGTAGATTTCTATTAAAATATATATGTGCAAATAAAACAGGTTTTCAGCTGCACAAGTCTGCCAGTTTCAAGCAAGAAAATCTTCATCTCTGCCTCAACATGATTATATTATGTATAGGGTTATGTATATATAATGCATGCACAGAATCGTTCTGGTCTTACTTTCATGCTCTCTGTGCCAAATTCAATTTGGATATATTAACTACAGTCTGATTTGATAGTAGTCTGTGGACCAGGAAATATTTTTGGTGAAATTTTAACGGTCACATCACGTTACGTGACAAATGTATTGTGTCATGTACTATTCTTTCAATTTCTAGCTGTTTAATGTAATGTAATGTAATCTGAGATGTAGTAAGTGATGTAGAGGGAGGCTACATGCAGTGTGTCAGAAACAGGTTTAATGTTCCTGAATGTTCCTTAGCTTTCTGTCCATTTTACTGATCTGGAGCAGTAAGTAATATGTCAGCAAAAGTGCAGGTATGGCAAATGTAGCAAAAATGTCATGGGGAAAGCCCTGTACAGGAATCGCTCTAATGAGTGGCTTCATTACATTTGGATCAGACCTGTAATCTTGACATTTACACTGTATGTAGTCTGCCTTATAGCAGACATTAACTTCACCAGGGAAGTGGAATGTGTTTGTTGCAAGCAGTACTTGAGATAATCAAACTTCATGCTGTCTCCCATAGACAGTTCAGCCCGTTCTTGAAGTTCAGAACATGCTCTGTCATTCTTTGCTTTTTTAATTGTTTCTTGCTCATTGAAAACTCACATCCTGAACTCTGGCAGGAAATATTAGGTCAATCCCTAGGACCCGATGATGTCTGACGCAGCTTGGTTCTGTCTGGATCTCAGAAGCAGTCAAGTCTTAAGATTAAAAGCTGAGTTTGTGTTCCAGTAATTTCTTAAATGTGTGTTTAAACAAATGATTTCACCAACATCATCTTCCCTTGGTTGCTTTTGTCAGATATGTAACATCCCAAATTCTTAGTATCTCTTCCAGAGACTTGTAATTCTTTCAGACTGCTTGTTTATTGACACCTGTTCTCCTCTTACCCACTTCTCTTCAAAGATGAAATTAACATCTTAAACAGTATCTGTTTACAAAATCCTCTCTTAATAGATGGGTTCACAGGTGACAAGCAGAAAGTTGTCATTCTTTGTTGTTGTGTTAGAATGCAAATCTAGCAAGAGTAACCAGGGGAACAAGCAATTTTCTGTACTTGTAAGCTACACAATTTCGTGCTGGAAGTATTGTAGGCTCTGTGTTATCTCTATATCAGTGGAGCGCTCTGCAAACAGAATGTAAAAATAATGCATATATAAAGGAGGGAAAGGTATACATTATGTAGATTTACTAAAAAGCTGTCAGAATTACTTGTGTGAAGTAACATGGAAACTGTGATTGTAATATATATGGAGACCTTTTCCTGGCTTTTTGGTGATTGTGCTTAGTAGGAGTTTGTATATGTCAGATAGATGTGAAACTTTTTTCAGAGGTCAGAAATACTCTGCAGTGTGCAGAAGTTCAGTTCACAGCTGTATAGGGTAGACACAAAATTGGTGTTGAAGGCTGAAGATAAACCTGTGATCTATATAGCATGCGTTAAAAATACAGGCAAAGTCATGCCTATCTGTCAGAAAATATTCTGGTTAAGTGTTAATGCATGGAAGAAGCGGGTGAAGTCAGCGTTTTGTGATTCTCAGTTGTCAATCTATAGTTAGTCCAAAAAAGAAAAACGAACAAAAACTTTGGATTCCTGCTTTCAGATATAATATGATTTGGGTAGCTTTTTGTATTGCTGTATCTTCTTTGCTGAGTTACTTATGTCATGCAAGCATTAAGTTTACCTTGTCTTCTAATACTTTGTGCACAGTGGCACTAGCTTGTAATGAGATACAATGAAATACTGAGAAACTCAAGGTGACAAATAACAGTCCTATTATTGCAGGAGCTGACTCTCTTGCACAGTGTACTGAAAGTTTGGTAGTCTGTGCAGTGGAATATTTCCCAAATAATAACTAATGGAATAGGGAAACAGATGAGGAGGCAAGTCATGGGACTTGCTGTGTGGAAATCCCGTGTGGCAGAACTGAGATTTTGCTTAATGTAGGACTGTAAGATAAAGAACTTCACTAGAAGCAGATAGTCTTCAGAAAAAGTGATTTCTGAAATGTCTCAATACTATCCATGGTAAATCTTGGATTATAATTTAGATTATGAGAAACATCTGCTTTTCTCTGATGTTTTCAGTGAATGTAATAACTTCAGATTTGTTTGTGCTTTGCTTTGCATTTTGTGTTTGGTTTGTTTTTGTTTTTTTTTTTGTCTGGTTGTTTATTTTGAGGGATTTTTTTTGGTTTATTACACACACACACCCACACCCACCCCCCCAATTTATAGGAGAATTTTCATTAAACAGCATGTTTAATTCTGCAAGAGCCACTAGTTGCCAAAAGGTTAAATTAAGTTATATGTTGTGCCTTAATGTGAAGTTTGCATTACATAGAGGAAAGGAAAAGTTCAGGTTGTGTTTTGTCCTGGTTTTGCACTCAACTGAATTTCTTTTCCTCCCCTTTTAAGTATTTTTACCTTGGAAAAAGTCTATAACATTTATATTGTATGGTGCAGGGACTCTTGACAAGATGGATGGGAGTATGAAGGAGAAGCACAAAGTGGAACAACACACAGCTGGGTGCAGATGTTTTGGCTACTGTTTGGTGCTTGATATGCTCCACTGAATTCCCAAGCAGCAATCTGACAAAGTCTTTTCTGTCTATGTCTCTTGTGTGGAAATGATGGATGAGGGGAGAAAAGCATTTATCAGAAGTGAAAGGGTTAAAAATGGGAGTTCAGTGCGTTTCTAAGTGTATTCTTACAGTATCCTATTTACTTACTGCAAACTGCCATAACGCTTGCAGTAGCTTACAATGTATTTGTATTGCTTTAAAAACCAATGCTCAGATGGTAGGGTTTTGAAGAGTGTCACAGAAATAAAGGTCTTTTTTTTTTTTTTTTTGTAAGCATGAGTCAAACAAGCCAGCTTCATTAAGTGTTGTGGGGTTTTTTTTTTATTTGTTTGGGTTTTTTGTTTGTGGTTTTTTTTTTTGGGTTTTTTTTTTTTAGTTGTTCTGGTCATTAAATAACAGCAGTAGAAGGAGCTGGAGTTAAAACAATAACAAAGGAAATACTTTTTTAAAGTGGTGAACTATGTTGCATTTAAAATGTTTTGAGTGGAACAGTTACCAGGGACAAATCCAGGAATATCTATGTAAGGCTTCAGGAAAAATGTTTTACATTCATGCATGTTCAGCTTTCAGACTGACAGAAACATGTAGAATAGTACAGAGCCTAGATAGTCTGAGATATCCAAGATGTCTTTTGGGGCCTTTTATGATAGACACCACTGCCCTTGGTTGTACTCAAGAACTATACAATGTAGGTGAAATTAATTTTAAACTGGATTTTATGCAAATTTTTGCCAAATATAGTCCATGTTCTAGTGCAGTTCTCCCAGGTGTCAGCTATGTACGGTATTGCTCATGTTGGCTTAGTACAGTGGCCGCTCTTGAAAGCATTGTCTTTTTTTCTGTGTACGTATTCTGAATGTTGGCAGCTGGTGTATACCATTCTGCGTTGCTTGCTTGAAACCCCACATCATTTCTGTGGGAGCAGCCGACAGCCTGGGATGTCGGCTTTTGTATTCATTACAGCTGTTTTGCAAATACCTTTGTGCTTTCTTTCCGCATACATTTTATACTTTCTATCCATATTGTTATCATATGTTTTCATACCTTTAAACATCAGATACCAGTCTCTGTTAGTTTGCCTTACAGTACTTGGTTGGCCTTTTGGTTTTTGGCTTCTTCCAAAATGATTTTCATATGAATCAGTGGGGTAGAATAATTCTCCTGTTGTATTAAAAAGAATAAACAAGTAGGCAGTGATTGGTCTTTAGGGAGCTTTGCATATCACTATTTAAATACCAGACTGCACAAAGGCCAAGAACTGTTGACAGGCTTTGAGATGGTTCCTAAGGTTTGAATACCTTTTCTGTTGTGGTTTTGGTTTTTTGTTTTTTTTTCTTCAAGCAAACTCGACGCAAATTACTTTTTAGAATTCAGTAGAACTGATGTTCTCTATTCTTCTTTTGAACTCTGCTAACATTTAACCAAAGTCATCCTGACAGTTTACGAGATCTCTCTGGATTTACTAAAATAAACGTGACTTTCAGTCACTTTGCAGGAATTGGTTTAATTTGCAAGTGTGAAATGGTTGTTGCCAGCTATAAGTGCATATTATATCTAGGAAAACAAGTTTTATTTTAGGCCAGTGACAAAGATACTTTCCACTACACACAGCACATGTTTTTTAAGTGGAAAATAAAACTGAAGGCTAAAAAAACTCTAAATTTGGATAAGGACTTTAAGGTTCACTCTATTCAGCATTCTAACTCATGGATTAAACATGTAGACCATTTACCAGGTACACTTGATAGTTAATCAATAATTCTCTGCTCTATTCACCAGCATTATCGATATTTAACATTCCAGATAAACCTTACCTAATTTTATCTGTGCTATATTCTATAATTAAAAAAAGAATTAATGATCTGTCCAAAATTACTTTATAGACTGTGGCATTTAAACAACTCAAACTGTGGACATTGAGGTTCAGGTTTCAAAGAGCTTTGAAGTAGCAATAATATCTCAGTATCATGTAAGTTGTGCTTTAGTTTTGTTAATTCTTAGTAACTTTTAATTCTGCTTTCTTGAAATTCTCTATGGCTTTTAAGATAGGTTCATAATTATTTTTTGAAAGATCTTAGTAATCATCTTTTGTTTTGTTGTTGTGTGGTGTAACACACTCCAGTTTGGAGGTAGATGCATGTTAGAAGTAATTCATACCTATAATCCATAGCTCATGCAAAGATACTTCTGAGACTTTGGTGAAATGCTGTTCACTTTTATTGGGTTTGTAGGCAGTTAAGTAGTTTTAATTCCTGGTATTTTCAGAACAATTTAGGCTTTTCAGCTTCTATAAGCTATTTGAAGATGATAGGAAAATAGTTGTTAAACTTCTGCTAATACTTATGTCTGAATTAGTATGTCTGAGAGATGTTAAACTACAGGCAACTGTTCTCTACATCGTTATCCATAAATTTCTAAGGGCATAGAGTGTTTCTGCTTGGTTGTGGTTTTTTTTTGTTTGTTTGTTTTTTTCTTTTTGTTTTTTGTTTTGTTTCGGGTTTTTTTTGCTGTTTGTTTGTTTGCTTGTTTGTTTTTGTTTTGTTACCTCCAAGAGTATCATGTTGTTGAAGCAACTGACTGTTTTAAAATTATTGAGCATGTGTGCTTTCCAGGGAAAGGAAGATACTAGTTTGTCATCACACCAAGCCTAGAGTTCATGTATACTATAGTATTTTGTCAGAGAAATTGGATTAGGAGGTAAGAAACGCAAATGTATAACAGTGTAAGTAGTATGCTAATGCCTAGAACTTGTCATCAGCTTCTCTTCATTTTTGAGAAACTCGTTTCAGCATGTATCTAAAGCATTAATGTGCAGCTTAAATAAAACACACGATTCCTAAAACTTCATTCATACATCTATTAGCAGCATATGCAATACTCCAAGTACAATTTAACAGCAGCTGTCTGTTGGACTGATACATGACTGACAAAAATATCCGAAGTACTCTTGGGTCAGATATTTTTAAAGAAATATTCAGTATATTTGAATTTGTCTAAAACGTGAATATTCTGCAATCTGATGTTCTAATAAATCCTGTATTAATGTTCACTCATTCTTGTCCTAATTTCAAATACTAAATTTTAAGTGTTTTGTAATGCTTTATAAATAAGAACTCTGATGCAAAGAAGCAGTGAAGACTTTTGTGAAGTTTTTCATTGTCTATTATGTATTCATGCAACTCTATATAACTCTAATACTTGGGCTCTTCCTTCTCTGCAAATCTGGGAACTAAATGGACTTCTGGCATGAGTTGATCTTGTATTTAGAAAGGTTAGAAGTTGATTGGTTTTAAGTTTCACTAAAAAGAAATGATCACTGGCAAATTTTTATTGCACTGGGACATTGTCAACGAAAGAGGGTTTTGTTTTGTTTTCTCAGTCAGTCCATTTCATTTGATAGTAGAATAGTATTGTGTTTTGCAACTAACAGTATGTCACCAAGAGAGTTCAGGTCTCAGCCCTGACACATTAATATACACGAAAGTATGATTTGTCATATGTCATGGTATCTATAGTCTAAATATCTACCAAGGCCAGTTATAGTGATTGTGTAACTGCAGAGATCTTAGTGTGAAACACCCGTTTGATACAGTGTATGACTGTATTTTGTTCTAGAAGATAATGGCTGACAGCAGTGATACATGCAGGCTAGGTTAAAATTAGCTCAGATGTGCCTAGCATTGTTATGATCTGCCTTGACTTGGCTGAGGAAGGGTACAAATACCCTCAGTGGAGCAATAGATTAGTGGATATGAGAAAATGTCCTTGTTGGCTAAAAAGGTGCAAAATCGCTGTGTAGAGATTGAAAGATAGGTGGCTGATTAGTGTCATTAGTATCACATTTATACATAATATGCAAATGAATTTCACATAAATGTTATGAGATTCCTTTTTATTTAACTGACTAATCTCAGAGTAGTAAGAGTACCTCAGGAAAGAAGGGTTATGGTATCATAAGCTCTAATTATAAACCTCAATTATGATCCTTGTGGGCCAGTCTACCATTTTTTAAATGCTTCCTTTCTGTACATAAAAGCAAAAGTTTTCATTATGTTGTCTTCTTACTATAACAGTATTTTAATAAAAAGTTCAAGTGGAACTGGAGCTTGGGGTAGCTAACAACAGTAGCAACTCACTGATGAATAACATAAATATGGTGTAACTTTTTCTCAGTTAGTCTAATCCTAATACCAGAGCTGGGAACATTAAAAATAACATTTTTTATTACACCAGTCTTTTACTTTGATGAAAAACACAAAGCCATTGCCAAAATGTGCATAGTATCATTCTGACGAGTGAATTATTAATAAAACCAGTGCTGAAGTGTTGTCCTGCTACTGGCAATGGCAGAAAATCTGTTGACTTCAGTGGGGTCAGGCTTGTCTCTCATGACTAGGGACAGTGCAGGGAGAAAAGACAGCTGAAAGCCATTTTTGCATTTCACAGTCTTTGGGATACTTTATACCCCTTTTTAATGCAGAGTTGTTTGAAAGAGGATCATGGTAAGTGCCAAGAACTGCCCCAGTGTGTGCTTGGAAACAATTTCTGATCTCTGAGTAAATGATTAGTTTCAAATAGTGCACTCATATCTGTAGTCTTTATCGCCCTTGTTTCCATAATGTGCGGGATTCTCTGTGTCTTTTCTGCAGAGAAGGAACTAAACTGACAGCTTTATAAATGAGTCATGCTAGATAAAAATTTATTAGGAGTCACAATGTAGTTATTATCATTTGGGATATTATGTGCCTGCGTAAGTCATTGTGTAAAGGATTAAAAGCCTAAAAAATGTTAATAATAAAGCCCCTAGATCTAATAACTTTAGAGATTAGAATTAATTGAATTAGTCTTTGATCTTGGCTGTTAAGTTTTAAAAGAAAAGTTCAGTAGGCATTTACCATTCTGTATTCAAAGAAACAGCTATTGCTAACTGTAAAGTTGGAATGCATCTGTACAATCATCTGTATAGCAAAAAAAAAAAAAAGGATCTCAAAAGCAAAGCTGAAGAGACATTTCCGTCTTGCATGGTGTCAAGGGAGTCAGAACTGATTTTTGTTCAGAAGTTATAGATGTTTTAGCTTTTAATTTTAATTTGAGTTGTTAATCCTGAACCTGGTCTAAGAGGTGTGTCTGCCCATGGCAGGGTGGGGTGTGGGGGGTAGGGAAGGTATGGAACTAGATGAGCTTTCAAGTCCCTTCCAACCTAACCCGTTCTGTGATTCTAAGATAAATGTTTGCTGAAAGATCTTTACTAGCTGATGAGGTGGTAATAGTAAAAAACGGTGAAGCCTTTGTATATGGCTGTCTGAACATTATTATTACATAGATTAAAGGAGCACCTACCTTATTCAGTATCCGTTATCAGCTAATACTAAGTATTAGCCGATGAATGCTTACTGCTGTTGCTCTCTTGTCATAAGCTTCAGGCAGGTAGTGAGATCAGAAACATTTATTCAGGATCATTATTTTTATGTCAAATCTGTAAAGCTATTCTATTTGACATTATTCCATCATCATATTTGTGTCTAATGTAAATGCCTTCAGTTTTATTTTTTGGTTACACAGCTGTAGATGGAAGATGTAATGCTGCTAGAAAAATCCTGGTATGATGGTGAAAGGAAGGCTCTATCTCCTGTTACTTTCCTTACTGTATTAGGAGTGGTAAACATGTATCTTCTCAGCTGCTTGCTTTGCTACAAATCATTATTTTTTTTACGTTTTTGTTGCCTTTTTTTTTTTTTTAATAATTGAGAAAAGCTGTAAGAACTCATTCATTGCTGAGTGAATATAGTGAATCCCAAACACAAATATTTTTTTCTTGTCAGGGGGTGGTGTTTTCTCTGAAGAGGTTTACAACTAACCAGGAAAGTTAAAGAAAGGAAAGGCAAAACCAAAGCTACAGGACATGATTATTTAGGACATAATCTTGGGTGTTTGTGCCTGTCTGAGGTGTGATATGCTACTTGATGATATCTTAGCAACTTTGAAAACCTTTTAAAGCATCTTTAGTAATATTTCTTACCTTTCAGTTTTGCCTGCAGTGCATTTCCAAGCATGTCTTTGCATTTGTATATGCCTGTATGTGACAGTAGAATTTACTAAATTCCTGAATTATCTTTGCTGTAATAATTAGTAAAGCACAGTGAATATTTCAGAATGAGTAATTTATCCCATAAATTTATCCTCTTAATATACAAACAGGATGCAATTCCCCCCCCCTCCCCCCTTAAATTATGGCTTAGTTGCAAGCACCTCTGTGAAATGTAGATAAGTTGTATGATAGTGTTGCTTACTTCGGTGTCTTTAATGCTTACCTATTTATTAAGTTAAATATTTTGCCACATTTTAGATGAGCTTCAGTACCTGACTGAATTAAAGTTTTCCATCAGCAAAGAACTATGTCTTGGCATCAAGAAAGAACTTATTTGCTATATTCAAACCTATAAAGGATCTTGCTTCTCTCTCCTTTTATTTCCCATTTTTCTATATTGCCTAAACATTGAAGTACTCTTAAGCTTCATACTGCTGTACACCAATTAGCTATACACCAACTGTATGGGAAATGCAGATTCTGGGAGGATAGGGGTAAGAGAGAAGAGTGCCATATAAAAGCTAACCAGATTATGTTTGACTAGGCTGACTTGTAGTCTTTGAGACTTAAGTCAACAAGTCAGCCCTTGCTTAACCTCACTGTATAGCTCGATCTGTATTATTGCCATGCACTATGCCACAAATAACGGACCTTCTGTGCTGAAAATTGTGTGTGGTGAGCAGCACACTGAACTGTTCCTGCTCCTGTCTTGTGAAAGTGCATAAGGTAGGCTGTACCCAGTCTCTGGATTTCAGTGAGAGTCACAGGGCAGAGTGAGACCAGCAGCATCCCTAGGTGATCGTTAAAATAGCCAACTCAGTGCAGATTTTTGAATGAGTAGATACTTGAGTGTGCATTCTGAATGGAGGAGTATTATCTTCACACAACTATGTTTCTCTGAAACAAAGCTAGATTCTCTCATATATGCACTTGATCAGCGATCTTAGTAAATATTGGGTAAGTAAAGGGCATAAAACACCTGAATTAACCCTGCCATTAATGGTAGCATTCTCTTTGGCTTCAGTGAAATTTGTATTTGCCTACTGACACCAAGCTTAGACACCATGAGTCATTGTGGCATTAAGCAACTATGACATGGGAAATCAGAAAAAGGTACAAATCGTCAGAAGACTTATCTTTTCTGATGCATGAATATCCTAGAAGTGACTGCTGTTGCTGCTCTCTCCCCTTTTTTACAGTAAGATATTCCTTTGGGTTGTATATTGAAGTATGAATTACTCCTGTGACTACCACTCACTGAAACTTAGTCTTTCAATATCTCTGGGAGAAGAAGGAAAAGAAAAAAAAAATCCTCTAAAATTGGAGGTACTGACCACTTTGATCATAGCTGATAGAGGTAAAGTACTTAGGTCTGACAAAAGTCCTTTAAGTGATTGGCAAATAGAATAGGAGTATAATAGTCTGCAAAAATTGAGGTCAACCATTGATGTTATCCTCTCAAGATCTATTAGGAAAACAAGTATTTTGGTCCTGAAAGAAAAGTGGTTACCGCCAATCTAATCTATGTTAAAAACATGAAAGAACTGAAAAAATGGTGCCCTCGTGAAACTGTTCGGTGTGGCTAGTGATACTTTTACATTTAAGAACAAGAAACCTTCTAACAGTAAAAATCATATGCTTGTGCATCTTCTTTACATTTTACTCATTCATAAAAAAAAAACTCTTACTGCAGGGGGGCAATATCTGTAGTTTTTCATGTCTTCGCCCAAGTGAAGTGAGTATCTATGGTACTCCATATATGGTCATACATATATATGACTATATATTAATAAAAACAAGAAGATAATAAGCATATTTTATATTTGAAGCACATTAAACAGTAAAAGAACTACATGAAAACAATTAATGCAAAATTGAATATGCAAACTAGTGAGACAAGAAGGCCTGTCACGTCAGTTAAAACCCCTCAGGCCTGGAAGGCAGTTCACCAGAACCAGAGAATCTCAATTTTCCACATGACAGGCTACCATCTCATTTATAATGATGTTTTAATAATAAGACATCCTTTGTTTTAAAAGAAAAAAAAAAATCCAAGTTCTGATGAACAAGACTTACATTGAACAATTTTATCATTTCTCCCTTTAGCTGACAGGTATTGCTTTTGAATTGCAGTTTCATTTAAGAGAAAGTTTAATGATAAATGTTTCCAGTGTGAACTAGTGAATGGTAGTCAGCTGTGAATATTCTGCAGGTCATTACAGTCATGCTTCTTATGTACATTGCTGACATCTTATTTCTGAAACGTATTTGAACTTGATTGAATTATTCCTTTTTGATCTGAAAGGTAACGTCAAACTGGAACTTGAAAAAAGATCCCACAGAAATAAGTTGCACAAAGTTTTATTAAGTTCTTTAGGAGCAAATATAATTAGAAATGAACACCAGTAGTGTTCCATGTCATCCTTACGATTTGAAGAAAGTGAGGCTCAAGTCAGATTGCTATACGTAGCTTCTCCTCAAAGTTTGGTTATTGAAAAATTCCATCGTCCACAAGGATGTGAAAGCAGTAAGCTGTTTTGTGGGGTTTTGAAATGTGTAAATCATTCATACAATTATATGATAAAAACAGACTTTAAAGGGTAAATCAGCTGCTCATAGGAAAACTTGTTATGATTCTGCAAAGTGTGACCTCTTACCACATTGGTGGACACTGATATCAGCGAAATACTGTTAGCATAAGTGTAAAAGTTCTCTCATTTGAAAGGGAGCCCACATACTATTCTCTAAATTCTCTTCCCTTTTCCTTACTCTGCTAAGATGTTACACTTCAGAAGACCTATGGCAATTTAATTTGCATTTCAGTTAACTCGGTTAATTCAGGAGCTGAAACTGCTGATTTGACCATGAATTGCTGGGTGTAATTTAGGTTTGTTCTGATGTTATTAAAACTTAAGGCAGGGTCTGGAGCTGTTTAAACACTGTCAAGGCTGGAGGAACAGGAAGGTTTTCTAATTGACTTTTTTTATCTTTCATCTTTATAAAGCAATAGCAGGTATTGACCCAAGATAACAGGAAACAAAACATAAAAATACCCTGAGGTCTAAACTCTGTTTGATGTATATAGGTAGTACTAATTCTTATGCAAATTCCTTCATTTCTAATAATACATAAGTATTTAGATACTTAAGTTAAAAAAGTAAGTAATGGGACTTGGTAATAAGCAAATGTTAAACCTGATTGTTTACAATACGTGTACACTTGCCACTGGCACATGAACTGGGTGCTGGGTAGGTATCCAGCAGTATCTGAAATAGGTTAGTAGTCATTTTAACTGAAATAGGTTACCGGTTACCTCTTCAGTGACCATCACCTAGTAAGTAGCTGTTTAAGCATTTTATTTTTATTTTATTTTATTTTATTTTATTTTATTTTATTTTATTTATTTTATTTTATTTTATTTTATTTTTTAGCATTTTTGTCCCTTTCATTGATAGGGCAGAGTTGAGAAAATTCTCTTTTCTCTGTTTCTATAGCAGGCTTCTGGGAATTCCTGTGATTGTTTTAAAGAAAAAAGTATGATACTTATGATTGATTTCACATCTGTTTTCGTTGGGATTTGAAATGTTTTTTAAACTACAGTGTTGGGGGAAATGTATTTTAACTAATGATTGACAGGGAATTACTAGCATTACAAGATAGAGGATAGTATAAATGGGTGATGTTGTAGAAAAGATGTTCAGAAGAACTGTATGTGCAAAAGTAATTTTTCATTATTTATAATGAAATATAAAAGGCTGCAAAAATATTAAAAAATCAGTTGCTTTTCAGTAAAATAAAATTTCAGAGTGCTAATCAAAATTAGAAAATGATGCTTTGTCTTCCTAGAGCTGGCCTCATGATGGCTTGACAATTTTAAATTCTAAATATAACTGAACTCTAACTTTTCCTCAGTGTCAGTTTTAAATACATTCTCATAGAGCTTTGCTGAAAAAGGTGTTATGCAAACATGGACACAATAACACACCACACCAGCTAGTTCTGTTTACAATGTACATATTCATGGCAATGCAAATAAGCATTCACTATTTCACAACTCATGACTCAGCTGAATTTGGTGTGGATATACACTTGGAATCCGTGAGCTGCCAACAGTGCATTCTGTTCTCAGGCAAAAATCTGATTCAATGAGTGTTAGCTATTAACAGCATTAACACCCTCTGTATTTTGTAGTCAGTGTGAGTTACTGATGCACTGTATCTTAAGATCCCAAAGTGCTTCATTGATGGTGTTCTTCTGAGAAACTGTTCTGGTTTTGTTTGTTTTTTCCCTCTATGTTGTAAATGGGGAAATGAACCCATAGGAAGCCCAGTAGATTTGGCTGTTGTCATAAGGAGCCTAAGGGAAAATCAAGAGTAGGAGCTGTAACAGATTAGTTTATGCCTCTAAGAGGGAGGGCTGTCTTTGGACTAATTATGCAAGTGATGCTGACTAATTTTATCTGCATATGGTAACCGTACTGACTTCTCTTTGGGTGCCACAGACAGAATTTCTGAAGCTCTGATAACAGTGTAAATATAAAAATACTTCTCATAAATATTAGTTTAAATGTGCTACTTTGTGTCTATTTGGTGCTGTTCATCCAGTGTTTTGAATGGCATTGACAACACTTCGGAACCCACCCAGCATGAGTGGGATGTATAAACCTTCCAAAGCTAAGGAGGTCAGATACAATCAGAAAGGGAGGAGCAGGTTCCAAAGACTTTGTTGATAGCTGAGGGATTTCAGTAGTTTGGGTTCAGTCTCCCACTCTTCAGACGTGTGCTGCCTTCAGAAAGACTGGTTGACCCAGGTTCATTCCACTTCAGCACTTAGTTGAGGCATCTTTAAGGCTCATTAAGTCATGAGATTGAGAAGCACCTCCAGAAGGTATGTCAGACACTCTGTGTACTGAAGTGCCTCAGGTATGAACCTCTCTCTTTCTGATGTGGGAGGAGCATTGAGCTTCCTTCTTTCTGTACCTCAGTCAGGACCCGGAGGGCATAAGTCATAGATGAGCTGACTGAGTCCAGGGTCAGCTCCTTTGCTGACTGGAGCTGTATTAAAGAAAGCAGATGTGTTTGGTCTCCTTCTGGCCATGCTGGTTTGGTTTCCTGGCTTGACCTTGCCCTGCCCTGTTACTATGGTCTATCTGGGTAATCACTAGGCTGTGTACAGCCCTGACTGCTGTCTCTAGCCCTCATCCTGACCTGAACTTGTGCCTCTGCATCTTGTCTCCTTGTTGATAAGGTAGCTGTCTTCTGCTCCAGGCTTACCTCCCCTTCTGGAGCAGCTGGCCCTCACTGCTTCCTGACATGTCTGAAGTGAGGTGGGATGATTCTGCACCTTAATTTCACTGTCATTAGTTGTCAGGACAGAGGGCATTAGGCAAGTGTAGGTAAGTTTGTGGTGGTCGGGCTACATATCAGTACCTCATTATTATATAGCACTGTAATGGTACTACATAACGAAGTTTCACTCTTACATGGCTCTGTAAGAGTACTGCAACAATACACACAATGTAAATAGATACTGTAGCATAAAAAGTTCGTGTTTGGCTTTTTTTTTCAGATGAGCTAGAAGCAACTTTCAGTGGAAGTAGGTGTGTAACATTCTTGCAGCTGTCATTAAAACTAACATGCAAATTTAAGATAATCTGAATTAACTATTTGCATTGGAAAATCTCTGAGATTTAGAATATGTTTGTGTCTATGCCCAGTATAAACTTGGTGCATTAAGCTGTTTTTTAGCTCAGTGATTTGTTCAAGGTCACATACTAATTGCTAGCAGAGCCTAAATAAAGAATCTAAGAGTATCTGCTCTAACCAATAAATCATATTCATTACTGGTTATTTTTCTACTGACTGGCTCATGGCTCTGGGACACTATGTCTGGCTGACTGAATTATTACTTTGAGGTTTGCAGAAATTAATAAATGTTTAATGCTTCAACAAATAACTACAAATCTAGAGAAATGAATGGTAAAGTATCCTTAACCTCCCCTTTCTTTCTCTAGAATCTCAGATTTATTTCCAGTTTCACGATGATCTTGGCCAACCTTAATTTTTGTAGGAGATGAAACTATGACTTCATGATAAATTCCAAGACTTTGTTAGTTAGGCTGGTGCAATATAGTACTTCTAATAGTACTTCTAGTGCACAACAATTTTTTTAAGAGATTTCTGAGTAATAACCTGTGATTTATTGGTCTACTTCATGGGGGGGGAAAAAAAAATCAGCTGTTTCTTTGCCGGGAACATGCCATGTAGAATATAAACTTGTAGGTAGTTGATCTGACCTGAACATTATATTTTTATTAGAGATCTGCTGGTGTTGCTGATCTTTTTTCTACCTTTTTCTAGCTCTTTGAGTGAACTGCTGTAGCAAGGAAGCTCTCTATTAGTATTTGAATGTAAGGGGAATAATGTTTTTGTAATGTTCATCTGTTAATAAAAATAAAAGTTTATTTTCTTTAATCTGAATCTAAAATATAATGAATTAAATTAGTTTTGATCCTAATACAGTTAGGCAGCCAAAACTCCTGGGACTGAACAGAGGTTTGAAACAGACTTGGTGCAGATTATTTCTATGCTAATGTCTCTGTTAAATGAGAAGCAGCACCTAAGGAAACAAGGAGCAGTTCAGAGGCAATGAAGAAAAAGAGATTGTCTTCTTTATGCTTCCTTCCCTGCGTTTTTAATTACTAAATTCAGTTTCAGTAGAAATTGTGATTTACATTCAAGTGCATATAGAATCTGGCAGTGGAATTACATGGTGTTCAGTGCTGTTAAGTTCTAGGCTCTTGTGTCACAGGATTGTCTCTTTGTATATTTTTGTGTGTGAATTCCTCAGTCTGGAATATTACTGTCAACAATAAGTACTTTGAGATACCTAGTATTGGAAGCAGTATTGCAAAGTTAAGAGACTATTTCCCCTAAAATGGGTGAGATTAATGACAACTGTAGAATACACTTTTAGTAGCACAGAAGGGAGAAAAAATGTACTTTATCATGAAAATATACCTTATAAGCTGAAAATAAGCTTTCTTATTGGCTATCCAGCCGTTAATGGATCTGAAAAGGAATGGTCTTCCTTTTCACTGTTGTGAAATTCAATAACGGCTGAAATAGGTAGAGTAGAATAATGAAAAGAGATTTGGTTCTCTCCCTCTCTGCTGGGTATGGCTGTCACATATATAACACACTGTCTTGTGTTTCTTTGTGACTGCAGGTAAGACAAAGTGACTTCCCAGCTGTTAACAGGAGACTGACATTGCAGGCGATCTTTTACAGTCAATCGGTCTGTTTACATCAAAAGCAAAAATAATGAAAATAAAAAATGGCTAAAAATCTGGGAGGAAAACCTGCAATTTCTGTCCGTCACCAGAGGCATCTTAACTACATGTTTGCAAGCAGTAGAAGTGTTCAGGATTTTGCATGGCATTGATAGGATTAGATGCAGTCTGTCTTTGTTCTGACATGTTTCTTTTTTGGACCTTTTGGGAATGAGGTTTCTCAGGCTTAGGTCTCAACAATTCCAAGAGGGGCACATAAAACACCTGAGGAATTCATAAAAGCTCATGCGTTTGCTATGAAAATAGTCTATGATCAGATTACTTGCTTGGGTTATACTCTGGGGCTGCATAAGGATTGCATGAAAGGACTTTACACTTGTGCAGGTATCGGTTACCTGATGATGTGTGTTAAACCAGATGGGCCAGATGATTATTTACAACTGGGCAATATGTTGCCGGTGGTACTTGGAATATTATGTTCAGGTTTGGGCCCCTTAGTTCAAGAAGGTTATTGACAAAACAGAGGGGCCATAAATATGAAGCCTAGAGCATGTGACCTGTGAGGTGAGGTTGAGGCAGCTGAGCTTGTTTATTCTGGCAAAGATAAGACTTACAGGTTATCAAGCAATTTACAACTATGTGAAGTAGTGTTGCAAAATCAGTAAAGCCACCTCTTTTACATAGAGACAGAGTAAAGGCAAGGACCAGGCGCTCTGAGATCAGGCTGGAGATACTCATAGTGCACACTGGAGGCAGTTTTTCAGTAGGACAGTAGAGGAGTAGAGGGTTCCTCAGAGAGTCTGGAGGTTTTAAAGACAGGAAGCAAGGCTAGTCTGATTTAGTACTGCTTCACCCAGAGGTTCCTTCCAGTCAGTGTTCTATGATTCCATATTTTTAACTCGTATTGTTAAAATATCAAAATCAGATGAAGAAGAAAAAAATAGAAGCCATTATTAGTGTTCAATGCATTATCTTGATTGTTTTATTTTATGTAAAAGAATATGTAGTATACAAAGAGTCCTCTTAGTGGTACTGTGAGAAAGGAAAAAATGTCTGAAAGTAAAAATGTTACAAAGGGAATGATACCAACGACTAGATTTACTTTCTTCCCATCTCTATTTTTTTGTATGGTACTTGGATGTGGTATTGTGCTTACTTTATGCATATATATATACATATATATATATATAAAAATAAAAAGTGAGAGTGGTAATATATACACTAAGTGGCAAGCTCATAATTTCTTTGTTTATGCAGAATGTCGTATACCATTAATCTAAATTTGAAGAAGTGTCCTGGTTTCAGCTGTAACAGTTAAGTTTTTCTTTCTAGTAGCTGGTGCAGTGCTGTGTTTTGGCTTTAGTCTGAGAATAATGCTGATAACTCTGATGTTTTAGTTGTTGTTCAGTAGCACTTACCAAATCAATGACTTTCAAGTCTCTCATGCTTTGCCATGGAGGAGGGGCACAAGAAGCAGAGCCAGGACACCTGACACATACTGGCCAAAGGGGTATTCTGTACCACAGCGCATATGCCAGTGTGTAAACCTGGGGGGGAGTTACCCAGAAGGGACCAATCGCTGCTTGGGTCTGACTGGGTATTGGTCACTGAGTGGTGAGCAATTGTGTTGCTCATCACTTATGTTTATTGGGTTTTTTCTTTCCCCCCTTGTTATTTCCCTTATTATCACTAGTAGTAGTATATTGTACTTTAGTTATTAAACTGTTCTTATCTCAACCCACAGAGTTTACATTCTTTTGATTCTCCTCCCCATCCTGCCCAGGTGGTAAGGTGGGGGTGAGCAAACGGTTGTGTGATGTTGGGTTACTGGCTGAGTCTAAACCAGTACAAAAAGTACAAGTACTACTTATTACAAATTTTGTATTTTGTTAAACTTGCTGAAAATCTTCTTTAGAAACAGTCTGTAGAATAGAGAGAGAAAGCAAGGTTAAATTACAGCCTGAATATGTCACAGAGCATAGCAGAACCTGATGAACAGAATGCTGAACTGAGACAAAACATCATTCTGTTTACTTAACTGTTTATACTGAAAGTATCTTGAGTCCTGGAGCTGAGAAGTTGGCCAGACGTTGTTATCAGTGGACATTCATTTTTGTCCGCCTCGGAGACCTACATTTAGCAGGTGGGGAGATATACAGTGTCCTTTTAATCTCTGAATCTAGCCTTAAAATGCTCATCTAATTCATTAATCACCTTTTTAGTTCAACATCTCAGTTACCAGCTGTGCAACTTAGATGCTACTGGTTAAATAAGAGTCAAAGGTCCCCTGTATTTTGAAGAAACTATCTGTGTTCACCGGTTTAGGCTGGTCCTAAACCAACCTGTACACACCTCAAAAAAGAATCCTTTTAATACAGCATCCACAGGTAATTAATTTTATTCATTAGAATGTAATGCAATATATGTAATAATAGAAGATGGATGTATTTTCTAGATGTAATTTATTTCATTTGATTGAATTTATTCATTCTTTCCTTCAAGTGAAACAGGGTTATGATATGATAGAAATCCATTTGTGGGGACAAACACAATGTCAAACTCCCTCACTCAACCCACACCTCCGCCTCTGCTGTCTGTTCAGGTAATTCACCCAGTGCTTGCACCTGAATTACAGAGGCATTGGTTAAATGATCCAGTCTAACTGAAAATCTAGTCTCTCCCATGTGTGAAGAGAAAATGGAAGCATGTCATGTGCGTTAAACTCATTATAAATGTGATTTTTCAAGTGGACTGCTATAGCTTTGACAGAAAGCCTTGTTTTCTCATTTATTTAAACTGTATCATCACACTTAAAATTTTTGAATATGTATGTATGATTTTTATTTTAATGAGATACTCTTATTCTCAATTTGATGTCTTTCAGATCTGCATTTAGCAGCATTTAACAATTAAAAAAAAATATTGTCATAGAAATTATATGAGCTCTGGATTGCAAGAAGTCATAGCTCTAACTAGAATGTTATTTACTGGGTCACAAGCGTAAAAGTTAATGTACCAGAGCTTCTATCTTTCTCTTTCTCTGGATGGACTGTAACTGTAATGAACCTTAACTGATTTCTATTCATCTGGCTTTTAACTGCTGAGATTTTCGAAGAGAATTACAAATAAGACCCTTTATGTTGTCATCTTTTCTCCTTTCATTTTAGTTAATAATTTGAATCACATATTTCTGTTTAATCAGATATTCAGAGCATGAAAATCATTGCGGTAGCATTCAATGTGCATCATGTTAAAATGCAATGCAAAGAAAAGAACAACGAACTATGACGTGTCAATGATGTATTAAGAATAGCAGGACACAAAGCTGTTGGTGCTTTTAATAAAGTGCATATGAGCTTAGCAGCTTAGTACAAATAGCTATGTAATATGTAAGTAAAAACAGAGAAGTAGTAGCAATTTGAGTGTCTTAAATATGAATATTGATTACTTCGTCTTTTATGTGTCTTTAGAATTGCATGGAAAGCCACACTTGAGGTACTGAAGCTATATTTAGATTTGCTTTGATGTACATAAGATGCAAGAATTTCTGTGTGTGCCCTAAGGTTATTTGTTCCTCACTAGGAACACTGACCCTCGAGTATGTGTATGCATTTATAGATAAAAGTATGTATAATATAAATGATTATATATATTATGTATATTACATATATGTGTGTGTGTGTACATATATATATATAAAAAAATACCACTGACCCTCTTCCAGACAACTGTGGGAGAATTTTTGTGTCCTCTCCAAATAAGTGAGTGCTGAAGCACATCTTTAGAGAACTGTGAATACTTGGACATTGTCACGTCTGTCTTCACAGTCAGGAATTCCTGTGTGTAAGTATCTTTCAATTTTAGCTTCTGAGTCAGTTCAAGTGTAAAGAAACACTGAACTGACATGAAAGGATAGAGTTTAGAGGAACAATGACAGAGTGATAGCGCTGATTTTGATGTAAGTCATAGCAAACTTTATTATAGTTAGTGTGGTTATACAGGTGTTAAAGTTTTTGGAAGTGGTACTGAGATTTGGTCCTTACTTTGGTCTGTCTGGTCCCAGAAGGTTAAGGTAGCTGTTGTGAGGAAAGTGTCTGTATTCTTCCATGCCAGCCCTTCTGATGCTTCTGTCTTCAAGTATGTTAGGGGAAAAAAGAAAATAAATTCTACAGATTTAAGAATAATAAATAAAGTATCAAGGTGGCTAGGCAGAGATGGGGTTTTTTTTGGTTTGTTCCGCCCCCCCCCACCCCCCCGGAAAATGAGAGTTTTCAACTTTTGAATTCATTTATTTGAGCCAGTTCCCGACCACAGATAATTTTATTCCATATGTAATGCATACAGTATTTTAACATCATATTTCCTTTCTGATTGGTGTTCTTATGACTGATTTTTATAGATAGAATTTATTTCTGATATCTTACTTGGGTAGTTTTTCTATTTCTTTGTGTCTGGTACTCATTCTCTTTTATCTTAGCATGGTATTTACCTTTTAAGAATTCTGCACAGGAGTAGGAAAATTCATTTTCTTATATGAACATTAGTAAAGTCCAGTGAGCAGTATTTAATCTGGAAGTAATGACATGATTAATGCCTGTGAGTGCTAAATAATTGAAAGATTTATGTATTAGAACTGGCTTTTTATTTGTTTCCTGGTGTTTTAAAACTTTCTCCAAGCACTTCAGTCTATCATTCTGAAGTTCCACACAATGTGAACAAACTAGAGCAACAGAACTAAAACCAGTGCAGTCTTTGCAGGCATCTGTGTCAGTCTTCCATTTATGCTTCCTTCTCCAGTTCTGGGCACTGAGATGAGTTCTTCCACATCTGTGAAGATTATCGGATTTAGGAAATTTCAGAGTGGATGAATCTGGAACATGACTTCTGAATTTTCTGTTTAGCATCTTGGCATACAGGCTGTAGGTATTAGTTATTACTACACTTAACTGATGAAAGAGTGCATGGATTTGTCTTTTGTTGGCATTGTATCTGTATTTCTTCTGACTTTATTTTTTTGTTTTATTCCCTGCACTGGTATTGTTTGCATTATTCGTCATTTTCAAGTACTGCTGTGTGAGAAATGCTCCAACTGAACTGTTCTGTTACATCACGGCCTTTTTTGTTTTAAAGGAAGGACAACTGATGGGCAGTACTGAATCCAGTTCCCAGCCAAATCTAACATTGTCGTGGTCACTTCTTTAACAAAGTCTAAGGTCCAGTTTTTAAAGAATGGTTGCGGGAGATAAATATTTGAACAAACCATAGATGTTAATAACTATTTATCAGTCTGCATGTTTAAACATACTAAGAGAAGTTATTATCATGGACATTTGTCGTGGTTTAAACCCAGCCATGCAGCTCGTTCACTCACTTCCCCCCCTTCCTCCCCCCATTCCCGGAGGGATGGGGAGGAGAATCAAAAGAATGTAACTCCCATGGGTTGAGATAAGACCAGTTTAGTAACTAAGTTATAACACAGATCACTACTGCTACCACCAATAATAATAATGATAAAGGAAATAACAAGGGAAGAGAACACAACACCTCATGACCCCCCGACTGATGCCTCGCTCCCACCCAGCGGTGATCTAGGCCTTCCAGATAACTCTCAGTTACATTCTGGGCATGACGTGCTGTGGTATGGAATACCTCTTTGGCTAGTTTGGGTCAGGTGTCCTGTCTTTGCTTCCTCCTGGCTTCCCCTCCTCCCTGGCAGACCATGAGGCTCAGAAGGTCCTTGGCCAGACCAAACATTTGAGCAGTAACTAAAAACATCGGTGTTATCGGCATTGTTCCCAGGCTGAAAGTCAAAAACACAGCACTCCACCAGCTGCTAAGAAGGAGGAAAAATGACTGCTACTGCTGAACCCAGGACAATGTTTCAGTTATTTGCAAAATTCTGCCACACTGATAAAAATGAGAGGATGATTTATGTCATCAAATATGACAAGTAGAATACAATATTGCTTAGTGCTTTTATGTCACTCACCAATTAAAGCAGTTTGCTGGGGATTTCAAGGAGAGGTTTGCTGTACATGTTGAGGGCTTTAAAGATGGATGAATGGGCATGGGTCATCAGTATCAGTGGACTTTCGGTGGTTCACTCAAAGTCTGGGGGTATTTTCTGTACAAAATAACTTAATCCCTCTAAAGTAACTTCAGTGTCTGCTTAAAAGCTGAGCAGATGTCTGTGCTTGTTTTTACCCTGTTAAGACTAAATTCACCAGAGCCGCTTATTTTGAACCAACTGCTAGGAGACAAAACCACTCACAGAGGTGATGAGTGTTGTCAATACAAAATAGTTTTTTTCTATATAAGCACAGTGTTGCATTTCAAAGGAATGTGGATGTTACACACTCCCCATAGCAGGAGGGATGCAAAAAAACCACAAACACTGGAACAACTTCTGGAGGCAAACTGATGTGTGAAAGCATGTTTAGCTCTCTGATCAAATAAACTGCTAAGGGAACAAGGAATTAGGAAAGGCAGTTTTCATTTGAGTTCACAGGTCTCATCTCTTATCATTCATCTGCTCTTTTCAGTTGCTGTTGAGCAGTCGTCATGGCTAAACAGTACTGCATTTTCAATAGACTTGAATCATGCTTATGGTTTTTCATTGGGAAATGACAAAACCAATGTCACTGTAGGATTTGAAATCACACTGAATGCAGGGAATAAGGCTTCCTGTAAGATCAGGGAGCTGTAGAATAGCCATTTGTACTACTGAGTTTGGAGCAGGCATTTTTCTTAGGGATGCTTGGTGTCTTAGAGAAAGAACATTCAGTGATACTTCCCTTGAGTACCTGAGAGCAGCTGCCACAGGGAAGGCACCTAGAAGGGTTTGTAAATGCTGCTGCCTAAAACCAAGAATCATGACACTCTATTAAGGGAAAATATCATTCATCCACAGCTTAAAGAATACCAGAAATATGTTGTAATTGGGTGAATTAATAGCAAAAAACTTTAATCAGGGTTACAAAAAATTATCAGAATACCACCAGCAACGTATTTTAAAAAGAAATACTCAACATTCATTTTGTGTTTAGTGATCTGATATTTACTGTTACATTATTAATGAAACTTCACATGGTGGCATATTACTATTTACTGTTACTTATTGTAAAGGAAGTGCCTAACTGAAACTAAATTGACAATGCAAATGATGTCTGTTTAGTCCATCTTGTTCCTTTTTTACTCAGTATTGCCTGTATGGCTTAAAAGTCTGGGAAATACTGCTTTTAATTTCTGAGTGTTTGCCATTGGATCTTGATTTGGGGTTGGAGTAAAGCAAATGGGGGGGGGGAGGGGGGAGATAACTGCTCTGCAGTTAGCAGGTTTTTGCAGCAACAATGGCAACGTTCCTGCTAAATGATTTGTTATGTTTTTAATTACTGGATTATATCTGAAATCAAGTATTCAACTTTGCATATTTCTAATTTGTTCAAATTATAGACACATCATTATGTTCAAATCACAGTACCCAAAATGTGGTTTTGCAACAGGATGATTAACCAGTGACTTTGAAATATGCAAGCAGGGAGTCTCATTTAGGTAGACAGCGCAAGAAATGAGAAGAGCTAGTGATGCATTCCATTGCATTTTTATCTTTTGAAAACAAAGCTTCAGTTTGCTTTGTTCTTGATTGCATTATTCCATGACAGATTTTGTGATCTATAGTTATCTTACATTGCTGCAACATTGAAACTCTTCACCCTTTAACATGTTCTCCTGAACTAATTGCTTTTAAGTTCCCAGAAAAATTACACCAGTGAAAAATAAATAGAACTAGCAAGACAAGTTCAGTGATATGAATAGTAAGAATGAGTTGTGTATATTATGATTCTTTGAGTATTCCAGCCAGATTATTACATATTTGTGTATTTATATACAGAAGAAGCTATATCTTTGTCTACTTCATTTGATATTTTTCCATGCATTTAGAGATAAATGGTACCTGTCTTGGACTTCAGATGCCATATGTGCTGGCCACTAGGTATAGTAATTGTCCTAATGATAGAATGAGATTTGTGAAAATAAAAAATTACCAGAGAGCTACATTACTTTTAAATCACTGTATCATTTTCTCTTTTCTAAACATGTGCAGATTATAGAGAGCTACAAATTCGTTCTCTTAACATGTTTCTCTGTTTCTCTGTATATGCAAGAAAAAAAAAAGTTGTATCTCAAAATGCATATTAGGAAATTATCTGATTCCATCCATTATGGTCATTGTGTTTCCTTTACTCCACAGTCCACACAGGATTCCCCTCCCATCCTATTTCATCCCATCCTTCTGTTATGCATAATATATATGTACTAGATGCGGGTATGCTTGAACATGCTTGAATGGTGCACAGAATGTATTGCTTTTGTAGTCTAGAAATAACATCTTTTTATTTTGGTGTGAATGTAGTTGCACAAATGATAAGGAAAGTGTTCTGTTAAACCCAACAGAGAGCTCAGGCACAGTCTTCATTGAAGTGGTACAAAGACCATGCCATCTGCTGCAACTAGTCCCAGTTCTTGCTGGGTTTGTTTGCTCAGTAGTTCCTGCTGGCTGGAGCCACCTGTTCACTTCATTAGAAACATGTTCTTAAAACACTGCCTGCTACAAGCACTGCATCTTTTAAGAGATGGGGTTGCAAGTAAGACAAAACTTTCTTCATATCTTAAGTTTGGGAAACTTAATAAATGAAAGGAGGTGTAATTTTCTGAAAATACCCAAATTTTGTTTTGCTGTCTGTAGAAAACACGTTTACTTTTTCCTCTTTTTTCAGCAGTAGTTTTATTCAGACCTACTGAACTCAATACAATTCTGCATTTCACTAGCATGGAGAAAGTTGTGACCTCGCAAACACAAAATTAAAGTTAGAGAAAGCACATCTTAGTTTTTTACTGTCGTCAGAAATCAAGATATAAAATGAAAGCAAAACTTTCATTTGAAACTTTAATGTGACAAAATTGAAGTAAAAGTTCACAATCTAGAAGTTCTCATCTAAAGCATTCTTTGTTGCTAAGCAAAATATGAAGAATGTTTTCAGGCAGACTAAAATAGAAAAAGGCAGATATGCTTCATTAGGGTAATTGCAATTTACTACTGTGCAAAACAAGTCTGCATGAACTCTGAACTTCCGTCTCCCCAGAAAAGATGAAAATTCTATATGGTTTTCTACTGCCAACGGCCTTAAAGCAAGTAATATTGATAATATATCCACCTATTTTACTAGGAAAACTGTGACCTATCTGATAAAAAAAAAAAAAGTAAAGGGAATTTAAGAACACAAAAGAGAATATTGACATGAAATGTTAGGTGGAAACCAGTTTCAGTTGCAGTTAGGGCATGTGCATACTTGGTAGCTGGTTTTGTTACTTCTTACTCAAGTCCTCTTAGTTAATTACATAATAGCTCTGGTTTTATAGCTGTGTAATTGCAAGATTTGGTACACTGAGCTTATAAAGTTGATTGGGATTACTGGAACTGTGCATAATAAATAGATCAGTGTTCATCTCTGCCTTGTTTTCCAAAATGTATGTGTTTTACCATTGTTTGGTAGGATTTGCAGGGTACACTTTTATCTCAAGCAAGCCCACGTGTATCCCTGTGCAGGCTTTCCCAGCTGAAATTGTCCAACCCAACAATAAATTCTGAAAAGATAAGAACTTTTAAAAAGCTGTGTTCTTCAGGCTTGCTTTGCAGAACTATAGGGCTGGATTATTTTGTTAAGCAGAACTATAGGGCTGGATTATTTTGTTAAGAAATAAATGATACTTTTTCTTTTTCTTTTTTTTTTTTACTGTTGAAATTGATTATTAAATGTTGGCCCTGCAGGGTGTGTCTCTAACTTTATTGCTTGCTTTTATGCTAGCAGTCTTAATGAATTGGTTAATTACTTAATAGGACTTGAAGATAATAAACATTCACTAAGACTTTAATATTAATTATGACTGTTATCATTAAGTGTTACTCATTTACTTCAGGTGGGACTGAATCATGGCTGCTGGTACAGAAGATACTGTAGAATTCACAGTATCTTAATTTTGTCCTCTTGTTTAACTCAGGGCGGTTTCTGGCTGTGATGAGGGAGAAAGAGTTGAATCACATAAGTGAATTATTCCCTATTGGAAGCTCAACAGTGTATACAATACTTCATGACCCATCTTATTTCTTTCACTCTCTAATCTCTCCTGGTACTGTACTCTCATGATGTTGCAGCCTTGAATTATTTTTGCTTTCTGTAATTACCTATCCTGTTATGTGCAGTTTCCTTTCCAGTCATGCTGTAGTTACTGTTTTAGCTGTAGTTATTATTTGCTTTAACACTGCAAACTCCCTTTGGGATCTGCCTTAATTTTGGCAGTTCTGGGGCTGTATATGCTTTTTCTTCTGATTTCACTAGTAAATCAGGTTTCAGTGAAATTTGGTGTAATAGGTCAAACATAGATAGATCACCAATTATCCTTCGTGTTTCTGTGCTCTGTGGGTTTCTGTGAACTGTATATGTATGTATGTTCTGCTCTTTGGCCGTGATCTGTACATGCAAACACAGCATGTGACTTAAGTCTGACCATTTGCAGAGAATCAGATGAGTAAGGATGTGGGCCTTGTCTCTTCAGCGGATCCAGGACACAGTCCAATCAGTTAACATACTCTGAATTTACAGCAGTTAAACCCATCAGTTGTATATCTCTTTCTTTCACTGCACTGGATCCCAGGACAAAGATCAGAAAAGCTGGTTTGAGTATTCAGCAATGAGCGGCTCAGGAGTCAGTAGTAGATTGCTCTTGCAGAGATGGATTCAGAAGTGGACTAGCTTCTTCCAGAGTTCTATAACAGAGCAGGATTAGTTTTGAAGGGTTAGAATATAGAAGCTATTGGCTGTGGAGTCTGAAGTGTAAGAAAAGATGGTAGGAAAAGCTAATTAGAGAAACTGTTTTTACTGGGATATATGTGCTTTCCTGTTTGTATTTCTGTGTTCGAAATTGTGGTCAGGGTGTAAATTCCAAAAGTAAGATAAATAACTTCGTTAATGGACGAACCATGGGTTGGGTAATATTCAAAGGTTGCCATTCCCCCCCCCCCTCCCCCCCAACTGATTTAATTGCCTGTTTGACCAATTCTGTGGTTGGCAAATACCTTTAGTCATATGCATTATACTAGAAAATTGAGAAGTACCTTTTACACATAAAATAATTTGAAACATATATTGAGGATTTGTTGTTTCTCCTTAAATACCATGAAATATGGATGAATTCTAACAAAAGAGGTAAATGTATCTGAATAAAACTTCTTCTGTGTATGTCAGGTTGATAGAGCAGTTGCCATGGTAAACAAACAATGTACATAAATACTTAAATAAATAGTTGTATATTTAGAATGGTAGAAAGCTGTAACTCAAGATTTAGGCACTGATAAACAAGGCCCTATAGAGAATCCTGATGCTTTCAACTGTCTATATATCTGTTCCATTAGTGAACTTAAAATTCAATAAACCCTAATTGTTCCCGCCTTTAATTGGAGGCTGGAGAAGCAGGTGAAGGAGAAAGACTAACAGTAAGCATCATAGAAAGTTTTAAGAGAAAAAATGGAATATTCTGAATCCATACAATTTACCATCACAATCTAATTCTGCTCCAGAGACTGTGGGCATTAAAATGGAAAATGAAATTCAGTGCGAGTCACAAATCCAAATGCGTTGATGGTGAGTTAAATATTTCAACACAGATCGTTATTGTCTTTTCAAAGTAATAGACTTTGGATGTTTTTTGTTAGCCCCCGAAGAAGATGAAGTGCATCTCTGTTCAGATTATGGGGGAGGGCAGTGTTTCAGCTAAAGACAGAAGGTGATGTTAGACTGACTGAAAACAGGAAGGATTTGGGACTAAAACCAAGCAAACAATATATGTTATTTTAGTGCTACGTCACAACATTTTAAAGTAGTAGATTTTGAAGTTATTAGTAAACATCAGTGTTCTTGTATTTTGTGTTTTAATATATTTGCTTGTGTTCTTAGGGCAGTCAGGGACTAGTATTTTGTATGTCTTTTGATTTTAACTGTGTTTAGCTGCTAAGAGATTCTTTTCTTCATCCTTTTTAACTCCTTTCTCTCCAGGCTTATCCTAAGGCAATGAAGTTTTGTACTTTACTACTTCTCTCATTTAGCCATGGTATAATAAGGAATGATTCAGATTAACAGCTTCTTAAAATATTTTACCCCGCTTTTGCTATGGGCTGTCCTGCTGTTGGACCAATAGCCCCAATTAAGTACTTAACACACTTTGTTGCCAAGAACAGTGGTTTTCTGTGTGGGTGGTAATATGGCCTGCACCTCCTTATGATCGATTCAGGGTTTAAATTGACATTAGAGCTGTATCTCATGTGCTTCTAATGAATGAACCTAGTAATTAATGACCATCAGTGCTGTATTACCATCATTGGTGCAATTAGAATTTTTGATATTTGGTGATTATATGTGGTCTCTCATAGAAACTGTCATTGAACCTTTTGTTTTCTATAAAAGTAGGTTTCTGTAGCAAAAAGAAGTAATTGTTATTTAGGCAGTAGGTAACCTTTTCAAGATGAATGTCTGTCTGATGATATATCCTGCTTCATCTGCAGCAGTGCTGTTTGGGAATGATCTAATCACAAGATGGTGAAAAATCTTCTCCCTGTTGGACAAAGATTTTCCACTTTGGAAAACGGTGAACCTGAGATTGTATCAACCCTCATCAAGAAAACTTTAAACATTTATATTTAAAGGGCTGAGGCCAGACTTGGACATCAGCCTGTATCTTGGGGTATGGATTAATGGGGTCCATGGCCCGATATGTGGCTGTAGCTTAGGTGGGGCTGAGAGTCCATGGGCAGGGACTCAGCGCTGGCCCTGCAGCACTGCCTGGGAGCTCTTCTCTGATGGGCAGAGGGGCAGCCTGCGGTCATACCGTTGCTACATTGGTCCTGAGTCCCAGCATGAGACCTTTTGCTGGGGGCATCGTCTTTTGTCTTTATACAGAGTTGAAAACTATTGGTGTTCTTGCCATCTGAAGTAGTTCTAAGTCTTTTCCAGTTTTAAGTCAAACTAGTTGTTGTCTCATGTATGAAATGTTTCAAAATTGGTAAACCTTTACTGTGAGTTCAGAAGGAAAGTGGGCATGATCTCCATACTCTGTGATATGATCTAATTCTGTTTGCTAATAGATTTGCTTCAAGAGTTATTGTGATGATGATGAATACAATTTTTAAATATTAACTTTTCCAAATAACTGTAAATGTAGCACTCCTATGTTTATCATTCATTATGATTTATTTTACTTCAGGGAGAAGCAAATAGAGAAGAAAATCATACTATGCCTTCAGCAATCTCGTAACACTAAGGAATTATTGCCGTATTTCTGTAGTGCAACAAAAAAGACATACAGACGATTTATTCAATTATAATAATGCTTACAGTGTTTTTATGTATTTTGAATGGCCTCATATTTAGCTGTCCCTAGAATAGTCATTTTCAGTAAATTGATCACCATTTGTCTATCTATTGCCTAGGCTATATAGTAAAGAGACTTCTGAGAAGTGAATTAATTTCTGAGTATAAAGTGATACAGTCATGCAGGTCCAATTCATTATTCAGACACTTATTCTAGATAAGACTTCCCAAGTATAAAATTGCTAATAGCTAACTGTTGTAGATTAAACCTATATTAGGTTTTGACCTACTACAAGCTTCCATTCTGAGTGTCCGTTACATCAAATTAATACCTTTGGAATACTTCTGTGTTTTACAACTCTAGAAACATCTTAGAACTTACAAATCTTTGGTAAGATCAGCTGTTTTCAGCTGTTTTACAATTAGACAGGGAAAAGTTAAGAACTGCATTATTCTAAAATGCAACTCGTGTACTGGGGGTTTGAGTAATACGGCAACATTGTGCCCAGAGTTACCATTGCCATGTGTAACCTTCCCTATAAGCTACATTAGTTCTTGTGCATTTGATCCTAAACTTTCTGATTCCTATAGGAAGCCCATTACCATTTTTCTGTATCAATATCCTTACAGTTCAAGGAAACTGCTAAAGTTAACTTTCTGTATTTGCCTGTATAGATCAAAACTTAATTTCATCTTCCATAATACTTATCACTGCAGAAATAATGGCCTACATTCATTGCCTGTCATGACAAACCTAAGTAATGTTGTGAAACTCAGCAAATTTGTTTGTTTTGGTTTTTAAAACAGAAAATAGATGACCACCAACTTGAATCATTCAACTGTTGAAGCATTTAACTTACACTATCCATTTTTCTGTCTTTTCAATTGTTCCCAATTCAGGATAAAATTAGATCTCATATCTGAAAGACAGTTGATGTTCCCTGGAATAGTTTGTAAGGAATTTTGCCAGAAACTTGATAAACAGAAGCACCATGAAAAGCTACCTGCCATTATGTACTTGATGCATCTGATGAATGGCTTGGGGAAATAAATAAATAATCTGTGGCTAAATAACCATACACTAATTAATTACTGTATGTGTTTTCTTGCTAGAACATAGGAAACTCATTTAGAGCTGCCATTACTTATTGGATAAATATATTCTGAGAGTAGTAAATTTATAAGATTATTCACTGTTCAGAGTAAATACATGATTAGTAGTTGTCGAAATGCATATTCTTGACAACAATAGGGCCTAACAGCTGCTTTGCTGCACTGTGCCAAGACTTGTTCAGGAACTCCTCGGTGCATGGACCAGTGAAGCAATAGACAATAGCAATTCCCTTGCTGCCATTAAAATTTTCAGAGTCGCTGTGATGCCAGGTGTCACTGACATGTGAAACACTAATAGTTCTTTGGCAGACTTCTGAAAAATAACTGAAAATCCAACAAACATAGGAACTGCACGCTGTGAGGGATGTTCTAGTGCAAATCCAAACTGATTGCAGTCAAATAATGTGTAAAACTGTTTTCAATGGAAGGATATGGAGTGTTTTTTGTTTATCAGGCTTTGTAATATATGGTACAGAGTTCCTATGCAGAACATCAGAGACATAATCTACTTAGTTTGGTTCAGTGTGTATCAACTGATACAAAAAATCAGAATTTGGTGGGAAGTACTCAGTGGAAAAAAAAAACCCAAACCCAGCAGAGGTGTAGTGTGCAGGACGTGTGAAGGGGCTTTACTGACCTGTACTGCTCACTTCTAGGAACAGTTAAAAGTTCAAATGGAAGTGTCTACAGCTATTAAAAGCCATCTTGGAAGTAAGTTTGGTTACTTCCACTACAGATATGTGAACTACCAAGGCTGCAGAAAGTTCCCAGGTTTAATTTCTTTAAGGTCTTCCTGTCTCTTACGAGGGCAAAAGAACAAGGACAGCTGACAATTAGAGAGGAAATAGCACTCTCATCTGACACCCTTTCCATAAGCAATAACTTAGATAAGGTACTAGCAAGTTTTCTTTGATAATGATTCTGGATTTGGGCATTGAAACCGACACAGTGACTGCTTTCAGCACTTATTGTGGTGCCTCATAGGAATTAAGGTTTTATGTTACAAAAGCTGTACCCCTTTCAGAAAAAAAAATCCAGAGATGCCTTGGAGAAACTGACATTGTTAATTGTAACCTTTTTCACTGAGAGAATGCTAAGATTAATCTATTTTACGGTTTTATGACATTCAGTTTCGTTCATACAAATAGTAGAAAGGAGCAAAAACAGCTTGAAAAGCTTCAGAATTCTTAACCTTCTGTCAAAGTAGATTTGAGTGTTTGCTTTGATAAAGGAGGTAATTTGGAAAGAAGGGGAAACTTTAATTAGATCTTCCATTTAAGGTATGTATTTTAGGTTTTTTACGTGAAAAGTATGGCTTGTTCTGAACATCTGCAGTTCCACTATTTGCCTTCTTTTTTGATAATTCATAAAAAACAGGAGTATTCTGTGTACTCTGCACTTCCAGTTAAGTAACAAAGATGTTTAAAATGATACAATTTTTAGTTAATTTATGGCATATCTTAACGCATTGAAAAGCGGTATATTTCTTTTTTCAGTCTGAAATGTAGACTCCTGTGTTCCAAGCTAAATCTCAGCTTGAAGCAACTTTATGTGGTTTTTGCATATTAAAACTTCTGAAAACAGATAGAAAGTAAAAATGCCAGTACCTATACATGCAAGCCATCATAAAGAAGTTATTATAATGTTTATTTCAGTTTGCAAATAATCTTGCCAAGACCTGTTATTCTCTGAGTTCCAATATTTTAATACATAATAATTTATCATCAATCTTCCTTCTTGTTAATATTTCTTATATCACATATGAATGACATGATTCTTAAAATAGAGTTGCTTAAAAATTGCCCTGAGCGTGAAGCACACAGCTGTTGCTTCTGGTAGCTCACCACCTTAACCCATAAAAGTTAACATCATCTGGCAAAATGAGTTCTTTTTACCTCCTGGGCAATCAACAGAAATTTTTATAGACAAAATATGTTCCAGTGTTAATTAGAGTTCCATCCCAAAGGAGATCAAGGTGACTCATATACCACTAATGCATATAATACATATATATATTTTCATTTAATTTACTCCTTTTGGTTTGTTATAAGTTCAGTTACTGAAGGAATTAATGATAAATATGAGGCTGACAAAACCACTGCAGCTATTAAAGTGCTTTGTGTCAGTACTCTTACATCAGAAAATAATAGTAACTTACTTCTTAATGAAATAGAACTGTCTCTAAACCACCTCACTTCATTAAAACGTTGACAGTAGGCTCAGGAGTAAGTTAGTTCCTTACAATTAGAATTTCTGAAGAATCGGAGAGAAAAAACCCAGGACAGATATTTATTTTGTATGTGTTGTTGCCTTCATGGAAATTTAGTGTACCTGGTTAGAATGTCAGACTTTGTAACAACGTGCCATAAATATGTAAACTCAAAACAATTCAATTGGATTAGGTAGGAGTGTCTGAACAAATGGAAGTCAAGAAGGCTGGTCGAATGTTGGATTTGGAAATAGTCAAATGATTCACCTGGAATAAGCAATAAGTAACAACAATATATGTATTTCCTCTAGAATACCTAAGTGCATCCAGTCCTTGGAACATCTGTTAACAGAACTGCTGCTGCTGTTGAATGAAAAAGCAATACAGATTTGAGAATCTTTCTGGGAGAGAAAGGGAATCAGTAGTGTTCGAGTGTCAGTATGTTAGAATGGGGAGAGAAGGAAACTGGTTTCAAGGTTTGCTGGCAGAACAAAGTTTTAGAATGCTATTTCTCAAATTGAGAAGTTGGGGAGGGGGAATCTTATGAACAAGCAAACTGTAGCCCAAGTATGACTGCACAGAACATAGGTGTAGAAGATGAAAGTGAAATGTGGACATGATGTTTATGTATCAAAGTCAAGTTGTGTTTTAAGTCCCAATGGTATCTTTCATCACTGTTTCAGTGTCTGGTTTTCTTTGTGAGCTGTTCTTTCCTCTGCACAGAAACTGTTGGGTACAGGAATGTTAATTAGAGGGCAAGAAATGGAAAAAAATGTGTATTTTAAAGTGAAACAGCAGATGCAAGGGATAGTGGTTTTAAACTTAAAACAGGGGAAGTTCAGGTTAGATACAAGGAAGAAGTTCTTTACTGTGATGGTGGTGAGGCACTGGAATGGGTTGCCCGGAGAAGTGGTGAATGCTCCATCCCTGGCAGTGTTCAAGGCCAGGCTGGACAGAGCCTTGGTCAGTGTGGTCTAGTGTGAGGCATCCCTGCCCATGGCAGGGGATTGGAACTAGATGATCTTAAGGATCTTTCCAACCCAAATCAGTTTGTGATTCTGTGATAAGAAGTAAAACTGGTACTACATCTTTGGTTTCCAGTGACGAAGGTACTGCATTGCAATGCAGAGATACTCAAGTTAGTGCAGACATTAGGGTTAAAATAGCCTGCCACACATAGGCTAATTACATTGCTGAAAGTCTGAGCACTTACCCTAGAACAGAAAAAGATGCTTAGTCTGTATGTGAATCTATTGTTTCAGTAAGGAAAAGTATCTTCTGTTGTGAAGGTATTAAAAAAATGTAATTTTCTGCAAATTAATCTTGGAAATAGCAGGAGGGAGAAATACTCTAGTCTGAAAATTTGGTTTACTGTAGTGATCTGGGGCAAATACTGTTTTGATATTGCATAAACATCTTAAGAGTAATGGAATATTTACTACACTGATACTAAAAGCAGGCACTTTAGTATTTGTAGGTATAGTTTCAATTTTTGCCTTTCTTTTTCCTGAGGCACCATAGAAAAAAAGATGAATATTAAAAAAAGTATTGTTTTATGAAAAATTGTGAGTGTTGTAGATTACAAGTGTTGCTGGAGTTCCCTTGAATTATTCAGTGTTTTTTTTTTTAAGGTTTTATGCTCTGTGTACAGAGCTCTATCTATGTTTATTTGATCTATTATTTTTATATAGTTGTCTGACACTTTCTTATGAAAAGGAATAAAAGATGTGAAGCTTATCCTTGATGTCAAATTTTTATCATGTCCAAACATTTTATGGTTCTGCATGTTTCAGATCAAAGAATGCTAGGTTATCTTTTTACTTGTTTGATTTAATCTAATGAAGAGTAGCAGTGTTTTAGAGAACATTTTACATATGCAGATGTTTGGCAAATGAAGTGAGAAGGATTTATTGTTAACTTTAAGCAAAATATTTATTTTCTAGAAGTATTTTGGGGTGGATAACTTTGTTTTCAGAATCTGTTTTTCTGATGAACAGAGAATTAGTAGTAAAGTAAACCTCAGAAAACTTGTTTTGCTAATACAGTCACAACTCAAGTAGTGCCCTATTCTGGGGAAGAGCAGTAGTAATAAGGAATGTTAATTTGACTTCTTATGTTATGACTGTAGAGTGTGGTCCTTAGTTTATACCAGCTGAAGGTCTGGTGCTGTAATTTTGACCTTACACTCAAAAAAGCTAATGAAACTTGAATAGTTTTCTCCATGTTGCATTTTAGCAAGTTTTGAAATATGTTTTTATTTGCAGAAAATGTTATCATTATTATGGCATTTGTGATCGGTGTTTATTGTATTCCATATGTTCCAGAAGGTGTATTCAGGGAGTACAGTATGTATTGTATGAAATTACATAAGTTTAGGTTTTATATGGAACTGGTTAGAAAACCAGCATGTTTGCTAACAGAGGGCAGAAAGGCATTTTCCTTTGCATTGGTGATTACTCTTTTGGATTTTTTTTCTGGAAACACCTCACCTATACTGTAACTTTTGTATGCCTCCATGTGCCCTGCTCCTGCCTGTATAGCAGCAAATATACAACTTTTAATTTGATATGAAAATATACAGGTCCCAAATGCTCCCTGAAGGAACGCTCCTGGAGACTATAGTTCTTAGTTTGCCACAGATTAGATTGCCTTTTCCAGTTTATCCCATACAGAAGCATTTCTAAAATAACTTGTTTATAAAGAAAGTGTCTGAGACTGTTCACTTAGGGGGAAATATGTCACTTGCTTTAGATCCAATAAAGGTGTAGTCTTTTGGGAGTGCAGTAGAAGAAACGGCAAATAGATTGACTATATGCACCTGCAAGAAAACCTGTCAGGAATAAAAGTGTTACACAGTACTCTACTAGCCCTTGTGAGAGGCATAGAACTGTGTTGGAGAAATATTGAGTCAACACTGTTACCAGCAAACCTGGTAATGTGAGAGTTCCTGCTTCTGTTATAACCCCCAAAAATATTTTGCTGTCTAATGGTAATGCATGAACTGAATTATATCTTGCATATGCATTGTTTAGTAAAGTAATACTTATATTTCACATTTCTAGGGACCATCTACACATGTTTTTTTTAATGGTTCAAGCTTTACAGGGAGTTCATGTATCTGGAATATTTCTGTCTGTGATCCCCCCATAGTATAGACTATTAGTACTGCAGTAGTGTTCCTTCTGTTACATCTTTTTGTCAGTTGAACTTAATTGTCTTATGGAAGCAGAGATTTCGTTCTTCATCCTGTCAGGAAAGATAGATATAAGAAAATCTTGCAATCTAAATTGCCTATGCATTTATGCTGGATTTTTAAAAAGTCATAGATGTTAACCCAAATCTGCTTCTATGGTGGAAATGAAGGTCATGTGAATTTTCTCTCTTGCTTGTTTGGGGTTAGAAAATATGTAGCTATTAGCCTTCTGATATGTGTTAGAATATATGAAATGCAGAAAATTTTGACTAATGGAGAGAATGTTCATCCTATAACAGACAAAAAACCTCCATTGTATAATTAAATCCTGAATGCCAATTCACATACTCTGTGCTGATTATTAAAAATACAATTTTTTTTAAATTAAGAAATTATGACTCGACACCATTTGCCTGAATCTTTCTTTGTTTGACTATGCTTCTGTAAAATGTAATAATGCAGAATTTACAAGAATTTATATAAATACTGATTCATGGGCTTAGCTTATTTAGACCATGCATGAGAGAGACTTTACATTTAAAAACATTCTTATTTAATATTTCCAGTTGACAGATGAGCAGTATTTGTATAATCTACTTTCCTGGTTTTGCAGAAGTACCATTTGGAATAGATGCATTACATAGAAATGTAATTCAAATACTTTATAAAAAAAATAAATCGCCAAACTGACATTGATAATTCACTAGTGAGAAGAAAAGCATGTAAGAAAATTACATCATTATTTGAACACCAGTGATAGTGAAAGCCATTATATGTTTTTCCATGCTTCCTAACTTTCTAGGTAGGAATTAATTATTGCCTAATGGTAGGTATTGCCTAGGGCAGTTTTTCATTGAGTCAGCAAAGAGTGTACGGGGCTGGTTTTGTTCTTTGGTTTCCTGTGTTGAGTTTTTTCTGTATGACTGCACAGAGCACTGAAAGAGGGTTACCAGTGTCTTCACCAAATTACTAAGAGAAAGGGAGCTTAAATTAAACAGAAAATACATGATGCTTTGTTCAGAATTACTGTTGGCAAATAGAATGAAAGAAATTCCCAATTTTCCGTAGAATGCTGTTTCAGGCAAAGATTGTCTCATTCAGAAAAGAGAGTTAGAAATTTTACAGGGACCTCCTTGTAAATATTTCTGAACATCATCTGCCTTTCTTAAGTTACATTTACTCCTTAGAAAGAAAAGGTAGACTCCTGCAAAGCTTCCTCTTTTCCAAAAATGCTAGTGTGACCAGTCTATAAGCAGAAATACCACCACCTGATCTGTGAGACAGGATGTAACAAAACAGAAGGAGAAAAAAGATGTGTAATTGCTAAGCACTTCTATTATATAACTCCCAAAGCATAAAGGTGGTGACCACACTGGGAACATAAGCCAGATCAGTTTCATGATCAATGATTCTATTGTATTACAAGTCATTATCATAAAGTACAATGGGACAAAAACCTTAGCCCAAGCCCCACACTTGAAAACCACTAATACAGCAAATACCGGATGGAAGTAAGATATGATATACTGAAACTGTGAGATCAAGAGGAACAACCTTGAGAGCCAATAAATCAGCATTGTGACGAGTGACTGTTAATCTGGACAGATCTCTCGTTATCTCAACCTCTCGTGCCCCACGTTGGGCGCCAGAAAGAACTGTCGTGGTTTAAACCCTAGCCAGACAGCTAGCTTGTTCACTCATTCCCAGTGAGTGGTGCTGGGCTGAGAGCAATTGAGCCCCCCCCCCCGGGGCTCTCCCCTTCCCTGCTCTCCGAGGAACAGGGAGGAGGATCGAAAGGGTGCAACTCCTACGGGTTGAGACAAGAACAGTCCAGCAACCAATGTACACAAATCACGACCGCTACTATCAACTACAGCAATGATAAGGGAAAATAACAAGGGAAGAGAATACGATACCACCGGCCAAGAAACGAGTCCCACCCGGAAGCCCATGTTCTTCGGGGTAACTCCCAGTTACCCCCCACCCTGGGCATGACATGCTGTGGTATGGAATACCTCCCCGGCTAGCCTGGGTCAGGCGCCCCATCTCTGCTTCCTCACGGCTTCCCCTCCTCCCTGGCAGAGCATGAGCCTCACAAAGTCCTTGGTCAGGGTAAACATCACTTAGCAACAACCGAAAACATCGGTATCACCAACACTGTTCCCAGGCTGGAAGTCAAAACACAGCACTGCACCAGCTACCACAAAGGAGAAACATGACTGCTACTGCTGAACCCAGGACAAGTTTTAAGCCTCCTCAGTGGAAATCTTAAAAGGCAAAAAGAAATGCTACTGTAGGTGTGTAGCTGTAACTTCGCTAAGGTGATCTGGGAAGCGCTTACAAGCAAGGACAGCGCCCTACAGTCTGATGTTCTCAATGTTTTTGGAGAGCAAAATCTCACACCACTTGAGTGATTTTGCCAGGATTAATCTCAATGCTTTGTGTTTGTGACGGGTTTCTCACTGAGTGCAGTGAGCTGCTGAGACAGAGTTCCTTTTTGAGCTCTGAGGCAGGCAGGGGGACAATTCTCACTGTTATCCCACTGCTTTCATAGGGACCAGAACTATCCAGTTCTGGTTTTGTGGAATGAAAGGGAACAGAAACCATCACCTTCTCAGTTTTGAGTAGAGCTAGTGGACAGAATTGTCTGTGGCTTTTACAGAGATGACACAGCCAGATCATGGATTGCAAAGGCTTTTTATATATTAGGACATCATATGCATTTCCTGTCAGGGTTATCTGCTCTAGGAGTCTATCATTGCTGACAATCAAACAAATTTAGGACTGCCAGTAAACATTCTGATTTTGAAAGGATACAGCACAATGTTTCCTGGAACAGAATTGTAAAATACAGATAGACTGTAAATAGTGATTTACAGAAATGCATAGTAATCCAAAGTGCCTTAATAACTCCTCAAATTCAGTTTTAAATTTCCTAACTTGTTGTGACTTGGGTTTTACAAATAGATATAATCTCAGTTTTTAGGTTGCAATGTAGTTCATGTGTTCTGTAGTAATGATTAGTTGTATTAGAAGTTTTTTTTCTGTTGTACTACACTGTGTGTCTGGAATATGCCTTTTCTGAAAATCCTCTGCCAAGCAATTCTGCATCATCCATTTCAGATTTCTTCATGACTCATTTCACTACTCAATGGAAAAGTAACAGCATGGGAAGGAAACTAGCCTGCTTCAAACAATATTTGGAAAGCTCTTTGCTTTCTTATAGCAAAGGAAGGCAATTTGTGCTCCATGTTAGAACGCATCCTACTGAGGTGCTTTCTTACACTGCCAATGAAGATGGCATAGTAAATATTGTTGTTACATGAAGCTATGCAACCAACCATATTTCCTCCTCCTGCTTTGGGGAGAACCTGTGTCATCTTGCCAGTCTCTGTATCAGCTTTAGGCCAGGAGGTGTGAGGGTCAGTGCAAGTAAATCAGCCTTACTCTCAGCAGAGTTAAAACAGAATCCAGAAGCTTGGGAAGTTTGGTTAGTGGTGAGAAGATTGACAGATGGGAAAACTTTTTTGCCTTCTGACACTCACTGTCATTTTGAGATTTATAGTAAGATGTAAGCAATATACTTAAAAAAATATAATAAATTGCTTCATTTGTAGCTGCACAGAAGAGTAAACTGATTATTTTTAAATTCCAGCACTAAGAATGAATAAAGTCAGTTAAGGATAGAATAAATTTCTGACAAAATATGTAACGTTTAATACTGGCAGAATGGGAGTTTAACATTAATATTAAAAGCTGCATGCAATGTAAAATGCATTGCAGGATTATTCAACATCTTCCTTGTAGAATATATAAATACATATCAATGCAGAACCCCTTGTTGCTGATCTCTTTGTGTTGCTGATATGTTTTGCCACCATGGGCCCATGAAATTAGGTATACGGATAGTTCCTAAAAGAAGTGGTACATCTTTGCAAACCCTAAAAAGTAGAACCCCACCATTCGATCCATCTTCAGACCCTCTGAAGGCAGTTAGCTGAACTTATTAGCACTTCAGTGTTGAACTATAGTACTTGTACCTAGTTACTATTTAATAAATTGAGGTACCTTCTTGATCTCCAGAGTGTCATTCCTATAATTTATCTAACTAGACACACTTTGATAATCCGTCAAGATTTGATGGCAGCTTTTAAAATTAGAGCCATTAGAATATCTTAAAAGTTTCCCTTTATGCAGATCTTTTCCTCTTGCCTCATTTATTCATTTTTCTGTCTTGGAAAATAAATGTTAACTGATTTGTCAAAGTCTTATCGTTCATTATATAAAGGGGGCATATAAGAAAGGCACAGAAGGACTTTTGCCAAGGCCTGTAGTGACAGGACAAGGGGCAACAGTTTCAAAGTGAAAGAATGTAAATTTAGATTGTATATAAGGAAGAATTTTTCTATGGTTAGAGTAGTGAGGCAGTAGAACAGGTTGCCCAAAGAAGTTGTAGCTGTGCCCCATCTCAGGCAGTGTTCAAGGCCAGGTTGGATAGGGCTTGGAGCAACCTGGTCTAGTGGAAAGAGTCTGTGCTGATGGCAGGGTGTTGGAACCAGATGATCTTTAAGGTGCCTTCCAACACAAGCCATTCTGTGATTGTCAATGTGATTCTCTGTTATAAAATGACTTCAATATTTTCCTGTTACCCCTGCAAAAGAGTACAGGGCCTTACTGGTTGGACATTTAATCAGCCTTATCTGTTTATACTAAAGCAGTGTTTTAGTACTGTGGTCAGTAAAGAACAGAAATGGCTACAAGCACTCAGGTAAAAAGTATGAGGATTTGTCACTGTCTCCATCTTTAGAAAGATGGATTAATTGCTATGAATCATCTAAAAGTATCTTGAAGAATTATGTAAAGAAATAGGAAGGTCAGTAAAATTTTCCAGAATCTGATGAACTGGTCAGGATGTGCTGCTAAATTACAAATATCTTTGTTTTCAAGAGAGTTTCATTTTTTGCGAATAATAGTGAATGAGTAAATTTAATTGCAGGTGGCTTATGAAATGGTTATCTGGTGCAGCTCAGTACTTTTTCTTCTAACACATTTTCTTCATGGTACCTTCAGTTGACAGAACTCAGTTGAAACTATATTTTTGGTTTGATATTTTCTTTCAAACCCAAAAGTTTCAGAAACAGTCCATAAATTTCTGATCAGTTTTTTCCATACACAGTTGTCTTTGATGACATCTGTTTCATCTCTTTTGCGTAAAGTACAGCCAACCATTTTTTCCTAGGTGAAACTGAACTTTAATTCTTTCCAAAATTAAATATTCCCACTAGAGAAGGGACTAAAAGAAGGTAACAATGTGATAAGTGCTTTCAGGTTGGTTAGTAGACCAAAAATAATAGATGCACCTTCCACTGCTGCCCAAGCACTTGACTGAATCAACTCCAGTGTTAAGAGGCCAAATTATAACTGTCCTTCCTGAAAATGTGTTTACCAACTCAGTTACTTCTAACTGTAGTCCTGAAAAAGGACTTTTCAACATTTGAGTATTTGTAACATTCTTGAATATATTTAATTTAAAGCTGTGGAAGAAAGTATTTTTTTGCTTTCATGGAATAACAATTGCACTTTCCCACATTTGGTCATGGTATTAAATGCTTTCCTGAGCTAGGGTTTGTGTCTGAAAGTAGGAAATGTCTCTGGGGACATCTAGCAATGGGGCAGCTGTTAGAACTGTTCTTTGTTAGTATTAGTTACTCACTGTTCAGAAGTTTAAGGCAGCATTGTGTGATCAGCTTAATGAAATTATTACTTTATTTAATGTGAGAAATAGAAATCTTGATCACTTACAAGAACACATTCCAGTAAAAGTTCATAAAAACATAGTGGGTGTAGGCAGGGGCACAGAATGAGCTCATTTAAAGCAGGCTGATTTGTAACACTGTGTGTCAGCCAAAATCAACTTAGATTAGAGAACAGGTCAGTATGTGATGAAAATAGGTATCTTTCTAAAGATTTTCTTAAAGCTAGGTGTCATGTGCCAGTCTAAACAACAGCCAGGAAACTTGTGCACAGCATTTTAGATCCAGATTTCATAAGGATAAACAGAGAAAAATGTTACTTGTCTTTTGTGAATCCAGCCATATGCAGAGCTCAAGTATTTGTCTTCTTTTTTTCATATTAACTATGTTTTGGATTTTACCCTCAAGTCACTGTATTATTTGTTCTTATTTGAGGTTACTTATTATTTGAGGCTTTTCAATTTAGGTCACTTTTTTTTGTTTTTTAACATCTTTTTTTTTTGTAAAAACATTTGTGAATAAATGCTGAATTCCTGAAAGTGGAGCTGAGAGGTAGTGCAATAGGTCTGTATTGCTTATGCAGTAATCTCCCTGAGGTATCTCCATGCCTTTCTGGTTTATCCTTACCAATCGGGAGATGTACCTAAAATCATCATGGGTATTCTTACAGGTAACTTACTTGCTTTCTGATTTTCTGTCATTTCCCTGGGAACACACAGTCATTCACATAAGAAAATGAAGTAAGCTTGTTCACAATTTTCTTAGTGGATGTCCAACCCAGATGCAATTCAATATTTGAACAAGTCTGAAACTCAGAGTTACGTGATGAAAATTGCTGCTTTTGATCACTAGACAGAGAGGTGTAATTTAGGCGTTTTCATAAGAAGCCAGATTCTGCTTGAATGCATGAAAATAATTGCTCTGATTAGTGTCACAATGAGAAAAAGTTTTGATTAATTTCATTGTGAAAATAAAGGGAAGTTCATGATCTTAATAATTCTCAGATTCTTCTGATCCTGCATTTAATTAGATGTATTATAATGTCACTTGATAAGGAAAGGAGACTATTTTCTCACAAGTCTTGCTAAGTGAAAATGCTTTTTTTTTCTGCAACCTATTTCACAGAACCTTTATGTTAGAAAAACATAACCATTAACTGTAATTTTGTCCCTTCAAAACAGGTATCTTAAAGGCATGACAAGATATATTTTCTTGGGAAACCTGCACATCTGAGTAGCTATTTTATATTTTCTTGTGTTTGTATAAGCAGTTGAAATCTAATTTTTTCAACTGACAGTTACAAAGGATTTTTCCTAGCATTACTTGGGTATGCTAACATATATGAAAGGACAAAAGAGCTGGGTAAAAAAGCTTTGTGTTTGAAAACAATGTCTGAAGATGGAATTAAAACAAAAATAGATTACTTCTGTAAGTTTAATCGTGCTATCAGTATCTGTTGTTTACTCTTCCTGTCTGCAATTCCTATATTTCCTCATTATTATGGTAGGAATTGAGCTCCTCAACCAGTATCCTCTGCCCTTGTTGGCAGCTTGTGCCTGTGCATCATGGCTGTGCTGCGGCACTACCACTCCTGCCTTGTATTGAACCTGGACCAGATGGCTCAGGTCTTTGCAGGTCTGTGCAGGGTGGTGAAACATGGCGTGAAGTGCTCAGATGGCTCCTCAGCAGAGCACTGTATCCTGGCTTGTCTCTATGCCTGTATACCTCCTGCAGTCACCTCAAAAGTAAATTTGTGGAGCTCTTTAGTGACTTCTGCTCCAAGGTGAAGAGCACAATCTACTGCAATGTTGAGCCATCTCACTCCAGCATGCTATGGAAACCAGAGTTCATGCTTGGCGGTACTGAAAATCCATCTGCACGTAAGTTTACATAAACCAATCTGGGCAAGAGCTTCAATGAAAACCCAGACAACCAGTGCAGTTTTGTATGTTATGCACTTACACGTGTGTGCAGGACACCACGATCCAGACAGGGTGAATGGTATTGCTATCCTGTAGTGGGTAAATGTACCAGTGTAATCAAAGGACTACTTACTATCCTTATTTTGCAGTTTTTGGCTGTGAAGTTCCTTTACTAAGCAGAAAATGGAAACTCCTCAGAATAGTTTCATGGTAGGAATTAAGACTGCAGCCATCTGTATGTAAATTTTATGGATTTGGAACTATCTCATGAAGTAAAACAAATAGGTCTGATAAGAAAACTATGCTGGAAAAGATTGGTATATCTCTTGTCTCTTGTTGATTGTTAATAGAAGACTTTTATGTCCTCAGTTCACATCAACAAGCTATTATTTTGACAGGTCTTAGATGAAATGCACTCTAAATATTATTCCTTTAAGAAAGTAACTTACAAGAAACAGATTTATTCTTTGCCTTACTCGTAAGTTTCAGGCCTATCAAAAATACCCTTTTATCTGACTTCAGATTGTGTTGGTTGTCAGTCTCTTTACAGTGGTTTAGGTAACATTCTTGCTTGTCAACTCATTTAAAGAGTAATCTGAAATTGCATAAAGGAATTTCAAACTTTTCAAGAACTATACAGTGGTAAGATATGTCTACTATGAAATTTGAGATAGTAATTTAATAACTTCTGCTGTTATGCAAAATAAAGTAATTCTAAAACCTAAATCTTTGTAACCATTTCCAAATGGCTTACAAAAGACTCTGAATGCACTCTGGCAGTTTGTATGTGTAAGGAGAATTCTTGCTGAGTATGTGAGACTGGGGGATGGGTTTCAAGTAGGCCAAATCAAGGTTGTACTTGACTTAAAAGATGCAATGTTGTCTTTATGGTCCGCTTTAAATAGGCGTGAGTGTAGCCAATGGCAGGCATTGTTTTGATGTATAGGTCTGAAGAGGAATACCATTCCTCTCCACCTCTTGCAAAAACATAGCAACATGGAGATGATTTTTCTCTCTGATAGTGAATATTTGATGTGCCTTTATTTGGTAAACTGCCCAGTTGTGCCACACTCTGCTAAACCCAGATAATTTTACATGATATAAACCCGCCAGAAACCTGACTTAAAACATGTATACAGGGGGGAGGTGGGAGGGAAGGTAATCTTACCATTATTCTCTCTAGAGTTCGATTATATGTGAAAACACTCTTTTAACGATTATGGAATGGTTTTCCCCTTGGAATCTTTTCAGAGTGGTAACACACTGCTGTTTACCAGACTCTAGAACTAAAGAGGTAGTTTGACACTATTGTTGTTATAGAAATGTAGGCAGGTTAAGGGACTTCTTCAGTGAAGAGAACATAAAACCTAACACTAGAATCCATAAATTAAGTGGTTGATCTACTTGTAGGCAAGGGTTTTAAACCCAGTGTTCAGGGTGCTAGGCCATTCTTCCTTAGTATGAAGATATGTTCCTTTATCTGTGGATACATAATGAAGACAAAGTACAAACATCCACATGAATAAAATTTAACAAAGATAGATTAATCCTTTTTTTTAGCCTTATGCATTCATGTACTGAAGAATTAAGTGTATGAATTTGAGGAAGTCTTTAAACAGTTATGTTTATTTTCCTTCCTAACGTGATAGTATCTTTGTATAAGGAATGTGTGTTCACATCATAGTTTGTGCTTTCCAGATACCTAGAGAGGTCTCAGGTATTAGCAGTATTTTCAAAGCAGTCTAAGGACTCAGAATGCTTTTGGTTTTGGAGAGTTTAACTACAACCTCTGGACTGTGGCCTATGGAAATGTACATAAATGGCCTATGGAAGTCATATAAATGAACTTTTTCTGCCTACCTGATGACAGATTTGTTTGTACAGTGTTTGAGAAGAGTTTTGGTGGGTGCATAAAAAAATAGAAGTGTGACCCTGTGGTTGCTTATGGGAATTTATTACTACTTTGGATTTTGCTTCTGCTCTTCTTTCCCAATTTAATGTCAGAGAGTTGGAATAAGCAGGATCTTCAACAGGATTGGGGTTTTAGAACTTATCCTGAAGATGTCACAGAAGTAGAATTTTACACTGTGTTTACCAACTGTGTCAAGAGCAATCAAGTTTTCATCATTTCTTTGGGATGAGGGGCTTACCTGAGGATCTAAAAAAAAGCCAATTTTTAAAGTAGTGTTATGGCCATTTCAAAATCATGTGACTGCAGTTAGTGAGAGAAAAACATGGTAGCAGTTACACTGTAGTAGTAGTAGATAATATCACAGAGTTTATTTTCATTTCTAATAAAGTTCCCCCTAACTCACAATATACAATGATAATGGCTTCTCTTACTTTTTAACTTCATGACAAAAGGTGAAGTAGAAATAAATATGATTCTATGATGGGGCTACATAACTGAGGGACAGGGGTAGAGCAGTTGATGTCATCTACCTGGACTTGTGCAAAGCGTTCGACACTGTCCCACACGACATCCTTGTCTCTAAATTGAAGAGACATCAATTTGATGGATGGACCACTCGGTGGATAAAGAACTGGCCGGATGGCCGCATTCAAAGAGTTGTGGTCAGTGGCTCAATGTCCGGCTGGAGACCAGTAACGAGTGGTGTCCCTCAGGGATTGGTGTTGGGACTGGTCTTGTTCAACATCTTTGTCGCTGACATGGACAGTGGGATTGAGTGCGCCCTCAGCAAGTTTGCCGATGACACCAAGCTGTGTGGTTCATTTGATACCCTGGAGGGAAGGAATGCCATCCAGAGGGACTTCAACATGCTTGTGAGGTGGGCTGATGCCAACCTTATGAAGTTTAACCATGCCAAGTGCAAGGTCCTACACCTGGGTCAGAGCAATCCCAGGCACAGCTACAGGTTGGGCAGAGAAGAGATTCAGAGCAGCCCTGTGGAGAAAGACTTGGGGGTGTTGGTTGATGGGAAAATGAACATGAGCCGGCTTCAGTGTGCGCTTGCAGCCCAGAAAGCAACCGTATCCTGGGCTGCATCAAAAGGAGCGTGACCAGCAGGTCGAAGGAGGTGATCCTGCCCCTCTACTCTGCTCTTGTGAGACCTCACCTGGAGTATTGTGTACAGTTCTGGTGTCCTCAACATAAAAAGGACATGGAACTGTTGGAACAAGTCCAGAGAAGGGCCACGAGGATGATCAGGGGACTGGAGCACCTCCCATATGAAGACAGGCTGAGAAAGCTGGGGCTGTTCAGCCTGGAGAAGAGGAGGCTGCGTGGAGACCTCATAGCAGCCTTCCAGTAACTGAAGGGGGGCTATAGGGATGCTGGGGATGGGCTCTTCATTAGGGACTGTAGTGACAGGACAAGGGGTAACGGGTTCAAACTTAAACAAGGGAAGTTTAGATTGGATATAAAGAAGAAGTTCTTTCCTGTTAGGGTGGTGAGGCACTGGAATGGGTTGCCCAGGGAGGTTGTGAATGCTCCATCCCTGGCAGTGTTCAAGACCAGGTTGGACAAGACCTTGGGTGATATGGTTTAGTGTGAGGTGTCCCTGCCCATGGCAGGGGGGTTGGAACTTGATGATCTGAACATCATTTTCAACCCTAACTATTCTATCATTCGTTCTATGATTCTATGAAATATATCAAAGCTTCTTTTCCCTTCCAGTTTATCTTCCAACATTCTTAGTTGTGTTTAATTTGTAATTATAAAATATAATTTTATAATTGCACACAAAATATATATAACAAATATAATGATTGAACTCATTTCAGCTGTGAAATACACAAGCAGAGATTTAACCGAGAGATTTATGTGTTTGTGGAATATGGGTAGTTCACTGCATGCAGAAGTAAGATGTGCTTCTTGCCATGTAAGTGAACCAAGAGGACTGTGATATTAACATGATACAAGGATATTCAGTTGTTCTAAAGACCTCTGGGGACCAGGGAGCATAATTTCATATAGGATGCTCCCTTGAAGATATCACAGGCTTTCTAAAGCAGAATGAAATTAATGTGTTGCTGTTTGTTCTGTCGTTATTTCTGTGTTTATTTTCACACCTAAAATTCCCAGAAAAAGGAGGCACCACTTTCAGGCATTTGAAAGCTTTATAAAAAAAAAAAATCCAAAACAACCAAATAATTTGCAACTAGAAACAAATGTGGTCAAAATGCAAAAGTGTCTGAGGGGAAATGTAGATCTTAGTTATTACTTTTAACAGCTCAGATGAGTGGATGAAAAAAATGATTCTAATCTCTAGCACGATAGTGGAAACTTAAAGGAAGTCCACTGAATGAAATGGTATAGATTAATGAAATGATGCTGCTTTGGGGCAAAACCTGTTCAGAGTGAGGAAAAAACATATTAACTTCATCTTTAAATGTATTAGAAAATTTTGGTGTGAGTTTTCCTTCAAGCAAAGAATAGTGGACAGATACAACTGATTGTATTTTAAATATATGTATGTGTTGTTCGTGTTTGTTTTATACCACTGGAATTTTTCTTGATTTACACTGGGATGAGACTGGACTGGACTGATGTTTTAAAGCAGGCACATACATGTAGTTTTAAATTCTAAGATCTGCAAATAAAAAGATGGACAGATTAAAAAATAATAGAGCATAACATATTAAAGGAAAGAAGAAAATTAGGAACCTTTAGTAATTTTTTTTGGAGTCAACTGCAAAACTTATGATCACCTTCATTTCATCATTGCATATATAATCATTGGTTTAAATTTCAAAGAAGTATCTTCCTTTCGTGTTGCCAGATTTGGAAATTGCAGTCCATTTAGAGGTTGCTATATGCCAGAGTGTGGTTTTAATGTTGGTGTCTGCTGCAGTCCCCTTACATGGCCTGCCATTATCAGCTCAGGTATGTTGAGAAGGGCTTCTGGCCCAGCCTGTTTGTGTTATGCACTAGTGGTATGTAGGTTGGCTTTGGAGCTGAAAACTAGACAAAGGGTTCAGCAACGTCTTGCCTGGATTTTCAGAGGCTAGAAAGAAGGAGATAGGAAATTAGAGAGGCTCTGGAATCTTCCTTTACACACTCTCTTTTTTAAAGGAGTTTCTCCCCTGCAAAAGTAAATGATCACTATGTGAAACATTATTCCTCAGAAAGTGGTTGTAGTACTCAGCTTAGTTGCTTTGTACCATGGGTGCTCAGTAAAGTACAGTACATTTATGGTCCCATCTGGAAAGAATCTGCAGTAATGAACTCATGTTGTTGTTTTGCCAATTTAACACTTCATGAAATACTGAAGTGCCTCTTGCATGTTCAGAACAGATTTCTGCTAGTGATTTTGTGAGAAGCAGTTCAAAATGAATATAGTAATTTTGAACTGTTTGTTTAATAATATGAAGAGCAATAATAGCAATCATAAAATCATCTGTGCTTATATATTAACATGGAAAGAATCAGATGTAAGAATCACTGAGTGCCTTTGTGCCTCAGTGACTGACCAGTGGCTTCAGCAGTCACCAAGCTGATTTACACCTTGGAACGAGCTGACTCTTCAGATCTCCACAAATTCAGGCTATTCATATCAGCTGTTCACTTTGTGTGTATAAACTGAATATGAGCTGAATAAATATCCAGAAAAAAAAAAGAGCTGGTGAATATTCAGTTGAATTCTAAATTGAATTCACATCAGCTAGACTTGTGGCCTTTCATTTGACTTTCAACTTGTTCTGAAACGTAAGTTAGAAAGTGAATGCTAAACTGACTTGAGTACTTGCCAAAAGTAGACCGTATTACTAATTAATATTTGCTATGTGTCTAGGATCTAGATGCATCCTTCACAGTATGACTGTACAGATACAGATTTTTCCATTAGTATGGAGTGTGTAGGTATGTAAGTTTTAGGTTAGTATTTACTTTATGAGGTGATAGACATGGAAAAAAAACACAAGCCACGTGGATGGTTAACTTTCATATTGTATTTGGACTCCGATAAGATCATACTGAATGTTCTTTCAGGTATGAACTATCCTTTTCTACCTGTGATTTCAGGTTCCATGGCAGCTGGGTTATTGCTCATCACAGGAATTCTGAATGGCTGCTGAATTAATAATAAATAGTGGTGGTGATAATGATGATGATAACAGTAAGGACAGAATGACTTAAAGCAAAATCTAACGCACTTTTCAGGCATTGGTGTGTTGTCAGGGTCCTTTGGGACATTTTTTGGACAGTATTTCCCATGGGGATTTAGGACTACGTGGCTTTACTGTGTTGCCTAGCCAGATGAATAGGGAATGTCTATGATAAAGAAGCTGAAATAGAGATGTAAATGCAGCAGGTAAGCCTGGCATGCATTTCACAGCACTGGAACTCTGTTTGCAGTCCCAGATTGGCACCATCTGGATTGCACCATTTGTAATGGGATCACATGTGTACATGCAATTAGTTTATGTCAGTAGCTGTGGGGATTAGATGAAATTATGGAGCAGGAAATGCTGCTTTGAAACCAGCTTGATTTTGTAAACTCAACTTGAGAGCCACTATAATTCTGGCAATTACCCTAGGACTGCTGGGTTTAGAGGCAAAAATAGCACTCTTACAGTCATAACACATCATCACCTCTTCTCCTGGAGCTGAAGAGCTTCTGAAATGGAAGGTGATTTGGGGGAAGCATGTTTGCAAAGCTTGAGGAGTGCGGAGGGGGAAATCAGAAGTTGAACATAGATTGATACAAAGGAGGACTGGTGAGATTGAGGACCAGGGAGGCTTAATGTGGCGAAAGAGAAGGCAAAGACTAGAAAGACAGAAAAAAGAAAAAATGCTCAGACGTGATTTCTTCTATTACAGTGCGAGAATTCCTGGCAGAGATACATATATTCAAAAGAATCTTTACTTAATATCTGATTGCTTCTAATCAATGAATTAGCCAACAAATCCACCATAGAGATTAATGATTTCTTTTGGGGGGGGGGGTGGGGTGGGGTGGTGGGGTGTTTGTTTGTTTGTTTGTTTTTTAAATATTACTTGGTGACTGTTTTCATGTAATAAAAATCAGTCTGGAATAAACTTAGAGACTGAGTCACTCTTCCCAGGGGATAACAGATGAACTTCTGAGATGATGTCAGTAGTGAATCAACTGATGTCAGCAGTAGATCGCTGTCAGTGTAGAAATAACTCACAATGAACATCCCAATTGAAATATCATACGAATTTGTTCTGCTTACCTCTGTGGCTGAAAGGACTGGTCTCTGTGTTCTTTCCAGTCTCTCAGAAACTTCACATCTTTTTTAGCCATGTTTGACTTTTTTAATGGAAAATAAAAAAAAAAACACAACCCTGCTCTTTGGTGCAAGTAACGTTCCCTTAGTGAGTAAGCCCCCAGTTACCCTACTTCTGGACTCTCAGAGAAATAGTGTATCTGCATGTAACAGTAGCCTAGAAATACTTCCTTCAGGGATCCAGGAAATTAACACACATCTATAATGCGCACGTATATGTAAAGGCAGAGCAGTTTTAAAAGAAAATGTTGATAAAGAACTTAGAAAAATCTTTGAACATCAAATACTGTAGATACTGATACTTTCAAAATGCTAAGGACTTAAAAGTAGGTGCTGGGCTTTCTGTGTCATGGTTAAGTTTCTGCACTGGAGGCTCTGGTAGTTGGAGCAGTATGAGTCAGTCAGACATTTTTAAGAGTCACAGGTTTAGTTTTTCTGCACTAGATACCCAGTAACAGTTGCATCTCTAGTTAAGCTGTTAAATGTTTCTGTTTGTGAAGTGTAGCTTACAAAGCTTTTAAAACAGTTTCCTTTAAATTCACAGACAGTGAACCAGAAGGGGTAAAACTAAGCTCAAATTAAAAAAAATAAAAAAGGGAAAAAAGAAAAAGGAGAGGGATCGGTACAAAACCAACAGCAATAAAGCTGGGGAGAATTACCAAATAGTACAAATAGTATTACTTGCCCAGAATAGAAACTGGGTTGCTAAAAGATTACCTGTCACAAATGTATGTAACATCATAGTGAACTATATTCTAGGTTATATCAGTAGTAATGAATACTTAAGGGTTTTGGTATGAGGCTTGTTGAAGGAGATATAACCTCTGAAGTTGATTGTATGTTATACTTTATTTCTAATTTTAATGATTTTTTTGTTTTAAAATTATTTACTTTGAGGTCATGAATTGAAATTGGTGGGAGGGGAGGGGAAGGGCAGAGGGAAGAGCGACAGCTCCTTTAGCTGTATTAGGAAGAGGGTAGATTAATGCTCTGATGTGGATCACCCAATCGCTGTTTTAAACACAAAACTGCATATACCTTCATTTGGCTTTTTGGCTTTAAGTTTTTTTTTTTTGTTTTTGTTTTTTTATCCATCACTGAACTGATTTTTCATGATTCCTTCCAGTGTAGGAACTTCTGTTGTAAAGGTGGTGTGTAAAAATGTTACAATATATTAGACTGTTTACAAGTAAAAACACACACACAAACAGTACAAAATGATGCCTACTTCCCTGCCCTGGGACATCCCGCTGGCCCCAGCTATGGCAAATTGTCTTCCCAAGATCCTGCAAACACTGACTTCTGCAGCAGTAACCCTCCTTTACATACTCTGTAAAGGTGAGTACAGACAGAAACGACACAGTGGCGTGCCATAGTGATTTATTCCAGCTGAGTCAAGGATGCTGGTTGCACAGCTGTAAGCCAGGCAGGTAGCTTCATTAGCACCCCGCTAGGTGAGCCAGGTGCCAGCTTGTGGCATGACTCACAGTCATGTCCCTTTGCTGTTCCCAGCCTCTCGCTCATCGTGTGTCCCTGAAGAAGACTTCAGGAAGAAGCAAGTCAGAGACTTTGCAGGAAGAGAAACAGCCAGTAGGAATGAAAGCAAAAATAACAGCAGATAGTACTTTCCAAACAGAACGCTATTGGTTCATACTCAGTGCAGTCAGATTTCATTTTTATGGAGACTTGACTGGGGGCGTACAGGAAAAGAAAACATGTCAGAGGCTTGCCCAGTATGGGACTGGAGACACAAATGCAGCTTTTCAGAGAATGCTGTTCTTTCAACTGGGCTTCGACACTGCTAGTTGTTACAATCCTGCCTTATGATTTTTAGATTGTCTCTTTATTTTAATTTACCTTCCCCCATGTCTTTTCACCCTCATTTGACTAACTTTTCTTTCCAGTAGCCTAATTGCCCCGTAACTCAACCCACAAGTTGAAATGAATCATGTCGTATGCACAGACCCAGTGTTCACTCAGCTGTGGCTGCTGTTCCATTTCCCCACATGGTGTCAATCTTTTCTCTTTAGACTGCAAATATTTAAGGAAGAAATTACCTACACAGTAACAGTAGCTACTATTTCAGCATCACCATAATAAACATGTTGAATAATAATCAAATAGTTTAATCGTGCCCCATGGTCATGCCAAATATATTTCACTTATGTTACATTAGAAAAACCCAAATAAATAAGTATAAATAACCATAAATAACTCTGTGTGTCATTGTGGTCATGAATACATTCACATTTCTGTGCTGCTTTACTTCTCTGTAACATATATATCTCTGTATACAAATTGATAGTGGCACCATATTCTCATTACCTATTAGTTTTCTTTTGAAGGAAAAAGTAATCATATTGTGATTCACAATCAAAACTCTACACTTTCAGAATACTTTACTAATAGGCTTATCCTTAGTAGGTTCACAGTTGTAAACTCTGTGTTTAAACAATAAAATAAGGGTGCTGAATTTTTGTTTTCTTTCTGAAGCAGTTAGATTTGCCTTTCTGAAAGAGAAGAAAACAAAGTGAAGAGGAATTTATATGCAGTGCATCTATCTGTGTACTGCATATATGGATACCAGCTTAGAAATACAGAGAGGGTTTTTTTGTTAACCAGGTCAGGGAAGATAAACTTTTTTTCTAGGAATAAAAACATATATACAAAACCTGTAAGAGCCATAAGCTTTAAGTACCTGGATGTGGCAAAATACAACACCCCCTCCACAGCCATTTCTGAAGCTGATATCCCACTGTATCAGATGACTTTATGTTTGGCAATTCGTTGTTATGAATAATGCCTTGTTCTTCAGAGAGTGAGGAGCCATCCTGGATACATCAGCACTGTAACCTCTGGAAGGAGAAATTTGTACCTTTTGCTGGTTTTGTTGTGAGGCTTTAACTCATCAAGATTTAATATTCAGTATTGTTATTTTGAAGTTACAGTAGCTTAATTAAATACAGTACTTTGTGTGTTCAGAAAGTGTTTGTGATAAAAGAAAAAATACAAGCCTCAGTAAAAATCATGTTATATCCATAATTATTTTTCTAAAATGATCTCATTCATTTTTACAAGATATGCAGAGCTCAGAGAACATATACCACACTATATTTTTACTGCTGTCATCATGAAAAATTGTCTTTACTGGGAGAAGTGATATTTTTTTGCCTTTTGACAAATTCATGGTAATATCTTTTTTACTTGAAAAAATTTGCAAGGTAAAAATTGATATTTTTGCACAGATCTGCCTTGTGAGGTGCTATGACACTTTGAAGTTCTTTGATCATTTTATTTAGTTTGTCACACTCCAGGCTGTTTAAATATACTTGGGCATGTTGATAGACTTATAAAACTGGCTAGCAGGGCTGTCTGTGGAGTAGAATTCATTATTCTGGAATTGAATGTAATAGGTAGAACAAAAGATTGAAAGTTAATAACAGGTATTTGCAAGTTTTACAACAACATTTAAAACCAGGTGGCACTCCAATGAAACCTGAGCACGTAGCTGTCTTCAATGTCCTAAAACAAATTGCGGTGCAAATTAACTGTAACCTGAAGCTGGATAATGTCTCAAATTGTCAGTGCTGCGCTACCGTCTTCTTTTCAAAATGCACGTAAAATTCTTCATGCTGATGAAATTATTGTTGCAGTGATTTCTGAGGAGCTCTCAAAGTAAACCACAAGGTGAGGACAGAATAAAGCAAGCTGTTAATGTTGAACCTGTCATCATCACCAGTTGCTAGAGTAAAGCTAAGGTCTTTCTAGAAGATTTATATGTGGTGGGTGCGACTTGAAGTAAGACAGCCTTTGCCAAAAGGGACCTGCTGGAATCCACTGTGGAATATGAATAAAACAGCTCTGCATTACTGACAAATGTAACTCTTTTCTGTGGCAGACTGTATGAGTAAAGCAGTGAAAACTGTGCATTGACTTGTACAAATCCAATGTCTTCAGATGTGTGACTGTGAAATTCTTTAATGTTTTCAGATTGTAGGAATTGCATTTTCTCCATGGAGCTGCTATAACTAATATTATACAGTGTTCTGTAGTAATTTGCGATTTCTGTCACATTTAGTATGTAAATATATAAATATGGAAAGCATTTGCTTAAAGAAGTGCCAGCCATGCTTTCTTAAACTTATATTTATCAGTGTTTAAAAGAAGAATAATTAAGCAGACAGATTAGTTATCTGTAGTTACATACTTCATGGAAGAGCTTCAGGTCTTCAGCCCAAAACTGTAAAATTAACTACGAGGCAGTTAAAAATAAGTACCTAGGACAGTATTTCATATTTAATGTAAGTGAAATGAAATTCATCAGAAATCCATCAGTCAAAAAATACTTGTACAGAAGGAGAAGTACTACTCTTTCTAGTTCTTTCTCTGGCTCAGTGATACCAACTGTATATCTGAAATAGCCTCTATGACTCTTGCATTAAATGAAACTAAGCTCTTTTATGCCCTCAGAGAATCTGGGCCATATTCATTAGAGGAATTTGTTTTGCTTTGTTTTAAGGTGGTTATACTATGATAGGGAGAACTTGAACAATTAGTCCAGAAGAAGTGTTAGGCTATGTGATACATCTCTTCACTTGAAGAAAATAATGTCTTAGTTGTTGCCACCATAAATTTGATTCACGTTTCATTTTTCTTTTGGTGTGTACAAAAGATGCCTTTCTCTTTTCCATAACAGAAATTGCTTTCTGTTGTAGTAAATGCCTGATTTTCAATGCTTACTGCAAAGTAGAAGGATTCCTTCTGCAGGCAAAATGTCTCATCTGAAAATGACTGCTAGGTCTAATTTATAGGAATGTGTCAACATGACTAATTGTAAGATGAGGGATGAAGCTTATGATGTGCAGCATAATGCTGAATATCTTCACTGAATACAGCAACATATTTCAACTGTGGCAGAAACATCTCCAACTCTTTCTTAAGATGGGTCAGGAATAAATGTGATGCTGCTTCAGAGTAAATGGCAGAAGTGATTCTAAAATGTATGACAACTGGCAAACTGAGGTGTATTCTCTTTAAGAATTGAGTCAGATTCTAAATATGTCTTTCACCGAGGTCATAGTTTTCATTAGAAATTTTTTGCATTTGCTTGCAATTTTGCTAGCACCTTTCTATAATACTTCCTACCTTTTTTTTTTCCTGTGTATTTTCTTAGTCTCCTAAGACAGAAGACAACAGAATTCTTAAGGGACAACTGAGATGCAGCTGTTTTTACTATGCTGGCATTGCAATTAAACTGCTAATGGATACATATTCCCCAAGAGATGTATTTCCTAGGGAAATATTCCTAATTCAGCATGAGATAAGAAGAAGAAAGTGAAAATAAACAAAAATCGACTCTCCTCCCTTTTCATCTTGCTGTTACTTTAAAAATAAACCTAAACAGAAATAATTACACAGTCTAACAGAGGAATGACCATCAACAGGTATCAAAGAGTTGATAGACCTGACTCCAGTCTTGCTCCACTCTTTGCCTTTAACGCTCTCAGTTTATAAAGTGCCTCGGTACCTTCAGCATTCATTGACTTCAGGAGAATTTGAAGTTTTCACAAAATGTGTAAGAATTACACATAGTTTGGATTTTGCATAGCTTCTCCATAGGTAGTAAGTTATGAATCTGATGATAGAAATAGGATGACTATTTTTTTTCTAATTCCTGTTTTCTTTAGTTTCTATATACTTCTTTCTTTTAATCACATCTGAAATAATTTTGACATTTAGATGCTTTTCTTTATGCTTGTTTTTTCTTAATTATTCCCTTTTCTTTATAGCCTTTCAGATGAGATCTGTCACTCATTTCTGCCTTGTTGCTGTATGAACAAGATCATCTTGCATGTATAGGGATTGATGCTCTTTGCGTAGTCAGTTTTACTGCACACTTGGGAGTCTCTGTCACCTGCATGACCTTACCAGTCGCTGTGAGGGTAAAAATGTATTGTAAAATTATGGAGAAAAGAAAGTCCAAACAGCTAATCCTATGGTCTGTGCGTGCAGGCAGTTGTAGTATATCAGATGTAAAGGCATGGGAGGGCAAATGCAAATGAGGAAAGTTGTGGTAGATCAAGGGAATTGGTTGAGTGTTGACAAATTACTGTACGTGGAAGTTTGGAGAAAGGTTTTTGCAACAGCACCATTTTGAACAAAAGTTCACTCTAAAGATGGCATTACTTAGAAACCAAAAGGTTTTGAAGTCATACCTTCTCTTTTCAGATAAAAGGGTCTCCAACATCTTTTTCTTCTGTCTGTCATTTCAGACACTTTAGTAGCTTTATCAAAGGTATAGTCTTATAATTTATTTTCACTTCTGGAATGGAACTAGTATGATATTTACACAACATCTGTTAAAATATAGCTCAGATTAACTCAATGTGTCAAAACCAAACCTCCTTCCTGTGGAGTTTTCACAAGTATCACCAGAGGTACTCCAAAAGAAATTCAGCTTCTCAAAACATTCCTGTATTTTATCTCTCCTAACAAGCTATTGATAAGGAGAAGTGCAGAAAATAATTGCCTGATGTAGTATTTCATCCATAGGGACAACCAGGGAACATAAAAACTCAAGAATTTCTGAGTATCTTGTGGAGCTAACACTTTGCTTTGCCACCTGGATGGCTTGATAAAGTCCCAGGTTGACATTTCTTTGCCTCATCAGCTTTCCGTCTGCTTCTGTTTCTCATCTGATAAACATCTCTTCATTCCATACCAATATTTTCTCTTTGCATTAGTGTTTGCTTTATGTTTTAACCTTTTAAATTTTCTTTTATTCAAGTGTATAAACAAGCCAGCTATTTGGCTAAAAGGACAAGAATTTTAATACCTGTTGTCTGACTGTAGAGCACAGCATCATTCATTCAGTAGAGGCTTTCTGTACTTTCTTCCAAGCAGGATACTTTATTACAGACTAGAAGTAATGTATAAAACTCAAAGGATATGCTATGAATAAGCTTTCAAAACCATCTGCTTAGCTGAACATCATTAGGTTGGAAATCAGGCTGGTAATGTCGCAAGAACAGAGTTTCTCCTTAATTTAGCAGTATTTAGTGGTTGATTTGGGACATATTAAGGTACCAGATTATAAAGGATAAGACCTGACAATGAATCCTGGCATGACTTCGAGTGATTAGAAAAAAGCGATAGCATTAAGGTGAACAAGAATCTCAGCTGTCTGCCTGTCTGAATTACTAAGAATGTTCTTTGTAACTCAGGGCATTTTTGTATGGGTTCCACATGCACAGAATGCAGTCTTCAGTTTGAGTCATCTTTCTCTTCAGTCTGTATTGCTTTAGACATCTCTGCAAGAAGGCAGGACTCAAATCTCAGGTGTGGTTTTATATGACAGGTTCAGTGCTGCACGTAGAAAAAATCCTGAAAAAACAGCTTACTTTCTGGGGAAGTAATAACTGGAACCTGTCTTTTTTCCAGTGTTCTGTGTATCTTTAGGAAAAAAAAAAATAGAGTTAATGTTACACTTCCTTAAAAATTGAAATCTGAAGTATGTAACCAGTAATCTAGAATCCTGTATGATTTGTTAATACAAAAGCACCCTTAGCATAAGGAACTCTGCATCTGTATGTTAGAAATGCATCATTTCATACAAGAAAATACTTATGTACATCACTTTACTATCAACTATAGGTGTATTCATACTGGACATCATCTTATAATCACAGGAAGACTGAAAGGTTTAAATTAGTCCTGTTATTCCTTGTATTTTTAGGACACAAAAAGCATTCAAAGAAAGATGTTCTTTAGCAGATGCATGATTTTTCTTGGTGGACCACTGACTTTCTCTCCATAAGTTCCATTTTTCTTCAGAGATCTCTGAGGCCCCAAACACATTAAAGGTCTCAGTAGAGAACACCCCTATGTCTATTAAATTTAACAATAACAAGACCCCAGATGAAAGCAATTAAGCTGCACGGATTTGCACACAGTTCATGTGGATGCCTTTTCCTTGTTTTAGAGAGAAAGCACTCAGGCAGCAAAGTGAGAATGAAAGGAAAATGAAAAGCAGAAGGTTTGCTCTAAACACACCCCACCGTATGCAGCCCACTGACTGTGGAACAGTTACCAAGACTATGCCCAGCAGAAACATTATAAATCTTCATGGTGCAATCCATTGTTCTTAACTCTTACCTGACAAAATATTTGCCAGCAGAGAGTCAGATGATGCATTTCTTGCTTACTTGGATCTTTTGAAAGTTTTACTTGTGTGTGCATTGAGATGTATGTGGCACTATGTAGAAATTTATAGATCATCTACACTTGTTTTGCTAAGATCTGTAGGCTCGGAAGAAAACAAGAAAGCAGATCTGAGGTTTTAAAAATAAGTTTTCAGAGTTTTTGGTAACATAAGAGTCTCACTGTTGAGAGTATTTTTACAGTTTGGTTCTGCTTGCTTGCTCAAGATTGCGTTTAAAAATAAAAATCCACTTCATGAAAAGAATAATTGTCATAAGTATTATTTTATGTGAGCTAACACAGTTTTATCGTTATGCAAACGTAATGGAAAGTGCTTATTCTTGACTCTTGTCAGAGAGCTGGAATTAATTTCTCACTCTCACAGTTACTATAGTAACTACGTGGAAAGTGCCTATTTGGATATTTTTATTCCGAAATAACTAGACTTTTCAATGTGACTTCAGCTGCTTACAGAGTGATGCATGTTAGAAGAAGGAATAAGCATCAGATAAGAACATCTCACCAGAGTTGTATACTGCTCTAGCAACAGCATTTTACATTGCTGTCCTGCCTTTGGCATAATTTACTGAGGTAGTCAAAGTAGGGTAGGTATAGGCTACAGTGTAGCTGGAGAGAAGACACGTGAGGACAAGTCGCTTAGACCTTTTCTTCATTTTGGAAAAAAAATCTCTGCTTTGTATTTGAGTGAGCCAACTGAATTTAGCTTACTTGAGGTAATACTCTGAGAAAGACAATGGAATGTCAAGGAACCTTGCTTTTATCTCATCTTGCTGATCTGTATGAATATGATGCATGATATGCAATATTTAGAGTTCTAATTCAAGGTAGACAAAGCTGGGACAAAGATGTGTCTCTGACCCACACCTGGTTTACTCAGAGACAGTAGATTATGTTGGAAATAATTCTGATTTTTTGATATATCACCATACAAACTGGATGGGATTTCTCTCACCAGACCTATTTAAATGCCATCTAGTCTTTGTCAAGAGAGGAGAAGGAACTTTTCCAGCTATACTTCTCATATGAAGGGAGATATTTGAGAAACTACTAAGACTGGAAACCTTGGAAACCAGCTTAGCTTAAATGCCTAATTTTCAAATGAGATAAAACTGCCCTTAGTGTACAGAAAAATAATCAGATTTAGGTGTAAAATTAGTCATAGTTGTTTTAGAAAAGCTTTAAAGGAAGAGGCATTCCATTCCCATTTCTCAAGAGCTGTGATTTGCCTTTCACTTGAGAAGCTAAGAAATGTCTGCTACAGTGCTGTCTATAGTCATTATTCACTATATTCTGCAGAGTCCTAATACTAGGGAGCCACATTCTGTCTGTTAAGTGTTTGAAGGCATCAGTTCTTCATTAGAATGTAATATAAAATAGTTGCACTTTCCAGTTTTTGATTTTAAACTCTTTGTAGTTAGATGAAGAAATTTTTTTCACTCGTTCCATTCATTTATCGATTTAGTTGTATACTGTTGTTTCAGCTTTATTGATACAGGCAATTTTCCCTACCATAATATCAAATAACTTCCCAGAGTCATGTTTTATTAAGTCAGTGTTTGAAAATCTGGACTGTATTTTCCTCAGATGTCAGTGAATACATATTTCTGGCTGAGTTCAGTAGATTGGCTAGTTGAAATGCTATTTTAGCATCAAAATTCCATAGATAAACTGAGAACGTTTTTAGAAAAAAGGAGGGAAAGGAATTAAAAAAAGCAGCTGTTCTATACATTACAAAGAATCAATATTTAAATCAAAGCAGATGATACAAGTTCATTCAATTCATGACTACATGTTAGCAGGAGTTATTTTGGGGATCAATGCAGAAAAGTAAAAATGATTCTTGAAACTAACAAACAACAACAACAAAAAAACCACAGTTGTGCTTCATGATTTTAACACTTTTGATAATTTCTGGTCATGTTTCGTTCTAGAGGTTAAAATTATTGTTAAAGGTCTGTTTCCTTTAAAATTTAACTTCTGTCTTTATTACTGTTTTGAAAGGAAGTTTAATTCTGTCATTTCATGTGCTTTTAAAAACATGCCCTGGATTTACAACTGAGAATTAAGGAGAAAAGAATCTTGTCTTTGTAGTACTGAACAGCCTGGTTCACTTCATGCACACATTATAAACCATGTCTTAGCTCCTCCCCACTTCTTTACTGGTCAAGGCACACTTTGCTCTTGATCCTGGTGAATCAATACCAAATAGCAATTCACTGTGAAACAGGGATTTAGAGATGGGTCAGTTGCTGATACTGTGTTTAGCAAGATTGAAGCCCAGAAAGCAAGTGATCCTCTTCTGTTTCAAAAAATTTGTCTATATACTTCACCAAGTCCTCCTGTGTTGGTCATGGGGTTGTGGGTTGCTTTATTCTTTTTTGATGCGAAAATAGGTTTTGGGAAGAGGCATACAGCATTTTCTTACCTAGACCTTTGTAAATAGTTTATTTTATTTTTCTGGTCCCTGACACCAGAAGTTGGTAGAAAAATAGTGTCAAAATGAAATTATTTTTTTCGTATGTTTTTGTTTTCTGTATTTTTTAATAATTCTTTTTTCATTAGCAAACATTTTATTAGCCATGTAATGGATTGTTACATTTTTGAGCACTTGGAAGAAAATGAAGAGATAAAAGGCTATATTCAGAAGCTGCCAGGCTTAAAGAGACAGTCCTCTCATCAAATAGTTCAGTAGTTAGGGTACTCAGTTAGAAAAGAAAATTTGGTTTGGTTCCTGCAATGTAATAAGAGTAGCCACTTGTGTTCCCCCTTTCCAGAGAGTTATTAACCACTCAGGTTTATGTTATTCAGTGATGGGCACCTGCTGGCTGTTTCACTTTGTGTGAGATAAAGCAGTGAGAATGATGGGGGTTGGAGTATTCATGTGGGAAGGTTCTGTAACCCAGTTAACCTTTCTGTATCCTGTCAATAAGAGAGTCTCACAACACACAAGTCTCTTGTGTTGTGTAGCCTAGTTCCTGGAATGTAAGGAGGGTGCAGTATTGGACCGAGTGCCCTCAAGCTGGCAGTGGGGATCTTCCAGCTGCCCTACAGAAAGTGAGCAGAGTTTGTAAAATTCTGTACGTTTAGACTCCACTGTTTGTAGCTTCCTACATTAACAATTCTGACAAACTTGATAAGCCTAGAATAACTGCAGCAAAACAGAGCAATGTTCTACACAAATGTATTCAGGATGCTGTGAGTTAAGCTCTAATAGATAATAGGGAGTGGAGGGGTATTTAAATATTTACTTTTACAGTGTAAAAATCTAAACCATCAGAGGAGTTAAAGCTGTAATTTGCACATTGCTGTTTAGTAGCATTTAAATTTTTTTCTGATGTCTGATAAAACCTTGACTTTCATTTGGGAGAGGAAAATACAGTAGGCCTGCTTCAGAATAGTGAGCAAATTTGCTCTTTAACCAAAACCTAAAACTTCCTGGAACAGTATCTGTTTAAAAGGACAACATGTTATGTCTTCAGTTTTTAAATAGGTCATATTAAGCTAATGTATAATGCATTATTAAGTTTTCATTTAACTTTCCCAAGAGTTTGAGATAGCCAAACTATCATTTCTTTTTTCCTCACTGAGCTTTTTTCTTACAACTGAAGTACATGATTGCACAAAATGGCCAAATTGTCTAATGAATTCTTTCTCTTATCAGGCTATTGACACTAGTAAATTAAATGTGCTTGGGAAGACTCCCAGACACTGAGGCCAACTGGCACACATCAACCCTGTGCTAATAGAGTCTCCTACCTGCCAAAACAGGGTGGCCGCATGTCAATGGCCTTTTGCAAGTTGTCACTGGAAAGCTCCAGCTTTGGCTTGGGAATTATTCTGGGGAGTGCGAACTGGCCTGGCCCCTAAACATTCCTTGGATTATTTCAACAATATACAGGACTATATTTTATTGCCTGGAATGGTATAATTATATAGTATAGACATAGCCACAAATAGTCTGTGGAAGAAATTTCACTGCTAAAGCGCTGTATAAACGTAATAGTCACTACTAATGAACAATTAGGTTTATGTTTTTGATGGTTGATGACAGTAGACATTTTAAAGTGCTTTGAAATCTAATGGTAATATGCTATGTAGAGGAGTTGTGTGATGTTAATTGTGGAAGAAATAATATATAAGAGCTCTGCATTGCTGTACCATCATTGCAAATGACACAAGTTCTTTAGATGGTTCCTTTGTTAACTGATTTTGCTCAGATCCTACAGCATACTTTATCATCAGCTTGCAAACATTGTTCCAAATGTTCTTTTTTCCTAGCGAATGGAAATGCCCAGAAATTGAAAGCTTTGAACAGACAGTTGAATCTTCACATTACTGAGAACCTTATTATTAATTAGCTTGCGGTAGCTTGAATGAAATTGCATCATGGCTACACCAGCCGCTCGTATACATTTCGAACCTTGTAAATGTGAGGCTAATTCTCAGTATTGACCTCAGATTTTAGAAGAGCCCTGGGAGAAATAAGGTTTTAGAAGCAAGTTGTTCAGCTGTTGAGAGGTTGAGACTTCACACATGGCGATAATAAAATAAAATTGAAAGAATTGAGCAGGAAAAGGATTTATCAATGCTTGTTGAGGTTTTCTTCCACAGATTTTCTGTATTATTACTGAAAGTCTATATTAAGAAAAAAAACAAATCAGTACCAAAACCAACCAAATCAACCAGCAGTAGCTACTGCTTCCTTTAGCCCTACAGTCTGAGTTGGAGCAGATTTGCTGTTACATCAGAACAGTGTCTGTGCACCAAACTCATTGCTCTGGCAGTTACGGTGAAAGATCTCTGAACTCCAATGGTGAAGGCAGTATGTTTCTTTGAGCTAACATAGCACACTTCTGACTCAGGCTTGTGCATTAATGCATAATTGTCTGATACATAATACCTAATCCCTGACCATTCAGATCCAAATGCCTTTGATCAGAACACAGATAACTCAGTTGTTTGTTCGATATGCAAATGGTCAGTCTTCTTGAAGCTGCTAATTGAACAGTTCCTTTTTGTACTCAGGATATTCTTTGATGTGTGTTTTACCAGTTGAACCCATGTGTCATAGTTACACTGTGTATTCCTTTCCCTTTGTTATGAAGCCATCTTTTGAGTAAGCTTTGAATACTAGTAAGCCAGCTGGCTGTTCATCCCTGGTTGTTCATCGTTAGACAGTATTTGTCATTTATAGAAGTTCACACATTTCTAAAGGGATGACCTTTGAAAAATTAGAACCTCAAGAGTATTATTTTAGTAACATCTTCAAAGATTCGTTAGTCATTCACAGTGTTCTGGCTGGAAATAAAGCAGTTCATCATGCTGAGCCATCTTTGATATAGGGGGAGAATATGCAGTGCAATATTTTTTCTGTTTTCATCCCTCCCTTCCACTTGTATATGGTCCACAGACATGCTTTGGTATGCATAATTCCAATTTGTCTGAATAAAATGAACTGATACAAATGCACACTAAGTAGGTTACTTTGGTCCCTGTTTAGATAAACCAAATGGAAGTAGCTCTGTTTCTCATGTTAAATGAGCCAAGTATTACATTTCACATAAATAGGTTTTTTTTTTTTTGCTTTAATCTTGCATTGAGAGAAAGATTTAGATCAAATAATAACTATATTGGGCAAAAAACAGTAGCAGAGAAGATTGACAGGACTTCTATATATGTAATGCTCTGCTCCTTTTGAAATTACTGGTAGTGGTTGAAGCCCATCTTTTGGTCATTTAAAGAGACTCCCTTTGAGTGATAAGGGGCTTTCTGATAATCCTTTGGAAAATTAAAAATAACAGATCTAATATATTATAATATTATCTAATATTATTAGTACTTTTCAATTACCTTTCAGTTTCCTTTCATTAATCATGCACCTCCATGAACAAGATGATAAATTATAAGTGAATACTCAAATATCATAATTTAAAAAGTGAATTTAAATAAGAACTCATGGCTGACATGAAATACCCTTAGGAAAATATAAAAAGCAGTTTTGATAATTCTTCAGGTTTGTTTTCTCTCAAGCCATCCCTGCTTTACATCAGTAACGCAAGAGTCCAATTCCTACATCTGATTATGTTGTTGCCTTTCTGCAAAGGAATACAAATTGCATTTTCTTGAGGAATTGCAGCTGATACATAGATAATGCATATAGTTTCTGCATGACTGTTTGCTTACAGTTCAGCTTGGTGAATAGAACAACATTTGAAAAAAAGAAATACTAGCTCCATATGTTCCCCTCCTACTTAAAGCATTCAGCAGGGAATTAATCACTCTTGTATATTGCTGAGTGTGATAGATAATGAATGATTTAGCTGATAGATTCTTGCTACTAATTCTGGAGTTATAGCAATAGCATGAGTTAAAGTGAGGGTGTTACAAGAAAGGAAGCAACATAAAGAAAATATTTCATATCGCACATCAGCCTTCCCACATATGATTTTGCTAGTCTGCTCTGATTTGAAAGGATGAATCTTGATTACAATTTTTAGTGCAATATCGGTGTCTGGGTTTTTTCTTGTGTAGAATGTGTTGTATACAATACGTAGACTTTCTTGGTATCATATTATTCTGATCAGGTACCTTTGTTTTGTAGTGGGAATGCCACTGGGAATGCCTGGTTGGTTCATCTCAACCTGGTGGATAGGTTATGCCTGTGTATCTTATCTCAGACATGAGTGGGCAGAGGTTCTTTGCTATTCAGTCAGACATACATGTCAAATAGACTACAGCTTTTTCAGATAAAGGAATTGTCATATTCTTGAGTGGAGAAAATGTTAATGTATCAATAATTTCACTGGTTTTAAGGAATTCATCTTAGAAAATTTCCAGTAATTAAGTTTCCTTATCTCAAGTGTATGACGTCTGATCATTAAAGATAGTTTTTGTGACTGAGAACATACCAGATTTAACTAATGTTATTAGTGTGGCATAAGAAATAGGTTTTGAGTAGAAAAAGAAAGAGATGGGAAGTTAAAACTTGAGGGTGAAAAAGGCAGCTTGGGAGATCTAAGAAGAAGGGAATCTCTTCTCCCTTCTTCTTTAGGTTAATTCAACCATTGATTAAAATGCAGTTTCTTTCTAAAACCTAAAAAATATTTTATGAATTTACAAGATGTTAATTCAGCATTACGCAATTTTAAAATGATAAAGCACCTAAAATTTGATCACATTTATTAGGCTTCAGAATGACATTTTCCATTAAAAAATGCCAAAAAAAACCCTCCACCAAACCACAGCTCAGGCAAGTCAGTCAAATAGATCATGCATACCTTAGGTAACGTGTAAGACACCCATCTTTTCTAACTACACTGAAAATCAAATGTGTCACGTACTAGGAAAGAACACTGTAAATATAATAAGGAAAAAAAGTATCAATTATCGAGATGATCCAGAAGTAAATTTAAGTAGTTTCATTAACGGTAGAAGTATTGAAAGTTGAAAATAAATAGAACTCTGTCAGTTATCTCTAAACCAAATGGTAATAATAATAAATCTGGCTAAGTTGTTTTTCAGACATGCTATGCTGGACAACATTTTGTCTTTTTCACAGAAGTGAATAAAATAAACGCTTTATTAGGAAAATGCAATGCAGGTTCACTAGCACAGGAGTCTTCTGCCTTCCTTACAGATCAGAGCCATAACTCCCTTCAATGTAAAGCACGAAAGCGACTGGAAAAGCTTTAAGAAGATTCTAGGTAGGAGGGGACACAATTAGCTGTTGTCTGCAAAGGTAGTTTTTTCAGGATGTTTTAAAGGATATTTATGATGTGTTCATAGTTTGTAAGGGAATGAGGAGATGAAGTCTAAAACTGCAACAGGCTTCATATACTAAACATTATTTGAGTAGTCAATAAAATTACTTCATGCACTATATATGGAATCCAGCTACCACAAAAGATTTTGTTGGAGCCACTTTATATTTTGATGATTGCATTTGTTTCTGTTCTCCTGTTATTATTGGCAATGCTCCTTCATGAACCTGCTGCACTCTGTATACTCATATTTACATTTGCTAGGTGATTTGTCCTCCATAGATGCAAATACTTATTTACCAAAAGAAAAATCTTCAGTTCAGCAGCCTTGTAAGTCAGCCAGCGATAATCAGCAAGATACAAAGGAAAAAAGCCAGTCCATTGAAAGTTCAGCTGATGCTCTGGTTTTGAGAATATCACTTGGTGGTAGGTCCTTAATGGGCTTGGAATGGTGATGCTAAATTCTTAATGCTGTATACTCAAAAGGAATTTTCAACTACAAATTCTCTTGCATGCAAGAGTTTTAATGGGAAAATAATTTAGGAAGAATAATCTTACTTGGATAACATACTGGAAATTTCAATAATAGTTGATGTGCAGTAATGAAAGAAACTATCTGGTAGCATAAACCAGACCTGGTTAGAAAAATATTTGATGGAAACTGTTTCCTTGGTTTTGTCCAAGCACATTTCAATAAAATATTGAGGAAATTTTGAGTGGTGAAAGAAGCATTTCACTGAGTCTTGTATTTAAAGTGGAAGAATGAATGCAAGGCTTTGTGCCTAAAACCTGGTCTTGAGAAGACCTGAGAAATCAAAATTTCCTTTTTTTTAGTGCAATATGGTGAGTTGAAAACTGTCAGAATAATACAAGATCACGTCAGGTTGCCTGGGTGCGCACCAAATTCCCCTTTGCAATTCGACATTTTAAAATTCCAAGCCACGTGGGGAATGCCTAAATGTAGATTTCTGGCCAACAAGGGTTTAATGCTCAACCTTAACTTTTTGGTCTTGTGCAGTAGAAAAGTAAGTGTAATCGTGGATATAATACACAAATAATGTTCATAAAGCTGAGAACTCTTAGTCAGTAAAAGTTGCAGAATAGCAAAGTAATAGCTTTAATTTGTTATAGGAAGGCCATTCTTACTGTACTTTACCAAAATGTACGTATGAAAGCATTGCCTTCTGCAGTTGCGGTAGAGCCCCATCGGTTTATTAGCACAATTTTATCTTGTTCTTTCTGTGTGTTTTTTGTTTGTTGTTTTTGTTTGTTTGTTTGTTTTTGTGGTTTTGTTTGTTTTTTTTTCTAAATATTTTGTTTCTTGTTCTTATGTATCGTGGAAATATTAGTAAAATAGTGTGTGTAAGGTGGCCCCAGCCTCTCACCTTGCAGAGAACCTGAAGCAATGTTTCTGAGGGTTTTTTTTCCCATTTGGTGGAAATTTTCACAGGTGGAATATTTCACAGGTTCATGAAGACATGTTAATGAGTAGTGTATTATTTAGCTCTCTGACATCTTGATACATTTTTAGGCAGAGCACATCTCACACATACAAACATTGTATACATTTAGCCTTTTCACGTATGCTGAACTCAATATACAAGGTATTTCATATATCTTGAGTCCGTTAAATACCCAGATACTTTGCAGTGGGAATCTGTGGATGGGCTGTTATTTCAAGCTATTTGCAGTAACATCTCTAGGCTCTTCTTCACATATTGCAGTAGAACTCCACCTAGTAACACCAAGAATCTGGTGGGGTACGATTAGCTGTACAAAAACCTCTTGCTGCAAACTGCCAGATGCCTTCTAGTTGTATACAGGGTCTTGCTGAGCTTAATCAGTGAGGACTTCTACAACATTCCTTAAAGACAATATAGAGGAAGATTCTATGGAATTAGAAGTAATGCAGTGGATGCATATACTTACTATGCAGATGCCAGCTGTCATGGAAAACAGAGTAAATATCTGAAGTGGTAAAAAGGCACTTGGTTCATATTTATTTACTTATTTATTTATTTGTTGTTTTTCTGAGAGCTGAATCAGTTTCAAATAACTGGCAACTCTACTTTAGGGGAAACTAGAGAGAGGAGCAGGGAAAGCAATGGCCAGGAGCATTTAAACACACTGTATATCTTCATTAAGCACACTGTATAAATCAGCTACTGCAATGCCTTTTGCAGGTTGTATTAATCTCAGTGACAGCACAATGGCCTCAGTATGAATCTAAATGCCAGTTGTGTTTCTCCTGCTTTTGCTTAGAGCTGTGCAAAAGACAGGAATTCTGTCTGGGGAAGGATTGAGTTATCAGCAGATGTCTTCATGCCAGGTGGGACCAACTCAGTAATTGAGAAATTCTCTGACTGAAAACAAGGGAGAGAAGTTTCAGGTTAGTAAGTGCAAATCTTTGATTGAAAGGTGACAGCAATAGTAATTTAGATAATGCTTTTATCTTTTATTTGGTCGTATTATATGACATAAGCAAATCAGCTAAAGAGATTTATTTTTAGATTTTTTTTTTTAAAGAGAAGAGATTCAGAGCAGCCCTGTGGAGAAGGACTTGGGAGTGTTGGTTAATGAGAAACTTAACATGAGCTGGCAGTGTGTGCTCACAGCCCAGAAAGCCAACCGTATCCTGGGCTGCATCAAAAGGAGCGTGACCAGCAGGTCGAAGGAGGTGATCCTGCCCCTCTACTCTGTCTCGTGAGACGTCACCTGGAGTATTGTGTGCAGTTCTGGTGTCCTCAACATAAAAAGGACATGGAACTGTTGGAACAAGTCCAGAGAAGGGCCACGAGGATGATCAGGGGACTGGAGCACCTCCTGTATGAAGACAGGGTGAGGAAGCTGGGGGCTGTTCAGCCTGGAGAAGAGAAGGCTGCGTGGAGACCTCATAGCAGCCTTCCAGTATCTGAAGGGGGCCTATAAGGATGCTGGGGAGGGACTCTTCATTAGAGACCGTAGTTATAGGACAAGGGGTGATGGGTTCAGACTTAAACAGGGGAAGTTTAGATTGGATAAAAGGAGGAAGTTCTTTCCTGTGAGGGTGGTGAGGCACTGGAATGGGTTGCCCAGGGAGGTTGTGAATGCTCCATCCCTGGCAGTGTTCAAGGCCAGGTTGGACAAAGGCTTGGGTGCCATGGTTTAGTGTGAGGTGCCTCTGCCCATGGCAGGGGGGTTGGAACTAGATGATCTTAAGGTCCTTTTCAACCCTAACTATTCTATGATCTTTTCTATGATCTGTAAAGAAAGCTTACAGTAAAATAGAACAGGAATTTTTAATTCCAGAACAGTCTAAAGCCATTTCTTGACCTTTACTATTACTAGCAATTTTCCCTTAATTTTTCCCCTAATTAAAACTGGTAACCACATAATTAAATGTGTCAACCTAAGCAGTTACTAAATCTTTCTTTAAAGGTGATTCAAATGAAGATCTGGACTTTTTCGAGGTCCTAAGGTTCAGAGCTTTGTAAGTTTTCTAAGTTTCTTTAAGAGAAATGGACATCACAAAATTAGTCGTTATTGGACAGTAGAAATTAAAGCTAACTTCTGTACTTAAACAAGGTGACTTACTTCTTACCCTATTATCTTTCGCTCTGTGTGTGGGTACTACCTTAGTAAGTAGATGGCAGCCTGATGCTGCTTGTTTCATCTGGCTAGACACTACTAGGTGTCAAAATATACAATGTTTTTCCAGGACTGGCCAGTTTTCTCAAGTTTAAGAGCAGGCCATGTAAAGTATGTATGAGTTTTGGTGTATAAAATTAGTTTTAATCAGTGATTAATAGAGCTTTTCAAATATATGTATGTGTGAGTAGCTCAGAAGCAGTAGTTAACGCCAACAGTGCTTCTACTTTTATAATGCTGATTTAAGAAAAAAAGATCTTCATTCTGCTGTACAGGTTCTGAGCATGTCTTGGAGAAAAAGGAGTTTGTGCATGGCTTACAGAAAAAGCACATGGCTGTACATTGCCTGTGCTGGTGTTAAAAAGTTTTATACTAGCTACTCAATGTCTTTATTTACTCACTTTTAGAGATTTGAAAAGATACAAGTAGTGACAAGAAGTGGTTTAATTACTTCTAAGAAGATTTATAAAATCAGACTTCCAACTGTTCTTGAGCCAAATAGGAAGCCCTTTAACATGAAGTGCACAAAATGATTTGATGTCCTGTGCTTTTAGACTACATTGTTCTCTTCATTTCCATAAAGCACTAAACAAATGTAATTAAACATACTGAAGTAGCTGGAATAAACAGGCATTCACTTTGGCTTCAGTTTGATCAAGCTTTCTACTGAGAAGGATGTGCTTGCCTTTAGATAAGATCCACAGCATAGAAGCAGAATGCTGTATTCTGAATGTCAGCTTTGAACCACGTGAACTTGAGCTTAAAAACTCAGTCCTAGTTCTAACACAGTAATTAGTATTAAATTCTCCGTATTAAAATATATGAATCCCATGAGTTAGAAGATGAAACAGGAAATGTTTTTGTTTTCCATGGCTGTATCTTTCAATTTTTATGGTGTTTAGACCAATAGGTCAGTCTTCTTGGAACCAAGGATGAGAAGGAAGGCACAAAGTGTTGTCTTGTTTACTTGATGCTCTCATTTTATTTCTGTTTCACAGCATGGGATGTTCTTGTTTAAAAATGTGTGTGTATATATCTCCATATATGGGGGTATATATAGACATAGGTTTATATATAGGTATACATATAGGTTTATATATATAGATGTGAGTATATATAAACTAATACGTTTTTGAAGGCATTACTTTGCATTGTGCATCGATCAGTAGGTAGGAGTTTTCTGCCTGGTTATTCCCACTGTCTTGAATATTCCTACCCTTGTTGTGTTCTCACTGTGTAGCATGATTAAAAATGCTGTCATGGGTGAATGTGTTGGGTTTTTTCTTGTCTACAGGTTTTGTCATAACACAGTCTACATGAACTCATTTAATTTGTGCACTGGTTGTGTTGTAAGGGTATGCTTATATAATAGCAGTACTGTTTTGTTACTGATTGATGTTGTGTTTGAAGAATAGAAGAATGGTGGGTGTCAAGTTGGCTCTGATTCAGATCCTCATAAGCACTCTGGACTGCAGGCAGAGCTGCTATGAACTGTAAACCATGAAAGTATTTCCACAAATACTTAAGAACTGCCCTTTCTCTTCTAGACGCTCCATGCCTGTATTATCTGCGCATCTTCCATCATTCAATGCAGGACCTGCATTCTGACTTTTCTTCAAAAGTTAGCCTTTGGAATGTTTTGTTTTTTTTTTTTTGGTGATGGCAGTTTTTTTCCTTAAAATATGTGTTTATTTCAATTACCTTGCCTCATGTAAATGTCTGTAACTTACACTGACTCTTTTGTGACACAGTAAGAGTGGAATCTTGTTTTTTTGTTAGGTCCTGCAAATGGTGAGCTTTGTTAGCCCAAAGGTTTGGTGCTACTCTTTTGTAGTTGCTGGCCAGCTGTCAAGGAAAGGCTGGCTCCCTTGGGAGAAAGCAGGCAGCTCTCTTCTCCTGGTGGAGCAGAACAGGCCAGGATACCAGGGTACCAGTTGCAGCTCTTTTTAAGTCTGGTGCATAAAACCCCAGATGTGTTGTTTTGGACTAAAGAAATCTGGGGATAATTAAGTTCTAAACAACAATGATGCTATAAATTACACAGAATAATGTCAGGAGTTGGGGAAGTCTGTATTGTGTAACAAGACAGACATTACTGAATATACACACACTGTGTGTCTGTGTTCATGTGTGTGTGCGTATATAAAAAAGCATAGTAGTCCAAGCTACATGGCAACTATGAGCATCAACAGGAAATCCTGTTTTTTTCATCTTAGTTTGTTGGTTTGTAAACAGATGTTCTCCACTGAAGGAAGCACACAGTGCTGTCAAGTGTTTCTTTCTGACTACTAACATTACCCATGTCTTGCTTAGGTTCACCAGCAAGGTACTGGACTAGCTGGTGGTACTTCATATGGTGTGAAAGATAAATACAACTGACTGCTACCTCCATATGGTTGGTATTTGACTTCAAGAAATCTCTCAAGTGCAAATAGAATTCCTGTAGGACAGAGAAGCAACATAAACTTGAGTGAAAAAGTAAATTTATAAAATTGAATACTTTGTCCTCTGAAATATTTTCTATGAATAAGTTACTTATTTTTTAAACAGATGGTAGCATTCAGATGACTTTTGCCAAAGGCTGATAGCGTATGTATATTGTATGACCTCTAGCTGAAATTGATTCATTAGTACCATTATCTGTTCATACCCAGGACTGTTCTATGACTGGAAGAGATGTAGGAGGTTGGCAGAGGAGTATGTGCTTCCCTGTGATTCTTACCTTGGTCACAGAAGGAGATTTAAGTCTGTTTAGTAACTGACAAGTCCAATTGCATCAGAAAACTGTTTTTTAAAAACTATGATCTGTTGTGGAAATGTTTTTATTAATTCTATGTAATTGATGTATTTCCCATAATACTTGCTGTTCCACAGTGTTTTGTATACTACTAGCATTGCATAAAATACCACATATGTGAATGCCCAGTTGCTGCAGGAAAACTGGAGTTAACTAAGCATGTTCAAAGTGAAACATGGAAAACAATCATACTGATATTTCAACGCATGCTTTAATTGTACTGAATCCTTTACAAAACCAAAGACTGCTGAGTAAATTATCATTTCACTATAAGTTCACTATTAAAGGAAAATGCCATTCAAAAGAAAAACAGTTCAAACAAGAAGTCTTTCCAAATCAATATACAGACTTGTTTATTTTTTTATTATAATGTAACTTTGGAAAGGTTTGTGTCAGCTGTAGAACGGAAAAATTTTGCATCAGACATCGGCACTGACTTTCATATATGTTAATTTTATTCTCTGATCTTTCACTATGTTATATAAACCAAATGTTTTTCTCACCTTTATTCTTTTCATTTTCTTCTAGAGGGGTGTGACCGTAGTTTAATAGTGAAGCTAAAGAGGAACAGACCCTTTAAACCTTTGTTTAGTATTTGATCGTCTTAACACCTGTAGCAACACTTTTCAATCACCCACTGATTGTAATGCTTCTGAAAATTTCAATGTAACCCAAGGATCAATATTAACAGATGTTGTTTGCTTAAGTCTGAAAGTGTTCCAGAAAAATGCTCGTCAAATTCATCCCATCTATGCTTTCATGAAGTTTCAGATTCACAGAATCAATATCAGCAGATGTTCACTACTTTTATTTTATTTTTTCCCAAGGCATTGCAGAAGTGCTTCTTCCAGCATAATTTTGAAATAAAATTGAACCCACCGAGAGTATGACAGCTTTCACTCTTGCCAAAGAATGTGGCTTGTCAGCTCCTTGAGAAATGCATTGTCTTCAGCTAATGTCATTAGAGACCAATAATTAAACAGAAAAAGATGGTTTTAATTAGTGCATGATGAATGATTGTCTAAATCAATCCACAGTGTAGTCCATACATGTTAAATTCCTTATTAAGGGTAGGTTAGCATTTCTCTTCTAGTGAGAATGTTAATGCAGATAGGAAAAAATACATAGGTAGTTAAGAGTAAGATCAGAAAAACCTCCCTTCAGTGTGTGTTGCTTTGTAACAGTGGGTTTCAGGCATTTTACACTTCAAGTTTTGTTATAGAGGGATGACATGAAATCTGTAATTTCTTCATAAATGGCATAAGGCCTCTGTTTTACAATGTTAGAAGATCCCTGCCTGCTTAACACAAGACAATAATTTAGAAAAGGAAACAACCCCCAAGACCTCCTTCTTGGAGCAGTCTGAAGGAGAGAGTTCCTCACTGGTTTATCCATCTTTTTGTGCATAAACAGATGTAGTGGTTGAAACTTTCTAGCTGGCCCATGTAAAGTGTAATCTAATGAGGTTTGGGATCTGCTGGTTCGACTTGTTTTTCTGGTTAAAATAAAGTACATATACCTCAAATCCGTTCTATAAATCTGTAAGGGCTTCTCTGTCTGTGTATAATAATTTCTTACTACAGTTAGGTAGCTTCATAGAAACAACAAAATACATCTACTGCAGGTTCTGGAAAAGTGATCGGCACTAATTACAAAACATATTTGATATTAATAAATATTTTTGTTACCTATCATGATCTTTAAATATGCCTCATTCTCAAGACTGTATTAAAATGACAATGACTTTTCATAATTAGGAAAATAATAATATACTTTAAGTTGCAGTAAGATGAAGTTTGCAGACAGATCTGCTTTAATATGATTATGCATCTCTTGTCCATGACTATTCTAGAAATGGCATCATTTCAGTAGCAATAGAAGTTAGTCAAGGGAATTACGCATGCCACATCTCCAAGCTGATTACAGGTTCTAGTATATCACGGTTATAAAAATGTGGAGATTTTTGGTTTTTCTTTTTTTTGTGAATTTAAACCATTGGTATGTTTGCACCGCACATCTGGGATTATTCTATGTGAGCTCTGAGCTGAAAGAAGACTGTGCAACTCTGTTAGCGCAGCAGCAAGTCTACACAAATAAAGCTGCCTCTCAGCAGGGTTTATTAATGTAGGCATCACATTGTGCTACTGCAGCTATATGGATTTTTTTTTCAGGCTCAGAAGGTAGGCAGAGTGTGCTTAACACCTGCCTGCAATACATAGCATAAACATATGCCAGGATACTAGGCCCTGACTTGTATTTATTTTGACAAAATTGTGGCAGTTATGAGCCCTGTTTATTATATTCAGATTTAGCATGCATCAAGAAGGAGCCAACATCCATAAATTGTTTTATTTTTTTGGAAGAAATGTAAGCTGAACTGTACAATTTTACAGTAGCAACTTTTTCTTTAGATCTTTTTATATATTTCTATCTGTGGCAGCTCCAGTGTAAGTGCAGGTTATATATATATGCCTCATTTTATTTTCATTGATATAGTTCATTTTCATGATGAACAATACAGTTTTTTAGCATGAACTCCATATTTAGTATTTACATCATAAAGAGTAAGAACAGGAGAGTAGGATGTGGAGAAGCATAAAGGTATTGCTACTGTTTGGGCACAGTTTGTTTTTCTAGCAAAAAAAAAAAAACTGAAAAAAAAATGAAATACCTAATCTTGGTTGTCACCACAAATCAATGCCCTTCATCAGATGCCTTAGCCTCTCCATGCTGTGACTCTTCTGACTGTTAGCCCCATGCCAGCATAGCCTGAGGAAAACTATGTGGGCAATTCCTTCCAGTAAAATAGGCTTTCTAAAACAAAAGGGAGCTACAAAACCTTGTGCTTTTGTTCTTAGTGTAATTGCCGCTGATGGGGAGAATAATAAGGTATCACTTCTCTCTAAGAAGAAAGCTTTTTCCATCCATGGAAGGAAAGCTTCAGACCCTTTTTCCATCATAACTGTCTGTAATGTTAGTGAAAGAAATGAATTTGCAATCTTGAATAGTTCAGTGGACTTTTGCAGGTGTGTCTGTGGCCAAGTGAAGAAATCTTCATTATATCCTTACTGAAATATTAAAATAGGGATTTTTTTTAATCACTGAAATATGTAAAAGAAAATGATTTTACAGGATAGCACCTTTGAGCAGTCAGTCCATATTAAATATTTAGGAAACAAGAAATGTTCCATATTTATTATTAAAATAAGTGTCGTCACACAAGGCAAATTTTAACAGGCTGGAAACGTGTGACAGCCACAATGCCATCCTGTTTGCAGCCATGAACATAAAACTGATCTTTACTGGTTTCTATTGGTGGGTGACTGCACTGCATGGGATTACAAGAAAGAGGGTAGCATGTTATTGAAAAGGCTATATAAAACATGTACCTAGCTGTTCCAAAGTAGGAGCATTAGGTTTACCTATGCAGGCTGAGAATTTTTGAACTGTTTTTATTTTTCTAAGCACATAAAAATGTTTATATATTATTCTACTGAATACTAACATAAATTGGTTCATTGTCTAGAAATTCAAGCACTTACTGCAGTTCTTCTCCCAGTCACCTCTGTTATCTCTGCCTGTTTTTCACCCAGTCAAATCTTGCAGTGCTGGCCCATTTCTAGGATAAATAGGTATCATTTATATTGCCAGCTGCTGTGGACTACTGTATTTGCCAATAAAAGAGTCTCAGGAATAGCTGAATAAAGAGATGTTTGAATTGAGAAGAGAAAGTTTAAAATTAGCCAAAAAGATGAATGCTATCAGATCGACACTAATTTCTCTCCAGATTCATCAAGGACACAGCTGCTGGAGTGTGTGACATGAGAGATAAAGTCAAGGAATGTTTACTTGATAGGATGAAATACAGCAAGAATTTGCAGATTACATTAACTGAAATAATGTTGCATGAATGTTGGGGCTGTTCAGCCTGGAGAAGAGAAGGCTGCATGGAGACCTCATAGCAGCCTTCCAGTATCTGAAGGGGGCCTATAGGGATGCTGGAGAGGGACTCTTCATTAGAGACTGTAGTGATAGGACAAGGGGTAACGGGTTAAAACTTAAACAGGGGAAGTTTAGATTGGATAAAAGGAGGAAGTTCTTTCCTGTTAGGGTGTTGAGGCACTGGAATGGGTTGCCCAAGGAAGTTGTGAATGCTTCATCCCTGGTGGTGTTCAAGGCCAGGTTGGACAAAGCCTTAGGTGACGTTGTTTAGTGTGAGGTGTCCCTGCCCATGGCAGGGGGGTTGGAACTAGATGATCTTAAGGTCCTTTCCAACCCTAACTGTTCTATGATTCTATGAATGCCATTTTTTTTAAGGGATTGTGAAATAATCATGAAGAAATGGAATAAATATTTCACAAATATACCTTGTCTTCACCTGGAAAAAGGTGCTGAAGAGGAAATGACTACTTAAGGCCAATTTTGTTTAGAGAGTTGGTATCTTAGGGCTTTAAATCCACATAAATTATAACACATAAACCACAAACTTATTCTGTCAGATAATTTCTAGAAATACTATTTTACCTGTTTTCACAGTCAGCTGAAATAATCAGCAAGGGTAGCAGATATCAGAAAGGTTTAAATCTGTGACACTTTAGATTTGCCTTCGGACTATTGAACCTAACAGATTTTGAACTTTGCACATTTTAAATAGTTTCTACTAGATGAAGTTATGCGGAGGGGGGTGGATGGTTTATAATGACAAGTCTACCTTTAGTTTAAAAAACATGTATTTTAGACGACAGAGAAGAAAGTCCATGAGATTTTGTAATATAACATAGCTATAGAGCCTCTCAAATTGATGGGTTTCTGCCTCGTAGTATTGTTGGCAACAAACCCTCTGGCTTCAGAGAATAATTTTGAGCTACAGAAGAGAGTTCATAAAGAGTTTTGTGACTCTCATACTTGTCCTCCTACAGTCCTCACGCTGTAGTGGTGAACTACAATGTCACAGACCGTAACAGAAGAGTTCTACTTCTCATTTGAAGTTAATTAACATTGAAACTGAGTATGAATGATGAGTTTGATCTAAGGAGCCTGCCCTTGAAATGGAAGGGATTGAAATAAAAATATGTTTAGGATTACAACATCTGAAGTGGATTATGCAAAAAATCATTGTGACTTTTTACATTAAATTATTAGTTCTCAAACTGGAATAGTGTAGAAATGAAGTGGTAGTGTGGGAGTCCAGGGCTTGCGCATGTAACTTCTGCAGAAATATCTATTGTGGCCAATTTCTACTGGCCATCATTTGGAATATTATGGAAAATATTTGTCTTCAGTAGTGGACCTTTTGATATTGGTATATCAGAAAGTCATGTAGAATTCCTACTAATCATGAGAACATGCAAGGAAAAGTGATGTAGGGCATGAAATTATATAGGTATAGCCTATGTATTGCATAGCTTTGCTGTATCCTACAAGAGGTGGATCCTGCGTTGTGAAGCAGGATATCTTGTCAAGATGGGCTAAAGGGCCTCACATTTATGAGAGCTGAGAAACAAAAAAAAAAAGGTTCTTTTGGGCTCTGGATGTGAGAATAAGCATGTCTTTGACAAGTGCAGGAGAGAATAATGGGATTAGTGAAAGCCTGAGGAATTTGTGCTGCTGTTTTTATTAATAATCAACTGTATGACATATTTGAGAAAAAGGCATATCTTTAAAAAGTTATGAAACAAGTAAAAATAAACTGCTATATAATTTCTTTTTTACTTTATTATTGCTGAATAGCTGAAATCGCAGGCCAGCTGCTGGCCAAAGCAGAAAGTCCTTTTTTCAAAGAAATTACCCAATATGCAAATGATAGGAAACTATTGATCCAGAATGTTTAATTGCTTTTCCAAAGCATTTGAAACTGTAAGACTCTTCCTTGTGTACTTTTAGTATTTTATGTTTTGTTTACTCAGGCAGAAATGTTGTGTTTATTCAAGTTGTGCCCAGAGAAAGGGGAAATGAAAGTTTAAAACTTTTGTGAAGTCAGCAGCTCCTCTCTGTTTGACTCTCTTCATTATATTTTTGCTTTTTTTAGAGGAGAATTCTTAATCTTCTATACTGAAGACGCTTTTCAGATACCCTTTTATGTACCTAACAGAATTTAGTGTTCTTTTCCTGTCTTTTCTCCCTCCAGGACACCATTCATTCTTGAGGTTTGTACGTATGTTCAGATAGGGTGATATTTTCAGCATGATGCCACAGCTGTGTTGCTCACAGTTGCTCTGAACCACAGTTTGCTGAGGTTGTCAGCTTCAGATCATTCATTTAAACTATGTATTCATCTCTGCCACAGGTCTCAAAATGAGATGTATAGAGATTTTTTCGTTTTTTGGATGTCTAATAAGAATGATATAAATATGCGCATAGGAGAGAATGACCACATATTTTAAGTGGGATTCATTACAGACTCTTGTCCCAAAAGACTTCTCACTTGAACTAGCATCTTCTCTGCTCTCAGCTGCTGCAGCTGAAACTGTATGGATAGGGTATGTAAATGCAAGGCAAGCTTCTTGTTTAGCATTTCTGCCTTGCCAAATGAATCACAGATAGGAAATCACTCAGCTTGCCAAAATTTATCATACTGTGCCTCAAAAAAGTGAAAACAGGTTTTTCATATAGCAAAGCAAATGCTGTGTTTTGCTAGAGATAATATTTTGAAAGTTGGTACAAGGTATCTTTGTAGCACAGATATATTTTTTCCCAAACTGATTGCGTACTTCAAAGTACCAAGCTTTTTGAGATCCTCTTAAAACTAATTAATCTACTTTGCAAACTGTGTATCTTCCTTTCAAGTAGAACCCACAATCCCTCTACCTTGGGGAATAATTTTCTTGTTTTCCTAGCATTTTCCCAGTCTTAATTATTGTACCCCTAAATAGGAGATTTGTTATTACACAATGTGATTAATTAGATATGTAATTTCTTTATCAGGTGAGAAATCACCAAAGAGTTGATGGTAAGCTTATGAAATCAACAAAGATTATATAAAGCAAAATGCAATTACTTCTCAATTAAAAATCCATTTGACTTATTTGAGAGATTAATAAACAAATTGGATTTGTTTCTAACAAAAATTAATTTTTTGAATGTGAAATCTCAATGTTCATGGCTGAATCACAACATGTAACCTGGCCTCTTCTACATTCATTAACTTGCCATTTAAACTTACCATCTAAACTACTAAACTTGCCATTTAATCACATTTAAATTCTTTGTTTGAATTAGGTATTGCGTTCTTCCCCCTTTAACCGCAAATTCCTGAAACGCAAGAAATCTTAACTTTTTCTACTTCTTGGACATCTGTGTACTCTGGGTAGAGGTCTGTGATGTGGAAGACAGTATATTCACTTTAAAAATACAAGTATGAGAGTATTATCTAGTAGATAAAGTATTATGTTCATTCAGGAAATCAAGAGTTCTTAAAATACAGGAAATAGCTGTTTGCCCTCCTAAGCAGCTGTTAAACAACCTTAGCAATGTCCAGTGTTACAAAAAGTATGTGGGCAATTGACAGCGTGAACATTTTGTGTTACTTCTTAAAAATGTATGTATGAAACAATTTTAATCTTACCACCAATATAAATAGTGGTGTCAAGCAAAGATCCTCTTGACTTAATCAAACATCATCCTCCTTTCAGTCTGAGCTCCTACCTGCAGCCTGATTGACACTAGTTCTGTGTACTTGCAACTTCCACTGATGACTTCTGTGTGACACTGGTGACTTTGTGTCATGGAAGTGTGGAAGTAGGGTCAGACTATGCCTGTTCTCATTTACAGAATCAAGCAATCCATTTGATACGTTGTATTTGAATCCAGAGAGATATTTAAAGTAAAAGGATATTTGCCCATTTTGCAAAAGTCTGTAGGAAACAGAAACCTCTTTTTATAGATGTGGTACTTAAATGTGATGGAGCTTATTTCCATTGTGTTTCAGCAGAGTTGAACCTTTCTTCATGCCATGCTGTGGCTTCTCCAGGGAGAGCTGATTGTTGCAGCAAGACTAATTTTTTGATTTGTGAAGAGCCTGGAAAGCACGGATGAATGCTATGGTAGTAATTGACCATCTTCTGCCCCCAAGAGAATGTGTCTTACGCAGAAAACTTGTTCTGAGTTTAGTCTTATTAATGCAAGTTTCAGGGTGTGAGGAAAGCATCTGAAACTGTAGGCTTTTCAATCAGAGAAAACTTTCATCATATTCAAACATTATCTGGAGAGCCATATGGATGACTCTCTGGCAATCTGCCATTGATCAAGCATCTGATCTATCAGTTTCTGTGTCTTCTTTCGAAAGCCTTGTAGTAAAGGCCCACTGATTTTTCTTTTCAATCCTTAGTGATCAAGCAGGCTTTAAAACAAGAAAAGACATGATTTCATTATTTTGGATTCATAAACTCACAGTTAGTGAATAGCTTCTCCCAGACTTTAGCTTTAAAGAATGGCAAAGACTTTAATCATGATATAGACATCATAGCATGTGAGGAGAAAAAAAAAAATCTGGTAGGATTTAATCCTGGATTTTAGTCCTAATTAATCTTACAAATACTGTACAACAGAAAAGCAGTCATATTTATTTCCATCATTTTCTCTAGGCTGTAGAGCATGTGGAATTACTGACATTCTTCTATTAGATTTATTTTTGGAGTAAAAATGAAGATAGGAGCTGGTCAAAACTGTTTAAAAGTTTGTCAACTTTTAAAAATACTCTAGATGAAAAGGATTTTTGCAATAGAGAGAACCCAAATATTTGATGCTTTCAAGTAAACTTAATTTTAAAAGGGTTAAAAGAATTAAAAAAGGAAAGGAAAATCTTTGTCATTGATGTGGGTGTTTGTATAGCTTTTTACACACCAGTTAGCAGACTGTGATGTTAATAATCTGCCTTTTAATTTCTGTTTGTGCTGTATGAAATATTTCAGCTAATGAGTTTCAAATATAGGTGATCAGTGGAACCAGCCCCAGTTAAAAGCTGAAATGGGGTGCTTTTCAATTCTTCACTAGCTGGAGCTCAACAAATATTCAAGACTAAATTATTTCTCAATTGTGAATACCTTAGTTAAAAGACAAGTAAATAACTCTGGTAGCAGGCTGTCTCATCAAAACATGAAAGTCCCAGTAGAAAAAGCATCAGCCTTCCACATTGAAGATGTATTACATAGCATTCGCACTTCAGCTGCTGATAGAATGCTTTAGTGACAGCCACACAGTCAGCAGGATAGATAACCTTGGGGAAAAAGCTTATATGAAATTTCCATCCCTCTGCATGAGTCATACTTTCTGAAGATGCACATCCAGCTACAAATGCCCACATATTCTCTGGATTTCATCTTTGCAGTATGCAGTAGCAATAATTGGCCATGCAGGAGAATAGGCTGGGACAGTTACTACATAACCAAAATAGCCTTAATCAAGAATGAAATGTTAGTGCAAGGTAGCACATATTTTCACGTTGTTTTATAAAGGGACCTTTGTACTCTTAGCCAAGGGGCTCTTGTGCTCTTCAAGCTAAGTAGAGATATCAGTCAGGAGGAATGGTGGTGAAAGCTCAGGCATGATGTTCTGAACTAGCCAGCATTTGACTAGCAGCTCCTAACATGACTATAGGTATCCTGTCTGAGTGCGTGTTCTTCATTACTAATTCCTAAATTCTTGTTCAAGTAGAGAAAATTTCCATGTTTCTTTATATTTCTTCCGTCAAGAATTCAGGCTTTTCCACTGGGACCTGACTGTGGTTTGCATATATTCTTGTGTTACTTTCCTCTGTTGTATAGGGAGTCGTTTGAATTTGATCCTGCACTTCACTTGGACCGTATTTCACTGGATATGATAGACAGCCTGTGCCTCTGAATGCTGTTGCTGTTTTAGGTGGCTGTTTGATAAATGGCAACATGTAGGAGTGTTTCAGGATTTTGTATCATTTTGGTTTAGTAAAGGTCTAAAACAAAACCTGTGGAGGCAACAGAAAAGCTTTTGTCATAGGATTGGGCCCTAAAGAATTGCCAGTATCTATTGAAAGGCCATGTTGTACTTTAGAAATTATAAGATCAGTCACAATTTCTAATTGAGTGCAGGAACATATCAATTAAAATCGGATAACTTGGTATTTCCTATTATTATAAAATCAGAATTTTCCTTTTGAAACTTCACAAGGAAATACAGACTAAACTGACATTTTCTGCATGTGAACTAATTGAATTTTCTGTGTGGTCTTAATGGTCTATAGCTCTGGAACATTTCTCCGCAAATGAATAATACCTGGAGGGATAGAAATTTCGGGTTGTTTTTTTTTTCCCCCAAAGGTTATCTATTCTGCTGACTGTGTGGCTATCTCTCTAAACCGTTCCATCAGTTGCTCAAGTTTGAATGCTATGTAATATGTTTTATGTCTGGAAGGTTGAAGCTTTCTTCTTCTACTAGGAGTTTCATATTTTGATTAGACAGCCTTAGTTTCTATCTTCTTTTGCCTCCTAGGAATTCCTGAAAAATGATCTTGTCATGTAAATAGTTTGGCAACTACAACTTTATAGTTGCTTATGTAAAACTTACTTTCCTCAGTAAAACAGTAGAGCTGTCCACCAATTTCAATTATCTTCCACGTCAGTAATGGCAGGCTATGAGTTCTTTGTCATTGTAGTAAATATTATACTTACATAAGTATTTTAAAATATTATCTTCTCTAAAGGTTTTGATCTTATAAATATGTTAACCTGTTTATTTATGTTACTTCTGCACTGTTATACTCTTTAAACCTCTTGGTCAGCAGGAATCTAAGACTAAAGAAAATTGTCTGTAATTTAGTGGTGCTGGATTGCAATTGCGCAACAGCTGATCTGAGGAATCTGGTTATTCTGATTTAATACCAGAATAGAGGACTCTTGGTGTATATGAGGACGCAGTTATTTTTGTGCAAAGCAGAGTAATGAGTATGTGATTAAATGCGATAATGGATTTAGCAGTTATCCAGCTAGCAGGAACTATGTTACTAATTCTCATCACTTATGTAGTGAGTAGATTTCAGTGATGATTTAGACATACTTAAATGCTTTGTATCTGTATAATCTCGAAAGCTGCCAAAACTATGATTTCTGTTTTCTGGCTATGTTTATAGCTGCTCAGAAGAGACTAGACAAGTTCATGCCAAGGAAGTCCTGAGAGGGTTATTAAGAGATGATGTGGAGCCCAGCAGGCTGCTGAGATGAAAACGGTTGGAGGCGGAGAGTACACAAAGGGACAAGACTGTGTATTCATGTACACATGAGCTGTGTACTCATCAGAAGACATTCCTTTGTGGCTGTTAGGGAGAAAGGAAAATGAGCTCAGTGAACCTTTGCTCTGACTCAGTAATCCTGTGCTTTTGTTTATCTGTGCAATGATGGGAAATAGAAGGAAGATGGGAATGATTATAGTAGTTAATTGAATTCAGTTGTAGGGACCTGTTTGGCTCTTTAGTTTTGAGTGACTTCAGGGGCTTGTCTGTGGGTGTTAATTAAGGAAGAGATCCCAAAAGTGTCTGTGTCCCAGAGTGCTCAGTACCTGCTCAGACAGCCTAGCAAAACAGCAAGGTCCCTGTCTCAAAAGTCAAGTCACCCTTGCCCGGGGTCCTTCTGTGCTGCTGACTGGTAGATATGCTAGTAGGGGTGAGGCTATGTCACAGCCCAGAAGATGTTTTTTGGCCACCAGCAATGCTCATGGTCATTACTGCAAAGGGACAGTTTTGTGTATGGACTGCTGACTGTGAAGGGAGTAGTTTGTGTCTGATGGAGGACTCCATTGTGCGTGTTTTGTACCCAGTTTGAATACACGTTCACATCTTTTCTAGCTGGTTTTACACAGTATTATATGGCAATTAGTTGCAGAGGTCAATTGATGTACAATGGAATGAATAAATTTATTTTTTTTTTAATATTTGAATCAGTTCTACTTACTGTCATCTTGGCCTTGCAGTCAGAGAAAAGAAGCACAAGTATCCAAATAGACTTTTTGATATCTTTTTTTTTTTTTCATGATGCTGTGATTTGTCCCATGCCGTATGTATTCTTCTGTGACTAGCATCCTTTCTGCTTTCCATGGGTTTGGATAGGTTATTGCCTGTACTTTTTCTTCACAGAGTTAAATATAAGAAAGAAGAAAGATGCTTTCCATGAAACAACAGCTAAATGTCTCCTTTGACTGATGTGATTGAGAGCAGAAAGACATAATTCCTGAAACACAAATAGCTTTTTAGTTTGCTTTTCTGAAGAAAACAGATGTTAATTTTAGAAAGAGGACTATTACTTTCATACTTAGTACAGAAATAATAACCCATTTTTTAAGGACTGTACTACTTGTAAATAATGAAAATTACAACTCTGAAGAGATTAAACCCACTCATAGCTTCTGCCACATTAAAGGAGTGGAACATTGTCCTGGGTTCAGCAGTAGCAGTCATTTTTCTCCTTCTTGGTAGCTGGTGTAGTGCAGTGTTTTGACTTTCAGCTCGGGAACAGAGCTGATAGCGATGTTTTGGTTTGGCCAAGGACTTTGTGAGCCTCATGCTCTGCCAGGGGGGAGGGGAAGCCAGGAGGAAGCAGAGACAGGACACCTGACCCAAACTGACCAAAGAGCTATTCCATACCACAGCACGTCATGCCCAGGATGTAACGGGGAGTTAGCCGGAAGGGCTGGGAGACTGCAGGGTTGGAGGAGGTATCGGTCGGAGCTTGGTCGGGCTTGGGGGCCGAGTTATCAGTCAGCTGGTGCTGAGGTGTTGTATTCTCTTCCCTTGTTATTTCCTTTATCATTATTATCACTGGTGGTAGCAGTAGTGATTTGTGTTATACCTTAGTTACTAAACTGTTCTTATCTCAACCTGTGGGAGTTGCATTCTTTTCGATTCTCCTCTCCATCCCTCTGAGAGCAGGGGGAGGGCAAGAAAAGGGGGGGAAGTGAACGAACGAATTACCTGACTGGGTTTAAACCACGACAAACATAAATAGATTTGATTAAGCAAAATATAATGTTGCATTCTTTTCAAATACCTGTTATGGAAATAGTCTTATTTCTCATTTAAGAGCAGATTTTTTACCTTAACAGTGTTTGTGAGGGATGTATTTGGTTTCAGTATTTTTGTATTCATAATGCACTCATGCTGTAAAGAATATCTTGTGGGGGGAAAACAAAACACCTGGCTGTTTAGACTAGGTCAGTATATATTTTAACATAAAATGAGCAGTTTATTGGGTCCTAAGTGTGATTCGAGTTTGCAGACAAGGAGAGCTATTCATCCCAGAAATATGAATCCCAAATGCACCTTAGTCAAGATCATCTGAACTCGCCAGTTCCTGAAGCTAGTTCTTGAAACTACTTCTTTGCCTCTTCTGAACATCAGTAAATCCATGAAAGGTCTTATCTGTGCTCCGGCTGCCACAGTCTTGTAGCTCTGTAGTCACAAGTTTACCGTGAGAGCTTTTGCTGGTATGGCTATGCAAATGAAATGCGTATTTTGAATGGTATCAAAAGACTCTCCAGGGTGCACAAGGATTTGAGAGCAGAACGTTTGACCATGAAGTAAGTGGAATGGAGATGCTTAGCTATAGCTTTTTAGGAAGCTAGCAGTTTAGACTCAGTTATTTCTTTTGAGAGAGATGAAGATCGTGGTAGCTGATGCAAACACGTGCTTTTCTGTGCACGAGTGGGATACCAGCATTCCACAAGAACACATTGGTATAAAGATGCTTGGGTTTTTGGTGCATGGGGAACATATGATTTTTAGTGAGTGTTTGGTTGTTAGGGATAGAAAGCTAAAGAACTTGATCAGAAAGTCCTCAAATAAACAAACCTGTTGTTGTTGTTTATGCAGTATCTGACAGAGTGGTGATGCATTCTGTTTTTATTTTTCTTTTCCAGGACCATATTCTTTTACCATGCTGCTGAGTACTTGTGCTGTTGTAAACCATCTGCAGGGCTGCTTCTCGATCCACCCCTTCTGAAGCCCAGGTAGTGCAGTAGAAAAATTACCATGTTGCTCTAGGGTTCTCAGAAGTCTCAGTCTCTCAGTTCTTTAGGGCAAAGCTCCTAATGAAATCATAATATTTGGATGGCACAGTCCCCAGGATATGTAAACATGCTGCCTAAACAGCTGTTAAATAATTGCCAATGTTTACCCAGGCTCTCAATCAGGGAGGGGTAGAGTTTAACACACTTTACAGTGGGATTCCCATAGAGATCAAAGTTAATCCTTCCTGCTATGGATGTATTTCAGAGCTGTCATGCTCTTTTCTGATGTCACTGATTTACTGTGTGCCATCACAGTGGTTGTTACCCGTTTGCACTCGTTTGTTCAGAACTTCTGTACTAATGTTGGATGATTATTAGGTACATTCAGAAAACTGTGAAACTCTGTGCTTTCAACAGACGGTGCAATCAAACCTGAAGTCTCTTCACAGTGATCTCTTAAACAAGGCATGTTTGAGCCAGTTTGTGTCCAAAATTGCATACAAGAGTTTGCATTTGTTCAAATGCCATGACACAGCGTGTAATATGGATATTTGCTGTAATACATCTGTACAGTTCTATGCTGCTAGATGCCTAAGGTTAGGCTTGATGCTTCAGACAGAGCATAATTTATTTTCAAACAGAAAGATATTCCGAGTGATAGAGCATGAAGTTGGGAACAATGTGTGAATCCACTGAAAGAAAAACAGTTTTTAGATATATATTGCACTTTGCAGCTTTGCACTTTGAATTTGGGTTTTGTGATGTGAAGATAAGGAGGGATAAAACCCAAATCATTCCCTGGATTTTGTGGGGAATTCCTTTAAAACATAAAGATCTAATTTAAACATTTGTATCAAGTATTTGATGGCTATTTTTGGCCAGGTTTGCATTGGTGTAAAAATTAAAGATTTATTTTATGCTTTAATGCACTTGTGAGATTTTTAAGATAAGACATGCTTTCATGTCTTAAAAGTCAAGATCCAAAAGGGTAAATATAATATGAAAACTGTTACTGAATATGTGATCTAAATGTATGCAGTGTGATTGCTCTTTTCTAAATATTAGCTGTCTGACTTAGTACTTTGCACAGTGGCATCATGACAGCATGAGGCCTGATGTGATATAAATGATGCCAATCTATGCACTGTTGGCATGAGCATCTGTCTCCTTGGCAGACTCCAAAGGCAGCTTCTGGCAGCTTTGGAGTTGCCTCTAGGTCTGTCATATGGTTAAGCTTCTGACTTTTCTTCTTTAGCTAAAGTCCACTCCATCTGGAACTTATTTAATGTTCTTTCACCTTTGATTCTGGAGAAACATGTAACATTGTACATTCTGAACTTAAGACTCTGGAATTATTTAAATGCTCATGGATGTTAACTTTTCTGCTGAGATCTGAGACAAACTGTAGATGTTAGGTACTAGAACAGAAATCTGAAAAAAAGATGAAACCAAAAGCACTGTTTCATATCAAGATAACAAGAAATTACAATTTCTCCTTTTGTTTGTTTTGTTTTTTGTTGGGGTTATTTTTCAGTCATTTCAGTACTATTGTAGTGATGTTTTACCTCTCAGTGCTGGCTGGGCTCCCAGACAAAATCTGAAATGCAGAATCAGCATCAAAGAGCATGAGGAGGGTAAATCCAGGCACAGTAGGTCTCATAGAGTTCTGGATTGACCTAAGAGGTTGTCACAGATCAAGGCAAACTGCAGCCTGAGATTTGTCCAATTTATGCAGTGGTTTGATTCAACTATGGGCATTCATTCAACCTTAAAAGTTCTAGTGCAGATCAGGATTATATTGTACCACATAATACAAAATTAAATTACTCTTCTTCTTGCTTCTTGGACCAGTTTCTTTGGTCTAAAGATGAAGTATGAATAGTTTCCAGTCATAGCTGTAGTAGGATCTGGCCTTCTTAGAGATAAACCAAAGAGAGCTTTCCAAAGAGATTTAGAAACTGTCAAAATCAAGTGGTACTTCATTTTTTGTCAAGTCCTTTTCTTTTTTTCATGCTCCTATTTTGCCATTTAAACTTGTTTCCTCAGAGTCTCCTGGTAACATCAGTGTCTAGCACAGGAAAAGGGGGAAGGGTTATCAAGAGTGGAATGTTACATACTCATGCATACTGAAATTCAACACTTTTGATCAGAAGTACAAAACAACAACAACAAAGTGGTATCTATTAGGAAAAACAAAGGCAATGGAGGAAGGGAAAAAACAACTTCTATGTAGTAAAAGCAGACAGCTTGTTCACTCATCCTCTGGATTCCAGCATGCTTCTTAAGGTCTCTGTGACATCTGGCTCACTTGGTTTGGTTTCTTTTCACTTTCTCTCTCACACCAGGAGAGGGCTGTACATGCTGCTTCATCCTGCCATGCCAATTACAGCAAGGAGATAATGACACTGACTCCTTTCCAATGCTGTCCCGGCTTACAGCTGGTTAGACAGATGGGCAAAAACATGGGAAAGACTTGATTGTTACTTTAAGGACTGTGATCTGAAAAGCCAAAAGTTTATTCTTCCTTCTTGCTCAGGTATAGATAGCATAGATTTTCACATGCTCTTCTATGGTGGAGTCAGATCTTAACCAAAATCCCAATCCCTGGCTCTTTTCCTGGCTTGAATAGATCTCATTTTCTCCATCTGTGAAGATGACTTGTGTAGAGAAAAAGAAAATGTTCTTGGGAGCTACTGTGTCGGTAAGCCTTTCCAGAAGTTTTTCATTATGACCTCCCAGGAACAAACGGTGCATCTGAATGCTTGGACATTAATTTTCTCAGTACAACTTGAACCTCATTTGATTCTTCTAACCTCTGAGGATCATTCAAATCGGTCCAAGCAATCTGTGAACCCTGACATCAATTTGTGTGCCAAAGTCACCAGTTCAATAAATAATGGTATTAACCAGGTAAGGGTTATGTCCCTTTAATATTTGTAAAATACTTCTCTAGGCATTTTTAGATCACGTTTGAGCAGTCACTTGGAAAGTCAGCAAGCTTGAAAAGCTTCTTTTGAAGAGAGCAGTGCTAGATGCCAGGTTGTCACGCAATATGTTGTTTCCCCTCCTTTGCTGCCTATCTAGGAGGTGAGCTTCTGCAATGAAGATGAGTGAAAAAAAAAAGACAGTAATTTGGGGGTTGACATTTGACAGACTAAAAGAGATGCAAAAGAAAGAATGTTGTCACAGGTATAAAAATAATCAAGAAGTCAGAATGATCAGGAATGGGAAGAAGTAGGTGACTGTCAAAGAAAGGAAACCATTAAGGATAACTTACTTTTGAATCTTCTCTTGATGTACTTTGGGGCTTTCAAACCACTGCTGATTCCTCTTCTAAGTCAGTTTTGATTATCTTGCTACTTGGTAGTGAAAACCTTTTTCTTATTCTGCACTGGGTTTTTATTTACTTGTAAATGTAGCTGCCAGATGATTTAACTGCCAGATCACACAACTCCGACACAAATTCCCAACACAAGCAGGATTAATTGAGCAGGTAAATACTTCACCAGTTAATGTCTTTGTAGACCACAACTGGCAAAGGTACAACAGAGAACTTACTCTGTCGTCTTTAGTCTCTGCATTGCTGTCTTGTCACTGCAACGTAAGAAAAGGTTTAGAAAATTAGAATAGCTTAAAGTTATCATATAAATGAACTACCCCTTGTAAATAATTGGGAGATCAGAAGAATATGGTTACAGAGCAATGTATGCATACCCTTTAAATACAAAGTTGGCCTGTTTTATGAAAAACAGATATTTAAGAAGGGAAAAGTATTGCAAAGAACCTAACAAATAGCATTAGAATACTGATGACTCTCTCGTACACTCAACCTGGGAATCCTTTAGTGTAGGTCTGTCACTTTTTTCTTGACAGATGTATTTTGTTTAAGGCATGTTCTGGTAATAGATGCTGTAAGTGCAGCCTGCTGCACAACACTAAGGGCCATCTCAGAATAATAGAAAGTTTAAAGCTTGAATCCATCCATCACAAGGAAAGACTACCTTGTGTGAATCAAATAAATGTCTGAATACGACTCAAATACTGATAGTAACTTCATTTCTTTTGTGCTTTTAAGAAGATTAGGATAACTTTCACCCTAACTGCAGCAAAATAGCCCTAGCCTTTAAACTTTATATCAGTAAAAAGCAGCAGCATAAAATACACAAGCAGGTTTTTTGTTCAACAAATAATAGTCCTTTTATGTACCAAGAGGATAAGTCAATTTGTGTTGAACAGGAAAGAGGAGGAAAGGTGCCTAAAGATGTTAAGGTTTATTATCCTGCAATACGTGCTCCTGGTCATTTCTATCAAGCAGCTAAGACATGTTAATGGAGCATGCTGTCCAGTTTATATTTATTTGTCAATATTCATCTTTTCCCATTTTGCTGGATTTCTAAACTAGAATGTTCAGATCCTTGCAGTTATTATGGCCCGGTTCAGGCATATTGTGGCATGGTCTAAGACATATCTTCATGAAACCACTACCCAGTTAAAAGAAATGGAACAATTTAGCTCAGATTTATGATTATTTTCCAAAAACAGATGAGGAAAGTGCTACTTTTCTTCTGTGTGGAGTTATTTTCAATTCTTCATGTGGCCAGATATAAGTAGGACATATTTCAAAACAGAATTTATTAAGTATCATCACACATATAATAGTACCCACATAATTAGCACAGATTTTTCTATAAAGCTGGCAGTAGAAAACCTTATGTAAAATGCAGTAAGCCACATGGACTCTTGCAGTACAAGAGCAAGAAAGTATACCGAACAGACTATACACTTTTTCATACATTGTTTTCTGTCCTGTACTTTAGAATAAAAGCCTCATCCTGACTGACTTCGAAGCTCTATGAATTGCCATTTTTAAACGTATTTGTTATTAGACTTTATTATTTTCATTTTCAATGTCTGCAAGGAGCCCAAAACTACCTAAGCGTTGCCCCACAGGTATCACATTGTAGATGAAAACGAAGAGAAATAAGCAAAAAGGGCTCACTTGCAGCAGGGATACAGGAAAGACACAGCACAGGGACTATTTCTTGAATGTGTGTGTTCTGACTTGTTGATTTTATAGTGGTTTGAAAACAGGAGGATCTTAAAGTAGTTATAATTGCCAAAATGTTTCTCTCTTTTTGCCGTGGAAAACCAGTTTCAGTCTAAAAAAGAAAAACGCCTCAACACACACTGTTACAATTCCTTAAATATTCCTGATATTTTGTATCTCCTTAAATGTTTCTGATAATTCCAAGTACTTTACATTTATAGTTTAGATGCACATGAAAAGAAGAAAATAAATAAGAAACCCCAAAACAAAATCAAACGATGATATTCTACCTACTGTGTGTTGTTTTGATTAATAATTTAATTGAATAAATTTAAACAACTGGGTTAATAGCTCTCTTGTCATCACTAAACATATCTATAAAAAAGCTAAGGGAGAGATTTACGATCTTTAGCCTTATTAAACATGTTTGGGATTGAGAATTTTCAGAACAATCTTGACTCTACCTGGTGTACGGCATTAAGGATGATGGATGCTAAACTGGTAAGTCTGTGGCTCAGGTCTTATACAGAAGAGGGATGCTCTTTCAAACTTACTGTTTCTTCATACTAGAAGTCAGTGGAGGGTGTTTCTAGTCTGAGTTCAGGGTATGAACAAGTTTGTTCTGTGATCTTAACTGTGGTAACTTTTTCCTTGGGATGGGGTATAAGTATCTCCTTTTATGCTTATTGAGAATGAAAGAGTAAAATAAATTTTATTGGGAATAAAATCTTGATGCTTAGTACAGGTTTACCTTTGGCAAATGGTCTGTTTTGAATACATTCAGAAAAAGTAGCTTCCCAGTGGAAGGCATTTCTAGTAGAAGACAGAGTTCCAGTTTTGTCAAGTGTTTGATGAGGGAGAATGGCGTATATTAGGAGAAGTTGAAGGAGTGTTGCCTCACTTCTCTTAAATGCTTAGATAAACAGCAAAGATCCTACTAAGCCAATGTTTCTTTTCAGATGTAGGTAATACACAGTTTTGCCTTCATGTTGCAAAGAAGTTATGCTATTTGTCGATGTTAGAGATACAAACAGAATTCTTGACTTTCTATCCTACAGTATGCTCATGTCACTGTCCAACAGGGTTGTACAGCAGAGCTCTGCACTTGGGTTATTTCATTCTTTTGAAATTATTTTGATTTCCTTTGAATTAGAAATCCTTTTTTGTCGTAATTAATCATTGCTGTAATTTTTTTTCATCAAAGATGGAAGAACCATAGGTATAAAATCCATATGTGGTTTTGGAACTTAGACTTTTTTTCAAATTAAGAAAAGTGAATATCCTTGTGTCTAACCAGGTCTGTCCTCTAAAAATTAGAGTGGAATTAGAGTGATAAAGAAAGAATTGAAAGGAAGTGTGGAATTTGAAGTGAGGTGAAGAGTGTATGCTAGCATATGGGAAGAATTGCATGCAGAATGTATGGCAATGAACTTTCTGCTAAGAATAGGAAGAAAACATAACAGGGAAGTGGTTGAGTTTACTGAATAAATTTTCTCGATGACAAAGCTACCTATCATCTCAAAAAACAAATCCTTAATCAGCTAGAGAGCCTGCACAGCCTGCAGTTGCTAAATGCTCAATAAACTCTCTGTCCACCAAGGACAGTGGTTTATAGATAGCTTTCACAGAGCCCAGTCACTACTCTCACTCTCGAGCTCATGTATCATTTTGTGTCACCTTGAGCAGTAAGTCCAGTTACTGACCTTGCAGGGAGGGAAAAAGATGGTACCTTAGGAAAGGTTCACAGGAGATGGTGACCTCTGTCGGGCCCTTTTATCGCCATTAAAATAAGCCATTAAATAGACTACTCATAGCAGTGCTCCAAAATTATCACCTTTGCATTAAGAATAACATTGTACAGCACCAGTTAGTACCTCTAATATTCCTCTTTTATAAAAAGGATACCGGTTGGTAGGTTTTTTTGCTGTTGCATATTTCTGAACTATGAGTTCCTTATTAATCAGTTGAAGAATCATAGTTACAAAATAAGAACAAAAATACTTAGTTTTCCAGTAATAGGAGATGAAAAACCCTACACAGGATCATCTATATGGGTAAAATTTAGGTTAACTTTTTAGAGAAGTCTGGTTAGGTCACATAGAAATGGCTCTTGCACAAAATACTAGTGTCAGTGTAATGGATTGGGACAGCAGTGTCAAATTCAATTACTCATTTAGGTTAGATTCAGTTTCCTCAGTGACTGTTGGATCGTTAGGGAACAGAAACTGGATATGATAATGAAATTATGTTTTGATATAGGGAATAAATTGACAAATCACAAAAAGATTATATTGTGGCTAGTTGACACAGTGGCCTGTTAACTAGCTTAGTGGCCAACTTAATGCATTTTTTAGTAACTAATCACATTTGGAAATTAGTGAAAAAAATCTTACAGACACGTAGCATTTCCCTTTAACTCTAGAATTACTGAGATAACAGACGTTTGGGGATATAGACAAAGAAACAGCAATGTTACACAGGAAATAGGAAAGCACTGTGAAAAATCATCTAGTTATTTCCAGTGTATCAGAAGTGTTAAAGGGCAAGGTAAGTCAAGTATGGTCTGGCCATTTTGTGCTGTGGAGAGACCCAGCTAAGTTGGGAGGGTAAAAAAAAAGTCTCCCAAACTTCACACTTTAGCCTGTGATCTCTGATAAGAGACTTGAGATTTTGACTGAGTACAGTTTTGTTGCTGCATATTCATTACTTCATTTCTTTAATTTTGAGAATTAACATATGTGCTTCTTGCTTGCATGGCAGTCTTTCAGCCAGTTTGGAATCAGGACTTCAGAAACAAAGCTTATTGAAAAAATGAGCAAATCTCTAGCTGTTTCTGAGCTAACTATTTTTGTGCTAATGAAATATTGCTGGTTTACACTAGCTCTGAAGTATTTGGGCTGTAACTAGGAACCAAGAAGCTAGTAACTAATGTGACTTATTTCTTCTCTGCTTTTGGAAGGCAAATTGTCTTCATGGCTATTTGTGAAATAGGTACCTGTCTGGGACCCATTCCTGACTTGTTACATATTCCATCTTTTTTTAGTCATTAAAGGACGACCATCTCACATAATTCTGGTGCCAAACTGACCAGCCCTTGATCGTAATGAGGGCTAACAAATGCTCGTTTCACAAGGATGCTAAGGCATTCTCTTTTTGATTCATACGTTTGAATCCTGCTAGCATTTTTATATCCTGATGCTGCATAGCATAAAATGTAGAGATGAGATTACCTGAAAAACAATATTGAGAAAACAAGACAAGAAATGACAAGATAATGTATAGAGTGAAAGTCAAGGAGACATTAGAGTGTGAATCAGAGATGTTTCAAAGCAAGAATACATACAAAGAATACATGGAGGAAGGAACACGTGGAGTAAGAGTGGAAGGAGATGGATATAGCTGATAGATGATGTCATTTTGTCTTTCAGTAATTAGTGGGCTCTTGAATAGTTCAGAAGAAGGTGACTGTACAGAAACAGCTGAAAGCCATTATGTTTCCTGAAGAAAAAGATAATTTCTTTGTAAAATGCAATAGCTTGGGCATGTATTTTGCTTGAGTAGTTATTTGCAAACAGAAGGAATCTTCAAGGGAATCAAAGGAATTTTTGATTTCAGAATGAATTCAAGAGATGGTTTCAGTCCAAAATAAAGAAGGAAATTGAAAACATAATATGAAAGGATTGTGCTTTTGGTTTGGTATTGCTACACTGTTTAATTTCAAAGTGTTTTGCAATTAGCGTTTTAACCTGCAAAATAGTATTTTTGTTTTAAAGCTTAACACAAAGGACAAAAGCATATATATATATAGATATATGTATTTATATTTTGCCCCTAAAATTCCATTGTATGAGATTTTGTTTTGGATCTCTTAAAGAGAGGGGAAAAAACCCTTCACTTCCATAGTAGAATTGTTCTCTGTGGCCGCAATTCTCATCTTAAACTTCAGCATTTAGTTGTTTATATGTACCACAGGAACATGTGGGAAATCCAGGAAAACTGCCTTTTTCCGGGAAAAGCTTTGAAAAGAAAAGGAGGATCAGGCTGCTGAATTGTACAAAGAGTGCTAAATGATCATACATGATATTTTGAGTGCAGTTATAGTTATCAAATACTGTTCTTAATCTTCCGCAGTACAATAACATCCTTAAAATAGTGAAAAAGAGCAGGAAGATAGATCATATTTCTGAGAGTTAGGAAGTACTGGGAAATACTTTAATCCTGTCTTTGTACTGAACTTTTAAACTTCATAAAAAAAAAATGAATTGTCTTTGAAGGAGCGCAGACTGTTCATACATCATGGTACATTCTTCCTGGTTTCTGTTTTCTCAGTTATTCTAGCTTGAGATGTCAGATCCATACGTGTTTGGAATAACGACAGCATTTTCTATTATGATTTGCAGTTTATTCTCCGTGAGCTCACATAATTGTTCCAAGTCGGGAAGAATGCATCATTGTTACTGAATTGAATTGGGGTTTTTGTTTGGTTGATTGTTTTTTATTTCTGTGTGAAGTTTTTTTTTTTTTTGTTGGCCTTTTTCTGTTTCTTTTTTTAATACCCTTAATTGTGAGGAAGGTACAGACTCAAACAAATTACTTGGTTTTGTAAGTATTTTACAGGTATCTATAGTGAGTCTCTCCCCAGGCTCTGCACACCTGACATACAGCTAAGAGCAGAATAGGTATCATTAGCTACAGTTCTTAAAGATATTTTAATTATATCTTCTGGTGGTGAAGGGTCTGTTTTACCTAGTCAGGTCTGATCCACTGCCAGAGCAGCCGTCTCATCATCATCAGTGCTTCTGGGGGCTTCCTTCTGGAAAGGACAGACAGCATTTACCTGAGAACTCATATATATGTCAGTGAAAAAGAACTTGATTTATCTGCTGTGTTAACTTAGGCATTTAGCTGTTCTAAAGGTGGAAGTCACTGTCCAGTGTGTTTTGAATTAAAGCCTTGGTAAATTCTTTGATTTTTATGTTGGCTTCTTAATTAGCAAGAAGTAGTAAGGAAAAATTGAAAATCTTAGTTTCTTCCAATGTAAGAGATCCAGAAAACCAATTTTTCCAATTGTTTTTGTGGATCTCTTGTAGCTTCTGATTTTTCCCTTACACTAAAAATAAGAAAACAGATAGACCACTGTAGTTACATGTGCTTGCTTATAAACTGAGCATCTACGCTCACAGAGTCAGAATAAAAAAAAATGTGATAAATCTGTCAATTCTAATACCATAGACAAAGTAGATGTTTTGGTATTAAGCAATTAAACAAGTATTTTAACCAGTGTAGTTTCATGGCAAAAAATAGCAATTAAATATGTCATATTTTATTAAAGATACATAAAACCACACCAGCTAAAAATTTAGAACTATTGTATTAAATTATGCACTTTAATAGCATCTCTCTTCAACCACAGCAGGCTTTTGTATGGACTGAGTACAAACCACTCCTCAATTCTCTTCCTTTATCCTGTTTTGACAGTATTGATGGTAGTACAATTTGCTCTTCCAATGGAAAGATAAGAGAAAGACTGGAGTTTCTTTGTTTAATTTGAAACCTTTTACTGCGAAGCTAAATGTACATGAAGCACAAGAGGGAAAAGAACAAAGCAGATGCAAGTAGTTTCTCTTTCACCCACATCCTTCATCACTGCTGTGATGGTGGAGCGCACCATCTTTTCAAGCTTATAGAGACCTGGGAAATTTGTTGCAGAGCAAACTTGTTTAAAGTAATAATCCATATTGTCTTTCTAGTACGGAATTCACAGAGGTCTGGTGAGAGCTGGCTTGCTAAGCCTTTAAAATTAGACTGAAAAGAGGGAGGAGTAGAAAACCATAGAGGAGAAATATAGTGTAAAGAGAAGGGACTTGAGGATCAAAGGTGTAAGAAGTAGCATAAGGCTTACTTCATCTGTTGTTTAGAAAGACTAAGGCAGAGCAGTTAGCAGGGATGCTTGTATGATATCTATTTATTTCTGTGAAGGTATCTCTAAACATCATATGATAAATGAAGCAGTAAATTCCAGAGTCACAAAACGATCACAAACCTTGCTGTGTTAGTCCATTCATTCTTTTCTTCCTAAATGCAAAGAGCAGCAATGAGAGGCAGCAGAGAATCCTCATATAGTATGTATTTGTGACTCACACATTCCGGGTCATTGAAATCCAGCTCCTCATTCCTTATTTTCACAAGTTGCAATTTTAAGTCATCTGGTGCCCGTAGCAGATGGATTTGGATATTTTAAGTTATCTAGGACAAAATATGTAGGACAATTTAAAATACAGACTTGAACTAAAAAAAGCAGACTATTTAACTGGAAACAGATGTCATTAGTTTTTTTTGCTAGTCAATTAAAATTTTCCCTAAAATGTTCACAGTGTAGCAATAGATTTGATCTATTGAAATCTCTTAGATTTCAGACCATATTTCTTTTTTCCAAATCTTATTATACGTGTGTGTGTGTCCATTAAATTTAGATTTCTAACATAAAAGTCTATTAAGATAAGCAAAATTTCATCTTTGTGTGTATTACATATACATATTTGTAACAAAATTCAGGAGTTACGGAGACATAAGGGCTGGATGGAATCACTCTTTTCACGTAATCCATTGTATAAATATGATAGAAAAAAATCCAGAGCAGAAGGAAAGCAAAATGAAATGTCCAAATGTTAAATGTTGTCATGAAACAAAATTGTTAGTGCATCGGGGAGCATGACATGAATCTCCCTATCAGTTTGCTATAAAAAGATGAGAAATTTTCGCTCGGAAGGAAATTGTGAAGTAAAGTAAAGATGATTCACAACGTGCAGATTTAAACTCCTGTTGTTACCAGTGGAGAATGTGCTGCAGCTAAGAACTTTAGCTTGGTCACATACTTGAACATGCAGCTATGCAGCTTGTGAAATGGTTCAGTGGAGATCATGCTGAATCTCTGCAGTATGCTATGGGAACAGCGGTGGAGCATGGATCAGAATGTATATATGATTAAAACTACTTTGTAGTTTGAAGAATGAATGGAATTCAGACTGGAAAAGCAAGCAGTCGAATAATTTGCATCATCCTTGCAATATCTGTGGTACAGCTTCTAACGTTTCTAATGTGTCACAGATGGTCTGGTTGGGCAGAAGGACTGCCAAAAAAGAGTGTATGAAATTAATCTCTTTTCCACCATATCATACCATCTGTTGCCAGTTCATTGCATCTGTTACTAATAACAAATATTAATAATTGCACTAATTTAATTAATAACTTCTGGCTTCATTTAAAACAATTTTTATTGGGGTTTACTGCTTTAGTCTCATTTTTTCATATGTGTAAGTTAAGTAAAAAAAGATTTAACCCATTTTCTGGGTGACCACACATATATGTTGTGTATGTGCTCTTAATGATTATGTATAAGCTCCAGTAAAGTAGCTTTGTCTAGAAAGTCACTGTTGTCACAGCAGCTGAATAACAGACTTTAAAGCCAAGCTGCACAAAGGTGGTGATCTCTAACTAGCAATTCCATTGTTTTAATAGTGTTCTTTCAGAGAAAGAATTTTATTCAATTTGCGAAAGATAAAATTCTTTCCGTTTATTCTTGGTACACAATGTATTTCTAAAATATTCCCTTCTGTTTTCTTTTTTGGTTTGTTTCTTCCCACAAATATACATTTCTTATTTATTTTTATTGTACACATTATGCCCCTTTCAGTGTTTTCTGATTATCACCATATAGAATCGTAGAATCATAGAATAGTTAGGATTGGAAAGGACCTTAAGATCATCTAGTTCCAATCCCCCCTGCCATGGGCAGAGACACCTCACCCTAAACCATGTCACCCAATGTTCTGTCCATCCTGGACTTGAACACCACCAAGGATGGAGCATTCACAACTTCCTTGTTGTGAACTCTTATAACTTCACCTTGTTTCTAAACCATTGCTCAAAAATTTCTGATACCATAATTTTGTATTGGTGCTACAGGATTTTAGGCATCTAAAATAATTTATTATGGGTAATAACTGCTACTTTTGGCATCTTTTTTCTTGTAGGCATGTTTTCAAACTTAATAAATCGTAACCATATTTGTAATAGGTTGAAAGGTTCCTATAGCAAGCACAAACACTCTTCCTCATGATTTGCCTTCTACATATATGTATGTTAATTCAGTTATTTTCCCCAGGCATATTTAGTTACAGATTTTATTTCCTTTTGCATTAGATTTGTATTTTGCCGACATAATTCTTGATATCTATTTGCTTTTTTTAATACCAAGGCATTCACAGTTGTGTCAAACTGTAGAATAAGCTGACCCATTGTCTGGGGTATAACACAAATCACTACTGCTACCACCAATAATAACAATGATAAACGAAATAACAAGGGAAGAGAATACAACACCTCAGCACCAGCCAACCGATAACTCCCCCCAGCCCGACCAAGCACCGACCAATACCTCCTCCAACCCCGCAGTCCATTAGCTCTTCTGGGTAACTCTCAGTTACATCCTGGGCATGACATGCTGTGGTATGGAATACCTCTTTGGTTAGCTTGGGTCCTGTCTCTGCTTCCTCCCGGCTTTCTCTCCTCCCTGGCAGAGCATGAGGCTCACAAAGTCCTTGGCAAGACTAAAAAATTTGAGCAGTAACTAAAAACATCGGTGTTATCAGCACCGTTCACAGGCCGAAAGTCAAAAACACAGCACTGCACCAGCTACTAAGAAGGAGAAAAAATGACTGCTAATGCTGAACCCAGGACAACCGGCCACCACTGTACTCATGCAGTAAAGAATATTGAGTAATTCTGCATTTTTACTCCTTTATGAGTAGGAAAGGCCAAGATTGAACCTTTCCCTCATATTTTCTCATCTTTTATACAGTCACGGTATATTACTGTGGTATCAGTTTTTAATGTCTGAGCCTTGTTTGCTTTTGGCATATATTAAAAAGTGTTCTGATTGATGTCATGTGAAACTGGCAAATGATTCTTCTTTGATAGCAGCATCTGCTTCTTTTCTGATAAATATTTACATGCAGTAATCATAATCCCATTAAACCCCTCTTTTTTAGAAGGCGGAGATTATTAATTTTGTAGTCCATTCAGTGGAGCTTGCTTTGTCATAATCAAACTCATCTGTTTCAGTTCAAGATGAAGGAAATGCTGAAGTTATGTATCAGATATTATATCTGAAAAGAAAGCTTCCCTTCCTCTTTCCTCTGTGACAGCTGAATTTAGCTCCTACCTTGGGAAATGGCATGCAGGTTAACACCTGGGTGGAAGTTCTTGAGAATGATCAGCAGGAGTTCTGGTTTTGAATTTAGAAGTCCCCAATGAAAGTTTTCCTGGGATTATTCTTTTTAACCTTCAGCATTACATTTGCCCTCGGTATAAATGCAGTTTTTAAAATTCCACTTAGCAAATGGCCTAGATACACTGTGGTGATGGATCTCACGTGTTAATTCTGCATAAACCAACGCAGAAAAAAGTTGGTAAGTGTTTTAGGTGGGGTTTGCATTGTTTTTTTTCCTCTTTTTTACCTGGTTTCTTAAGAATGAAGATGCAGAAAAATAAGGTGAGAAAAGGGCATTGGCCAGAAAGCTCAAAAGTTCTTGGTTTTATCTTCTGTAACAATGTATTTTAATGAAATTTGATGACTGGTGTACAGGGATTGTCAATCTTACACACTTCGTTTTCTAACTGAAGTCTTGTAAAACAGGTTTCTTGACTCACCTTTCTCTTCGGTTTTAGTAATACCAGTCACACATAATCCTGCTTTTTGTCTTCCAAGCCAGCTGGATTTTTATCTCTACATGTTCACAAGAAGGGTATGGAGGGGCATATCAGAGTTGAGGAGCAATGTGAATTGGATGTCATTTTCTGTGCCACTTGTGTAATCTGTAATAACAGAGGCATCTAATAACATCCATTTCTCACTGACAGCTCACTGAGCTGGGAATGCAGGTTCTTGCTGCTTGCCAGGAGCTGATTTGTTGGCAGAACTCTGAAGAAGTTGTTTTAGGTTTAAGGGTATGCCAAGTTATAGCTGGTTGTGCTGGTGGAGAGAAGCTAAGTAGAAGTCCTCAAAATCTGTCTTAATTATGGATTTTACCAACATGTGAATGCAGTGAGAAAATCCCACTCTTTCCATTTGCTCACGTGAAAAAATATAAACAAGCCTAGAGTGTGGTCAGTTATTACACTTCTGGGTTCTTCCTCGTGTGGCGGTAAGGTAATTGTTCCACAGCCTGTGTATTGCATTTTGTTTCTGAAGCAGAGTGTCACCGTGCTGGCACGGGAAGATGTGCCTTTTGTACTCTGTTATGCCGGTTTAGTATTGACAATGTTAGCTTTATTTTTTTTTCCTTAGACATTAATAGAAGAAAATTAGAATTTGATTCCAAGTCTTGATGGCAAGGCCAGACAGTTCAGTCATGGACAGAACTGTCTTGGCACAGGACCATGTATATGTTGTTAGGGTGCTATAGCATTCAGTCAAGGGAAGTGAGCGGGAAAATTGTTTAACAAGATTTGTTGAAACTTTGAGACTGGAACAGATTATCATTCACAGCAGTATTTCCTTGGCATAACATTTCCACCCAAGAAAAAAATATCAAGCAATATACTGTGATCTGTAGATGTAAATGTAACTTAATGGAGCCACCAAAAAATGTGTAACAGCACTGTCTTCTGGCAGTTTGAGCTTTTGTGGAGACATCTCAAAACCTGGTTATTTTCTCTGTGATTCTGTATGGCTTGTTGCACTTGTGATTTGATTCAGGCCAGAGGTGCCTTTGAAACTCGGCATTTTCATTTGTTCCATTGACATGGATGAATAGTTCACTGCATTCTGAGGGCTGTGCTTGTTCTATAAAGTCAAAGTGCTGCCTGTTGTCTGCTCTGCCTCCTTCCTTCACTGTGTCCTGGATCTTCAATGGCTCTGCCTGGCTGACTGGGCTGTCATATACATGGCATCCTCAGGGTTCAGGTGCTGAGAAAGTCAGTTATGACTATGCCATAATCATTTTACCTGCATTCAATTCGTATTTCTTTTTCACACACTCTTATTTGGTTGGTTGAAGAGCTGAGCTGTTCTCTTCTGTTTGTTTTCTTTTCTCCAGAAAAATTAGTAACTGATTATCAGAGTGCTTTTTTAACTGTAGTAGTAATGATGTAGCAATGTTTCATACTTGCTACAAATATGAATACAGCCTTTGGCTTTATAAAGTATGATATTTAGTTTGTCATTCTCAGCTCCTACTGAGACTGTGTGCTGCATAGAAGTGTTCTGCTTATGTAAGTGACAACTGGCAGGATCACAAGAGTCTTACCAGTCCTAATAACGGTTACTTGATGTGAAGTAGACTTGGCAGCAAACACTAAAATAACTGATTTGTCATTGTATAATAATAAAGTTGCCAAGTATTACACTGAAGTTTAGTAAAAAATGCATGTTAATCTTGGAGTTTAATGGAAAGATACATTTTAGTGTTGGAATGCCATTTGACGTAGCAGCCTTGTCTTTCATTTCAGCTGAACGTTCTTACCTATCTCAAGGATCACAATACAAAGTGACATATACCTGCCTCCTTAGGACATTCATTTTACCTCTAGGTATCTGTTGCCAGAAGGTGCATTTTTCTCTCCATGGTTACCAATATAGTGACTAATTCAGAACAGATACTTAACTTCTAGATACTAACAGGTAGATGATTGAATTCATAGCCACTGTTCCCAGTGTTAATTTAGATTTATATATGCATTTTATACTTATATGTATGTATGTATACTCAGCTTTGTCAAATGTGGACTCCTTGTCATCTTGCACACTGGGGTACTAAGTTATTCAGGTAACGTTTGAACAGTCTTCTGCTGTTTGAAGGAATCTTGCTAGAGGCACTGCTCTTTAACTGCAAAGCGTGGCAACTCAGCATAAAAGTTTGGTCAGTTGTCAAGAGAAAAGAGCTCCATTTTTGGCATATGAAAAAACAAACAAAAATAATATATCAAAAGTCTTTAATAGGAATAGATTTGCTGATGAATTTGAATTGGTATGGCTATTCAGTTTTTCCTAGGACTTTTAGCATTGCTCATGGCTATTTTTTTGTGTTCAGCTGTGTTTATATGTACATACATTCATTACCATTGAAATGCTCTTGAAATATTTGAAGAACAGGAATATTGACTCAGGTAGAATGTAAAAAAGGTTTAGTGCTTTTCCACCTTCCTGTGCCTGTTTTATGTGGAAGTAATTATTCAGTTATTAATTCATATAATAATTCGTATAATAGTTTATAAGCCCCACCAAAATAATAAATGAATATATAATATGTTATAGATCAAATATCTTTGTGTCATGTATTTTTTTTTTCCTACAGTTTCATTGTTCTTTCTTTAGATGTTGTCTTTGTATTGTTTTATCCTATTAAAATTTGCTCTCCTAAAACATGTTTTGGAAAGAAATTGCCAATGAAGCAAATACTCTGTTTAAGTCTGTCGTGAGGACAGATGTTGCTCTTCTGTTAATGCAGGATTTAATTTGACACACTTCACTTTATGCCAAATCAGAGGAAATCACTATCTTCTTCCATGTTTTATCTATCTGGACTATCCTGGACTTCTTACTGCTAATGTTCCAAAATCTCCCATTCTAAGGCTAAAAAAAGATGTTGGGGGTGGGGAGAGGCACTGTCAGTGAAGGAAATATTTGGTCCAAACAACACGAGCAACTTCCTAAAGTAAGGCAGCATACTTAATTTACCTGTAAAATAAGTTTCAGAGGGATTGCTGCCTGTTTGATAGGGCGAATAGAACTGTGGATCTGGAAACCCAAATCCTCCTGTTCTGGCCATTACTTGTTTTCAGTTCAAATGGCTATTCTTGCTGTATTGATAGGATGAAGCTAAAACCATTAAGGTCAAAATAAATGCTTTAATGGGTAAGTTTTCTACAAATTATTTCACACTTAAAAGGATAGATTTTTTTTTTTTTTTTCCCTAGGAAGGACTAAGGTGTCACAAAGCAGACAATTCTAGGTTGCACGTCCTGTTTCCTTATAATCCTTCATAACTCACAAGTTGTGAAAGAAATGGAAAACCATTTTTTTCCAGTTCAAATAAAAGTAATAGAAGAATAGCAAATCATGAAGATGTAAGGAAATATTTTTCCCTTTCAGGTGACTTTCAGAATTAAATTAGTAGCCATAACCTGTCCACAGGATCATTTCTCACAAAAACCTCTTTAACATGACCCACTAGATATATTATTCAAATATTATCAAATAATATAATTAGTATTATTGCAATTGAAAACTATTATTAATTATTTTAGTGTGAAAATAAGTTTTGCTCAAATACTAACCTGAATGTCCCTGTGCCATCTCTTCAGGTACTCAAAGATGATAGCATTTCGTAGATCCGTTCCTTCTGTTAATCCATTTTTTTTACCCCTGTAAAATACACATATAATAGCAATCTTGTAGCAGTGGATGGTTGATTGATCCGGGCTGGTCACTAATGACCCATCAGTGCATGCTGATTCTCCTCCTCAGCTGATGAGTGAGAGAATCAGAAGAGCAAAAGTGAGAAAAACTTGGGGTTGAGATAAAGACCATTTAATAAGTGAAGGAAAGATTAAAAAAAGCATCCGAGCAATACAAAGGCAGTCATTCCCCAGCTCTCACAAGCAGACCACTGCCCAGCCAGTCTCTGAGCAACCTCTGCTTTGGAAAGACTAACCCCAGTTGTACTGCTGGGCAGGATGCTGTCTGATGTCACATGTCACATTACACAGCTTGGACTAGCCTGTGAGTCAGGTTGAGTCAGCTGTCCGGTCTGTGCTGTCTCCTGCCCTGGCCAGAATTCAATTGCAGTGGGGCAGAGTGGGCAATGCAGAAGGTCTCCAGCTGGGCAGGTGCTGCTTAGCAACAGCCACAATGCTGGCATGTTCCTAACACTGTTTTAATCAGAAATCCAAAATACAGTGCTATAGGGATGGCTATTAAAAAGATCAACTTCATCCCAGCCAGTCCCAGTGCGCAGTACCGGAACTCCCTAGCACTGGGACAGTTTGTTTTGAAGTTTTTACTTTTGTGTGCAGGATACAGAGCTGACATGTTTCATAGGGGTGTTTTAAACATTAGGGGGGAAAAGACCCTGAATAACAAGGAAATAAAATGAGGTTGAATGTGCAAAGTACGTTTGTTTTGACGTAATATTGAAGCTGTTATTACTGTGAATAGGAATGGTAATTTGATCCTTTATTGAGGAAATTATAATTTTTAGATTTTGTGGGAAATCTCACATATTTTACAAAGACATAATATTGGGTTTTGAGTACTTGTTGTATCTCCTTGAAATTGCACTTTTGACATGAGTTATTGTCTTGTTTTGATGGAAGTAGAACATTTGGTTTCCTTGTTCTCGAGGCATTCTTTGAATGCACTGCCAGTTTTGCATAGTTACATTGAAATATTGTTCATATATTTAACATTTGTTTCTGACATTTCAAAAACCCCAGCCTGAATATTCTAATTGTGGAAGGCTTTGCATGCTTATTTGAGCATTTTCACTGGCTCCATATTAAAATGCCTTTGTGTTTTTACAGATCATCTTACTCTTCCTCGCTTATACATGAGGAAGCGTTGCCTTCCAGAATGTCTCTGCTTCCTGGAAGCATCTGGGTGGCTAATTTAAATATGCAACTTCAAGCTGATTGATATTTAGACAGAGAATGTGGTTTACAAACTCTTTATTTCCAGAAGAAAGGGTTGGTTTGTTGCCTCTTGATATAATACAGTTTCTGTTGTCAGATAAAATTACCTCAGTCTGTTGCCTATAAAGAGGCTGAGGGTGACTGTTGAGTGGGATGATGAGTGAACTTTTATCTCTTCGCTTCAGGTTTCTTGGGTCTAAATGAACTACATGACTCAGGCAAATGTTTGCAGCTGCAAAATTTCAACAGCAGTAATTTCTATCACACAGAACTGAGCCATTTGTAAATTATAGTTAAAAATTTGCCTTAAAGATGCCTTTTAAATAACAACTAAGAAATTAAATCTTTTACTTCTCAGCTGTTTGTAACAAAGCCATTCCTATACTTTTTTTTAAGACATACTTTAGTGGCATGAACAATGTGTCATGCATGGAAGGCAGTGGAAGATGTATGAGTTTTTTTCATGCAGAGTTATGTATAATACCCCGATTTTCACCTACTGTTACAGGTACTGAGGGTTTTCAGTTATATATCCATACTGACTTGATAATAATGATGATGATGATGATTTTGTGCTCTTTCTCACCTTTAACTTCTGCTTGCTTCTAGCTCTTTCCTTTCCATGTATCCTGCATTTGCTGTAGGCATAAGAACTGTTCCTGTAATGAGAATCAACTGAATAGTATTTAAACTCATGCATTTGCTGACTCTTCTTCCTCTTTGATTTTAGTAACTTCTGTAGGGCTTGGCTGTAATTCTTTTCAACTTAATGAAACATTTATCTTGTAAAGGCAGCAATGGGTAGGAACACTGGGGAAAAAAGGGGGTTAATTACAGCTGTTTGTAAAATAGGAGTTTTAGTCATATAAATCTGCAGGAAGTAGGAATTTTAACTGAAACTCCCTTTCAGGAAAGGACCGGGATTTTTTTCAGGAGTTATGTAGTATTGATTATTGTGTTTTCTATGTGACTGTTGCTGTATCTGGATTTAACTTTGATATTTGTTAGAAATACGAATAAGCAAAGTATTTTTAACCTGAATAGATCGGACTTGAACACTGGAAGCGACTGGCTTAAAATGTATCAATAGTGCTGCTTTCTTGGGATACCTGCTCACCTGCCTGGAAATTTGTGACTGAATTTACTAACAAATCTAAGAGAAACAAACAAAGTGATTTTCTGTATCTTGTGCTTGCATAAACACATTTCTCAAAAAAGCCTTCTTTCATGCCTAGCAGGGGTTCTGGGCCCAGAGTCGTCTATGTAAAGCGGTGTTTTTGAAAGGCATTTTAGTAAGTTGAACAAAATACAGGGATGATTGGAAGGGTAAATTGGTGGCATTTGATCAGAAAAAAAAAATAAAGTATGTATCAATGCATGTAAATAAAAGTCATCTCCCCCATGCTGGTGTGCAACAGTACAATTGCACAATTTACATGATGAAGACAGAATTGAGGCTGTTACTGAGAGGTGCTATTGAGATGCTGTAATAAAGGTATTGAAATAGAAAACCGCTGAAGAAGTTTGAGTAGCAATAAAACTGCTTATTGTGTTCCGTAAGAGGAAAAAATACTGTTTGTTAAAGGGAGTAATTATTTTTATAACGTATATCTTCACAAAGACACTGAAAGAGAAGTACTATTGGACAGGAGATGATTCTGTTGGATTTCTTTAGATAATCGTCTACGTAAATGCCATAAAAAACCCACTCTGACTTTTGTCTGTGTACTGATTTCTAATCCACATATCAACATAGGAGTTGCACTCCAGCCTGGGCCTTTCGTTTGTTTAGCTGTTTAGTGGTTAAAGTCAGAGATACAACAAAACCATTATTAGTGAAAGTACATTTATATCTCTTCAGTTTTCTGTCCAAGACTTAACTTCGTTTTCATTATTGTGTTGTTTTACAGATCCTTGCTGTAATTCACCTCTGCTACAAAACATTTAAATTCTGTGACTATATGCACATTTTTCCCAAACCTAAACCAGGTCCAAGCTTATTTGGAAATAGAACTGTTCCTCAGGAATATCTGATTAAAAAGTAAATGAACGTGAAGCAAAGTGAAGTTATGCATGCACAGTCTTAGTTCGTAGCAACAATATACCATCATTGCCCTGTTATTTATTGAACCGTAATTGCTGTAAAATACAAGAAAAAATACACATTCCCACATATTCTTCTGCTACAGTCATTTAGTTGAGGTGCTCTTGTGGTATGATTTTAATAATACTCATTTTGGTGCTGTCTAGGATTATGGCATTGTTTCTCTCGTGCAGTAAATGAATCATAGAATAGTTAGGGTTGGAAGGGCCTTAAGATCATCGAGTTCCAACCCACTTGCCATGGGCAGGGACACCTCACACTAAACCATGTCACCAAGGCTGTGTCCAACCTCGCCTTGAACACTGCCAGGGATGGAGCATTCACAGCTTCCCTGGGCAACCCATTCCAGTGCCTCACCACCCCTACAGTAAAGAACTTCTTCCTTATATTCAGTCTAAAATGACTGGTACCTCATCCTGAACAGTCAGGAGCTGTTCCTGTTTTGCCTTATGTGTGTGTGTTACAGGAATCCACACCAGCTATTTGGTGTTCCCTTAATTCAAAGGAGAAGCTATGCTGCTACGTGATCGTATCTTCTATGGCCTTATTATACCAATCTCCACATCCCAAATCCTCACTGTGACAAACGCTAGCAGAGAATCTGACATCTTTCTGTTCTTCACAGAGTGCATGTTGAATGCTAAAATACCACTTTGGGTTTTTTATGAATTGTTTACCATTGGGTATTTGGAAGTTGAAGTATAAACGATGTTAATTGTTGATTTTAGGGGTGACTTAGCAGTTGAGAACATTATGTTTGAAGTCTTACTGAAATTATAGGCTTGTACTTAATGTTTGAGAAATGCAGCATTTGAGTGCTGAGAGTTGTGGTAGTTAGTCATTCAGTGCACTTTTAGAAGTTCCAAGACTAACTAAGGAAATGAGCAAAGGAGCGAGCCCCTGGTAGGTCCAGCATTGCAAGATCAATGAAATCCACCTTCCCTCATTTTAAATACCTTCCAATTTTAGTTGGATATAGTGTAAATATTTTCTGCTGAAATGTAAAAAATATTTTAGTCCTACAGAATTTTACAGTGTCATTTTAGTGGAAAAATTTCTGTTAGATGATGCTAATACTGAGTCAGGTAACAAGTATGCACAAAGGATGAATCTAGCAATTCTATACAGAAGGGAATTACTAATATTAGGATTAAAATAACCTGATGCAAACAAACACATAAGAAAGCCTATTCTTTTGTTAATTTTAACAAAGCAGTCTTTTGGTGAATAGAATATGAAGGTTTAGAGCTGAAGAGTTCAGTCCTACCTTACTACAAGCAGTTATAAATATGCAATATGCTACAAAGACTGGAACTGTAGAGACAAGGTGATAAAATGTATTTTTGTAGTGTTTTGTCCCCATGTTATTGCACCGTCCTCAGCAGATTACTTTTTATGTTACTTCTTAATAAATAATTGATGGAGAACTGATAATACACAATTTACTGAATATGTAGAGTGTTTTATTGTAACATTAATGTGCTACAGGTGTGTTTTATTGGTCAATTAACATATGCCTTAAGGTGTAGTATGATCTATGAGGCTGCTGGTTGTGTGCTGTGTGAAGTTTGGATTAGCAGGCTGGTAAAACACATCCTGGAGGGTCTTAATGGTGTTGTATAGTGAGGAAAGATGCCCTATATAGAAATTGCACTGTGGTTTAGATATGTAAGCTAACTTTAAATGAGGAAGCATGAGTTCTGGAAGTAGGCTAACAATAGCAGTGTGGATCTATTATGTAAGTTAATGTACTCCACTATTTGGGAGAAGCTATCTTAAGGCTAAGGTGGTTTCCATTAATTTCCCAGCTTTCCTGGAAAAGTTGTAAAAGTTAGTTTATCTCCCTCATACTTTATTTACAAGGCCATGTACAACACAAGCCTACTTGTTATCTCAGAGTGCTATTCTTAAGCAAATAAGGGGGGGACACTTCAGACTATCTGCTCAAAGCTGTTTGTTTCTGTGCTATGAAGGCAAATGGGCTACTTAGAAACATTATTTTTACTTCAGCAGGTGATTACCCAATGAAATACCATACCTGATTAAATGCTGTAAACGGTATTTAAGATCATTAGCAGTAACAGCACTAGCAGAAGAGCAGTAGTGTGTAGAATAAAAAGAACCTCTTGTACTACGCTCCCCCCCCAACTCTTCTGTGAAGAGACTGATTTAAAATGAAGATTGTGAAACAAACTGGACCAGTATCCAAAGCAGTATTTCAAATCAGGAGCCTAAGCCAATAAGCAGAATAATGACTGTTAATAGAAACTGCGTTTCTCTTTGTGTAATGAGAGGTCCAGAATATAAATGCTATTGGTATGACTGGAGTGCTCACTTCATGTATAGAACTGGACTCTACGTGGTGATTTTTCTGGTTTGTTTATTCTCTCTTTGCCCTGAAATCAGTGGAATTATTTAGCAAAAAGAGGTTTCGAGTGGAAACTGGGGAGGGCCTGCAGTTTGGGTGGGAATACTACCTAATGGCTTCAGTGAATGTAAGGCTGAGTCCTTCTTAAAATTAAGGTAGTTGGAGAAAAAAAAAAAGGTTTCAGGGTTCAGTTGAATGCGGTTGGCTGTGGGCTGCAAGCTTGTGCTTACCTACTGTGCACCGAGTTCTTGCTGCCACGTGGATGGCAGCCGCTGCAATTCTCCACTCAGCTCCTACCAGCCTCAGTTCTGACTCCAGGCATGAAGGCAGTTTCTTTAATTTATTCCTTAATGCATTTATTTAGTTTTGTTGATTGCTTGGTCTTTTCTGGGAGTTTTGGTTGCATCACTTTTGTTAATGACTCAAGTTGTGACCAGCACGTGGGAGAAGCTGACCTCTTGGAGTTATCTGTAACTTCTTCCCACTGCCAAAAGTTTTGTTAGCGTTGTGTGGTGGCTGAAATTTACAGGCTATCTAGAATACAGAAGTCATGTATGAGTTACCTGAGTTACACCATTCATTGAGATCAAAGCTCTACTCAGTTAACAAAGTTGTGTTCAGATGATTATCTGAGACTTCCAGTATGTCAATGGGGGGGTCTGTGTGCCAAAACAAGGTGCTATGTAAGGAAGTGCTTCTAGCAGAAAAAGAACACTGCTGAGGATTCATACAAATCATGCTGTGACTAACTTTAAAATGGAAAATATTGTTGATAATTTATTGGGCAGGCAGGAATCTTTTCTAGCCCAAGACTGTCTGAAAGATGAAAGGGCATGATGGGAAGGTGGCTTAGCAGCGGAATGTGAAATCTAGACAAGATACCAATACTGCTCCTGACTACAGATGAGCCAAAGTTGTTTATAGCAGATACCTCTGAGCAAAAAGTTTTTTGAGGAAGGCTGGTATTTTGGCTGTCAGATCTGCTTCAGGTCTAGTGACTATCAACATCTTAGCTGCTTCAACTCCCTGATGAACTGCCTTGAAAACATGAGTTTTATAAATCACCTCACAACACTGTACTACAAAGCCCTGATGATCAGCAATGCAGTGACCACATTTATGGGAAGAAAAGACATCGATTTTGGGAGTAATATGAGAATGTATCAACTCCACACATCTTGATTGCAGACTCTGCAGGTAGCCAGGGTTTCTGTGGCTTACTCCTTGACCTTCACCTTCGCTTTCACAGGCTGCAAAGTTCTCAGACATGAACATAGTGTGAACTGCATCTTAATAGCTAGACGCCTGATGGAGATATTTCCTTCCATTCTTAATTGGGCAATACCTGTAGCTCTGTCATCCAGCATCATAAAGATCTGCTGCTCCCTATTTGCAGTTGTGTAATATTTCTGGGGAAAGTATGACAATTTGTAACAATGAAAAGTGACTTTAGGTGCATATTTACATTACAATTTGCTATCAGTATTGTCACTTTTGACAAATGTTAACTTGTGCTACTTTTGCTTTGCTTTCTATTTTATCTCATATCTGTGTCCTCACTTAAACCAGCAATAATCCGTGCAATTTATTAACAAATCATAAAGAGTAAGTTCAGGCCAGGTTGTTCTCACATTATGCTTTCCTAAGGAGAAGGCATAGATCAGATGGCAGACTGGATGCCTTCATTAGACATTCATCTTTACCAAGACAGGAAGCACTGACTAGTAGGTTCCAAATTGGTCTGTTCCTCAACCCCTCCCCTACAGCACCATACACATTTCATTAGTGATAAGCAGAGTTTGGTACTGTGTCCATTACTGGTTATTTGGTGTATTGCCACTGTTGCCTGGTCTGCTCTCTATACTTCATTCTTCTTTGTATATTCTTGCTACTTTTTAATTACATTACTTACTGTAGTTATTTAATCGAATGCACATTTAATCCTTTTTATTTGACCTTCACATGGATGCACTGCTCTGCATGTGTTTTGACCAGTTGTGGCTATGCAGCTGTACATTCTAGTAATATGAGGACTGAGGTGTTGCTGTAATTCACATCTTTTCAAACCCTATCTGAGAACCTCATAAGGAGAAAAAGAAAAAAAATCATGGATTTTTGAGGAGAAAAAGGTGTACTAGGCCTTTAGTGTCATGCTCATGCTGAAGAAAAATTAGGCTGCTTTGCTTTGGTAGTTTGGATGTGGTACCTTGAAATACCCCAGAAAATGGCCATTTCCTTTATTTTCATTTTCATACAACATCTCCCATTGAAATTCCTGGACAAGTTGGACAAGTTGCTTTGCTTTTTATACTTGCAAAAGGGATAGAGTTAAATTCCTTCTTAGTAGCTGTTGTAGGGCTGTGTTTTGGATTTGTGATTAAAACAGTATTGATCACACAGAGATGTTTTAGTCACTGCTGAGCAGTGCTTACGCAGAGTCAAGGTCCCTTCTGCTTCTCATACACCACTAGTGAGGAGGCTGGGAGTGAACAAGGAGTTGGGAAGGGATACAGCTGGAACAGCTGACCCCAGGGATATCCTAGACCATAGGGTGTCATGCTCAGCATGTAAAGCTGGTATAAAGAAGACAGGAGGGGGGAGAGTGAGTTTGTCTTCTAAAGTAATGTCTAGATATGATGGAGCCTTGTTTTCCTGGAGATGGCTGAGTGCTTTCCAGACCATGGGAAGTGGTGAATGAATTTCTTGCTTTGAATGAATTTCTTATTTTGCTGTGCTTCCATGTGCAGTTTTTCCTTTATCTGTTAAGCTGTCTTTATCTCGGTCCATGAGTTTTCTCACTTTTACCTTTCTGATTCTTTCCCTTATCCCACTGGGACAGAGTGAGTGAGCAGCTGTTTGGCTTAGCTGCCTTCTGGGCACAAGACCTTTATAAATCTCTGTTCCTTGGTTACAGGCTGGAAAGAATAGTAGCTGCCTCCTGTGTCAGATGCTGTGAAGTCTGTTGATGAATACCGTGTATTAATGGTAGATAATACTGTTCAGTTAACGTATCTGTGCATCAGAGGCCATGATGCTGTGAGGTAACCTAAATAATATTGTTTTCAGTGATAATGTAATTAGTTTTCAACTCTTGTTCTTATTTCTACAAAGTAACATAAAAGAATCAAATTTTTGGAGGTGCCTTAATTAGCTCTGTTTAGTATAGTATGGCAAACTCCATTCTAGAGATGAAAATGCTGCTGGGCTTCCTGTCTAAATTTAAAGGAAAAATTTCAGGGTTCTGTTCTTGTGCCATGTGTTACTGAACTGTGGTATCATCACATAGGCCAGATTTCAACAAACTGTTAAAAATGCCTCTTGTCAAGACATTGAATATCAAGGGATATTATGTGCGTTGCAGTAGCTGTCAGTTCATTAAACCCCAAGATTAACAAAAGGCAATGCAATGGAAAAGCTATAGGGAATAATCTGTTTCATCTTAATCATATTAATTTTTTCTTTGTCAACACTTGTCATCATTTTTAGGTGATGCTGCTGGATCAATTACTTTGAAAGCAATGATCAAATTGTGTAGATCAATAAAAGAAGATCTGACACTATTGGCAGGAAACTGTATTTAGAAATAACCTTTCATCTTGTAAGCTATCATCTTACAGGTGGTTTGTCATATTTACTTGGTATGATTTTCTGTGTAAGAGATCTTGGGAAACAAATGTAGGCTATCAATTTGCACTTACTGTAAAAGTCTTTTGGCATCAGCGTTGAGCTTTAAAGTATCTCCTCTTCAAAGGATACTGGATCCTGTTTTGTTTTCATAGATGAAGACTATGAAGACTTCTTTGGGTGGAGCAGAATATCTTTCTTATTATGATCACTTCCTCTATAGTAATGTCTGTCTCTACAGCTTTTCTTCAAGACTCAATGATGTTTTATTACTGAAAACTTCTAATGATTTTTTTTTCTGCACTTTTTTTTTTTTTGGTAAGAATATATGGTGAGCCCATATTCCTTGCTAAAACATATTTTGTAAAAATGTATATACACACACTATAGTGTATTTTTACAAATCATTCTGAAACATACTAATCTACCTGAAAGTATCTGTCTTACATCATCTGTATATAACTGTAAAAGCTAGTGGGTTATTGTCCTCTCAATTTACTCTGCTGTTACTCTTATTTCTCCCCTTTATGGTTAGGCCTAATAAGACTAAGCAGAATCATCTGCAAATGAACCAGGTAAATTGAAAGAGATAAATGTAACTACTTTATATTGATCTAAGAATAGGAACCTGCAAAAGGAAGGGAGACAGGAAAAGGATAGTTTGAGTGTGTGAGAACTCTTCAATTCTTCAACTGAGTGTGTGAGAATTGTTAGACTGGCGGAGCTCCTGAGCAGATGTGACTTCAGTTACCTGTTCATCCTCATCCCCATGGGATACAGCAAAATTTAGGAAAATGTTTTAGTCAACGAGTGTCAAGAAACTTTAATTGTGTGTCTGAACAGCTGTATATTATTTTTTTTTCCAACAGCTTTATTCTGTCATGTATTGAATGTTTACAACAGAACTAAATACCATCTCAGCAATAAAGTATAAATAAAAGTGAAATTTCTGAAGGCTGAAGAGTAAGGCAGGGCTAAGGATATCTGTAAAGAAGCTAAAAACCATTAAAAATGAACTGTAGAGGCACTAAGAATAAAGACACTTCAATTCTCTTGTGCTGCAGTCTAAGTATGCTGTGCATTCTTGACTAGAAGGTAGGTTGGGCAGTGTGGTTCTGCACAGCTGCTTCTCCATCTGAAAGCTGAGAGAACAATATAATTATATATATATATATATATATATATATATATAACCAGGGTCCAACCGCATGGTACTGTAGTGAGCATATTAAACAGTTATTTTCAAAAGAAACTGTCATGTCTCACCTCTTCTAAGTTTTTTTATTATTACCAGAATCTGTAACGTTCTTAATAGGTCAGGTTACAGTTTTTTGCATGGTTTATTTGTACACAATAGTTAATCAGATCTTTTGGCTTAATGCTTCTAGCCTCTCTAATGGCTCATCCTACTTCAAAGGTACACTTCCATATGTTAACTAGACATGAGGTTAATGGACTTTAGCAGTCTGCAAATTACATCTCTAAATCAACTTTACGCTTAACAAAAAATCATCATGTCTGCTTTCTTTTAAGAAAGCTCTGTTAAAAGCCAAGTAAGCTACCGCTGAACTCAGGACACATACTAAAATGGCAGTAGTGTATTTCAAATGTTCATTATGTTTGTGATATTTTCTGTGTGGGTTTCTATTTAGATAAGCTACAGGCAACTCATTCATACCAAAAAGAGAGTCAATGATCATTACATGTCAGAACAGCAAGTTCTCTCATGTTCCCATGGATCTTGTTCCCATGATGAAAGCTAGAGACAAAAATAAACAAGATCCTAAGTAATAGAATCTTCAGAACCTAATCTTCCTGCTTTTTTTTTTCTTAGCTTGAAATACATTTTTCACTTTTATGGTTTTTATATCTTAGTGTTAATAAGGTTTATTCATGTGTTATAGTATCCGGTTGGAATTGCTTCACAGTCTATTAAAAAGACTAAATGAGCAGGCCTGCCACACATTGAATCACGTCTTCTGAGAGACTGTATTTTGTGTTTTTCAACCCAGTGTTTCCAGCTTGACCAGTAAAACCATATTTGTACCTCAGGGTATACTGGCAGTTGTGAGGGGAGTCTCTGAGGTCAGCCTCTGTTTCTTCCATGGCACATGGAAATGGGATAATCAGCAGTATGCTTTCAGACCTTGTGCCTCTGCATGTTTCTGGTTGTCAGTTTCTGACATACCATCAGAAGTGAATGATACATTATTCTTTGCCATTTGTGAGGGCTATGGTATGCAACAAAAAAAGAGTCACTGGCAGCAAACAGTGATGAAGCCATGGTAAATGATTTAAGATACAAGCAAACTTCAGTAAAGGTATTTGTAGCTTGATCAGAACCAGTGTTTTTTGGGACTGACCTTTGCTGTTCCAAACCAGAGGGTGTTAGGAGGAGCAGTGCCCTGACATCAGAGTGCTTCCCATTCCATCAGACCTCTGTCAGATACTATCAGAGTGCTTCTTCTGTAGCCATATTTTTCTGTTTAAAATTTTGTGTACCTCTCCTGGCACCTGCTGTGATCAGAGAAAATGGGATTAAATATAATCCTAACTCCTGTGGTACAGGCAATGAGATTATACATCCCCTGGAGCTGTACTTCCTTGCACTGCCACAGATTATAAAAAAAGAGCCCTGGAGACTAATCAGTCATCAAACTCCTGTAAAAACTAGGGAGAGAAAAAAGAAAATAACAAGAAGATTTGTGCTGCTGTCTTAGTGATAAGCATTAGTAGAATAACAGCTAAATTCTTCCCTAAAATAATAGCAGAGGGTAGAATAGCTGTCTCTGTGAATTTTTCCTGCTAACAGCAACTGCAGTATTCCTGTTAAAGGAACAACCCAGAACATTTTCAGAGGAAAATTTCCACTGCCCCTCATTCCCTGAGGAAAATTTGTTCTCTGATTTTTTCCCTACTGGTGTTTTAATTGGAGTTCTAGAAAATATCTATTAACCTGTATATCAGATAATAGCTAGCTTAGTTTAATGATATGAATCATGCACATATCGTTGTGATGTGTAGCAGCACAGGAAAAGAACACATATACACATCAAACTGAAGAAATCTGGAAATTTAATAGGTGGATTGAAAGAAACTTGATGCTGAGGACTGCAGTGAGGATGAGGCTGATGACGAGTCTGTCCCTCTGAGATGAGTTCTCTTACAAAGAGTTTAATAGGAGCTGAATATACAGAATTGGGCACTTAGTGATTTATTCACTGGGTTGTTTTCTAATGAGACAGAAGAAAAGATCACAGATGAGGAAAGTAAAATATTCAATAGTTTTGTGATTGCTCTCCAGAAGATAATCCTCTCAGTTAATAAAACATGGTGATTGCTCCCAATTTAGGTTAAGGAATTTTTTACTAGGCTCTTTCATCCATTTAGTATGAAAAAGCAAAAATTAAACATGAAATAACATTTTTTTTTTAGTAAAAAGTAAGATTAAAATTCAAATTCATTAGGTTTTCTTGTAGAGCAGAGAGGCTATGAAGCTTCTTTTGGTAGTCGGTTTCTTATGTCTGTTCCACTAAACTGGGGTGTTGGGAAGAAAAAGAAATGAACTTAGGAGAAAAATCTTAAAGTAATCTTTTTAGTTTTCCTTCTTAATAATGTCACAGTTACAGGGCTTATATATGTATGTAATTTTATACAAACATATTTAAATATATAATATCTCTCTATATATATTCAGCTGTATCCACAGAAGGGAGTTGATAAGTATTTTGCCGGATCCCTTTGTAAAGATCTCAGTATAAGATAGTCTGCGCTTTTTAAGTGTTCTTTAATTCAAACATGCTAGGTAGCCCCTCTGCCAGCCAACATCACCCCACCCTAGGCTGTCAGCAAAGAAGACTTGTCTTCTGTTTTGTGCCTTTTTCTTTCCTAATGGAAAATCTGGCACTAGAAAAAAAACATGAGGGTTTTGTGGTAGTTAGATTAGTATACACAGTGCTGTATAGCTTTTCCCTGTGCAGTTATTGAATGGTAGGTACAGATATTGAAATTTTTATCAGACATTACTTTGCAACTGTCACCCAAGTCTTTTTTTATAAGACTGATGTAATACCAATAAAGCCGTGTTGCATTATATAAGCAAAACCGGCTTCCTCTGATTCTTGCAATAGGCAGTGGAGATTTTATCACAACCCTACTTAGCAAAATGATAAAAGTGAAATTGGCTTTTTCTAAAGGTTCTTTTTTCCCTTTATTCTGCATCCAATTTGCAGCTGTTAATGTTGATGAAATACATCTATAGATTAAGAATTGAGGAGAAGCAGCTGCTGTGTTGCCCCAGATAGTGGCTAAACTTCCTGAGAAGTTTTCTATGATAGGAGTGAAGGCAGCAGCACCTCAGGATCTTTTGCAAAACTATAGAAATCTGTTTTGTCTGACAGTCACACATCAGCACCAGCAATTCAAATGAATTAACTTCATCTGTTGAATAGTAAGTTCTATGATGATAAATCAGGTAACATCATAAACACTGTTCTGTCTGCCTTGCTGCTGAAAAAGTTAAGCTCCACCGGAGAAGTGCAGTATGAATATGTGAGAGCTGAAGGGTAAGAAGTTCAGTAAATGTTGGGCCAAAATAACTGAATAGCATGTTTACATTTCATTCATCAGCCTGGTCTGTCATTCTGAATGCCTTCCTTATATGAATAAGGTGAAGAACAAACTTACCAATATTTCTGTGAGGATTTACAAGCTTTCTCAGAATCCCCTCAATTTTTTGAAATGCCATCCTGGTATTTGCACTCTGAACAGCTAATCATTCATCTACATCCTATCATTGAGGCTGCTTCCCAGCAAAGGTGTGTGATTGTTGGGGGAGAAGGGAAGAAGAAAAAACATATTTTATGGCAATCTTGTAGCTGCAAGTATGATAGCTTGTTCAGTCTTGCACAATTCAGGCAGGTCATACTCGTTAATCTTAGCTGGAAACTCAGGCAAACCAGAAACCAATCCATGGGGATGCATTTCCTGAAGGCTATTAATGTCTCGTTCTTTTCTGGATCTTTCCCTTTAGAAGAGCATTTAATAAATACTTCACAAGTACAAAGTGATTATGTTCTGTGTTAGATGCATTTGTGAATATACTAGACACTAGGTCTCTCAAAAATTTGGTGGTACATGGGATATAACCAGGGGTGAAATCTTTCTGTCTGCTAGGCCTGATTTAAACATTTTATTTATGTTTAAGATCTGACAGATTAGAAAGTAATTGTAGGAAACCTGAAGGTGCATGAAGAAGGGCTGTTGCCCATCCATTATTTCCATTGCTGCTGTTCCCCCAAATATCCATTTCTGCTTTCCATAAGGTATATTTAAATTAAGAACTAAAGACTGGGAAGATGATGATGATGTGACCATCAGCACATCCAGTATCTGACTCATCAGATCAGTTATTCCTGTACTGCTCCTCTCTTTCCCAGCTTGTCCTGGCAACTGTCACCATTATAGCTGATTTACAGAATGTGCCCATCAAGGAATAAATTTTTGCCCTTAGATAGTATTCATACCTCCATGATTAGACAATTGTGCATCAGAATGTTTAAAATAGTTGGCAGAAGAGGAAAATAAGCTGTGTGACTGATGAGCCAGCTGAACAGGTAAAAGAATATAAATGGGAGGCTTTGAGATTATTATGTGATGTGTACTTGTATCAAAGCCAGTTTCTGTTAATGGTGGAATAGCATCTAGTAATGGCAGCACCTTATTGAGTTACTGTCAATCTTTGTGAAATTATTAACATTCCAGCCATATTTTCAACTTTTGTATGTTATTAGGGAAGCCTCACAACTTGAGTCTGTTTGCAAGGAAGCAAAGAAGATGAACTCTTCTGGAAGACAAATGAGTTGGTACATTGTGTCATATGGATATGACTAGAATTTTATTTCTTGTCTGCAAGCAACAACAAAAGACTGTATGGGTGTATCTGGCTGAAATTAAGATGTAGATTTCCAGAAGAACGAGGACTAGCAAGAAAAAAGGACTGACAGATGTCTGGTGTCATGATCTCCTAGGGAGCAAATTCTTTATGTTTTCAAGCTTTCAGATTTTCATTATCCATCCTTCTGATAATTTGTTGCATCACTGGTTTTGTTTTCTTGGTATTTCTCTGAAAAGTTTCTGATCCATCAGTTTGGAGTTTGTGAACATAAGTGTTGTATCTGCCATTCGGCGGGGGTGTTTAGGCTTTGTTAGGTATGGCAGGCTCCTTGCTGCACCCACCCACTCTTATCTTCCCTTGTGAGCTGCTTGGGAAAAGAGCCATTTCCCTTAAAGACATGTATTTATTACATTGTTGTATAGTTTGATACAGGTGATTGGTGCTTATATAGACAGGAAATTCACAAGCAGCTACTTTTATAAAGACTACTGGAAAATAAGAAATAGATGAAAAAATAAGAAGGCGCTTTGAAAATAAATTCCTGCCTCAGAAAACGTCTTGTGCACGATGTGCCTTTGAAACTGCCATGTCTGGTACCAATCTTTTCTTTAAATATGCAGTGTTTGCATGTAAATGTATAACTTAAAGATATTAAAAGTGGTAATCAAATAGCATTCCATTTTAAACACCTTGGCAAGTCTTCACAATGTCATTTAAACGAAGGAGGAGTTTCTTAATAAAGACATGTCCTTGGAATAAGGCTGCTAGAAGATATCAGATTCTACCGTTCCTTATCCTTTTTGCACAACACAGTTCCATTTGGATTTTTCTTCTTTTCAGGCATGTATGTTACATGCACATCATCAAAATGTCTGCTTGAATAACTCCTTGACACTGTTTCATACAGCAAATAATTTAAAAACCTAGATGTTTTAATTGTTACACTTTTTAAAGTTTATGCTCTGTTTTAGGGTAACTTCTAATCATTCAGGTCATCAAATGGTAGGAAGTATTTCACTCTATGTCTCCCTTCATCTTTCCTTCCATCTCTGCTCCTTTACTTAGCTAGATTTGCTGCAGATGCGTTTAGCTACTAGAAGAAGAAGTTGCAAGTGTATGAATAATTGTTTTAAAATGCAATTTAATGTACTATATATAGCATGAGTTTCCTGGAAATCTTTCCATATATTGTTTGGTAGGAAATAGTTTCCAAGCAAGTTAAAATGTTGATTTGATAGCTAAACCCTTCCCAGTAGTCATGTACTTGATTTGTTTATAAAAGGAATCCCATTTTAGGCTGAGTGATTATAATCAATTTGCTGTTATCAAGTTATCAGAGAAAGGAGCCATTCCATGTAATAATATGAAAACCCCAAAACAATTAATGTTAGCAAAAGCACTCTTAAATTCAATTCTGGAACGCACAATTTAGGTCAGTGTTTATCACATATCGGTAAAAATCCCAAGAGCGTTTAATATGCTAAAATATGGGACTACTTAAGATGTTAATTTCCTAGCCAAGTTTAGATTAATATCGTGGACTGGGATGCTAAAAGCCATCTAACATAAATGTTTAATGAACAAATAAAGCTGTCAAAGGCAAATGTGCATTGCACATTATGTTTGTATTTGATTTGGGTGGATTGTGCAGTTAGAATCGTTGTCTGATCTAGGCTTAGAGGAAGTCTGTTTTCCACAACTTGGAGCTTTACTATTTTCTGGTTGTTCACAATCTGATTGTGTGGGTATCTGGAGTGTTGTGGGGCTTGGCTTTCAGGCTAGAAATATAGAACCAGTGATGTAATTCTTCAGGCTTTCCAGGCTTGCGCACAGTTTTGTCAGTTAGGCTAACCTTCACCTCTAAGCCTTCTACTGAACTTAAGAAAAAACACAGACAAAAGGACAAAAATCTCCTTTTGCATCTAAGCGGCGAATGTGATGGTGGGACTTTCCGAACCTCCAATATTCTAGTGGATCTAATATAAAGAAGCATATTCGTGAGTAGAGGAAAATCCGCAAAACATCACCGCCACTAACAAATACCTAGAAGATCCATATTTTCTATTAAATAAGAAACCTTGAAGTGATTTCTACAGTATGTTGTTATAACTCCCTAGAACCCCATGGTTTCATTTCTGTTTGGATCTATTTCATATAAGGCATTATTGATTTTCCAGCCAGCATGGATCTTTGGCCAAAAAAAAAATAATAAAAATGATCAAGTCTTGCACTCTGGATTCTTCTCATCTTTTAGAGGCTTGTAGAATGCTTTTGGAATGCTGACTTGCTGACGTTCTTTCCAGGGAGGTCTAATCCCTAGCAAAAGCCTATGTATTAAGCAGAAAAAGATTGTGTGCTGAGTGAAAAAATCTGTAATAAGCTCTGGTGAAGGTGATTATATGTATATTCTTCAACACGTTAGTAGAAGTCTTAGGAAACCATAGTAATTTCAGCAATTCCTTCTGTATAAAAGGGCACAATTTTTATTGCAGCCCTCTTGCAAATGTTTTAATCAAAAGAGGTAACTTTGAGTCCAAGGACTTCATTTAACTGAGACCTTCTAAAAAAAAGATGAACTTTTCTTCGGATAAAAAGATAATGTGACATTAAAATCTGAGAAGTTGATGCTCAACGGCATAGAGATAAATGGCCAAAGCCTGGAAAACAGCATGTTCTACAAGAAAATGAATTAGACAGACATAAGTATAGTGACTGCTGAATTTGTACTAATCATTTGTAAATGAAATCCTCTTTTCATTAGCATTTCCATGCTCACATGCATAATTTACGACAAAGGTTTGCAGGCACTAACACGGTTTTCATAAATTAGTGGTAATTTTGTTGTTGCTGAAACCTAGGAAACTTTTTTATGCAGTAGGGTTTTATATATGAAGAAAACCATAACCTTGATTGCCTTCAAGTCAGATTTAGTGCTTAAAATGTCTGTAATGGGCCTGATTTCCATTCTGTATTCCTTTTTGTAACTGTCTGTTTGAATGCAAAGTAAGTATAAAAAGTGATCAGAGCTACCAGAGCAGAATTGTAGGTTTAGGCCCTATTTCTGTAAAATGCTGGAATAATTTGCTAGGAGGGCATAGGCTGAGTGTTTTATTTGTTTGCTTAATGGCTGCTACAAAATCAATTAGAAGGCTTATGTGAAAGGTGTCTCACTAGCAAATCCCATATATTGCCGTCACTCACCTGGAGCATGCTATTTTTCCTTTTCTTTGTCTTTTTTCCTATCCCTCAACCCCATCCCATTCACCCCTCAGAAATCATTCCTTTCCACTGGATTGGGGCCCACTGACACAGTGATGTGGAGAGACAGTAGAGCTTCTCCTATCTCCTAAATCGGAGAATAGAATTTCCAAGGCAAATCTGACAGTATGTCATCTCACTGAAACAATAGGAATTAAATAAAAATCAGCTCTGTGAGTGAAAAAGCCAGGAATTCAGCTATCTGGAGGCAGAAAAGAAATAGGAAAATTGAGGAAAAATGATCCATTTATTGTTGGAATAGTTACATAGCTACTGTAAAGCGTTTGGAGTAGGTAAGTGGGTCCAGGGGTTTGGTACAGCTTTACCCAATAGGAACAAGAAATTGAAGAAGACCCTGTGATTTCTAAATTATCTGATGTTGAGAATGTTGCTGGTTTTCTGCTATTCCCATAGCAATTTTAGATGGAGAAGTTTATTTAGGGAATCTGGCCAACTTTATATTTTGCAAAAAAACTTGCATTGTGGCTCTCTTCCAGAAGTGCTGGACTGTGCTTACAGAAATAAACTGAAAACTGTAACTATGAATGTTCAAGTGACCATTTTTTGCAAATTAACTACATATTTTGTTTTCATGGGTCATGGTCCCTTTGTGCTGCTTCTATTTGTACAAATGTCCGTGAAATAATGGGGCAGCTTCTCGATGCTGGGTGCTGCACTGTCAACATGGTTCAACAGGTGCAGGCGGCTGGGCTCTTCTTTACTTTTCTGCTCAGCTCTCTCTTTGTGCTCCCAGTAGTTATGGAAGGGAGGAGAACAGAAAATCTTTTCCTGTATTCCCATCTTCCAGCAAACCTACAGCAGACCAAAAATGGCTGGGACTAAACGGCTAACCTTATTAGAATACAATGAGATAGAATTGCTTTACAATAGAGAACATGTCTAAACCCTCTGTAGTGTTAGAATGAAATGGCTGCTCATGTGCTTTATGTGATTAGAGCACTGCTCTGTGAACTGCTTTGGAAAAAAGTTCATTATGTATTATTTTTATGATGCAAAGTCCGCTTAGAATTTATAGGATGTCTGCACCATTGGTTTCAATGGATTTTTGCTTAGTGGAAAAACAAATTAATACAGTATTGTAATAGCACTGTGGCTGCTTCTGCATCTTACGAGATAAGAGAAGTATTCAGGCCCTTATGAAGTTATGTGTCCATTAAAACACAAAGGAAATTAAAGACTGGAGAGCCTTTAAAATAGCATTATGATTTGATTCATGAAAGTGAAGACACTTTGGATTATAGAAACAGCAACTTCCTGACAGTGCTTAGAGTGGTGTACAATGGATTGTGTAGACTGGGGATGCATGTAACATTTGATACAATACCTTGCACAATGTGGGTTTTTTTGAGAACAGTTTGGGGTCCTTCTCATCTGCTGCTTTGACTCCTTTTTTGCTCAGAAATTCTTACTGGAATAGGTAAGACAACAATATTACTCCAGAAAGAAAGCAAATGTGTTTATTCCAAAACCAAAAGAATTCTGAAAAAATTCCAAAAGAATTTTAATTTCATAAGGAAAGCTGGAGCAAGTCCCTCTCTACAGCTCTGACTGGGAGGGGATGAGGGACAATTGTGATGCCCCTTAGTCCACATATGTGCCTATTCTCTCCCTGGGAACCAAGTCATCCTGCCGGGCAATGCTCTGCAGTGGTTGTTAAGTCAGGCTGGAGTCTCTCACAGTAGTTGGGATTATGTATTGCCAGCTGACACAAGAGGCTGTGCTGGTATTGTGGTAGTGGTGGATGGAAATTGAATTGTGACAAATACAGAGGGAAGTGCATTGCCTGAGGACTGCAGTCAATGCTTGCATGTTCTCAAACAAAATTATTTTTCACCTGCACCATTTTTAAGTGAAGTAATTTGAAAGGCAGTGCATATGTTATGTTTTATGTACATTGCTTTTTTCCCCACAGATGTATATCAGAATAATAAATCATCACTAGAGAAGTTTTTGCCATGCTTGGTAATTTCCTTTGAAATGGTTTTTCTACGTATGTAATATGCAAATATTTCTTGGGAATATAAAGAACAAGTAAATCAGCTCATTTTACACTGAAGATGTGAGTGTAAAAATTCACTTTTTTTCTTTTGCTGGACTGACAGTTACCCACATACTGAAGTGAGTAACAGAAATGTGTCAGTGGAATTTTTTGTAAGGTTTAGAACTTAAATTTATACCACTCATTACATTCAGTGAAAGAGTTATGGGTTTTGGACATGAAATTTCAAAGTATTATTTGGGCAGACTTAGTATAGGGTAATAAGGAAGGATTTTAGTGTAGTGGTAAAATCCTATAGCTAAGGTAACAGCTTTATAGGAAAGACTAGAAGTAGGTTTCTTAAGCAGCATAGTGTCATGTAGAATACTTGTGAGATTTGTTAGAAAATCTAACTTAAAAGACTCGTTTTCTTTTGAGAGACACTTCATATCACTGTACTATTAAAAAAAAAAAGTATCTCTCATGAAAGTTAGTAGAAGGAGCTCCCCCTGAAGTGTTCAAGCAGTTTAAACCTGTTGTTTTTAAAATTCATTACTTCAGCAGAGATAAAGCAAAGCTAAAAGACCTTCATTCAGGTATGAAAAAACCTGAAAAATGAAATTGAACACTGAATCCTTCCTCTTGCTTCCCTTGAAAGAATACCAAAGCTCAACTTCTGAATCGTTTAGGAAGAGTTTAATGGCCTCTTAGTATTCTTTTCTTAGTATTCTAAAGATCAAAATACTTGTCTGAATATTATTCAAGATTAGTTTTCATGTGACACTTGGCAGACATTGAACTGAAGTCTGCCTTCAGGATGACACTACTGTACCTGGTGAAGCTGTTAAGTGTTAATGGAGGTAGATCATTTTGGCACTGTGATATTTCCTATGGAGGAGTCCTGGAGAATTTATCGTAAGATGAGAATAACATTTTGAAAGCATCTAAGTAATTCAGAAGGAGAATGAAGTGGAAGACAAAAATCTCTGAAAGCCCACTTTTGGGAAGTATTTTTGTTCTCTGCTCAGAATGGACACAGAATCTTCTCTTTTCATGGAAACTGAATTGTCTTAAAGGACATCTGGCTGTGTTAGCGTGTCTGGACTCATTGACTGAAATGTTTGAAAAATTTGCCTAACCGATATAATTCCCCTGAAATGATAGAATGGCTGTGTAACAGCATCTGAGGTGAGCCTTGGTGCTCTGAATCAATCTGTCCCCTGGCTAAAGGCATGAGAAAAGAAAGTGGCTTTTGCAGAGAAGTGGTAACTACGTCTTTCAGCCACAGATAAGAACAAGGGCATAGAGCAGCACAAGAAGTGAGGAGTACTTTGCAGCATAAATGTAATAGGGTAGTGGACAACAGTTATCATACTAGACATAAACTTGTACATTGAATGAGTTTTTTGAGTGCAGTGGGTGTTGTTCAAATACATCTGAGAAGCGGGACTCAAGCAATTACAACCTGCACTTAGCAAGACAGCCGTCTAAAAAAGACTGATATTGAAGCTAGTATGTGGGAAATTACATCCTTAACATAAAAAGCTCCCCTCACCCCATATTAAATTAATTCACTAAGCCAGAGGCTTTTTAAAACACATTCTTTTAAGCTTCGATGCTCCAAGGAGAGGAAATGCCATGAATTTTCTTAATATTCAGCCTGTGATTCTTTACGTTCTGCTTTTCTGATTTCCTAATGTGAAGAGTTGAGTGGTTAGTTAAAATTAACGGGAAAATCCCACGGCAGTAGTGATGATAATAATAGTAACAACAATAGTAATAATAATATGGTTATTGAAATGTCACTAAATTTGGGTGCCCAATTTTAGACTCTTTTTGAAGACGTGCATTTCAGTCAAAAGCACAGTTGCTTCAAAAATCAAGCCTTTTTAGGAGGGCTCAAGGTGCCCACATTAATCTGAAGCTTGTTCTTATCGTTTAGAGATACACCCCTTAAATTAAAACCTGGCATACTCGGCTTCAAAAGTACTCTTTTCCTCTTATTGCTGACCTTGCTCTTAAGTAAGAAGAATTGAATGAAATTTATTGGCAGCTTTTATAATTGTTTTGAAACCGCTCTGCCTTCTCACTTTGTCATTGAATAAGTTGGCAAAGCTTTTCAAAAGAGCCTAGAAGGTCATTGGAAAATAGCTGACCTCAGCCTTACTTAAAACTGCATTTGATAACTTATGTTGCATTTTATCTTAAAACCAAATTAATAGTTTAAAACAATGGTACATTGATTGGCCAGTTATAATGGAATTTCTGTGAAGTATGTACAGCATTGCCACCTCATTAATAACGCATTAGTTCTTCATTATTGCATCATTACAATGAACATTAGAAGAACTAATGTCTGGCCACAGCAAGCCTTACCAAAATCATTCCCAGTCTTTGAAATTATGTGGCCCGTGGTCATTCCTGACATGCATTTTGTTTCAGTGATCCAGGGTGCTCTTAACAGCATGGCAAAAAATAGAATAAATTAAAGCACTGCAGTCACATACCTTCTGAGGCATTAGCTGTATCCTACCCAAGGCAAACAAACTGTGAGTTAGTGCTGGGTAACTGTGAAATCTCTTAGACCTTTTCTTTTACTTTAACTGAGGTCCAGGAGGGCTATGTGACTGGAGTTTAAAGTGCATTAGAAGGAATTTGGTCTGTCTTTTCCTAGCAGAGGATTTTCACTGGTCTATAAAAAGCCAGCAGTGCTTAGACAGCTATTGAAACCAATTCAGGGCAGTTTTTAAAAAACAGCAATTGCTGTCAGAGCCTGTTTTTGTGAGGGGAAAAAAAAAAAAAAGTTACTATAAGCATCAAAGCAGTTGAAATCTCGTGTGCATTCCACAGAATTAGCAATGATTGGGGAGCACAATATTGTGTTTGGAAATAAGAAATATAGCATGGTTTGATTAAAAAAAAATCGCAGCACTTTCTTATGTGAAGATGAAATGATTTAATCTTTTCGGAGTTATTTGCCTGGTTTTCATATAAGACTGTTTTAGCAAACTATTTTAATCACTCATCTGATCAAAACCCACCATTCCACTCCTCATTCTCCTGTCCACATCCACTCTACATTCCCCTTCATCCAGCTGATGGATTTGTAGGCTATTCAGTGCTCTTGGAAATGCAATCTCTGCTGCTACTGATGTGAAACTTTTAGGATATGACCTAATCCAACTGTGGGTGGCAGACTTAACGGAGAAGGTAAAAGTGGCAGTGCTAAATGGCTTCCTAGGAAGCTATAAAGATGTCAAGGATGTCCCCAACAGCCAAATGTGCCTTCCAGGATGGGAGAAAGCTCGGTTTGATTCCTTGCTGCGCTCTCATTTGGTAACCTTGGGTGTGTCACCTGGGGAGCTGAGGCATGGGGATACTATCTGCCAAACAAGGGAAAGTGTGTCCCTGTCTCATGCATTAGCATCACTGCTTTACATCTGCCAGTTCCCTTGTTAGAACACTGGGGACTAGAAACATGCAGACAGAAAGGAGGACAAACACCACAGATGAGAGGAAAGGAGACCCTGTAAGTGGGGCACAGGACTTGAAAATGAAAGAAATGGTCTGCCAGCTCTGCGACAGGCAGAGCAAGCTTGGCACAAGAAGATGAGAGGGAGAATGAGCCTGTCAGCTGAGAGGGAATGAGAGCTGACCTGGCAGCCAACAGAGAACAAGGGCAGGAGACCTGCAGATGTAGGAAGCTGCAGGGAAGGGAACTGCCCAGCTGCCTGCCAAATAACACTGCAGAGAGAAACAACCCCAGGTGATCTGTCTGTTTGAGTGTCTAAGATCATTTGTATTTTTATTCATTCCAGGGGGCTGGAATTTATGGAGTTCATAAGGACAGGGTAGTTATAGTGACTCCATTCTCCAGGATGCCTCCTAGAGAAGCTTCTTTTTGAAAAAAAGAATCAAACTGTTTCCTAAAAGTGCTTCTGAAAAACTCTCAAATAATATTTTTTCCTCACAGCTTCCCTCTTCACTCTCAGCAAACCACCTCTTTGTATTTCTGGTTTCTGTCTTCCGTATCATGGAAATTCTAAGCAATAAAGCTGCAACCTTATCAAATGCATGAAATAGGAAGTAAAGTGCACAAATACGTTCTCTTAACCCAAATAACACACAGATGGAGGATTTCTGCTTAAAAACCCCATACAGAACAGACTCGAGCCAATGAATTGCTAATCCAAAGCAAAGTACTCTTCGTTTTCAGATGTGTTTTCTAAAATGTTACAAACAGAGCCTGAAGGAGTTATAACTCATGAAGAAGTACCTGACACAAATACTTGCTGTTTGGTTTTTTTAATAACTAAGCACACTTTGCTTTTTTTCTGATCTTGATTTAATTTGCCTCAGATTTGATATAAATGATTTGACCTTGTTTATAGCTAGCAAAAGTGTCAGAACTGATACATTAGTTGGAAAAAACCCTATGTTTTCTCCAGTAGTAATGGGGTTTTATTGTTATTATTTTTCAATTTTTCAGAATGTGTAGCAAGAACCAGCGGTATTTGGTGTTAGCAGCATGGTGAGGCAATCAGAACAGAAATGGTGTCTTTCTTGCTTAAAGGCTCCCAGGAGAAATATTAGGAGAAAAATACTCACCCTAGATATGGAACAAATCAGACTAACTCCAGGGTAGATAAAACAGTTTTGAGTGGTGGATGATGCATACACTTAATTAGGTTTTAGAAAAGACAAAATGCAACAGCACCCCAAAATTATAATAGAAATATGATTTATTGTCAGTTTATGTCTAGGAAATCTAGTGACAGAAATACAGCATGTCTAATGTAATACTGTTATTTGTATATGCCATGATTATAAGCTTAACAGTTTCATGCTGCTGCAACCTTTTTGTTTGTTACCTGAATTACACAGAGGAATTAATGGAATTATTCAACTGTCTGAAAGAATGCTAGAGAGATTTTCAGCTGAGTTTCCTAACTGAAAGAGCATTTGCTAAATCTGGTTAGAATTGAACATAGCCATGAACATACTGAAATGCCATCAGTTTGCAATACTTCTCTTTCAAAACCTCTCCAGAGGTAAAAATAGTTGCGACTTTGAATGCCTTACAGACTCCTTGTTTCCATATGCCTAATTCCTCTAGAGCTGGAGGCTGCATGTCATGAAGTAATTAAGATTATTTCAGACTAGATTGACATTGCCAATGCAAATAAAGAGAATATACTCAGATGAAAAGGCAGTACTGATAAGGTTCTAAAAAGTGGAAACCATAGGGAGCATCTTGAAAAATCATGGTGTAAAAGAGGGTGATTTCAGATCAGGTTTATGTGTGACCTTTGGTTTTGTGCACGGTAAGGATTTTCAAACAATGGCTAATGTAATCTCATGGGTAGACATAGTTACAAACCCCAAAATCCTGGGAGAACAAGAACTGGTCATTTAGTTCTTTCTTTTAGCCTATGGCAGAGCTGGAGAATAAAGAAACAAATCCTTTAAAGGCTATGCAGAATTTTTTGTCTCCGTGACAAAGATTGAGGAAAAAATTCTCCAACTTTCTGAGACAGTGTTGTAGGGGCACTCTTTGTATTGGCTGGTGCCCGTAAAGCACCATCCAGTTGTTATTTATAACAAGTTATCAAAACTAGTAAAAAGTCCTAAGGAAATGTGCACTAACAGAATTCTATTTATGTATTTATAATTGTTGTGAAAAAAGATATTGTCATCTCAAGTAATATCCTGCATTGTAGCATCAGTAAACTTAGTGTCAGGTCATTTCTGTAGGCTTCTTATAAATTTGTGGGGGTGAAAACATATAAAGACACATTTCTATCTATCTATACATATGCGTACATAAGTATGTATGTGTATATTTTCTTGGGGGAGACAAGGACATGAGAAATTGTTATAGCAACATTGCAATGTAAAACTTCCCGAATTTACTTATTAGAAGCCTGGTCAGACTGATCATATAGTTACACTGCAAGCTGGACACTGAACCAAAGTCTTTTTGGCTGCGGGCACTGTCAGCATAGTAAGAACAGATGGAGCAGATGTAGCTGTAAAACCACTCCAAGTGCTTTTGCCAAGGTGCTACTTGCAGATGAGAGCCTGGTTCTGGGATGGCCAGGAAGGAGAACTTCTTCCCTTCGTTTTACTGGGGTGGTTTTAAGTAATTTGTAAACTGGAGGAGTACAAATTTTTCAGAATAGCAGGTGCTGTAGACTTCACAGAGAGTGGCCAGAGCCAGCAGCAAACGGGAATGGGGATAAAGAAGCTGGCAGACAAATCTTCGTATATTGATTTTCGCCTGCCAGAATGTATACTGGATGAGGCTGGCGACCTGCTGACTCTGTCCTCTCCTAAAGACTGTTGGAACATTCAGATTATGAGCAGCAAACAGAGAAAGCCTGATTCTTATCTATAAAGTCATTCTGATTTTAACTGATAATCACATATGAGATTGTTATTCCTTAGACCATAATATGGGCTAAGGAGTTGCTTACTTTTCATTGTCTTTTTGGATGAAGATTATCATTGACGCTACAGTTCAGATAATGATGTTGTCTTTCTAATTAGCTGCTCAGGATTGCAGTTTTTCCCTGTATGTGACCGTAAAATTTCCATTAATTCAAATGGGAAAAGATTACGTTCATTGTAGAGAGAACAGAGTTCATGGCTTTTGGCTTATTGTTGTGCCCTGCTGCCAAGGACCAAGGTAACCATTCTGGTCCAGAGCTTTTATTTGTGGTTTAGTCAGTCAAGACAGAATGTCTTAATGGGACTTTTTCAGAATGAACATTTTCAGTTGACTGAAGAGAAGCTGAAGAATTCTGTCTTGATTTCAGTTTTATTGACAGATCTGGTCTATGTCTTTGAGAACACAAGGGAAATTCCTCACAGACCAGAGATTTTTGTGAGTAATCATGAATGGGAGCTTATAATTTTTATAAGCTTTTTTAAAAATTTTATTTTCTTTTTTATTGAGGTATCCCAGTTTAAATTCTCCTGCTTTAGAAATTAACATATTAAACTGGGGGATTGTGAAACAGTATGTGCTTATTTAGTGTGTCTTAGGGTTCTGTCAATATACAAGGGCTGTAGTCAAAATGTGAAGGCCACTTAGGTTTCATTAGGTGTCATTATCTTCTTAACAAGTTAAGTAAACTATCCGTTTCCTGTTAATTCATCTGTGTAGTGTATAAGGAATAACCGAGTGATTCAGAACCATTATTTAATTCACATAGTTAGGGAAATTTTTGAGTTAGGTCCTGAACTGCAAAATGGTAAAGGTAACCTGGTCCCATGGATTGCTATTGAAATTAATGCAAAGCTAACATTGACCTCCACAGGGACAGGCTACCTGTGATTAATGGGTTTAATTAGGCTTCACTGGCTTTCCTGTCTGCTCTAGGGGTCGTCTTTTCTTCTTAATTCTAAGTGTTTAAAGTCCTGAATAATACTCACATGTCATCTTCCACACAGGCTTTTAAACAGCCTTTGTAAAACAACCTTAAATTGTCAGCCATGTGTATTCTCATTCTGTTCAGCAATTTCCCTCAGGTCAGGTGGTAAAACATGTGCTTCCTTTTAAGAATAAAAGCTGATTCACTACGCTCAATTAGGAAGCATAGGTGAGAAGTCTTCAAACAGTTTCTGTTTTGGTGGGTTATATCAGCAGAGGAAGAGATCCATGCTTGGTGTATGTGTCTGCTTTACACCATCAATAACTATGTATTGATGAGAGCAACCTGTGTTATATTCTCAAGTTGTTTTGTTGCACAGGTATGATTACATGATTCTTTCTCAACACCCATGGATGTTCTCTACTCTAAAAGTGAGTTCTTTCTTACTTTACTACTGCAGACATGATTAAATACCAATGGTGTTTTGTTAATAAAGGTTGTTGTTTTTAAAGGGTCATCTAAGTGAAATAGTTAAAAATTGCGTGCTGACATAGCTGAGATTAGTAGGCCTCTTGTTAGGAAAAGTGCTGTGATGCTGAATGAACCTACTTGTACTTTAGAACTCTCTCCTTGTAACTGGTTTTGAATAGTCTATCTGGTCAGAAAAGTCAGGTTTCTCTTTATGTCCAGAGATGCTGCCCAACCTAAGAGGAGTATATCCTTTTCCCACGATTAATAGTTGCAGTATCTTGTTCTAAAGAAGCTTTCTTTTTCGCCGAGATAAAATTATGTTGTGTTGGAGACCAGAAATTGGACCAACGTGTTTTAGTTTCAGCAGTGTCTCCTAATCAAACCTCTGTCACTGAAATAAGGATATTTTCTGAATTGTACACTAAAAGTTTTGTTACCTTATAACGAATAAGAAAACTATGTATGTGCTGCAGTTTCAGTACATCCTGTGCTTTTCAATTTAGGTATAAATCGTATGTAAATTATACTCCTGTTGCTGGACCTTTAGGATGGCAGGGGTATTGTTCATCAGTATTGGGGAAGTGATGTAATGAAACAAGTATTTCATCCTGGTATCTAGTATGAACAGCTGTCTCTTCTGCTCTAATTCTATACTAAATGACTCCAAATCATTTGACTGTAGTTGAATCATCTTTTGAGCTTGCATTTCTCTTTAAAGATGTCTGTCTAATATTTAGTGTCCTACACAGTAAGTGGCCTGTAAGAGAAGGTAATTCCTCGGCAGGAATATCAAAGTGATGTTACCATAGGCCCATTTGCTTACTAATTTCTGAGAAGGGGGCTGTGGCAGCTTTTCGTGCATGGGGCTCTGCGGTATCCATAAAGTCAGAGAGATTCTCTCATGTAGGTGGAAGAAACATGTAAGACACTGAGGGAACCACAATTGCAAATCAGGGTGATGCTGGTGGGGAATAGAGCTGGGGCAGATGGCTCCCTGTGTACGAGGGCTGCTTGGTCAACTGGTAGTCACCCAGCAGTGCTTGGCGTACTGGGTGAAACTCAGCACTGTTGATCTGCTTGACTTTGTGTGATTGTAAGGCAACTCATAAAAGATCTTCTGTGAAAGCACAAAGAACTGCAAAAACTTGAAGCATAGGGATATTAAGGTCCATCTGAAAAAAATCTGGGATTTATTCTTTTCTCTCTAGAAGTTTTTTCTTTTCGAACATGATGCAAAAAATTCTTGTAAGGAATATTTCTTTGGTGTATAAGAGAACTGTACCAAGATGAGAAATAGTTATATTGTGAGTAGATGATAACAGAAAGTTAGTGTTTAATAACATCAGAACATAATGGTTAGTGACCGGCAGTTTAAAACAAGTTTTCAAAGTCGGCATGATTGACCCTGTGATGATATGTGGCAGCATCTGGAAATCACCTTAGAGCCAGATTTGATGAGAATTGATTGTAGCAGCATCATTCCAAGTTTGTTATCTGATGGGTGCTAACTCATGGCAGGTGTTTGTTTATCTTGATTAGATAATGCTGCAAAGACTTTTACGTGGCTGGAGAAAGGAGAAGATTGTTTCGTCGCAAGAAGTGTATGCTGGTGTATGCTGACAGGGGATGTGTCAGAGCTAGTTAAAAGAGAAGGAAAGTTTTGTATTTTGATACATTTTAAGGAGAAGAAAGGAATAAATTTGGAAGTTACATTGATTGGATGGTTTTGTTTTTTTTTTTTGTCCATGTTTTCATCTTAGGTTTAAACTACTGATGTGTTTAGTGCATGCATCAAATCCAGTAATACTGTCACATATTTCAGTGAATGTTTAGCAGGTATACTTGTGGAGGGGGTTCATATGCATACATTAATGTTACGATGACCATGGTAAAAGAACTTGCTAATAGAGCCAGAGAGATGGAAAGAGTTGAGGGAAAGTGGACAAGTAAAATAATAATTTTCTTGTGTATTTTTAGCTTCCTTCTTAAAGGTTTATATACTCATATCCTCTTGGAAAATATGAATCTGACATGGTGAATGATAGGAAATGATGAAGGATATTCTGCAGACTAATGGAAGTCTACTTTCAAATCAAGATTCTGGCATGGTAGTTGTTAGTTGTATTACAACTGAAAGTTGCTGGCCATATTGCACTGCACTAGCTGTTCCAGTGTGTTTATATACCATAGTTTAAGTAACTGTCTTTTGATGGATAGAGGCTAAATAGGTAAGAGGTATTCCTAATCTCTTACTAGATAACCACGTTGTCTCAGAAATCGAAACACAGAGTTTTATTTCAAAGAAAAATGTTATTTTCCCTTAAATAGAGGTTAAAAACTGAACCTGTAAAAATAGAGATCTATTTAGATTATAAAACTCCCATCACTTTGTTTTTTTAAGAACATAAATGAAGCTGTAGAGCTGCACTTTATTTTGCATAAATTGCAATGATCACAGTTGTTCATTTACTAACTGCAGCCCCTAGCCAGAGAGGTCTTTAAAAAACTAAAAATCTGAGTATTTCGGAGTATCCCATGTACTCTGTAACTGTAATTAAAAATGAAGGCTTTTGAATTAGTTCTTTAGGCAGAGGTTTTTTCTACGTTTGTGAAGTACAGAGGGGTAAAATTTGGTGAAATTTGATTCATAAATATATTGGTATTTCTGTAAATGTTTATGTCGTTATAAAACACTTATTAAAGTAGCAGCTAGGCTGTTTTATGAGTATTTGAGGCTAGAAGAATGACTCCCATCAGCCTCCTTGGGATTTTTTTTTCCCGAGAAAATATCTCTTAGAAAATGTAATGGTACTTGAACCTACATTACTTGTGGAAGTATTGCCTGCTTACGCCTGCTTGCTCGCTCCCTCCATTGCAGTGTCACACACATACAGAAAAAACACTTCTCTTTATTAATTCAACTACGACACCGCATTTGTCTTAAGTCTTATTTTCCAATCTCATTATATTCATGTGCTGAATGATATCAGCTGTGAATTCCTGATACTTCATTCTGGGTGCCACCCATAGAAAGCAAAGAACAGCTTCTCCTGAACAATATCACAGAAAAATAAAGCAGAAAAACTCCAGAAACAGATATGGTTAACCACATGCTAACCACAGGTTTTCTCAGGCAGTCAGTTTGTAAAAGTAAGATTTAAAGGAATGTGTAATTTTTTCCTCTGATTGCAGCTGTGTGCAAATCTAATGCTTACAATGTCCGTGGAATAAAGTGTTGAGATTCCTACCAGATATATCCCTTTGTGCCCTCTAGGAATATGTTTGAAGAATGTATTAAAATGCAATATCTTAGCAGACTTCATAGGAAATAGAAAGCAATGGAGTTACTTTGCTACAGGCCATGTTTGTTGCAACACCAGGAAGACATACTAATGGTGATCTTTGGAATCTCAGTTTGACATAAGAACTAAAAGAACCAAACTATAGAAACCAGATTCCCCTGTGTTGTAAACTGGCATAACCCGAATGGCCAAGGGCAAAAAGCATACAAGTGGGTGATGAGATTTAAAAAGAAATGGTGGGATATCCCAAAGAGTTGTCAAAATGGTCTAGAGCTAAAGATCAGAGGGGCAGAACGGTCCTGCTTCGTTCACTGGCGTGCTTTCTGGTTTTGTCAGCCAAGGCCTCTATGAATAAGTGGGGCCCTTGGCAGAATGCTTTGGATGTCAGTGATGCTGCCGAGTTGAGCTGGGTTATCTTTTACAAGTCCTTCCAGCTTTGCTGTGGTTCTTTGGTACTTTAAAATAAAAACAAACTCCCAAAGCCCCAGCTATTTCCCCTCAGTTTGATAGCACCTTGCAGCCACTGCCCTCTCATGACTTCAGACGATAGTCTTGTGCTTTCTTATTTTTACTTGATGCTTTCCATTTCCAGGATGAATTGATTGGTTTAGCCAGTGTTTTGTTTGTGGAGCAGCAATGAATGTTGTGGGTTCTTTGTTTAGGAAGTTGAATTATTGCTTGACCTATATCCCAAACAAAACCTGGATCTGAAAGCCCCCTAATTTTGAGGAGTTTTGTGAACAGGTTCTGTTCTCAGATTAGCTACTTTGTTATTAGAGGTAATCAAATACTTCAGCTTCAGAATTATTACTATTTTCCCCTTTTTAATCTACAAGTAAGGATATTATAACCTTTCTGACTGATACAGTTTCTTCTGTGTATCTCCCCATATGTGTTGTCCATTCACTTCCTACCAGGTATGCTTGTCTTGTATTTCTGTGCAGGCTAAGAAAGTGAAGTCCCCAGCAGAGTCTGGATTACAGCAGATGTAGTTTGTGACCTCAGAGGTACCTTTAGATACCTCAAGTATCAGCAATCAAAATCTTGACCCATCTTCTCCAGAGAGTGAAACATAATAGCAGTCACGAAGACTAATCTTCAACTGGGACATTTGGTTCTTCCTACAGTTAGCAGGGACTGAGGACTTCATAGTGACAAAAACTAGCTCCTAAGTCATCCCAGAAGAGACATTGCAAGATGTCCCAGAATTTATTTTTCATTTTTCCCCTCTTATAGTCTTTCTATAATCAATGACTATATTTATTATTTATTAATAGAGGCTTCCTTTGAGCACAATAATATAAGAACTGTACTGGGCAAACCCAAAGATCACCTAGTCCCCAGAATTCTGTCTCCATCCACAGTGACCAAGGAAGACATGTTGTCATGGTGAGGTGAGGGGCTCTAATCTATATCCTGTACTGAAAGGTTGCAGGCCCTAAAATGAGTTTAAATCAAATTGGCTTGTGTCTTCCCTGTTAATTGATCATGGAAAACCATGCTGCCATAGTTCATATAACAATGAATATAGCTTATGGCTTTAAAAAATGTGAGAACTACTTGAAATGTCACCATACCAAGATATTTTGTCTGCTGTGTTTATTATTTAGTTACTGATTCAAGATTTTGCATATGGTTTAGATCATTAAATTCAAATAAGGCTTAAATATACCTAATGGCTGGCTAAATTGGTTATATGGTATTTATGTCAATAAAGAGTAAAATTGTATTACAGAACAACATGAGTAGGCTGAGAAAGCTCAAATTGTCAATATGCTGAAAATTACTCAAAGAAAGCAATTAAAACTCAAATCCATAACTAAATTGCTGTTGGTTCTAAGTACAGTGGATCCAATTACACATTATATTATAGTGTACTTATGATCATGGGTGCTGTAACAGACTGTCTTGTCAATATACTGTCAATAGAGAATTAGAAAAACAAATTATCATCGCACTGAAATAATATGGAAATTTCAAGCAGCATTCCTCCAAGCCATTAAATGGCCAGAAAATCTGCATATGAACTAATGTTACAGCCTGCGATTTTATATTTTGCCTTCATTACAGAAATGTATATAAACTCATAAACCACAAGTTCTGATTGCACCCCACTGTAAATGAAGGTATGAAAGAATACAGAAGAGAATATTAGTAAGAAGTTCGGTAGAGATTAGAATTAACTTAGTACATAAACCTTAGATTCAGGGTCTTGCAGAAGGATATTTATATTGTTTAGTATAGCTACAATCCTGATATACCTCTATTCCTGAGGCCTGGTAGCAGAAGAAAAATATTTACTGCTGGTGCAAAACTGAATCTTGGATCACAACAGATAAATTTTGGCGTTTGATTGTACTCTGCCCGTACCAAGGTACCTGCACAGTACATATTGCCAATCTTGCATAGAGCAGGGCTGACAACTAGACAGTGATTCTTCTCTTTCAGTAAAACATAAACCCCATTGCCATCAGAGTCCTTTTACACATTTAGGGTGCTTGAGCTTTTCATGGTTGGAAATTATATTAAATACTGGAACCTGAAGTGAATGATCTAAAATTCCCTTCTTGACTAAGTATCAGGACTGTTACTAGCTTTGCTGACATGATAGGCTCTATTTTTAGCTTTATCTTCTCTTACAATCCATACTTCAGTTTGGTATCTTGACGTTTTTATGGGTTTTGTGTTTGTTTATTTGGATCCCCCCCCCCCCCCCCGTGCTTTACACCCCCAGACTTTCACTTATGGTCATTCCCATGAAATCTAAGTTCCATATTAGCAGTGGTACCATGCAAATCAGTGATTGCAGTGAAGGGAATTTCATTTCATAAATGTAAACTGTAAAGCTTATTATAAATAATGATGTGACTACAGCTTTTATATACTGAAACTCTGAAAGCAGCATGAAACACAGCTGTTTGTCATATTTCTGTAAATGTTGAGGACCTAGAACATAATCCACTAAAATTAGCATTTGGTACATATTTTTTGTTATTAATATTTTATGGATTATGGCACCAAAAGCAAAAGAGAGGGTCCATAGAGCAAAACCTTTAGGTAAGCCCCCAGTCATCTCTTAATTGATTTATAGATTTTTCTTAATGAAAATTTAGTAAAGCTTATATTTTGATTGTATCCAAGCATAGCAGGATATGAAAGGATAGAATCTGCAAGAATTCCATGCAATATCCAAACAAATGATTCTGAAAATCAGATATCAAATCATCAAATGGTTTGGGTTGGAAGGGACTGTAAAGAACATTTCATTCCAACTTTTTCCCTTTAAATTGTAATGGTCTAAAATACTGGAAAACCTGCAACATGGGTGTGGGTAGTTTGTTATTTTTTCCAAAAGTGCTTGGCTTGGTTGTTTCTATTTAGAGATGTCTCCTACGTCAAGGAATTTTGCTGTGTTCTTTCTTCACTTCTGCATATCTCTGACATCTCTAGAAAATATATCCAGTCATGGTAAAGTAACGTTTACAGCATTTACAAAGAAAATTACTCCATGATAGTAACACCAACAAGAAGCTAGACTGTTGCTGTTGTAGTAAGACAGAAAGTATCTTCCAAAGCAGAGATTTCTGTGATAATTCAACATTTCTTGAGTGACTAATGCTATAAAGTAATGCTGTGAACTTGACCTCTAATCATGGTAATGTTAATGTGTTTTGGTTTTTATTCAAAATATCTTATTTTACCATTATTCTGATTCTTCTTATACTGCCCCCAGGTCAGTCAGTATTGGGTTGCAAGAACTATGTATCCACTCATTGTCACTCAGTTGAAATAAAGAAGAATTATGTAGCTCTTGATTTATTTCATATAATGTATATTGAATATATTGGTCTAGGGGATTTACTTTTCTTTGACCTCGTGCAAAATATATCTGAAGCATTTCGTAGCTTTTTCAAGCAGCACAGAGCCTAACTAATGAGTCCATTCTGTAAACTGGGTTTTCTGTCTTGCATAGATGGTGTCTGGACATAATCCTGGTGTTAGAGCAGTTCTGCTCTAAGGGGGTTACAATGTTCTAGCCTGTCTGCATGAACAGAAGCATTTGGAGTATTCCAGGGATTTGCATTTAAAACAATAATTGGAGAGTATCTCCCCATTTGTTTGAGAATCAATAGTTTGCATTCCAGTAGAATACAGAAGAAAGCTAATTAGCCTTTATAAAACTAATTCATTAGGTTTGCAAGGCAGAGCAAACGCTTAAGAAAAAACAAGCTACTGGTAGCATGCAAAGGAGAATACCTTTCTTCTTTGTGTTTTGCAGAAAAGGATGAGCTTTGAAAACTGTCATTACAGATGTGGCAACAAAATAAGTCAATGTTTCGTTTTCATTTTGTCTGCCTCATTTTCGTTAGTTCTGTATAGGCTTTTTGAACCTTTATGTTGACTCTGAATTTGATTTTTCCTCCAGTATGGAAAAAATGATTTATGGTAGAACAAATTTATTTTCTTTTCACCTGTTTTACACAATAGAACCTGGGCAAATTGGATTTCACTCATAGCTCAGTCACAGGAACAAATTGATGTGCACTTCTATTCATAATGGGCATGAATACATCTCCTGATATCAATTTCCTCTATGCCTTTCCTTAAGGTTTTCTCCTCATTACCTAGATTCCCTCAGCAAAGTCCAGAAAATAATACAAGTGGCTTTTATATTGTACAGGGAGTCCAAGTTAAAATTGAGCTCCACAGGATGCGTAGGACATAGCGTGAACATAGAACAGCATTTTGACATCCATGAGTGCACCCAATTTTGAAAAGCAGTTTTTGCTATGAAATGCTAGTCCTTATGACTCATTAAAGTAATGAAGACAGGAGTTCAGAGGATGTATATGCAGATGTTTGACCCATGATAACAGCTTTCAAAAAGAAACTTATGTAGCTGCACTACTAAAATTAAAAGCCAATTTAATCTTGCTTTGATGTGTTATCTCTCTTAGAAGAGATATCACAGGCATCAGGGAGATACTGGCTTTTAGTCTTTGTGTCCAAAGTTCCTGGAAGTGAATTTTCCTTGTGTGTATCCTCTAACATGAATGTAAACGTGTCATTCATTTTGTGTAATCTACAGAATACATAGTTTTTTGAGCATTTTTGAGCATGAGTGCTGTTGAAGCTGCTGTGTGTCAGGTAAGCGAGAAACCTCATTTGAAGTACTGAGAGCACCAGAAATTAAGAAAGGCCTTCTCAGAGTATTTCTTTTACTTACTGATCAAAAAAACAAGTATCTTCTGTAGCTTTTTGGTTAAACTTTTCATTAACTTTCTCTGTTTAATTAGCCTGCTCAAAGAATTAGTTCAAGACTGTCTTAATTACATTTAATGCTTATTTATTTTCACCTCTGTTTAATGTACTACTGCTATTGAAACATTGACCTCTGCTGGGGGTATTACCAGATTGGCAGTTGTGTGGTAATTAATGGGTGTTTTGTGGATGTACAAATAGTTTGTTGAGAGAGTAACAAGATTACATTGCTGTTCCTTGGAGTCCTCCAAAACTGTAAATATTTAGCTGGCAATAGATGCCAAAACAAAGATTAAGAGAATTTGCTGTCCAAAATATCCTGATGGGTCCAGACCTACCATTCTGGTGTTTGATCAAGCAGAACTGTCCCAGCCAGAAACAGGATGATTTGACAGTGTTTATATCCCCAGTGATCTGTTATATATGGCTCTAATTAAAAATAATCCCAACCTATCAAAAATGCTTTGTTTCCTGTTACTAAACATTCACAACTACATTGAGGTGTCCACTTTTGCCAGCTGATCCTTATAATAAAAAGAGGCTTCAGTGGATGATACGCCTAAAGGTAGATTTTCTCAGCAGAAAAGCAGTACAGCGTAAATCCAATTAGCCAGTTAGGTTTTGCGTTCTCTCTTTTCTACCACACACAAACTATTTTGTGTGACTAGATCCTTGTAAAGGCTTTATTATGAATTTTTCTCTCACTTGAAAAAATTATTTATTTTTTACATCTGAAAAGGTACAGAGCCATCTGTGGATCACTTCCAAAATCCTTTCCAATTGCACATGGCGAAGTAACTGGGCTAGATTTCAAGGGCTTCGAAAGGGACTGTGGAAAGTGCAAATGAACCCTTATAGCTAAGGATTACTGACTGTTGTCTAACCTTTGATACCCCAGATAGTTTCAGGACTTCATAACCTACTGCACATAGCTAGCAGATGTGATAAAATACATGTGTAGCCGCCATGTGCCTTTACTTTCTTCCTTCATTTAATATAAGAAATGTAAAATCTCTTTATAAGGCACATAGTGGTGTGCAGGCACTTCTAACACCCTATGGTCCCTATGTATATGATCTTTTCTTTATATTGTGTCTCCATGCTTGCCTGATTTTTGTCATGCGTTAATCACACTGAACTGTCCCTGAGTTCATTGCTTGATAGTAAAATTTCTGCTTCAGTTCATGATATCGCCACTGTTTATTGTATGCAGACATGCTGTTTCACTGGAAAGTAACAACTTTACTATTTGCTAAAAAATAAATATTTGAGGGATAGAGATTAAGTGATACAGGATTATCTTCTACAGATTCAACATTGTTGAATAACAGCACATTAGTTGAGTCTGTTTATAGTTGCATTATGCATGAAATACTTGATGCTCCTTCTGTTTCATCCCTAAAATGTAAGCAAATAATCTCATTTATGAAAACATACAAAGCCTATGCTACTGTAGTGGTTCCACAATGGTCAGAACAGAGCAGGCCTCCTCTCTTGTCATATATAGGTGAGAACTTCTGTATGCTGTTTAATCTCCCTTACAATACAGTAACCATGTAAAAACTATGTTTATCTTAGTTTTATATTGTTAAAGGCTGTGTTCTGGTTCAGTTCCTTAGACATTGGCTCTGTTTGGAGTCAGGTTTTATCGATAGTGTATGATTTGCATGAGTGTTGAGGTTTGCAGGATGTTTTTTCACTGTAGAATTACTCCAAATCTTTCATCTTCAGCCTTGCAGACTACTGCTGTGAGGGCAGTGTTTTGTTGGTTCAATACCCTGCTTGATGGAGCTGTGTTTTCCCTAGCTGTGACCACTGGATAATTCTCTCGCTCTCTGTGATCTCCTTGTGCAGCTGCAAGCGAGGAGGGGTATAGCAGGTGGACAGGAGAATGTCAGCTCCTCCCCACCCCAAAAGAAGCTACCGATACAAAAAAATAGTCTTGCAGGAGAGGTTAAAAATAAATCTCGTGGAAGGAAACAAAGCAAAACTAAACGACTATTTTGACCTGCCCTAGAATTCATCGTTCTTGTTGCACACACTGCAATAGTAGAGTACTAGTCCTCAATCTGTTTTAGTTCTACAAGAGTCTTGTACAGCACTATCCAACATGATGAAACTTCCTGCTGTAGGAAGAAACCTACTTCATTCATTTAATACTCCTAATAGTTTTAAAATGTTTGGATTAGTATTACATAAACCCAATTCCATCCTGTTCTTGGGAATGGTATCCAAAGGCAAAGAATACATTTTGTTGCCTTTATGTATATATTTAAAGTGCATTAAAAATTTGCAACTGAAAATACTTGTGAAAAAGCTGGAACTTGGTCTGCTTGCACAAACAGGTATGGCGAGTGTAATGTAAGAATTAATGTCCTTGTATACATATATGAATTAGAAATGTACTAGCATGGAAATTTTATAACTTCTCTTTGAAGGGAAAATATTTTTTCTATCTGAAACTAACCTAGACCGTTGAGTAGTGTGAGGGTTTAATACAGGGTGTCATTTGAAGGTACAAAAGACTGGAAGAGCCTGCTCTCTGAGTCCTGTACAAATGAAAAAAATCTCATTTAAAAATGAGCAAGATTTACTGAAAAAGAAGAAACTGGCAAGAGAGGAGACACTGCTGGAAGTGTTTCCCTGTTGAAAAGAATGGAATAGAGTTTTCTGGGAATGAGGAAGGTGTTTCTGCTAGGAGGAAGAGGCACAGTGTGTGTGAATCTGTGGGAGAGGTGAAATGCAATCACCCTTAAGCATGTTTAGAAAGGGATGTGCTGAAGTTTCAGGAAGGATGCTGTCACAGGGCTGTGGATGTGTGTGTGTCCATGAACCTAGCCAGGCAGGATGTTGACAGGGATTTTATGCTGAGCTGAATATGGAAAGAATCAAAATACTGTTTGTATCTGAAGGTCTCACTGAATAATTCCAGTCCAGGGTACTGTGTGACCTTACTTGAGTAGTTCACAATCTATTCATTTCTTCATGTGTATTAATAAGCTATTTGTTCTTTGCAAGTGAAGGTGTAATCAGAGGTGAGAACTTCAGGCTCTCTGATTTTAATCTGTTTGTTTTTTTTTTTTTTTTTATTCCCTTTTGGAAGTTTTTGCTAACAGCTCCAAAATTCTCCTGTTAAGCTGCATTTCAGAGATTTAAGATTTGAAGCCCTAGCAATATTGTCTGTTTGCTACACATGAAGGTTAAGTTTGCTTTAAAAAAAATAACAGGTTTATCCTAGAAACAGCTTCTGAATTTTGTTTTAATTTTGAGGGTGCAGGGTGTTCTGGAAAGCTGTTTTGATCTTACACATTTGATTTTGGGAGCGGGGGAAGTGGGTAGATTTTAAAGAGGAAACTGTTCTTTTTTATTTATTTTGCATGTCACACTGTTTAATTCTAGATACCCATGAGAAAAAATGGAATTAAATCAAAGGCACAAGATGCCAAATTCATTTTAATAAGAGTTCCCTGAAAGCCTGAAGGTGACAAACTTCAGGAAGTGTTAGGGAATATGTGCAAGCAAAAGGAAACTTGTGACTTCAATAAAGAAATCTCAGCAACATGCCCTCCGAGGAGTCTGTAACAGCTCCTCAAAAGATTTATACCATCACATTGCTTGAGCCCAGGCATGCCATACAATGTGCTGTGCAGCAGTCACATGGAAGCATTGAAGACGGAAGAATCTTTCTGCCTGTGACCAAACGTGCAGTGTGCTGGATTGTCAGATAGCTCTCAAGCCAGATTTTGTCAGCGTGACCACTGTCTGGTTATTGTCCTTGCACTGCAGCTGGTTCAAGCTGGGCATGAGGAAAATAAAAACCCTGTCCTGCAGTTCTGCTGGTGTTAGATGGCACGGAAGGAGAGATTTTTGGCATGTGTAGCTGTCAGCTCACCACATGGGAAACTTTCATGCGCTGATGCACATTGTGTGAAGGTTAATGTAAAAACTCCATGTCGAGTAGCCAAGTTTGTCTGGTGGAAAACCTTAGGGCTCACTGTTGCTTGATAAGGCTGATGTGGCTAGACTAATGCTAAAAGACTGCACGGGGGTGAGGGGGCTGTATGTTGTGTATAGTCTTTTTGAACACAAGAGTCAGCCTGCCTCTCTTACTAGCTGACATAGGCAATCATTTTAATGAACTAGAAACACTTAAAGAAAAATAGCTGGAAACAAGAATTGAAGACTCATTTCAAAAAAGTGGTTGTTTATTGCTGGAGATTGATTAAGTGTAAAATATATCTTATATTTAACAGGCTTGTTTGGTAAGCAAAACCAGGGCTACTTCAGTGGTTCTGAGGCAGAAGATCCATAATAACAGGGTTATACTAGGCCCCTAAAGCTTTACTTGTTCCAGACCCAGATCTGATGAAAGTCTCTACTTCGCCTTCCATTTGAAAACTGGAATATATTAAAAAACGTCATTATAAGCCTTTATATCTCACCAAAGCTTTCAACAGATCAAATGTATTTTCCAAGATGAAGATAAAACAGAATGTTAGTTTGTGAAGCATTGAATCATTCTGTATTTCAACCACTTAATGTACTTCAAACACACATAGACAATCAGGACAAGAAACCAGCTTGGAAATTATAAGCAAATTACAGCTCTTCAAGATATCCTATAAATTTTTTCCCCCAGCTGCATTTAAATAATAAGAGCTCTTCCTTGTTTTGGACATCGTTGTTTTCATGTCTGCTTTGAAACCATTTATCCTAAATGTAAAATTGAATAGGCTAGTAATTAGAGCATTTCAAAGCCATGTCTGAACTTTTCTGGTAGTCCTTAGCTGCAGAATAGCCTTTGCATATATCTATTCTGCATAAAATTCTAACCAGAAGTTCACCAGCAAGTTGGGCAAATGCCATCTAGTGACACACATAGGAATTGTAACTTAATAATGTGACTTTCAGATGGAGACACGTGATACTCACCGAGTACTTCTCATATTAAATAATTTGGCCATATATATTTATTTATTTCAAATGTGAAACTAGTAATTTTGGTTAATTTTAATGTTTCATAACCTGAAAAATTGTGCAAAGGCTTTTCAATCAAATGTAATTTTTGGTTACTAAGTTTTCCATCTGTAAGGGGCAAGGTAAATTCTTTAATGCTCAGTCATTATCTGTGCTTCTGAAAAGATTTGCCGCCTGTACTTAAGTGAGAACAGCATTCTTTTACGGGTAGTTCAAATGTTATGACACACGGTGCTGGTTTTAGGATCAGTAAAATGCGAATTAGTTCATGAAAAAAGTATGTTTTGACTGATTAAAACTCATTACACCTTAATTATATATCTGTGTTTCTTGGACAAATAGTCTTTGTGGTTTTGGTATCAGGAAGTGTAGACAGATATGCTTTGTGGTGGCAGATACAGACATCCCATAGCTGAGAAGTGAGGTGAGATTGCTTTGAGTTGACTATTTCTGTGGCTTTTGGATCGCCTGGCTTCTTGTGTGATACCCAGCAAAATTACTTTTGTAATTAAGTTTGTTCTTAGTAATTCCTAAGGCCCCTGTAGCAACCTGAAAAATCTTTTCACATTGAGTGTCTCTCCACTAGCAACTCCTACAACAACCTTTCACAATGAATGTATTTGTCTATGAGGACACTTCCAGAACCAATTAAAGCTGGACCAATTTAAGGTTTTCTTTGGGCATTAGGCTGCACACCTGTAGCAGGAGAACCAATACTTAGGCTGGATTTTTTTAAATTAGCCAATACAGTATGGTAGAGTTGATTTTTTAATTATTATTTCAGTAAATTAAACATATATGTACAAATACATCAAATACATAGGCAGAGAGAACTCTTGTTCACTTTGGAGATAGTCTGAAATCTGAAGTCCTTGTGATATAAAAGCAATTTACATGAAAAAAACTATACAGTCTTTTTCTTCTATACATTGTGAAGTGTGTGACTATACAACTGTGAATTTAGTGAGAGGCGTGAAAGAAGAGAGAATCATTACTTACTGGGGGAGGATTTTATTAGGCAGAATAGAGTTATGCTGCTGGACAAAGTGCATTAGAACCCTGTGAACTGTTTAACAGCTATCCACAACAGCAGACACCTTTTAAATTAATAGACATGCTCAAAACACAAAGTGGCTGTAGAGGAAAAGCTTAGAACAGGGTATAAACGAACATCCAATGTAGTGGCCACTAATATCAGGTTGCACAGTTCTGTCTTTGCTAAAAAGCAGAGAAACATCTTTTTGTTGTGGAAAATGCCAGAGATGATCCACTTCTAAGGTCTGTTCAGTAGCTCATTTTACTAAATATTGAGTGTCTAAGTCGGACATAATATTTTCCTATGAGGAATGCTTCACTGTTCTGCAGAGAAGGATGCAGCTACAGTGTGAAGGGGTAGTGTAAGTGACTGGTGTAGTTGGGATGACCTGATTGGAAACACGTGTGCCGCACCTGGCAGTGCTAAACAAGAGATGACAACTGTAAATCCTGCCTGTTGTTTAAGGCTAAAAGTAGGGACATTAAATTGTCAGTAATTAATTATAGCTTTATTGAGGAGTTAATTATTACAAATTTTCTGAGTGCAGAAGGCTTCATGAATGTTACATGTGGAGGCTTAGTAACTGAGATGCAGTGTAGCATTTCCATCCTGACACAGAGCACAGTGGAAGATACTGCATTATAAGCAGAAATGCTGATACCCTCCTGCACCCTGCATCAAAATGAATATCCTACTTAGTTCCAGTGACTACTTCCTCAGGGAAAAGGAAAGGACTACTTTCATCAGGAAAAGTCAAAGCAAAGCAAAATACATTCCTGTTGGCACTAGTTGGAATGGTTCTTAGTGTAAAAGAAAGATGAAAAGAATGTGTGCATTTGAATAAACTGTGGATATACTGAAACTGGGACACTGTTTGGATGACACCTCTTAAAACATGCCTAATCTCTTATGAGTCAAGGACTACTTGAGAGAAAAGTGAACTCAATGCAATGGATATTCTGACAAATCAGAAAATGGTTCTTATGCAGTTAAAGGACTCAATCACTTTTGTAGCAGTGATGTAGCTTTAATAATAAGTGCACAATTCAAAGCATTAGAGCAAATTGGTGGTAGTACATTTCCCATTTTTAATAAGAAGATGGTACAAAGATGCTACTTGGTCATGTGGCAAATCATCTGGAAGAGTTTAATTTATGTTTGTATTGTTGGTCAGATACATTGGGCTGTGTCAGGTTCCTCAGCCATGTGGCCTTGCACCACACAGAACACAGGGATATGTTGGGTACAGGCTGGCATCATTTGCTTTGTAACATGCGTTGTGTAGCTTCTTAGTATGGGGGTTTTCTTTAACTTTGTTACCGAATTGGCAAATCTCTGACTTTATCACTTTATCAGTCCATCAGTTATACCATTACCTGGGTTTTGAATATATCACATAGATGAAAATCTTTTGTAGAATATTGAAAAATGCACGGAAAGCAGACCTGGAAGTTTCTCCTCTGGGGTGGATTTAATGATTTCAAACATAATTTGATAAAGCAATTGTCTCAACTGCATCCGAATTGAGAAGCTGCTCTTAATATTTTAATTTCAAGGGAATAATAGCGACTGGCTAATTTAAGCTTTAGAGTGATTGCTACGCCAGACTCCCAGTTGAGCTCATTTATGTCAATAGAAAGACTCCTAATGACTGTATCATTCTCCCTGTTTTTCACTTTTTCAGTTTAACTTTAAAGCTATAGTTGTCTAGCTATGACTCTTTCTAGAATTGAATTTATTTGATTGATTTGTAGAAATATTGGCCATTATCCTGTTTTAGGAGATTGAATACATTAGATCTGAAAAAAAAAAGAAGCCATTGGGCATAATTCATCAGTTAGGGGAATTTTTTCCACAAAACAGTCCAGTACTGGGGTATTTGTTTCCTTCTGAATGGCAAAAGCCAAAACAGCTACCTGGTCATTGTGCTTGAATTACTTTTCCAGCAGAAAACTTGACAAGTGAAATTTTGAAAAGTTCTGTTTCAGAAGGAAAGCTAAAGGTCTCTTTAAAGTCAGTTTTCCTAAGGGAAAAAAGCCCTCTCAGAACAGTCAAGCACTTGCTAGGAGAACAGGACTGGGTTAGAGCTGTTAGTCTAATTTAGCAAGGAAATTTAGCAAATTTTGTTCGTAGTGAAGCATAAAATTAGATGAGACTAAATACAAACATAGCTCCTTTGATTCTCGTGGTCTTTTTTGCTTGATACTTATTCCATCTCTGAAAAAAAGCGCTTGGCTTTAGGAGAACTGATGAGCTGCACGATTACAGGATTCCAAACAGGGAAGAATCCCCCTGTGAGTGCCTGCTGGAGAAGCAGCATGCTTAAATGCTGAACTAAGAATACAGTGATTTTGCTGGTCTGCCCCTAGAAAAGTATCGTGAAGAAAAAATCAGCCAGACAATGGTCATGAATGTCCTCGGAGGTGGGTGGGAGTGAGGCAGATGTGCCAGTAGCTCTGAGAAACACCTCTGAGGCTGTTGCACAGACCAGGTCTGTTTGATGGCAAGAAGCAGGGGAGTTCAAAGAGTTTGGATGGGAAATAGTAGTGAGTGTGTCATCCCTGGCTGCAGGTCATGCTGTCTGCACAAAAAGAAATTCTAGCTGTCTATTCCTCCTCTCCTTAGTATTTGAATACAGTGTTTTAAACTGATCAGGAAATGCCAGAAAGACAGACGTTTGAGCCTGGGCAGACAGATACAGGTCTAAAGCAGAGAATTAGATCAGCAGATGATCATTGTTGAGATAAAAGTTGAGATTGTATTTCTGAAAAAGATGATTTCAGACAAGATTTAGAGCAAAAGAATCAGGGAACTGAGCCCAGAGCCTGCAGAGCCCCAATGAGTACAGTCATTCTGAGGGCCCTGAGGGTTCAATTAACCTTGACAGCCTGGAGTCTCTTAAAAGGAGTGGTGCTTACAAATGAAATGCAATGAAAAATTACTACTTTTAAACTATTGGCAGTTTAAAACCTTGTCTCGACAGCAAAACCTACTCGGCAGACACCTCTAAAATGCTGTACACTAAATGTGCTGTAAATTTATTCTTCTGGCAGGTTTATTTCTTCATTAAATATTTATGTTAGAAGGGTTTTAGCATATGCATGACGTTGCTGTAAATTGAGTTAGAAATTTATCAGATTAAGTCATTTTTGAGTCTAAAGGTCTCATTGTTGAATGTTCAGTCATTCAGCAAAGAAGAGGAGACCTACAAATAGCAGTCCTCAAAGCAAAATGTAATAAATTTGAAGAGGCTACTCTATTTTTCAGTCAGATTATGTAGATATCTGTTTGGGGATCTATTTATTTATTTATCCTCCTTCCCTGTTCCTCTGTGTTGCACCTGATTTGGTACACTTTACTCATCCTGTTCTGTGAGAACTTGTAACAAAATCACACTTGTGCAGTTAGCGTACAGTAAGAGGATCTAAATTTACAATAGTGTGTCTCTTCTGTAAGTAGAAAGAATGGAGCTATTAGTGAGTTGTTCTCAAATAACTGTTTGTTTTCTGTCAAATGGAGGACTTTCCAAGATCTTGACAAATAACTCTTTGCCTTGCTATGATACAAACAAGTATTACCAAACATTTACCAGATAAATAGTTCTCTGTCAGTGACTAGTGCTATGAGTTTTCATTTCTATTGGATCTATTTTTGTGCTGTATAGCTGCCATCATATCTATTGCACTGCACTGCTTATATTTCATGATTTGAGAAATTACATTTATCAAGTACTGGAATAACAAATGGCAGAAACAGTACACAGCCAATTCCAATATGGATTTCCTGCTAAAAAGACATAAAATGTTGGGAATATATGAAAATTTTCTCTAATGACCAACAGTTGTATGGATATTTGCCAGTAACAAGGAACATGACCCCCTGAGTAAAAGCACATCAATTTATGTTTTATTTGGAGGAGTGAAGGGGGAAGGAGACATTCACAAATCAATGCATTTAATATTTGACCACCTCTAGTTGATACTTTAGTGAATAAACTCTTCAGCTAGGAAACTCCCGACAGGATCTTTGCAGAATGAAAGAATTTTGTAACATCTTCTAGAAATCCCATCTGTGTTTCTGATAATATCCTGAAACAGCTTCAGTGGTGATCTTAAGATACATATGGATCTTGTGATCGTCCTCCAGCTTGATGTGGGACACTCTGCGAGTTGAGGTGGGTTGTAAAAGACCATTAGCTAAACTCAATGAGAGGAATTAAACCTCCAGATTCCTAGCTTTAGTGTCCTAATGTGTCTTGTTAATCAAAAGGAAAAAAGGTTACTTGAATTCTGGTAATTTTTTAAGAAACATGTAGTCCTCGTAAGTGGTGCTTTTTTCCTGTTCCTCAGTAGCCAGATGCAAGACAGCTAGAATAGAATGTGGAGCATTTGTGTTTGGCTTGGGTTTTTTTTTTTATGTTTCCTTTAAGCAAAGATTTTCTACCTCCTATTTGCATTCCGTACATGAATTGTTAATATTCAAATACATTGACCGACATTGCCAGCAAAAACTCATATGGTTCTACCTTGGTAATTTCTACCTGCTTATGATTTAGCAAAGTAGTAAAGTTTAGCAAAGTAGTAAAGTTTAGCAAAGAACCAAAGCATGAACAGAAGGAACTGGCTGTAGAGGGAAAAGGGGTTTGTTTAAAGTTGCTGCTTGTTGAAATCTGTGCATTTTAATTGTTTCAGTTGAAGTTGTTAGAATTTAATTATTTGCAGCTAATACAGTGGGTACCTCACATTCAACTGCAATGCAAAACATTCCTCTTATCTTCTTAATCTCTCTCCTGAACTCAACCTCTCATTCCCTGCTGGATTCCCACAGACTGTCATGTTGTTTCATAGGAGAAGGAATAGAGAAAATAACATCATGATGTTCAGTATAGCAATTCCTTTTCTGAAACCTCCAAGCTAATTTTCTGATGAGTATCTCAAATTGGTGGCCTTCATAGTTACATTGAGGCTGAAAATCTGAATGTAGGGTCTTTCTTGACTTGTCTTTTGGTGCTTTTTTTGGTGTCATATGAGATGTCATGGTGCATTTATCAGGCAGTAGTGTTAGAAGGAAAAGGGGCACATGCAGTAGAGACACTGGGTAATCTAAACATCTAGACCCTGTTCTGGATACACAGTTATACTGGAGTATATATGTGATTTCCATCAAAAGCAAACCTTTTTCTGCAGGTAGGAAGTGGAGAAGTGAGTGGGCACCATGAGCATCAGTTATATCCTCCAGTTTCCAGAGCTCATAGTGTAAATGGCACAGTTATGTGCCAGAATACTTCTGCTGGAAAGTCTTCTCATTTTTATTTCAAAGAGCTCATGCATAGAGAATCCACTGCATCTCTTGATATGTTGCTCCACTAAGAATAGGAGAATGGCTAATACTTTATCCTGCTTTACCAGTAGCCTGTCTCAGATAGCAACCAGGAAGGACAAGAGCATTATAAGATACATCCCCAGTACTTTCACGGCTTTTAAGTATTTGACGTTTGGGAATTTCCTAAACCAAATGGGAGTTCATGATATGTATGAACCTCAGGGGGTTTGTCTGATCTCCCAGGCATTATTAGTCTCCACGGTGTTTCAATAGATGCCTGAGTTCCTATATGAATGAATCATGTTCTATAACAGGTACTGCTTTTGATGTCTGAACATTTTCAGACCTCATTTATTAAGATTTCTAATACAGTAGCAACTGAAAATGCTGTATTGCTCTCTTTTTTGTTATAGGAAGCCAAGAAAAGCTTACTTGATTCATGAGCCTTCTGAGGAAATTAGAAGAGTAAAAAAATTGACAAATGCAACAATTTTCCCTGACAGCAAGTAGGGAGTGTGTGTGTGTGTGTGTGTGTGTGCAAAACATTGACAAAAGAGGCAGCAGGACCATGAGAATAGTGAAATAATGACTGGTTTCTTTTGTTGTAATCACACTATGTATGTAACTTACATCACGCAAAAGACCAAGTACCAGAAGGTAAAGCCCATTTGTAGCTGTAATACCTCATACCTCCGAGCATCGCTCACTTGTGAAGCGCAACTTGTTTTTAACAAGTGGTCAGAGGACAATGGTTATTGGAGCAACATAGCAGGCCAGAGCTGAAGTGGAAGTAAAGGAATTAAGGAACAGATTAGTGCTATTAAAGAAACATTTTTCAGGCACGTAACATTTGATGCTCTACTCAGAATGAACATTTAAATTCTATGAAGCAATCATTTTCTAGCTTACTTGAATAACAAGTGCTAACACTGAAAAATAAACATAATAATGATCTAATGTGTGAATCCAAGGAGGTCTTGCATGCATTATTTGCTCCTAATCTCTGTTGAGAAGATAAATGTTATTCAGGTATTATGCCATTCATATTTCTCCACTGTTAGCATTAATTGGCCAAAGGCAAGAAGCTAGTGAGTGTGATACAAACCAAATCAAAGATTTGCTTACATGCATTCTTCCAGATAGGCTGTTTTTAGAATTAACGCAGGATCTAAAAAACTGCTATCATTTCTCTGACCAAAATAAGTGTTTTCCTTATAGCACAACTAATGAGTGGGAGTATTTGTCTTTTTGGGAAGCTAATATTCAAGTCATGGCATTTATGATCTTTACATCTTCTGATTTTGGTGCCTTCCTGTTTTATGGTGCCAGTGATGAGTTCTGCAAAGGGAACTCACATGAATGATGTTTTGGTCGGTTGGTTTTGTGGGGTTTATTTTGGTTTTGTTTTTTGGTTTTTGTTTTTTTTTTTTGGTTGGTTGGTTGATTTGGTTTTGGGTTTGCTGTGGTGGTTTGGTTGGTTGTGGCTTTTTATTTTTTTAATTCTTTTTTTCCTCATCATTTCAGAAGCAGTTTCAACGCTTCACAGTAAATCTAGGCTGGGCATTGTAAGTCCATAAGCAGTTGCATGAATATTTATCAATAAAACATGCCTGACTTTAATTTGTTTTATCACTTAGAAGGAATAAGTAATATGAAGGATAACTAGATATCTGTCCTCTTTATGAGATTACTGTTAGCAAGAATTTAGTAATGTCCTGATAGCCAGCAGTTTATGTCGAGTAAGAGACTGAGGCGGAAATCCAGAGACTTATATTCTGGTCCGTACTAATGATTTGCCATTCATTTAAGCTGTGACTACTTGATTTACCTCTGCTTATTGCTGTGTTGCCATCTCATTCTTTGTCTTGTCTGTCAAGTACAACCTTTCAGCAGAAGTGCTTTTGTTGCTACGTGTGTGTTCAATGGAAGCAGTGTGGCAAAGCTCGGTTAGACTCACTGTTATTATGTAGGTAAAAGCATTTAAAGACTACAGACCGACTGGATGAATGTTGGAGGATAGCATGTAACACACACAATAGCTATTCTTCGTCTCTTTCTTACGTTAGCCAGCCTGTACCTCCTGTACTACCTGATGGTGGTACAACAGAAAAGTGTTTTCATATTGTGGTTTTTCTCTGCACGGTTGTCTTTGCCACCCCTGCAGGGCCAGTTCGCTTTCAGAAAGTCCTCTGTATCTTTCTTAACAGACTTGCTTCATTTGAAGACTATACTTAGAACTAGTTCATTGTATGAAACAGTCATGATAGCAATTCGTTCAGGGGAAATTACCTTTCCAAAGGTGGAGAAGTTAATTAAGTGTGTAACAGGAGGAAGCTAAACCTGACTAATTAGCGAGAAGGGTAACGATTATGGGAGAGAACAGATGACACTTGGCTGAAGACGAACTCAAGAAATTGTTTTAGCCAAAAGGAAGTTGGAAGAGTGAATAGAAGATGAGCTTTAAGAAAGCAAAGACTGTCACTGTGTCCTGATAAATTATACCTCATTTGTAGTGTGTCTGCTAGGTATTAATCAATAATATGGGGGATGATTCTTCACTTCTAGGCACATAGCCTGCTTTCTTTTATATAGAATTTCACTTAAATCTGTGGGCTCTCCCCAGGAGGTTGTACTGAATAAAAAGGTGACAGCTCTTACAAACAACTGTAAGAATGTTTCTAGGAAATCTGAACTTCTGCAGTGAGGAAACTGCAGCACAGGGCTTTGCCCAACCAACCCCTTGGAAAGGCAATGACAGTTAGACCTGGGAGGCGTACCAGCAATACCAGCCATATCATACCAAAATCAGAAGCTCATCCAAAGATTGTTCATCTCTCAGGATGTTATCTTTACCTCTGATCATTAAAGATATTTAATATTCAGGAGAAATAATTACAGCCCTTCTGCTTTAGAAGGTCCCATTCAAAACTCACTTGTTTTAGCTTCAGATAACAACCAAGCGGGGTATTCTGTAGTCAGGATAAAAATATTTTGCATACATTTTGCTGTTGGGGGAAAGAAAGACTTACTTCTCGTTGTTCTGCATAGAACTCAAAAGTTTGACCCTTGATACCTTACTAGTTGTTCATCTGGAAGTATGAGAGCATCATCAATCCACTTGTGTCCTCTTGTAAGGGGGAATTCTGCATGTAAGTAAAACATTTAATCAGTTTCTTTGTGCATCCTCCAGTGCTGGGTTAAATTTGTATTAGTGAAGAGGACTAATACAAGGTTAACATGCTGTTAAATCCTTATTTTAGAATTTCAGTGGGTACTGCTTTTATGCTCAACACAAGTTAGGATCAGCCTTCCTGGTTTACATTAGTTAGACTGCAGTACTGTATGAGCATCTGTATGTCTCTATATAAACATTATATGTTTGGGATTTTTTTAATATACAAAAGAAATATTCTCATTAGCTTAGGCAGAGCTGTCTAATAGCAGAAGTCCATAGTAAAATTTTAGTTAGCTAGGGGAAAAAAAATATTAATTTAAAGGAAAATTATTTCTTTACTTTAACATTTGCTATTTAATCATAAATAACCTTCAGTATCTTTGAGGTAAAAAATTATTAGGCAAGTCTTCAAAAAGGTTAAATACAGATGAATGTGACTATCCATTAAACAAAAATAATGCGTAAAATTTATTCACCTATCACACATTCGCATTATGCTGTTAGCAAAATCAGAGGAAACTTCAAGGCTAAAAGGCACATTGTTCCAGTCTGCAAGAGATTAGTTGTCAAATTATAAACAAATTAACCATTAAAGGAGTAAGAATGCACAACTGGAAGGTTAGACCTGGATATTATCTCTGTTTCTGGCCTGGTTCCCCAAGTGTCATCCATTACTTTCATCCTTTTTGTTCAGGGCAGTGGGAAGATTGCTTGAAATGTGGGGTTTGTGTTTGGTCCAAAGTAACATTTTTACTTGTGGTGTGAATTCAGAAGTAGTCATCATTCACACCTCACCTTTCATAGGGTTGTTCTGTTTAATACTTTTTTGCGTATCATATGCAGTAATGTGAATATTGAGCAGGGAAATAATTTACTTGATTGGCAGAGGATTACCAATGACAAAGATATGCTATATCTACAGGAAAATCAGACAGTCTTAGATTTCATGTTGTACCTTTCAGTGAAGGTTTTTGTATAAAAATAGTATTTTATAGTACAATAAAATCTTCCTCAACATTTTCTTTCTGTTCTCAACTTAAACTCTGTGATAAAGCTCTATTTGTCAAAGACTATGCCCATACTGCATTCCCATGCCTAGTTGTATAACCCCATGAGACAATTATGAAGCTGACCTACATTGTTATAATGACAAGTCAAATCAAACTGCTTTAGAAACACAGGAAACCGGTAGCCTGATTTTTGGCCATGTGAGTTCAGCCTTCTTTAAGGCCAGTGCTCAGACTCCCATATACCGTAGGCAATTACCATCACACGCTTGCGACCTTTTCTGGTTTTGTTCTGTAGCCGAAGATGAGTAAGTTCACCTTTTGGTTTCAATATTTCTTTCCTTTGAAGCAATAGGTCTGGCCTTTCATCACTCCAGCTATTGGTACCTCATACTGCAGACAGTTCTTTGTTCTTTTACAAAGAATTAATTGATTTTCAGTGTCCTGGAATGAATGAAAATAGAAAAGAGAAAACCTTTTATCTTGGCTTAATGTTTAGCTTGTGAAGAGAGTCAGTGGTGTTACAACATGGAAAAAACAGATACTATGTTTTAAACTATTACATTTCAATTCTCTTTGTTTGGAGGATGTTTTACCCTGTACTCTTTTACAGTATTGTCTGTTCTGGATTCAGTAAATTCATAATCTCCATTAAATGAATACATAATCTCTACTAAATGAATAGTTTTTGAGAGATATTATTAAATGCCCAAGATGGCTCAGCCTTGCAAAGGAGGAAGAATGCACTTAAGAGTTCTCAGCATTGCAGTGCTGTGAGGCAATTGCCTCAGAGAGGTGAAAAAAATTTTCAGGATACACTTTATAATTTAAGTCTAAACCAGTTTCTTACTAGAACCATTCCTAATGGAATGTGAGGGTAAGGAAAAAGTAGTCAGAATATATTAATAATTTAAGCTTCCTTGGAGTCTGGAGAACTACAGTTATAAATAGTGATGCCAAATAATACAAAAAAGTTTCTACATCTGGTATGCTTATAGGATGTGGAAAAGCTTTGCCAAACGTAACACATAGTTGAGGTGATGCTTACTATGTCAAGATAAGAAATTTAACATGGCCTATTTTGTGCCAATCAGTGCATTGTTACAATAAATGGCACTTGAAAGGGATTTTTAAGGAGAGAAAGTTGACTTTAGGTTTTTTTTTCATTCACTGAGGGTTTGTAAGAATTCCCGTTTACTCACATTACCTTGTGTGGCCTGCTCTTTATTTGTATTACTGTAGTGCCAGGAAGCTTTCTTTCTTTACATAGACAATACTTTTTGTGCTAGATGCCTTATAAATGATGTTTCTGTGTAGAGAAAAGGATTAAGTATGCATATATGTGTACCTACACGTATCTGTGAAATATTAGAAAAGATTGTCACTTGTGTGGGTCTGAAATGGCTAATAGAATCATTCCTCCTTTTTCCATTTCTGTACCCATCTTTATAAAACTCTTCAAACAGTCCTTTGTCTGAAGGCGTAAGTAGTAAACACGCTTGATAACATACCACTTTGATAAGAGAAAAAGTGCTTTAGGTACTAAATACAGTTGGCAAAAGTCCATGGGAGACCACCTGTATGTAATAAGGCTACCATAATTAGTGAAGGTGATTGTGACAAAAGAGGCACAAATGCAGAAAGTATCTACCCTTATCAGGGTGCATGGTCATCATAAAGAACTTATATTACAGTCATCTAGTTGAAAATGAGCTCCTAGAAAAATGGCAGAAGTCATCTGTTGCCTTAAGGAAAACTTCTGAAATTGGTTATGAGGTTTATTCTAGATTCTAGAACATTCTAGCATATTCATTCTAGATACAAGCATGAAATCAAAGTAGAAAATATATTCCGTGTGATTTCCAACAAGCATTTAAAGGACATATCACAGATCATCCTGTTATATGGTGAGAGTTTAAAATAGAAACCAGCTATGTTTTACTCTATGCATACATGGAAGTAAGACTTTCAGAATTGCCTGTTTTGAAATCCTTTGCAGTCATGTCTGTCATGTCTGGTGACCTTATAAGTGTCTATAAATATATAAAGGGGGAGTGTCACTAGGATGGAGCCAGGCTCTACTCAGTGGCAAACAATGATAGGACAAGGGGTAATGGGTACAAACTGGAACACAAGAGGTTCCACTTAAACTTGAGAAGAAACTTCTTCTCAGTGAGGGTGACGGAACACTGGAGCAGGCTGCCCAGGGAGGTTGTGGAGTCTCCTTCCCTGGAGACATTGAAAACCCGCCTGGACACATTCCTGTGTAACATTATCTAGGTGTTCCTACTCCAGCAGGGGGATTGGACTAGATGATCTTTCGAGGTCCCTTCCAATCTCTAGCATACTGTGATACTGTGATACTGTGTAAATCTAAAAAAAAATCTCATAGCATTTAAACAGTTGCTGTTGCACCATCTATGAAGGAGCAGTAAACCTGATTATTTTAAAATGTATTTAGGGAAAAAGGCAGAGAAAGGAATGAGATTAACAAAATAACCTAAATATGTCTGCAGATAATAGGATTGCATCAGGGATAAATTTGGCCTGCTTAATTTCCTAAGCTTTTTATATCTGAAGCTTGAGTTCCGATCTATAATAGAGGGAGGTTAAGATGCTTGTGAGTGAGTTATAGGACGTTGCAGTGTTACATGAAATGTGTTTAGATGTTTTAATTTTGGGATTGTGTTACAATTGTAAAGCGTCTCTCAAAGTATTTCACCTCTCTCCTCCGGCTCCCCTTCTGCCTTGTCATAAAACATCTTGACACTCTTAAGTGCTCTGGTCAGAATTTTCTTCTTCAAGAAAATTCTTTAAGGCTAGTATAAATGGTTCATGTCTAGCCTATTACTGAAACAGTGAACTGGAACAGCAAGTCAAAAGACCATAAACAGTCTTCGCTGCTCTATCACATTTTCTGGCTATTGGAACATTGCTAGAGGAAGAAATGAAGGTTCTTGCCAATTAAAGGAAGTCAGACACAGCTCTTATTTTTATGGCCTTGACTGATCTTAGGTTTGTGCCTATAAATGTTACATGCCACCCTCGTTCTTTGCCTTTCTTCTCTGGTCCTCCAGAAGGCACAGAGAAGGAAGTATTGAGTTTACAGAATGTAAGATAAAGACATCTTTCATTTGAACTACTCAAAACTGAGTTTTGGTCTTAGTGATGATTCCCCTGCATTCTACTTCTATTCAAAGAAGTTCTTCCACCCATGGCCAATGCAAAGTTTTACATTTTGCACATTTAAAAAAAGAAAGGAGATAAATCTCTAACACTTTGTTTCATGTTTGCAATAGCTGCCTTTTTCTCTGGCTGCAGTTACACACGATAAATTTGCTAACATGGGTGAAAGTAATTCACAGTACTCTGTGGAGTTTGCCTGACCTTACAGGTTTTTTGTTTGGAATCTGAAGACTTCTAAGTCATCGTCCTTTAAAGTGGAACTGGGTGTTTATTTGTTTTTGTTATTTAATTTTGTTAAACGTTGCCATCTACAGCTGTTTGTTCTCTCTTTTCCTTGTAAAGATAGCCAGGTAGTTTGCTCCAGGATAATGGAACATGTTTGTCTAACACATTAGGCCATAGGTCTTAAACTGTATTGGAAGAATGCATGTTAATATGAGGTATATATTTGATCTAATGTCATCTTTCCTTTGAAACATCACTGTTGTTACTGTCACTGTTTACACTCAGACTTCAGAGTGATTTGAGCTATTTGACAGGGTCTCTCAGATGGTTCATTTCAGCAACCACTTGATTAAACTCATGCCACCCTCAGATATGGGATAGAGAGGTGATGAAGAGCACAACCAACTGACAGGTGCTTTACCTGGCAGAGGTGGAAGACAGAAACAAATTGCCTGAAATAGGAGATATCCTCCATCATTCAAGTTGTTATTTCAGGCTGCCTTCTAAGACCTTTGGAAAAAGTAAACACTTAGAACAGCTCTTTCAACTGTAATGAAAGGATCTGACTAGGTTTTTACGTGAATATGAGTGAAAGAACACTTTGTCTCCCAACCATCTACCCTTGCCAACCTTTCTGTGAGGAAATCTTCCGGGATTAAAGGTCAATAAATACATGGGTAGAGTAGCTTGGGTAAACTTGCCCCAGTCCTGATACCTATTCCTGAGAGCACAAGGTTCAGAAGTTCAACATTATGTCTTGCTGAAGCTTCTTCTGTTATGTTTTCTTTTACAAGCATTATGTTTACCTACTGAATAGAAAGCAATGGTAAATAAGAGAGAAGAATGAAAAGAAGTTTGACCTTTTCAAAGCTGGAGATGTACAACACATGCTCAGAGCTTTTGAAGGTTATAGGCATTACTTTCAATAAAGCTGTAGGATGTAATTTAAGCTTTCTTCATTTTATCACGCAAGTTTTCTATGTTGAGAAACTGAATTCTTTACCTGAGGCATTTGAGGCATGTTGTAACCGCAAAACTCAGCAGTATGAGTACCAAAAGTTTGTCCTATGATTGTAATTGCTTTTGTGTTGGATTTTCAAAATACCATTTATCACCAGTGAACTTGACAGCCTGTCATTTCTATTTGAAGAGGTATTTTTGCATTTAAATAGTCATTACAATCACTGAAAAACATAATAACTTAAAAGCAGACATAATTCCTTGGGAAAATTGCCTAGAGATGAGTTTGATGCTTCAGACTCGAAGAAATAGATAAAATAAAATGTCCAGGTTCTTGAGTCCTTAGCATTTATACCCTTGGAGGAAAATCTGGAATCCTCTGCCAGTGAAAAGTAGTGCTTCAGAGTGAGAGTCCAAAAATCCACCAGAGGGAAAGGTGTATGAAGGCACTTGTATCTACTTGGCATCTGGAGATCAACACTTCTGAGAATATGCACTAATACAATTTCTGAGAAATGACTGAATGAGGTTTAGAGATGTCTTCTGAGTAATGACAAGAAAGGAAGTGAAGAAGATGTCATCACATGCTATTCTTTAATGGCAAGGGTCTGGAAAACCCAAGGTAATCCATACTCTCTCTGGCTGAAGGGGTTGACGTTTTCTACTCACATCTTCTAAAAAGCATCTTAGCATCCTGCAAAAACTGTGTGAAAGTATTCATTGCACAGGGGAGGACAAAATGTTGGGCCAGACAGACAGCAAGGCAGAGTGGGAAGCACTGTGACTCCAGAAGCCAATGCAATGGCCCTCCCTAACAGAGGGAGTCCTGGCTTCTGTCTTCAGACTTTCTGGTTTAGCTGTAGTAAGTGGATTGCAGGAAAATATCACAAAGTTTTGTAGCTTAGTAGGTGGATATTCTCTGTCTCTTATAATGTGTGTAATACTTTCAAATATATTTCTTCCAATATTAAGGCCCTTTCCCTGGTTTGTAAATATTTTACCCCTTATAGTTGAACCTCAGACCCACAGCAGTTTTGGTTATTTCCACTCATTTAGAAGATGCTGCAAAACTCCCACTGTTGACTCGTAGCTCGGGATAGGTTTCTGGTTGAAATGATGTGATGCCCTGCCTGAAAAGGCATAAGGAAACAGGCAAAGAACAACTTTGCAGCTTACTTTGATGATACTGTGTCATGTTTAATCAGTGAAGATTGAACCAGTCACCTTGAGATTCTGAGCGCATTGCTCAATACCATTTAAAACATTGATTTTCTGTAACTATGAATCCTCTCAAGTAGTCATTAGACGGGAAGCAAGTTACCCCGGGGTTTTTAGTACAGAAAACTTTAGAAAGATAGAAATCTAGCCTGGAGGAGGCAAGTTGAAAACTGAGGAGTAGTTTGTCAGACCTGAAGCAAAGGTTTATCTCCCAGGACTGCCAGTGGTGATGGTATTCAATTGATTCTCAGAAAGAGCTAGAACAACTTTTTGACCTTACCTCACCTGACAACAATACTTTAAATGACTAAAGAGTAGACAGAAAGTGGTAAAAAACTCCATATAGATTTATATATATATATAAATAAATCTTGTTAGCTGTGAAGAAGAGCTAAGCCTCGTATCTCTTTTCCAGTGCTAACATTAGTTGTGAATTTTTACTGTCAACAGATATTTCAGTGTTGAGGCAATTACTTGAAAACATTGGCCGAGACTATACAAACCTTTACTTCAGCAAAAAGTTATTTTCCATAATGTCTCTTGGTGCTGGAAAATGTTGAGATAAAAAGAGAATGGTTATTAGACGTGTTTACTGGTGTCACTTAGTCTGTTGGTTAGAATGGTAGAGAAGTACAAGCAAAAACATTGTCAGATGATGTTCAAATTACAACAAGGACATAAGAAAGCAAACATACCAGCAATGAGGAAAAAAAATGCATATCTATATATTTCTCCTTTCTACTATAACTTGTATTAACATTACTGCAGGCACTATTCACCTAAATTACACAGTACCAGAAATTGCTGGAATCCTGCTAGTCTAAGAAAAGCCGCTAAATAAAAATGACTACTGCTATAATTAGATGTAATTTATAGGGATATCCTTGTACATACATCTAAGCTACTGGGATTTTATATTGATCTCATCACTGTGGTATAAGTGTGGTCTGAATTTGGTATTCTGAAGTAGAGCAGTGTTGACAGAAGCTACTGTTGGTTAGAAGGCTGACTTGTGCAATGGCAGAAATAATGGAAATTACTTAAAATTGTAGACTTCTGCAAAATTAAAGGATGGTTTTAAGGACAAGGTTTAGATGTAATTAAGTTTTGTATTTCACACCGAAGATGACCAGTTTTGAAATTTATTTTACAATGGTTTTAGTCATTGAAAAAGTAAGCAGTTTGAAAGGTAACAGTTTTGTTTCCATTTGCCCTTCCTGGCTATATACGCATGATACTGCACGGACATTTCTGTTGGACTGGAAGAACAGTTTTTGTGGATACTTACAGCTATTTTGCAGGTATCTTAGCAGAAATTGTCTAAGCAGAATAGACATAAACTATATACTAACAAATTCAAACATTTCTCTGTCTCTGCAGTCAAAATCAAAGTATTTTATATTATTTCAATATTGAAATGTAGCAAATGGGGCCAGTTTATCAGTGGTTCTTATGTAAGACTTGTCACCAACTTTCTTTGCTGTCCTGTAGAATCTACAGACCATAGTGAAGATAGTGCATCATAAATCCACCCAAACCAATTAATTTGTTAAAGATTCTGAACACTTATTTCCCTTACTAAACATGATTCTGGTGGTTTTACGTTTATCTTTGAGAAGCTGCTTTCCTGCAGCATCTTTTGTTTTAGTGTGAGAGAACAAACTTGAATAAAATTAGCTGCAAGTAAATTGACGGATCAAATGTAATTTAATAGTTAATTTAGAAATCTTTGATAATGGAGGAGGTTTTTTTGTGGCACGCTTAGGTATGACACTGGACAAATGAGTGAAGATACTGTCAGATTGCCTCTTTCTGATTAAGGAGCTTGAAAAGTAGATTTGGAAAAGGTACTGGTTATGTGGGGTCATTGCTTATTGTGTGTAGTGATTCTATTGGCACCAGTGTGAGAAAATATTTCTTTATTTCAGTGTCACTTTATCTGTCAATGACCCTCTGTACCTTGTTGAGAGTGTACCAGAAAACTATTTGTGAGCAAATACAGCTGCCCTCATCAGGGACTAGTTGCTTCACTGAGACAAAAATTAAGGGAGTGCAAAAAAAGAGGGCAAAAGAATGTTTCAGTTACAATTGACAGTGTTTTAAATGTTTAAAAAAACGCAAAAACTATTACAGTCTGATGGGAAATTTGGCAGTGGAAAAAAGGTTGAGAAATGGAAATATTCTATTTAGAAAACATCAGAATGAAAGGCATTGAGAGTTCGTTTCATCAAAATGAACAGCTTGGTAACAGTTGCATGATTTCATGTAAGCATTTGTTTTGTCATAGCTTTAGCTTAAGAAGACATGAGAAAATTGAATTTTGCTATAAGACGCCCATCTGATTTATTTTCCCCTGTTTCACAATAGGCCTTTCACTTTTATTTGCTTTAGACAGGCATCAAACTTTTTGTCTTTTTACTGACTCTGATATATCTCCCTTGCTGTTCTTGAGGTTGCTTTGCTGGAATATCAAGTTGATACCTTATTTTAGCTATCTGTGAATGAAGGGCCAGTCATTTTTCACTTGTACACGTATCTTGGACAGCATACGATTAATCTATCATTAACTTTGATCAGCAGCTCTCAGAGATATATATGTGCAGAAAACCAAAGAGGCTCCACAAATCTCTTAATGAAGCACGTTTGTTTGTCTTTTCTTCTAGAATGCTTTTAAAGCCACCATAAAGCACATCACCTGATTTTGAATCATGTTCGTGAAACACTGCTGAAGTTTAAGCAATGAAATACGTGTGTCTGGGATCTGGCTCAGTGCTTATTTTCTTGTGGTTAGCCCCGCAGTAAGCATGTATCCATGAATAATAATTTATAACCCATATCCCTCTTCACTACAAAAGAAAACTTTAATCTACAATAAGAACCATATTTACCATGTGTGATTGAAAAGTATTTGTGTATTAACAAAAATCAGAATTCCATCAGTTATTAATTCATTTTAATATTTAATATTGAAATTCTCATTTGAAACAAGATATATGCATGCAAAGTGAGCTTTCAAATGTTTTTGAACTGCTGTGTTATTCCTAGCTATTTTCTCAAATGAATGACTGTGCTTGTGTACATGTAATATTCGTGACCCATGTCACACTGCCTTTCAATTCATACGTTGGTTTTGTACTGTGACGCTTCAGTGATTAAATCTGATTTAGTTATCAGTATTGCTTGTAGTGAGTCCAGGTTTCATCTCCAGGCTGCCCTGCTTGGGTGGGAGGTAGGTTCTAGGGAAAATGTCTCAATCATGCTTCAACCCTTGCTTCCCAACGTCAGTCTACTTTGTGTTTGTTTGTTTTGTAAAGCTGGTCAAATGTTTCCTCTGGGTGTAGTGTTTAATATTAGGCCTCTCCTCGGTTTTTCCTGTTAACTAACTCTGCTTGTTTCTAAGTGCATTCCTGTACAACATTGTGGCTATTATGATTCTTATTAGACCCTTCTGTACTGTTTTGGCGTTGTAGGTGTCTCACTCACTGTCAGTGGCTTGGTTCTATGCCAAAGGCTGTGTAACTACAAGATACAAATGGCAGTAGTCAATTTTTAACCGTTTAAGCCTTTTGGTTTCTGCCATTCTTCGTACTGCTAAGTAGTATTTAGGCAGCAGAACTTAGTAAGCACTGACCTTTTAATGGTCATTAGGAACACTCATACATGAAGGTACACATTACAGTTAGGAGTGAGGGCTGGACCTTTAATCATACTAAATAATTTTTCTGGTTCTGGATTTCTATGGAAATAAATACATTCATTTCCAGAGTAAACCTATCTGTCTTAAGGATAACTGGCAAAATCTGGCCTAGAAGTGAGGTGATGCTGGTGGTACTTAGAAATGCAAATACTTTTATTCAGAAACATGTAATATTAATTAGATGTACAGTTATTTCTTATATTAAAGTCAAATATGCACATTGACCTCTGTTCTGTTAAAATGCAGATGTTCTAGTAATACCATTAGCATTTTGATATGTCATCAGCTGTTCAGCAGTTTCGAGTACAGCATAATTCTAGCAGAGACTTTCTAAAGATGTGCATTTAGCACTCTGTGGGAGATACTACAGGAGAGTCACGGAGCTTTATGGCTGTATTTAATAATTCTTCTCTTATTGTTTAGTTTTTTAATTATTATTTTAAACTCTTGTGAACAATGCTATTGAATTGTCAAGCTGTATCTGCCGTACTGAGAGTCATTGAAAAAACAAAGAGAATTTCTATGGCTGGGCTGCTTTTACTATCAGTTTTATAACATTTCCAAGTAGTCTCCCAAAATATTCTGAGAAATTAAGTGATTCATAGCTTATGTTCACATTTGCTAAAGGCACAGCTGAAAAACTAACAGATACCAAATGTTAGACATTGAAGCCTTAGACTATGCAAATATAAGGTTGGACCCTTGAGTTCACTCAGAACTATTGACAAGGCTGGGGGAAAAATTAGAACAAGGTCTCTGGCCTGGAAGGTGAGGTTACTGGAAGGGATTCCATTATTGTGCTGGTGATATGAAAGAACTATAAACCAGTCCATTTATTATTAGCTATCTTTGAATGTATTATAGCTAGTTGTCGGTGAAGCTACATCTGTATACTGTGCTGGAAAGGTACTCCTGGCATGGCAGCAGCTAGTACAAGTTAAAACCGTTCTTGGACAGTGTGACTCATTGGAGTGCCCTGCTTAGTTTCCCTTCCCACAAGGCTCAGCAAGCCACGGGAGGAAGAACGCAGGATTTGCCATTAAGACCAGCTGTACAAGGAGCATGGTTACTTTGCTCACAAATCACACTTCACTACAGAACTCTGCCAGGGGAACTTTTTAATGTAGAATTTACCTCAGGCACAATGTCTTCCAAAGCTATTTCTGGGCTGGTATGGTTTATATAGCATCTTTTGTTCAAGGCTGTGCCTAAAACCACAACACAGCCCTTGCTTCTAAACAAGGGAGCACCTTTTTTCCTTTTTGTAACGTTTCCATTTGCAGCTCTGAAATGAGTACATTCTGTGGCTTCTAGGAATTAATATTTAAGTTTTAATGTTGTTAATGGATCAGCCTTTACCTGTGGTGTGAGAAGCAATTAATAATACCTTACTGATTCCCCATGAATAGCATAAAATATTGATATAAGAGCAGAAAGACTACTCATACTCCCTGAATTATAGACCCTCCTTCTACTTGTCCATAACAGACAACTTTAGTAAGACTTTGGGAGGAGAGTTATGTTGGAGTCTGCTATATTCTAAGCTATATCTACTAAAATACTTCTTTTTAACCTGGAGTGTTGTATCAATATCTTTTAGCCAAAGAAAATGTATTGGGTTCACCCAGGAGTAAATGGGTAAATTTTGTTATACCCATCTTCTATAGCAGGTCATACCAGATCTTAATGTGCCTCATGCCCTTAAAATCTTCAGGGCAACTGGCAGACTTTTGTGACCAAACTGGAGATTCTATAGTGCAAATTGATGTAAGTCTATTTTGACCATAAAATTGTTTAGCAGAATTTGTCCAACACTATAGATTTGGAGATGAATTTTAGTAAAAAGCACTTTGCCATGATAATGGAATGCCTGTTTCTGTCAAAGCTTTGCAGGTAAAGACTAATTGAGAATGAGAGAAAGGTGGGGTACCCATTCTACTACCACTGCTATTGAATAATATATGCCCATTTGACAAGCAGTGCTCGCAGATCATCTTGCAGAACAGAACATGATTATTGTATGAATAGTACTTGGGAAAGGAGAAGAGAGATCACCCCATCATTCTGAATAAATTATCAGTGAGGGCAGAGGGAAAGGATTACGTCCTGAAGGTTTGTCTCTGTAATTCCATGGCAATGAGAAAAATGCAGAATTCCTTGTGAATCTAGGTTTTAAAATCACTAGTTGACTACCCTTCTGTTCCACAAGAATTAGGCACAAATTACCCGTTTTCTTCAAAGCTCCTTTGTAAGTATATTTATTCCTAAAACCTTTTCATATGCATATCTTCTTCCCCTCACCCCATCCCCTGTTTAAATTGCAGCTGGAGGCCTGAGGTCAAAATCTAAAGTTGTTCTGTACTGACACTGATAAATCTATAACTCAGTTAAAAGTGGGGGACCAAGAAGAAGCTCTTAGGTCATAAAGAAAAGCCAGCCACTCTTGTTAAAAGTCTTCATTACTGCAATGTCTGCTGAAGTACCGAGGTATAACTTCCTCAAAAGCATCAATGGAAAGATGACACATTCAGACACCTTACAATTCAAAATATTACTGTATTACTAAACTAAATCAAGTTAAAAATATACAGAGGAGTAAGAAATGGGACTATGCAGCCTCTGTATGCTTCATTACCTTGTCAGAAGATGAAGTCAGTTTTACATAAGACCTCTGAAAAGCCAGCAGTGTGTTCTGTAGTATATTGCAAATTCTCATAATCTCAGTAGCTGGACTCTGTGCGAAAGGATGGTCTGGTGACTGTGGACTAGCCTAGGGCTTGCTACCGTCAGTTCTGCGTTGTTTTATCAGAAACAGTTTTGCATGTGAAATTGGAAAGTGACTTATTCTCCTTGTGCCTCAGTCCTGTGTAGGTGGAATGGGGCTAAGAGAGTTTTTATGTTTCACAGTGAAGATGAGTTATGAATGATTGTGAGGTGCTCAGATTCTACTGCACATGTGTGTAAGGTGTGAAATATACCCAGGAAGAGATAATTAATGTTACTTTAATAATATCAAGCCAGGAACCTGCACTGTCAGAGCAGGCAGGAACTGCACATAATAATTGTACTGATTTATCACTGATTGCTATTGTTTCAGTTATCTGGTATTTTACATTGCCAACACATTTGCATAAGGTTTATCGTGTCAGAAAAACAGCTTATCCTGAATTACTGCAGGCTGGTTGGTCATGATTTTTGTAAGCATTAAAAAAACAAGCAGACCAAGTTTTGTTGCTTTTTTGGCTTAAGGACAATGAAAAAGAACATTATACATATATATATATATATATATATATATATATATATATATATATATATACAAATAAAAAAAAAGGACTGTGACATTTTAAGCAATAGAGAGAGGCCTTTCAATAAAGCCTTTCTAAGGAGCTCCAGGGATCCAGGAATTACATGGTATCTTATTGAATGGTGCAGGTCCTACATACATTGTTCAAGATAGAATTTCCTTCCTTTACCTCCCCCTGGAGCAGATGGTTTCAGTGTTTTCTTTCTTTGTTTTCTTGTGGATTTGTTACTGTTATTTCACTCAGCTGCCAAGGCTTTGCTTCTGGGAAGTTTGGAACTTGCCCTTTTATTTTTTTGAATCAGGCTTAACATATCAAAGAAAATGTGGCTTCAGAAAAATACTCTCTTTTTTGTTTTTTTTTTTCTTTTTTCCTTATACAGAATTATTCTCTTATGATTATACAATCCCAAAATCGCATGCTAGCATGACTCGCTCTCAGCATCCTTCGAGTTAAATCGTGAAACCAAGCGGAAGTGGAAGGAGGGCTTGCAGAAGAAACTGTGGAAGTGTAAATGGCAAATAGAAGCTCAATTCCCTTGAAAGATAATTTTAATGTCTCACCCAATATCTTTTATTTTTAGTACCATTTTTGGTAGGGTCAATAGGAAATAACCATGTGAATTAACAAAAATACACTGGCAGTGCAGGTTGACGTGAGTAGGGCTGTGAGGCCCATAGGCACAGTATTCACATCCTTTGAAGTTAAAGCTTTATTTTTCTGCTGTGAGTGTGGAAAATCTGCTGCTCATTCTGTGGTGATGTATGCCTTAGCATCTGGGGAGTGTTGGGTTTGTGTGATCGCTCCTGCTGGAGACAGCAGGAAGCTTGGCTGGTTTTGACATCAAAAGAATGGTAGTCGGGATCCCCTTTTATTGATAAATTACTTATCAGAAGATGGCTCAGTGGAGTGACATTTGGCACCCACGGAAACATCTGTGTGAAAAAGAAGGTCTAGTGTTAGACAAGTTACTGGACTGTGACATCCGTTTGGACTTCTCCTTCTGACACACATGGAATACTTTGACTATCTAAAATTCTATATAAAATACTGGATACTTGAGTCGGGTATCAGAGGACACTCAGTGGTTCTAAATCCTGGTAAATTAATTCACCTTGTCATCCCTTTTGGGCAGAAATACGGGAAGTGATATTTAACTAGATTTTAAAATAGCAGCAGTATTTTTCTTCCTATTATTGCCTTACACTGTGTGTCAGATATGATAAAGAGAGAAGCATGTTGTCTGTTTGCGAATATGGCAATAACTTTGAACAAATCCAGATAACTTCCAAGCTGACAAGTAAGATAGACAAGTGTCAAAACCTAATACATGTTAGACTAGCAGAAAAATGTCACATTCTGCTCATTTCCACATGAGAGATTTTACTGTAGGCTGAGTTATTAGGAAGCATCAGGTATATTTGGGGGTTTTGACAGAAAAGTTTAGAACAGATGGATGGATTAAATTTGTCAAGTGAAATACTCCCATTTTAATTTGCTGTTGTTCAGCCTACAAGAAGGGCAAGGTGACTTTATTTTGCTTTTTCTATGAGGAAGAAAATTAAAGGCTAAGACAAAGGTTATTTAATTATCTGCATAATTCATAATGATAAAGCAATCAAATGCTAAACAAGAGAGCACAAAAAGGAGAATAATTGAAAATGAGAAATTCCCTTTTTTGTTAAGGTTTGGACATATATATATGGACATATATAACATCTACTGAAAATACCGTTACTGTACATGCTAGTTATAAATGTTATAGTATTGCCTTTATAAAAGAAACAAAATACTTACAGAAGTATATTTATAATCATTAAAAAAAAGTGTGTGTTTCAACTCAGGAGTATCCTTATTTGTTTTATTTTGATTTTTCCAGATAAGCCCTAGAGTCTCCTACGTCACTTTTCTGCAAACCTTGCTACATTCTGTGGTGGTCTCCGAATTTCAGCTGACTTCAGTTCATATTGGAGTGTGTCCCAAAGCAAAACACAGTTAGTCCTTGAAACCCTGAGAATAGTTTTGTAACAAAATTCTGCTGTTCTTTCGTCCATATGCCGCCTGGAAATAACACTAAGCTTTCAATCAAAAATGAGTGTTTCCTGTCAAATTCAGTTTTTCCTTGAAACAATGATAAATCTTCACACCAATATGATAACAGCTGTACAAAATGTACACTCAGGTTCCAAATAGACTTTTCCAAATGAGTGTGGTTTTGCAGCGTTCATTTGTTTTCTGTGCTTGTCTGAAGCAGTTCATTAAAATCCCACAGAAATGTGACAGTAACACTTTGCAAACTTATTTGCAACACAGGGTATGGTTTGCATTTTAGAGAAATGCACACATGAAGCTTTTAAAGACTGGCTTAGTTTTAATTGCGAAATGTCTTTTCACAGGTACTCACTCACGTAGCCTGTATCATGTCAAATGGATTGCATAAGTAAAATGAAACCAGAAAACAGCTCAGAATTTTATTAATTCGCATAGAGTTTGGGTAGTGTTTGTTCGATAAATCCCCAGCTGTAGATTGAATGTTTGTTTCTTTATGGATTGCCATTTAGTTTAGATAGTCATATAATTTAAATTAAATTTCATGATACACTCATCTGTATTCGCAAAGGAGGAGGCCTGCCATCCAGACTGAGAATATCAGGGTGCTGTATTTTGTGCTAGGACTGGCAAAGAAACTACTTTTAACATAGCCACTCTTGCAAAACAAGTCAGAGTACATTTACAGATTTCCCCAAGGTTATCCTTGTTTACAGGCATCGGAGAGCAATGCGGCCTTTAAAAACGTCATATATCTGCGATTACTTTTATTGCAAAATTACAGATGATGAATTGGAAAGAAAAGAATTAAGCATGTTATATGCTATGACGAATCCTTTAATTTCCCTTTACCCATTAGGAGGTGGTAGTGAAATTAAAGCCTAATAAAAGTTGTAAAATAGTGAACTTTTGAATGACTTACTGAAAGCCTTTCATTGATGAAAACATCAAGACTATATATGTAAAATAGATCCTAGAAAGCAAATAGGTACATTAGGTGTTTAGTTGTGAAACAGAAGCACATGCGAAGACCTCTTACCCATTTTTCCTATGGATTTGAATAATATTTTGCATTGCATACCACTCTTTTTATGCTGTCATGTTGTTCCTTATAGAGGCATCTACATCCTGACTGCAACTGTGAGTGACTTTGATTTTAAGGATAGCTGCATTGATAAGAAGGGCATAAAGACAAACTGGGGCAATTTTGGAATGATACTGAATAGACCATTGCTCAGGGACAAGGCGTTACTGTGAAAGCTACTATGTCCTTAATCTGAAGTGTCTGAAGAGGAGAATTTGAAGGCATTAAGGAGTTCCTGCTGCCACTGCTATGAACATGACTGGATTAAGGATGGTAGAGATAGCAGGCTACATCTTTGTGCTTTTAACCACCCCAGCCTGTTGCCATACCAGCTGAGTGAGCTGTAACTGCAGCGTGTGTGACCAGTTAGACATTGGTCTGAACTGAACAAGAATTAAGGGACAAGGTTGGGGGATGAGGGGTGGTGGTGGTGAAAGTGTGAGGAAATAATTGGAGTGTTTTTTCTGCCGGAATATATCTGTTTGAAGGAGCTCTTGCCAGCACCACATTTGTGATCAAAGTGTGAAATGGATGGAGTCCCTGCGGCCCCAGAGTAGAGAAGCCAACGCTTGGGGCTGTGGCCGTATTAGAGGAGCAGGGTCAGGCATTAGGCAGTTGCTGAGTTGTCCCCAGAGATCCCCTTCAACTTTCTGCTTGGTGAGAGACCACCTCTATTAGTAAAGGCAAAGTCTGGAGGAAGAAGTGACTTCTAGTCCTCACTTCAAATAAAACAGAGCAGGATTTCAGTCCAGACACTGCAGACAAGTGCTCTCACTAGCAAGCCTTCTGGCTGTTCCTGATGAGTTTTTCCTGCCCTGTTCTGCAACAAACAGCGTTGGTTTCTTTCTGACAAAATAGAAAAGCTTCAATTTTGTTTCTATGATGGAATTTGTTTTGCAGCCAAAATATATTCAATTTAATAGGATTGCCCAATTTTGAAAGCAAAGGTAATATGTAACACTCAGTTCCGAGACAATTCCATTGATACCAGAGGACTAATATTTGATCTGAATTGCAGCAAGGTATGTATTTTCAATCCAAAAAGACAATTCATACCATTCATACTAGCTTCTCTCTTTGGATTTTTTATTGTTTTTTTTTTTTTCTTTTTAGCACTGGAGGGGATAAGCACACTGCTCATCCCTGCAGAGAAAGACCCATTATAGAATGAACCTGGAGTGTGCATACAAGGAGCACCCCTAATGAGCAGCATTCGCTACTGGGCATTCAGTCCTCAAAACCACATCAAAACTAGTTGAAGTAAATTATATCCAGCATCTATTATGTGGCCATTTCAAAACCCTTCAGACCCACTTCCCATTGCAGTACAGATACATCCCGAGCTGACAAGATTTTTGTGTCAAGTCCCACTGCAGTGAAAGTTGAGACATACAAAACTTTTTGGGGTTTCAGTTAAGTGCATCTTGAAGTACTGGGAAGGATCTAGGCAGTTACAATGATGATAATGTTACTTAAGACAATGGTTATACAGAACAGAAATCGGCCTCTGAAATTTGAAATACGAAGCTTTAGCTGGACAAGGTCAGCATTATTTGTGACATACTGCAGTTCAGTTCAGTTCACACATTGCAGTGTGAGACTGACATAAGACTGTATAACAAGTGTAATTGCTATATACAAACTTCCTGTGTATGTAAAGGAAGCCCATACTGCTAGATTTCTTTGTTAATACGAAGAAAGCCATTTTTTAATGTCAGACAATCCTTAGAGGAGGGCCTCTGTGATGAAATAACATTTATCCTTTTCTGTTCCTTTGTCCATTTTTACATTTGTATTTTTATATTATAGTTCAGTATTATGTCAGATGAAATGCTAGAAGTACATTTGTTTAAAAGTTAATAATCAAAGTGCCCCAATAGAGATATGTTTCCATCATTAGATTACACCAATTAACAATTTCTGATTGAAAAAGTGCTCTTGTCTTCATGGGATATATCTAATATTTCATTTCTGCTTAGATTTGACTCATTGACTATACACTAGTGCACTGTCAGCTAAGAGTGTGTGTAATGCTGCTGCTCTTTATATTATTATAGAATATTCCTTCTATTATACTGTGTGGAAGAATTTTTGAGGATCATGTAATCTGTGTTTGGAAGGTACCCTAGTCTGAATATAGAATTGATGTTCAGCGTATCTGACACTGATAGAAGAAAGAGGATAGATCTAACCAAACAGCCACAGATTGTGCCTAGCCGAGGTGCTGCAGACACAAAAAAAGGTGTGAATCCAGATATTTTCTGCCTACTTCTAACAGCCACTTCTCTAATCCTGGTGATATAGACATAGTGTTGGTTGTACTGTCAGATGGCCAAGGGAAAAAGCCGCAAGAAAGCAAAACAAACCCCACCAAAACAAAGCACCCTGCTTTTTAGGGAAGGACCTGCTCTTTCCATGTTTTCTTCCTTTTCTTTTATGAGTAGGCTAAAATGCCAGAAGTCACCAGATTCTGAAAGACTGTGAATTTTAGTGGAGTTGGAGCCTGGATTCTTTCTAGTGCACTTTGAGTACTGATAGCCAGTTACCCTTTCTAGTACTCTCCTATCTAAGTTATCACTTGTTGCCTGTTTTGAAGAACCTGTTGAACATATTTGTGAGAACACCATGAAAAAGAGCAGTGATATTTTAACACTGCGTTTCTTCCCCAAAGAAAGTTTTAGAGGGAAACCTAAAAATATTGGTTAGCAGAAAACCATTTTGGGGACTGGTTGGGTTTGCTTGGAAATGGAAATTTTTGAGTTTTGCCCTGATATATTGATTTCTTCTATTTGGCTGTAGAAAGTAAAAGCTCATTTTTAAGGTAGCACATTTTTTGGTTAATAACATTATCGTCTCCGTATTATACCAGCTGAGAAACTTAAGGGGGTGTTCCTTTAACAAAAAAAAGGTTGGGGTTAATAGCTGAATATTTTTTTTGAACTGAACTTTTGGGGACAGAATTATTTCTGTTTGCAAAATGTAATTCTCTTCCTATTCTTTTAATTGGAGAAATTATTTGAAGAATATATAGGTTTATGATTTTAGCCTCATTGTTAGCACAACAGCAGATATTAAAGTCATGTTTAAACTCATTTGTTCCTTGAAAACTGTTTTGGTAAGGTCGCTTACCCTTTTTTTATGCTGTGATAGCAAGTGTAATTTTTTGGTCACAGTTTCCTTTGTGTATGTGTGATATTGTTTAATTATAAAAAACATGAATTAATTTGAGTTTTCATCTTGAGAGGCAATACGAAAATCTTGCAAACCTTCTCATTAAATTCTGCTGAAGTAGGTGAATCTTTTTCAGAATACCTATTCTTGTGAAAATCCAGTGTTCTTCAGATCCTGTCTGTAGTTCTAGCTTCATCCGTCAGTGTGATCATAGAATCATAGAATAGTTTGGGTTGGAAAGGACCTTGTTATGCATGGCTTTATATTGATTTCATACTTTAGAACTGTCCTGGGTTCAGCAGTAGCAGTCATGTTTTTTCCTTTGTGTTAACTGGTGCAGTGCTCATGGCTCTGTTTCAGATCTGTTTTCAAAAGGACAATGCTAAAAGTTAACTGGATACGTTTTCTGTGCTTCCATTTCAGAAACAATGAATTTGGGCAAACGGAGGACTCCACTTTACTGCGGTATAAATCGTTTGAGTAGCTGCTGGTTTATGCAACATTTCAGCTCCCTCAGATTCGGAAACAGAAGGGTTATATCATTAGCTACTTGTATTCCTAATGATACTGTGCGTGTGGCTTGCCAAGGATCACCTTTGATGGAGGAATGTTCACAGGATTTCAAAAAGGTAATTTTGGGTTGATTCCTATGTCATTACTGCAGAGGAAGCTTTAAAAGGAGTGAGAGCATGCAAAAAAGAAGAGCAGGAGCAGTTTGGCCATTATTAGCTTTCCATCTTTGGCTGAAATGTTTCTGACTTGGTCTTCACTTCCAAATAGTTAAGTACTATTTTTTTTTAACAATTGTGTACCAGTGTTTAAAGTCATGAAAAATTGTTCCTTAGTGAGTTTGGATGTGCGTGCTTGTTTGGTTTCTAAATTAGAGGTACTAATCTAGATTTCAGTTGCATTTTGGTATGAGTTCTTTTTTAACAAGGAATGGGGATTTACTGCAAACCTCAGGAAGGCAAAGGATCACTTGTCTACTGTAACTGTGCTGGTGTGTGATATGCTTTTAATGTTAAAATTAAACATAATAATCCCTTCCAGAGATTCCTTAATCGGCTTGAGAGGTGGGGGTTCCCCTTTAGAACTCTCTGAAACTTAGAACTGTTTTGGAGCACTGAGTTTAAACCTGTGTTAAATGCTTGTCACCCAGCAGTTACTTGCCAAAGGACATTATTTCATACGAGTTACAAGAGCATTAAGTTAGAGTTGTGCTGAAAAAGTGATCTAGTTTATGAGAGGCAGAAGGTAGGAGGATCAGTTATATCTAAATATTTTCTGGCACATGTCAGTATTTGTGTTTTGCAAAAATACAAATTGAAATGCTACAGGGGTTTATGTTTTCTTCTGGGGGTTTTGTGGTGTTTCCCCCTGTCCCCCCTTCCCTTTCCCTCCCATGGAACTTATTCCAAGGTTTACCTATTATCAAAATTAGGTTTCTCTAAACCTTACCCTTGTACAAATAAAGCTGATTATACAAGGTCTTAATGAAGCAGAGATATGGTACAATTGGTCACGGACACCTTACTGGTGACATTCTAAATACTGGAAGATTGTTCTTATGGTTTTATGTTCTTGACCAAAGAGCCTGGAGTTCTTTCAACATTTTCATGGTGGCTATAGCTTAAACTTGTCCAGTTGTCTGCTGCTCGTTCTTTAAGTTTTCTTAAGTGGACCCAGATTGGTGATACTGAGGTTTTATCTAAGAATAAACACTAAAGTTTATCTAAGGATAAACCTTAAAATAGTGAGTACATTACAAAAAATTACATTATAAAAAGTATCTTCTTGATACAACATTATCAAGGTGTGTACAAACTGTTTAATAGCTTCTTCTGGTATCTCTCATCAAATTAGTTCCCTCAGTTAGACTGCAGTTTCCTCATACTTCTATTCTGCCCTTTTACTCAATACCATGTTTGACCTTCTCCAGCCTTCTGTAACGACGCTTACTTTCCCTACCGTTTGAGACAGATCAGTTTGCTCTTTAAGACTTGTTTAGCTGCTTCTTTGTAACGAGCTTGCTTGCTTCTTAAGAACTTGTCTGTAGTCAATCCTGAGTGCATTCGCTGAGTTGTTTATATGCTTTGGTAAAATTGTCACAGAAAATTGTTTGAAATAATATCTATGTTCAGTTTCGCCCCAGGTACCATTATAGGAAGGTCACAGTAATACTGTTCAGTTAGGAAAACATTATTTCTCTTTTTAGCACAAAAGCATGCAAGGTTTAACACTGTTCCATTACGCAAATCCCAGTCCCCTAATGCTTTTGTCAACCTGCTCATAAAATAGATAGGGCAGTTGCCAGCACAAGTAGATCAAAGGATTAAATATTTAATCTTTTAGAGGCTTTGCTCCTTAGGTTCTTCAATCAAATGATAAAGTCACTTACTTTTGCTTTGAATAGTGAATTCCTTAATTGTGAGTGTCAGGAGATGTAGTTTGGAGAACAGATGAGAAACAGCAGTTAGGAATAAAACTAGGACATGCTTAATATATGTAAGCTTGATTAAGGTAACTCATAGAAGCAGGGCAGGCAACAGCTTAGTTTCTCTGTCATACATGAAGATGAAACTAAAAGGTGGTCATACAGGTCATTAATTACTCATCCAGCAAGGGCAAAAACAAAAATAAGGGACTGTATACTCTATTGATATCTGTGCTTTTCTGATAGACTGTTTTGGCATTCCTAATTTATACAGATTTAGTGTAAAAGAATGTTCTCAAAAAGCTACTTAACACTTGTTGTGCAGCCTTTACAGTTTTGTGTGTGAATATTTTGTGTGTCTGAGCACACACGAGGGGAACAAAGCTGGTCAGTTGGGGGGTGAAGCATACTCTTTTGGAATGAGAGGGAAAAACAACGGGAAAGAAAATAATTAGAGGTACAACAATTTACACACCAAAATGCACCTGGATCCCCTGGTGAAGCATCTGTAGCAGCTGGAATGGACTACAATTATGTTTGAGTGGGTAAGGGCACAAGGCTTTAAGCATAGGAAGTTCAGTGTGGGGCATTTTTACGCTGCTCTATTCCTTATAGTATCAAAGCCTATGGAAATGATAAATAAATTTCTCAGGTTAATTAGGGGTAGAAGGATTTGCAAGTCTCTAGTGATCTGATCCTGTTTACGAGTGGATTGTAATGGACGCAGGTACTTACTTAAGTGTGAAAGAAAAGTAAAGAAAGCATTCTAACCCAGTAGTATTCTTGAAACTTAATTGACCTGAGGAATGATGCTCTTCTGGTCAGTTAATATTGATATTCATTAGCATTTGGCTAACAAACTTTACTTATGAAATGGAGGGAGGGAAGGGGGGGAAACCGGAGTGTGAAACACAAAAGCAGACTCGATTTAATGGCATCTCTATTGGCATTGAGTATTTCCAGCCTGCACATGGGCAGATGTTATGAGAGCCCACCAAGCCTCTGCTGAGAGGCTTGTTCAGTTGTTGAAGTTTTCCATCTCATTAAATTTCTATGTACAGAAAGCAATTTCTTCACTGTAGATAATTTTATTACCACAGCTATTTGCACTACAGACTCTGACAAGGAAACCCAAGTGTTAAAGATCGGTTTCTAAAAATAAGCAGATTTGCATATGTTATAATCAACTCGTAACTAAACCTTCTTAAACGTGAGAAAAAGGAAAAAGGACTCCAGATGAAAAGAAACTAAAGGTCTAACTAGGAAAAGCCCAAACATATTAGGATGGCAATAGGATTTTCCTGCCACTGTTTTTGAACCTCAGAAATTTAATGAGATTTAGTACAAATAATCTGTTGCTCAGTAAGATATCCTGTAGGTGTAATTCTTCTGAATTTCTTATATGTTTCCTTATACATTTTTCTCCTGTGTGTTAACACAAAAAAAACCTTCAAAATCCCCAAGCCAGCCAACCAAAACCACAACACACCCCCCAAAAAAAAACCAAACAAACCAAAAAACCCCCCAAACCAACCAAATAAGAAAACTCCCAAAACAACTGGAATCAAATAAAGTATAAAATAATAAAAGGAACTTATATGACCCTATTAGTCTCCACAAAGAAACTGTGATATATTGAACTACCTTCATATTTATTTTCTTTCCCCACTGCCCTCATAGGTTTCAAATAGAGATCCAGGCAAGTAAATCAGATATTGGCAACATGACCTAGGACTTGCACATCTTTTCGTATTTGTAGAGGAACCTCTTTCAGATGTGTGCCCTTACACTTTCAATGTAATATAGAGGTTTTCTTCTACTTACAGTTTCTATGTATTTGTCTCCTACTCTTGTATGTACAAATCAACTAAAAAAAGAGGGATTAGCAAATACATTTCCCATTTATTCTCATTTGCTTAATACTTTATAGCAGTTAATGAAACAGTGGTCAAATATTCTGATTATAGGTGTGGGCATTTGTTTCTCTGGAACTCAGGACCACCACAAACAAGCGGCATACACTAGGGACAACAAAGGAATACAGAAAATAGAAACAAGCGTATTTTTTTCTAGTTCTGAGTAAAATGCTTTTTCTTTCTAAGAGATTATAGAAATTAAAAGCTAATTGCTCAGAAGGTGTTCTTTTCTGATATGTGAGAAATACAGTGAAATGACACTATGTTTGTTTATACCTATATATACACACATTCACATATGCATACACACACAAACACAGAGACTCCCAAATATATGTTCACATGGTGCTAACAACCTAGACTAAATAAAAAGCAAGGAATACAAAATTCAAGCTGTTTGCTTTGCCTTATCTATTTTCATTATGCATGGTAAATATTGCAGATCATATGGCCTGTAAAATCACACGCTGTTTGGAGACTCCTTCATAGTTCTTCCACAACAGGGGATTGGAAGGATAGATACAGTACCAACTCTGAGTTTTACAGACTTTTCTATTTAGTTGGACTCTTCATGATATCTGGATTTAATTTTTTGCATGTGAAGCTCTTCTATTTCCTATATTTTTGATTAAAAAAAAAATACAAAATCCCATAGAAAACCCAATGTATGTCAAGGGAGGGCAATGTATGGAGGGGTTAGGATTTTCTTTTAGGATGCTTGATCTTAGAAGGTAATAGCACCAGTGAATAAAAGTGGTGATTAGATAAAGAGGATTGGTACTGCTCATTGCTAGGAATTGATGCCTACTCAGAGTCTGGGCACCACTGTGCACATATGAGTTCTTTTAAGTCCTGGGGCAGCTCAAGCTTTTTCATATTACAGTACTTAGGCTTTAACTGAATATCCAAAATTTCATGACAACTCTCTTATGAAATGAAAAATAACTTTGCAAAAATGTAAGATAAATAAAATATAATTAGATGGATAACAATGTGTAAGGCAGGAATAAGAACTTTGCGCTTAGCCTAATGGTTATTTCATATACTCAAATCAACATAACCTTCTCTGCACAATATATAATTGTTGTCTATATGCCTAGAAGAATGCTGCCATTATCTAGAGTATCTTTGCAGTAATATGGTTTTCAGATTATTTAGGGGTCAAGCTTTGATTTAAAGCAAGCAGTTATGGTAAATTATGATGAGTTAATTTAAGGCCAGTATTTATGCACAGGAGACCTGTTAAGAAAGGCACATCATTTGACGTGTTAAGCATGTTAGCAAATGTTACTTTTTAAAGCAAGTACGATTGTATAGTGAGACCTAACATTTCTCAGGCAGAGGTAATAAGATTATGATGCAAAAGTAGAAATGACCTTTGGCTGGTTAATTACCTTATATTATGATGTTCATTGTATGACCCTAAATTCAGATAAGATTAAAATGAGCACAGATAGCATAGTACACATTTTTTAGGTGATTTGTCAGTGGTTAAGTCCATCTGCATCCATAGCTGAGTCCATAATGCTATGGGCCATCAGAAGGACTGTTTGGGCTGCTGCTTGGACTTAAATAGGAAACTGTCCTCAGCTGGTCACTGTTGACTGCTCTCAGAAGCTGTGTGAGTCCTGGTGATTTTACCACTTGTTTGATCACTGACTTACTTTAAACGTGAGTCAGTTTGCAAAGCCATCACAGATAGTAAATTTACTTTTTCTACCTGGGTTCAGTGACTCAATCAGGCTGGCTCCTAACAAGATAAGAAATTCAAACTGCAGAACTGAGATTGCTCTCTGCAGCAACCAGGAGGGTTCTGCTGTGCACTATATTTTAAATGGTGTTGATGGTTTCTAAATAAGCCTGAGGTTTTCACTTTGCTAAATCTTCTACCTTGTTTACAGCACACATCTAGTATTTTGGGCAGAGAACAGTATCGTTTTCAGGTGAATGCAAGTCAGTCATCAATAGTTCATTGTGTAAAAAGTTCTCTTCATGCTGACTGTTCATTGCACAATCAGTCGTTTTCCATAAAATATAAATATGTAACAGCATGTTCATGGGCTGTGTTCAACAAAAGGGAAAAGGGAATTATCAAAATTATGCCTACATTATTTTAGAAAAAAAAAAAAAGATCATACTCTTGTGGAACAGTGCAAATCAGAAGTTCTCAGTCTGTGTGACCAGCACTGGCAATCTCAGGAGAGGGTTTTTTTAATTAAAATTCTATTTTATTTGAATGAATAATGATTGCTAAAGGTTCCTACGATTAGTTTTTTAATCTAATGGATTACAGGAAAAGGAGACATCTATTTTCTACAGCTGAATTTTAGCTTATCATTACTGCACGTTTTAAAAATTCCTGTGATTCCCCATCAATCTCTGTTTTTTCTATTAGCTATAAAAACACTAATCCATGGGCATAAATTAGGAAATAGTTTGATTTTCTTGGTCTATGAGAACATTCTCTCCTTTTACTAGTAAAAATACCTGCATATTCAATTTTCTTCTGAGCCTTCCAGCATCACACAGCTGAACTCAACAAAGGGATTTTTCACTGAGTTAGTTTCCCTGACTTCAAAAGCATTATGTCAAAGTGTGCGTCGAGTCCTTTACAAACAGCTAAGCAGAGAAAACCTTTAGTTCAGTGCTGTCTCGAGGCTGAAGGTAATCAGTTCTATTCCTGCTGCACTACTGGCTCCTGATGACTGGATGGTGATAACGCCACTGACTACATGCTCAACTACAGTAGTGAAGGATGATTCCCATAGTGCCAGAAAAATGGGAGGAAATTCCGATACAATTTGAAAAGGTTCAAAGTTTTTTTTGTAGTACCTACTATGTATTCTGTTCACATTTCCTTTGCAACAAAAATTGAGGGGTGAGGAATGTCTAGGAAGTATTATAATTAACTTTTAAGGTGTTATCTGGCTGAGGAGCTGAAGTAGACTTCCCTAAACATTGGTGCATTTCATATTTCAAAATCTCAGCATATGCTGAAAAGAAAAGATATTTTCCAACATGCTGCCTAAAGAAAAGCCACTGGTTCACAGCTGAGATCAGCAGCCTGCATGCAACTGGGCAAAGCTGTCCTTCAAAGCATCAACAGCTGCTTTCAAAGCAAAAAGTCTAGTTCAGAAGAGCATCACTGATAGTTCACTCAGAAAATATGCAAAGTTGTGTTTCTCTTTGTAGTAGTTTCCTGCATTTCATCTAACATAGAATTCATTAGGTCTCTACCTGTGACAGGAAAAATATAGTGGTATGAGATCCGAGACAAGTTATCCTAAAGATTAAAAGTTAACGATGCTAATCACCAATGCATCCTCTTAGACATCTAATTGCGGAAGATGTGGCTTAAAAGGAAAGTGTCACAACATATTTGCTGGTGGTTTTGTATTAGTAAAATGATGTAGAAGGCTGGAGACTCAGCTGGCGATCCCAGCTGTGGTTCTGGATGGCTGGTACAGAGGGTGAAGTGTCCTCTAAGACTGTTTACTGTATTCCTTGCCTGTGTTCTGGTTTCTGTTAATGCCACTTATGGTAAGACTATAGCATCTGCTCAGCCTTTATTAAATTAATAAAATCCTGTTCTATCTTTGATGGTGCCACTAGAAACACGGATCATCTTACCATCCCTTGGCAAGTGACATGAATCACATCACTTGAAGATGTAGTACAGTGTTCCAGATGTAACAGACAGCAGCTTGCTCATGTGTAAGAACATAAGAGCAGGAGTCAATTTTCTGAGTTCTGGTCCTATTTTAGAATGCCATTCTATAAAATGAGAGGGAAGATTCTTGCAAAAGACACGCTAAAAGGAAAAAAGGGATGGTGGGTTCTGGTAGTATTTGCTGAATATTTGGTGTCCACTAAAAGACACCGAGCACTGCCATGTGCTCCTGCACATCTCATAAGTAGAAAATATTTTGAGTAGCTTTGATCTTGAGCAGTATTTGTCCTTAATGGGGAGCGAGAATAGCACCTTATCTTGCAGACAGTTTCAGACATGTAAATTGTGTGAGAAGTGTGGGGATAGAGATAACTTCTAAACATTATTCTGCTAAGGATACCTTTTATCAACTTCAGATCAAACTCTAAATTACTTCTAAGCTCCTCATTTGGAGGAACTGAATTTACATCAGGGGAAGAAAACAGGCAAATTAAAAGAAAAAAAGCCCAAACCAACCAACCAACCAAAACCAAAACCCAACCCCCCAAAAAATACCAAACAGTTCAACTTAAGTGCCTGAATCTTGTGGTGTGCAAGTGGAAATGAGATGAGAACTGCAATTTTGTGAACAACTTGTACAGAGGGTGTTCAAAATTTCACCAGTATCTAGTGTCCAGACAGCACAGGACAGCATAGCACAGACACTGCAAAAACTGTAAGTGCACACAGGTTACACAACCATGAATAATTGTAGTTTATTCTAAGCATAGCCTTAATTACTTTTTTTCTCCCTCATTATTAGTACGTTATAACTGTTCCTATAATAGAGAGGACAGTGCTGTTTGTTTGTCCCTGCTGTCGCAGTAGTGATGACAGACACTTTGAAAGAGAAGCTATTTTTCAGTACTTATACTTGGATTGTGCTGGGCTGAGTCAGATGTGACGGGGGCTTTGTTCCACCTGGAGCTCCCACTTTAGACAGGCACATCATTCAAAGGTAATGGTATTTTGTTTATACTTGGCTGCACATTGCTGCAGGCGAGGCACAGACTGGAAGCTTGTGTGCCCAGTTTGATGTCACTCCTTTCAGGATTGCTATTCATATGCGATGTGTATGTACAAAACCTCATGGATGCTCCATAATGGAAGCTACTTCCTCTACATCCAAAAGTGGCTTCTCACTCTTGGCTGCAGATTTGATTACATGTTATACCTGCTCTAAAAACTGGCTCCAGCCACCAGTGTCAGATTATGTTGTCGCAGCAAAAAGGAAACAGACGGTGCAATCAGTCTCATGACTCCTGATGCACATGACTACGTTTCTTTCTGCCTAAGTGGCATACACAAGGTGATTAAATAATCAGCACCATTACCCTGGAGGAATATAAATCCCAGAAGCAGCCACTCAGAACACTGTGCTCTGGTCTCTGAAGTAGAAGAGGTGAAGAGGCAGTGGTGCATGTTGCATGTGCATGATGAAAGACAAAATGAATTCTTGGTCCCTGTGTGGCCTAATGTCTTTCACCTCTCTTACCTGTTTGTGTCAACTACCACTTAACCATAAAATACTTGTTTTTCTTTTGGTATTAAACAAAATTGATACAGCAGTAGGGATATTATAAATCCTCCTAGGTTAGTAGGGAAAAAATGGATTGCCAGTTCCCTTAACAGGGATGGGTTTATCGGTATGTTTAGCATCAACCTTTAAAATGTTCGCAGAGCATGGTTTAAACTTTTAGGCTATTTTTAAAAATTAATCGGGCGGAACTCCAAGTCCAAAACATAAATTGATTTTGAACACACACGGATCAAACTGCTTTTATTAGTATCATATTGGGCAATAAAAGTAAATGCATTTTACATGTTGCTGTATGTACCTCAGTATTTTTTTTAACGTGTCCTGTAATAGTATTGATTACAAACCCTAGATACTGTTCAACTGACTTCAGTGATCGTCATTACCCACACTGCAGAAAATACATCTTATACAATTAGCTAATATGGAAATCAGTCATGTCTTCTCAAAAATAGAGACTCCAGTTAGAGTTTTATTCATGGAAAGAACCAAAACCAACTCTGTCATCAGTGTTTCCCAGTTGCACAAAGCTGTAAGTTTCATACTGCCAATAGCAAAATCAAGTTTCAGTAGGAGTAAGAATATTTATTAGGGAATAAACTAGTTTGGGAAAAAAGAGGATTAAGATTTATTTATATTGTGTTAAAGAAATTTCATTTTAAAAGTTGAAGTGATCTTAAAGTAACGTAACAACAAAGTCATATAATTGTCTTTGTGTACTCTAAACTACAGCATAAATTTAGCAGCTGAGGGAAGCTGGAAACAAAAGTGGGGGTTTGGGCTTACAATTATTTTATTGTCCCAACTGAGCACTTAGAAAACCACAAAATTTAAATTAAAGGTCCCTGGGAATCTGCCTGAGTTATAGCTGTGCCTCAGGGCTGCTGTACAAATAGCATGCTACCAGAAACTCATCTATATGATATGCTATGGTTTTACTTCATTATGCAGCTCTTAAACTGAACCATAGGTGGAATTAGAAAATTTTTAGTCTTGCATTTTTGCCAATGATAAATTCTCTTCCATAATTTGGAGCCTTCTTTATCCTTTTGGCGCTTGCTGTTGCCGAGGAAGCATTTGGGCTAAGACCACTCTCCATGGACAAGTAAGTATGAGATAAACTTCCTGAAAATACTTGTGCCAATATAGCAGTTACTTTTAAAAACAAATCCCCTCTATTTTTCTGCATTGGAAGTGCTGGTCTTTGATAGTGCAGTGATTAACACTATAACACATTTTGGATTTCAGAATGTTTCTGTGTACCCAACGCAGATAAATCCTTCTGTGGCTTTGTGTCCTCCTTTTCCTCTGGTATCTATGCGATTTCTTTATTTTTACTTTACAAAGAAATTGATTGCAGAATGTCTAACTAAAAATAGAAGTTTCTGAGAACTCTTCGGTCAGAACATTGTGAGAAAGCTGCTACCAAGATGAATCAGTTACTTGGACTGGATTTCTCTAGATCTTCTTTCTTGTGGATTAAGAGCTTCTTTTAAAAGTGTCATGAAATTATTTGAAAGGATAGATAGGGAAAATACAAATACAAACAATTACAGTATTAAGAATAAAGGGCAGGGGGAGTGATTTCCCTTATTTGTTTTCTTTTGTGGACTTTGGGATTGAAAGTGCACACCGTGGACTACGCGTACATCTCGTGGTACAATTACCTGTTTACTTATTTTGCCATCAGTTAAATCATTAGCAATATGTTTTAACATCTCTGCTTCTGGATGCTTCTTCAGCGTCATCTCTCATTGTCAAAGGATATTCTCATGGCTGCTAGAAACGTGAGGTTCATTTGGATTCTGTATGCTGCTTTGCATGTTTGGTTGGAAGACTTGGGAGTGAAGTGTTTTTTACTCAGATAGCACAGAACAAGGCCGGCAGCTCTACAGGCATTTACAACTCATCCAGCTCATGCAGGAAAAAGTCTTGTGAAGATTGGATATCTCTAAGGTAAAAAAAAAAAATAATAAAGCAGTAATTTTTCAACACATTTCAGGAAATTGGTCCCTAAATAGATTAATTATGGAGATTAATAATTCCTGTTAAATTCAGTACGTAGTTGCAGTCAAAATGCTTACCCTTTAGTTAAAAAATTGCTTCATTTAGGACTTAGAAAAGGTTCATTTATCGAAAGAAGAGTGGAGACTTCATTATTTAATTGTTAAGGCATTTTGAGTTGTCTATTTCTGTTAGCAGAAGAAATAAATAGTGTTTTTCTTTGGCTCAAATATATATATATATATATATACACACACATATATATATATATATATATTTGTATATGTTGGTTTTCCATTCTGGTTTGTCAGCCAACTAAGAAAAATGTTATTTGTCTGACTTTACTCTGGAGGTAAGAGACTATTATCCCCAAAGCTATTCCCTATCAGTTGTCTTCAGTTGAGAGAGCTAAACACAGGACCTAGTCATCACCTAGAATTCCTGCAAGATAGACATTGTTCATTGGAAATTGGATGATACCATCAAACTAACTTCCAAGCCATCAGATAGAATTTATCAGGCCTGATCACATACTCATTTAGGTGGTCACATCTCCTGTTTCAGTGCTTACCAAGCAGTGAATGGCTCCATCATGCTGGTCAATACTGTAGTTCCCTGTAAGGAAATACAGCTTCAGAAAAGAATATATACTTTTAGCATGTATTTATTTTTCCCCTGTGTGACAGTGAGCTTTAGATCATTAGCAGCACTGAAGTCAATGAAATTAGAGTAGTGCAAGTCCATCATAGTTAAGCAGGTTTCTGTATCTAATATTGTAACATTATAAAAGACTCTTTATTCCACAGAGCTCTTCCAAAGACACTGTTTCAGCTTGCAAGCAGAGATATTTCTTTTGTTTGATAAGTTATCCTGTACATAAAAAGGAAAGTTAATAAGTCTGAAATTTGGCAAAAAAATTACAGACTTTATTAATGCATATTAAGAACTGAGGAGTAAAGATATGTTTGGTGTATTTTTATAGCCTATTAATCAAGAAAAGAATTGTTGTTTGCTGAGTATAAGGGTGAAATCACTTGGGTTGTTACTGAATAGGGCTTACTTATCACCTGTAAATAATTCCTGTTACATTGGTTTTATAACAGTCTGCTAAGGTATCCTTTCTGCAGAATCACTTTGGAAGCTCTAAGCTGTTTGAGGTAAAAGAATATTAGGCAGTTCTGCATATGTCTTTTGTTTATCATTCTTATAATGAAGAGGTAAATTATAGTGAGTGCTTATCATTTACATACTAGATCTGTATTTTTTGGAGGCTGTTGCTAAAGCACAGTTATATTACTGCTTCCATTGAGTAGTGTGTTAGAATTTTTACTGTATCTGCAACTTTAGTCATTACTTCTGTATGCATTGTGCAGTGGCAAATAGAAAACAAAGTCTCAGTCCTACTGAAAGCACTCCCGTTGCCTTGCAGAAGACCTATGTCAGGACAAAAATACACAATTATGAAATACAGTATTAATGCTAAAGGTTGAACTGTTAGAACAAAATTCATCAGTTGGAGTTGATTACACGTCAGGGTTCTAAAAAATAAGTCTCCCAAACAAAACTATGCTATGAATGATAGATAGTATCTTTGCCCCCCCATAGGGCAGAGTTTGCAAATATTTTAAGAGCCTGTTATTGCCAGAGGCAGTGCTGAGCAGTGCTGCAGATAGGAAACGGGACGTTTGAAATTCCACATCCACATTATGAAGCTAGAAAATTATGTTCCTTCATAAAATCATAGAATCACAGAATGGTTTGGGTTGGAAAGGACCTTAAGATCATTCAGTTCTAACCACTCTGCCATGGGCAGGGATGCCTTACCCTAGATTGTGTTGCCCAAGGTTCTGTGCAACCTGGCTTTGAACACTGCCAGAGATGGAGCGTTTACCACTTGTTTGAGCTACCTGTGCCAGTACCTCACCACCCTCACAGTGAAGAACTTCTTCCTTATATCCAACCTGAACTTCTGTCTTCAGTGCTTCCACTTTGGATCAAGTTGCAAATAAAAGTGGAATCTTTTCTATCTGAAAGGACTACTGCCTTCAGCTCCTTCAGTCTGGCTTCTGCTATTCCAGTTACCTCTGTTTCCACAAGAAGAAAATATGTATTACATTTAAGAATGCTGAAAATTTCAGAAAGATCGTATGGTGTTTTCTTCCTATTAAGCATCACATCAATGTGCTCAGAAAGCAACGGGTATAATTCTACCACTATACTTGCAAGATTAAAATATATTAATAATTTTCTTAAAGGAGACATACGAAAACATAGTGTTCAGTACAGGGAGCAATTACATCTAGATGCTCTTGAAAAAGAATTGAAGAATTCAATTCATGAAATACAAGTTGCCACGTGAAAATGATCTTGGAACTGAAAAACAGGCTAACGAGTAGAAGCTGCTCATCATGTTAGGTTTATTTAGAGAGTCAATAGCCTTGACAGGACTATACTATATTTTTCTAATACTAAATATTTCTTTTGTAGGAGCATGCAAAAGTAAAATTTCTTAGCCAGAGGCACCCAGTTTGCACACACCAGATTTAGCAGTAATGGAAATAGTAGTGGTAAGATAAACAGGGGAAACTTAATGCCCATTCATCCTCACCCGAATGGACTGTGGATTAAAATAGCATGTAGCACACTGAATTCCCCAGATGCTCAAATTTCTATAATTGTGTAAATTGACACAAAATGAAGTGAGCACAATTTACAAAGGGAAAAGGGGGAGTTAGTGTTGAAAAACAGGAAAAGAAAAGAAACTAAGAGAATAAAAACAGCCTATTTCCTACACCCTGGTTTTCCAGATGCATGTGCATGCTAATTGTTCATTCCCGTATTATATGAATTATTCACTTCTGATATATTATGCTAGACCTATGTGAACATATTCATTTGCCATTGATGCATGCATTCTTACTAACTGACGCGTCATGCTTGACTTAGCACAAATCTGCGTCTGAGTGATTCAGCGATTTCTTTGTCATATCTTCTAAGAAGCCTATAGATAATCACTCTGTTGAAACAATTCCTGATTTCAGTAGCCTGGTTCAAAATGAATTCTGGAAAAAGTGGCTGTATATATTTCTGGAAAAGAGAGAAAGTGGAAAAAGAACAGTGTCTTTCGTGAAAGCAAAGGAAATATTAACAGTGTAGTATATCATAATACCGTAGTGGTTGGTTTAGTGATACTGTCATAAGGAGTTATTTATTGTACATGTACATCAGTGTAATTCCAGGAAGAATTAAACATTATGTAGAAAGCAGTGACTCTTCAGAACTTTATACTTCTAAGAGAAGTATGTTTCTTCCCTACTGAGTGCCTCCCCTTTTTTAAGAAGAAAGCCTCCTTCAGTTGTGGATGTGAATCAGATCTGCACCATTTTCATTAAATAAACCTAGTTAATTCATTTTTATATAAAAGGTCTGTGAAGACAGTCTCAGGGAATTGCTCTGTGGACAGCAGTGTTTGTTTTTTCTTTTGCTGAACTACTGTTGCAAACATTCAGTTTATCTAGTAATGGAAATGTATGTGTGCACTCACGATTAACACGCAGCAGACAGTGTAAAAAGTTAAAACCAAAAAGCCTCTAACAACCATTGTATACTCCATAAAAAGCACAGAGTAGGAAAACCTGTAGAAAAAAACCTGTAATTTCTGAAGGCTGTAACATGTCATTTGTCCAAAAGTGTTTTAAGTGGTATGCTATTTTCTTGGCTTAGGTTAAGAATGGTCTGCAGGTGTGATGTAGATGAGGCCAGCAGAGTTGCCTACCTGGAGCTGGATCAGTTGCACTAGCTGCCAATTCTGTCATAAAAACATTTTGACAATAGTTTATAAGTGGTGTATAAACACTTTTTCATTTTGGAGATTGATAGATACTTGGAAAATGTGTATACATACACAGGCTGATACAGATATATATTTAATATGCATAGGAAAATACAGATTTTTAATATCTCATGATGCCACAAGTCTGTATTTGTTACCTCTACAGGGCTTGTCTACTCAATAGGTGTTTCAAGCTTCTTACAGTCTTGGAGGCAGTTGTCCCTGGTTTTACTGTGTTTGAAAGCAGTCCTGACTGAATACATCCTCATGTCTAAACAGAGTCAGAGTATGAAAAAAAGGTGTATAATAAAAGTACGCGGATGGAGAAGACAGTGGAACCATTCTAATTTTTTTAAATGGTTTTCTTAGCATTGTTTTATTCAGTAGTTGGTAAATGCTGGCTTTATAAAATACACCCCCCTCTATATCATTACGTTTGCAAAGTATACATTTAGACCTTCTCTATCTTTTTCTGCAACCAACTGCGAACTATTTTTTTTAATAATTGGTGCTTTTTTTACTGAACAGAAATAGTATTAAGAATAATAAATATTTGCAAATATTAATTAAAGCATACTATTGAAAACTGTCCAGATTCTCTGGGAAAACACTTCTTTTGTAAATGCAGATGATTTCAGTTTGTCTTTGACCTCTGTGAACTAAAACGTTTACAAAGATACAAAGATTACGTAGAAATTATAGTGTCAGAGATGTGCAATGTTGGGACTGCAAATTGGTTTATCCTAAGAGTTAAGTGATAAATACACAGCATGCTTGGAGATGTGAGTGTAGGGCTTGGGAAAGGAGAAGTTGGGGAGAAATTAATAGCTGCAGCTTTTAGGGTGACAGCAAATTCCTGATGAGCAGCAGGCAGTCAGTGGTATCACACGTACCAATCTCTTGTGCCGCTATGCAGGACACAGGGCTGGGTTGTTTTTTTTGTCCTTAAAAAGCATAGGAGCACTTGGGCTTCATGCTCTGCAGATACTCACTGTGGTAGTACCCTGGCTCAAAAATGCCTCCAGGTATTCCAGCGAAGTGACAAGTCAGCCTGTGGGCAGCCAGGCTCCCATGTGGATCCAGAACCATGTGCTCTCTTAAAAGAAGCAGTGAAAGGTACCATAAAACTAAATATGTGTATCTCATTTCAGCTTTTAGAGGAAAAGAATTAGTAACAGTGAGGCCTTAGTGTGCGCATAGGCATTCTTTTAGTCAAGACACCTTCTGTGAATTAGCATAAGAATTATGCAGATAAGCTCTTTATCTAGCTTCTGTATGGTACTTTGAAGTCTTTAGAAGTTTAGGACTTAAGCGAAAGGAAAGTGAATAAATCAGCGGCATTTTGTTTGTACAAGAGATTAACTTTGCTAAATATAGGTATTGCTTCACATCAGTGTCTAGTGACAATCGTTTTTCCATATGCCCATATAAAAAATAATCTTATATCTAAGAGGAGTTTTACAATTCACAGTGTATTACTGTGAGTTGAATTCAAATTCATTTTTAATTTCTTAACAAATAGCGGTATTGTCATGGAAACTTTGGAGTAGTGTTATTACTCCTGGGACTCCCAGAGACAAGAAAATAAATGATAGTTTTTAGCAGCCAAACACCACATGTACTTACCAGCAGCTACAATTTGGAGACAGGGAAGTTCTTGTTCACTAATCTATTAGTTATTTTGAAAGCGAGTCACACTGATTTTGCTTTGTTCCTTTCTTGGTAGTGAATCTTAATGCATTTTTCTATGTAAAAATAGTCTTTAGCAAGAAGAGTTTTTAAAAAGAAAGGGTAACCTGATGCTTACTCCAAAGTTGGCTTGCCTATAGCATAGGCAACTGATTAATCTTATTAGGTAGCAGGTAACCAGCTAAAACACCCCCCAAAAAAACCTAAACCAAACTTAATATGATTCTGTTCTAGGAACAAACATTTTCCACTGAATTCAATTTTTCAAAACAGATTATCAAAGCTTTATAATTAACTTCCTAGCAAATAAGAATTAGCATACTATTATATGATTAACTCATATTATTCATATAATATTTAGTGAGGCACCCACCTATGCATGCCCGGGAATTACAAACTTAATGAAAGACAGCAGTACATGAAACTGTAACTAATTAAGCAAGACACAAAAAAATCTGTAGATGCTTGACTGAATATCTTAGAATTTGCTCATTATCATATTTACATGGCAGGTTTATTCCCGTCCTTAAGTTTGGCAAACTGAGCTATTTAAAGTTAACTTTTTGTCTTCTATACAGTTACTCACTGAAGCTCTTTATGTGGTTTTCAGCTTCTGTATTTTACATAAAAAACTTTAAATACCCAAAGGGTCTTGGCTTAAAAAGGGAGAATAAGAGAGTAAACAATGAAACTCCTTCCCAGTTTCTTTACCACCACTGCTGTGCAGCTCCCTTCGGGCACTGTTACTGTGTGACACACTCAAGTTATATTACACCTTTTGTCTCTAGAGCTGACATTAGAGCCCCTAGAAGCTGAGCAGAGCTGCTACTACTTATGCATGGTGATGAGCTGCTTAAAGTAAGCACTATGGTAGGAATATTGATAACATAGACTGTGGTATCATAACAGAAGAGACTGAGCTTCATGGTTCTGATTCTGAGATCTTCATAACATTGCAAAATTACATTTTATAGCAAGGCCCTAGTGGTCAGCCTTCTAATTGGGAAGTATCATGACAGGGGAAAAAGGCAGAACAGGTAGCTTGGTCTTGAGTATGTCACAGCTCAAGCAAACTTGTTATTACTGCTATCACTAATGTACCAGCAGTAGTAATGTGTTAATATCCAACTATTACATTAAAAGTAGTAATGTGTTAATATCCAACTTTAACAAGTTGTTTAATCAAAAGGAGTGTTCTGCAGAGGGATAAGACTTAATATAGCACTTATAAATTACACTCCAGTGACTGTGGCTGGGTTTGGGGATTTTTGTTGTTACTGATTGTATTTTTTTTTCTTACGGAACCGTCTTTCATATTTATAAAATGCCTAATTGTACTCTGAAAGACTTAGAAAATTCATCCAACCACCAGCATGAATGGTCTGCAAAGAAGCGCATGTCAAAAGTCTCCTATTAAGTTGAAAGTTGAGTTTAGGAAGTATTGAATGCAAACAGAACTGAAGGGTGTGCTGATCAGTAGGTGCCTTTTGTTCTGAATGTTTTTTGCTATACTTAAATAACAAGAGAAAGCTTCCAAGTGCTTTTATTTCCGTAGCTGGTTCATCTGTAGGTCTTTTGTCTCTATGGATTAAACACGGTAAAGTGTTTGACAAGAGGTCTAAGCACACAACCAGTTCCTGTGACCTGCTGTTTTATTTTTTAAGGACTTGGAGAAGTTGGTGTGTGCAGTTTTTCTATGATTAACATGGAATTATATTTATGAAGGCTGGTAGGATGCAAAGAAAGGGCCCATCATTAGTGTGGCATCCCAATGAGAAATGCTGTAAAGGTGAGTGAGTACCTTTCAGCTTATTAAATATTGCTGATTCTAATACATTTGTTAAAATAATGACATACAGAGTTAAGAAAAGTTCCAATACAAGGGTCTCCTCAAGAACACAAGGCAGTTAAATCCTCAGCACTGGTCTTGGTACCTCAATCACAACTAAAGATACAGAATGATCATTAAACTCTTAAGGTATGTTAGTGTGGCTAAAAAACTATGTAGGAGAGCTAGAAAAGCTTTTCCAAGTGGCAGTGTAATACCAATTGCTTAACAAACAGATGCAACAGATGCACAAGACTGACAGAGAAAGAGCTGTTGGATTGTGGAGAAGGAGATCATAATGATGTTAATGGAGTTTATTAGGATTTTATTTAAAGAATGTCCAGTTCCATGACAGTAAGTCCTTTCCTGTTTGGTCTTAGAAAGGTTGATTCTGCATATTTTGAACAAATGTTATGATAGGCTGTTAAAGAAAATTGCCTGAACTGGGCCTGTGCCCTTAAGATGACTGTGAATCATAGAATCATTGAGTCATAGAATGGTTTGTGTTGAAAAGGACCTTAAGATCATCTAGTTCCAACTCCCCAACCCCCCTGCCAGGGGCAGGGACACCTCACCCTAGACCAAGTCCAGTGGCCATTTCATCAGTAAACATCTGAAAACAGGCCAGACTGCTGGGGAAAGACTGAATAAAGGCAGGCACAATAAAGGCAGGCACAATAAAGCACAGGCTGCCCAGAGTGACTGTGGCTGCCCCATCCCTGGGTGTGTTCAGGGCCAGGCTGGACAGGGCTTGAAGCAACCTGGTCTAGTGGAAGGTGTCCCTGCCCATGGCAGGGGGTTGGAAACAGATGATTTTTAAGGTCCCTTCCAACCCAAACAATTCTACAATTCATACCCGTGTTTATGAAGCCCTCTAAGTGTCCAGAATTATCCTGCTGCTACAGTGCTTGGAATCCCATAGTCTTCATTAGAGCTTATTTTTGGCTACTACTTGTATATATGTTAAAAAAAGAAGGAAAAACATTTGAGATTCTTAGTATTGTACTGTCGACCCCAGTCATGGCTAATGGGTGATAATGCCACCAAATCATTAACTGCCTGTATATAATCAGCGTTACAGTTAGTATCTGAAGTTCAAGAATTGGCACTGTGCTCTGTCACGTATACCGTTTCCTACACATGTACAAAGGTTATTGTTTCTGTCTTTAAAATCTTTCCTGTATTTTATTAAACTGCTTGTATGTTCTGTCAGCATATACTGACTTTCTTTATAACATCTTTATTCCGAACTTTACTTGAAAATGAAGATCAAGTCAGGCTTTTTTTCCTTGTGTACTTTTTCTAGTGCTTTAGGAGGGATAAAGCAAAGGTCTTTCCAAGTGGGCTGGCTTCACCTGGGTTGGACAATGCATTTGGCTGTGAGGCCTTAAGATCAATGCAGTTTCTTGAGCGTAACTTCAATTTCAAAAAATGCATGACTGAGATGTGCAGGTTGAGTTGAGCTCTATCTTTAGGTATCCACTGGCCCATGCAGGTGTTTTCCAGCAGAACATTAGAGGACATTTTCCAAACATTTACTTTTTTTTTTTGCCGTGACCATTAATGCTGTATTTTGTACTTCACATTTCCAGGCTCTAATTTTTGCTGTTGCACAGTAATTAACGCTTTTTCCCAGTTTAGTAAAGAGGCAGCAGGAAGGGCAGTGGTGATAATTCCTAACATCACAAACATTTAAAACGTTAGACCAGTGAATGCAACACCCTAGGTTTTTTTTTTCAGTGTCACCATTTTTACATCTGTTGCCAATTCTCTCAGGTTTCTTTTGTTCTCATGACTTTCATGGAAGGTGGTATAACACTTGAAAAACCGCCTGTCTGCAGGCACTTGATTAAGAATCTCATCTCTTATAGTTTGTACATAAAAGAGGGGATGAGAAAAGAAGTGTACTTATCTTGCTGCTGCAGTTTACCTTGTCATTATGCTACAAAAGATGAATATGGTATATACTATTTTGATTTTTGAATATCACTTTTTGCATACTTCCATTCTATTATAGTGAAATGGAAGCAAGGTGATGAAGTAGAAAAAACTCACGTCTGAATGAGAAAACAGAGAGACAGAAAGGTAAATCAGTGACACCAATTGTGATTTCCACAAACTGTTAGATAAGACAGAACCAAGAAAGCAGGGGATGGAAGTATACCAAAATGGAAAAACAGGAGGTTATGGACATATGATCTGAATTAATATATCCAGAGTTCTAAGAACAGGTCTTCATTTTTTAAGCATTCACTTTTTACCACTTTCAAAACATACTAACACTGTTTCCAAAAGAATTTAACACTTCAGTGTCTGTGTGTCATTATTCCATATTGTATCTTCTTTTATTAACAGATCAAAATAAAATCAACTTTATGCTTTCAATATCTAATTCTATCCTTTGTGAACCAGAGTAGTATCTATTAATAGGCTTTTTAAAACTTGAAGAATTTTGTGTTTAATGGTAGTATCAAAGACTGAAAAACATTAAAATAATTATGTATGTTGAAGTATCATTAAATCATGCCCTACCACATCTTACATCCACAGCATACATACTGAGCAGAAGCTCTATCCTCATGAAATTTAACACTGACTCTCAGACTTCAGTATGTATGCTTTGGATACAATCTTTGCAGATTAATAAAACTCAATGAAATATTTACCTTAATTGCACTTCAGCCTCTTTCTTTTAATCATGTTTAATAGATCTAACAGCAAGGACTGCTTCCCACTGGTGGTTTTCTCATTAGCACACTATTGGAAATAAAATTTGAAGATGAAGGTTAGCCACTAAAGCAGCAGAGAATTTAAGATAATGGTTCCTGGGTTTTTACATAGGACATTTACATAACCCTGGTACTAAAAGTTATATCACAGAACCACTGAGGTTGGCATAGACCTCTGCAGATTGTATAGTCTAATATCGCTGCTCAGGGCAGCGGCAGCTAGGGCATGTTCCTGGACATTGTCCAGCTGAGTTTTGAATATCTTTGAGGATGGGACTCCACAACCTCTCTGGGTATCCAGTTCCAGTGTTAGACCTCCCCCTATAAAGAACTTTTTTTCTTATGTTTAAGGGGAATTTCTTGTATTTCACTTTCTTGTATGAGAGAAGCTTCTTGTATGAGAGATGTTTCAAACACGTAATCATCTTCATGGCCCTTTGCGGACTATCTCCAGCATGCCTGTGTCTCCTTCCTGCTTGGAAGCTCACAAGTGCACATAGCACACCTGATACGGTCTCATGGGAATGGTCACCACCCTTGACACGCTGGCAACACTGTGGTAGCTCAGAGTGGGATGCTGTTGATCTTTTTCACTGCAAAGGCACACTATTGCTCATGGTCACTTTGGTGTCAACCAGGACCCCCAAGGCCTTTTCTACCAAGTCTTTTCCAGCCACTTGCATCCCAGTGTGTACTGCTTTGCACCTCTTAAAAAAAACCCTAGTAAGGGTGACATGCTTAACTTTAGTGTAAAGTCTGTCTTGCGGTGTGGACACAGTTGCAAGAAAAAATTTATTTCCAATAGCCCTTTTAAGATTTTCGTTGTGGTTACAGTAGGGGGTTTTGTGCTGCCCCAGTGCTGCCCTCTTGCTCTCTTCCATCCTACAGCTATAAAACAGGTGCTCATAAAGTGTTTAATGTTGCTTAATGTCACTGGGGAGAGTGAACTTACTGTTTGAAATGTAGAAGTGTAATACGTTACCCTGGTACATCTGACCATGTCCTTCTGATAGGTATGTGAATAATTTTACTCTCACAGAGAGAAATAGGCTTTTTTCCTGAAGTTCAAAGCATCTCCTTTTCTTTATGTTTTGTATTCAGCAACAACTGTACCACATCTGCTTGTGGACTTGGGAGACATGTAGAAAGGGTGAGCAAGTGACAAGCAAGGAAAGGGAATTAGTATCTGGGTTTGCTTCAGTTCTCTTGCAAGGGAAGTTGTAAACAAATGTGGAGTTTAAAGGAGGATTATGCTATAGTGACTTCCTCCATTCGGCATGTTTCATACTAGTAGTTTAATGCCAGAGAGAATAATCTAAATATAGTAGGCAGATCAGGATTAGATCAGGATACCAACTGTGTTCACCTGTATTAACTCCTTAGGCTCCACCTTTTTTATGGTGCCATCGGAGTAATGATTTTTTAACTTTTTTAGTCAGTGCCTGCAGATTGGGTGAAAACTGACTGGGAGGTAAGAATGAAAATCAAAGGGACGTTACATCTTCATATATATGTGTGCATATATAGGGGTGTGTGTATATATGTAACTTGTATATTAGGAAAGTGCATGAGGACAGTCTCTGTCAGTCCTTATCAATACTTAAAGTTTCTTTAACACAAATCCAAGAACCATTTTTTAACTTCCCATGTATGTACAAAGAAGAGACTCTCAGCTGCACTGAATAATTTCCTGATATTATTCTTCATAATGGTCAAGTTTTGCTCTTTAATGTTTATTTTGATATTTAGCTTACTTATCAGCAATACCTCTGTGTCAGTGACACTAGATAATGGTCCGTGGTGAAACACAAAAAAAATAGAACAGTACTGTTTGGCATGGGTCGTGGGAACATAACCTTGAAAATGGGGGAGTCAGCACCACTGTTAGCAAAGGGGAGTCTCATACCAGTTGCAAGACACGTGAGATAATGGTCTGTGGTGGCTCCTTCCCAAAAATCCCCTAAAAGTTCTGCAGTCCATTTTGGAAATCCCTGAACAGAGACCCATTAGCACTAACTGCGCAGTCGTAGCAAATAGCCATAACTGGCCACTCCTTCCAATATAGGCTGGCCCTCTACATCGAAATGAGTGTGCCCTTTTGCTTAAAAAGCATAAAAGCCTGAGCCTCATGCAATGTGGAGAGGGAGAACCTCATACCACCCATGTCAACGTTGCCTCCATGGGGATGGCCACTAAGGTTGAGCCTGCCACCTAGCACTGTGATGGTGTCTCTCAGAGCTGGTTTACTGATCATCATCAAATGGTCTTTGGGGTTGGTAGTCTAAACACTCACTATAAATAACTATCATTGTTTCTTTAACTCTTTGCCGTCTCTTCCTCTCTATCTTGTCCTGTAATAATGAACTAGGTGTTTTATCCATTGTGTCTCGCCTCTCTCTCTCTCTCAACCTGGAATCCTTTAACTCTGGAACAACCTCTGACTTGATCGTACGACTTTCAAGCAAGAAAAGTCACCAAGGAATCTTTTAAAACTTGTAGTGCTTCAGAAAGGTAAACTTCAGGCCAGGTTCATCTCTTGTTCTCAAATCCCCCCAGCATTAAAATTGATGAAGAGATGATTTATCAGGATGGGAAGTATTCAACCGTAACACAGAAATTCAGTGCTCCATGTATGTCCTCATTTGTCATTGTCTTTAGTCATTCGTCTTTTATGATCATTACAGTTTTATGCAGCAACGCTTCAAGTTCTGTTTTGAAATAGCTCACATCATACATTTGTAAAACCCAATTTAAAATTTCTGAAAGTATGAATTTATATAAGACAGAAACTTAACGAGGCTCTTTGCAGTCCCAAATTCACACTTAATTTTCATGGGCCAAGCCATGCTGATATGCAGCATCTTTATGTCTTCTTTCAGTGAACACTTTTTTTTCCTAAGCAGAAAAGCAAAATTTAGCCCTCGTTATATGTTCCTTCTTTTTTTTTTTCCTCAGAGAATAAAATACTTGAAAATAACTTGAATTTTCTACTGCAATCTTGTAAATTTTCATAGGACTTTATATTAGGGTTAATCAGATGATAAGAATCAATGCAGTTGATCATCTGATTAGCTGAACTAAATTGTAATTAGGTGCTAATGAAGATGATTTGTAAGCGTACAGCATGCATATAATTCTGAAGTTTGATTTCTAAAGCTTGAAAGTATTCTGTTCTAATTTTTATTTTCCTCCATTTTGAATTGGTGTATTTGAATGCTGGATTACCTTCTGTTAAGATTGTAGAAAAAAAAAGGAGTTTAGGTTGTTTTGTAAGGAGGTTGAAAAATGTTTGTGAATATCTAAAAATTTGCTTGAAATATGTTTCACACTCTGATGGATAAGGTGGGTAGAAAATTGCCTGGATCACTGGGCTCCAAAGGTTATGATCAGGATTACAAACTCCAGCTGCCAGATGGTTACTCGTATCTCTTATCAATTTATAGGGGTGCTAGTATTGCTTAACATTATTAAGAGCACAGATGTTGGGACACAGTGCCCTCTCTGCGACTTTGTGAATGATAACCTCTTAGAGGAAGTGGTTGATATGCTGGAAGGCAGGACTTACGTTATTCATAATGTTATTATGTTATTATTCAGTGTTATTCAGAAGGAGGAGAACAGGATTGACAAGAATCTCATAACTTGCAACAAGGTAAATGCAAAGTTCCTCTTGAGGATGGAATAACCCCATGCAACAGTATGGCTAGAAGCTGTATGTGAAAACCAGAAAAGCAGAGAACTACAATAGCCTTTGGGAAATTTAACGTCATTTTGGAGCAAAAATAATAATATTTGAAAAACGATAGAAACAAATCAACCCTAAAGAGATGAAACACTCAAACCCCATTAAAATTCAATGCACTCTTATTTCACTCACACAAACAAGGTTTCCAGTTCTTAAAATTAAAGGTAATTAGCCTTTGTTTGCATATTTGTTTTCAATTAAAAGTAATGATGTAGAAGTTAATTCTCCACTGTCTAATATTTGAGCCTTACACACACACACACAGAGAATCTCATTTGGACCAAGATAGTCTGATAATGATTACAGAGAATTATAGTATGGTTTCATTAACTCCTGCAAAAACTTTTGGTTGCCTTGCTTACACAAGCTGTAGTTTGTTTAGGTAAAGGTGTAGGTTGCTGTACAGTTTGAAGAACCAGCTGTCATTGGAGAAACAAAGAAGACATTGTTCTGTTCAGCATAGTTACTGTTCAACAGTTACTGATAAGAATAGTTTTGTGCTTTCAATAACTTGAAACTGTTTGGAATAAAATACAGCAGCCTCAACCCCTCTTTAGTATGGGTTAGCACACTACTCTGTCAATAAGGCAATAACAATAATAATAACTTGAAAAAGTAGCAGAACAATTTCAGTATCATGATAAATGTTTCAGATAAATTGCTAGTTTATGAATTGACCTTGGTGAGCGCTTTTGTGGGAATGTAGGGTGATTATATACAACTTGTCAAACAAAACAATAGTTTATGATCTTCAAAATTAAATTGCCTCAGCATAATTGTAAAAAATGGCAAAAAAAAAGAGACATAAATGCAAGTAGCTTTTCAGGTCATGTCTTCATTAATAGCATGTCATTAAGCAAACTAAAAAGCGTTAACTGTGCCATATTTAGAGATTAAGTGGGAGCAGAACCTCATTAGCTCTAACAGGAAATCTCAGTCAGATGATAGCAGGGCTGGGAGCACTTCACTAAGTACATCTGTATAGTCCATCCTTATTAAAGGGTCATGTAGAGAAACAAGGCGCCTTAAGTACTACAATATATTGAACCGGCTGAGGGCCTTGTAGAGGGACTAGAGAGCTCCTCCTATCCTCCAAGAACCCATTTGCCAGTCTGACTTGAAAATGCCTAATGTTTAAAAGGTTAGAAGAAATGATTTGTCCAGGATGAGCCCAGAATGCTCAAGAGCATAACCTCTGTGTGAAGCTGCCTTAGCAGCCTCTGTGGATTCAGTAGGAGACAAATATCCTCATATTCACACCACACTTTCCCTATATTGTTTAATTTTATTCTCTTCCAGCTTCTAGGTACATTTTGTTTGTTACCTCAGCTGTTCAGCACAGTGTCGGTGTGGACAGCCTTTGCATTCCCATGTGAATGCTGTGCTTCCCTAATCATTTGCTATGTGAGCAGTTTCAGTCAGTGGGAGCCAGCCCTATCTTTGCCTAAGTTGAAGGGGAGTGAAAGGCTGTAACGAAAGTGTAATGATGATGAACAGCTAAAGAAAAGGAGTAGGATCAAGTTTAAGCAAGCCAGCTATTTTCTACTGCAGTGCTCTGGGCTGAAGTTTCCAAGGGGCAGAGTGCCAATTTAGCCAGTCACTATCATGGTTGTGATATGATAGCATCACCCATTATAACAAGGGTTAACTCCTGTCAGAAGTGACGGAGACATTTTTTATTCCATCCCCTCTTGCCTGGGTCAATTTGAACTGATATTTACTGAAATACATTAAAGCTAAGACAGCCATTAGTGAAATGTAATCCTACCAAAAAACCCCAAGAGAAATTAGTAATAAGTACGGAAAAAAGACTTGGATTGCAGAAGAGATTGGCGATATCTGGACAGTACTCACTGCAAATGCAGAAAGTATTAACTTCAGTGCTAAGATTTGTTTTTCCCTACAGCAGCAGAAAGATTGCTGAAGCTGATTAGTAGCTGTTGAAGACACTGTTAATTCGCTGTCACTTTTTTCTTGCATCATTTCTGTGAAATTATTCTTTTGTAGCCTTGTAACCCTGGAAAAACGGTGTTGCTGTTGCTTGCAAAAGGCCATAGTCTTTGTGTTAAAATAGCAAGATAGGCCTTAGGACCTATCAGGCTTTGTCTGGACTTGGTTTGGCCTGTGCGTGCTCTGGTTTAGCTTGTTTAGCTCTAACAACAGTTGCCTGACAAACAGGTGCTACTACCTGTTTTTCTTTTTTTTTAACCTAGCTTTTGTACAATTGTCTGGGGTGTCTATGTGTATATAAATGTCCATATATCCATGCATATATATATAGTTAGCTATGTTTGTAACTGATAGATAGGAAAAGGAAGTAGTTTTTCTGTGCAGAATGAACTACCTATGACCCTGGAACAAAAATGCAATTTAGAAGTGTATAGGCAAGAGATGACAGCAGGGGGGTTGAATCTACAGGCACAGGATGATATCAAAGGACTGAGAAGTATAAATAACTCACCAATGGAAAATTATTGTTAAAAGAAACAAGCCTGGGACCTGGGTAAAACCAATTTTAAGAGTAGGTAACAAAAAGAAGCAAGAGCAGATGTCTAACGTGCATGGGAACGCACCATATATAGTACATGTAAATGTAATGTGTACTTGCAATCCAGTGAAGAATGAGCATGTGAGCAGGCATGTAAAAATGACCTGAACTAGTTCCAGGGGTGAGAAGAAATAAAACATGGGTAAGGACGGGCAGAATGCCAGTAAGAAAAACATTGATTTTCAGAACTTTTAGCATAGATATTTTAACCTAACACATTTTTAGATACCAGTGTGAGTAACTGGACTAAACCTTTAGACTGTTAAGGCTTCTCTTAAAGTAATTTCTCAGTTTTGCAAACAAAGTGTGTTCCTTTTGCTCATATCTAGATTTTAAGTGCAAGAAACATCAAGAATTTAAGCACAACCCTGCAAACTGGTGGGAATTATACAGCCTGCCCTGTAATTTTGCTGAAATAAATTGTTAGCACTTTTCTGCACAGCAGTGTGCGCAGCCTGGTGCAGTAGTGACTCTAAGCTGTGCCTCTCACCCTCAGTAAAGTTCCCAAGGGTTACCAGGGTTCTTTGCTTAGCAGAAGTAGCTGCTATGGTTGTTGAACAAGGAAGCACCTGTGACTAGGAAATCTACTAAATCTGTTTCAAAAAAGATGAAGTCTGTCAGTTGAGCACTTGGAGGTCTCAAGCTACCCCACTTTTCCATGGGGCTAGGAAAGCTAGCAGGTTACAAGCCATTTTTGTGTAGAAGAGAACATGAGATGAGCCATCATTATCTTGTTTATAGTCCAGAAATACTGCATCCTAACTTATAGTTGAAATATTTACGCATATAAGTAGCTGATCAGTTTGAGAAGAGTGAAATTCAGTAAAGCCCCCCCAATCCTCACAAATGTAAACACATAATCATTTTTAATAGCTAGTTTAACTTCACTGCAGCTATGTCCATAAAGACAAGGAAAATGTAAACATTTCTAAGCTGAAATACTGAACTGCTTAATATATCTCATAGTGGCATATTTTAGTTCAGCTGTGTCCAACTACACATTGTCCTACCTATAAATACAGTCATTAGATTGCCCATGGAGCCTACCAAACGTGTCTGTAATCAGCAGTGTTATAATCTGAACACTTTCTGTATTGGTAGTTTGATCTATACAAACATGAATACAATAGTAGAGGGATTTTAAAAGTCAAATAAATGTCACTGGAGTGCAGTAGTAAATGTGTCCAAGGAACGTGCTACCTTAATTGAAAATTCAAATTACTGAGCATTGCTGCTTTTCAATAAAACATTCAGTGCTGTTGAACGGGAAATCAATAGCTGCTTTATAGAGCATTTTTCTTAAGCAGTAGGCAAGTGCTCAATTCCCCTTCAAAGGATTTTTATTCCTCTACCTTTAGTATTTACATTTCTTCTTTTTCTCTCTTCTCTACAGTGGAACAGTCTTTAGTGTCCTTTGTAAACCAAAATATAGAGCTCACTGGTAAAAAACAGAGCATATGGTATTCAATTTTGGTAGTCATTGTTCTAGTTTAAAGCCATTATAAAGTCAGGTGCCTGAATACTTCTTTTTTTCCTGAGTGAACACTTAATTTAGACTGTGTCCGCTGGGATGTCAGGAAATATTCTGGTTCACATTGGGTTAAGGTAGCATTTAATTTTAAGGCAGGAGCTTTGCCATTCTTGCAGCATAATTTGAGATTTGTCCTTGTTAGAGAAAAACAAAAAAAGGTGACAGAGCAAATATGTAAAGATTCAGCAGGAAACGGTGGTAAAAATGTGCTGGAGATTTGTAGGCTGAAAGGAAATTGTAGGTACCTGTTAAAGCAGAGCTCTGTGGAATGTGAAGTTCTTGGAGAAGCTTCTCCATGATGCTTGATACAGACTGAGTTGACTCCTATTGCTTTTGATCTTTGAGCCACACATTTGACAGTCTTCCATCTGGGTAAGCTCTAGCATGACGGGACCAGTTTTTTTGTGTCACTTTGCCCTTTCTATTTTCACTTGCCTTCTTTCAGGAAGCAGCATGGAAACCACATTAGTATTCTGGTGCACACAAATCAGAAATGCTACCTGCTACCTTCTCTTGTTGTACCTGCTACCTTTTCCTGTACGCTCACAAGGCAGTGACAGTGATGCTTTATACCAACTAAATCTGCAGCTTTGAGGCTTTGTGAAGGGACATACCGCACCTCTCGGCTATTCCTGCCCCAGCTCTGTTCCAGCAAGTGCTTTCATATCCGGTGTGAAAACTATTACAATAATCTGTACCATAGTGATAAGAAAATTTTCAGATTTGCCGTACAACTTGTGGCAAGAAAAGCTCTTGTGTTACAGAACACAGTGCACATAGGCTGCTGGGAGTTTTGAGTCAAAATTATATCTATCTTTGAGGATAAGTATGTAATAGGTCATTAAATTCCAGCATATAAATCACAGATACTGATTACAGCTGGTACTTGAATACACAGTGCCACCACATATAACATACCCTGAAGTTTTGTGTATATTGTACATTCTCAAAGCTTTTAGAATTAATTCTAAGCATCCATTGTTTTCCAAAAGAGGAAAGAGCAATGACACTTAGTGATACGTAAGAGTATAAGCTCCCAGGGCAATGTGCCTTGCTAAAAGAACAGGAATGAGCTTTAATTTAAGTTTGCAGATCAAAATAATTCCTTGGAACATGGATGAAAATAGTGTGTGCAAATATAGACTCATTTGTTTAAATGGAACTTGTCCTTTCATAACATTCCGCTGATGTGACTTAGCAACAAGGATCATTAGCCTCTAAGCTAAAAATGAGAAAGAGAAAAGAGCCAGATCAAAGTATGCATTACAGCAGGAAAACCACTGTGGATGCGTGCGCTGGAAGTACAAGATAAAGATTGCCTTTCTCTCTCATCCTTGGGATTGCCCCAGTACTGTAAGCAGATGCCCCTGTCTGTCCCTGTCCCCCCCCCTTTTTTTTTCTGTTCTGCAGTTTATCGAATTAGCAGATTTGAGAAGCATGTGCACACAGAAAAATACCAAACTGATGTCGAGACTGGAGTGTGGGGACTGTTGCTGAAATTCTGTGTGTGGTCAAGCAGGGAGAAACTATGGCTGTTCACCAGGAGGCAGAATCATCTGTATTTGTGAAAGCAGATGTAAATTCTGGAAGCTTTTTCAGGATCTTGTGTCGTTTGTTTTCAGCTAACTAAAAATATGAGTTTGATTTTTGTCTCATCTGTGAAAATCAGTGAGTGATGAAAGAACCAAGGCTCTGTTTCTTTGTTCACTGCATAGAAATATTGTCCTTAACCGACTCCTGACTTTTTCAGTCAACATATGACGCTTTTCTCTTTTTTATGAGCATATACATGAGTGCTAAATAGAGACTAAACCAAGTACAGGCTGCCTTTCCATCCTCATCTATCTTTCTCTTACACCAGACACTCCTTTCAGCCTGGTATATGCTGTCCATGTATATCCTGGTTTGGTGCACGACTCTTTGGACACTTCCATGTCATGATACCTTTCTGGTTCAAGTATCAGAATCAGACAGAACAAGTTCCTGTTAGTACCTTTCCTGCAGGCCTGGTAAGTGTCCTCACCATCTGAGTATTGATCATCCTGGTTTAAGGGTTGGGTTTAAAGCAAAGGACAGCACAGTCTGCAACACCCTGCAGTTTGGTCCATTGCTAGCCCAGTCTGGGGACTTGGCTTGTGTGCACTCTGGCTTCTTAGGGCCAGTCTGCTTGGTGTCCTTCATGCAGGAAGAGGAATGTGAGATGGGGAGCGGGCAGGAGGGAAGGAAATGATAAAGGGCTTGATCTTGCTGCAGCGTGGAACCGGAATGTGATTGGAGCATCATCTGGGAGCTTGGAACTCTTCTGGAAGCCAGTATTGGTCAGATCATCAGTCTCTTTTTCAGTGTAGTCTATTTCATTTCTTTTCACAAAACTTCAAAGCTTTTAATTCTGTCCTGAATCAGAATGTATGAAAAGCAGTTATTTGGAATAGCAGCTTGTAAATGGAAGATTTTTCTAGTTAGTCCAGTCTCCTGGTATTTAAGTCATGATTTGGACATTGAAATGGTACATTATTATTAGTTTTCTGCTGGGTGGGGTGGGGTGGAAGAAAGTAATGTACCAGCAAGTGCATAGGGCCAGAAGAGAGAAGGAGATAAGCAACTGAAAATAGATGACAAAAAGAAGAAATACACAACAAATATTTGCTAGCATTTAGGCAAAATAACAGTGAAAGGTGGGTAAAATCACAGTTTAATTTTGAATGGGTCTTATTAACAAAATGAGTCACAGAAGCTGATGTCTGGAGGGCTATAGAATTAATGGTTCATCCTTTGCTTTACCTTGGGTTTAATTGAAGTTAGTGACTTTGTAAATAAGTTTAGTCAATATATCTTTAGTCTTTTTCTAATGAAAGTCATAGACATTGAGCAAAATAGCAAGGGATACAAAAATAACAGTAATGCCAGCACTTCTTGGGGAAGGATCCAGGAAGTTCTGAGAAGTAGCAAAAGAATGTAAAAAAAAAAAAGGGGTTTGGTTTTGGTTTTTTTTTTAATTTTCCTTTCAAAGGAACAAGAAATGTGAACACTTCCTGCTTCTTTCTTCCTAAAGTTCCTAAAACCTAGGGTTTTCTGTTTGTTTCTCACTCTCCTGTGTTCTAGGTTTGCACTATTTGTGATGTCTGTGTCAAACAGGGTAACTGAGAAATGCTAAACAAATCAAATTGGTTAGAACATGTTTCCCCAGAGTGACATAAATCCTGGCATTTGAATGGTGTGCTCAGTTTCCTTGCACCAAGTGGTAAGAGGAATGGCTATTGCTAATACATAACCTTTTTCTTAAACAGTGCTGAACAGCTTCTTCAAAATTAATTTCAGGCAAGACAAATGATACTGAGGAGCCAAGTCAACCCCCTCCTGACCTCCCCTAGGGGCTGTTTCCAAACTGCCACTGCTACTGCTTGTAAAGCAAGTCATGGGATCTGTCAGAGAGCAAGCCAAGGAACTGAGGCAGGGAGCCAGATTCAGCCTCTGGAGGCATTCCAGATTTTGCTGTCTCTGTCAGATGTTTGCTGATAATCTTCCATGTGTTGATATAAGGCTTCAAGAAAGGACTTCTGTCATAGCAAAGATACCCAAGTATGATGTTTTAGAATGTCGCCTTGTGTTTCAAATCCCGTGTTGTTGTAAAGTGCTCTCATAGCAGACTGAAGCACAGGGACAAAGTTGAAGCCCTGAGTACTGCTGGGTATTAAAGTGCACAGATTCCAAGATACGCATAAATCAACTCAGCAGCATAGATCTGACTATATTGTTTGTGTAGTGGTACTTTCTAAGTCTTATGGAACAGATTCATACCTTTTTATGTCCTCATCTTCTGTTCTATAAGAAATATGGATAGGAAGGCTAAGAAGAGGGTTTTAATGGTCTCGTGACATTACCCAGAGGATTCCAGAGGTTCTTTTTCCCCATTCCTATGAATACCGCAATGTGAGCAACACTGAAACGGAGCAATGCTCAATAGCACATAAAGCTTTCACATTTCAGGGGCTGGAAGTAATCTGAAACATCAAAATGTTTCTTCTTTTCGTTAAACTTCTTTTCTTTTTTTCTTTCTATTCAAGCATATGAGGCATTATAGCTGGTTTTAGACCCTATACATGGCTTTGTTCTGCTGATAGCAAAATAACCAGAGAAAAATGTGCTAGACTGCATTAAGTATTAACTTAATCAGAGGGTGGCCTAGCAGACCACATGCAGCTTTTAATTAGACACATGCAATTCTGTTTAAGCTGGTTGGCTTACACAGAGTTAAATGAGAACAGTTTGACCTTCTGTCTAGGGAGTGCTAAATGCTGTAGTACTCCAGACAGTGTAGTACAAGACACATTGCTAACCTTCCCATCTTATACAGTCCGCTGTGGCTGTTGCCAACTGGATCAAATGAACATTTGGAAAGGTGTGTTAAATAGTAGCCAGACCCCACTCTCTTAATTATGCGCTTTCAACAGTATGCAGTACTAAATCATCCTTGCCCAGGGGTAGTATAATTACTGCTGAATAGCCTAATGCTGAATAACTTAATATATTAGAGGCAGTAATTATTCCCAGAATGTGTCTGTTCCACTTTGCCTATTTACTTGTGTTCTTCAGAAAAATTATCCCATGACTTAAATACACTTTAGGGCAGTCCTGGTTCTGGTCTGGAATATATTGGTCACAAACTCAGCCCTTTGACAGTAAACTAGAAGACTTCCTTAGAAGAGTGAAGTGGTAATGGAACAAATATCTTCAGTAGCTCTATAGCACATATTTTTAATCCTGCCATGGTCATGCTGTTCATTTTAATTTAATCTCTGCTGCCAACTCTTTTCTTTGGAATTGCTCAAAATCCTCCTGATTTGGAGTAAAGCTAAACTTGAAAACCCCAATAACTGAAGCCGCTTTTATCTTTAATATTTTAATAACCCATTATAAGTCTATATTTGCAATGCGAGAATTTTCATCAGATCCAATGCTGGATACTGCCCCGTTTCTTTCAGGCACATAGTCCTTGTCCTCCTTGCTCGGTTTCTGCCTGGTGTGAATGGGAACTGTTGATTGCTATTATCCACTTCTCTCCACTTAACTGCCTGTATTGCATTTGTGTCGAACAATAGCATGGTAATACTGGTTGTAGAGAGTTTGATGTAAAGTTTGGGAGCAATGTGTGGCCATTTCTGCATTTCTAGACTTTTTGTGATGTATCTAAAGGGTTTTCAAAAAGTTTATCCCACAAATGCTGATGTGGGAACATTTGCTCTGGGTGAGGGGTGTTAGCATTAGAGTGGCATTAACATTAACCCGCTGGAGGGTTTTGCAAAACTTTGACCATTATTTAATGTGATTTAAATTATTCAAAATCTGCATCACAGTGATGTGAATTTGAAAATGTTGCACTGGAAGTGTTTAGTTTTGAGTTGTAAACATGTAGTGTCAATCTGTCCACTTCTGTTTGCCTGGTAGTCTGGCCTCAGTGTGGTATGCTGTTTATCTGGAGATGTAGCCTTTGAGTCTCACAGTGATTTGGCAGTTAAGTTTTGCTTAATTTTGGTTTTAAGCTATGAAACATGCCTCGCTAAAAGGAAACACCAAGAATAAAGCATTAAGTCTATGCAGCCTCAAGCTAAACTGTCTGAATATGGCCCCTGTGATCTCAGTATTGTGTATTTGCCCAAGGTACAAAGCTCTGTGTAAAATCCCAGGCTCTGTTTCTGTGCGTGTTTAAATGTTGCACCAAACAGTTAAACTCCCAAGAATAAGTGGGGAATGGGTTATATAACTTCAGCAGACACTTACTCAAAAATGTATTTGCTTATAACCTTATCTGAATAAAGGCTGCCCTGATTCTGATATCTATAATGTTATTTCATTACCCTCACATTCAAACATGCATACAAATCTGACAAGCAGTAATTTCATTGGCTGAAAGCAACTTCCACTTTAGCAGCTGTATCTATTTTGGTGCATTGTCTTGGAGGCAGTGTCAATGAGCCTCTGCATTCAAGTGTTCAGTATTCAAGGGCTGAAGTTTTTGATTGGATGCAGACTAATATTAATCTTAAAAAGATCTAATAACCATCAAAAAGTCTAATTCATAATCTGTTTCCTTCAAGTCCCAAAGGAAAAAGGACATTTTTTTTAAGTCTGACAAAAATTCACTTTTATTTGCTGAAATTAGGGTTTTTTTTTAAACAAAATCACCACCCCCAAAACAGGATGTGAAACCAAAGAATTGAAGTGTCTGATGTTATGGCATGTGAAAACAAAGTCATTCTCTGTACCTTGGAGACAAGACCTACCAGATGAAAATCAAATAAACTAATTAGTGTTGAGCAAAGAACATTTTATATATTACGGCTCTCTGGGCTAGTTTCACCCCTTTCCAACTACTCATTATATAAAACTCCTTAAATCAGTGGGACATAAGGCACTGTACTGAGAGCAAGGTCAATGAAACCCGACTCTTTCAGGATATAATGAATGGAGACAGAATTCTCCGAGGGATCTTCTTAATGTATGTCAGGAGCACAACAGATCACAGGCTAGTGATTATGAAACAGACCTGTAGTTCTTCCTCTCCCTTCCCTCTCCTCCCCTCAATGCTATTTCCACATTTTCTTTTTTATCATTTCTAAACTAAATACAAAGCTTTAATAAGAAATTCTTATTATCTTATGGTGCCTCTTCATGAGGAAAAGGTAAAGGTGGCTACATGGAAAAAAATCCCCAAAACCAAAACAACAAAACCATAAAACCAGGGATATGTTCCAGCTGAAACTGATGAGCAGCCATGTAGTATGGCTTGCATTACTCTTCATTTTATGGAGGTATGGTTTTTTAAAGTGTAGCTTTCATGGCAGAATTCCTTCAAGTAGGTGGTCTGAACATATGGAAGGAAGGGGTCCAGTAACACTCCTGAAAGTTTATTCTAAAGCAAATGTTCATCTAAATTTACCCACTGCGAAGTGCATGTCTTTAAAAGTTAGGGTTTGGCAGTCACGGTCTGTGAACAGTTCTGGCAGAGGTTTTCCATCTCCAACTCCGCCAGTTTCAGATTATCTAGAAGTACTGGGTTTCCTTCTCATTGGAATGAAACTTTAGCATAATATTTCTCATACCTTGAAGTGACATGATAAATGCATTTTGCTAAAACTCTGTGAGGTCACACATACTCTCATTTTACCCAAAATCGCAGTCATTTCATACCAAGCCTGCATAGAGAAAGTCAGGGAGGGAAACAAAACAGAGAAAAGATCAGAGAATATCAGTTTTATTATATGAAGTAAGTACAAAGTACTTTTCCAGGCATGTGAGTTCTTGAACTGACTGGCATGAAACTAACTCAAGTTAGTTGAGTTACTGAGTATTTATGTTAAACATTTAGCAGCTTTGATAAAGACATTCATACATCACAGCCTGTCCAGAGACCATCTTTAGCTGTATAATCCACTGGAAGGGAAATTTTGTAGGTTCTTAGTCTGTTGATAATAGTTGTGGACAATTTGTGTAACAGAGCAGCAGGAATCACTAGACTGCAGAGATGGATCTGAGCTGTTGACTCATTGTAATCAATTATTTATAGTTAGTAAAGTCTGTGGGGCTCAGTGTGGCAGTTATATGTTACATGTTAACTTGTCCAAAATGTCCAGAACTGTCAGCTGAGATGCATAAGCAGAGAGGTTAGGAAATCCTGCAGGAAACCCAAGACATAGGCAGGCTTTATTTTGAATAAAAGAGGGATTTCAAAAAGTACTGGAAAAGCCCAAAGTAGACTTGGTATAATTTATAAAGAAGTATAACATCTGATGGAAATGCTGGACTCACTAGATAGCAGTCCAAGTGCAACAGGTACATGAGTTTTGGTTTCTTTTAGGTGGTGTTTGTCAAAAATATTTCAGTTAAGACATTTGAGGTACTTGAAGTATTCAAGTATTCAAAGAAAACCACGAAAAAGGATAATACAGCTCAAAACAAGAAACCTAAACCTTAAAGAATATTACATATTTCTGTTGAAATACATCTAAAAATTCTCAATGGCTATGTTTTGGATGCACAAATGCTCATTGACTCTTAAAATCATGGAAAACCAGAGAAGCAAACAAAAATGAATAGATCATCTTAATGCAGATTACCTATTAGGTTTTAGAGATGTACATGACCCATCCAAATCTCATAACTTGGTAGAATCATTTTTATTCCTTCAGATTCATTTCATTTATTAACAGCATGACTCATCCATACTGAGCACGAGAAACATATCTGCTTTACTATACAAAGCACAAATTGGTAATGTGGAAGAAGCAAATATATTGGTTCTTCAAGGGCATTTCTGATTTATGTCTGAAGACAAATCCAGGGACATAAGGATGTTAAATTTAAAATAATGGATTTACTATTGGTGCTTTTGTAACGGTATTAATACAGCACTGCTGGAACTGTTGTTTGCATGGGTCTCTTCTGGCCTTTTTCCTCTTTGTTTTCTGTTTGCAAAGGGCAGGAGAACAAAATACTTGATTTAGCATAACCTTGTCAGTGTTTTGTTAGGCTGCCTTCAGTCATAGAGGCATGCCTGATAGTGTCGTGTAGCCTGTCTCTAATAATTTTTGATGTGGTTATCCTTAAGAGGCTATTTTTCTATGAACTGCTTGAAGATTTTATATCCTGAAGCATCTCTACTTTCTTTATTCATAACTAAATTGGAACACTCAATTTTGAAATAATAGTTAGTATGATTTATTATTCACCAAGGCAGCAATTGGAAAAGAAGCCAGTAGCAAATTACAATCGATTTGCACAATATAACAAATAAAATGTTTTATGGAAGCAGACTTGTTGTTTCAAGTGATATGTGATCCATGATAGTATCTCCAAGATGCCTGCTTCTTTATTATTGTCAACCATTCACTAATCATCTTTCTACAAAAATACAACTGCACCCCATTTCCCCTTCCTTCCGCTGGTTCAGACATCTAAGAAAGTGCTGATTCTGGCTCTGCAGTATCTGCCTGGTTTTGTTTCAAAACGCTATTGTTTAAGTAAAATCAACATCCGGAACTTCAAGAAATGCCTTCAGATGTCCTTGGAGTGAAAGCAGGTAAAATTACTTACCCTGTGATGGAATTGTAATAGCGCTTATGACGATGGACAGTAGGTACCAGACATGTTGAATGGTGGCTGTCAACAAATAACAAAAACTGGAGTGGCTAATCATGCACAAATAATTAAATCCATCCTAAAATAATATGTGTGATTAGAGGTTCTTACAGCTGTAACTTCACTAGAAGGTTATTCATGTGCATTTTCCAAGAAGGCAAGAGTGTATTTTTATAACAAAAACAATAACAAAAAAAAAGCTAAATCCTTCTGCTGTACTTCTAACTCTTTGGTTTTCACCCCAAATGCTGCTAACCTGCAGTTCAGTTAGCACAGCCTAAGTGCAGTGTTCTTCCAAGTGCCAAGAACATTGCAGCTACAAGCTTTTGAGTTAATTCAAGAATATTGCAGCTACAAGCTTTTGAGTTAATCCATAGTATATTTAAAAAAAATATAATTTAGCTCTGAGATCTTTATCTTTCCATGCTTTAGTGGTATGTTTTCCTGGCTGTTGATGTTTTCCTGAGGAAGAAAAGGCAGCAGAAGCAAAAGATACTTGAACTGCAGAAAACTTTTTAGCCCAGAGATAGTAATGTGCCTAAATTAAATAGGTAACTAGCTATGGAATAGGAAGCTGTACTGAATCCTCTGGAACTCAGTGAGTGTGTTTCTTAGCTTGTGCTGGACATTTCACTGCATCCTTTAGATAACATAGATGAGTTGCAGAGGGATAAATTTTCTTCCACTAGTAAAGTATATTTGAGAGATTAGATCTACAAAGATGTGTAGGCATGTAAAGATGCAGATAAACACTGACAGGATCATCAGCAATTCCATGTTTAGGCCAGTGAGTTTATTCAGAATTAAGTGCATTATCCATGTAATTCACTTCCGAAAGTATCATCCATCGCCAAGCTGGATGTTTAAATGCCACTGTAAATCTGGCCCAGACTATCTTTATTTGTTAGCCAAGACTGAGGGAGAACACTGCAAAATTTACAGAATACAATGACAGAAATAGAGCTACTGGTTTACTTTATCCTTGAAAAAAGCACAGACTGCTTTCCAAACGTAGCTTGTTACTGTAGAGGAGATCATTCTGCCAAAACCACGTAGTAGAGCAGTAAGTTATCTAAAAAGCCTCAGGAGCTTCTTGACCAGACAGCACAATCTTTTAAGCCAGTTCTTTGATGGGCTATCAGCAGACAGAGAGCAATCTGTCTGTATCCATTCCTCCTATTGCTCTCCCAGGCTGCACCTTGGTTACTATTCCCTGAGTTAGTTGCATTTCTATGCATAGCCGTGCATTTAGTAATCCTTCATGGCTTTGCCTTACATGAATTCGTGCGATCTATTCTGAACCAGTGCACAGTCAGTATGAAAATGCACCCTTTCTTCAATCAAACTGACCTGGAAGCTGCAAAATGCAACTTTAACACCAATTAATTAAACCATCAGCAGAAGGCTTAACCACTTTTCTTGGTATATTGTGCTACTTACAGAAGGAAAATAAAAATCAGCCAGTACCTCGAGACTATTAAAGAACAAAAAGCTAGCCAGTATCTTCTTATTTGAGAAAAACAAGTTTAATTGTAACCAACGGAACAAATAAAAAGCTATTAAAAGATGTAAGAATGTTTTCTGAGACAGATGTGACTGAACAGCGCTTTTATGTAACTGTAAATAACCACAGTAATTATATATTAATGTTGCTATTCATCGCCTTCAGTGCAAGGGGTCCAGGGGAGACCATGTGGGAAGAAACCGTATGAAAGAGCGTAATTTCACCAGAGCAACATCTTCCAAATTGTTCTTAGTCGTTAGATTTCTATTTGCATGAGAAATCTTCCCTAAGAAAAGGGCAGCGCAGGAATCTTTTGTTCGCATGGCAGTCATCTGCTTTTGGAGGACTTCCTTGGGTTTTTCAAGTCTTTCATTTCGGAATTAAACTCTGCCACTTGGACAAGGCAGACAGGCAGCTAATTAGCCAAAAAATGGGCTTTGAGAGCTCTTGGAAAAAAATTTCACACTTTTGTAACGAAAATGATTGCAGAGGATATGGTATCGATTTGATAGTTTTTCAGCTGAAAATGTTTGCTAATTGGAGAACCAATTCTGTATTTTTATTCCCAGCACAGAAGCAAGAAGCTTCTGAATTAAGCATCAAGAGCAAATACTTGCTGAAGGGAAAATAAATCCAATAAGACCCCAGGATGGAATACTGGATGAAACAGCAGCCTGGCAGCCTTGCTTTGGGCATTCTAAAACTGGCCTATAAATGGACAGGTAGAAATAGTCATAAAAATGCATCAAAAAATTACAACCTATGAATGCTAGCAGGCAATTACTGCTGCCTAAGCTAATAACATTTTTCAACTATTGTTTTAATCAAAATGGTCCATGGGGTTGTAACAACTGCTGTTGTAATGATTAACAGTGAGATACGAACCCTTCTGATGTATTGCCTTGCTTTCAGAGACTTGTGTCTCTTTTCTGGCAAATCATTACCATGTGAAGGAAATGGGTAAAGAGGAAGACTAACAGTATTAAATGCTTCTTTTTTTCTTTCTGGAAACCCTTAAAAATTCCAACAAAATACCTGGATATTATGAAAATAGATTTAGATGATTTTTAAAATGGGTGTCTTTTAATTTTTCTCTAGATAACTATTTCATCAGGCAGTGTTAATCCTAGGGTAATGCTCTATTCAGGAAAGATAAATCACAGCCCATTTCTGTTTCAGATGTTCAAATAGCAAAAAGTGTTTGGTGATCTATAGGAGCTGAATGTTTGCAGGCTGCTGGTAACTGCTGACAAATGACACCAATCGCTTCCTTATATCTGTATCCCTCTCTTTGAATTTTCTTAGGTTTGTTTGTTTGGTTTTTTTATATATATAAATTTTCCTCTCTGTTCTATATCAGATATTGACAGTTCTGAAAAAGTGCCAGGCACCGTCTCAGGTAATTTCAATACATATATGGCCAGCAGTGCAAGTAGAAAAAAGAGCTATAGTAAAATCTCAGCAACAGTATGCTGCCAGCTCATCCCTTTCCTCTCCCACCCCCAAAACTAATATCTATGGAGCTACAGGATGCTTTCTAGGAAGATAACATAAACTATAGAAGTATGAATAAATACAAGAGTTCTGTTTTCTCCAATGCCTCTGCCTTGTTCCGTTCCACATCCCTTTCATGTCCCTCCAGTCATCCCTACTGTCTTGTTCCTTATATTAATTTTTCTGCTTTTTCTCCCCTTCCTTTGTTCTGGCCTTTCTTCTTCTGGAAAAGCATAACTTCAGTTCTGCTCATTCATTTTTGCCCATTCATTTTTCTTTTCTTTATTGTCTCTTGACCATGTAAGTCTCCTTCCCTCTATCCCAGAGATACTTTTTTGGTTCTTTGATTTCCTTGCCTATGATCTGTGTGCCCCTCCTTCTGTCTCTAATTCTTTCTGTTTGTCACATGCACTCTGTCTTACTCGCCCCCTTCCTCTGCATTCTGTCTCTGTTCTTTCTTTTTATGGCCTGATTGACTTCTTTCCTGTGGCTTTCCACATAACTGAGTTCATTCTTTTCTGCCTACCACAGTGCACAGCTGGCACATCCAGCTCTGTCCCCTGTTCTTATTTAGTTCTATCATTTCAGCTTCTGGACTTCTACCCTTCCACTGCCTCACTGGGCTGTGCCTAATGCTGCTTTGGTTTATTCTACTCAAAGGGTGTATAGCAGCCAGTTACCTAAAAGCAGGGCTCATGCCAGAGGCACTAGCCGTGCTGAGGTACCTCTGCAGCTCAGCATCCTCCCTGTCAGCTGGAGCGTGCTGGGGCTGGCTGCGAGGAAGGGAGGAATTGTAGCTGGTGCCTGCTGGGCTCTGATTGTTCTGCATTTCCCAGGGCTGCGAGATACAGAGCATAATTAGATCAGCAATGAAGCTTATTACAGTTTGGAATAATTTGTTAGTCCTGCTGATGGTTTTGCACAGTGAAGGGTTGATTTTATATAGAAAGGTATTGAATTATGGTATGTCAGTCATAATAATTAACAAGCTCTAGCTTTGCTTACTGCACCAGAATGGTGAAGGTTGTTTTCTTCCTTAGGTCAGTTCTAACTTGGATAACAAGTATTTGGAATTTTACTTTCACGTGTAAAGCCTCTTCTAATACGTGAAGGTCCTTACTGAATCCAAAGCCTAGAGCAAAAGCCTGGTATTGATGAAATCTATATACACTGGACACTGGTATGACCCTTTGGTGTGATGGCTGCATTCCTGAGCATTCTTGTTCATACTCTGAAATTCTTACCTGCTAGTTTGGTTTCTGCTCATGACTTAACCAGTGTCCACTCCATGATGTCTGAGCACAATTTGGGGATTAGCATAGGTGAGGAATTGCCCCCTGCTAGGCAGCTGGGAGAGACCTGCCCTCCTTCAGGAGCAGGAGTTAGCTGTCCTTGATAGTTGGCCTAAGGGCCTGAATATAGCTCCTGGATTATTTCGCTTCCTGCTGTCTGTAGCTACATCTCATCTCTTGGGTTCTTAACTTTTTAATTGTAATGTTTATTGCTCACGTTTGTCCCATCCAGAGCATTACTAACTTCCCTGGACAGTAATAGTAGAACTAAGTGACACATTCTCCAAATCATCTGGTACAATGGAAGTTGTCTCAAACTAATTGCCTGATCTTTGAATCACCATTATATAGACTTCCTGTATGCACAAAATCCTTTGTCAGCTGTTACATAGAGAACCCCCTTCTTTATTGCTTGTTAGAGCTTCACTTCTGTCTTCATGTGATGCCATAATTCTTGTGTGCAAGAAGCAATAAATAGCTGACAGCGGTCTGTACACAGCGGAATGTGGTAGACAGCACAGGTCCAGCACAGAATGCAGGAAGTGTCCTCTGCTTGTCTCTCACCATTGTATTATCTGCCCATTCTTGCCTTTAATTTCTTTTAAACAGAAAATATGTGGGATTTTATTTTGAATTTCAGTAGTATTTGGGAAAAGTAATGTGTTACTTTTAACCTGGTCAAAGTCAATTCTATAGCATCCTATGGACTTGAGTTCAGACAAATCATTCACAGTAGTCATTTTGTGCCTGGAGTCCCAGACTTGCAGAGAGATAAATATGCCAATAGTAACAGAGTTTTCTAAGAGCTGAATCAATTCCTCAGTTCCTTCCCTATACCAGTGTAGTATGTGGATCTATTATTTCATGTTGTTTATGAGCTTTGTGAAATTGGTAGGATAAGCCACAGCAGACCTGTATGAAATGTTCATTTTAAGGCTGCGTGGAGACCTCATAGCAGCCTTCCAGTATCTGAAGGGGGCCTATAGGGATGCTGGAGAGGGACTCTTCATTAGAGACTGTAGTAACAGGACAAGGGGTAACGGGTTAAAACTTAAACAGGGGAAGTTTAGGTTGGATATAAGGAGGAAATTCTTTCCTGTTAGGGTGGTGAGGCACTGGAATGGGTTGCCCAGGGAGGTTGTGAATGCTCCATCCCTGGCAGTGTTCAAGACCAGGTTGGACGAGGCCTTGGGTGATATGATTTAGCGTAGGGTGTCCCTGCCCACAGCTGGGGGTTGGAACTTGATGATCTTAAGGTCCTTTCCAACCCTAACTATTCTATGATTCTATGATTCTATGTGTATATATATATCTATATGTATATATACACAAAATAGTTTTGTTTTTTTTTTTCCCTAGAGGGGTGAATGTATAAATGTCTGTACTGTTTTTGTTTGGATGCTAGTTTGCTTGGATCACTCTCACCCATCTTACACCATTGAAAGTCTATGCAATGCGGTTAATTTATGTCAGGCCAGGTAAAAAAAAGACAATCATTGGCAAGGCGAAAGTTTTTAAATTCCTTACAGAAATCAAATTTTTGAGTAAGAATTTTCTTCTGTCCACTGTTTATTCCATGTGGCTTTGAAATGGGAAAGGCCTTCTAGCGTCAGAAAGTACTTTCCCGCGCTTTTCTGCAGGGACGTCATAAATTGATCCCACATTGTTAGTTACTGAAATAAGAAGCTTGCTTTCCTGCCTCCCTCCCCCCCTCGCCACGTGTGTGTATAGTGTGCTTGTCATTGACCCATCTCCTTCACCCTTCCCTCAGGAACAGAAATTATACCAACTATTTATGTGGAAGTTAGTCTTGGATGTATTTGCTAAACATTATGTTCTGCACATCTGAGTTGTTAAAAGTTCAAGATGACAATGTGAATCTCGATGTATTTTCTCAGCAGTGATTTCAGCTCTCAATTTCTTTAAGTACTGTTTATTCTGAGATGTATTCCTGTGTGATCTTGCATTTGAAGTAATTCATGTTAGTGTTTAGAGCGGAAAGCATTTTGTTCTGCGAACATACCAGGTGATAATGTAGGAAACTATCAGCAGATCTTAACTCAGATTTTTATTTCTGTAAGACTTTCTCAGGGCGCTCTGATTACAAGGCTGGGGTTGAGGTGTCTTTATTCCAATCTCAGCTGTCTCTGTTAGCTACCAAGTACAAGTTTCTGACTTCTTCCCACCCACCCACTCCCAATTTTTTGCTCTAGGTGCTCTGTTACAATGCCTCCTACATAGCATGGTAGTGATGATTCATTCCTAACATATACAAGGTGCTTCTATGCCTGACTTTCATTCCAAGTGGAAAGTTACAGACAAATGTGGTAATTTTTGTTCAATACTTCATATTGAAAAAGTCTTCAAAGTATGTTATATCTTTTAGTGACAGGGTTATCTGTTTCCTTCCAGGAAATTAGGAGGCTCGCCCACTTTGATTCCACGTTTGTTACAAGGAGCTGTATAGTAATTTGAAAATACTTTGAGTTCTGAAACATATATTCATGTCCACAAGGGAACAGGTCCTCTGTACAGGGCTACTGGAACCTGCATTTCTTGGTCACTATATAATGATCACTTGCAAGTCATTATAATCTGATCAAGCAATACCCACAAACATGAAGAAAACATGGTATGAATTATTTATACTCTCACCTACCTACCAACGAAGAGGAAGTCAACCTCTTATTTAGAATAAAATCACAGCTCTGGTAGACACATATATTATGGTGAAAGGATCAAAGATGTGATGGCTGTGCTATTTCTTCTAGCAAAACTCTGACAAGGCAATTCTAAAATAATATCTTTATATACTTATATTTAACTGTGTTTGCATGTAGGTAAATACAACTGCATATATATATATATATATAAAAATATTATTCTTATATACGGTGCATTTATATAATACACAATTTATGTCAGAAAAACATAAACAGTTTAAATATATTTATAGTTTCATACTTTTGACTTGAAAAACAGACTGTTTTTTTTCTTTAAGAAACTTCAGTGATTGGCACACTTGAGAATACTTTCCCTGCTGAGATTTACAGAACACTAGATCCTTCTCCCATTCATTGGGATGAATTGGTCAAAGGAATATTGGAGTATATCTATAGCTTTCATTTAAAAACTGGCCAGATAAATTTTGAAGTCTTATTCTTGGAACTTCTGACTGGATAAAAGACTTTGAAATGCAACATTCTGAAATGTCTACAAGGAAAGGATACCAGGTGTTATCTAAACTACCTCTGACAGTACATCATGGTAGATGTGGTGGGTTGACCCTGGCTGCACTCAGTTCCCACCAGAACTGCTTTGTCACTCCCCTCCTCAGCTAGAGCTGGAGAGAAAATACAACAGAAGGCTCATTATTGAGTTAAACTTTATTTCATATAGACAAGCTTGTAATTGTTTCCTTTGTAGCTTCAGCCTCCATGATGTGACATTGGTTGAGTAAGATACTTAAGTTTATATTGCTTTTTAAGTTAGCAAGCAGTTCTTAAAAGTGATTAAAAAGAGTAATTGCCTATCCTAGTAAGTGTATGTAAAATCTGTAAGCCTATGTCTAAGCTAATCATCACAAAGTATGTTTATAATTCACTGCATTCATACTTTAAATAACCTGTCATTGTTAATAATCTCAGTTTGCACGCACCTATTTAAGAAACAAGATAATGTGCTAAGAGAGTATGTTTAAATAATATTCTAGATGCAGTGGCAACAAAAGAAAAGCAGGAAATAGAGAAATAAGGCTGCCACATCATTTTCATCTGTTTTATAGTAAATTCCATTGAGATGTCAGATCAGGTCACAATTACAAATGAGCTACAGAATCAGTGCATAGAAAATGAATTAGGGAAAAGGCTGATGCTAACTGATTTTTTTTTCATTTGTCATCACTTAAATAAATGCGGGTGGCTTGTTTTTGTTTTAATTAATATACACTTAATACTATCTTATAAAATGTCATTGTATTGATTCTGATGTACATATCAGGTAAATTCAAGCCCTATTGACTTTTAGTTTCAATTAAAGTGTTGGTTAGCATTGATAAGAAACGCTGACTCAGTCCAATTGCCCAATGAAGTGGCCTCTTTTCACTGAAGTAGCAATCTATTTCTCTGTTCAAGAACTAGCACTACCTTCTGATCTTGGAGTTCAGTTAGTAATTTTCTTTTTCTTATTCTGGAGTTTAGCTCAGCAGAATTTGTTTCTGTTGAAGAACTTGACCTGCGGTTCCAACTGTGCTGTCTAGGAAAGATTCAGCAGAACATTTTATACTTTCTCTTCTGAAGCACCTCAGACTTTTTAACTATGGAAGCCATCATTTTCTGATTCTAAGTCATAGGAAAAGGTCAAGAAAGGACTAGGTCCAAGAAATTAGTATCAGCTTCATCAAAATACAGTAAAGTTTTAATGAACATTTTCTTTTAGGTCTTCTTCCCCCTAGTCCACATGGAATACTGTGGTAATCAAACACTTTTCATTAGTTCTTTTACATAAATATATATATATATTAAATATATTCCTTTGGAAAACACTTTGGATCTAGGAGTGGAAATGAAAGAAGGTGTAGGGAGGAAGCCCTATTTTTTCCAGCACATAGGAATACAGCGGAGACTATCCTTATGGTCAGAAGACCAATTAAAAATGAATCTTCCAGCTTCTCCTCAGGGAGGCAGGAAAGACCAGGATCGTGGAGGACAAATGCATGACAGAGAAATGCAATTAATTTTTGAAATAGGATGAACCCTGCAGATCTTGTCCCCATCAGACCCCAGTTACTGAAAGGGCTAATGGCTCTGAAGCATAGTATTTTCCCCCCAAAATACTCTTCAGAATTTTTATTTCATTTTTATCCATCTAGTAGGCCCTTACTGGTAGAGGGGTTTGAATCTTCAGGCTTGATTATCCCTTGTATATCAAACGAAGGGGAAGACATATGTACCCATATTAAATTAGGGGGCACCATCTCTGTTTGTACTGACTAGATGTCATGTAGCCAGCACCAGATGGAGAAGAACCATAAATCCATTCCTGGCTCACTCCAAAAAAAGATGTTTCCAGCCACATTTTATTTGAAATTCGAGGTCCTTCTCTTAGTCCTAACCCCCCTTTGAACTCTGTCCAGGCTAGTGAAGATTTGAGAGGGTCAATATCCTCTTTGGCTTTAGCTGAAACCATTTGTTCTGAAACAGCTTTTCCTTAGCACCATTGAAACCTGCTACTCCGGATTATTTCTGCAATTAGCAATTTGGCAACTTCTTTTGTCTAAAGATGCCACAGATGCTGCGTAGTCATTTAATCTAAATTGAAGATTCATTTTCTTTGTGCTTTGAACTGCTAATGTGTCATTTCAGTCCTTTACTGATAGTCCTGTGAGTATATCACCAGACAGTCATAAGCACCAGTATCAGTTTATGCTGTGTGTTCTTTTATGTCTTGCTTTACAACTTGGGCAGGTAGCACACAGTAAAGTCTTCTTTTTTTTTAGTTGAAACCTTCATATTCTTCATGCTGTTCCAAAGAAGCATTTAAACTCTGTTTTGTAATGGTTAGCCTCCTAATGATTTACAGTAGTGATGTGTAGGGTTTAAATCTTGTAACGAGTAATCTCCAGAATATTTGCTACCAGGTTTAAGAATCATTCACCCAAAGCAGGCAGTGCTGTACACGTCCCAGGAACTTAATGAAGTGCTCTCTGATGCTTCTGCAAAAACTGTGGTGGAGATTTGGCCATTGCTATTCACCAGCCAGTTTAGACAGGGAAAAAAGCCACCTAAAATACTGCAGCTTCCATTTTAATCGCATCTTTGTTTCACAATCAGGGCTTTATACTGTGAACAATTTAGAATGTCTATATTGATTAAACCTTAGGAGTCTTCACTTTAAATTCTGTCTGGTATTCTGCAAACTATAATGAACATTACCGAATGCCTGGCGTCTTCTGGGAAACACCTTGAGATTATCAAGTTTAATTTCCCCTAGGAAGTTCTTACAGCACTGCAATCAAGCTAACTTTTACTCTCTGTAATGGAATAAGATTTAATCTACAATTTTTTTAACCATCAGCATTGCCTAATTTTCTTTTTCTAAAAAAGCAAAAGAACAGAGTTTTGCTCAATTTTTAGGTTACTAATATAGTTTTTCCCCACAGTGCAACTATTGACTGTCCTGTCCCTTTTTAGTACGCTGAATATGTACAAGCAGCTTAAACCCTATGGTTGGTAAGGAATTTATGTAAATATTGCAATTAAATCTTGTCTGTAATAACAGGTGACCTTTAATCTGGTATATACTGAGTCCCCTAATCTCTCAGATTGTAATTGAGTGATGAAGATGCAAGGCTTTATGAAAGAAAGGCAGATCATAAGAAAATTATTTTTTTGTGTAAGCCATGATTTTCCAATTACTACTCTCAGCTGGGATGGAAAAACATCTGACTCGTGATGTGTTCTGATCCAAAATGAATCCTTTTGTAACTGTCCCTTTTTTGATTAAAGAGTAGGTTTTCTTTCTTTCATGAAAACCCTCAACCCCTATGGTAATTTTAATGTGAGTTGTATATTTTTTCTGTCCCAGGATATTATTAAAGTATAGTACTTATTAAAGAGGTATGTGGATAAATGATCCTTAGAATGGTTTTACTGTCTATAAACATTGCTTTTAGGGTAAACTGTATATATTACATGTGAAAGGATAAGTCCCTGAATAGTGGGCAGGCTTGCTTTTTCAGTTTATGAAGTGAATATCCAGAAGTTATAATAAATATTTTTAAGACATGTAAAAATAGTTGTAGATGCTGAATAATGGAGTTAATGTTGTGGTGACATGATATGTGTGCATGACACATAGGGATAAAATCTGAGTGGCCAGAAACTCTGGGGAAGTATTGATGAAACGTTTGCTGTGCCTGTGTCACAGAAGAGACGTTTTAAAAGATCGGCTGTGCTTACAGCACCTATGTAGAGTAGCTTGAAATGTGATGATAGAAAGGGCTATATAAGAATGAGGTGCTTGTTTATTGTAAACTGTTGTGGTGTTCTGCTTATGGTTTTGCTTCCAGTCCTTACATTTGCTTGTATCTTCCAACGTTGTTAATAGTGGGGAAAACTTGTTCCCCATTTGTCTTTTTATCAAAATCAATAGTTTTTAGATGCTAATGTAGAGCAGTATCAGTCTGGCACATTACTGTGTATTTTAAGTATGTAGTATCTGCTGTTGAGCAGGCACGACCTGCACTGAAACAAGGGGATGGGGGTAAGGTCTGTGTATGTGTTCTGCACATGTGACTTGCTCTGCAGCACTCTGGTAGTGTGCTGCGTGTTGGTAGGTCCAGTTGATCTTCGCTGATCCGGGCAGAACTCCCATGAGGGGAGCATTCATCTGTGCTTTTGTCATTCCTCTTATAGCCAGGGGCTGGGGATCACCTCAGGGGGAAGTTAGACAAACAAATCAAGCTAAGCAATGGACACAGTTTCTGTAGTTCATACCTTTGCTCTTCAAGACGTTTATTCTCATCTTCATGCTGCATCTGCGTTACATTTATATTCTAAAGGTGTAAAGCTTTGTGCTTCACAAGGAAGTAGAATTCAGCCCCCTGGTCAGTGCATTACCTGACATCTCAGAGAGCACTGTTCCTTTGCAGAGGACGAAAGATCATTGCCGTTTCAGCCTGGGGTAAAACCCAAGCAAATTTAAATTTTGTATGAAAAAAAGCTTTAAAAATTTATATTTTGCTGTTGACAGATTTCTATTTTAATCTGTGTATTAAAGAACTATGTTAAAAAAGACAGTACCTTATGCTTAAAACCTCAAAACATTTGACTAGCTTATCCTGTACCTACTGTGGAACTTAAATAAAAAATACAGGGTAATTTTATTTTCACCCTTGGAACAGAATTTCATTGACATTGATGTGGTCTCATTGAACATAAATATTCTGGGTTGTTTTATTTTTTAATTCCAATGAAAACACACAGCTCAGAAAGTGCCAAACCATCCTATTTCCTTTAAATCTATAGGTAAAAAAAGAACAGCCTTTATAAACTGTGAATGAGATTAACGCACTCGTACACTTAAAATTACCAGTAAATCCTTTTAAAGGTTGAAGTACTTGAGCACTTTTAATTCTCCTTGGCCTGGGTTATATCAAGAGGGGACCCACAGGAATCTGCAAGAAATCCATGTGGCCCCCACCTGTAAATGAAAGACTGGTAAATATTCTCTGAGGGATCAATGAGAGGTGTTCCAGGAGAACCAAGTGAGAACAAGGACAGAAAAGCAACAGGGGAAAAGATTTTAAGGAAATGACATGTCCTTGCTGTTTACAGTGGCTGATAGGCAAGTACAGAGGGGCATGGATAACTGAAAACATAAATATAGCAAAGGATGAGGGTTTTGTAAAGATGAGTGATGTTCTTTTTTCTTGTATGGCAAATGGAGAAGAGCTACAAAGGGAACAGAAAGGTTACTTTGCACAGTTTCTCTGTATTGCCATAGGGAGAACGGGAGCATAAATAATGCAGCAATTGAGAAGGTAAACGAGAGCAGTGGCAAGGTTGGTGGGTTTACAAGCATGAGATTAAAAATGGGACTTAAGAGTTGTTACTGACCATTTAGAAAAGTGGCAGAAATGACAAAGTGAATCTCTTGATACTGTAGCTGTAGTAGTCATGAGCCTGCTGGAAGTTGTCATTGGCAGCATGGTGCAATAAATACAATAGCATGAGCTGAGCAACACAGACACAGCTCCAAAAGAAGCAGGAGGAAAGAGATTTGCCTGTAGGAGAGAGCAATTCAGCAGGCATAGATCACGCGTTGTTTGTGGTTAAGACATTTTTCTCCTACAAATAGTACAGAAATGGTCCACTAGGAATTCCTCCTTCTGCAAAGTCAGTGCCTCTTTATGACTACAGTCCAGAAGACTTCAGGTACATATTTGCTCTCCTTGAGCAATTTTTTCCTAAAAATATTTGCTTCCTTATTCTTCAATCCTTGCAGCTGTTTGCTAAAAAGAAAGGGACCTGATGGTGAACACAGGTTTCATAAATGCCAAGACAATTTTGCAATATGAATTTAAAATGTGGCTTGAACTAAAATCATTGATATTTCGTAGGTTGGTTGTGTTGTTTACGTAGGTCCCTAATCACTTGAGGAATGTTTCAACTTTTTAACTGATACTTGGTGCATTCTAATTAGTAAATTAATCTTGTGGGTACACAGCAACTCAGCATACCTGGGGTCACACTGCATAGAGGTATTTTTTGTTGCTATCTGCAGATTGTCTTGACATGCAGCATATACCCACAGGGTCAGAAGAATTGCCCTTTGATTACATGTACAATAATATGGATCTCCCAAGGTATTCAAGTGGTTAATTAAATATCAAGTAATTGCTAAAACTACTAAGTGACATTTAATTAGTATGTTAATTGATATCAAATTTGCTCTCACTATCTTGTTTTATGTTAATAAAATCCCTAAACATTTCTTTGAAGTAGATTAGGAAACAATGCGCTTCAAATGTACTAATGCAAAACAGCCTGAAGCATTACTTCTGCTCGTGGAATGTAACTTCTGACTTAAATTTTTATCCCAGCTGTTTTACTTTGTCTATATTTAGACTTACTTTGTGCTAAGAGTATATTCTGTCTAGTTGCATAGACCTCTTTTGGAATGGACTTTGACTTTTCTAAGCCTGTAATCCCTTAGAAGTCTATTTAAAGTGTGATAACTGTTAAAAAACCCTAGGGCTGCCTCTCTTCCCTTTGGCACCTACCGAGTAGAGAGAGCAAGGCATATGGGGTATGCATAGTGCCTCCATTTGACTAATAGGAATGATGGATTTCCACACTGCCTCCTGATGTGGCTTGTAGAAATCTGTGCTTCTCGCTTAATAGAAAATTGCCATCAAAATATTAAGTGACAGATTATTCTGCAGCAGCAAAATGCTGCCTCGGTGTTAGCATGCACAAGGAAGGGTCTTCCCCTCCTCCTCTCTGTGAGCCTACACAGGCAACAGCCCTGCTTTACCTTTCAGCTGCAAGCTTCCAAAAGTTTCACTGCTTGCTTTAAAGAGCCCAACTATGATATAGAAAAGATGCTTTTAGGCATGTGTCCAAAAAAAAACCCGACTGAACTCCAGACCAGCCAGAGCCCCAAGCTTGTCCTTTCTTCCAACCACCAAAGTGTTCCCAGCAGCCTCATGAAGAACAGGTGAACAGACCAAAGTGGAATCTATTAAGGAAAAAGTTGTTTTCATACTGTCTAATTTGAAAACATACTGCAAAAAAAAACCAAAACAACTCTATGAATATTCATGTGAATTTCTGAATGAATTCCTTTCAGCTGTGCTCATGCCTTTTGTGTGTCAGCTTTCTGTGGAGTTTCTTCTGCATTTTATTGGTGCCAATGCACAGAAGAGAGTTGGTTTTACATTCAGGATCACAAAAAGCAGTCTCATTTATTCTTCATGAACATTCACACTCAATTACTTCAGAAGAGTCCAACTGGGGAATAGAAACAATGGAGTATGGCCATGCACAACTAACTATACAGCTCTGATTCTAACCTTCGCAGCTTCAAAATCTGGAATATACGTGTAAGCAATATACACACTATAAAGGGAAGCGGGTTGAGGGGAGACTGTCAAGAGAGTTTTGAGTTATGAATAATGAAAATTGCGATCTGTTTATTCATGGATACGTCACATAGAAGATAAAAAAGGGGCAAAATTGGTTAAAAAAATTACTCATTACGAAGTACTCAGCTCTAGTTACATGTCGTCCAGATATTGTGATAGAACTGGGAATCCAGCAGAATGATCATGATAGGCAAAAGATGACACTGATTTTCAACTATTATAGATTGATTACTTTGAACTTCTGTGACTTCTTATGAATGACATTGATATAGATTTAATAAATAGTTTCACCCTATAGAAAGTTTGGATATATCGTGATTATCCACATTTTCTAATATGAAGTTTTTTAGCAAGAGTGGAATATATTAAACGTTCTATATTACAAAATGGATATTGCTGGTATTTGTAAGTAGCCTTTCTATCAGTTCAGAATGTCCTCTGCAAAGTTAATGCTACTTGTGAGACGTGTGCCTGTAAACATGAATAATGCATATGAACAGTAGCATATTTAGAAGTTGTGAAAAATACTATACAGGTCAAAAAAAAAAAAAAAATTCAGAATTTCCCTGTTTGTTTATAAAAATCTCCCAACAAACTTGTCATAGGAGGTAGAAGTCTTCAGTGCCCGTTATGCCTTGTCAGTTAGCCCTCTCGGATAATGTCAGCTCCAGAAGTATTTTAAAATGCACTCCAGCTCTCCCTGTTTGTGGTCAGTATCACCAGAGCTCCCAACTCCTGCAGTGTCTTTTCCTGCTTTCCACTTCATCCTTTTGCAGTGTCTTGCCTTTGCCTTGAGCTCCTGTGGGTCCCCCTTGCCCCCCTCATATATCCAAGGGTTGGTAATGTCCAGCTCTCATGTCCCTGACAGCTGTCCTTCTGTCGCCACGCTTCCCGAGCAGCGAGGGAGGCAGTCTATCACAATATGCCATGCATCGTTTATGGGAAGCAGTTCCAAGTCATTGCCAAATCATTAGGCAAATGACTGCATTTGAAACACCCTGTAGGGATTCAGTGGAAGCTACTGCTTTGCACATAAGTGAGACACAGCTAATCAGCCGCTTGCAACAAAACAGCCATTCCTGCTCCTGGGAGTGCCTGGGAAGTTACTTGGTGCAGTGAACAGCAGTTCCTTGCAGTGGGCCCCAGGAGCTCTGCAGAGCCTGAGTCCCGGAGCCAGCTCACAGCAAAGGCAAGGCAAGGGGCACAGGGTAGGAGGACCCTCTTTAGACAGCCTGGGAGCCACCATCTGGCACTGACACCAACGCAGAACCTACCTGTGTGTGTGAGGGGTAACCCACTGCCCTCAGACAGGAGTCTGCAGCGCCTTGCTTCCGTGTCAGGACCTGCTCCTGTCTCCTGTGATGTTCAGCTCAGTGTCCACCTTTCTCTCTCCACTTCAAGCATTTTATGGCTGCAGCTTCTTCATGCTCTTCTAATTTCCAGATTTTACTGAATGTATTTTACCTCCACAGTGTATCGTGCTCCCTGGTGATTCAAACCAGCATTACTGAGTGCTGGATTGATACGCTTGCAGCCAAGAAAGCCATGTCTGTCTTAGATATGATTGCTGATTGCTTTGAGTATAATTCTGGGCACGTCTTCTAGCAAACTACATAGCCTAAAACAGAGTAGTACCTTGGGCTGTAAATACACCAGTGCTGGTGTTAATGCTTTGTAGCATTGCTGGGCTTTCATTTTCACTGCAAAATTAGAAAGACAACCAGTTCTTACCAAGAGCGAAGCCAGTAGTTTGATTATTTTCTGCATGGCTAATATGATTTCAGTTGTTTCAATTATATTTGTTCAGGCATGAAATGCATTGTAGATCATCCAGCTAATTAAGAAGGAATGTACTTTTCTTTAAATCATGTGTCCAGCAAGCTAAGTCTAAGCCCACCAGTTAAGAACTGGCAATGTGACACAGAAATTGAAGCACACAGCTATAAATGAAATAGGCCTTACAGCCCTGCCTGCAGCACTACAGTTGCATCAGGCCTCAGCTGTGATTCATATGGCTGTGGGCATGTGATGTAAATTTATACAATGGTTTTTAGAGGAGGACTTTTTAGGAATGTGTGTCTGAAAAGATAAATATTTTAAAACATTCAACAACCTCTGTTTTATGACCTCAGATTGTTTCCCCGTAAAATACAGCAATAAAGGGTGGGCTTTGATTTGTTCTGTTACTACCTTCAGCAATAGGAGCATAATGCTGTACTCACATATGTTATAATGATGTATGAGCAAAACTGCAACATCAGTTGCATAGCTGTTGATAAACATTGCATAACTGCTGCAGCAGCCATGCCTGACCAGAGTTATTGTCACATGAGCTTTTGTATTTAATAAGCAACACCTCATTTTGTCTGTTAAATATAAAAAAATACTGAGTTTAGAAAACACTAAGGATATAACTGGTTTATAAATGATGCAATTTCTTTTCAGCATATCTTAGATTTACATAAAGTTATCAGTTATCTTAATAGTGCAGGAAATTTGGTGCTTATTTTATAAATACATACACTGAGTATATATGTTTGTATAATTTCCTAATCGTTAGCTTTTTTAATGTGCTCAGTTTTTATAATGTATGCATCTGCCAACTGCAGAAATTTACATTTCACATCTACCCACATAAGAAAGAGCAGTGACCTCTCTGTGTATATAAATATATACGCACAAAAACTTAGGACTGGAAAGTTAACAATCAGCAGGGGTAGAGTGAGAGTCCTCAGGCTACACGTCCAGCCTGGTGGGAGCAACTGAGGGGCTCCCTGCCAGGCTCAGGGGTGATGGCTCTGGGGTCTCCTCTGTGGACATAGACTGGACAAGAGTCGCATCAGTGTGCACCACACTACACAGGGAGACCAGACCCCCCCACTCTACATACATCCTGGCTGTGGGGCAGGGGAACGGTCCAGTTCTCTGTCAGCCACAGCGGCTGCTGTTATGAAGTTGCACAGGGGAAAGGTTTCTTTTGTTCTGCACGACGTGGTTGATTTAGCAGTGTGTAACTGAAGGATCTGCAGTGCAAAGACTGTGGAGCTTAAGGCAGTGAACAGTCCTGTTGGCTGCTGCCACCAGAGGGTGAATCAATGCTGCTGCACTGCACCCTCTGTGCTCTGGGCAGGGGAGAGTGCTGAGCCTCTGAGCAGCCAACTGGGGAGCCCTGCTCTGGACCTCCTCTTTGAATACTTGCACGTCTTTTTCACAAATTCATTTGCTCTTTGGTCTGAACTTCAGAATGGCCTGAAATGTGGGAGCTGAATCTTTGCCGAAATGTCATTCTAAGGCACAGCCTCGCATGGAATATTTGAGTCAGCTTGGCCAAACATGAACAAATTTGAGACCAGATTAAGAGTACTTGGCACTTTCTTGGTAACACTGTTTAAAAAAGATAATACTGCCAGCCCTGCTAACAAAATCACAGTATAAGCATTGCTTAAAATTGCTAAATACAGTCCTAGAAGATGGTTGGTTTGATTAGAAAGATTGCTGTGGTAGAAAACTATTTTAAAAGGCTGTGTATACATTTTGGTAGATTTTTAGTATAGCAGTGCTGTCTGTAATCTAGTTTTGAAAGGGTTTTTGACATCCCTTTCTTCTATAAAATTAATGTATTGGCAGTGTTCAAGGCCAGGATGGACAGAGCCTTGGACAACATCGTCTGGTGTGAGGCATCCCTGCCTATGGCAGGGGGCTTGCAACTAGATGACGCAAACCATTCTATGCTTATATCAGGGTTTTTTTAAGATTCTTCCAGTTTTCAGGGTATGACGTGGATGTTTCACAAAAAGAGACTGAATTTGGTTTGGCCTTAGGAAAAATATTCTCTGTACAGATTCTATTTTATAAGACTAAATGCAGGTTTGGAAAAATACAAAGAGGTAGATTTTTCAAAGGGATTCATTCAGTTACCTGGTTCATAATCACTGTATTACTCAGTCTCTGTTGCAAAATCCTTGCATTAAACTGTAGGGAATAAAGCAAAAAGAAGTATGGTGTCTAAATGCATGGCAGAGGTAAATAAACTGTGGAACTGATCCTGTAGGTCTCCTATAACCTTAGAGATAGTTCATTGGAGTTGCTTTCATTTATTTCAGTGGGTCGTGGGTTCCCTTCTAGAGGTAGACCCCCCAAACAGGTAAATAAATATTTGAAGAAATTTTATGTCAGAATCTTCATTAAGGCAAATGTAAAGGAAAATCTGACAGAACCACATCTCAGCGTATGTTAGAAAACATACACTTAGCGTATGTTAGAAACATTCCCCTCAAGCATTTCAGTTACAGAATGAGCAGATATCTGATATTTGGCCTAAGAGAAGGTTTAACAATAAGGATGTTTCCCTGTCCTGAAAGTATCTACAGAGAAACTGGGTTTCCCCTTCTGATCTCTATCTTTTTTTAGACAGAATTGTCTGGTCCTTGGGGCTGCTAATCATACTTGTTTCATGGGCATTAGATTCCCATTAAATAAAAAAACAGCTTTGAGATGAGCTCTCCTGAGGTCCTATATAACTACTGAGGAAACCTGAGCAAAGGGATGCTCTTTTGTGCTGCTCTTTCACGTCTGAAAGTGTTTCTACTTTAATTCATTCTCTTTACTTCTGCTGTGCTGAGTATTACTATAGTCTAGTGAGTTCCTGAAAGTGGGAAATGCCAAAGAAGCAGGTGTCAGACTTCAAAAGAAGCATTTGTCAAGACTTAATGTTCTGACGCAAAAGGTGACAGCTCAACCTAAATAAGCTTTTCTCAACAGGATTTAAGTTTCCTTAGTGAAAAAGTAATAATATAAAGAAAAGTGGAAATATGATGCCCTAGAGAGTAGAAGTCTTAGATTATGTGTTATTTGACATGATACCTTGATTTAAATATTATTTATGCTCAGTCAGAGGTTATTTGTATTTCTGTGATAAGATCATTTATGACCTATGAGGCTGCAAGTTTTGCGCCGTAAAACTCTTTGTTGGCATCTCCATGGGGCTGGTTGAACTTCAATTATCTTATGGTAAGGGTAGAGTCTAGAATGAGAACACTACAGAAAGAACAAGGATCCGTAGAAAAACAGTCCGGACAGAAGTTAAAAGGACAAATACGTATTTTGTGTCCATTCCGACCTCCTTCCCTACCCCCAAAAGATAAAGGTAATACTATAATGGGATAATGGGATACTTCCTCAGGAACAGAGACAACAAACAAACAAAAAACAAAACAAACACTTAAAACAAGAGGGCTGTATAAACCACTTACATATACATCCCACATGCTGTTTTTCTTGTCATGTTTACACTATGTGCATAAATAGCTTCGAAGTTGGAAGCTTATCTATCTGCACTCAGTGCGTGAGCACTGGGACTATGAAATTAGATTTAAGAAACAGAAGTAGCAGTATGTACTATCCCATATATCTGGTAGAGAATTAAAACTAGTGGTTTTAATTTTGCTTTAAAGTCTCATAGCATAAGTGGAGCCTACTTTGCTATAGTTGAAAGTCCAATCATGGAAAATAGAGCTGTTCAGTAACAGTATACATCAGTGATATGAGGAGGTGGCCCTTTTTATTGTTGTGTCATTTTCTATGCTCACTGATCAAAACAGATACTGAACATCTTTGTTAAAAAGCAGTGTTCTCTCTTTGTCTCTTCTTGACTAATTACATGTGCAAGCTCTAGGAATGGGAAGTCCAAGACCAGCTGTGTGCTCCTCCATAGTGTTTTTTTTTGCAACAAACCATTTGCAATACCTACTCCCCTTAGACTTTATTTGTTCATTAACCTCCAGCAGTAGCCCCCTGACATACTTAGCTGCATGTTATGTTCGATCCTTTTATAAAGAGGAAAGGTAAGTAAAGTTACTTACCTGCTTGTGTTACCAGTCTTACCTGAGGTTTTGGCATAGTGTTTTCAGGTGTGATTCTTCACAAATAATACCAACATCTATTTCTTCTGTTACTCAATTGCAGTGTTCTCCTGTCTTTTATCACATTACTCTGTTTGTTTCAGGTTTAGCTTTGAAGGATGTACATTCCTGTATTTCCATGTAGTGCCAGTTAGGAATTTCAGGTAACATAAAGTAGGACTTTTTTTTCTTTTTTTTTTGGTCTCAGAAGAGCATTGTTGTCCAGTCGTGCACACAGGTGGGTTGGAACTCAGGCTTAACTTAACCAAACTGTTGTATTGGACTTGTCAGCCTGCATGTAGTTCTAGCAAAGGCAGTATTGGCAGCTGGGGCAGTCAGGAGTTACCACTGCTATTCTCCTTCTCTCCTTGACATGGAGATTGTGACGGTCATAGTTACATCTTCTAAGAAGCTGATTGCAGAGACAGAATGAGACTTGGATGTTTGCTTTTCAATAATATTAGTTGATATAGTATTTTATATTAGGTAGAGCTATATTTTCTATCAGCTCCAGCAAACATTGCTTTGTTTGTTCAGGCATCCCCTAATTAAAAGGCACTGAGTGTGATGGAAACAGTCAAATGAAACGTGCTCACAGTGTGCATTTTCCCAGAGTATTTGGATTTATCCATCAAACAAATGTCTATTCTGATTTCTTATTACCAGCAATTCAGGAATCAGATGTGTGTGCTTGGTTCAGTCTGCAGTCTGTGTGGTTATCAGTAGGACAGTTATTCTAAGAAAAGCTGACTACAAAGTCCAAAGGTGTAGCTGTACATGCAGGCATATGAAAGGACACATATATTAGTAAGATTATCTGTGGGCTTCTAGCATGCGTGTGGTTAGTCTTTTGGCTGGATCAGAAGCAGTGAAAGAAGAGTGGGTCTCCGTGTATTTGTGTAACAGAATAACACACTAAGAAGCCTTTAAAAATCAGGCTTTGAAGACATGTGAATAAGGAGCTACAGATTATTATCATTATAATGAAGGAAGGAAAAGCAAAAATAGCTGTGTGCAAAAAGAATTCATGTGATGTGCTTGAATGTTTGCTTTTCCATAACAGCACAGTTCCATCTTTCGTCTTTTCAGCGTTTGTCTGTGATGGATGGTGTGAATCAAAGTCCTCCATAAATTCTGGTGGCAAAGCAGCCAACACAATAAAAATAGCTGAATTTTACTGATCTTTACCCTTGAATGGCTCCTTTCCAGGTCTTTTCTCATGCTTGTATTCTGTGCATGTAGACTTTAGCAGAGGCAAGATGTTTCTATCGGGATGAGCAAAGGATGAGCTTTTCTGCATGTGTTGTGTTGATTCATTCTCAAACTCACTTTCTGTGTCTTCAGTGAATGCTCTGCATTAAGCATATATTCAGAAAATTGTACCCATATTAGAAGAACTTTCTATTTCCCAGTACCTTATTGTTAACATAGTTAAAAATGCCAGAACAGAATGGATATAGCAGCCACGGAAAACCAGAACCTACATGCAGACTTGAAGGGTTAATGTGAAGGAAGGTGCAGATGACTTGTCATGTTAATTTCCCATTGCACATTTAGCTATTAAAAATCAGTAGCTTCCATTTCTGGGGTTAAAATAAGATAAGATTTACTCATCAATTTGTGAGACAGTGAGTATAGATATAGTAAGCCAGAAAGCAGAGTAGGAGCTGGGCTTTTTTTTAATACTACTGATCTGCCATAAAAGTTGCCTTAGATCTGCTTTCCATTTTCAAAATCTGTACCTGTTCTAATTTGACCTCTCAGAAGGACAAAATAAGACAAGAATTTTGCTTACTACCTGTATTTAATTGTTCAGTGAATCAGCTAAAAATACAGAATACTTGACTATTTAGGTGTTATTTCTTGTTCACCTTTGTGTTCTTGATAATCCATCTGACATTGTAAAACTTTTATTTCAATCATACAGGATAAGATAAAGTCTTTATTACCCAAAGGGAGCTACCTACTTGGATAAGTGAATTGAAATAGCAAACAGCCACCTGAAAAGTAGAATGGGCAAACACTTAGAGGAAGGAAAAAGATCATAACTTTGGTTATAGTGATACAACCCATTTACTTTGTTAATCTTCCTAGGCCTTATTTTTTTGATGTTGAAACCATTAATGTATTTGTTTTTCTAAAATAATTGTAAGAAGCTTGAGATTTGTATACATGATTATCTTGGTATATCTTGACCCGGGTAACTATAGACCGGTCAGCCTCACCTCCATCCCTGGGAAAGTGATGGAACACCTTATCCTTGGTGCCATCTTAAGGCATATCAAGGATAAGAGGGTTATGAGGGGCAGTCAACATGGCTTCACCAAGGGGAAATCATGTTTGACCAATCTCTTAGCCTTTTATGAGGAAATAACACGGTGGATGGATGATGGCAGAGCGGTGGATGTGGTCTACCTTGACTTCAGCAAAGCATTTGACACAGTCTCCCACAGCATCCTCGCGGCTAAATTGAGGAAGTGTGGACTGGATGATCAGGTAGTGAGGCGGACTGCGAACTGGCTGAAGGAGAGAAGCCAGAGAGTTGTAGTCTATGGGGCTGAGTCTAGTTGGAGGCCTGTAACTAGTGGAGTGCCTCAAGGGTCAGTACTGGGACCGGTATTATTTAATATATTCATCAACGATTTAGATGAGGGAATTGAGTGTACTATCAGCAAGTTTGCTGATGACACTAAGCTGGGAGGAGGGGCTGACACGCCAGAAGGCTGTGCTGCCATCCAGCGAGACCTGGACAGGCTGGAGAGTTGGGCAGGGAATAACTTGATGAAATATAACAAAGGAAAGTGTAGAGTCCTGCATCTGGGCAGGAACAACCCCAGGTTCCAGTATAGGTTGGGGAACGACCTGTTAGAGAGCAGTGTAGGGGAGAGGGACCTGGGGGTCCTAGTGGACAACAGGATGACCATGAGCCAACACTGTGCCCTTGTGGCTAAGAAGGCCAATGGCATCCTGGGGTGTATTAGAAGGGCGGTGGTTAGTAGGTCGAGAGAGGTCCTCCTTCCCCTCTACTCTGCCCTGGTGAGACCGCATCTGGAATATTGTGTCCAGTTCTGGGCCCCTCAGTTCAGGAAGGACAGGGAGCTGCTGGAGAGAGTCCAGCGCAGGGCAACGAAGATGATTAAGGGAGTGGAGCATCTCCCTTATGAGGAAAGACTGAGGGAGCTGGGTCTCTATAGTTTAGAGAAGAGGAGACTGAGGGGTGACCTTATTAGTGTATATAAATATATAAAGGGGGAGTGTCACGAGGATGGAACCAGGCTCTACTCAGTGGCAAACAATGATAGGACAAGGGGTAACGGGTACAAACTGGAACACAAGAGGTTCCACTTAAACTTGAGAAGAAACTTCTCAGTGAGAGTGACGGAACACTGGAACAGGCTGCCCAGGGAGGTTGTGGAGTCTCCTTCCCTGGAGACATTCAAAACCCGCCTGCACACATTCCTGTGTAACATTATCTAGGTGTTCCTGCTCCAGCAGGGGGATTGGACTAGATGATCTTTTGAGGTCCCTTCCAATCTCTAGCATACTGTGATACTGTGATACTGTGATCTGTGTCTCTGTGTATCTTCTGCCCTTCATGTTTCAAGGGCCTGTGAGTGTGACTGAAACCTGGCTTTCTGGATCATGCTCAGCATAGGCAGTGCTTGATATATAATTGGGAAACTGAGGGAAGGATTAGCAATTCTGTACATATAGTGATTTCTAGAGGTTTGTAACCATGTCAAATGTGAATGTCTTCTCTTAAGGACAAATTCAGGAATCTCTTTCATTGCATTACAATTCATCTTGTCAAATTTCCAGTCTGGTTTTGAAGCAGGGGCCAAGGGAAAACCTTGCATATGTACAAAAAGAAGAAATATAATCCACTCACTGTTGCCATTTCCCTGTCTTCATTGTTGGAAACAGATCAACCCAGCCTTCCCTAAAACCTGGGAGAGATTTGTGAAAGATAATTCCAACTCCAGTCATTAAAATTTAACCATTACAAAGAATCCAAAGCAAGACACACTAATATCCGTGTAGCTGTGACTGTCAGGTCCATTTATAACACTTGATAAAATCAATACACTTAAAGATAAGGCAAGCAGAAGTTACGTATGTAGAATTCCAGTGAAATAGCGTCATGCATAATTACTGCCCTATGAATGAACAATAGCATCTCATATTCTACTTTTTGAATGCAAGTCATTGTCAGAAGTTGTGTTCTCTGGGCTTGCAAAGATAGAAATTGGATCTAAATTATGGATGTTTTCTACTGACCTGTATGTTAAATGATCAAGAATTATAGAAGTCTCATGCAATAGTCTGCTCTGCATATATTTAAAGAGAAATGTATGAATATTAAAAAACTATTGTTTCTCCTGTTTCAAAGAATAAAAGAAATACAGTTGCTCTGCTGTGTATACAAAAAACATTTCTCCCAAGGTCATAGGGAGAGGTCGGAGCCAAAAGAAAAATCACTCCTTAGAGTGCTTTGCCACATGATCTTTTTTGTATTTTGAAAGGTCACAGTCTATGTGGGACAAATTTAATAAACAGATCCCAGAAGCATTCTATTCAATTTCCGAGGAAACATTCCAGAATGCTAGAATTGGGATTTTGCTACACTGAAATGCCAACTGTTTTCAGATGTTTTGTCTTGTAATTATGAAGGTGGCTCAGCTCCAGCAGAATCATTGATTAGCTATGTCCCTTCCCAAAGGAAAAAAAAAAACCCATGTCTTAAAACTGATATTAGAAACTGTTAAAAGCAGTAGCTTGGAACTGCTTTCTCCTTTGCTGTACCGAGCTTGCCAGAAGAGTGGTACCAATAAGGAGCATAGCATCGTTAACCACCTGCTGTATAATCAGCAGTTCAAAGCACTCAGCACCTTTTGAGAAGCACTGGATGGGCATTTTTGTATCAAAATAACAATCTTAAAAAAAAAAAGAAAAAGAGGAAGATGTGGGGTATAATAAAAGCAGTGTTCTTGGAAATATCTGTTAAACGCTTTCATTTCAAAAAATTCTGAGTACTATATACTGATATTATTATATCAAGTATTATGATTTATACAACTTATATTTCTTTATATTCTTGTGTAAAATCTAAGAAAGGTGATTTTTTATCCCTGCATCCTCTTTTTAAAGAGATCTTACACAAGAATATAACCAAATATAACTAAATATAAAATGAAAGAGATGATAGGGAAGCATACAGTTCCCAGAAAGAAAACAAAAGAAAATGAACAGTCATTACAGAAATAGTAATGACACACACATACCATCCCATGGACTTTGTAGGCAGCATTTGGACTGTAATTGTGTACGTTGGTTATTGGTGACAGGACAAAACACTTTGACTACCAGTACCTATTTGCTTTTTCAGTATACAGTAGTAAAATGAAAGTGTCATACCCCTGTGCGCAGTCAAACCGCAGGTTTGGACTGTGGATATGATCATTATTTCATTCATGCTGACTCTACTTCAATATTGATCGTGTCACTAATTTCAATGCAGTAGCTTGTGATTTAAGCTGGTAAAGCTAATCAGGCTGTGTGATGATTACAGCTGATCACTGTTTACTTTCTATCAAATACAGTAATTTTTCCTATAATATTTACTACTTGTTTCCCCAACATGGCTCAGCACTGGCTTTGCCTTGTTGTTTGTCACAGGATGTTTAGCACCCCACAAGGAGTTTGGGGCGTTTATCATGTGAGCCGCAGTGTGTACAAACCTGCTATAGTAACAAGAATAAATGCCAAGAGGATAATCGACACCGTGTTTTCTGTCCACAGAAACTGTTATAACAAGGGCCGTCCAGCCCAGTGCCTTACCAGCTATCTGTGCTGTATCTAGCACAGACCCTTAGGGGGTGGGAAAATCAGAACAGAGCAAATATAGCCTCAGTGAGGGAGCAGTTGAGTCTGCAGGCAGCTTGGAGCGTTACTTCAGAGGAGCAATGCTTGGGCTTGGGACTGAAACTTAAACGTAACAACTGAAATTATTTCAGTGTTGTTCTTCTAGCAGAAACTTCCCAGAGGCCCCAGACACTTTTTATTCCTTCCCCTGTGCCAGAAGCACCAATTCATTCCCACACAGAATTCAAGTACTGCAGCTGTTCCCTCAGCAACTTTCACAATGCAGTTAGTTATTCCTAACACAAAAAACCTATAGCACACAGTAAAGTAGAAATATTATACAATATATTTGATGGCTCAATACCTCTATGAGGAGTTAAGGAAGCCATACAGGAACAGTTCAGAATTTGTGTGACAACTTGAGAATTTCCTGATGGCAAAGCATCAACATAACTTGCTTTATGACACCTGCTTCCTCTTCACAGAGGGAGCAGCTCAAGTTGATTCAAGAAGGGAAACAGAGGCATGATATAAACCCACTTTGCACTTGGAAACCCTGGTTCCTGTGCTCTGTATTGCACACAGCAAGGGAATGCCGCTGCAGACTCACCTGGTCTCCTCAGCTCCTGCAGCAGGAGCAGTAAATAATGATCACCCAGAATATGGAAATGGAAACAGGGAAGATGTGCAGTGTCAGTGTAGTTGCCTGACTTCAATATTTTTTTCAGCTGCTATTAAACTGCTAGTTCACTGAGAACTTCAATAAACCATGTTAGCCCTGTATATGAGGAAGTGTGAGAGGTTCTCTCTCTTTGCCAACGAAGTTCCTAATAGTAGATAAACTGTTAATGATAGACCTTCTTAAGTATTGCTTTCCATTTGAATTATTTAAAGTGAGATACATCTTTCTGAATGAACTCTGGATTATGTCTTTAATTTACCCTAATGTAACAGAGCAAAGCTTAATTTTACAGAGGATGAGAAAAAATGTAATGCTATTAGCTGCATCTACAAGCTATACTCCTAATTATTGCAAGAGTTTAGGAACATACACAAGTTGTTGCAGTACCTATTGAGGTAATCTCACCTGAAATACCTAGTAGTGCCAGTTATTTTTTATTATTTTTATAGACATGTCAATTTGAATAGCAAAGTCAAGAAGAACTTTTCTTACTTTTTTGGAAAAAGACATTGACATGTATATTTTGTTGACATGTGTCTCCTGATGTGAAATATGGTTTTAAAAACCAGTATTTTAACATGCAATCAGAAAATACCCTGCCACATTTCAAATGGAGCTTGTCTTCATCAATCAGTTAAACACAGGTTGTGTTTAGCGGTGTCACGGTTTAACCCCATCCAGCATCTCAGCACCACACAGCCACTGGCTCCTGAGCCCAGCCGTGTGTTGCATCTTTTCCTTAATGGCCTGAGCTGCCATGGGCCCATAGTGCTATAAAAAAACAGCACAAGGGTAAAGAAAAATGTTGAATCTGGAACCTTGGTGTATTTGACAGTTTTGTGCTTATTGTCAACCTTTTTTTGTTCTTTAATGACTCCCTATATTATTACATGTTGCTCATCTTCCCGTAAGGGAAAAACCAGAAGCAATTATAACTTAATAACATTCTCTATGCTGAGAATGTGTGGTGACAGATAATGAAGTCCAATATACCTTTCTGATTACAAGTTGCTCTTTGGGTGTAGGACAAAGAGCTACAAGATGGCAATGTCAAAGCAAGGAACACTTACACAATGAAATATTAATGAAAATACATTGCACTTACGTCTCGATGACATCTAAATGGGGATCAGTTATCAGACCTTGAGTGTTTGCAACAAATTTCTACTCTGTAAAAAAAAAAAGTCCAATGAACTTTAAAAATGTCAGCCAGCAGGGCTTTCAAATGCATAATTTACTATTTTGTTGGCTTCCTCTGAATGGATAATAATAATCTCCTAGCTAAAAGCAAGCTCATAATGCTGAATCAAAAACGTGAAGAACATCATGAAATGATATATGTGGAACTGTATGGTAATTTTCTTTAAGTAGAAAACATAGTTGTAGTGTTAAGAATGTGAATGGAAATCCTGACATTCTGCTTGTGCAGAGCAAGGTTTTCATTGGGAAGAATCCATGGCACTACTAGTGTGTTAGAAACACCAGTAGATATAGAAACACTACTATAGTGCCTCTATATCGCTACAGCCATGCAATAGCAGCACTGCTGGAATTGCAGCTGAAGTTTAATGGACTTCCATGAGCAATATATTTTCAGTCTCTCATGTTAGACTTACCTCTTTGATACACTCTCATACTTATTTATTTAAACATATGAAAAATAGACTGTTATATTAATCAGAGGGCATAATGAAGTAATTTCTCATAGAGAAGTTTTAATCTTAATCAGAATTGACCTCTGTGATATATTTTTAAAAGGCATATATTATTGAATGGTATTAATAGAACTTTTAATGTTAACATATTTTATGCCAGGCAGAATTAGATTCTATTTTAAGCTAGTACTGTAGGTTGAATGACGATAAAAACTTCTCATTTCGTGGTTGGATTTTAATAGCATACAGACTACATTTGAAAGGCTCTTTTCTGATAATCAGTGTTCTTCATGCTACCTGGCATGATGGTCTCCTCTTTATGGGACATGATCTCCCTTGCTGGGTGTATTATATTAAATCAGTAGGTGTGACTTGACCTGGGCAGACTAGTGAGTGGAACAAAACCTTTAAGTGTATCAGGTCATGCAGACTGTTAAATCTTTCATTTGGATAAATTTGTCTGAGGCTATGAAGTACCATTAGATGGTCCCCTGTCGTAGTGGATTCAGACTGCACACTAAAGCTACAATGTAAGTAATGCCTTTGCCCTGATGGGAGAGGTTGAGAGCACCCACACAGTCTTTGAACAACGCCTTTGTAAGGAATCCTTGATTTATAATGGAGTGGGGACATGGTTTCAGGATGTGGCTAAGGAATTGGTAGTGTGAGCCTTTACAGAGTGTGAATTCAGTTAGACGAGATTTAGGAATTATTTCTTCAAATGTTTATTTTGCATTTAAATGAGAAAAGTTCTGAAATGATAAAGGTTTGACACAGAAGCATCTAGTAAATTGCATTTATGTAGGATAAATCCAAAAAACCTAAAACTAATTGATAATTAGATCTTTTTTTACAGGTTTATATTTTAAAAAGTAAGTCTTAAAGCTTAGAAATGTAGTCTTCTGTTAGAAAAAAGGACTTGTCTTAATTAAAGCACTGTTATAACAATAATTTAATTGGATTCCTATTCTGTTCACATTAAAATATTTGTCATAAGAATGAGCTACAGTATTGTGGAATATTAATATACAATATATTCTTATTCACACTACACAGTCTCACAGTAGACCTTATATCAGAAAAATAATGTTTTGGTTATTTTTTTCCTAGTTTATGTGAATATTCTTGGAATAAGCATAAACTCCCTCCAGCTTACTTAGCCTAGCTTTTTTAATTACTCAAGTACCTAACAGTGTGCTTGCATAATTCTGTACACACAGAAACTGTAAATTATTTTATGGACATTTTTTGTGCTGTCTTTCATATTATGTTGTATCCTAAAACCTCTGTTCAAGATAAGGCCATAGTAGAACAAGACATTGGAAAATATGGAAAGTAAATGTGGAATAAGTTGTTAGAAAGTGATCTTGATACTCTCACTGGCTTCATAAACAAATTTTGACTTTCCATATTTCAACAGTTGCATGATATTTGTTGCCAGCAGGCTGAGGGAGGTGGTGATCCTTCCCCTCTGCTCAGCACTGGTGAGGCCACACCTGCAGTACCATGTCCAGTTACAGGCTCCCCAGTACAAGAGAGACTTGACCGTAATGGGGGGAGTCCCATGAAGGGACACAAAGATGACGAAGAGACTGGAGTATCTCTCATATAAGGCAAAACTGAGAGAGCTGGGACTGTTCAACCTAGAGGAGAGAAGGCTTCAGGGAAATCTTGTCAATGTGTATAAACAGCTGAAATGCAAAGAGGGTGGAACCAGGCTCCTTTCAATGGACCCCAGTGACAGGACAAGAGACCGTGGGCACAAACTGAAACACAGGAGCTTCCATCAGATCATCAAGGAATACACTTTCACTGTGAGGGTGACCAAGCACTGGCACAGATTGCCCAGAGAGGTTGTGATGTCTTCATCCTTGGAGGTACTAAAAAGCTGTCCGGACATGGTCCTGGGCAGCAAGTTGTAGGTGGCCCTGGGCAGCAAGTTGTAGGTGGCCCTGGACTGGACAAGATGACCTCCAGACATCCTTTCCACCTTCAACCTTTCTGTGACACCCACTGTCCATCTGCAACACCGGGTCATGTGCTCCAGAGTGATCAGTGTAAAAGCCATGGAGGATAAAGGAGAGCAAGTTGTCCAAGGGGTGGTTTCCAAGAGGAGTTGTGTTTTTGGAGAAGAGCTCCCCTCCCTGACTACAGCACCCACTATGTTCTGAAACCCTTATGGCAGGGGTGCTAAGTTATGTAGAACTGTTAGAGCATATTTCAAGATAAATTTCTTAACTGCTTAGTTTGCTTTGTGAAACAATGAATTGTCAAATATATCTTTCAAATGTGGCATAAGTAGGTTTTCAGCAGGCACCCAGATCTGCCTTTCTCCTGTTACTTATTTATTTCTAAGTGCAAAATGAATATTTTTGTAGGCGTCATTAGGCAATTCATCCTTTTTCCCACCAAGATCCCCCCAGTTTGTCCACAGCTGGTAACTATGAATAAACTGTGGGGATTCTTCTGAACTGTCTCATATGCTTACACAGCCAGTCAATAGGGTGATGATGGCAATCAATAGAAAGTATAATAAAATAATAAACTTGACTAAGAACAGCAGCAGCACACTTAGACCATAGAATTTAACCTGTAAACTACATTTACAGTCGACAGGCGTTCTCTCCATTAAAGCTTACTCCAGAGGCTTTGGACCTGGATTTATATTGTTGCTTGGAAGAAATAAGGCATATGTACAGCCAGTCTTGTGTAAAACATCTTAGCAGAATAGTAGTGCAAAACTAGCTACTCCTGCAGTTTCCTTTGTTGAGGTCTAAGCAGTGGCTCTAAAACCTGCACATTTAAATCCCATTGATGAATTATCAGTGGCTAAAATGTTTTGAGTTACAATGTACATAGCAACATACATTAGATTAGATTGGTTTATTGTATAATGTACATTAGATCAACCAGTCTTTGCCAAGTGACTCACTAAAAATAATCCTTGCAGGTAGACACATGACTGAAATTGAAACAAAATCTGCATCTTTTTTCACGCATTATAAACCCCTGGAAAACACAATTTACATTAGATAATGTAATAATTCTTAGCTACAGTAGTATTCAGGTATCTTCCTACCAATAATAATATTTCACTGTAGTGCAGATATTTTGATGAAACTTATATGTTCCAAAGTATTGTGCAGCCTCCCAGCCTACACGGGAGGGACTGTTATGTGTTGAAGAATATGTACAGTATATGACAGTATGAAGAATATGTACAGAATATGACAGTAACTGCTTAATCTGCTTCAGAAAAGGTAATGATCAAGGAGAAGTAAGAGTTGTTGTTTTATAGAGTAACATGTTATGCAATGCATTTCATAATGTTTAAGATGCTTCCTTCTGTTATTATATTGTATTCTTCATTTTTCTTCCCCTGACTTTCTGCTATCAGCAACATTATTGTCCCGTGAGCTTTGTGAATTGAGTACCTTAGTATAATGTACAAATTACTGCCCTTGAGCTGCAGATTGAATCTTACAGCAAATATAAACAACTGAACTGGCAACATTGGTTTGAAAAAGCTTTGCTAGGATTCTGCACGCTAGCATCCTTTGTATCCATGGATAGCTCACATTAAAGAACACTTTAGGGACAATCACACAGCTGTGCTATAGGCAGGAAAAACTTTAAAAATAACAAGGCTGTATCTGAACTTTAGCAAGCAGGAACATTTACCAGCTTCTGACTAAAGGTTTCAGCTGCGTCCCAGCATTGCTCTGGGAGAAAACCCAAGTCTGGACCAATTTTCAGACCTCAAGACAGTGCTTTTATATTTTTTGTTTGGCATGAACCACAGTCCCACTGGCTACAAGGAAAGGAGAACTGGCTTCAGCCTGCCCCAAGGTGATTGGCGAACTTGTCACAGGTGGGTCTAGAAGCTCTGTGCCTCTTTAAATACAGTTAGGGTGTGTGTGGGAGCAGCTGGATTTGGTGCTGCTCACAGACATGTGGACCTGCAGTGGCCTGTGAAGATGAGGAGGTGGTGTGTAAAGGTCAGTGAAGCTATTATATTTCCATGAATTAAATAGCTTTTCTTCACATATGTATGAATCTATGGTAAGTTCCCCTGTAGTCTTTGATGTCAGTAATTACTGACTATGGTGTGGTACAGCTGTAGTTTTACTGCATCGTTAGAGGAACTTCTTCCACTCTGGTGCTTCTAGAGGTGCCTTCAGACAAATTACAGGGTAAGTGCTATGCAGTAGAAGATACTTTGTGCAATTTTTTGTTCTTAGAGGGAAAATGTTTTGTGTATTTTAAACATTTGAGTTCTTATGTTAGTTGCAGGCAGCCTAACTCAGTATTAAGGGGTTTGGGGAGTCTGGTATATGTGTGAACAGAGAGCAGACTGTGTTAATGTAATTCATTGTCCATGCAGAATTTTCCTCTTCGGCAGTCTGTGGTGCCTCGGACCTTGCAGTGTAGGTGCATCTACATACCTGTGTTTTAATACATATGCATACAGCGGGAATTACTTCTTTTATTATTGAAATGCTGGTAGTTCTCAGATCAGATGTGGTGACTCTTAGAGGTGGACAGAAATATTAAGTAAGTGGAAAATGAAGAAAAAAGAGGACATGACAAGTGATGTGCAAAAGACTCTAGTTGGGATATATAGTAATGACCTATATTGGCTTTGGCTGAAATACATGAGCTTCATATACTAGTGCTGGCAGAAATGGCAGTGAATATTTAACACGAGTCACAACTTTTACACTTCCATGTTTCGTATTCAATATATCTTTCTAAGTATGTTATTCATCGTACCAAAAGCGATATAAACAAATCCTGCTCTGCAGGCTGCTGTTTACTCTCCAAGTGGCGTTTTAAGAGCAAACCTTCTTTTCTTGACATACCACTGTGATAAAATACTGCTAATACTTCCACATCCAACAGGAAAGGAGCATAGCAGTGGTAGGATTTATATAATAGAGAGCTATGTGGCATATGTAACTGGCTGGCATTTTTAGTGCCTTGCCTTGATTTGAGACATCTGTGATAATACACAGCTAATCTTCTTTGTCCTTGACTATTTAAAGATTTAATTTTTCTTCATTTACTGTCTTTCTTTTGTAAACCCAGGGAAGCCTCAAAAGATGTATGTATAACAAATTATAGGCCATCTTTATGCAATGTCATGATAAGGAGGAAAAAATAAAAAAAAACTAGTGGAAAATACGAATGGGAATATATGCCTCAAATGGTATTTCATAATCGTAGAATCAGCTAGGTTGGAAAAGACCTTGAAGATCATCAAGTCCAACCATTACCTCAGGATTGCCAAGACCACCACTCAGATACGTTTCTTTAAAAGCCATCAAAGATCTATGTGCTTAGCATAAGACACTTCAGTCATTTGGCTTTTTTTCTGTGGGTGTGTTCCTCTGACACTGCTTTTCAAAGGCGCTGAAGAGTGCTAATTTAATTTTTTTGTTGCCCATCATCAAAATTGCTCTCCATGTATAATAGCATCAGATACTTTTAACAAGTAAGTAGTGGTGTCACAGAAAACAAAGTGAAATTATGAGTTTTAGATCATTTTTGCAAAATGAAAAAGAATCTAGTTCTACTAACATGCAGTCTTTCTGCAGCTGCAGATAGCCTGGCTAATGTGCAGCTGGGGAGGACTGATAATAATTCCACTAAGATCACCTGGGGTATTTGCAGAAAAAATAACCCTACTACTTGTGAGAAGTGAAGAGTATCAACATCTGGGAAGACAAAAGCAAGTTTTGCTGGGAGGCACTATCTTGCTCCTCTGGCTTCCCCCAGTACTGCTGGCTTCAAACTTCAAACAAACAATAGACTTTTAATACTGTACTTGCATTTTAAACAGCTGCGTTCTGAGCAGCGTGTGCTTACTGACCATCAGAAATACATATCTTAATGTCAGCAGGTGTCCTGTGTGTTTAAACAAAGCCAGGCTACCAAAGTTTGAATCAGCTGTGAGATCCGAGAGCAGGATTTAGTTTTTTTTTTTTTTTGTATTGCAAATACTTCTGAGGATTTCATTCAAAGTTTTGATAAGTTATTATTTCTGTTAGTCAGAAGTCTTCTTGCACATTGGACTGTGAGCATTTAGTAACATTCCTTTGCCCTGATTGATTGTAAAGTTTTTGGTTTGTATTTCCTCACTTGGAAAACAAAAGGGAATCGAGTTACTCTCTAGTTTGTTTGAAACAAGCAAGTGATATGGCAACCTGATTCTTAACTGATAGATATTTGGTTTCAGTATTTGGGGTTGGCACATTTTCAAGAACTTAATTCACAACCTCAGGGACTAAGTTCGATGTGGAATGGTTTCCTTGCTTCCCTGTGGTAGCAAAAGTAAGATCCATAGACTTGTGATTGTAGCTATTTTCTGTGCTTTTTTTTGTGGTTTTACCAAAAAAGTTCTTAAATACCATCTGTCAAACTAAGTTTAAATCCTGTTGTTAGGTAAGTCATCAAAGATGGTGTAGTCAGTATTGTAACGGTGGAAAGACTTTTAAGGAATCCATTTTTTTCCATTAATGATTATAGGTTGTGAAAGCAGCATGTCAGTTAGGAATTGCCCATGCCATCATTCAGAGTTGCTGGCTGAAATCACACAGCTTTCTTGCTGTTCATAGTATGAGCTGGAAATGACCTTTGGAAAGGAAACACCTCCACTTTTAAAATGTCCTGTGTTCTTTTGATAATTTTTAAGATCAGTTTTCCTATCTTTACCTGCCTGACCTGAAACAACAAACAAAACCCCAAGCCACGTGAGATAGAAGGGAATGAATGCAGCACAAGCAATTCTTATTGCTAAAGATAACTTTTAGTTGAAGATATGGGAAATCATAGTAGAAGTATGTTTCTGCTTGCAGTTCTTGCCTAGATACAGCCTGTTCCAGCAATCAAACTTTTTCACGTTGGACAAGCTATTTTAGGAGATAAGAATGAGTATGAGTTTTTCTGTTGACAGAAATTACAATTAAGTATTTAAATTCTTTTCCCACACAGTGTTGCCCTAGAACAGTTACCTGATTTCACTTGAAACAGTTCTTTTTCTTTCTTCCCCCCCCCCCCCCCTTCTACTTAGTTTTTAAAAGTGAAAAGCTTTTGAAATCTGGAGTTTTCATTTCTTGCTTTTTTTCTTTTTTATTCTTTTTTTTTCCTCCCAGAGCTGTTCCTTTAGTGGTGTGTTTGAAAACATGGAGTTTTTTCAGTGCTTTACAGATAACCTGTTATTTGAATGTCTAACTGTCCTTTATGCTTGGCAAATGGTACATCGGATTAGAAGGAAACTGGATAGTCAAAATGTTCTTTCTAGTATTTATTTCAAGGTTGAAAGTAAATGAATACATAACATGGAAAATAGGTCTTGCTTGCCTTTTTTACTGGATTAATCTTGTTTAAATGTGCAGAGGGAGTTTCTATAAACTTTATACTCTTCTGAAATATCTTTTGAGAAAGTTGTTAAATGAGCATCCTTATCAATTGTTATAAAGGCCATTTTTCAAATTAAGGATTGTTAACATGAATTCAAGAGAACTGTACAGAAACTGACTTGTGGAATGATCTTTCCAACTTATGTTGGAAAATATTATTTCTTAAAACCATTTCACATTAAAAATTCAGTGGACTTTTTTCAGTCATGATAGGCTGGTTTTGTCCTGTGGAAATACTGACAACCTATGATGACATCCTGTTTTGATTCTGAAGTTTTAAATGAGTTGTTGGATCTCTGATATTAGAAAAAGCCAAAATATCAGTTTAAGAAACAGGACACGTAGTGTCATATTACATCAATATTTAAAAAAGGAGGGGAAGGGAGGGAGAGAATCTGTAGAATTTACCTCATTATGCTCATGCACATACCTAATTTGTAATTTTATTTCCAGAAATATTTGGTCTGACTTTCCAATAAATCGGCACCTAGATGTTGGTTTCTTTTCCCACATAATTTTAACTTCTGTAGTTAGAATCATAGACTGGTTTGGGTTGGAAGAGACCTAAAATCTCATCCAGTTCCAACCCCCTGCCTTGGGCAGGGACACCTTTTAGCTAAAAGCTATGTTCAGCCTGGCCTTGAACACTGGCAGGGATAGGACAGCCACAGCTTCTCTGGACAACCTGTGCCAGCACATCAGCACTCTCCTAAGAACTTCTTCCTTATATGTAACCTACATCTACACTCTTTCTGTTTATAGCCATTGTGCCTTGTCTAATTAACAGAAAAATGAGAAATGGAACATTGGTGATTGCTACTAGGGTTCAAAATATTACAGCATTTCACTTCAGAGTTCACTGAGCAGGCATTAGCATCACAGAAGCAAATACCTGCATTGTTTTTGTAAAGCCTATAACCTGTTACCGGCATGATGCTGATGTGATGTACCATGACTCCTTGCTGTTGTAGGTTTGTGAATATAGTACTCTAGTTCCTCAGCCTGTGCAATGTTTCCTGAACATCAGGCGCTGTTAAAATAACTCTTAGTCACTGTGGATTTCACATGAAAGCTTCTGGAAAGGTTTTGTTCTTGAAACTGGAATAAGAATGCAACTTTGTGTGAATATAAGAAAATATAACAGTTTAGAAAAATCAGGAAGAAACAAATAGCTCTGAGCTTTTTTTCAAAAACTACTCAGAAGAGAATTTTCAATTAAAGTGAAAATGCTTTTGTGTGCATCTCCTTTTGAAGCTGAATATACTTCAGGTCATTGAAGATTTCCAGCACTTTGAAGCACCTGATCATGCTGATTACTCCTGTATATGTTGGCTAAACAAACCTGTACAATGAAGCACTTTGACAAGTGACAGTGCTAGGTTGCAATCAAGACTATAATGAGTGATGTATTTTTTTTTTTTCTTGTTCCCTTCTCCCTGGGCTTACCCATCATTGCATGTTCATTAAGTAATAATTGTCATTGATCGACAGGCTTGTGTATGGGTAATGGTAAAAGAAACAGGGCTATTAAACCTTCACTGGGTAGAACAAGTGCATGCCACAACCAATAAGTTAGATTAATGAGAAGAATTAAACTCAGGATAGTTACCTTATGGACCACTTCCTTTCTCTTAATTTTATTTGTGACTAGAGACAAGTCTATGATATCTTGGACCTTCAGAAATAAAAGTATAGCAGTATAAAGTAGAACCAGGACCTAGTATTATGCTGTCCAAGTGGTCTGACCCTCAACAGCAGCTGGTCATGACTGATTATAATAACTAAATTTGTTTCGTGGTTTTTCAGATAGGTTTCATAAATACTGCATAGATCAGCTGAAGTCACAGGACAAGAGTCTATCACAAATAGGATTGAAAGTAAAACTTGGTTTCTAATGGATCATTTCTGGGCAAGGCCTTCCATAAATAAATTTTTAAAAGATCCAAAAGGCCTAACTTCATATCAGTTTGGGACAGCGGTAAATTTGAGATGTTTCAAATTGATTTTTTTTTTTTTTTAATTTCCTTATACTCATCCGTATTATTTCCAGAACACTAGGTAGGAAAAAGTTCTGGAATCTACTCACTTGCTCAGCTAATGTCCCATCAGATTAGGTTGCCATAAGCCATTGTAAGGAGTTGTGTAACTCTGGAGACATGGTCCTTTTTTCAGCTTTAGGTTTATTCTTGTCCATAGTTCTATATATTAGAACATTTTTGACTGCAGCACTACAACAGCTACCTATAACCTTTATTTTAGTAGCTTCTTCTAGCTGTATGCTTATGTCTAAATAGAATTATTGAAAATTTCCTCTCACAGTGCATTTATTTCTTTCTCATTTATAGCTTTATATTTTTGATGTTTCTTGGACTTCTTGCTTTCTTGCATCTGAAAACCAGGTATGTCCTGCTATTACCATTGGGCCAAATGTCACTGGCTGTCTGACAAACTTGATGTGTTTTGAGCATAGATTATTTCTCTCTTTTGCTTGTGGTCCCAGGCCTCCTGCAATCAATCTTTTAATAAAAAATGAAATACCTTTTGTTGACTTTTTTACAGATTGAAAGGTCAGGAAAACACTTAATGAGAACAAAAGATAGAGCAAAAACAACAGGAAAAATTCATTGGGGAAATGGAAGAGGGTTAATTAAGTGTACTGATTGCAGTAATTTTATAGTTCCAGAAAGTATTGTCCTGTTGAAATGCTTTAAAAATACAGCTTTAATTATTATGCTAGGTAAGAAAACTACCTTAGGGTAGATTCTGCCAGTGGTTTTCCATTGATTGCTACAGAAATCTAATACTGCAGTATTTTTTCTGCCACTGCTGCCAGGACTGGCTCAGAATATCTACTGTAACTGCTTATAATTCAGAAGCAGTATGAACTCTGAAGCAGAAGCCTGCATCTCAATCCAAAACCAGTGTTGATGAAAAGCTGGATAATTATTTGCAGGTCATAAGGATGGAAAATTAAAGAAGAATTGTTTGACTTTGTGAAGATATTCCTATGGCTATTTTTTAATCACTTAAAAAAGGGGGGACAAACCTCTTCATGTTGATTGTACCCCACCTAGAAAAGGAGTTTAGCCCAGCTGGCTCTCATCTGAATTTGTCTGGACATCAGATGAATATACGAAAAGAGCAATATTACTTCCAGAAACAACTGGGTGATATGTTTCTTATCTCATGAAACATTATTCTTGGGCTGCTGTGAGTTACAAGAATTTGATATATGGAAGGGATAGTAAAGACAACACCCACACCCCCTTTCCTTCAGATACCCAGCTATTTTAGGGCAGATAGGACATAATATAATATCATTAATAATGACATAGGAACTGCATCATCACATAGCAGATAGAAGAAACAGAAAAGTATCTAAATCAGAGGGGTTTACACTGTAGAAGAAAATCAAGGTGTGATTTCTAGTGGAGCAGCTGAATAAAGAATAAGACAAGACCAAATTCCATGTAAGTTTAAGGATAGTTAGAGGAATGTTATGGTTTGTCTTAGCAATGGAATAAAAAGGCAGAAAAACTTCTATGTATTTTTACAACTATGGTATTAGATCATTAAGCTGCAGAGAATGCAAACTCTCTGGCCCTCTACAAAGTGTTGGTGAGGTCTTATGCCAGGAAGCCATTTTAGTAAATAGTAATTGAAAATCTTCTGTGGAGAAATCTTTTTTGTGAGAGTTGAGTTGTTGATAAGTTGGCTGGTTTTGGTTAATCCTTTAGAGTCCTTCAATGGCTCAAGGAACAAGTAGCTGTGCCACAATTTAAATACTGGTCTGAGGAGCTGCATCACCCCACAGCATTTCAAGGTTAATGTGGTAGTGTTGCAGAAAGACTCTCCTCTCAGCATGACAATTTCACCTCAAAGTACAGTGTCATCACGACTAGTGATGTAAATCTGACAGAAAAACAGCCTTTTTACCAAATCCGTTCTTTCAGTGAAGAATTTGTGCATTTGAATGCACAAGGTGTCCACGCAAATAGATACTGGGATTGTGGTATTTGACCTGTGATTTGGGTCTTCTGGCGTAACCACTAAAATACTCTTACTCAATTTGAGGAAAAAAAAAGCCATTTCTGTACTTTCATTTTCATTATCACATCTGTAACAGTTTGTAAGCTTAACTTCTTTGGATTTAATTATTTATGAGCCTTTACTGGGTGTTTTATAGAAGGTAAAAATCCTCCCTTTGTTTTCAGTTTCAATGAAGAGATTAAAATAATTAAGCACTGATTAGCCTTACACTGACCTTTACTAACAAACCTGCTTATAAAATTGGCAAACTTCAACACTTTTTCCTCTTTCCTGGAAACAACTCAGTATGCTACTGAGCAGCACAAAATGGCACTGCTTTAATCATCCAGTAGGCAAGGATTATTTCTTCTTTCTTTAACTACTCATAAGCCTGACCCTTCCTTTTCTGCCTACTTCTTTGCCATAAATAGCAAATAACGAATTACCCTGAGGACATAAGGATAACTTATTCACATCTAGAGCAGTGTTGTCCTTGGTCTTTGGTAGTACCTCATTTTCCCCAAAAGCATTAAACAAAGCCCTCTAGTATAATTCATCTGTTAATTTGTAGGATCTTGGTGGAAGGTTGCAAAATGGAACGTTGTTTTAAAAACTCTTAAAACATCTTCTTCAGAAACATCTTTTGCCTATCTTTGTCAGGATAGGGAAAAGCTTTACATTTAGCCATTTTAATTACAAGCCATACTTGCTTTTTTAAATTTTCATATATACTGTATAAGCATCTCATGTATTAGTTACCTGGCTTGCTTGTTACCCATTGATTGCCTGTTAGGGTTGAAAAATCCTTTGGGACTGTATTTTTTTAATGTTATCTTTAGAATGATTAGGTAATCCTGACCCTATTAAGTACTGATGCTGTTATTAGATTTTGGAGTGCCATTCTCCTAAATAATGTTTAGTTTCTCTTCATATAGGTTTGAAAGTTCTCTGTGTATTAAGTAGTACTGATAGCATACCAGTAATTTGTTTCTTTATGCCAAATACAAAACAGATCCATGTCTGTGATCAAGGATGTAGAAAGCCTTGACACATTCAGGGAAGGACAACCCTTTTTAAAGTTGCATTCTAAATTCATTATGATGTGTACATTCCAAACAAATCTTACGTTCACACATTTAATGTGCCAGAGCTGTTTTAAAGGCTCCACTCTTAAAAGCTTTATTTTTTCCTTGTGCAAAGGATCAGCTGAGTAGCCTTCCTGAAGAAAGGTTTATTTTCAAAAGTGACTGAATTCAAGCACTGAGATTACTTTAATTGTAGGAACAGTACTGCCTGCTTTTTACACTTTTTAATACTTGCTTTGTATTATACTGGCCAGAAGATAATACAAACTAAGTAGAATTTATGTACTTATAATGTGGGCTGTACTCTCTCGCTGCCTGTTTTAAATAACCAAAACATGTTAGTGCTTGGTATTTGTTGCAGCACTGCTTTTTGTTATGGATTGCATATGTTGAAGATGTGTATAAATATGATTACTTAAAACTAACTACAGATGTTTTGGATCAGCTGTGATTTTTATCTAGTTTTTGACTGTTTCCATGGATACAGGATAGTTAATTAATTTTGAACACAGATATTTTAATGAATGTCTCTTAAAATTGTGTTGGTATAGTAAGTCTACTAAGCCTTACTGCAGAGTTTTTCAGCTAAAGAGTTTACACCTATATGCTATTGCTCTTCTTATATTTGAGAAAATGTAGGTGGGAAGTCTAGCTGGAAATGGGAGTGGTCCAGTGTCACTTTCCTTGGGTGCAGCTTTGTTGAGAATAATGGAGAATGGGAAGATAGGGAGGAAGGGAGCAAGACCTGAGAATCTACTGTTATGTACTTATTGTTTTCCTGTTTTCTCTAAAGAAACTACTCCATCTCTTCCTCCTCTTGAAATCATTTCCCATGGATATACTGTAGTGGTGTAGTTCACTGTACTGGCACGTGGACTGGAGTCCAAAGAACTGTGTACTCCAGCTGCAGAGTTACTTTGAACTCTGAAATAAACTTACAGAAAGAGGAAAAAATGATAAAGCTTTCACTGTATGTAGGCAAAATAAAGCACAATTAAATGAGATACTTGGCAATATCCTATATCCATAGAACTGTAGATGACCTATTGACTTATGACTCTGATAGTATGGTCGTGAGCATCTATGGTGTAGAAGCAGAAGGACAACTTTAGGAACCTTGTAATACCTTTCAATTGTTTGGGGTTTTTTTGTTTGTTTTTTAAACTACTTTCACAATTTTAGCATGCATGGAATTATTGCTTTTCTATTATTTATACTCAAAAACATTACTATAACAATATCATATGCATGTTAATAATCTCCTTGAAGATTTGATCTGTAACTGGGATTAGATTTGGTATTTTGATGCATATATAATTTGGAACCAAAAGACAATGTTATACAATTCCCAAAGATACATTATTAGTTGTTTTTTTAGCTCACAACTTGTAGCTAGGGAAAAGAGACACAGACATTAATGACTTTTTTCAAAAAAGTTAAATTACATTTCCAGTACATGAACCCCATCCTCCTGGAAGTCTGGCCAGCATGGTCACTACCAGACCAGCCTTTCTTCTTGTCTGTCATTGGAAGAGAAAAACTATCTCTCTGAGCTAGCAAAGGTGGTATAAGGTTTGTATCGCAGAATCTGGAACACTACATCTGTGAGGAGAAACTGGTGTTAGAATTGATGTGACCACAGTTACCTTGCTGCTATTTCACTGTTAGGTTGTATTACTTTCCCTCTCCTCTTTTGTTTATGTGTTTTAATTTCTTGTCATATTGCCAGCAATACATTTTGACAAATAATGCCAAAATTCTGTAACTCAGAATTCAAAAATTAAGCCTGAACTTACTATAGCAAGAGTAACAACTAGATGAGGTAGTCATGCTCAATCTCTTGTGTCCAAAGACAAATTCCTATTTCACATCCTCCTAGGACAGTAGACAGTTCCTTTGATAGATCATTTTAATTGAATGCACTTTGTAAGAAGTGGTTTTCATTTCACATTTAAGTATGTCATTCACTGATGAAATGCCAAAGCTCTAACCTCTGAATACTGTTTTTATGGAAACTAAGTTGTAGGTCTTTGGGGTTTTGATTGGTTGGGTTTTTGTTGTTTGTTTTCCAAAGGAAGACATTCTGTTATTTCATGGATGGTAAGAAGAGCCAAACAATTCCCTTCTTCAACTGAAAACTCATGATATATTTGTATGCCACTCCAGAGAGGCTCTGGAAGTATATTAGGAGAAAAAGATCTAGATTATATGCATAACTTCATTTATCCTATGCACTTAAGGAAAGTGTTAATTCCTCAAGTACTTTAATGAAATTCTAATTCCTCAAAAGCTCAGTAAACACAGAAAAGAGCATAGATAACACTTTCTGGTATCATTCCAGCTTTAATTCCAGCTTTCCTGAAGTACAGAGTTTATCTAAAGGAAACTGAGGCAAGCAGAGACTGCTATTTTGAAAGCAATGTTTTAAATATTTCTTCAGGATACTACTTGACTTAAATAACAATTAAACATAAAGCAAAACAATCAGCCTTCTCAGTTAAGAGAATGTGATGCTGCTGTTGAGATCTCAGGATTACCCTAGGCAAGGGAAAATTTGGCCAAGTGAGAAGTTAGTGGAGCATTTTCAATGCAAGTATTTGGACATATTAGCAAGAACAGTAAGAACCCAGTACTGTTTGCAAGGGAAATGAGTTGGTCTGTTGGTCACCATTTCCAGATATAAAAAGCACTTATCTCTAAGTTATACTTCAGTGAGAGATAACACACATGAAATGCTCTGAGTATCTGATACTTCTAAGATACAGTTTGCTGCAAGTGTCATAACAAACAAAGGCCACTTCTGCAAATTCTTATACAGCCTTCTAATTCTGAAACAGCTCTTGTAAAATAAACATCTTACTATACTACATAGTTAAAAATATGTGATAAACCACTCTCATCCAAATGGAAATTGAATTTATAGGTAGAGCACTATGTGTTCCTTAAAGATATTGTTACTACTGGAGTTCTGTTTGTGACGGTTTATCAGGTTTTTACATTTAAAGCGCAGGGTTTTCCCTTAAGTCTGTGCATTAATGAAAACGTTGTATTAATTAGTGTAAGTTCAGTTTAGCTTAAAAAGTTTCTTCACCTTTTTAACATACTTGCTGTTAGTTAATGGAGGATAAAAGCATGATGAAAATAATGAAATAATAGGAAATTAATATGAAATCATGAAAACTGGTTAATTATGAGTTGTGGCTTATGCTGTTTCCTCTCTTCAGCAAGGAGGCATCCAGCTTTTCCCATGCTCTTATTTCCTTGATAATGTTTACTCCATATGAACCAACTGCACAAGGTGCTATGTAGTGCAGCTGGTTCCAAGCTGAGTCCAATAACTGGGCAGGCAATTAGTAAGAGACCGTTAGTAAGAGAGCAGATAGAGCAGCACAGATTACTACTGAGTATACGTTACAGTCTTTTCCTGATTTGGGTATTTCAATTTTCCTGTTTCCTCTATGAAGCCTCCAGTTTTCAAGAAACTTTCAGAAATTTAGTGTCTGTGAGTCTTACCTCTTTGACATTTTAGCCTAAAATAAGTCAATATACTCAGAAATTGTTAGGAGGTGCTGATGGGTTAACAGATAATGTACCACTTCTAAAGGCAGGCCAAAGGTTTAAGATAAAAACAACCTTGTTAAAAATTCACCAATACATCTTGTATTCTGAGGATACATTTTTTGTCCAGCTGGTCATGGAGTTATTGTTAAGAACAGTAAAAGTGAAGTACAGTTTTCATGTATATATCTAATCCTTGGTAATATAATACATTGTATCTGGTTGTAAAGTCTTTAGTCTTTTGGTTTTTTTGCAATTTCAGTATCATTTAAATATCATCACAGTCTTTGTCCAGAAGGAGCTATCAGATTCTTCCATAATGATTAGTTGCTTGGGGAAAGCATATATTCAGTATGCCAGAGCCTTATTGTGGTGATCAGTGGTTAAAACTAAAGCTGTTTTGAGATCAAGAATTTTCCCTGACAGATGATGTTGGAAATGGCACTGCATCTGTGAGCTTGAAATTTCTCTAGACTACTTCTGAGATACTAAATAAATGCAGACCATTTGTTAGCCCCCTCTCAAGATCTGTTTGATGGCAAGTTTCAGGCATTGCTCTTGGCATTTTTTTCTTTACAGCTTTACCTCTGTGAATGTAACTGTTACTTCCCAACCCACAGGCTGGTATCGAGTTTTTGTGTTAGAGTTGGTGCTCTTATTATTTCTTAGCACTGTGTTTTCAAATGATTTCTTGCAATGTTTCCCATCTTTCTCATCTTCTGCAGTGTTTCTGTGTTACCATTTTTTTGCTCCTGCCTGGTCAGTGTGCAGGAACTTTTGCTTGTAGCATTGACTTGTAGTTCTTGGGAACTGCCAATCAGTGATATCAAGGATTTGATGGCCTTAATTCTATGCAACCAAACATGTAGGTCTCCTATGTATAATCCTAATTAATATTAATGATTTAATTGACTATCTGGGATTTCTTATATGAAGTTTTGCTTCTGTACATGGTAGGAAGTATTTTAGTTTTCAGAGCCTTTAGCTGATCAGTTCTTACCCCAACTCTAAGCCTCAGTGGGATTAAAGAAACCCTATACTCTTCTGTCCTTACCACACTGAATGTTTTATATATTGCATTAAGTATTCAGTGCACAGGGTGTGGAACGTGTGTCTATATTCCTCTCCGGTTCAATGCTGTAACCATTGTGCTGTTGGGTCACTTTTATTGTGTGTTTCTGGCCTATAGTGCTTCTCCATCTCCATTCATCTCCCCTCTGCTAATATTTTCTGAGAAACAGGGGCAATACAATGATAACCTGCTTTTCCAGGGCAAGTCAGACTTGTGGGGAGAAATAAGCCCCAAAATGGAACCAGACAGGGACTAATGGGGTGCATGGTTAATGTGACCCATGGACTTCCTGGTGTATAATGATCCTGTAAGTTCATAAGAGCAAATATTGGGTGCAGGCAGCTTGAGGCTACTTTGACTTGCAGAAGACAAAATTACCTCGGGCAACCAAATTTTGCAGGAGAAATGGTTCCTAGTTTAAGCACTCTTTCTCTATAGTGTGTTGGTGTTGAGGCTTTCAAGAACACAGCTGTCACTTTTATGCTTAAATTTTCAGTCTTACATGATTGAATGAACTTTCTGTGTAATTTTGCTTTCAGGCTTTCATAAAACAAATCCTAAACCACATTCCTTTGGGGTGTTATTTCATTTGGAAAAAGAAAAGCCCAGTAGGATTACAAATGAAGAAGTCAATCACATTTGGATTCTTTCTGAACCATTACAATACAAAGTTGAAAGTAATTTAGAAAAATTGCTTAGAGAAATTAACTTCTGGATGAAGGAAATTCTACAAGGAGAGCCTCTAAGTGTGCACACTGAGGAAGGGGGAAGTCACTGAATATGTAGAAATGGCTGCCATTGCAGGAAGTTACAGAACCGGATAGGCCTGACAGTAGGAATATACAAGTGGGGAATGTGGTGTATTCTTCCTCTTACTAGCTTGTATCTGCTGTTGATCCCAGACAGAAGTATGATAGAAAATACTATGATCTGACTTGGAGAGGACACATGTATTTGGGTCTGCATTTTTTAATCACCTCTGATGGGAGTTACAGCAGTATCTTTTCAGCTAGATTTTTAGATACTTCCTGTCAAAAACTTGTAAAAAATGTTTCTTTAAGCCTTTCTAAGCTGCATTAAATTTTGCTTCAGCTCAGTACAAATTTCTTCCAGTTCAGATCTCCAGTTAGTAGTGATGAAAAATGACTAATTCTGAATTTCTGCAGCTCTCTATCATTCTGTGTCTGAATTTTTCTTTGACACTAAGGGGAATTCAGAATTTTCAGATCTGACAAGTTTTACATAACACATGCCAATGTAGTCACTCAAGACAGCACATGGTGCTGTACCTCACAAATTTTAAGCTATGGATTTACTGCCATGTAAATGACTGGGTACAGGTAACCATTTGTTAAGACACTTTGCATTCAACGAAAGGGTCTAAAATCACTGAAGACTGTTTTCATATTGTGAGTAAACCTTTGGTATGCTAATTTTATATACACAAGTGACAAAGTTGTGATCTGTTTTCTCCCTGCAGGACGGAATGGTAATATATAATTCTGTCAGAACAAGATGTGTAAATGAGGTCGTTCAGACTTCAAGGGTGCTCAGGCACTTTGATATGAGTTTTCACACTATACCAAGTTACTTTTTAAAACACTGGAAGTAAGTTTAGCAGAAATTCTGATCTGAACTACCACCAAGAGTGTCTGGAATTTTGGGCTGAGAATGAAAAATTAGACTAGTGCAAAAGACATTTTTATCATGGAACAGACCTTTTCTACCATGAAAGATCCCATCTTCTGTCTTGGATCTAACAAATATGACCATAAAGGATAGTTGGTTCAGCTTGCCTATCCACTAGAAAGCTAAGACACTAAAAACAGTAGTAGTGACAGATCAGAAAGCTGGTCTAACCTCCCTGGGTCTGAATGGGTGCAGAAGCTTCCCTTCTAATGACACCCTTGTAGTTGGACCAGCTCAAATAAGAAACAGCATGCTTGAGGATAAGGTTTGATTTGCAGGACAAGCCCACCTTCCTAAACAAAAGAGCTGTGGCTCTAAACTCAGTTTTCATCAGATTACAATATAAATGTGTGTGTCCCTTTCTGTGTTTCTTTTTTAATTGCTTTTCCTCCAAGTTTTACTGTAGAATGTTCATACATGGATCTCATAATCATAAATAATGTGATTCCATTTATTAATTTATGATTGCATTAAATAGCATTTAGCTAAATAGCAAGTACAGAAACAAACACAAAGTATGCTAAGGCAAAATACTTAATACCTTCCTAAGCACAAAATTCAGAGTAAGATTTCCCTCTGAAGTCAGTCAAAGGCTTTTTTTTTTTTTTAATCAGATAGTCTGTCTACAGAATGTTATTTTAAACTAATAATGATGTGGTATTTTCATCCCCCTTTTTAGAAACACTATCATTATCTGAGTTTCTACTAGAAAATCCAAAGTAATTAATACTTCTGTCAAATGCCTTTTTAGTTTTTTTTTACATCTCTGACATGTAAAGTGTCTGTCCAATCCACCAAAACTGGAAAGTACCTGCAGAAAATAGACTATGACAGCTTATTATTGATTTTTATTAAAAAAGGGGAAGATAATGATAATGAAAGTCAGTGACTATAGTCAGTGTCCTTCATAGATCTATAGATCTATGACAAAACAGTTTTAACAATCGAATAATAGGAAAATCCGGTAGAGTTTCATTGCAATTTATATTAGTGTGGTATGATTTGATCCTACAGTTGCATTCACAAAACACCTGAGCCATGACAGTAATGATTACATTCTCTGCCTGTTAGTGCTAATAAGTCCATTAATGAATCTCCTTTCCCTCTGATCGCTGCTCTGTAAAGAATGAAGGAGAGATACCATGTATCAGACCCTTTTTAAGAGTGAAATTGCATACAAAACCTATTAATGCATTTATTTTAATCTTTTTTTACCAGCTATGTGTGTCTCAGAAACTAACACAAATGCCCTTGTATAATAAGACCATCTTTAAAAGGAGTAGTTACATATTAAATGTGTTAATACATTCTTACTTATTTTTTACTAGCCATATGTCTTGGTAGCTAACACTCATACCCTTTCACTTTTACATTACATATTTCATGTTTAGAGCTTCTTAGAGCTTAGGGATGAACCTGTCCTTAATCAGTGCAAAAAAAAAAATAAACTAAATAAAAATTACACTTTGAACTTTTGAATTGTATGTAGCGCATACAGAGGAAACCAATGGTCTGCCTAAGAAAATGCCAAAGACTGCATAAACTCCCAGATAAAAATGTCTGTTGCATTCAGCTCAGGTGGTCATCTGAGATGAAGAGCAAAGCTATATCAGCATAATAGTGTGAGGAAGCCCACCTGTGGTTTGTGTGTCTGCACTGTGCTGATTGAGACACTGGGGAACTGAAAGTCATTCAGACACAAACACTAAGATTCATCAATTAAATATAAGCCATTCAAACAGATGCAATGAAAACAAAGTTTTACACAGCTAGATTCACATTTTGCTGTTATTTCTCCATGATCAGTTTCCTTAGTGAGAAGAGTAAACAGTTATGACTGAAAATGTGGAGCTAGAAGAACAGTTTTGAAGTCAAGAACCATTAGATAGACTTATAGAATGGTTTGGGCTGAAAGGGACCTTAAAGATCATCCAGTTCCAACCCCCCTGCCATGGGCAGAGACACCTTCTGCTAGACGGGTTTCTCAAAGCCCTGTCCAGCCTGGCCTTGAACTCTTCCATGGATGGGGCATTCACAGACTTCTCTTGGCAACTTCTTCCACTGTCTCACCACCACCATTCAACTCCCCAGAAGAATTTCTTCCCATATCTCATCTTAATTTTCCCTCTGTCAGTTTAAGGGCATTCCAACTTGTTCTGTCCCTACAGGCCCTTATCAGAAGCCCCTCTCCAGTTTTCTTGTCAGCCTCTTTAGGCATTTGGAGCTGCTCTAAGAACAGAGCCTTCTGTTCTCCAGGCTGAACAAGCCCAGCTCTCAAGCTTGAAGAATACCACTTGGTACTGGCGTCCACTTGGACATGAAGCCATTGACAGCAACTCTTTGAGTGTAGCCATCCAGCTGTGCTTCAGTTGAAGGGGCTACGTAAGTATTAAAAGTTTATGTAGTATTTAATAGATGATAGAGTAGATAAATTATTAAAACCAGTCACAGTATATTTCATGTATTCACTGTCCTAATATGACTAACTCTGTATTTATATAACATTTATCACTGGCTTATTTCAGAAATGTGAAAACACATTTCAGGCTTATGCTCACATTTCAGACATGTCTTAAGCATTGTGTAACAGATATTTTAATGTAGTAATTATTTATAGAAAGTTGAAACAATTACTAATATGAATCTGGATGTGACAGACATTTTTAAATGAGGATTTTTTGCCAAATTGATATTTTAAGAAGTGATCTGCATGATATAAACCAGTGAAATTCTTCTCTCTATAAAACAAATGGCTGTTCTTTTTAAATTATCTTTGCTGGTTTCCCTACCTCTACAGTAATTTTATTAGTTAGTAACACATTGCTCCCAGGATAGCACCAGATGGATCTGAATATATGATGGCTTTTTAACAATAGTCTGTCATCAGTGACTGCTCATCTAAGTGCTCTTTCCTTCATTCAAAAGTTAAATGGACTCTTAAAGCATGAGAAAGAATACATATGCATCTGTTATTCTGTAAGCATTATTAAGTTAGAATTCACTAAGAATCAGATAAATTATAGTAAATCACAGGAATACAGTTACTTCCTTAAATCTAAGAGGACACAGGTTTCTTCTTAATGTACTATGGACATCTGCCCATGCTAAGATATATTTATTTACTGCTTTTCTATCAGACCGTTTTTGCTGTTACATTTAGCAGTAGCAAATAGCCACAGTAGTTGTTTTGCTGTGCATTAAACTCTCAGTTGTAATATGAAAGTTGTCAATTTATGCGCCTGAACCAAAGAATTGCTTGCCTCTCTCCACAGATGTGCATGCAAAATAAGCTATCTTCATTTACCAAGCTTGATCTCCTACCAGAGGGAAGTGGTCTTTTGCCAAAATAGAAATGAATTTCAAAGTTCCAGTAGGGATAACTTTACAGGTCTTTTCTCTTAAATCATCTTAACAGAAATACCTACTAATTTACTTGAAGAAGCTTTTGAATTGAAGCCCAGAAAGATCACCTGTTTAAATATATATTTTTTGATACAACAAATGCACTGCGTTTTGAAGATACCGAGATTTCACTCTGTCAGTTGAATATTTTGCCCCCTCCCATTTCCCCACTAACAGAAAGAGTAATATTTTTGACTATGCATGCAATGCTCAATAGTTTATCAATATCCAAAGAGCAGGTGCAGCACCTGGTGGCATCATTTTTCAGGAGAAATAAATAACACTCTGAAGGGATGAAACTTGTCCCATCAGGCTCCACTAACATCTAAAGCTGACTTCATTTCCAAAGGATATCTTGCTTCATGCTAAAGCATCCTGTTCTTTAAAGAAGCCTATAGAGATGCAAGGAATATTTTGGGATATACTTTTACTGCAGTGACTCCTAGGATATGGATAGAAAGGGAGACTCTTTTTTTATAGAAAAATAAACCAACTCTGTTGTTATTTAAAAATACGCTCCTTCTCAAACTGTACCATAAGATACATCAGATAAATACACAAAATCCTCATTCACTCTTTCTTTGGTATTTGACAGATGCAAATCTTCTGTGAATGTGTACCTTAGATCTGGAGTTATGCTAGAAACATCAACTGGTATCATTGCTCCAACCCAGTTCAGTCCATGGAAGTCAGTCAAGCTGGACTTCATTGTTTGTAGTGAGCCAGTTCTATGGGTTTGGGGCTTTTCCCCACAGAGTATATTTTTACCTAATAAGCAAACAATTTTCACTTGTTTTCTGCAGATTCTCTCCCTGATTCCATTTAAAAATCCTCACACAAATCCAGCCTATTCCAAGAATGGTGGTTGCACAAACTACTATGTCAAAACTATGAAACATTCTCTTAGATTTCAGTTTCTCATCAGAGCCTTCTCCCTAAGTCAGTTAGGGAAATTACATAAACCCCACAGTGTGGTTTTCAGTACTCCAGAATCCAAATGAGTTTGTACGGATTAATTTATAGTCTGGTGAGGGTCATGAAAAGTGATCTGGTAACTGAGTGAATTCATTCTTATCTAATGCTACTTTCCAACAAAATGTTTCCTATTCTACCAAGAAAATAAAATTCATGGCTAAAGAGATGAGCCACCGGGGTAGGAATTTTAGAAGTTTTCTGTATTTTGTGTTGTTCTTCTACTTTGTAGTCTCACAGTTGTGGAGTGCTTCATGTAAGTAATTTTTGAAATTCATCCAGCAGACACACATCAAATGCTGTAAGAAAAAGGAGACTTGACTAGGAATACATTTTGATCTGATTTATAACAGAATGCTTGAAGAATTATAAGAGGAGTTTAAAGTGGCTTGATGTAAATCTCTATTGAAAAGTATTGACAGCTGGACTTGATTTTCTGTTAACGTTTTTATAACCACTGAATTCTTCTTCCATTGAACTCTTGCCTTTGATCCATGGTATTCAGCATTGAATGTATCTTAATATGTCATTTAAATTCTAAAATAATAACACTGTCAAGTCTGAAAAAAATTCTTTCACAAAGTATCTGAAATTTGACTTCTTATGAGAATTACTTACATAGAATGACATAGTAAATGACTTGCGCTCTATCTTTATTAGGCTTTAAACAGCTGAAAAATATTGCTAGCCTAAAAAAGGAATTTCTTAAAACTAAAGGGTGAGCAGGTCCATTTACTGTGCTGGAAGTGCACTGTATTATCACACTTGGGAGAGCTGGAAAGTGACCTTGGGTTACTCACACAGTTCTCCACTGAGAGCCAGTTCTGTGCTATGCTTAGCAACATGGTTTTTACTTTTTATTAACCTGTCCACAAATGTGATGTAAGTACTCCAGGTGTAATGTACTGGCTTTGGTTATATTACTGAAGGTCACATAAGGTCAGTGGGAGTCTTCTTGCAATGGATTGGTGGGATCAGGTCCATCTCTAGGGGCAGGCAATTATCTTCAGTGTTTAGAAGGTATAAGCTACTTGCAAATATTATGAAGCTGACAGAGAAAGGACAAGCTTTGAATTTTTATGTACTCCAAAAAGAAGAACAAAACAACTACTTAGTTTTCACAGCTTCAGTTAAAACACTGTGGTGTTGGTGATGCCATGGAAAAAAAAATAATCCCTTCAAGAGTAACTGGCAACCAAGTATTAAAAAAACCCCAACAACTTAAGAACACTGCTCAAATACTAACTAATGGTGTTTCTTTTGACTTCTAGACATTTTTCTTCCTGTTTTGTGCCAGTTTTCATGGAGGCATCCAAGACACACTTACAACATATATGCACTCTTTTCATTGATATGTTGACTAGTGTCAAAACTTGATTTTCACTTAACACATTAGAATTATTAACTAGATAATAATGAACAGCAGGTTAATTAAATAAAAACCCTTTTACAGATAATTGATAGAGTAAGATAGAGGTTTTAATCATTAAAGCTATGAAAGATTCATTTGGGGCTACAGTTCTGTAGATGATAACATTTGTTGCAATAAACTAAGAGTCTCCTCTTTCAAAGGGCATCCGGTAAATAGTTAGTGAGAAAAGTATGACTCTAACCAATTTTAAAACCAATGTGGGTTTTGGGCTTTTGGTTTTTTTTTTGACTTTAATTGTAAAGGCAAATTTTTTGTATCTTCTTTCTAATTGCAGTCATCAGTGGTATGCCAAAGCCAGTCTCTTCCTTGCCCCTTTTTTGTATTCAGTTCCTCAGCTGATCATACTATTTTCTTCGTTGCTAGTCACCCCAGATAAGAAGACTTGGCTTGCATCCCTTATTGACTCTGCATGACTACAGCACTAAAAATGCCCTCGGCCGTCTTACAGTTTTGTTTTCTGTTATTGTTACTAACAGAATTTTTATTAAAATTAACATTTAACAGAAATGCTAGCAAAATTAAATTACTGACAGCAATTACATAACCTCAGACCCTGAAATGTTATAAAAAATTAATTTTATACTTATTTTGATATTTTTCTTTATTTAGAATTCATAGTTTTGCCAAAACTTTTCTTCTGCTGTTTTGCAATAATTGCCTCATGATGTCAACACAAATATAAAGGGCTTTATAGCCAGTAATGTGAGAAAAGCTGTAACCAACTTCATGTTTCCAAGAAGTATTGGTATGAGAATTTGGGGGAAAAGTGGGGAAGGGAGTGAAATCTGTCAGCTTTAATTTTTTCAGTGGAATCTGTTGAATCGTAAGGCTTATGTACCATGACCTGCAGTAGCCACTGTAACAAAGCTGTTTACTCTAGTTGTACTTGATTCATTATTAGTAATTTGGGATCAGGAGAAACTGGTACCTTAGAGAGTTTTTGAGATTATCCTGGACTAAAAAAAGTAATGACTTCTCTAAGCCACTCTAAAGGATCAAGCTGACAAATCAGGGTTTTACAGAGATTCTGGGCATGTAAGCTAAGAATGTGGCAGAAACAGAAAGGAGTAAAATGGTTCTTTGTTTTGTTGGAGTTTTTTACTTTTTTCGTATCTAAGAGCCAGAAGGTAGAAACCTATAAGCACTTATAGAGATCAGCAGGATAAAGATTCTTGCTGCATAAAATCTTGGTGAGGACTGAATCAGGTGTTAAAAGTTATGTGTAATGGTAAGGCTGGGGAAAAAAAAAACCTGTGTTCTGGAAAGCTGTTGATTTGAAGACCTTAAAAGGAAGATTTTTCTGAATTAATTATCTTAGAGAAGTTTGGAGAGAAGAGAAGGAATTGAAGTTCCAGTAATAGTGTTGAGACAGTAAATGTTACAGAGTTTGCAGTTTTTCGATAGCAAAAAAATAGGATTGGGAGATAAAGTACAACACATTTTATATTAATCCAGTGTTTGTGTGCTAAGGATTTATTTGGAGAAATCAATATGTGATCATGTTTGTTCTCAATTCACGGAACCAGTAGAGAGTAGATTTAATGCTCTAAGATTGTATAGTATCTTTTTTCATAGAGCTTTCGAACCCTTTCAGTCTTGAAACAAATATTGGAGGATTCAATGGAGTTTCGAAAGGAAAAAAAAAAAAAAGATGACAGAAAATCTATTTTGATCCCTGCTAATCATTACCATGCAGTATTTTATTGTTGTTTCACACATGACATTTTTGACTTTTAGAAATTAAGTTGCTGTGGTGAAGAGTTATTAGAAGAGAGCATGATATTTTCCCCAGTAGAAAACACATAAGTAGAAGGTTGCTGACTTTTTTCAAAAGGAGTTTTTCTTCTTTGTCACTTAGGGTAGCTCTTTGTTCTGAGTTCATAGATAGTCATTGCCTTCAAAATTTTTGATGCATTGATTCCTGTGACTCCGTAATGCCAAGGAGAAAGGTGAAGATAAAACAGATAACTGTTTGTCCCAAAAGTGAAAAAATGAATTGCATAGAGAGAGAGAACCAGACACTAGAAACCCATAACTATTTGGTATTTAAACTTGCATCTTATTTTTCCTTTTACACTGCATAGGTCTTACCAAGGTAGTGTGCCCACTTTTGATTTCTGGCCCTAGTTTACTTAGTATTGTCCCTGTTACTCCTTCATTTTCTAAAACTTTATTTCTGATAACTTCATTCCTCAACATCTGCCCATGCAAAGTGGCTGTTGGTAATGAGAGCTCAGTTTAATTTCATATCCTTCCATAGTACACCTCTGTGTTTCCCTAGATATAGTTTTTTCAATTCCCTCTCACCACCAACATTGCTGAAACAGAAGGAAATAAACCACACCAACAGATTCAGGATTTTCTTCTACTAGATTATTCCTGACCATTTCTGTTTCTTTCTTCCAAGTGCTCTAACTTTGTGTTTAACAGTCAGAACCCTGAAGTAATTCTCTTTAAAAATATAGAGGGAAAACTAATAGACATTCTGAACTAGTTACTGGGCAGGTGAAGTAGGTTTCGGTGCTTTGTGCTAGAGAGGATTTGCACTGTATTTGTACTGTATTGATTCTACTTGTAGCATTTTTACTGCTTGTTTAGAAGGGCCTGAATGCATTTCTTCCCTTGGTGATTACAAGGAGGTTCAGTGATCTGACTCTTTTTCTTTTTTCCTTTTTTAATTCTTGCCTTCTTCTCCTCCCTCATTTTCTGCATCAGTCACTAGTAACACCAGGATGTTGCCCCAGTGAGCTGTTGCTCATGTTTGTCCTATGCATGTTAAAACTCGCATTGTAAAATTGCAAAAATTTTGCATCTATTGCAGCACTTTGTATTTACTGCTGTATTGACAGGAATCTCATTGCTTGAAGAAATGCAGGGTTTAGGATCCACTTCATAGTATTGTATTATGCCTAGGATCAGATAATCGGGATATTACCTGCTATAGGAGAGAACTAGGGTTTTATCAAAGCATTTGTGCTACAGCAGAGAATTAGGATTTCATTAAAATCTTCAATCTTATCTTTATTTTTGTCATGTTATGGTCATGTTCTGAATTTCTTTCTCAACTTGACAACTACCTAATGATTACACATATCTCTGCTTGGCTAGCATAATAAGACATAATCACCCTTGAAATAGCAGATCTATGCTAAAATTCTGATGTGAAACTGCATCAAATAGAATAAACCAAACAGCCCCTTTACCTCTGTCATAGGGGATGGCATTAATAGCCAGGCTTCCAGCTTCATCAACAGTTAGGAGATTTTTTTCAGAAAAAAAATACTTCTCCTTCCTAAATTTCTCAGACTGAATAATGATAGATGCTAAAAAAACAAAAAGAGTGGAAGTAAAATATCTTCCTCTCTTCCCCCTCTGAATCCCCCACAACCTCTTACAAACTTGTTTGATCATTCATTACAAATGAGAAACGTCACAGACTTTCAGCTCCAGGTCATAAACAGATTAAGCTCTACAAATATTTAGATGGGATTGAACATTGCTTATTATAATGTAATGTCACCTATTTCCACTTTAAATTCTTAAACTTACTCACTCAGGTTTTGAATTTCCTGGACTACTTCAACCAAAGAGGCAAACTGAATTCCAGCTACATTTGCTGCATGGACAAGGAGTATCATTCTGAGTGCTAAATTATTATTTTCCTTTGTAATCAAATGCCTTTGTTCCATTAAAACCTGGGGGGGGGGGAAAATCATTTAATATCAATAGCATTTTTCTTTAGGACTGTTCTGTACCTTTGCAGTATAAATTTATTAGGCTGATGTTCGCCTATGGAAGATTCAGAAGCATGTGAAAATGGAAGCATATGTATACCATAGTGTATGTATCATCCTCAAAGAATAGGTTTTCTTCTGTATAATTCTACTCTTACCACCGTGTGAAATGAATCCCTATAGTACAACTTCCCTTTTGGATTTCCTTTTCCTGATAGTTTCTTGGGTTATTCCATTGATTCCTTCCATATACAGGGTAGAATTTCTCTATTTAATAACATTTATTAAATAAGAGTAGTATTATTATTAAAGAACTCTTGAGGTCCTTTCCAACCCTAACTATTCTATGATTGCTAATTTTTTTCTTTCCCTATCTCTTTCTCTGGTTACTTGAATAAAGAGAGAGAAAGAAAGATTTATAATTTTTTTTTGCTGCAAGCAAGAACTATGGTGAAGTTAACAAGAAATTTCTTACTCTGAAAGATGAAAATCTACTGACTTACTAAACCTTCTAGCTATCTGTATTTCTTATACAGACTTTTACCTTACAGTAAAGGATTCTCTGAGCTCTATAAATAATACTCTGTAACTACATATTTGCAGTTCCTCACTGAAAAGAGCTGCATCTTTATAAGGCCTACTTAATTCTCATATTTTATAGAGTAAATTCAATTTATGCTCTGGTGTTTGGATATAACTCGTATTTTGTTGAAATCTGAAGTGGGTAAATGATGTAGAAGCTGTACTTATCTAATAGTGGCTAATGGCACACAAGTCAGCCGGATCATGAAAACTCCCCAGCTTTGCTGCTGCAGCACTCCATGCTGTATGCATCCACCTTTTAATGGCTGCAAAAAAGTGGATATTCTACCATTATGAGCTGTATTTGGGAACAGTGTTTTTTTCCTTAGAGAAAATCTATTGCGTTTTGGTTCTTATGGATATTAAAGGTCTCTAATGATCTTCTAAAAGTAATACAGGGCAGCTAATTATCTCCTTGAAATAGTCTCATTGCAGCTTTGGTGAAGTACATAAAGTTACTATTAGAAGTAAGAGGACAGAAAAAAGACATCCAAGATCTTGCCCATGAGAAATGCATATTTACTACTGCTCTTCAGTCAACTGCTTTGATTATATGAAGAATTTTTCCCTGCATGTGAATGAGAGAAAGAAATGGCCCTTTGTAGTATCCTGTATATCAGGAGAGAGATCCTTTGTTTGATTTTTAGTATGACTGTTGGCTCTGTATGAGACCAACTACAGCATCCTGAGTACTTGCCAGGTTAAAAAAAAATAAGAAGAGAGGTGGGGTGATGGTGGTGTTGAAAATCTAGAGAAGAAAAGGTGGTCATATGAAATTCATTTACTCACCTTCCTCTACCTCTTCCCCTTTCTCACCTAACTTTATGTGTTTAAAGCATGCAGCCTACTGTTTCTCTGCTCCCTTCTGAAATCACACACAAGTCCTGTCAACTAAATTAATCCCAGGAAATCTAAATTAACATTGACCCTTCCATGGCTTCAGCCAACAGAAGCCTTATCAACTAGCATGTAAACTACCTTTATCAAGGATGAGTTCTTTACTTTCCAGGCCTCTGAGTTTCATGCCTAATTTTTTGTCTTCAGCATCAATATTTTGATTTACTGTCTCCATTTGAACAAAAATACCCAACAGAGCTACTCTGTATGCTAGGTATTTTACACGTGCATGAGAATTGAGCAAGTACAAGGTAGTCAGTGGAGCTGTCTGGTGGATGTTGAAAATTGGCTGCTGGTGACATCTTTTAAGATACCACCAAGCCACCAGTATATAGTCCACATAAAATGAAGACAAATTTCCCTTCACTTTCTCTGCCATTTTTCATTCATTGTGTCTTTTGGAAAAGACAGAGCAAGTGAGAAGATAGTTCTTGTGACAGATAAAAATTAAAGTGGGCACCACCAAGAAGTCATTTTTTGTTCTACTCTCCAAGTAAAATTGCTTGCTTCAGAAGTAAAACTTTTGGATTCACTGTTCTTTCACAAAATGCGGTAGCATCAGTTACCAAATTATTTCTGAAGCTTTTTTCATTAAAACAAAAAGCTGATATCTTTTCACTGGCAGTAGAGAGTCAGAAAATGAACCACAGTTCATTCTAGATATGATGGTGTTAGATAATAGTATTATGTTAAAATTTACCAAGATTTAATTCCTAATATCTGATACTACCTGGTTCTGATTTATGTTATGTTGTGTATAAGTTATCATTATCTAAAAAAAAATCTCACTAGTATTATGTAAAGTAGCTGCATGAGGTATTTAGTCATCAGAGTTAGGAACAGAAATGATTCTAATAAATGTAACTGCAAGGAACCTGATTTTTCTTTTATTATTTTCCTTTTTCTCAAACAGAATATCATTATAACAAGTTTGAGTTTGATATTGCTCTTAGGGATGCCATCAGGAATACATCCTAATTTGCCCTGTAAAACTGGCTAATATACATTTGTATGTGAAATGCAGAAGCATGTCTTACAAGATACACCCATCCAAGAATAGGGTAGAGGGTAGATAGCACTCAGTGTTACATGCATTATTTATGGCCTTCATTTGGCTTTTAATCTGTGTAGATTTTGTGAATTGTTGTGAACGATATCTCTGGAGCATCTAGTTCACTCTATATGCAGAAAACAGAAGAGCTGCAGCACAGCAGAATGTGTGTGGTGATAAGAATCATTGTTAAGTTTTTCAGGATCAAGGGAGAAATTAGGAATTTAATGAAGCATTTGACCTCTAATAATAAGAAACAGTTTAGTCCAAATTTGGTGAAAATTTCTCAGCAAGAAGTAGTTTTGTACAAAAACTAGGCACTGCACATAGGAGTCCTAATTCAGTCAGTCTTTCCAGAGATTTTGGGACATTTATAGTGGATCTTGATGGTCCCTGTGGTTTCTACTTTTGTGGCATCTAGCTAGCTGGTAGTCAGGTTCCAAGAGATGCTTTCACTTGGGCTGCATTGTCCTGTATTTTATTCTGTTTGAGCTATTACATGTCATAAAGTTACAACTTTTTTTCTCATGCCAAACATTTCTGTTCTTAGTCATGTCTTCAGCAATCCTGTCTTGTAATTAAGCTATTTAATGACCCTAAAGACTATTTGAAAACCCTAAATAATAGGTATGCCCTTGATTTAACATAATTAAAAAATAAAAGTAAATTACTTTCCCTCAAAATCTCATGCCTTATTTTGAAGCTGTCCTTAAATACTGTTTAGACATAAGGAAATGAAATGGAAAATTTTGCAATCCCTTTTACTGTCTCTGGCAGTCTTCCAAACACAAAGCCCAAAGCCAAATATTCATTTTAACCAGATTTTGTATGGAAAAGATGCTTTAAGCAAATTAATTCAGTTTAACACCAGAACACTTGAATAATGTGTGGCTGCTGATGTTGATTAGAATAAATACTGTGCTTTTGAAACATAATGATCTTGTCTGTACCAACACATAGTTACTATAAGCTTATAAAAGGATGGAGTGGGCTGACTCCAATACTAAGAAATTGTAATAACTGTTGGTATTCTAGTGTTAATGCAAAACATTTAATTTCTGTGTCGGATTATTCTCCATTGTGATTATTTGAACTTTCTTTTTACTTCTGAGAAATTTAATCAAAATTTATTTAGATTCCTCAGAAATCCACATCCAGAGGTTGAATTGAAGAAGGTAAGTCTTAGAGCAAAACTACCTTCTTTCATCCACTCAGTACAGGTAGCAGGTCAGTCCTCTTAGATTTTCACCATCACTTTGCAGAGCTGCCTATGATACAGGCGTATATTTGATATACAATTAAGCACATCTAATGTTTTCTAGTGGGAGAATCTTACATTATAAGGATCCTTAATATAGTTTTGATAAGCCCTTTAGGAACAAAAGGGTTTAGAAAGTTGCAGGAAATAATTGTTATCACTGTGCAACTCCATTTTGAAATAGAGTATGGCTTCTACTTCTGTGGTGACCCTGTTGTCCCTGTCCTGGCTGATCGCTGCACACACAGAGACACCTGGGCTGGATCCATGCACTTGGACCTTCACCTAAATCAGTACTTGTCTATGAAGTGAAATCCTGAGTTTTATAGCTTTGTCTATGACCCTTTCTTAAGCTTTTTTCAGTCCATTTGGGTATGAAATCACTATTTCGATTTGCCTTAGACATCACTCTGTGTAAATCGTACTCTAAAATATCAAATTACTCACTGAGGTCAATCCCTTTTGCCCCAGACAGGGTCAAAGTTTCCCTTGTAAGGAAACTTAAACACTAAAATGAAGACAATAATGTGAATTCCACTTGCATCTAGCAGGTAATTAATATCCAGGTCCGAAAAACAACTGAAAGACAGACACCCCCTCATGAATATTAACAAGATATACTCCATCACACCAACAGATATCACAGACAGCAGGCCTGGAGTTTTAACTGGACAGCTGAAATGCTGGCAAACGCCCTTTTCACTTCTTTGAAGAATAGAGGGTGGAGAGAGAGAGAGAGAGAGAGATAGATAGATAGATACACAAAACATCCTGCAAGATTGTTATGCCTTATGTTCTTTCTGAGGATCGCTTAGCTAACTCTTCTGATGCTGTCATCATCAAACTGGCCAGCTGTGACCTATGGGTCCTTTTGTGGAAGTTAATAATTGCTACCTAAGTAAAATGAGGACAAATTTCTTCAAGATTATGTAACAGAAAGGGAAAATTAGGCAGTCTTACCTATGCTTTAGGTAGAGATGTCATTTTTTATTTGAATATTCAAATTTTATCTATGAAGATTCCATTTTAAGACTTTTCTAGAAATGAAGTTGCGATCTTTAAAAACAGAAGATGCAAATCTAGTGTCAGTAATTTCAGACAGACTGTTCTGTCAGGGGTTTCCTGTGTCTTCCTGTAAATATGCTTATGAATAAAATCCAGTGCAAGTAAAAACCACTATTTGAACATGGTTTGTTTTGAATATGCTGATACACTGAACATGGTGGGTTTTGAAAGATTTTTCCAAAAGGAAGTCCATTTTTGCAGGAGACAAAGTCTGTCAGCCAAGGATACCATAAAACCAGCACTACTATCAGGACAAAGTAGGGCTCTTATCTCAAAGGAGTTGATCGACTGATAGTCATTTCATGGAAACGGTTATTTTTAGAATTCAAATTAGTTTCCATTAAAGCTACTGCCTTTAATTATATAAAAAAAAATAGGTTTACTGAAATTGATTTCTTGACGTGAGATTTAATAAGGTGAGTATTGAAACTCAGACATAGTTTGGAAAATTCTGTTTACTTTAAAACTTTAATGTTGCTCTCATTTGAAGAGACTCTTCCCTTTGAAATTCAAGCTAATATTTGACCAACAGTAGTTTATATCTTTAAATGACCAATATTGAAAAATAATTTCAAAGTAATTTGAGTAATGTATTTAAATGAATGTGTTTTGTGTTCTGATTTTTTTTAAGTACTTTTTGACTAAAATTTGGGTTTAGGAAAATATTTGAAATGTAAAGATGATAAAATTCTTCCCTGAGCAGTTTATGTGTAATGTTAAAGACCATAAAAGGCAAAATTAAGGAATAAGATGTTTTGTATTTTTCATTCTTCAAAGAACATTTGAAGTACAGATTCATACTGATGTTATGTATGATTGTCTAAGCCCTGTTTATCAGGCAGTTTCAGCTTATCTACATTTTTGTTTAAAATTGGAAAAAAATAACTGTGTCTACTTTTGATAGAACTTTGTTGCACTTCTGTCTTCCCAAAGATATTTGTGCAATTACTTTTTTGTTTTTGCTCTCTTTTTATGAGAAGAAATTTCAACTTTGTGACTATGGATAAATCAAACACACAGATGATACATTTACAGACTATCTAAAAGATGGTTCTATGCTCATCCAGGATGTAACCATCACTTTTGGAATTAGTGCCAACAAAGAAATGTCTTAAATTCAATACAATTTTATGATAAGATTTCAGTTTAAATATTTAATTTATTATTTAAATTTTCATTAGTAATAGGTTTTTTTAAAAAAGAACAAAGATAGCTCTAAATCAAAACCAGGAAACTTGTACAGCTGTGAGATTCTTCAGGTCTCTGCTTTTGGGATGTAGAGCAGCAGTGATTCACGTATCTAGCTGAGTACTTTGAGAGAAAGATAGGAGATACGAATGATCCAATCCAGCCAGTAGCTATTTAAAATCCAATTGTGAAGTTCTTAGATTTATAAAAAAGAAAAAAAAAATGCCCGTTGGATTTTATTTCAGTTTTTGTCCAAAATGGTTTGTATAATAGTATTTCCCAAATTCTAAGCTTGCAGTGAATTCACCTCAGCTCTGTTTCCATAAGCATCAAACCTTGTGTCTTCAATCACGTCAATAATACAGAGAAATCCAGACAAACTGGCACTGCAGGGATCTGAGGTATCAGAATTTTATGGGTAATTATTACTTTGAAATCTTGCAGTTCTGTGTTAATCAACCACAAAGATGCCATTTTCTATGGGTGAGCTCTCTCAGGGAATTTAGGTAGATTCTTAGACCTAATGGCAAGAAATGTTGGAAACAAGGCCAGTGAAATGGTGGACTACAAACTACAGAGGTTGGTGATACATCCTACTTGGTAAAATACCAGTAATGAAGAGGGTTTAATCAGATGATGCAGCAGTCATCTCAGTGACTGAATACAGTGAGAAAAGAGCTTACAGGCTAGCTGACAAAGACAGCAAGCATAGGCAGTGTGTGAAACTATTTAAGAAAAGTGAAAAGTGTGTAGTAGGTGTAAAGAGCAGCTTATTCTAAGAACAGAAAAGGTGAGAAAATTCATTTAGCGAATCCCAAAAAGAATCTTGTGCTGTCAAGCAGTAAAAACTGATAAACACTTTATACTTATAGCCTGTTTAATTTATAAAAATGTTTGCATGCAGAGCTCCAGGCACATTGATAATCCTCATCTTTATCACATACAAACCCAGAAATTGACCTAGTGTCAACATCCACCAGTCTCTTAGAAATGGAAGAAGTGATCAGCAGTTCAGAATTGGTGTACTGCAGCATTTCTGTTTTCATGGGCTTGTCCATGAGAAACCCATGTATAATGTAACTGTCTTGTACATTGTACTCCCTGATACATAGACACTCTTCTTGTGAAAATTCAGCCTGAGTCATCTGCTATTTTAATAATACCCTCAAATTCTCTTATTTTTTTTTCCATATAATTGTAGCTATTAACTACTGAATAGTTACGGACAACAGTCACAGGAAAGTGTTAACTTCTCTTTTTTTTTACTCTCAACACAAGTCCTTGTGTGCAAAAAATAACAATCATAGCTCAACTGGAGTGTCATAAATTTTCTGGCAAAACAGTTGGGAAGGATACACGCTCCAGTTTAGGGACATTTTACTGAAAAATGATATACAGAGAGCAATTTCTCTTCCATAATGAGGGAACTTTCAATTTCCTTTGATCTCAGCTCTAGATGTATCACATAAGAATCTTGTAAGTATTGAGATTTAAAGCATTAAGCTTAAGTTGACATTTTCTCTCTTAAATTTAGCTGTAACTTGTCACCCTATTTATATACTTCACAAAGCACTAGGCAGCTTTGCATGAGACTATTCCCAGTAGGAGATCATAGCAATCTCCATCTTCCAAAGACTCTTAAATCACAAAAAAAAAAATTCAACATTTAAAAATAATTTTAGCCATATTTTCTCCTAAAGCATTCTTCAGTTGGTTTCAGCTGTGGCTAAATTCACATAAGTTATGGTAGTTCTTACTTAGTTCCTCATCATCTAGAGTGAACCCATTACACCTCTTAGTTTTCTGTCAAGACTAGGTTTCTACAAAATTTATTAAGATCTGTGGTAAAATATATACCGTTTTCGTAAGGTTCTGCTTGATGGCTAAAAAAATAAATAAATAGAGCACAGAGTAAAATATTATGGTCTGATTAGTAAATATTGCAAACATTTTTATTTTCTTGCTGATTTTTGTTTTTTAATGGTTAATTGAAAGAAATAATACTGGAATTGTCCTTGCTAATCGAGAGTTAGAAGGCTTTAAGTGCTGTAAGGTCTATGCAAAGAAAAATAGCAGTTGCAAGCTTCTTACCACTTCTGGCTATATGAAGAAATACTGAATATGATGGAAAAAGACTCAGCCACTGCTTTATGTTAAAGAAACGCAGACAATCAAATACAAAAAAACGAGCTTGAGGAGGGTGTGCACACAGGCAGGTAACTCAGCTTCAGCCTTTGCACTAGTAGCACACGAAGACCACATCCTGTGCAAACACAGTCGGCATGGATACAGACGTTTTGCTGATACCTTCATAAAAGTTGTGTTCATAAGAATTGAGTGCCTTCCAGTACCTGATTCTTTTAAGGTACGAAACCCACAGGGTCTAGTACAGAAAAAATAAAATCCACAAATGCAAAGAAGGAGTCTCTAAAAGTTACAATAGAATACATAGATTGGATTCATTCTCTGGTATTTAGAGAGAAAATAAGAGGTCTACAGCTTAGTATAAAACAAAACAAACGAACAAACAAAAAAACAACCAGCCAAACAAAAAAAACCAAACAAACAACAAACAAACAAAAAACCCAAACAAACCAAAACACCAAACAAACCAACACCACACAAACCCAATCAACATGGCTTCTCCAGGTTTTGTCAGATCTCTAAATGAAAACACCCCTTTCACACTGCTCTTTGCCCATTATGACTTCTCAGCTGCCTTTCATAATGTGTGCTTGAAACATGAATCACTGGAATGGCAGCTTTGGACTGGTGTAATGTAGGCTTTATTGTATAGAGCAGAGCTGTTCTTGAACATCACTAAAGTTGGAGGGATTCAGTGGAGAAATAATAACCTCAGACTTAATTAGACTAAATTTCAATTTTAGCATTTTATTTCAGAACTGCATTAACCTCAAAGATGTTAATGTACTGAAATCTGAACACAAGAACATAGTTCAAAGCTGTTAGAAACAATGAACTATGTCAGCAAGTTCTATTAGTGTTATAATAAAATATGAATTTGCCTAGAACATTTCCAGACGGTCATTCTTGTGATAAGGAAGCCAAAGAATGAAATACAGTGATTTAAAGCATGTTCCTGCTGGTTCCTTCACTAGCATCTATTTAGAAGCAGAAACTGATAATGCATTGTCTTCTAATATTGTGTAAATACTAGTAAACAGAAGATAATAATATTGATCATAAAAAGTGCCCTGTCTCTTATTTGATGAAAGGACATTTCCACCACAGTATTTGGGTTAGATTTCTGAAATATCTTTAGTGATCAGTCAAAATATGTTATGCCTCTACTAAAGCAGTCTATAGAGTTACTGAATTAGGTATTTGTATTAGTGGTAGATTGCTTATGTTGTGTTGTTTTTATTAGGAAGCTTGAAAGAAAATTTAAAGACATTGTAGAGAAGGACTGGTGATCACTCTGTAATGCTAATGTCTTTACAAGTCTTTATTGTAACTTCTACCTTATTGAGGACACAATGTTGAAATCTGGTTTCCTTTAAATAAGAGTAATACTGTTTTTACAGAGCTGTGCAGTCCAAAAAAGCACTACTGATTAGTTGTGAACAAAAGGTTTACACTACTGTAATATCCTATCAGATGATTGATTTGATATATTTGGTTAATGCAGTAATATATCCTCATGAACACACAGGCTCCCAAGAGCTGTGCTACTTCACTGTAGTTGTAGATTTCAGAGAATATGTAATATAAGAAAATATTTTTACTCCCTTTATTCCCTTCCTCTGTATTCATAAAGGCTAGGACTTTTCATTCTCATTAAACTTAAAGAAAATACCCGATTTGATTATGTGAGTTTAAGACCTGGTGTTTTATGACTCACTGTGTATGCTATTTCTCTACTTCTGACCATCGAATAAAATGTGTGCTAAAGCACAGAAACTTAATTTATGTCATGTCAGGTACTAACCGTAGCTGGCTAGCTGATGTGCACAGAGACAAAATCTGCCTATAATAGCACCCGTGAGTTAGTGAATTAATCTAACCTGATGAAGTGTGCCTCCTCAGTGCATAAATCAGTTGGAATAATGTCATTGATATGAAAGGAGGATGTGGAGAAAAAGAAGTTTGAAATGAGCCACAGATGAGAGAAACCTGCTAATGGATAGGGCCTTAATATTAAGTAACTGAGTAGTCAGTGGGAGTCAGTTTTGGCTGTTTGATTTCTTCAAGATTCTGTGGTGTGTATTTTTTATTTTTTAAAAATAATCATATATACTGCAGTATTAAGTGAACCATGATTGCTTTCATCCTTGTGGGCAATGCAAATGTTTTTATTTGCAATACCTTTTAAACATTTCAGTACTTTGAATCACAACCCTTCCTGACTTCAGTTGCCACTTTAGTGTATTTTGACATTATCATAGAATACCTAGAAGAATGCAAACTATCAATAAGAAAATAAATGTTAAACACTTTGGCAATTAAACAATTTATTTGCAACTTATATAGCAAATAATTCTCAGTAATTTACACAAACCTGGCTAATTCAGAACCCTGAATTAGGGTATTTTCCCTACAGAAGAGTTAGAAAATTCAGAACTGTCATGTCACCATGAGGAGTTTGCAGTAACAAAGGGGAAGGATTGCAGAAATCGCCAGTCAGTTCTGTATCATGTTCTGACGCTTTAAATAGTTAATGCATTCCATTCCAGGAAATCTGCTGTGTTACCAAAGCTGGATAATTTGGATACTTTTCTAATTCAGGCCATCATTAGATGTTTATTAGTATAAAGTCATTATTGCTAATTGTTACCTGGAGAATGAATGACCACACAGGACATCAAGTAATTTAATAAATGTAAAATTTTAAACTGTTTTATTCCCTATAGACAAAACCTGATATTTTTTCTGTGGCTCACAACAGGTTTAATGGATACAGAGAGAAGACAGCGCAATAAAGTGTGAAGCAAAACATTAACTGCAAATAAACAGAGGAATTTCTCCTCCGTTATTACAGTTTCAAGCTTTTAAATGGCATGGCATCCTAAATTTATGGGAGCAGTTTAGTGTGCAAAGGTTCTCCAGAGTTCACCCAAAGACCAAGTGGTATTAGAAACATGTATTCTCACAGCAACTCTTTGTGCAATAGAAGCAATATGTTAAAGGAAAAAGGTTTTCATAAAATCCAAATAGGAAATATTTCTTTTTACGTAGTGAGTGACAAAGCAGAATTAGCACTTCTGGTACTGGGTTTTCTCTCAGCTTCAACAGGTAAAAGCTTCTCCTTAGGGCCTGAGGATCTGCTGAAAAGAAGAGCTTACTGGGAGCTACTGATTGTAAAATAAGGTTATAGTTTATAAAAGGGTGAATTTATGAAGATGAAGCAGTCTGCCATGCAGCCAGAAAAAGCAAGGTGTGGTGGGTTGACCTTGGGCAGCTGACAGACACCCACCCTGCTGCTCTTGGTCCCCCTCTTTAGCAAAACAGGGAAAATGAAAAATCAAAAGCTCATGGTCTGAGATAAAGACAGGGAGACTACTTACCAATTATTATCATAGACTCCATGTGCTGCAGGGTAACACCTGCTCTTCCATGGTCTCTCCATGGCTGCAGGTGCTCGCAGGCCTGGAACACCTCCTTCTCCCCTGCCCTTGCTGTTCCAGGGGCCGTTCCTCACACTTTTCTCTCAGTCCGGCAGCTTTTATCCCTCCCCAGAGCTGCTGCCCTTGAGGCATCGCTGCTGCCCTTGAGGCATCGCTGCTCCCTGCCTAGCTCAGCTGTGCCCTGGAACCAGCTGGAACCGGTGATACCTGGCTGTAACCAGCACAGGGCATCCCCTGCTGCTTCTGACACAGGCGGCCCCGCTCCCTCATGCGCGTCTGGAAGCCTACACCTGCTGCAAAAGGTTTTTGGAAATAATGAAGTAAGTTTAAGTTCTTCTATTACGGTATCTGCTGGATTAACATGTGTTACGCTAAAATTACTGTAAGAAGTCTATAAAGAGGTAGAGAATGTAAACCAGATTCAAAATGGCTGCCTTACACAACGGAAACATTGACACTTTTCCATCCCAGTTCAGGGCAATGTGCAAACAAAATCTGAAATACTGAAACCAGGGGTCTTTCTTTTCCATCACAAATGAAGTGAGTAAATATGATGCTGTAATATTTGTTTGAAATGTGAGATGAAAGGGTAGGTGTTTGGTGCTAGTAGATCCTCTGGAACTTCCCCCCATCTCTGTGTTCTTGTAGTAGAGGTAACTAAAAAAAAAATCACGCTTCATCGCTTTTTCTTTCATCTTCTCATAAAGATGATTAATTTCAAGCTCTTTCAAATATACAGTATTCACCATGCAGGGATAGTAGAAAACCAGGCCCATCTCAGGGAGTTGTTACATACTGGAGAACTTCACTTTTTTCCTTTTTTTTTTTTTTCCACCGGTAGGTTCACATCCAAATGACATTAGCTATGCTGTAAATTTCAATTTCCACACTTCTTTCATTCTGTATCTCACTCCCTTTTTCATCTCACCACCTAACTTCCTCAGATTTTAAGTGTAACGAATCTCTAACTCCTGTGAATAAAGGAAAATAGAAAAAGAGGGAACTATCATGAGAGCCTATGAATTTGTGCTTCCCAGGTTCAGAAAGTTGTCTGTGGTTTGATGATATCCAGCCATTTTTGTAGTTATTAGCTCATAGTGATATCCTACGCAACCATTCTCACTGTCCATCAGTAGTTACTGACCCTCAAGATTACAGTGGTGGAAGTGAAAACTAGAAAACTATGAACTGCATAAGGAGTACAGGTTCTGTTTTCTCAAAAGGATTTGTAAAACTGTTGCCACCCTCAGGGTACAAAGTGCTTCTCCACCGAACTTGGTTCAGATCACACCATTTGTATTTCTGTATAATTCTAGTCCAAACAGTTGGCATAAAGCTCATAAGCATTGGTTAGTGTCTGTCAGCTAATTGTTGCGATGTTAGTAAGAATGACCTTGAAACTTCAGTGTAACCTAAAGCATGACCGGGGCTACCTGAGAAAGATGAGGTCTGGCATCTGTATGGCTCACAGAGATACCTCTTATGTTTAAAAAGTTTGGTGAATTTTCTGGATGCTCAGGCAAAAAAGTTGTTTCACAGCAGACTTGTCCTCTGATTGATGTGAAAGCATAATGTGATTGAATATAATTGGTTTTGTTTTCACATGATGATATAATTTGAGAAGCCCTGAAGATTTAAGTTGCTTGGACTGTGCATGTTTTTATGTTTTCAGTCTGAAATAATTAAATGCACAAATAGGCAAGCCCTGTGATACCATTATATAAATGTATTTTCAAAATAATAACTAAATTGGTTTTTCTGCCTTCACAAGCATGCTGTTGCACTCCTGTCTCCCCAGAAACGTTTGTACAATGGCTTTTCAGCTTTCACTGTCTTTTTAAGAAAATAAATGTTAAAGTTGTGTCTGCAGATATCTGGAACACATAGGTGATACATTTACACAGTATCCAGAAGTGGATCAAAAAACTGATATGCATGATGTCTCCAGTATTATCCCAGAGAAAGCCCAAGTCCCACAGTGTGGAAGCTGAATTCTGCTGTCCTTAGGCTAGCACTGTGCTGTCACTGGACCAAAGGGCAGAGACCCCAGTTTATTATACAGCACCTCCTCCACCAGGTCATTGCTCCAGGGAAAGCCTCTGTGATGTATTCCTTGGAGGGTGTGTTCCGTATGCTGTCTTCTGTTCATGTGTTTTCAGCTGCATAACCCTGCTATTTTTGATGGTGTTTATTCTTGCATTTGAAGTGGCCATCTTGTCAGGGCTTTTTCCATCCAAAAAAAGGTAGTAAAAACATCAAAATCTTACCATCTGCCTCTAGCTGTTAGACTTCCACAGGATACAGTATCTATCCAAATGTTGCCAACTTGCTTTCACTGTTGTGGATAACTTTCCAGATACTGTGTTTGAAAGACAGACATTACAGTTTTTTGTATCTGTATTAATGTATTTTAACCTTAATTGTCTTTTTATCTTCATGTGAAAAAGCCCTGCCCTCCTAAAATCCAGCTTCTGAGTTTCACTGTAATGTTTTCCTACAATGGCATATGGAAGAATCACAGCTTGTGGCCTAGGTAATCAAATACTACAGTTTTTGTGCCCGTCAGTCCTGTATATACTCTTGAAGTTTTAACTGGCAAACGTTAGCCCAGAATCATCTTCATTGACACTACTGTAAATATTGTGTCACTCAGTGCCATATCTCTTATGGATTACCATGTGGGATTATATATGTTTTGCAGCACTTGCTATTAAATTCTAATGAAAAAAGCGTAAAATCATGACCCATATGTTACAAAAGTTTAGTGGTAATAATTATGAGGTGTTAAAGCTTCATAATGAATTGATTTTTAGTGTAAATATCTGGTATGAAGTTTTGTTTATAATAAATTGTGATGCCATTTGTATATGATGAGTTCTGTTTTGTAAGACTTGCTTAAACCAAACATTATTTGTGAGAAGCAAAAGTGTATTTGTAATGTGCAAGAGAGCAAATGATCTGTTCGTTTTTCGCTGGGGATAACCTGATTCAGCAGCATTGGAAGTGGTTTAACAGATCATGTATTGTTGTCCCCTTGGTTTCCCAGGATCTGTGCGCTCACTTTTTAAATTAAAGTAGCATAAAATAAATTTGCAGTCTTTTTTTGGACCAGAACAACCTCATAAAAATGATCTTGCTTTGCTTCATTACAACACCTGCTTGCAATAAGATGGGAACTTATCTATTTCTGTAATAAAATGCCATGGTCGAGCTGTGCTCTTAATTATCCTGCTAAATAATGGGACACATTTAAAGCCTTTCCACTCCATCTCCCAGTGCTCATTAGTGTCATTTATGAGTTATTTGTCTGCCAGTTTTTGCTTTTCCACAAAAAAATGTGTTGAATGCATATTCTGATACAAAATGAATGCATAATTAATAGTCCTTCCTGTATCAGAATTAAAACAAGATCTTTAATAAGAGAAGAAATGCCAGTTGTTTTACTGAAAGGCAATACACTGATAAGTAACCAAGGTATCAGTAATTCAGTGTATCTTCTTGTTGGGGAAAAATGAAGTACCTTGATACAGCAGTTTTAATAGATTAAACAGTAACAATTAGATAATGGTTTTATAACTCCTGTTCACTTGGCATATTGAACAAATGAAGTATTTTTTCGGCTATAGATTTGCATGTGCAGTGCCTGTCAGATAGCTGGTATGGAATGAATGACTGACTAAGAACATGTAGAATGAGTCGAATACTGTAGCTATTAGTCTGCATTCTTAAGCTTGTGATTGTTAGTGGGTAACAGGGAATTAAAACCACTAAACATTTTGATACTAAATATTTTTTATATTCCAGAAACTTAACTAACATCTAGTAAGCTCTTGGGAAGTGTTTACAGTGCTGAGTATGTTAGGAGTGATTGATTAAAACTTCATCAATAGAATGTTAGTATCAATTAAAAGTTTTTAAACTGATAATAGTGTACATCACTGAGCAGTAATCATCAGGAGATGTTAAAATAAAAATACGTATTGGTTTAGTTATCACACTTGAACTGCCTGATATTAAATGACTGGAGGAAAATGTAAAATGGAATTCTGTTAGAGAAAGTATCTAATTTCCTTTAGTACATCGTTCCAGTGTTAAAACTTGCTTAAGAATAAAACCTGCCTTTTGTGGATTGTCTAAACAAATAATGTCATCACCGGGTTGTGTATACTTCATGAGAGCAGGATGAGATTGAGAATGGTTTTTTTCTTCTCAGGAAGATAAATTATATAACTGACCTAGAAATGGTTTTGACTTGCTCCCAGGTATGTGCATTGTCATAGTGATCCATAGGGCAAATGGGTCAGGATTTCTGTCTGATCAGTATTCAAAACTTACTTAGAAAATAAACAAAAAAAACCCTGCTCTGCAGTCTCAGCAAAGGGCATCACCAGTTCCCATAGTAGTTGGTACCACTGGATCCTATCAGAAATCTGGGACACAAACCCCTTGGAAGCTGACGATAATCCATCTGTGGAAAATCCCCACAAGCCCTGGCAGCGCACGAGTTTGTGTTGACTATGAAAGGTTTAAAGTTAAAAATGACCTTTAAAAAAATATTAAATGTGTTGTAAGCACTTAATCCTGCTATGAAAGACCCTCTGGAGCCTGGCAATATATTGATAAACTGATATCATGAACACCCATCTGAAACCTCAAGGTCTATTCTGTTTTTGGCCCTGTGACACTCAGCTCTTCTTGGGATAAATTTTTAGAGGAATACAAGCTTTTCATCCTGTAGTCTTCAGTGTGGAGGGAAGGAGAAAGCAAGCTAGTCAAAGAGGCTTTCCTGATTTATCTAAATCCAGAGGATGCCAATCCTGCATTAATGCCAACAGTGAGAGGTCAAGGAAAGCAGAAAAAGCAGAAGTATGTCCTTCTGACTTAGGGTAAATGAGGATCTTGGGCTAATTAATGGCATTATTGTACTAAAGGAGTGGTTACTGGAGTGGCACAGTACAGAGCCTAAATGGCTGGCACCGGCTACTGCATTACCAGCATTTGTCCCATATCAGGAAGGACAAGTTGCTGTCAGGGCAAGCAGCCTGCTGACTGTCCCTTCACATGGCACATTTAGGAAGCAACAATGGCCTTGCCGTGGGAAACGCAGCTAACCTGTGGTCTTGTTAGGGGTTCAAAATCGGATGACGCAGTTCTGAACAGAAAGGCTGCTGAGTTATGTTTAAATAGGTGTCAAGGTCTAGGCTGCCAACTTCTTTGCTGTAGTTCAAACAAGGCAAAAAAGCACCATTTCCACTGACAGCACTGCTACAAAACTCAATTTCCTGTAGGTACTTAAAAGAGCTCTGTTACACAATATAATTTCTATTATTCTGTATAAAATACAGCTTTGTGTTTTAAAGAAGCCAGAGAGCTTTCATATGAGTGTGGTATGTTGTTTTTTTTTTCTTTACCCCCCCCCCCCCCCCCCCCCCCCCCAGTGAACAGGAAAGGAGTTAGAAAAGCAAGAGAGGAAGCAGTGCAGAAGGGAAGGCAGAGAGAACCTCATAGCAGCCTTCCAGTATCTGAAGGGGGCCTATAGGGATGCTGGAGAGGGACTATTCATTGGAGACTGTGGTGACAGGACAAGGGGTAATGGGTTAAAACTTAAACAGGGGAAGTTTAGATTGGATATAAGAAGGAAATTTTTTCCTGTTAGGGTGGTGAGGCACTGGAATGGGTTGCCCAGTGAGGTTGTGAATGTTCCATCCCTGGCAGCGTTCAAGACCAGGTTGGACAAGGCTTTGGGTGATATGATTTAGCATAAGGTGTTCCTGCCCATGGCAGGGGGGTTGGAACTAGATGATCTTAAGGTCCTTTCCAACCCTAACTATTCTATGATTCTATGATGGAATTGCTAGAGGGTGATTGGCCTTTAAGAGTGAATGACTTTTTCTTCATATCTGGTTATTTATCATTCCTCCAAAGGTGAGAAGATTAACCCTCATGACATGCTGAATCCGGGCTGGTGAGAGGAAAATGGGAATTTTTTCTCTTTTTTTTTCTTTTTGGTTCTTTAATCAAAGAGATTTGAATCTTGCCGGAAAAAAACCCAGATTGGTATCAAAATGAGTACTGACCACTGCAGACAAACACAGATCTCAGAAACAGAGCCAGGTGACCTGCTCATCATCTTCCTTTGCCTCCCTCTCACCCAAAAGAACGTGACATCGACCTTCAAGAATTACCTGCGTAGCCCAGAATTGACAGGGAAAGAGATGGGACCATTGCAAACCCACTGTTTGATATTCTCTATGAGTCTTAATGCACAAAGTTCCCTGAGCAGAAACAAGTGACTTTAACTCTGTTTTTGACTGTTAAGTTATGCAAAGTTATTTGGGAGGACACAAAGACAAATTGGCTGCAGAGTCATCATCAGTTCAGGGACAAAGGTGGGGATGAGAAGGGAGAAATAAGTAAAATCCTAAATTTTCTGGAAAATACAACTAACTGTATCATCCTCAGGGCTGGGTTAGAATTAATATAATGTAATTTCATTTGGGACTATTTCTGACATCTTTTTGTGACTCCAGTTCCATTGAGATTTTGCACTGAAATCGTTCATTTGAAGCGTGTATCTATTTTGATAAGCTAACAGCATGCTCTGTGGTGACTTGTACTAACTGCCACTTTAAAAACATTCCTGTCTACAATTTGGGGAATTAGCACAGGCCAGAGTTTGTTCCCAAAAAGCAGTTTGAGTATGATCACATGTAGAGGAGTGGTAGGGGGAAAGACATTTGTGAACAGGCCATGCCATTTGACCTAAAGGCTGGACAGCATTTCCTGGCACTGGATAATTTACTGGAACAGACATCACAGAGGGGACCTTCTGGATGTGCTGAAAGCTCATTAATTATGTTCAGCATAAGTAATATTGAACAACAATATGAACACAAATATACTCTAAAACAGAGAAGATGATTTCATATGTGCCTAGTGCAAAGAAATACCTGTAAGTTTTGGAAGTGGAACTAGTGATGTAGATTAAGTGACAAGATCCCAATTTTAGTTGTCTGAATTAATGCTGGGAAAGACAGTGATGTAACCCAGTGTAAAACTGGCAAATATTAGATTAGAATCAGTCTATGAATTCCTATAATTATCGCTTGTCTACTTAACTGAATGTAAGATAACTTCAACTAATTAGGAATATGAAAGAAAAGAAAGATAAGTGTGTACAAACATTACAGCAGAGATTAAAATTCTATTTATATGCTGTTATTTTTAGTGTAGAATTTCAGTACAAAACATTGAAAAAGCAATCTCTTGTAACTTGCAGATCTGTCCTGCAGTTATCTGATTATATATCTAAAAGGATACAGTAAATAAATCCAATCAGAAAACAAAATGCCATAACCCTGGAGACACAAATTAATAGCGCAACATACTACATTTCTATGTTATTTGAATCTGCCCCTCAGCTTTGTGCTTTCAGATTATTAATTTAGTAGAGCACTAACATCTGAAAGAGGATGTGATGTGGAATTGCTTAAGAAATTGATTTAGATGCTTTGATATCTTTAGTGATCTAATAACAGGTATTCCTAATGAAACAAATTGTATATATTTATGTGAATATATCCCATTAAGAAATAACAATTTTGAGTTGTGGGTTTTGGTTTGGTTTTTTTTTTAATACCAACTGATCATGTTAATGAGAGAAATAAACTCTCAAACATAACAAAGACGTTTCACCTTAAAGCAATAAAAATAAATGGAGATGCTGAAAACACTTGGGGATTTACTGTTCTCTCATGCAAATGAGAAGAGCATATCTGAAATAAATCCTGGGTGCATTAAATAATCCTTGCAATAATTATATATGTATGAATAATACAGGGTCTGATATTGATATGTGAGGAAGTAACACCACTGATGCCAGTGAAGTAAATCATATTAAACTTAGAGTAAGAGGAATATAAGTGAGGCCTCAGCATACTAATTGTGCAACAGATGAAAGCTATAAATAAATCTAGACCCATAGCTATGTCAATTAGATGAAAACATATTGTATATAAAGGCCAAACATTAAGAATTGTCCCAGGTCTAACACTTTAGGTTCAGTTTAAGCTCTTCTCCAGTTCTGGAACTGTGCCACCTTCTGGGGAAAAAAAAAAAAAAAAAAAAATTAATAAATTATTCAAATTGACTAATAACTGGTCTAAGAAGGAGCTACAGCACTCTGATCTGATTAACAGCAGAGAACTGATTTCCCAGCATGATTAGAAAACATGTAGATTGGCTTTAGAAAAAGAGCTGGTCAAACTGAGTGATCCAAGAGCTGTATTGACTGTATTGTGCCTGTAAAGTAAGTCAGAAATTAGCGAACTAAATACTACACTCACAGGCTTAGCTGTTTTCCCCTCCATCTATCTCTCTTGAATTTATCCTTTTCTTTAAACATTCTTGTTCTATCGTAAGTCTCTGAGAAAGGAATATCATTACAAAGATGTCTTAGTTTTAAAACAGAGTTGTACACTGGGCTGTGAAGTCATAGGTAAATAAGTTACAAATTGCCACAGTATGGAGTGTCAAATTATTTTCACCGCTGCTCCAACAGCTCTAGTGACAATGGAAGACTAAAATGAATAAAATTTTGTCAGCACTTGACTTTAGGTGCACAGTTCAGCTAGAAGAAAAGCAATACCCAACATTATATGATACAGATCTACCATCTATCACAGTATCTAGTAAAAATGCTATTACCATGTTTTGATCATCCCAACTCTATAACTCTTGTACAACTTTCCATATGAAACTTTCCATAATGATTTTAGTACTTTGTACTATGTACCTGACTTACACTGCAGGAACGGGGCTTTGGTTCCACAGGGATTGAATTTGGTGAGCAAGGACTTTGTCTTGGGCATCTCATATAAGTAGTCCATAGATTAGCCTGGAATTATATATCTGAGCATCGTATCAGAGGCAGCTATTTATTTTCTGCTTGTCCTGTATTACTTGATTTCCGGCCAAGTATAAGTGGCCAGCTGTAACACATTTTCAAAATGAGGCACTTAATGAACATGTTTAGTGTTAATATAGTTATTTATGCTCTCTCTCACTGTCTTATTGCAGATGATAGGAAAATAACACTATATTGTTGAAAAAGGGTAACTGGGACATGATTTTATGTTGCTAGAAAACAATATTAAATTCAGCAAGTGGGAGTTACTGTTTTAGAAAAATGAACTCTTAAAAAGTATACAAAGACTGCAGGGGGAAAAAAGCTGACAATTAAAGCTTCAAAGAACCATCAAGTACAGTTGGGTGTCAGATATACAGATTTATATGCAACAAAACACCAACAAATAAAAGCACAAAGCAATAAAAAGAGAATTTTGCAATTCTAATTGTTTATTTATTTCATTTTCTACAAGATAGAAAGCACACTTAGAATATATGCATCACCCAAGATACTGCAAAATAAAACATTAGGAACATCTGAATGTAAAGAAGGAATAATCAACATTTTTAATTTCTAAGTGCTATATTATGTGTAAACAAAAGCATATGAATGTGACTGTAAAAGCAGGATAATGCAATTCTTCATGAAAATGTCTGAGCTTTGTACAGCAGAGACTCATCTTGCTGCAAAACTGTACTGAGGCCCAGAGAAACAAGTAGCCAAATCCTGTTTGTTTTACTCAGGAGTCCTATTCAGGACTATTTAAAACACAACAGGTATAAGAAGTCCAAAATATATTTTAAAAGCTGTCAAAAATATAAGCTATATTTGAATTTACAAGTAACTACCTGTTAGTTTTTTGTTATTGTACAGTCAAAATAATTTCTGTTTCTGATGCACTTTTCCTTTTTGTTTGAGTTGTTGCTAAAACAACTACTAAAAATAAAATAGGTCTACTCTCAGGGTCATTTTACTAGGTATTTTATCTGACAGTTTAGAGTGGAGATGCAAATAGTTCCTACGTGCTGAGTGTCTGGCTGTTTTAGCTCAAATTCAGAAGCTCTTGCTTAGGCTCTGAGGCATGTTAGGCCTATTCCCTGCTCAGAGGGTGTGCAGAAAAATCCATCATTTATCTGAAGTATGCTATATGATTGTATGCTGAATAATTCTTTTCATTATTTATGATGGACACAAATTGCATGTTATTTTGAACCTTAAAGAAGCAAACCGAGGAAGACCAGGGTATCGAAAAATCCCAAGTTAGGAAGTGGATGAAGCAGGCTGCGTATCACTAGGATGATAAAGCTGAAAACAGACTTTGCTTTGGAAACATAGATCAGAGTATATCAAGACACACCAGAGGAAGTGGTGGGGAGATAACCTTTCGGTTTCTGGAAGACAAATTTCCGTGTGATTTAGGGAGGTGATAATATTTGCTGACATCACGTGGTTGCTCTCATTTTGCAGTTGTTTCATGTGAGATGTTACAGTGATGTTCTAAATTAAAAGCTATTTTTTTGTGAAGCAAGGGGAAATTTAATCAATATAATTTTGAGCAGCTGCAGTTCACCAAGTAGAAACAGTTTCATCACCGAAGAATTTTAAATCCAGCTTTTATAACATAACCTGAAGTACATTTGAATATATTCCCTTGGTCTCTGCAGTGCTATAATTCTGCTAAGCTTAATGAAATTTATCTTGTAAAAGACAGTATGCAGTAGATCTTCACTTGTTTATTTCTCAGAAGCTTCCTTTTGTTGAAACATAGGTCATGTAAAACAGTTAAACCTTCTCATACAGGCAAGAAAGATGAAATGTGGAGAATGCAGCACACCACTCAGAATGAAACAGGAGAGGTGCTTCTGTCATTATGATTCAATATAAAGATGCAGTGCTCAACAGCCTTCGCCCTCACTTCTCTGGTTGGGGTTTGCATATAATGTACAAACACCGTATTCAGTCAAGGTTACATGAAGGTTCTCTTCCTCCTTCCAATACACTTTACAGAGATAGGAAGTTTGAAATAATACATGTCATCTCAGGTGTGAACATTGTTCACGAGCTAGTAAATTTCGACAGATAGTTCTGATGTAGCTGGGAGCCTCCAAACATGAAAGATGCCTACAACTGAGCTATACAAGGCGTGTGGGCATCTTGTCTCTATTCAAAACGTATTTTATAGAGGTTCCTGAGTACCTCTGTGGAAACGTGTGCAAGTGTATAGTCCCATATATAGTCCCCAGCACCTGGGCAATTTCCCAAACCTACTAAATATCTTAGACTCACAGAGACAGTATTTTATACTCTTTGTCGTAGTCAAAAATCAGAAAGATAATAGAGAAGTAAACCTTAATCTAGTTTCATGTATGATGGTGCTGGGCCGTCTCTGTAACTCATATGAGGAGTTAAAGAGTCCAAATGCCATAAATTGTATCAGTGATGATGCCTTACTTTACCAGTGGCATGGAGTAACAATTACCGATATACTAAGTCTACTCTGACAACAGCGGTACATCCTTCTGTCACTCTCTTTGTTTCCTGGCTATGATGGGTTTCTCCTGTGGTAGCACTTGCGCTACTGAATGATTGTTACCAGGATGGCTTTTTTCTGGCTATCAAGCAAAGTTGTTTCTAGGAATATGTATTATGATTAATTTCGGTGTAGGTGTAAATTGGAAGCAAATACATATAGAGTTGTAAATCGAAAGTAAGTAGGCTGTTCTCTGAGAATTTACATGTCAGAAAAACTGTTGTAAGAACATTCATCAGGATCCTGTGCTCTGATTTCCTCTGTACATAAAATTGTTGCTGTAGATGCTCTTCACAGAGCTGGGAAGGAGCAAAGGTGTGGCTTGACGTTATGAATCTGCCTTCTGCACTCAGTCACACATCTCATGATGGTCAAAAGGTGCATTTTGCATGGCAAAACTGAATCCATAGTGAATTGCATATGATTGTTCCAGGTTAAATGAACAACATACATGTTTAGGGCTGAAAGGTCAAAAGAAGTGTCAGTATCACTTTCAGAGTATTTGCAGACTTAAGGTGCAACTGTTTTTTTTCTCACTGTGTGGCTCTTTTTATGCTTCATTATCCTCTTTTTAACTCCGTAACTTTAACTTTGGTTAGAGAGCAATAAATGTTTAATTTTCCTACCTGCTCATTTGCTCCCAGCTTGTGGTTCTCTCCATTACTAATAGCTTTGGTATCATAATGAAGTGATGACACAAGAAATTAAACATTTATTTATTTATTTAGATGGCGATTCTTAGAATAAATAGAATTTAAATAACGTTCTGGACTTGAAAATTGAAGAACACAAAGTCACATTATTCAGGCAAAGATGTTTGCTTTCCCAGTACGTACACCAGTTGAGAATGTATATTTTGGTTTACCTTTTAGGATCTGCTGAGTTGACTAGATTCTTTAATGAATGTATTAGACATCACCTTCAGATAAGGAATGTTGTGCTTATCTCAAGCTGCAAATCTTAAAACAATTCAGAAGTTCATCTTGGTCACGCATATTGCTTTATTTACCAAGATGATGGATCTCACTCTGACAGCATCTTCAGTTGCTGTGGACAATTTTACCACTGGAAAATGGGTTCCTGTTAGGAAAAAAAAAAATAAAAATCAGCTTTTAACAATTAAAATTGATACGCCAGGGTTTTGTTACACACTGAGAATTTCCTGCACAGAGAAGAGGCTTTGAGATACTTAAAGCTATCACCAAATCAGTATTCTATAATGTAAGTATAAAACAATTTGTTTATTACGCAGAAATTTTCAATACATTTGAAAGTAAACAATTTAATAATTTAACAATTGAAAGGATTACTGAGCTTTAAAGGGGTCAGAGTTCCCACTTACTTCAGAATATCCTTTAGTGTACCTCAGATGGTTGTGTTCACACAGGTCAAGTGTGATTGCATCATAATTAATATGAGACACTTTAATGTAATCTGACCAAAGGTAAAAAAGTCATCTTTCTGACCTTCACTGCAGCACTAGTAGCAAATTTTATTTGTTACTTCTCTTTCAAGCCTTTTTTTGACTAAAGCTTACACTTAAAAATGTGTTCGAACTTGTAGTCAGGACTTCTGCAGCCTGACAGTTAACCCACTGCTATTTATAATTCACTCTAATGAGTAGTGCTATTATAAATGCATCTGACTTCCAGAAACTATACAGATAGTATGAAGGTTTTAACTCAAATAAATTTGCTTTTAATCATTGTGCTATATTTTTAAAAAATCTGTATGTGTGTTCTGAATTTTTTTTTTATTATTTCCATAAAAACCTCCTATCAGCTGAGAAGTATTTTCAGGTTTCTAAGCTATTTACAAAACACTGGGTATTGTAAGGCTCTACATTCACAATAACTAGATGCCTGTGAATTCTTGTAGCTCAGCAGAAGTCTTCTTGATATCTTACTTAACACTCACATTTTTTTTTCTGTACCAGCAATTTGAATATCAAAACAACCCTTCAAAGTAGATTAAGAAACAATTCAACTTCATAGTATTAATAGGCATGAAATTGGATAATTTGGATTTAATTACATTGCTAAGTTTTCGTTCACAGTTTTATAATTAAAAAAACACCTGTTTATATTAAAATTCAGTACTTTTTTAGTTCAGAATGTTACTCTTTTTCTTTTTTTTTTTTTTAATTGTAAAGGAAAAGGAAGGCTGTAGTTATTTGGGATGTTTAGGGGGAGTTTGAAGATACCGAAAATGGTTTGGACAAACCCAATTTATTGTAGCTCTGGAAATGTAAGATCCACTTTACTGCAAATGCAGTCTGAGGAAGGGTATTGGCTAGCAGCAGATTGGCATGAAATTCCCAACTGAAGCAGATAGGGGAAAGTAATTTTATATATCTCCCTTATGTGCATGTGTAATTTTATGACCATTTTAGACTTAGTTTTACAAATTAGTTATTATAAAGTAAGTAAGAAGCTGAACAAGTCTGTGCTCGTATAGAAGAAAGTAATTTATGCCACAGAGATGGGGAAATACACAAGCTTTTTTCCTTCTAATAATATATCTGCTAAAAACTTGTGACTTGACTACATTTCACTGTTATTATCCTAGGGGCACTCAGTCAAGAGTACACTAAATATAATCCCTAATTCCTTATTATGATCTCAGGCAGTGGGATTGTTTTGCTTTGTTGTTCCAGCAGCATGTATGGAGAGTTGAAGGGGAGTCAAGGCACAGTGTGACTGAAAATACAGCAGTTTGTTTAATTATTCAAGTAGATGGGTGAAATTCAGAAGGAAAAATACAGACAGTATGAACTTTCAATAGAGCTGTGTAGAAAATAAAAAGATGCTAAAAAAGACATTTGAAGTTTATTTATTCCAAAGTAGAGTCTGTAAAATCAACACCCTTTATCACGAAGCACAATGAAAAATACAGGGATGAGGGCATGAATTAACATTAAAGCAAAACAATTTCAGGAGATACAAAGCATGCCTTGTTCACTGTGGCTGTAGTTTGAACAGTGCTGTGGGTAAAGATGTCGGAACCAATGTTAAAGTCATTCAGGAAGCAATTAGATACCATCCTAGGGGAGCGTATGTATTATGAAGGCTAATCCTCTTTAGGCTGAATGGCCTTTTCTCGTATTCAGGATGTTTTATTCACACTGTTGTTGTTCCACAGGATGTACTCCATTGCTTTGCTCTGGCATAAAAAAGTGGTAAAAACAAAATAAAATTTTGGTGGTTTTTTTTTCAGAAAGGCTTTTTTAAGTCTTTTTTTTTTTTTTTTCCCCTATTGTGTTTTTTATTAACTTCTCTGTTCATATAAATGATTCAAAACCTGTAATTTTTTTATAGACTTAGGTTAAGACATGCAGTGAAAAGGATTGTCATCCTTTTGGGGACAGTTGACACCATCTTCTGCCTCTGTGCTGTTTGTTCCTTGTCAGAATGGATCCAGATTGTTTCTCTCATAATAGGTTTTACCTTGAGATCTGATGCTTCACAATACCAACCCTAAAACTAAATACTGCAGTTTAGAGTAGAAAGCTCAATGCGGCTTCTGTGAGATACCTACTTATAGCAACTTGGAGGTGGTTGGCAAGGCTTTTAAATTTTTTGTAAATTTTATTTTTAGCATAGAAATCTGTTATTCTTTTTTTAGCATGAAATCTTTATTCATCTGTTTCATTCAGATATATCATCAAAGAAGTGAAAAATACATTTTACATTTGACAAGAAGTCATTCTTAGAACTAGACAAGTTTAGATTAAAAAAAACAGGCAAGAGATCTCAATCAAACCTTAGATGAGTCTTCTAATAACCTACAGCTACTCCAGCAATTAGATTTATTATTATTATTATTATTATTATTATTATTATTATTATTATTATTATTTAAGGTGCTTTGGTTATTCTGTCTCACCAACTTCTGTTTCTGACTTTGGTCATGCTATTCTTTGCAGAAGTGGTAAGTGGGTTCTCTTCACCTTCCTTCTCCTTTCCCTCAGCATCTTCAGATTATGCATTTCTGTTTATGTTGTTTGTTTGGGATTTTTTTAGTGATCATATTCCTTATAGCTAAATGATATCTAAAGGCATTCCTAAAGGACTGCTTAGAGTTCGTGTACATTACATTTTACTCTGTGTACATACATCTTTTTAAACCCACAGCTATGCTTTTAGACGTTTCAGGAGCTCTGCCACATTACAGTCTTTGTAAAAAGGAAACTATGTTCAAAGTAGCTCCATGCAGTTTTGCTTTGTTGCAAATATGCCAATGTAATATTACTTTTATGCTTCCTAATTTGAAATTATAATGGTAATCACAAAAATTATTAGACTGCTATTTCTCGGCTGCAGTTTCATACAATCTCATGGTGATTGCAAATACTCTAGTTTTACAACACTACAATAACACTCATGTCAGCTGAGTTTCTCCAAGCCAACGACAAACACCTGCTCAAACCCATATAGCCCTTAGGGAGGATGAAGGCAAGGGAAATACATCCTGCAGCTCCAATTCAGGCGAGTGAGTTTTCACTGTTCCTTTTTCAGGTACATTTTCTGATCTGGACAATGAGCTCTTTCTGCCATTTAAAATTAACAAAAGCATTTCCTGCTGCAGAAAGCCTGATTTCTGATAACAACATTAGCATTTCCCCAGATTTTAAGACTGTGGTTTCATCAAGCTGTATCTGTTTAAGAGGAATTTTGAAATCTGGATGACTGTTCTCTGTCAGGGCTGAATAACAAGGATCAGAATCACACTGTGTTTATGCAATCCTGTCACCGCAATGGGTAGACTTAAGCTCTAGAGGCAAACAGAAAGTTCTTTTTTGGATTTCCTTTTGTTTTTTAAACCAGAAAAAGTCCACCTGGGTGCCCTTAGTAAGGCAGGATGTGTGCTTTGGCTTGTGTCTCTAGATTAACAAGTTTCAGAAAACTCCACTAATTGGGATCAACAGGTATAAAGAAGCAGGTGAAGGAAGATAAATAATGGGGAAAAATGGGATCTGTGGATTGAACATATTTAATACTATACCATTTTAGAAGCTCCTATTTTTTTTAAAAAAGCAATTCTAAGGTGTTTTTTTTGGAGAAGGATATTTTAAAACTTGAGAGGTTTTCACAGACATTTCATACAATAAGTTTAGATTTTGCTTTTTTTAAAAAAAGAATGCTTAGATGTTACTTAGCTACCTATTCATACGGAGTAATCTTTGGCAGTGATTTTGCCAAGTGCAAGTCTACCTATGCTTACCTATGGAAGTAAGAAATTCAACATTGGACTGTTAAATACATATATATTAGTCACTCTTGAGAATCATGCTACTCCTGTGAGATACAGTGAGTCTTGTCATTGCTTAACTAGGAAGTAAAGCTCTGTGTATCACTATGAAGTGTCTAATGAAATTAGAAACATCTGTTCTTGCAGCTTGTTGCTCCTCCCTTGAGGGGAGAAAGGGAGCAGGATGAATGAAAGAGTAAAGAAAATACATAGCAGAACAGATTTTGGAGGCAAGAGAGCTCTCTGAAGCCTCTTGCTTTCATTTGACTTGTCCTCCAGCCAGAAACTCTTCCCTGCCAGAGGAGAGCAGAGAAAGAAATACTATAAATGGTCCCACAGCACAAGGAGTCCTTGAAAGGCCTTTTGCTGATGTGCTGATTGTCCATGGAAGTTTGTTCTGGCCTGCTGTGAAGGAAATTTCATTGCTCAGGCACTGAATGCTATTTTACCCTCTACAGAGAGTTGCACTGAGCTTCCTGCTGAGTTGACGGGCATTTTCTTATTCTTCATTTGCTGCTGTTTCTGAGACATCCAAATAAGGTTTTCTTTCATGTAGTAATAGCTGCTTCTGCAAGTACTGCATGATCTGCACCCCCTGTCTGTGCCTGGCTAGCTTCACTTGAGCAGAGGTAAGGTATTGATAATAGGCTGTTTTATACAAGCAAGTAACTTACGAGATCCTGATGTAGAGGCTGTTTCTTTGACTAGGTATTGGTAACATTCAGAGTATATATTGCCTCTATCTGTATTTAATTACTACTCTTTACATTTCTTGCATTGCGTAAAAGTTTCCATTGTTTGCCAGGCTCTTATATCAGTAATGGCATACTTCAAAAACTAATTCTCAAGAACAGTAGTTGTGGAAGCACTTTTGGATGAAACTGTGGGACATAACCCCAACCACAAGTAAATGGGTATACAAGACATAATCTGTCAGGCTAATGTTCACATCTAATAAAGCACCCTTCTATGAAAGTTTGCTTTCACCATTTCTGTTAAATTTTAGTTCCTAATGGGTTTTGCTTGGAATTCTGTTGACACACAAACTGCCCCAACTCATTCATTGCGCCCCTCCGTCTTACTAACTCAAATATGGTTTTGAAAGCCCACTTCTGTTTTTTAAAGGGGATTTAACGTATGATGCTGCCATGTTCACTTGTTACTGATTAATACATACTGCTTCGTGAAAGGGGATTTACAAATGAATTTACTGTGACGAATAAGAAGGTACAATTCACTAAACACTCTAGGACTCCCTTAAAAAGTTATGCTATATTAAGTATGGAGAGTACAGTTCATCATATATTATACATGGAGATGTGATGGAATCATCAAGCCCAATTTTACAACTGTGTTAAAGCAAAATGATTGATTTTTCAGGAATTCTCATTACTGCAGTATGACAAATCAGTTGAAATCAAACTCGTTAAATAACTGCGTAAACCAAATGTTTATACAAGGTGTTTCCCCCTTATTTAGCATAAGTTCAAAGAATGTTTATTAGCCAGTTTCGCATTCCATGTGTCTTGTGAGTCTGCATCAAATTGCAGGGACATGTGTGTAGGAAGAAATGATGAGGACATCTGCTGACTTAAGAACAACTGACTGGAATGGTAAAAGGAAACAATATGTATTGGAGATCTATGGTTAGGAAAACAAATGAGGATATCAAATGAATACTAAGAAGGAGAGAATCTAGTGTGGAGAAAAAGAGAGAGAGGGAAAGCCAAGGCAAGGCTTTGTATCTGTCAAACTGTTTCTGTCAAAATTGTCAATACTGCCTGTATTTTCTCATGGGGAGGAACTTCAGTCTGAAATGGGAAAAGTTTTGAGTCTGCTAAAACAAAAAAAAAAGTTTGGATGCTTCCGCAGATTTCATTTTACATAAATATTTAGCCCAATCACAGACTCTAGAGAGTTGAATGTCCTCTGTATCTGTGTGTAAGGTTGTCATAGGTTTGTTATTTTCTGTTTGCAGGGAAGAATGAAAGGTTGGCCTTAAATAGAATAGCTTGTTCTAACCACATAATCTGCCTTTTCAAACAAGGCTTCACACCACTAGTTTGGGCTGTCTTTCTTTGGTTTCTGGAGGTTTGGGGGTTTCTTTTGATTTCTCCTTCCAGTTGGAGCTTTCCTCCTGGAGTACCTTTCCTGACAGCTTAAGTCTAAGGAAAGAAGAGAGGCTAATTCCTTCCTTACTCAAGCCATTTTCTAGATGAAAAAAAAAGTCCTTTTCTCATTTTCCTCCACATCACCATTGCACATATTTTTTTCTTCCGTAATTAACACACCACTGTGTATTTCCACAACACAAGTGGAAATGAGAGCCCCTGAGGGCTACAGAGCAGTTTCTTGCCCTGTGTGAATATTCAAAATGCACTGCAATAATCAGCACAGGTGTTTCTGAAATTGGGAAGCCATCAAAATTATTCTGTGTTTAATTGCCCTCAGACTCTCCCATCCATCTGTTTAGCTGGTTTGGATCAGTTCATTGGGTGAAACAACAGGTATTGACGGTCTACTGCTAATGGGTCTTGAACACTTCTTTCTTTGTCTCAAGGCATGTTTATGTGATCATGTTTTAGATACAGTTCCAATCTTTTATTGATTCCATCGCTACCATAAAGTGTTTACAAAGCAGTTTTTTTGGCAAAGGAAGGATGGAAGAGGGTAAACCTTGGCCCTTTGTTTTTGTGAGCAAAAATTCCTACAGTATTGTCTCTGCTGCTTTGAAAATCCAAATTAGCATTGCAAATTTCAGTGTATAATTTGTAACATTTTGCAAGTGAGCAAGTGTTAGCAGGGATTCATGGTTTTCAATGTATCAGCACCATGTCAATATGTCAGTACACAAACATGTTTGTGTTTTTAAAGAAACAAATTTATTGACAGACTAATCCTACGTGCCACTAATTGTCTTGGTATCCTGCTATTTCATCGGGGTCTAAGCAAAGTTTGTAAAGTTTATCTAGTTCTAGTCACTAAGTTTGCTTCTTGAATAGTGCTCCTAAAATTTGCTTCTATAGATTTCCGGAACATACTTGTTCTCTCAGTCGTATGTCCAGCAGCAGCTTGGGCAAATTATTATTTTGTGTTGAGTATATCTTGAACACATTTCTTTATAAATACAAACATCTTCTCAAATATCAGGCATAGAAATGTTGAGAAAATTTTGAATATATGCTTAAAGTATTTCAGACTGCAGCTGCATAGAACTAACACTGAACCTAGTGCTCTGGTATCTTAAGTGTTTATTAGTTCCTTGTAGTGAATTTAAGTGAATCCATGCTGGGCTGACAACTTTGTTATTCCTTTGGGGAGTGAGGGTAACATTTTAGTCTGTGAATCTAGACAAAAACTGAAGCACACTTGCAATGTTCTGCAGTTTTTCACTGATTTGCATTACTTGTGTCTTCAAATGTTTATGTGCAGTTGTCTGATGAGCACATTAGTTATACTGACAATTGATGCAGTGGAAGTTGGAGCATTTCGGGTTTGCTGAACTGGATCAGTCAGATCGTGCAGCTGATAATTAACAAAACCCAAGAAACAGTTAATTCTTAGTAAGAAGCAGAGTTAAATCTCTGTATGGCATATGCACGCCAGAAGCCTTGAGTAAAAATCCCTCTTTGTTTATACCAAAAACCTTTAGCTCTATGATGTTAGACATTTTACTAGAACGCGGCATTTGAAAAAGGCTGAGATCTTGCTCGTATAAATACACACACACTCTCTTCTGCATGCAGATATGCTGCAGTATTGCTCGGAAATGCATTAGTCAGAGACTGCATCATCAATAAAGTTTGTGGAGAAATAATGAATGAAGCCTCACGGTATACAAAATATAAACATCTTTATGCACACATTTATACTGTGACAGCTGATATGCTGTTATTCTATACTCAGGAAGCAGAAATTTCTATCAGTGTTTTCAACTTTTGGATGACCAGCTGTCTGCTTTTTAGTTTTGTTTGGTTTTGGTTTTTAAGATGCAATTGTTAACAAGTTATAAATATAAACTGCATTATGGGGTACTGTGTTAATGATACTGGTGCTGTTTGGAGGCAGGACAGAGAGAAGCTCCAGATATAACTAGCTTAATACCAGTATTATTGAAGGGCCCAGTCCTGAGTCCTTATCCAAGACACAGAGATCAAAGAGAATCACACCTCACTAGAAACTTCAAGGCTCAACCAAAAGTAGTTAAACATGTATCACAAACACTGTCCTTGAGTCACCATGAAACTCTTCCTTCATGTGCTCATACAATCAAATTGAGTTTATGAAAAGCAAACTGGCATCTGATAATGGCCACAGAATTCTTTATTTAGCACACCAAACTAAGCTGTTCACACACATCTGTCTGTCTGCTGTTGACTTTCAGCTTAGGAAGGAGACATGACAAGAATGCTTCTATCTTTCTTGTTTAGCTTTTGAACCTTGGAAAAGGCAATAGCTTTACGTTCTGCACTTAGCTGAGGTACTTTCTTCACAACATATTTTCAGTGTGTGTTGACAGCAACCTTGCCATTCTCACCTTTACATGATGCACCTCCTGGTGCATCTCTACATGATTAAATCTCTCAACAGTTTTTCAAGCAGTGATTTACATTAACGAAACTGAATAGTGGCCCCATCAGACCTAATTCAACATTCATTGCAGCCATACAAATGGCACTTGCTTACCATTTGAAATAGGCAAGCAACTTAGATTTTTAGGTCATAGTAATGATACCCAATTTCAGGAAGACTGAACAGCTTTCATTTTAACATGCTAAATCTGTAACGAACAGATTGCAAACATGAAAATAGGAAGCACTTCATATACATGTACTCGCATGCAGACAGTGAATCAGAATCGTAAATGCAGAAGCCCCACACCCTGTATTCTTAAAGTGTAGGTAAGAACTAGGACAAAGAAAGGGTCTTAAAAAAATAAATTAAAAAACAAACAAACAAACAAAAACCAAAACACAAAAAACCCCCAACAAAGCCACCAGAACGCTGTAATGAAGAAAATGACTGCAAGAAAAGATTTCAGCCCCCTGGAACTGGAAGTAGATTTAAAAGAAAAAGTAGGATATTAGCTTCATGCTCTCCAGTTCATACAGGAGAAATGCCAGTGTAATAAATACTTCACAGACTCTTGCGAACTTTAGCCTTGTTTGTGGGTGGTAGCAGGAGAGTGGAGATGTAGAGCCACACATTCCAGTGGTTGTAAACAAATCTAATAGTTTAAAAATTACTATTAGGAGTAACTCCAACAATTAGCTGAGGAAAAAAGAGGAAAATACAGTGTCTGAGTAGCAGTGGGGCAGAAATTCAAACGACCTCAATGGAAAAGAGTTGAAATATCTTGGAGAAGAGGAAGACTGCTGATTTGTCACTCTTTGCTCGAGGGTGTACTTTAGCTTTTGAGGTTTAATGGCAAGCAGACTGGCAGCTCTCCTGAGCATGCAGAGCAATGCTGAATAATAGAAAATGGGTCTGAGGAAATGTGAACTGAGAAAGGAGAGTGGGAAAGGGAGCGAGCAATTCTCGGATCCCTTGTATTAGCCAATACTCAGGATAAAATGCAAGAATAACTCAATTTATGTGAGTCAGGATTTGCTAAGCATTTATGGAAAATTATCCTGACATATCACAAACTGAATATTCTTTCTGTTTTTTTTTTTTCTTCTTTTTTTTTTGGTGTGGGTTTTATTATAGGACAGGTAATGTTGAACAAATGCAAACATGCAACAAATGGCTTCTGTTTGCTAAGTTGGCTTTTGTCTACCCCTCTATTTGCTGAGGTAGTATATATTTTTTCATTTTAATGTAGAAAAGAATAAGACCTGCTCTACTGTGCTTCAGAGCTCTCGAGTAGAATCAACTATCTGGAAAGAAAAGAAATTAATATGTCTCTAAGTTACTTTTACTCTATCTTTGTCCCAGGGTACCTATGGAGGAAAGCCTGTCAGTACTTTCTTCCTATAAGATATAGTTTGAAATCTGATCTTCTTTTATAAAGCAGTGTTGTAAGTGGTAGATAACAGTCCTTCAACATAACCCACTGCAAATAAGAGTAAACAGCTGTCTTTGATTACAACTGCAAAACTTGGTTAACTGATGAAGTAACCACTCTTCACTGTGTTCCCTGTGGTAAATAAGGTGGATTGTAAGATACTGTTAAACCTTGCCTAGACTATATTCATCCAATCAACCAAACTTGACAAGGAGCTGAAGGTCAAGAGACTTTGGTATTTTTGTTCGTTTTTTTTTTTTTCCCTGTCGTCAAAGAAAATCGCTTCCATTTGAAGAGATGTCTAGACCAGCAGTAGCTCTGTGTCCCCCAGTCATTACCCACTAAACTTGTCAGGATTCATGCCTAACAGACACCTTTGAATCATCTAATTTTAGAGCACTTTTTAATAACCATCACTCTTTCCCAAAGAGTACTTGTAGGACATTAGAAATATCTTAATCCTTCTTCAATAATAGAATGGAAGGTAAAAATTTCCACAGCTATCATTATTGGAAGAAATAGTATTATATTGAAAGGATAAAATGTACTTATTCTGTCTAACCCCAAAACCACTTACAGGATATGTTTTCTGACACACAGTCTCTGTGACTGTTTGAGCAGCTACCTGACAGGAAGTGTCTAATTTAAGACTGGGTACGTTATTAATTGTCCCATTTTTAGTTTTCCTTCTATGTATGTCAAATAATTGATATTTATAAATGTGAAAAGTGTGTGAGTGGGAAAATACTGGAATTATACAATTAACATCATTTGAATATGGTGTGATTAGTACAGAATGAAGTTTCTGTATTGAAATTCACGTGTTACAAATGCTTGTGTTCAGAATAGCTCCACAAATCCAGTCAGATTTCCAGTTGGAGATCCTCAGCAGATCTCCAACTGTCTCTAGGAGTTAATCTCAATCTCACCTAATACACACCATCTGAACTGTAGTTTTAGACAGTTGTCTGAGCTCCCTCTCAAAATCTAATGCAGACATCTGAAGAACATCATTCCAAAGGACCTGAGTTTAAAAATCTAATGCAGAGAGAAAAAGTAGCTTCTGGAGCTGTGTATGTCTCATCAGTAACTACAGAAAAGACCTACAAACACCTAAAAATAGGCATCTAATAGTTGACTAAGATTGGGTAAAATGAATGTCCTTAAGGACTCCCAAATGCAATTATCAGCACCTCTATGTGAAAAATAAACATGCCCATTGAGCTGTTGGCTGCCTTTCACTGGAGTCAGGCAAATTTGATTAATTATAATTAATTCAAAAAAAGACTGAGTCCTGCAACTCATTAATAATTTCAGAACCTGCATTTTTACACGCTCAGTGTGCTCAGTGCTGCCTGTCCCCATGCTATGTATTTAAAACCACTCCTGTCAAAGATTTATCGAGGAAGAGCATAAACAATTTTCCTTCTGGAAGGCACTATGGTGTGAGATTATAGTTATGCCTTTTAATTCTGCTTCTAGGGTGGCTGGTTTCTAACTTTACCTAGACTCTTTAAGACTAAAATATTTTGCAATAGGTGTGGGCTGTGTTTCAAATGAACACCCTTTACATATTAAATAGCGTGAAGCAACGCTCATGGAGGAAGAACTTCATGTATTATTTACCTTTTTTGCATTGTATCAAATGGCTTTAAATCAGATGCTAAATTTTAGATGAGTATTGACATAATTGATATCTTCCATTATAAATAGCTTTTTTGATTGTTCAAACTCCTTGTATAGAACTATGGAGAGGGGCAAGAAATGGTCATTTAATTATGTTTAGTTATTTTTCATTATTGTTTGAAAGACATAATATAAGATGTGCTCGGTTGCCTACAGTCTTTTTCAGTGTTGGAAAAGGAGCTCATCACTCTCCAGGCCTGCTCTCGAGATGAAAAGATTATATCCCATTCTATAAAGACATTATTTTACATTTATACAAGTGAAAAGAAAAGCAAGCACTCTATTGAAAGAGAAAGGCATTAAATGATTGATGTTTATTTGTCTAATGTGTTTTGCTTTACAAACTGTGTGTTCTTATGTCTTCAGTAACTAATACATGTTCAAATACATCAGAGTCATGAGTTTATCTTTGTTAGTTCAAAAAATGTGACTGAAATACAGCTAACAAAAATATCCAAACAGACATTACTATTCAGGGGATGATCCGTGGTTCTTCCTTGTTTTTAAGTGGATGATACTCATTTGTAACCAATGATTATATTTGATAATGGCAATAATTTTGCAGAATACATCTAGCAAACCCATTTTGCAGATAACTAAAGTCCTATCACAGCAGGGAATAACTTTTGAAGTAGTGAAGGAAAAAAAGTGGTGAAACAGTAATACTAAGCCAAAAATTACTGTCATGTTCCTTGGCTTTCAATGAACTTTGGAGAAAATTATAATCCTAATCCAGATTTCAGACATTAAGATATTATTATATAAGCGCATTACGTTTTCCTCGACTTTAATCTGAACATCAGATGAAACATATTTAAGTATGGTTTATATAATACCAATCAATTAAAAAATTAAGAAAAAACATTCTATTTCAAGAATAAAGTATTACGAGATAGTCAAGTGCAATCAGAAACAAAAAACTCAACCAACTAACCAAACAGAAAAACTCCAACCACAATACCTACATAGAAATCAGAACATTTGCAACAGAACTTTTCCTCCACAGGGATTTCAGTTTCTTATGTTTAGCATGTGACCTTATAAAAATGATAACAGGAGTCAGCTTCTGAAAATAATACAAGCATCTTATCTGCTGCTCTCTGGAGGCAAACACCAAAATTGAGAGCTGTGTTAAAAAAGTCATAGAGTTTGGTTTTGGTTGGTTTGTAACTTGAGGGAACAGGAGAATATTTTTAGTGTTGAATTGTTTGAGAAGTGATTTTCTTTTCTTTGGCTTTTGAAAAGCATGGAAACTCGGTTTACCTAAGGTTTTCTCTTAGTAACTAGATGTAGAGTCATTTCTTTAATGAACCAGTGACTCTGCTATGGATTTTCAAGGGCAAGACCTAACAGTCTGCCACACTTAATGGAATTCGGTATTTCAGTAGTCTCATGGGTTTCTCATCAGGGTGTGTTTCTAATTTCTGCCTGCACACCAAATATATCCCCTTAACATTCTTTTGAAACATGTGCAGGATACTGTGAATTTGTTCTTGAACTTTTACCATATTTTCAAAGTTATGTGTGTAACAGCATCTTGGACTACATCTTAGCACAGTCTATTCCCTTTCTGCTTCCCTCTTCCCTTCTTCTTTGAGACAAGAACAGCTGTCAGCTACCTTTATCTTCTCTGCAAATGCTATACACTTTATTTATGGCAACAATATTCTGCTTGCTTTTCTTTGAAAGCAGAAGTATTTTTCACCATGGGAGGAGAGTGAGTGTGTGAAAGTATGTGTAATGAGCAAACCTTTTACACGTTCATGTCTTAATCGAAAGATGCAAGTTTGACTTCTCCCAGGCAGAGATGAGAACTGAGATTCAGTTCAAACTCCAACTGAACTGCAAGACAGTCACTGTTTTCAGCAAAGTCAGACCCCAAAACTGTAACAGTAGGGCACATGCTGCCGTTTCACTGGGTATGAGACAGCAGTGGCAAGCTGACTGTATTTTGAAAGGATTTGGCATAAACTAAGCAGCTAATGCTTACCAAACTGAGATATTTTTAGGTACCTGCAGGATGAGAACTTGAGTTTTGTAGCAAAATGACTTATGAACTTAAGATGTCCAGAGAGATAATGTACTGCTGAGCATGATTTTAAGGAGTACAACTAAAATAGCTAAAGGAAAACTAAGCCACACTTCAAATGCTATGAGTTCCTTTTTGGCTTTTTTTTTTTACCACATAGGGAGCTTGGGGAGCAGTATGAAATTAAGTTGGTTCTACAACCCACATTTTCTACTCGGTCAAGCCCACAAAGCAGAATAAGCCTAATGTACTTTTGTTGAATATTTTTGTGTAAGGATGAACTGTTTTAAAATTGTCATGATTTCTGTGAATATTTCACAAACAGAAAGAAATTTTCTTTGCAAACCATCAGTCTGTTTCAACTTTGTTAAATCCCTGGCATATGTAGATAAACATTTTGAATGAAGTTCTGTTGCTTGTGTTACATATTGTGGATTTTTCAGTATTACATTTGATATGTGTATTGTTCAAGGGTAGCAAGCCAGAGTGAACTTGGCTTTCTGTAGTGGGTGGTATTTAGGAGTATGCTGGCGTACAGACTTGTTCCAGCTGCTTCACCTTCCACTGCTTCCCTCAGTTCAAGAAAAAATCGCACAACTTGCCCTGCAGCAGAGAAAGAAAAATCCTTCTGCCATACAGTCTGTTGCATTTTGTCAGTGGTTTGCATTTAGTCTGTCCCCTTCACCTGCAGTTACATTCAGCCATTTACAGCAGTTGTTCTGAATAATTTGGGACAGTTACTCAGGTTATTACTACCTGACAGAAATTGCCTGGCTTATAATAACATATGTTTTTTTTTATGTTTTCCATGGAATTTTAGCAAATATGGAAATCAGGTGAAAATTATACTATTAATTATCTGTACCTGTCTCCAAATAAATTGAGACAATTAAAATCCCTCAGAGAGATGCAATGGCATTAAACAGAAGATAATTAGTACAGAGGTGAGAAGAGGTGCTCCTCTTTCTCCAGTTGCCAACCTCAGTGCACAATGGTGCTAAGTTTTAGAGATATTTACTGTCAGATACAATGAAATGTTATATCTAATTTTAGCAACAATCTATTCTCCTAATTAAAAAGTTATTTACAAATTTTATAACATTTTTAATAATGGTAAACCACAAGCTGACATATGGATAGATACCAAATATAACTAGGCAACAATGTACTAGCATAGAAATACGGCTTTGGTATTTGAGTTATTTTTCTGACAAGGCTGGAGAAGATAAGAGGTTCTAAAATAATAGAAAAATAGAAAAATTCAGGGGAGAGTTTTTCTCCCCTTAATTCCTTCTTTCCAAGGGAAGAAGGAGACTGTCAGGGTAAACATATACTTCTTTAGATGAAGCTTTGCTCTGTAGAGCCTTACCTGTCTATGGGCTCGTATATACCTGGTTTGATTTTTGTTGTACTTCTGGGGTTTAGTTTGGTTTTGTTATGAGATCTGGTATGTTATAACCTCCTTTTCAAGATGCTTTTAAAAATAATTCTCAAGTGATTGAGGGCATATTTTTATGCCTGTATGTTGGGTGAATGCATTTTCCAAAAAGGTAAAGCTGGGACATTTGAAATGATGTAGCATTGTGTACAAGACTTCAAGCTGGTTTTAAAATTACTCCATTAGGCATCAAAAGTTGCAGAACACCACACCAATAATACTAGTAAAGTACAGTCTCTTTTTTTCAGAGCTTTGTATGTTTTAGGCAGGCTAAATGCAGTAATTAAAATTTGGTCATGTTTTACATTGATTGACCAAAGTTATTTGAGGGCCTCCGTAATGCTAATGGCTGCTACAGGTTCGGATGTAGAACATCAAGCAGTCAATCAGCTGGAATGATAGCTCAGGACCTTCTGTCAGGGAAAGAAATGTAATAGAAGGACAGAATTAATTGGGGAGACAGTCATCCTTCTAGCTCATACAAGGCTGAGCAGGAAAAAAAAAGAGCCACCAGCTTGTTGTTTTTGTTGTCTGTATGGTTAAGTGAATTGTATTTCTACCTTCCCTTTCTCCATACTGTAGCCTGTACAATTCCATCTTTACTATCTTGGAGTCCTGATTACTGTTGGAGTTTTGAACACCAATTTTGTATTTTATTTTAGAAATTAATGCATACCACAAGATTTCTTTTAACCTAAATGAAGATCAAACATTTCAGTGCCCAGGTGGAGTTTTAATCTATTATTTAATGTTTCTGTTTGTTACAGTTGTTTGTAAGTACAGCACTGTGCATATGCTATATGCATACTTGTTTAGTTAGGCTTATTGTTAGTTAATAAGCTTTGTTAGAAGAACCATGTAGGTATGCTGACCTTCCTCATGCTCAGTCTTCAACCTGAACTTTGGCTTTTGTTGACTATTTTTGTAGTGTTCATATATGCATCTGAATTCACTGGGTACAACCTTAATAGATATGAAAAATGGGAATATTTTCTTAAAACAAGCTACTCTCTTACAAATTCCCAACATCTTTTGTTTGCCTGTTGTCAGTTCTAAAGAATTATTATCATTCACTCAGGTCGCGCTATCAGCTTGGAGCTATAATGAAGAAATTGTGCCAGCAATGAATAAATCTTATCCTTTATGGGTTTTTTTTTCCTCTTTTTCTGACGTGTTGAGCAGCATTTCAGATTTATCTGTCCACAATCACAGATACTTTTTTTCTTATTTCTGTTTTGAACTGCTCTCAGATTTTGTGGCAGTTGCTTTGTTCCAGTTCAGAGAAATTTCAGTGTCTCTATAGAGGTCAAAGCTGTTGGTTATTATTACTACATGAAGTACAGGAATCCCAAAGCTCCACTGGCTGCATTAACTCTAGAACTGGATCATCTCATCAGTGTGTGCTTCAAGTTAATGACTGTGGGTGAAGCAGCACTGTGCCATTACAAGAACTGCTGTCAGCACAGAGCTTGTCTTGTTGGGTAAGAAAGGGGTTCTCCATTTCTTTCTCCGCATCTGTCATTTGCATCAGTTCCAAGCTTGCTGCTGTCATCAGGTCATCCCAATTTTTTTAAGAATTTGTAAATGGGAGAAACAGCAGTGTTCAAAATTAACTGAAAGTGGCAACTTCAGTAGTTAGTCAGTTACAGTGTACTTTTGTTCTGTCTTCCTAGGTAGCAGGAAGACCAAATAAGTAATAGTAGCATACTTTGTAAAGTGATTGCCTAGTAAGTGTTCTTGACTTCAAGCAACACTTTGGTTTAATTCCAAATGGAAGAAATATATCAAAACATCTAATAAAATATTTTTTGTATTCAAAGGTTCCCAACAATTCCAACAAGCCATTTCCATTTGTGCAGAGTTGGATTGAACTTTAAGAAAAAAAAATATAGTTGATTATATTAGGCATTTTGAATTATATTGTCTTTGGAAAACAGACTGGACCATCATCACTTACATGTGTTCTGCTCTATATCTAACATGATTCTTTAATGGACAGAGTGGTGTATTTTCTTCTGACTGCTGGTTGCATTGCCAGGAACTCTTTTCCAGCTTCTGAATGTGTTTCATAACCTAATGCTCTGTGTTTAAATGCTATTGAGAAGGCTGGATATTAAGGCCACAATCTTTAAAGTCTTCCAGAATGTAAGCAGGCCTTTAAAATAGAACACTAAATATTATTTCTAACTCCATGCATCTCACATAATGCTTCAAGTTAATTTACAGAAATACTTGCTCATTATGTGCTGCAAACATTGTATTTCTTGAAGTCTGGGGCCTCATCAGGCGTCTTCTTCTATGGGGCTGTCACATGCCCCTTCCTGCTTTATGTATAAATACTCTAATTTTGCCTTTGTTACTCACTGTGCCATAATCTTTCCTATAGAAGGAATGGAAACTGTCAATAAATCAAGCTAAATTTGTATGTTGTTTTGCAAACATCTGTGTAAGCAGTTTTCCCCTTTTTCAGACATTAAATTAAAAATCCATACAGTGGTATGACCAGTTGGCTCAGCTGAAGCTTACAGTGTTAGGGGTAAAAAAGGTGGAGATGATGTTGGCTGAGGATAAAGGTAGATGAAAGAAACTGTGGCCAAGACCAGGAATCTGCACATAGCACTTCAGTTTATAGAGGGTGCAATTTATTTTTTTGAAAATATCACATTCACACAGTTTAAGTGTTTAAAGAAATAAATAACATACAGATTTGCGTAATATTTTTTTGTAACAAATTACTGTATTTTTATAGTGCTTACTTTTATACTCTGCTTTCCATTTCTGTTCTTCTAAACATCATTTATTTAACAAAAGAAGCTCACATAATGATCTTGGTTTAATCTTTGAAGTTGGCATATCTTCTTGCCATCTAATGCAACATAATATTCTCTTTATCACCTATTCCCTTTTTCATATTCAAGTTCACTGCAGTTTTGTTTTATACAGAAATCAGTCAGCAGTATCACTTGCAATGCAAAAAGTGATAACGAAAAGCAAGAGATCAATGGGCAGTCTTACAGATGACTTCAAAGAAACAAAGGGTGTGCAAACTAAATCTTTAAAAGCTGCACCTTCCCAAACCACAGGGGTTTGTATTAAACAAAACAAATCAGTTCTTCTAAAGTTCAGCACTGATTAGCACAGATGTCTGTGTTAGTAAGGCACTATCTTACAAAAAGGTCTTCAAGAGCTTTTCTTTGGGAAGTGACATACAGATCTTGCTGTTATTTCTCATGAGGCATACAGTGAAATGTCTTATTCTAAGAGCAGAATCAGTTTCAAGAAATAAAGTTTGGAGCCAGACTGTGATCAGAAATCATTCTGATTTGGGATGTGTGTATGATCCAGACTTTGGTTTTCCTAAAGATATCAATAGTTATACAAAATTTAACATCAGAGAGGTTACCTATTTGGTATTCCTTTACAAGATCACTGTGGCTGACTTTCAGGAAACTTTGTTGGTCACGGATCACCACTTAAGTCATCTTTTGGTGGAAAAAAAATGTTAGAGCATTCTGAAATATGTCTTTGTGTTTCTAGAAGATTCAGAGAAGGATGGGTAAAATGGAAAAAGGAGGAATTGAGCACAGGGAAACATTCTGGTTTAGATCAAAGGTTACCCATTTCTCCATGGTCTGCATGGTGTGATTGGTGCATCTGTACTTTGGTAGCAATAATTAGTTCAGTGATGAATCTAAGAGCAACTGTAGGAGAACAGATGGTGCCCCTATTCATCTGGAATTTCTTCCTACTGAGATTTTGTTTATCTCTTGCAGCAGATTCTCGTGTTCATCTCCTTTCTATCTTGAATCAGTGAATCATATTCAACAACTCTAAAACTTATATTGCATTTAATTCAAGACACAATGTGGATACATGGTCAATATAAAAGTAAAAAACAATCACAATTAGTTCTGCAATCTCCTAAGCTTTTCTTGTGGATTTACCTTAGTCATTTTAATATATTCTTCATCTATGGACTTTTACTTTGAAAGTAAGTTACTAAAATTGCCACATATCTTTTGGCAAACAGTATGCAATTCTCAGCATCACTCCTGATTTTGCCTGCTGATTCAAAACTTTATGTTCAACTGGATTGTAAATGTAGTTTAAATGAAATGTTCAAAATGTTCTAGTTCAAAAGAACAGCTCTAAACTCTGATTATTTACAAATCTTCTCAGTCTCCTAAATTTCAAGAACATCCAGTGATTCACACATGAATATTTTTTGTTAAACAATGAGTTTAGTTTAATGAGTCAGTGAAATTAAAGATTTCTTTTTCTGGCAGTTGGCCCTCCAAATTCAAGGTCATTGCACAGCATTTACATAACTGCAGAGCCAGTCTATCCATATTCTACAGGTGTTGGACATGTTGAAATCACACACGTACTAATTATGTATTTTTAATGTGTAGCAGAAGCCATATTCAAAAGCACGCTTAAAGAAAACAAAGCTATAAGCATATTCAAAGTCACTTTGGGGATATAATTGAGTCATCAAAGCTTTCCACTTTGAGGAGTTCACGTTTACCTTGCTGTTCCGGTGTGCATCTATTTAGCCAAATGCTGTACTCTACATTTTTGTTCATTAACTGCTTGACATCCTTAAGATTTAAATAATTGCTAAGGATTAATAACTGGGCATTCAGCTGGAATACTTTCAGGATGTCAGCAACAGGATTCATAACTCAAATCCCAAACCCTCTAAACAGCATTTCATTTGATAAATCCTGGGGTTACAGTGTGAAAGGAAAACTCTAATAGCACTAATACAATCAGAAGTGGAAGAAACTAATACAGAAGAATGAGAAAACTGGGAAATCCAAACTTTACTTTGTTTGGAATCTAAAGGTCATGGAAATGGTCCAGTTTCTGGAGTTGATGTGCTGCCAAGTGCCTGAGGGAAGAAGCCACCGACCAACCCAAAACCTGAGATTAAAGGAAAAAATAATTTTTTTTTTTAAAAATCCAGCTTTCCTGAAGGATGCAGCAAAGCTGCCTTCAGGTACTTGTGTCACACTTGTTGTAGTGTCACACTTGTTGTATATGTCCTTGTAATGCATGCCTACTCTGTTATGTGCCTTAGCCTTCTAATCGCACAAATAAGGCTGGCTTCTCAAGCATCATAAGTGGTGGGCAAGCACACCATGTGAAATTAAAGCCCATGGAAACATTCTACTGTAGCCTGGATTTCACTCACCTGCATGTGAGGGGGATCTCCATAATGAGAGAGACGATTGTTTGTATCCTCCTTTGTGCAAAATGACTTTTCACTACTCATAAAGTTTGAGTAGATGAAATACATACTAGAAAGTATCTCCACAAACAGCCTTGGACAGTACTGAAAGTGGGGTACCCTCCTGAACAGATTTCAGTAAGTTACAGAATCATCTCCCAGAGAAAAAGATAGGTGTCCTCTATTACAGTGCATTTTCTGACCTTTTTTTTTTTTTTTATATATAGTGGCACATAAATCCTTGCAAGCCCACATGCCTGAACACAACTCATGGGGAAGTAAAAACAAAGGGGATTGATCTGGAACTGATAGAAAAAGAAAAATGCAGACATTCAAGGAAAGGAGGTTTTTCAACAATGTTTTCTCTAGAGTTAATAAAACCCCAGTTGAGTTTTTTCCTCAGCTGATGAGTTACTTTTGTTTGTACAAATAAGATACCATTTTTAAATAAAAAATATAACTACTGAAATGAATTATAACTGCTGTCATTTTCCTCTGATACTTCTCTTGTGAGCCATTCTGCTCACTATTTCAGTTACCTATGCTTCGTATGTTTCTCATTCATGCATGCCAAGTGCCTAATGTCAGAAATGACTGGTGAATAAATTTGCCTAACTAATTAAAAAAATCTGTGTTTTTATTTGTGTGGGCAGAGGGTGTGTGTTGGCTCTTTCAGCCCACTGAGAGAGTTTAGTCTTTGTTCTTACAGGCAAGGTCTGGGATATTGACTATGTTAATTTTTTTCATGTAAGTGCTTCCAAATGGGTGGACTGAGATTAGAATTTGGCTCTTCAGTATTCTGTGCTAACAAAAGAGCATATTAAATACAGCAGAACATTAATTTATTAGTTGTTCTTTGCTGCTCTTTTTACAATTAAACTTTTGAGCAGAGATGTAGCCAGGTAGGCTCTGATTATTCACTAGTTGGAGGGTACCTAATGTTTCTTCCTTTCCATAAGCAGCTGATAGGGCAGACAAATAGTACACTTGGGGTTTTACCCTAACAAGGACTATGCCTGACATGCAAAGCTGGCCCTCGTGCGTGAGATATGCTGTTGTCCTGACAGTTTAGACACCGTCTCTGTAACAGATGGAGTGTGACCATATTAATGTACAGTGAGGATCTAGTATTGAATTTGACTCCAACTTCCAGTGTACTTCAGCATTATTAAATACAAAATATAATCTAATGTATAATTTATTAATATATACTTTATTTGAAAAGTGGGCTTTTCAAAGAAATAATATATTGTATTGAGCTTCAGAGCCATTTAGAGGTCTCAGGTGTAAACTGTGAATTATCTCTATAGTAAACCATTGAGACTTTCCCTTACAGAGAACCTTTGATCCCATCCAAATTATTTTAACACTATGAGGCCATCTGAACTTTCAAAGTCCTACAGTCTAATAAGTACTAAATTTTCTGTATAACATTTTGTTGGGAAAGAGATGCTATTAAAAATCACAGCCTTTTCATATTTGTATGAGTTATATTCTTTTAGCTCTATCTATTTCCAACCCTAACTATTCTGTAATTCTATGATTTCACAGTAGTTTATATTTTGGTGAAGAAGCATGGCATAATATTTGACAAAAGTATCTGCTTTGCATTCTGGATCAAAACTGGAGATATTTCACAATGAAAGACTTAGATTTCACTCGTTCTTATGTCTTGAGGTTTAGCCAAAAAGTAGCATCCTTTTCTAGACCACTGCAATGAGTTTATATTTTATATATAGACATAATTAAACCTATCCCTGAAGCCTGTTTTTTTTCTTTTTGTTTTGTTGTTGTTGTTTATCGTGAGTTTTTCTGTGTTTTGATTTGTTTTGTTTTTAATTGGTATAACTCACCTTTTGGGGTTAAAGAAGCGTTGATGTGTATAGCGTCCCATAGCATCTGTTTGCCACCCACAGATTGACTTTCTTAAGATTTCTTAATATGATATAAAATATCATGAGGTTCTGGCTCACGTGAAATGAGTGGCTGCATCTGTTTTTATTATGTACTACAAGAAGTAAGTCCTTGTTGTCAGGCCAAGTGATACAGGTGGGCTTGGCCTTCATGTTGTCTGTGACAACAGACTCTGTATTTCACTGTATTTTGAGTTCACTGATTGTCTACAAAGGAGTTTGAATACAAGATAACATGTATGCAGCATGATTGATCAGAGGATTAGGATCAGTAGTAAAACAGCAAGTGAATCAACTTGGTAAAATGTATTCACAGATGACGCTACAGTTCTGAGCTTCGCTTTAGCTGGAGCATCCAGCAGTGGTACTAGACTTGCAAATGCCATCACTGGGATTATGGCAGCCCATTTCTTCCAGGCTCATTCTTATATAAGCAGGGTCAGGCAGACTCTAATCCCTAGTTTAAAAAATACACAAACCAAAAACCTGCACTCCTCATAAAACATCTAGGAGTTGTGAGATCTGCTGCATATAATTAATTCATACCTTCAGAATGTGCAGATTTTGCTTATTAGCAGCACAACTCCCCATTCTGCATGTGCATACAGCATGCTTCTCTACCACGTTAAAAGGATAGAGTGTAATTTTCTATTTCAATGTAATTCAAGCAGGGTCATGGAATTAGGTAGTTTCACACTTACACAGGCAGCTAACAGCCTTGAGAAAGAATCTCATCGGCAACACAATTGATTTCTAACTTCTTCCTGAGCAGAGAACCTTCACTGCTTAGATCATGTACAATAAAACTGACATCTGAGGGTAGAGCAAAATATACTCAGCTTTCCTAATCCCTTGGAGGCTTCTGAAATTACTGTCTGAAAACTATAATGAGAATGGGATAATTTGTGACATTTCCCTCTGCTGTTACAAGGTATTGATTTTATGACATTTTCATTTCTTATTATGTATTATGAGCATAAGACATCAAAATGTTAATACCAGATGCATAGAATAAACAAGGGTAGTGCCAGGTAGTACTTTATTTATTTCAATTATTTTTCAGTTTTATGCTGTAGCTATTTTACCAAATCCCTGCAGGCTGTTAGCAGATAAACCATCATTCATAAACTCTGAGAATTCAGAATTAGAGGAGGCAGCCCATACATAAACTTATTTTTTCCATGAAGCCTACCAACCAAGTAAGATAACTTGTCCTCACTATTGCTGAGTTTTGACCTCTCTTGGTTTGCCTAAGACATTAAATTTTTCAGCTGCATTGTCTAATTCAGTCTGTCACTGTCTTGAGGTAGTTGTCATCTTCTTCCTGACATATGAGAGACCTCCTGAAAATGCTAATGCATTCACAGTAAGTCCAATACTGTCACTTGTCCATCTTACTTATCAGGTCTTACTTGTGAGGGCTAAGTTCCCTCTCTTAGTGGTAAAACCATCAAGACAAGGTTATGGAGAAGGCTACCTTGTCAAGACTGTCTTGGAATTCTTCAAGTGTTTGCCTCTTAGCTGTACAATAATAGTCCTGTAATTAGCTTTGCTTACATCTATGTCTGGGATCACCAAAATCATACCTGGCTTTTGGTTTTCTGGAGAAATCCCTGTATATCTCTTCCCCCCTGTTCTTAGTATATCCAGCCCACTCTGTTCATCGTAACATGCGTGATTACACTCAAGGAATGAAAAAGGACTGCAGGTTCAAAAGTTCTGGAAAAACCCTTGGGAGACTATGCTGCATACTGCCAAAAAGGAATGTTATGAATAAGATGTTTGCAGAGAAAAGCACTGTCCAGGATGATGAGTGGCAGCACAATTATGTTTTAAGTAAATGTGTGGCGATAGGATACTAATCGTATGCAAAGTGCTGTTTTCTAGAACTACATTTTTCTGCAAGAAGCCTATACATAAGAGAACCATTTATGATACTATATAGTAAGAGGTAGCTGCACTGTAAGGTGTTAAAAAAAATGTGGATACTTGCAGAGATCATGGCCGGAAGACTGCTGTGCACTGAGGAGATAGTGATCCACATAACAGCTCATCCATGCAGGCCCAGGCCCACTCCATTCTGTTGTGCTGCACAGGTCTCCTGGCCACAGGGTCACCGCTTCCTGCTCCAGGGAAGCTGCTGGCAGCTGCCACTTGATACCAGTGGTCACACCACCCACACAGCCTGGCCTTTAGCTAACAGGGCAGCAAGAAGTTGTGAGAACATCATTTCTGCTGGAGGTTCCCAGCATCTAAACAGGCATAAGACTATCAGTGTTATTCTCTTCTTAATGTATTAGCTCTAATAAATAGCATTACAGAGTCTGGGTGCTTTTTTTACAGAGTTCACAATGAACCAGCACCTTCCAGTGCAAACAGAAATAGGAAGCTATCTGTTACTAACTTAATGTTTAGCTCCAGAATACAGCTGCATGGTATCTCTGGCACATCTCAGTCATTTTTGATTTTTTAATTCCTCCTTGTTTATGAACAGTCTTAATTTAATGTTGGCTGAATCATCACATGCTATCAGATATTCTAATATGCAAATAAGGATAAGACATCATAACCTCCATTGCCTTGTAATCAAAATCAAGACAGCCCCAAAAACTCGATTTTTTTCCCTAATACAATAAAAGTAGTATATTCAAATCTAACCTATACACGTGATGGATATCTCTAAGTTAGCAACTATCTACTTGCAGACATATTATAATCTATAATTATTTCAGACTTATGAAATGTTTCCACTGATTTTAACATGAAGAAGTTATGGAAAGGAACAGATAATCAATCTGAAACCACTCAGAGCTTCCTGACCAAAAGAGAGACACACTCCACAATGTCTGGATCATCTTACCATCACTGTGGGTGTACCCAGTGGATGTAGTGGAAGGAATACTCTTTCTCCTTGGCCATCTGCATTTAAATTGGTACATTATAAGAAAAAAGACAAGCCAACACAGGAAACAAAAAATTTATCCTGTAGTCGATGTGGATAAAATAGATTTTAGTTTGGGATTTGTGGGATTGGGTTTTATTGTTTATTTGGGTATTTTGTGTAAATTCACATTTGGAAAATTAATAACAAATAGATAATGTTGTACCAAAATAAGAACTGAGGTATAAGGGAAAAGAAATTGATCCCTTCATACATTGTGAAGTTGACTACGTTGCAGATATTGTATGTGAACGAGATTTGAATCAAATTTATACAGAGCTTTCTCATAGAACGGTGTAGTGAAGAGAAGGGAAAAGCAATATCATAATAAGGTCAGAGGATGAGAGAATAACTGAGTTGTCCAGAAAATAAAGTCACACTGGGATCTCAAAAAATGGCATATCATTCCTCTAGGTAATCAAAACCATTCAAAACATATCAGTCCTTTGTGGGAACTTTAAATTTGTCTGAAATAATGCTTTTATAAAGAAAACATTACAACCAGGGAAAAGCTTTCCTTGTATCCCGTACCAATAAAGTCTGAAAAAACGTTATTGAAATTCTTTTTATGTGTACTTCTGAAACAAAATCATTTTGTGTTTCTTTAAAGAAACACAGATTGTGTAGATTTTATCTGATTTATATGGTGTAATCATATTTATATCATAATTTTCCTGGTTTGTAACAATAGCCTTATAAATATTTTATTCAGTTCTTTTTCAACATAAATACTTCCATTTCTGGGGGTCAGAATTTGATCTGAGTGCAAATAGCTTTAAGCAGCAGGGGTCCAAGCCATAGATATATATTCAGATATGGACCCAGCTACTAAAGTGGCATATTTAAATTCTCATATACAGCGTTCATGCTGTTATAGAGCTGGAAAACAAAAGTTATCAAACGCACACATATTCTGCTATACACATTTAGAAAGAGACACAAAGAAGGATGGAAAGAAAACTAATAAAGAGAATGGTTATGTGCATTTATTAGCTTACGTTTCTCTCTAATATGATACTATTCAGTTCATGCATGTCTTGCACACACTCAGAAAGACATACTTAATTTCTTCTAATTTTTTACTCTTACACAGTTGTCCTTTTCCTACATAAAGAATGTAAGCATACTCCCCTTGTCCTAGCACCAACTCTTGTCTATTCAGGGTGTTTGCCTGTATATCCCTCCACAGACCTTTGTTAGCAGCAGGAATCTCAAGTAAAATAACATTGCTGAGAGTTTCATGAAGATAGGTTAGCAGGACTGGGGGTGGCGGGGAAGGAGAAGAATAGACGAGGTTAGTTATCATTCCAGTGAAAGAATGCATAGTGGGAATTCTTACTTCTTGGCCAGTAGAGAAGCCACAGAGGAAACTTGCATCTGCGTGATGACGGGAAAACCACTTATTAATCAGTGTACCTTTTTTATTAATTGATAACTGCAGCACTCCAAGCATCAATCAATTATACCTCTTTTCTGTGATATCTTTCTGTAACAGATGGATGTGCAGCTCTTTAGCTTGGATACAGCAAAGCACAGGGGTGGCTGCCATAGCTCTACTGGAAAATTTCCATGTGTTCCAAAAATGTATTTGCAGAACCATGTCCATTCTTTAAAAAATATTTTTCTCCTTTAAAGAGATTAAAGGCATTTGATTTCTGCTGGAAACTATCTGAAAAATTGTTCCAGAGAATCACTCTTTAACTTACAGGCAGATTAACTCGACGCACATTTGCTTACTGTGAGTTTGTAATGTGGAAGTTAAAAGTTTACAGATACAGATACAAAGTTAAAACCCATGGAAAACAGTACTTAATAAAGGATAACTCTTGGATATTAATGAAGTTAAGTAATACAGCTAAAGCTTAAGTGTTATTTGTTTCTCTAATCAAGAAGTATCATTAGACAGTATTTCAAATGACTTAAAAAATATTATCCTTTGCAGTCTCAATTTTTAGCAGTTTCTGAAGATAATTACATAAATGAGGCTTCTGATGGAAAACATGCAGAAGGCTCTTGCTGCAAGTTATTTTTACAACACAACACTATGTTCATTCATTTACTCTACAAAGCAAGTACATGCAGTTACAGGTTCGTTTCAGTCTGTCTACCATAAGCCATGGATGAAATTATAGAAACCATTTTAGGGCATCAGTTGAAGACTTCTTGGAAGGACACAGCTTGATCAACAGTAATCAACAAAATTTTAAATATGGAGAACCTGCTTAAAATACGCTGAATCCTCTGAAGGTACTATTACCGTAGCCATAGCATTTGAAATTATACATGAACTTGTTGAGCTGTTTTTTTTCCCTTTTAGGTTTATCAGTGTTTTATATCAATGGTTGATAGTATGAAATAATGAAATAGAACTAACAATAAAACATTAAAAAGTGGCTGAAGGTTAGAATGCAAACAAGTAACATAAGTAATTTTAAATTATAAACAAATTTTCTTCAGCGAGCATCTGCTAGGGTGATGGATAAATTCAAACCCTGCCTTTCTAGTTCAATGGAGTTATCCAATTTTGTGTGTGTGCACTGTTGTGCCTTAGTTAGGAATTTATGTAAATCATGCAAAAGAAGCAGTCTGCTTAAAAGAATCAGTCTCTCATAACTGTTTTACTTCACTCTTATGAAAATCATGGAAAGCAGATTTGTCTGATCCCGCTAATAGTGTGAGGGTAAAGAGGAAGCAAATACTCATATCAAAATATACTGATTCAGTAGTTCCGGATCAGATGTTTATCTGCTTTGGAGACTGTGTATCAGGTCATTTACAAAGAAAGGGAATGCAGCAGAGTTTGAATCCTTTGTGAGCTGACTTTCTTTTTCTTTGCTGCTTGTCATTAAAATCTTACATGTGACAGGAATACCTGTAAGAAGCGACAGTTGGAAATATTTCTCTATGGAAAGAAGAAAATTAATGGGTAAAATAATTGATGAAATATAGAAATTAAAATGCAAAATTTCCCAGTGCCAGGATAGCTATCTATACATATCCCAGCAAATCTTACCTACAATAGCAGATTACAGGAGTTAAGTTCCATTGAGGATGATGGAATTCCTTAAAATTCACCAAAATCTTGCTTTGAATAACATTTAGCACACTGCTCTCTAAAGCAACACAATAAGCACAGACATTAAGAAATACATCTAGTATTTTCTGTTATTAGTAAATCAAGATGTTTTCAAGTTGTTTACCTGGTGTTTCAAATTTTTTACATATTCATCTGCTTTAAACCTTAGAGTGTTTGTGAATCATGAAGAATGTTCACTGGCCATGAATGTATTTGAGTGCTCATTGAGAAGGTTTTTAGTTGTCAAAAGTGGATAATCCCATCTCAATAAGATCAGTGGTTCCCAAAAGCCTTAACTGGTGTTGAGAGAATTCAGTAACATTAGGCAGTATGTTATTTGAGGTGCAGCAGCAGTGCATCAAATATGAAGTATATGGTACAGCACAAAAGGAGCCTGAAATTGATGACCTTGGCAGTCACTCTTGTTAGTGCTTATGTTTATAGTTTATGGCAATTGTTGTCTATTAACTCTACTATTTATTTTGCAATAGGAGAAATGCAGAGTATCAGAAGAAACGTATCTTCTCTCTTCACCAGTGGGTATAGCCACATACGTGATAAATACAAGATATTCTACAGCAGGGAAAAATCATCCCAATTTCTTGAGCATAAAGTATAAAATTAGACTTTTTTGTTGTTACTGCACATTTAAAATATGCTTAAAAGTTGAAATTAAAAATTAACTGTCTTAATGTGTTTAGGGACTCTGACTTCCATGACATTTTCACAAATACTTTGAGCTGGCTGTATGTTTTTGGCATGAATACAAATGCTGTTTGCAACAATGACAAGTACTGATCTTAGAATCGTTCATGGCCCTTAGTGGTGTATTTGGGGCTCATTTATTTCTGCTTTTATAACTTCTTATTTTGTTTTATGGATTATTTTACATTATCTCTCTTTGGTTTTATGCCAAAGGCTTTTTTAAAGAAGACATCAATTTTAAGGGAGAAAAGCAAATGTAACAAAAGCAGAGTGTTATTCTTATATACAAAGAGTTGTAAAACAAATGTTCTGATGAAAATAATGCCTATTAAGAGCATAAATATGTTGAAGTAGAATTAGAAAGTGGTGATGTTTCCTCCAGTAGTTGAAGGAAAAAAGCTTTGCCTGAAAAAATGTGACAGGAAAGGACCATGGGGTAGACAAGGGTGGATTTAGGAATTATTTGCTTTCTTAGTCTATTTTAGGGAACCAGCCTTTTAACTCTTATCTGTCTTGATTATTTGAAACAAAATGTTTTGTGCAGGAAATGAAAATAGGTTGATTAAGCATATTCTCATGCTCACCCCATGCATCCTGTATGTTGCTGTGACACCCTGTAATGTAGGATAGCTACAGTGCAGAGGAAATAGATGGGAAATTGTTTCAGGCCCTGATGGTTCTGGTGTATGATGATGATACAGGCTAGCAATCATAGAAATTGCTTCTGAAAGTCATACACAGCTCACCCATTCACTGAGCTGCTCACAGAAGTCAGGGGATTTGTGTGCTTCAGCAAAGCATATGTTATAAAAGAGTTATTCATAATGAAATCTTCCAGATGAGTCTTATTTCTTTAACTCCTTCGTGTGGATTATAGCTTGTGAAGACAGGAAAGAAGAGTTATACCAAACTGTTCTGTAAGTCATTATCTTTTCTTGACATATGGCATAATTTCTTCTTGGAAGCAGATGCTGTCAGTGTAGCAGCCTAGCACCGATGAAGACATTGTCACTTGTATGGTTACATTACAGTGGGCACATAATTAGTCATTTTACATCTACTTTTACTTTATTTTGACCATTAGGAAGTTTAACAAGAGAAGGCTGTGGAGGACCTGTGACTTTTCTACTTCAGTCAGAACACAGACTTGAGATTTGAGGAGTATGTACTTCACACCTCTTCCGAGTTCAGTTTAAATTAAACTAGCACTGAACTAACAGGTTCTCTGTATGCTTTTATCATAGATATACTTAAATGTCTGCTATAAATCGAAGTAGCCTGAATGTATTAGATATTAAGTAGACATTTCCTTGAGAGTATCTATGTTTTTTTCTGAAAAGTTTTATCTAAGACATTTAGAAAATATCTAGTACTATCAGTTTTATACAATATTTATGGTAGTATGTCATAAAAAGTAAAATAATAGGAAAGGAAAATAAAACAAAAAAACAAACCAAAACCAAACCTGAGAATATAATGGAAATTATGCTTTGCATATGTTGCAGGCATCTCCACTTTTCTGTGAAAAATATGAAGAAAAAGCTGGCTGAACTTTTCCATGGACTCAGCCTTCAAGCACAGATTTTAGGGGTTTAGAAGTTTGTTAATTATGTTTTCTGACACTATGGTAGCCTGTTACTACTAGCTTAGAACTACCCTTTGCAGGTACTAGGGTTTTATTGACTTCTGGCAACATCAACAGTGAGGCTCTTTAACAGGAACCCGTGACTGAAATGTGCTGCAGGTGAGTCAGGTGCAGGAAAACCAGAGAAACTTAAAGAACTGAACAGTTTAGTTTTCATCACTGAGAGTAGTTTCTGATTTGGGAAACAAAAGCATACCCAGACCCTCACTTTCTGTGTATCAAAAACTGCCTAGATAAAGAATTTTGCATTATTTTAGAGAAGGTTTTGATGTAATGAAAGTGGATAGAAAAGGCTTTGTTTCTTCCTCCTGTAGTCTGCAGGTACAATGGCCAACATCTAGAGTTTTAAATCTGGAAATAATTAGAAATTTGGGGAAACAGTCAGCTTTAATGGCTGAAGAAAATAAGATTCTCAGATTCTCAACAGATGCACTTTAGACTTCTCATTAATTTTCAGAATGGTGTTCCCAGTTTTATTTGCTCTCATTTAAATAGTTATTTACCTTCTATACCAAGCTCCACTTCCATAACCTGGTAGTACCATTATAATCAAAGCAAATCTTCCCCAGAAATTATAAGCTACATATCTCAGTCTGTTAATGAGGACATTGGTAACTGAGAAGCTTTCATTCTACATATTTTACATGTTAACATCCTAAACTCAAGTTCCTAACAAGCCATCCTTTTTATTATGCAATTCTGCCTATGTAGTATTCAGTATCTTTAATGCTCATTTCAGCTAGAAGATGAATAAGGAGTTACCTAGCAACTTACAGAGATTGCCTCCCTCCCTACTGACAGATGTAATGACTACATAAAGGGAATAAATCCTTTTTTCTATTTTTTTAATTAAATGTTTACAATTTTTTGAACCTTGGAAAACAACTGTGTCCCACAACGACAAACATAGAACAAGATCTATGTTTCCTTTCACGATATCTGTTTGGTTTTGTGTTTGTTTTTTTCTCTCTCTAAATCATACTATTAATGTGGAAATTATTAATATAAACAACTTCAAATTATGTCTTCTTGTATGCCTTCTGGGGTGCTTCCTGAGTTCACCTTTTACCAGGTTCATCAAAGTAAAGCAGCACCAATCTCCCATGGAAGCTGAAGGCGTTCATCATTGTATCTGACTATAAGTTCAACACCTCGGTGGCTAAACGAGGGGCAAAACTTTACTCTTTATACTCTGAGAAACACTGTGGCCTTCAGCCTGGCCCTTTTTGCGCTTCATGTGTATGTATGTTCATTTTTGGAGTATTTCCCCGAGTTCCATAAAATAACATGTTTTAAAAAACACATAATTGAGTCAAGACTATGAAACAGTACACCATTTAGCTTTTGTAGAATATGACATAACAACCCAACAGCACATACTTTCCAACTGCTCCAGTTATTTATTTCAGCCCATCTTTGTAAACATAAGTTCACAAACATTTTAAAGAAGTACTCAATAAGGAGAAATGAGAAGTCAACATTATCTTCATTCAGGTCCCTTTCAGAAAGGATATGAGAGCAAAATTAGCCCAAGTTGAATTAATTCATCTCAGTAACTTTTTTCTCTATCTTTTGGCTTTCTGATAGCAGAAGGCCAAGCCCATTGTTTGCTTCACACACCAAGACCTTTATGCGGTTAAAATGCAATACTGAAAATTATAATTTATATAAACATTTATCACAAAAGTTGTGTGCGTCAAGTGACCTGTTTTCTGGCACTGTTTCCAACAGGAGTTTGATTTTATGCAACCCATCTGGAACAAACTCCCGGAACATTTTAACTCTGGATTGCAATTTTAACTTTGGTCTCCAGATGGTCCAGCTCCTTAGAGTTTTACTAGTCAAGTCACAAATAAAGTTATCTATGCAAAAATAATAATTTACTAAGGTAAGTGCTTGTATTAGCAGAAAAAAAACCCCAAACATCCACTCACAGAAAATTGTAACCTCCAGAGCAGAGTGCACTTGATTTTCTTTATTGACACAGACCTATACAGAATTAGGATTAAACTGCATTGTTTGTTTTCTAAAGTTGAGGAGCCTCGTTGGTGGTCTCCTGGCTGTACTCAGACCTGGGCTGGGCTCAGTGGGACTCACTGGGGGTGGTGGACTTGTCCTCTTGGCAATGCCATAATCCTGCCAGCCCACTGGCCCGCAGGTCCCTGTCTGCATGGGGTGGCCCTCCCACTGCTCCCTGGTAGGTACAGTTTTGGAGATGGTTCTCAGAAATCAGTGAGAAAGCATTGTGACTAACAGCTGGAAGGTGAACGGCTCGCAGTGTTAGTGCAGACCAGGGAATATATTAAGAATCATGGAATGTATTTTAGAATAAAGAGTAAGGAACCTCATTGCTGCTTTCCGTTTACATTGCAAAGTCAAATGAAATATCCATCAAGTTGTCATCTTTTGGGATGAAATTCAAATCACTCTAGTTTAAGGCTTGTTTCCTTTATTTTGTTAGTGTTTTAGAACTTGGTCAGCCCATCCTGCTCAAACCCACATAGCTGTCTGCTCAATGAATTTCTGAATTCAGGGCTTCCATGCTGTCTTTCTGGTCCAGATTATGTGCTAATGTGAACCTGCGCAGTTGTGTCCTGGGTTCAGCAGTACCAGTCATTTTTTCTCCTCCTTAGTAGCTGGTGCAGTGCTGTGTTTTTGACTTTCAGCCTGGGAATGGTGCTGATAAGACCGATGTTTTTAGTTACTCCTCAAATGTTTAGTCTGACCAAGGACTTTCTGAGCCTCATGCTCTGCCAGGGAGGAGGGGAGGCTGGGAGGAAGCAGAGACAGGATACTTGACCCAAACTGACCAAAGAAGTATTTCATGCCACAGCACGTCATGCCCAGGATGTAACTGAGAGTTACCCAGAAGGGCTAGTTCACTGCGGGGTTGGATTAGATAACAGTTGGCTCTCAGTTGGGCTGGGGGGGGCGAGTTATTGGTTGGTGGGTGGTGAGGTGTTGTATTCTCTTCCCTTGTTATTTCCTTTATCATTGTTATTATTGGTGGTAGCAGCAGTGATTTGTGTTATAACTTAGTTACTAAACTTCTTGTCTCAACCCTTGGGAGTTGCATTCTTTGGATTCTCCTCCCCATCCCTCCAGGAGCAGGGAGAGGGCAAAAAGGGGAGGGGAGTGAGAGAGTGACTGCGTGATTTATGGCTGACTTTGTTTAAACTGCGACAAATTGTCATGTATGTACGGTTGAGGGTAGTGGTACTGCACATGTCTGAGCATCTGCTCTGGCTTGTAACTGAAGTTCAGATGAACTTCTGTTTAGCATCAGGTTTTTTTGAAGTCATTTGTGCATATTACAGTCTAGACTGGATACCTGTTCAGTTGAGTTGTACTTGGAACTTGACAGCTGGTGCCTCCATTCTGCAGATATTGTTACTCCATAGAGAGATGGGAGACTGCAGTTTCCTCATAAAAAAAAATTAACCTGTGTTGAGTTCTGTGCTGTCACCGCTGGTTTGTTTCCAGTTACCAAATGGATTCATTTGTGGCAGTTTTGGTATCTCCATGCTGCACCACAGCTGGGATGGGAGGTATATCTAATGATTTGAGTGAAACTACTTAAATTAGAAAACTGGTAGATCTGGGGTTTTATATGTGGTTAGGTAAATGCTTTGCAGACTGAAACTCAAATACCTTTAACAGCCCCTGTGTGCACTGGTAAATGGAAAATGAGTGTATTTGTAAAAATCTGTATTTTCATTTAACTAGTCAAAATAGCTGTAGGCACAGCTTTTATTAGACTTATATGTGATTCTTTTTACTGTTTCTTATTGTCCATAAAGATTTGTGGTTTAGACAGAAGAATTGAAATAACTGAAAAATAATAATAATGGTAATTTACATAACTCCTAAGATAATTATTAGAGAAAAATAAAAGTTGAAATCTTAAAGACCATATATTCTCACATGTGTATGTGTATATTCCTGAGAGATTTCCTAGCAGTTGGAGATTGTATAAATACTTATTCCTCATTTTGGGGAAATAGATAAGTATCTACATCGATTTTTCATTCCTCCCTGAGATTATTTCATTCAAGCTCTCATCGAAGACCTGCACATATGAAACTAGGAGGAGGAGGGCATGCTGGCAGCCAGGGCAAGCTGACCCCACTGTAATTCTGGTTTACTGGGGTCTCACTATTTCCTTCCTAGCCAGAGACTTATGGAGAAGCAAAAGGAATAGAAATTATAGTTGAATCTGATCCCCCCCCCAAAAAAAAAAAGGGAGGTAGGGGTGCAAAAAGTAAAGCGCCCCAAAACCAGAAACAGTGAAAACTTTTCAAGTGAACACTTAAGTCAAGCTACCTGTGGAGCCGTACATGAATTCAACTATGAATTAACACTGAAAACAGCCTCCTGAGGTTTAATTAACTACATACAAATGACAGAGAAGTCATAAATTCTGTTTCCATTAGTTCTCCATTCATGAAATATGTGGCTGCTTAATGTAGTTGGATAAAAGCTTTTGAGAGTAAAACAAAGAGATTGTTACTGTGGATCTTAGAACTCTAGTGTGGCCAGGGGACAGCTGAGAGAGAATGGCAAAAGGCTGGCTGCAGCAGTGTCACTGTAAGCCAGAAAAAATCTAAAGCTGCTTTAAAAACAAGCATGGCTTACAGTCTGGATGGCTTTGTCATAAACTCCAACACTCCAAAACATAGGGACTAATATTGTGGAGACTTGCAGTTCACGCTGAGGCTTTTTATTTTTTTCTTTAAATGAGTGTTATTAAAGTGTTTTTAATGAAAAAAAAAAAAAAGAAAAAAAAACCCAAACAACAACAAAAAACAAATCCAACTTTTTTTTTTTTTTCTCAGAAAAAGAAATCTTTTTGTTTCTATACCTCATATCCCCATTCATTTAACTTCTTAAATTCACAGCATGTACAGGAGCACACTCCTGTACATTCCCCAGCAGTTAGTGGAGAAAAAATGGCTGGTCACAGTAGCTTAAACACATGACATTTTAAGTAAAAGTGATTCAGAAAAAGACAACTCTCTTTGCAACAAAAGAGAGCAAGCAGCAGAGCTGTCATTTGTTAAATTGGGTATTGTCTCATTAAATTTCTAAGCATAATGTCAGGAAGGATTAGGAGCAGACTGACAGACTTAACTGGCTGAACAACTTTACCATAATCACACAGAACACATTAGCTCAGCAATTAAGAATATATGTAAGCTAATTTCTGACAGACATTTGCTCTTACATGAACTTGATGTCATTGCAGTTCATTGAGTATCCCATCCATAAAGCAAACATAGCTTGCCATGTATTAAAAAGTGAATGAAGATGTAAGATAGGGAGGAGGAGAGAAACTGTTTTCTTCTATGACTTGATGTCCTGGGTTCAGCAGTAGCAGTCATTTTCTCCTTCTTAGGAGCTGGTGCAGTTCTGTGTTTTTTGACTTTCAGCCTGGGAACAGCGCTGATAACACTGATGTTTTTAGTTGATTCTCAGTAATGTTTAGCCCGACCAAGGACTTTATGAGCCTCATACTCTGCCAGGGAGGAGGGGAAGCCGGGAGGAAGCAGAGACAGGACACCTGACCCAAACTGACCAAAGAGGTATTCCATACCACAGCACGTCATGCCCAGTATATAAACTGAGGGCAGTTACCTGAAAGGGTGAAATCACTGCTCGGGTCAGGCTGGGTATTGGTCCGTGGGTGGTGAGGTGTCATGTTCTCTTCCCTTGTCATTTCCTTTATCATTATTATTATTGGTGGTAGCAGCAGTGGTTTGTGTTATACCTTAGTTACTGGACTGTTCTTCTCAACCCGTGGGAGTTACATTCTTTTGATTCTCCTCCCCATCCCTCCGGGAGAGGGGGCAGGAAGAAACGGGGAAGGGGTGGGGAGTGAGTGAGCAGCTGCATGCTTCTGAGTTACCAGCTGGGCTTAAACCAGGACACTAGGTCTGTGACTGACAGAAATTCTTATCAAACAAACCATTCCAGCAAAATGAGATGTACCTTGAGCCTTCTGTCAAAATCCAAGTCTAAACCAAAGATTAAACCTTCTGTCAAAATCTTGAGTCTAAACCAAAGACTTTCTCAGGTTTCAAAACATCCTTTTTTCTGTCTTCTAGGCTGTCATATCTCCCATTCGTGAAGCGTAGCAAATGGGAATAGGGCAGTACTATTACCAAGGTAGTCAGAATGTGCTCAGGACCAGATTTTCCTGTGACATATTCAGGTTGAATTCAAGGCCAGAGTAAGAATAGTGCCTTAGATGTAAAGTGAACACATGCATGAAATATGAGTGAGTCATACTTAAGCTATGTAATATTTCTCTGTGAATATTTAAAGCTCTGTTTTTTAAGTATATCTAAATGCAAAATTCTTTCATTTTCATTCTGTTTTTCCAAATTTTTGGCTGGTCTTAAGGAAATAGAAGGAGGAAAAACACAATTCTGGGAATAATGTACTTGCTGAAACAGCAGGAGGCCTTGTGCTCCTTTGCGTCTCCTTAAGCAGGGCTGAGGGCTGAGGCAGACTGGCTGACACTGGTGCTGGCATCCCAGAGCCTCCTGAAGCATGTCTGCATGCTGAGAGCTCCTTCTCCCCTCTTTCACCCCCCAGCTTTGTGCTCCCAGGGCTGTCTCTCAGATCTTCCCTCACTCCTCACTGCTAGGCAATTTGCCCTTCCTCAAGTATGGTTTACCAGAGACGTCAGCTCCACTGATAGGCCCGGCTGTGGCTGCGTGTGGTGGGGCTGCTGTGGAGCCGGCTGGAACCGGGTGGAACCAGGCAGCCCCAGCTTCTCCTCACAGAGGCCAGTGCCATGTACACAGCTTTCCTGGGCCAGAGCTGTGGCAATGTCTTCATTTCTCTGAGAAGAAACACATCGTGTTCACAAAGTCAGATGGGAGAAGTTTGGTTCTGTTCGGTATGGTCTCAACTGTTGTCCATTTTCTGCCATAGCTCTCTAAAAATCAGTAGAAGTGAAATGCAAGAAAAGGCTTTTGTGGTAAAAGTGGGTTAGAAGGATGTGAGGCCTGCAGGTGTGTTTTGAAAGACAGCCTGGCCGGGAATATTAAAGTTTGTGTTATAGTATGGGGGCCCTGGGACCTTTCTGCCCCAGTGTTCTTGTGACTTAATACTGGTTTTCATCACTTCCCACTTTCAGCCATGGCTGATGTGGAGTTTGGGGGATTTTTTTATCTTCTCCTGCTGCCTGTCATTGCAGAGAATCAGGCCTGAGTACCTTAGAAACACCAGCTAAGCGCTCTAAAACTATACCAAGGGTACTATATCGTAGGGCTGCACTGCATAGCATTACAGGGAAAGATATATGATATTATTACATTATTAATAAAATAATAATATATAATAATCTGCCAAAAAAATAGTATAGCTAGAACTGGTTTAATTCCAACAGCTTCTTTTTCTTGGTATAATAAATTTCTTGCACAGGAATTGTGTATGACATTAAGGGATTAAGGTTCCTGAGGCTTGTTCTTCAGAAATGCACATGTAAAACTCTGTGCTATCATAGGCATATCATTGTAGTTCATTATCTGTTGTTTTGTCTTTGGGTATGTAGAATAAGACAGATTGTGATAAATGCCCCCTTCTGCCTTGAAACTGTTTTGTACATTAAATTCCCTTTTCTCTATTCCAGAGTCAAACTTTTACCTGCAGATTTTGTTTCAGTTTAAAACTGAGTGCTTTTCTCACACTAAACATGACCAAAAAAACCTAGGCAGCAGAGCACTAAATCCATGGTGGATGGTACTCAGCATAGCTCTGGGATGTCGGCTTTCCTCAGATAATACCAATTCAGATGAGCAGAAAGTCTGTGCCAGTGCTTAACAAGTTTGAGATTCTCCAGAAATGTGGAGGATGCACTGTCCTTATTTTGATGACTGGGTTTTTTATTACATAAGGAAAAGAAATAAATGCAATAAAAGTTATTTTAAAGCAGTTAAATATTAGAAAATAGTTGTACCCAAACAAGTCTTCTCAGATACGTTTGCAATCAGCTGGCACATTTTGCATGATGACTACATATATGTCAATCTAAATCCTGCACTCTGATTAGCTTCACCCTAGTGAGGGGAAGGGCTTATAGCCATAACCCCAGGCACTGGGTTTGGCTTTTCTTGTCCTGATTGGAGGCACCTGTGCAGGAAGTGCCTGCTATTCCTAATATTGGTTGAACTGGAGGGAGAATTGCAGTAGGAATTTTGCTTGTGGAAGTAGGTATTTTAATACATTTTTATTTTCTTTAAGCATATGGTAGAAGAGGAGCAAAGAAATGCCTCTTTTTTCTTGTAGGATAACAATGTGCAGTATATATACTATCTGTCAGCTTTAGAGGTCAAGCATTTAAGTCTGAAAGTGTTGTTCCCTGTGGGAAAATATGCTTGGTAGTGTATGTAGGTGGAAATGATTTGTTAAGGCTGGAATGTGGTCACAGTGGTATAAATCAAAGATAACCTGGTAGACCATAAGCACCTTTTTTGTAACTGTTGAGTGTATTTTTAATTTAACACTGGTCTGCTGTGAATAGTCAACTGAATTGTCTGTTTGGGTTTTCCCAAAGGTAATGGGAGGAAATGTGGGATTGAATGTTTCTTTATTTAGGAAAATAAGCTTGTTTCTCCACAACAAATCTGTATCAGCTTTTAGGGAAAACAAACTGTATTTTTATCATGTCATTTTCATGTTTTCAACTCACCGCTAGATTCTTGGGTGCAATTGCACCATCTCAGAATTTGTTTCGTAGCTAGTGTTGTATACAAATTGGGGGTTAAATGAGAACACTCTTTTTGCTTAGTAATGGAGGAACAAATTACGCAAGCATCATTTCAACCCAGTTTTCTTTGTGATTCTTGATGAGTTTTGCTGCAACACAGGCACTCATTGTTCATAAATGACTTCATGACTGAAGGCTCTTCTTGGGGTGAGGTCAGTTTGCAGCAGGTTTTAGCAAATTGTAGTTAATGTCAAGTAAAATCAAATTTACACCTTGAAAACCAGGCAGATGTGCAGTTGTTTTCAAATGTCTATGACTCATCTTGATTCTCTATTTAAATGCTGAAACACTTTTTCAAACAACTTCTGTAAACAAAATTCATTTTAACAAAATGGCCTTTCTTTTAATTGGTTTTAAAATAAATCTGTTTATGTGGGGGATTTTGTGTGTGAAATGGCTTTTAAATAAGATATGGTTTATGGATTTCATAAAATGTGTTTTGTTTTTACTTTTACAAGGCAAAAGGTTTTATTCATCAATGGAAGAATACTACTTGGCTGATAAAGAACAGTTTCTCATTAGAGATAGGGCTTATAATTTAATGTGCGTAGGAAGTGATAAGCAATAGCTCCACTTCTCCAGTAATAACGACAGTTGTAATATACTGTGTATAAGAGAGGATTCTTCTTTTTACCCAAATCCAGAAGCATAGCAAATCTTTGCTAATTTTCTATGGCTAACCCTAAATCAGCTGAGCTGTAAAACTGTACATACAAAACTTAAAGTGCTTGTCTGCTTGTATTGATTTGCCTGACAGAAACCCTTCCTATGTTATTAATTCTAATGCAGAATAAGGGAGGGGAAAATATGATTACCACATGGTAGTGGTACAAAGAAATTCCTCCATAGAAGAGAATCATAGTCAGGGTTGCTGTTATTTTATTGCTGTTCCCAATTATTTGACTGTTTCACAGCAGTCAAAAATTAGATACTAATCAGAAAAAAAAAATATGTTAATTAGAAAAATTAATTCACCAATGGCCAAATCTTCTGGAAAGAGCAATAAATAGCTGTTTACTTACAAGCTGAACGTTTCGGGAAATCTGGCTTTCTGAAAACGCCAGAGACCTGAAAAGAAGGAAAAGTGGAATAACTGGTATTTCTTGACAAATCTGAGTGAGAGCTCATTTGGCCAATTCATACTAGCTTTTTCATCAAGATAATTAAAGAACTTAAAATTCCCATGAAGTTTCTGGAATGCAGAGTGATTCATAAAGAGAAAAAGAGATGAGTTAACAAGTTTTGTTAGTGTGTGTTGCAGGTGCTAGTACCTGTTTTCAAAACAGTGTAGAAAGCCTTACATCATACTTGGCTAGCTGAAATTCCAGGTACCATAGATGATAACCAAAAGATAATTACAGCATCCTTAAAATGCTGTAACCCCAGACCTTTATTTTGGGGTTTTGTTTTTTTTTATTTTATTTTTCTCATTTCCCTTCCTTAGATATTAATGTGTTTAGTAAAATTAGCACTGGTTCTGCTCTTTATATAAAAATTTCCACAGTGAGATTTTTCACAAGGTCTGTCAATAGTTCTACTGGGAAGGTAAAGATTTGCAGAAGAAGCAACTTCATATGGTCATAGTGGGATTTTGGCATCTTCTAAAATATTCATAGATGGTGCATATGCAACTCCTTTAAAAAGACTATAAATCTATTTGTACCTTTCATTCCTTCAGCCTCTAGGTTTAATCACAATTTTTGCTTTTGCACAAAAATCACATTATTTTTGAATGAACTTTTGAGAGTTTTCTTTTTCCTTTTCAGCTTTGCTACTGCTTACTACTGTCTCTATTTCTTTCACTGTTGTTGGCTGGAAGGCTCTTCTGATGCCTCCCCTTCTTTATACAAACTGATTTCTTCTGTTCATTGAAATCCTTCTTTTAAGTTCAGCTCTGCAGCCTCATCTGGTTTAACTAGTTTCCATAAATTTTCACTTTTTCATGTATATTGTCATGGAACTTGTTGCAATGTTGTTTTGGTTTTTTTTTATTATTGGTAGATCTGCATTTACTTTGTGACTTCTAAGCTTACTTCAGTATTTTAAGTAATCCTATAAAAATCTTATCTTTGTGTTGTATTCAAGCTGAAAATTTGGACCTCCTTCCGCAAACCTCCCCTCAAAATTACAGCATCTTAGATCAAAGGCTTCTGGATAGCCTTAACAGCATTATTTGACTTTTTTTCCCCCGCTTTCCTCTAATCCTTAGGGTTGTCTACTGAAGTGCAGACAGTTGTCTTTGCTGCAAGCCAGTTGGGTGAACGCCAGTTCTTGTTCAAAAGCCATGTGGCAGAGTTACTGTGACTATAAGCTGAAGCTGCTGTGTCCCGCCTCTTGGTTCAGGTAAGGCAGATGTGTCTCTGCTAATTTAGTTCTCTGCCTTTTTTTGAGATACAAAGAATTTGAATTGTGTTTGAAGGTGAACTTCTCCAGGACTAATACTATACAATGTGTAAATGAAGTACTGTACACATAACTGAGCATTTTCGGACTGCTGTCAAATTCTCATTCAGGACTTATAAGGTGTTTTTCTGTTTCATTTGAGTATTATCTTTTGGAAATTATGCTTTATTATTTTTATAAAAGAGATAGTTTCCTGGAATATTATGTATAATTTAAAAAAAAAAAATTGCTAAATAATGCTTTCAGTTTTGCTGACAAAGTACTGGGTTTAATGCTTGGTTCCTTCAGAAGAATGTGTTTACACAGTGGGTTCAGTCCTGAATGAATGGAGAGTTTTAGACTTTGATTTCATGGACAGAACTTCTCTGTCACTATGGTCCAAAGACAGATTTTGGGTTTTTTTCCCATTATTAGAAGCAGCAGAGCTGTAAGTCTTCTGGCAATGACAAGTTTAGTTTCCTGCTTATGAAGTCTGATGCAATACTACGGTGCCTTAAGTTAGAAATACAAGGTATGAAGGGTTTATGTGGAGAGAAAATAATCAGTGAAAAACATAACTTGTTGAATTGAAAAGACCTATTTCTGGATTTATACTTAGTTTGTATTTGTTATATTTTAATTTACATTCATGAGAATACATTAAGATGTACATCAATGTTCAAGTAGGGCTCCAAAGTAAGATAAGTTTGGAAACCAAATTGATTTGTATATGTTTAGAAACTTTTGGTCATGTCACAGAATTCTTTCCTTTGGACCTTGAAATTTGTGTTTCCAATTACTGTATGAGAAACTATAAATTACAGCTATACAAAAATAAATTATCACTATGTGGAGGTGAGAGGAGTAATATTGACACATAAATAGACAACATCAGATTTTATTAAGAAGTTAGCAACAGTAGGGGGAAAACTCACTGAATTAAAGATAAAAATCTGTCTGTGGAACTTATTCTTACCTCAAATACATTAATCTTTTGAGACATCTAGCTTTCTAGTTTTGGTAACACAGTTTTCTTTCAAGTACTGATGACATCCAAATCTAGATTGTGAATGGAGCCAGTCTGTTAAGGGAAATACCACTGCTCAATTATGGTATGATAATGTATTAATAAATAAGGTATTAAATAGTTTGCACTCACCTCTCATGTAGGTCAGATAAGGAAGACCTTTTGCTCATGTTATTTAGATAAGGAGAGGAAAGAAAAAGAACCAAAACCTGTTAAATCAGAATTACTTGCTCCTGTTCAGCCATTAGGAAATGCAGCTGCGACAGGAGGTGCATTTAAACTGTCTGGCTGCACTAACCTTAGAGCAGAAACATTCTGACTTTAATGTATGAAGACACAGCCCTTAGTAACTGCTATTAAATACTCCTTTGAAAAATAGTATTTGAAAAAATATCAGGACCATCTCTTGTGACCATTTGCACACCTATGAAATAAAGATGAGGTATAATGTCTTCTTGTACTCCAGAAGTCTGATGAACTGCAGTTCACAAAGTTGTCAACTTTATGTTATTAATTGCAAGTGTCAATATTTAGTCTCATCTGATACACCTTTTGAATTTTGAGAGGATTTAGTATCCTCAGTTCAATAAAGTTATTAAAAGTAAACATGTCCATCCATTTCTGTGACTTGCAACGTGGATTGCACTAATCAGCTGTGTAGCTCTGTCGATGTAGATTAGTTCTGGTCATGTACCTCATAGGAGAGCACAACTAATTTCAGTGTGTCATGGATACAGTGCATGGAATCTGTCCTGGCACTGGTCCTTAATGTTTATTTTTAAAATACCAGAATCTTCAGCAGATGTTCTGAATGATGAAACAAATCTAAACCAAATGAAATTACAAGATGAAATGATTAAGACTGCCTTTGAAATAGTGCATTTTCACTCTTTAGCTTTATCTTTAAAGAACAGATTAAGATTATTTTATGTACTGTAAAGTATATACATTTTAAGTTAAAGAAGTGAGAATAAAACAGCTTATAAATGGAGTTACCCTTTTAGTAGAACAATAAAGAGACACAAAGGAAAAATTAACTAGAAGAAAACAATCTCCTACATAAAAGGCAATTTCCTGTACTTTTGCTGTTCCAAAATCAAATACTTTCAAGAAATGAGCACAAAAAGAAGTATCTAGTAGGTAGATGTTCATCTTCACTGATAATTAGTTTTTAATTTGAAATGGTATCTTAAATTTTCATCATAATGATTCATCTTGTGCAAGCTTATGAAGATGGTGGAAAGTATTGACATGATAAAGCTAAAATTGTTTCTTCTTATTGAAGAAAGATATATAAATATACGGCTAAGGTACTTGCAGGTCTTTAAGTTCATAGAGATTGGTGAATGATGATTTCCTTTGAAAAAGAGACCAGTTTTAAGTCCTTGAAATTTTCTTCTGAAACTGAATCTGTGTAAGTGGAGTCATATCAACACAAAATTTCATTATGCCACTACTGCATTAAAAATCACATTATATGATCATTATCAGTAGTAGTAAGAATGGCTTGGCAAAAAATTTTACTCTGACATTGCAGAATTCTGTCAGTTTGAACTGTCTTGCAGATTTGTTGATTTCCTGCCCTGCTTCTGGCTCCAGAAAGCTAAAAATGATGTTTGGTTATTTGTTGTTAGAAATAATTATAGTTATTAGCTATTTCTATATCATATGTCAGGTTTTGGTTTTAAAGTTTACATGAGTTAATGGATGAAAACATTAAAAACAGTGATGTGGTAATGCCAGAAAAGTGTAACAAAGAGTTCAAAATATGTTTGCAGGAAAAATCCTAAAAAAAACAAACCAAATTGTATTCCCTTCATCTCTTTCATGCTGTCCAAGCAAAAGGCAAGAGGACAGGACAAAGCAAATGGTTACACTGAAGAATTTTCATGCTGCAACCCCATTTTTCCATAATTAATCTCCTGTTCTGTCATGATGCAGAAATAATGAAGAAAAGAGAATTAGTAATTCAGAAGACTGCAGAGATGTAAAGCAGTAGAAGTAGCTTGAAAAAATGTTTCACCCATAATTTAACGGGGTTCATAATTTGAGTTTTATAAGTATGGTAGCAAGTTAGTTGATATAGTTAAGTTATGATGCACTTACATGCTTAAACAGCGTACAGTAAAGTGCTCATTGTATTTGAGTATTTAGGATGCTTGGCTGGACATGGGGTGGGCAGGGGGAATAAATCTTGATTCAGATTTGTGGCTGTAACGCTTGTGCAGACATCCTGAATTATCATAAATAAATGTGGATTTTTAATCACATGAATTCACTGCCAAGCATTTCCAAACAGTGTGGTTTTGGTTGTATATGCTCGCAGAAGCTCAGACTTGGAGTAGTTGATGCCATTTTGGCAATATTTGTCAAGGGGCTTTCATAAGATACAAAGATGTTTAAAAATGGGCAGCTTCAAATAACTTTTAATGGGGAAAAAAATGTGAACAGAAGTTGAATAAATGATATTGTAAGGAAACAATTTGTGTGTGCTCGTATATATACATATATATATAATTGCTAAATAGCCTCTTGTGATTAAATTGTAAGCAGGATAATCTCCAAAAATTGTAATGCTAAAGAAATTACTAATATAGACAATATAACCTGAAAATTTTATTCACTCAGAACAGTATGTGATTATTCACCATCTACTTTTGATTCATTAGAAAGTCACTCAAAAAAGCCAGGTCTGTGCTATCAGTGTTTTAGGTAGACAGGCATAAACACTGACCTCTAGTAGTAGCCACAAGGCCTTTTGCTGTACCAAGTTTTGTAACACAAAAAAACTAATAGCTCTTAATCAAAAAGCAAAGTATTTGAATTATTTCCAAGAGATTTCTAAATAATGTGGGTTCTTTTTGTTTGGTTGGTTTTGGTTTGTTTGTGTTTTTTTTTTAAATATTTCTATGAAAGGATGTGGTTTTGACTCCTGTGTTTGAAAGGAAGTGAAGTATTTGCCTCTTTATTTTGAAATGTTCATAATGGTCAAGGGCTTGTAGTGTTAATAGGAATATTTCCAGTTGATTAAAAAAAAAACCTATCTAATGTTAAATCTTAGGGTTTATAGCAAGACTGTGTCACTTTGGATGAAAGAAAGTTGTCTGCTTTTATAAATTTCTGCATGATTAAATATGGCTTATCTATAGCATGTCCAGGTTTATGTGTATATAAATACACATTTGTATAAAAATAGTACATTTTTCACATTTCTTGCTTCTTCAAGAAATATCCGTCACTTTTCATCTTTGCTGTTATACTGCAGAAATTTGCATAGGCTTCCTACTAATAAAACAATCAGTTGAAACCTTTCATATTCTCTAGAATTAATCTAATTCCTTCTGCAAGCAATATATCTTGGATCTCTGCAGCAGTCTATGGATTCTTATGTCGTACAAAAGGAGTCCATTTTTTGTTTTCAATCTGCAGCATGCTAATTTCCCTGCTTGTTCTGGCTTATGTTGTAAGATAAAATGACTTATAGCTCTCAAATTACCTTCTTGCACATAATTTGAGCACTTTATCATCAGAGTTTTTACGCTTGAAAATATGTGTGTGTGCTGGTGAGTGATATTTGTTTCCGTAATAAGAGCAGAAGAGAATTAAATTACTACTGCTATTCAGAAGGAAATATTTTGATTGTTGGGTTCTTATCATCAAAGGTCTGTCACTTAGGCCTGTACCAGAATTCATGAGATGTTTAAATCTCTGGCTCTGGGCATGCATTCAGCCACAGACAGCCAGAAGCGCCAGAACTGGCTTTGTGGTTCTGTTTTGTTTTTCTTTATGGTTGTGCTATGGTCATGTGTATCCCCTGAACTCCTCATCTTTCTGACTGCTTCGCAGATGATGTATAGTTGTAACATGTCATCAGTGTGCCGTGAGAACCTATTATACTGCAATATATCATTAAAGACCCTTCTTTCAAGACAGGATACTAATATATATCATTAAAATGATGGCCGGTAGGAACATGCATCTCAGAGAGGGAATTTTAGAATTTTATATGGGGGAAAAAAGTTCTTAAAAAAAAGCAAATAAAAATATAGGTGAGTTGTGGGGGGAGGGAGGAAGAATACAGTAATAGGTAGGAGTTGTAATATCAGTAATATTAAAAATAAGTATTATTTGTAATATATATCTAGAAATAGTTTCTAGGTCATAAAATCAAGCTCGTGCACAGCAGAAAATGTTTATAACTGAGATTTTTATACATAAGACCTACTGTGCTGTGCTATAACTCACTGAGTTATGACTGGTATAGCCAGACTGTGCAGAAAGAAGTCTTAGAACCATTTTGAAATTAAAGGGGGCTGTAGATATTTTCATAATCTAAATTAGAATACAAAATTCACAGTATGAATCTGCCTGCAATGCTGTGCTAAAGCTGTATAACTTCCCCAATGCCTCAGAAAGAATCATTTAAAGTGATGGTGAACTTGAGGAGCTGAGTACTGAGAGGAAACTGTGGCTTCTTTTCAAACATGGACTCTATAACCAACTGTGCATACAAATACAATTCCCATTGAAGTTGCCAGAAATTAAGTTATCCAAGAAACAGAGTTTGACTCAGAATGTTTTACATACAGATATATATATATAAAACCTCATATATGTAATGACCTTGTTATTACAAGTCTTTGTGAGATTATCATGTTAGAGAGGATTTTTCAAATACATACATATGAACATCTTTCTAATGCAAATACATTTCTTAATTTGAAACAAAAATGTATTGATCCTCAAAAATAATAAAAACAAGGACTACACATCTGTGTAATAAAGATCTGGAATGGGATGCTTTATCTCTTTCCATATCAGAGATGGCATGCTGATGTGGCTGCTGAAAGCTGCTTGTCCTTTCCTGTTCCTCAGTACAGCACGTAGGAAGCTTTTTCCACTGCAAGAGCAATGTTTACCTGCAAGCCAAATGGTTCAAAAACAAGACTGCAACTCCATAACACTAATAGCTATCCGTAGGTACTTCGAGAGTTTTATATCTACTGAAACATTAAGGCTCATCACTTTTATACTATCTCTATTAGAATTAGATATTGGTAGATATCTTGCATAATTAGTATTCTGTGATTCTAAAGTGCATAATGCAGACATTACAGAACAGTATTTTGTCTGTTTCTGTACATGCTTCCATTATAATGATGGTATTAATTAATGGCACATTTTTTTTGTATGTTCCAATCTGTAGCTTGTGCAGTAATATTTATACCAAAAATGATTTTAATAGTTTTTGAAAAGATTATTTCAGTAAGAATAATTTGCTAAAATGTGATGTTGCCTGTGCCATTTTCACTTCATTCACTGATTGCAGTGCCTCAGACAAAATTAAACAATTAATTTTGTCTAGCAAACCCTCTTCCTTAGGGACATGTATGTTCTGAAATAAATAAAAGGCGAGGTGAAGAGTTAGACGATGAAATACAGTGATTGTAGATAAGGTGCTACTTACATACACTTCTTAACGAGGTGACGCAAGCTACTGTGTCAGCTCATGAGAGTCTGTAAACTAAAGTGTCTCTCAGAATGCACCGTTCCTACCAAATGCATTTTGAATGTCTGTAAAATAATTGTACATTTTTCATACTGAAGTTGTAAGAATGCATTTCGAAATGAGGAAGGATATCTTTCAATTCCCGCAAAAAAAGAGCATTGTAGCAAGTTTCTGTCAAGTATTTTGAAACTAAATGAAAAAAGTTAGTTACTTCTGGTGGGAGTACGGACGAGTTAGTAGAACAGTATTCCATTCTTGCACTCACCTGGATTATTTGATGTTTTGTTTATCACCAGCACCATTATCATTATTTTTTCACATTGGCTCTTTCTCTGAGATACAGAAAAAGATGTGTTCAGATTTTACTCATGTTTACATTACTAACTTCATACGTGCTTCTAAACATCACCTGTCAGAATAAGTATTTAATTTTCTCTTGTCTCCATTGGTAACATTATTTATAGTAAACTAATTCAACTTGTGTTATTTAATTCACTTTATAGTCATGACTTAGTTTCACTCCTCCTTTCTTAACATTAGAAGGGGTTTGTCTAGAAAAAGGTGGCACATTTTCAGTTAAAATAGTCTAAATCTATGAAATTAAGCAGAAATGATCAATAAACATCCACCCCACACAAAGAAAAGGCAAGCCCAAATATATTTAGGGTAAACCAGAAACAAAATAAGCAGTGCCCCTGAATTCCGTGAAAATAGACTTTGCACTTGGATAGCTGTAGGTCTATACCAGCAGAGACAGATTAATTTCAGTTGCATTACTCTTCGCCATCACAGTGCCTTTAAGAGGGGAAAGATTCTTGGGAAACATCAGCAGTGTACTGCCTACGTAAGGTTAGGTTCTCCTGACAAGTTTTGGATTCCAAATGCTTCTGCTTTTTTCCTAATTGAGCAATCACCTTATTTGATTAAAAAGGAAAGCTACTGCTACTAAAAACGTTGTCCTAAGAAGTTTGTTCTTGTCTTAGTGTAACCTATGAAATGACTTGCCAGACATGTTTCTTAAAAGGCATACTAAATAAGGAGCTTAAAGATAAATGACAAAAATTATCTTGGGATTATTCTTCCTATGAATGAACACAAGGTAAGCTGTTGCTGTGAAATAATGGTACAGATTGCAAGGTTACAATAGGACTAAAGCTTACACAGTCATTGATCTTGTCGAATTGATAGCGCTTAATTTACTAATGGGTCAGAATGTGGCCTCTTAAAAGTTGTGGGTGAACTCCACAATTGAGTGATAGTATGTTAAATTAAAACAAAAAAAAACAACAAACACTTCAAGAGAAAACCTTGAGGATTTGTAAGCCTAAAATTTGTCATGTAGATTTAATAAAGACCATACCCCTGAGTACTTGTCAGGCGTGGAAGTGTTAAAAACTCAATATAATCTCAAGAGTACTCAAGGAGCCTCAACAATTAGATAGTATAAATAATTTTGGGACAGGACAGGATCCTTTCCTTACTGCTGTCTAACATATTACATATGTTGAGTTGCATCTTCTTTTTTTTTTTTTTTGTGAAATAATAATAGTGTGTTGCTTTTGAAAGTCACTGATAGTGGCAAAGATAAATACTGTTCAAAAAGAACACTAGTTGAAGACTATTCTAACATTCCACTCGAGTATCTCATATGTAAGTCTGACTTGCCTACTTCAGATTAGGGACTTAAACTTGGGTATTTCCCAGGTGGGGTTCACAAACACTTGATTATTACCTTCAGTTGTTTGTGTAGCTGATGTTCACAGGTCCGATTAACAGCTGGGTTTAATACGCATGGAACTAGCAACAGAAAAGAACAGAAAACATAATGAATGAAATCAGTAATGATATTTGTCACTTCACTGCTCTTGGACTTGAAATGCAAGTGTTCTATGTGTTTATGGCTATATGTTTTTAAATTATGACACATTAAGCATCTTCACAGAATTTTGCAGCACCTACTCACCAATAAAAAGCATGCGGTCTGTGTGCTTCACAGGCACAAGAGTTTCAAAGAAGCATAAAACTGCAATAGCTGAACAGCTGGCAGTCATCTAAGTATGCCTGTAACCTTAGCATCAGTTTAGGGATTTTTTTTTATCATTTTCTGTGTTGCTTGCCATCTGGATTAAAACTGATATTAAATATTTGGATGTAGTCTCAAATATTCTTACATTTTTGAAACATCATATTACGTGACCCTGCTACACTTTTGGGTAAATGCTGCACTTATGTTCAGATGCTCTCATTAACACTGCCTATTGCAAACGGAGCGAATGCTTGGTCTTTTGTCTGCTGACTTTATGAATGTTTGTCGCTTTAGAATTTGGACTCCAGTCAGTACTAAGGAAAAGGCTCTTCTTTGAATTGGGCTTTTGTTTAATTTGTGATGTAAAAGCTTAACATGTCCTTGAGTTTAATATTTCTGTGGAACGTCATGAAGTCTATTCGGTAGAGGAGGTTTTATGAGTTCTGTCTCCTTAGGAGCCAAAAGGTTTGTCGAATTACTCTGTCCGGCAACTCAGCAGAAGATACTTATCTGTTGACCCATACGTAGTGAGAGCAACAGGAGAAATGTTTATAAGATCAAGCAATTTCTTGCCTCTTGAATAAAACATATCTTATTGATCTGAGAACAGAAATAGTGTGATAAGACAAAGCTTTTCTGTTTTGTTTGTTTTTGGAAGTCCTCAAGAGAAATCCCCCAGTGTGCATCCCGGGGATGCCCCAATTGGGATTTTCTTTATATGAATTTCTCAAGAGCTTTTTATAAATGTTTTTTGCCTCTGTTCTAGTTATGCCAGATAGGGTTTCTAATGCTTTCCCCTTATGCTTTGTAGGAATTTCCTCAGCCCTTGGTGTGGTTTAAATCTGTGATTTTTTTTTTTTTTTTTTTGGGGGGGGGGGGGGTTGTAGATTCTTTTAATATATTTTATTTTTTATTTCACACCTGCTTTTTTTAGGTATCTCCCTCTATATTTTTCTCTAATGTTTCCTCTTAATTCCCCCTTTTCAGTCAAGGAACTCTCACCTGATTTCTAGGAACTTTCTGTGGTATTTTTTAGGAATTCTAGAAAAAATGGTACAGATCCTCAGAAACTTGATCTTAATGAAGTTCATGAGTTTTTGTTTCCCTGTCCTTCAAAGAGACTGAGTATTCAAAAAAAGTATAATATTTTGCAAATTATAATGTACTGGTTTAAATGGCTTGTCACCTCTGCCTGTGTGACACACTGTTTATACCTTAACATGTTGTGTGTTTCTTTTATATTATGAGCTTGTCAGGACAGTAATAATTTCTGTGTGGTACTGAGTTCATAAGGTAGAATTCCTGCCTTTCTTGTCTCTTCGGTGCTATCATCATGATCATGTCTATAAAGGAGAGCAGTATGAGTGTAAAAGCCAGAGGGAAGAAAGTTGTGAATGTGTTATTTGAACAAGTAGCATTGTATGTTTGTAGCCAAAAAGCCTTCAGATTTAGTTAGTGTGACACAAAAGCACAGTAATAGGGATGAAATATTTATTAGGATGGGAAGAGGGTAAGAAGCAGGAAGAAACTTCCCTTTAAGTGTTCACTAGTTATCTGTTTAAAGTATTGGTTATTAATATAAGTAGTAGAATGTACTGAAAACTATTCTAACATTTATGTATATTAATTTTTCCCTTGCAATAGCAATGCAATGGAAGTTTGTAGCCACTTAAAATTAGGATATTAATGCTGTAAACACGATGAAACATGTGACATTGAAGTCACTTCACTTTTTAATTCAGTTAAGTGTCTGACAGAGTGGGACAGTGCTGGTGTTACCTAGCACTAGAGTCCATTAATAAAGATTTGCTTGTTCTTTTATTAATCAGTCATACAGATCACACTAGCATCATTAATTTATTCACTTGGTAAGCACTAAGCCACCTACATCTAAGCACTATTAATGAAGTGACTCTCTTGAGTCAGAAATCTGTGGCGGTGGGGAGTTATAAGGGTGAGGTTCCAAGGATACAGATAGAACTAATTGCACCTCCTACAAGTAAGAGTGAAAGGATTCTGAAAGCTTGTTATGCAGTGTGTTGGTGGAAAGGGATTTTGGAAGGAAGGGAAAAATCAAGGAGGGAATACTCTGTGCTATGCTGTGGAAATAATGTTAGTACAGTGATGTAAAAAATAAAATACATTAATTCTAATATAAGTGCCTCTCTGAACTCCTTCCTTGACCCCGTGTACACATCTTAAAATAATTTATGTGAGCTTGGTACTTTACACAGAACATAAACTGATAAACTAGGAGAATTGATCCTTTGGATAGCTCTGTGGGTGGTGGGATGGGGGAGTGATAAAAATTTCTTTACACAGCTTCATCCATATGCTTAGCACTCAAAGTGAAAGCTAAACTACTTAGTTTGTGTCCATATGCTAGCAGCCTATCATGGTGTAGAAGGCTTCCAAGTAGCGTGAATGTAGCTAGCCAGAAGATGCTTCTTTGACCTATACTGCTGTGACTGTTTCAGTTATGTGTTTCTTTACTTGCAGAGTAAATGTTTTCCTTTGCAGCAGATGAATGTTGGAATTTTGCTCCTTGAGTCCTGAGAGCTATTGATTGTGGGCTTTCAGTTACCAGCTTGCCTACAGGCCACAGTTGCTTCTTTCCCCACAGTTGCTTCTTTCCTCAGCACACATGTTGTGTGGAACTCATCCAGAATTCTCTATCAGTTGTACTTATAAAAATTGTGCTAAGTTTAAATATGAAAGAGAAACTAGGAGATTATTGCCTTAGTTTGAGATTCTTGTGTATTGTGGATAAAAATTTTCCTCAGTACCCTTGCTCAAATGCCAATATTGAGAAGACTCTGTACTGCACTGTTCAAACATCTCTTTTGCTCAGCACAGCAGGTGGCATTGTTGCTGAAAATAAAACTAGTGTAAGGAGAGTATCAAGAATCACAGATTGCATTTTCTTCAAGTAAAAAAAGAAAATAAAACTTTCCCACTAATATGACATCCTCACTGCATCCTAATGCTGTGACTGGGGCAGGGGGGTTGTGAAGGGGAAGCTTCTAATAGTGATGAAAATTAAAAAGAGAAATTGAAATGTTGTATCTGAATTTTTGCTGATGTACAAATAAGTAGGCTTTGGAACAGATCTAAAATGTTAAGTTCGGATGTTTTTTCAAATACTGCAACAGTAAACAGTATCAATTTAAGGATGAAGCAACAAGAACTCTGAAGCATAGGCACACAGGCCAGTGCCAGAAGAGACTTAGGAATGTTGTCTGGTCCAGCTCTCTGTTCAGAATAGAGCTGATGTAGACTGGGTTGCTCGGGGCTGTGCTCAGTGACGTTGTGATGTATCCAAGGAGGAAGAAGTATGAAAATGTTTAAAATGCTGTGCAAGTCTGTAGAGCTGTACAGTGTTTGCTGAACTGGTGTAAGAGGAGGCTGGCCATTACCAGTATTTCACCACTAACCTTGGCTGAGGTGCAAGGCGGGAATTAATGTTTCAGGAAGGGCAGGCAGCATTTCCATCTGTTGACCTCGCTTGACTACTTTAAGCCATATGTATTAAACATAACAGCAACTTCTAATAACTTGGGATTTCTAGAAGAATGCATAGCCCATTTCTAGACATTAGCTATGTTGAGCATCACAAAACTTCCTTGCAATATATTCTGCTAAAATTCTAGCTTTGACTATTATAGAGTACCAGGTGAGAAGAATATTAACTCTTGAATATGCATGGATCTACTCAAGTGTATTGGTAATTTCTTATCTCATGACTCTGTATTTTAATTTTACAGCCATCAGCTTAACCACCTTTTGCATATTTCAATTATGACAACAAAAGTGATAGTCAGTGAGTCCATGATGATGTCCAGAGAAAATCCAATCAAGGTGCAAACAAGGATTCAGCACTGCTTATGGGAGTTGACAAAGCGTGCATGTAGAGATTTTTGGATCCATGAAATGCACTGAGGCATTATAAGGAAATTGATTATTTAATTTTTTTTTTTATATAGCCTCTGATCAAAGAATCCTTGTGATAGAACAGATCCAGCAATTTTTCATCCTCTGTGTCAATGCTTTGATCTCCAATAAGTAAATGCAAAAGGGAATCTGATGACACATCACAAGTGCATCTGTTTGGTATCTTGAACTACAGACCCATGTTGTAAAGATCTGTCAGTTCCTGCTCTGACACTGTCTGGCATTCCTCTGATGCTTCTTTGAAATAACATGCTGTTGGACATCATAACTGCCTTCCTGCTGAATAGCACAGTCTTGCCAACTGCATAGCAAGCATCCCAATGGCATTGCTTTGCTTTCTATCACCTTTAGTACTGATGTTTCTAGGTAGTTCTGGATTGCTGTCCTTTTTACTTCCTTTCATAAAGACAATGTATGTTATGACCCGTATGTTCAATTTACTCCCAATTATTTTCTTTGTGTGTCCTACTAACTTGAGCATATGTGGATGTTTTGCTTTGTTAGTAAATACTTATGAACTAGAGCAGTCAAATGAGGTCAGCTTCATATGTGTGCACGTTCACTGAGTCTTTAAGCAGTTTTTGTTGTGAAAAGTAAAGGCAGAATTTCTTTAAGATGTAGTTCTACATGGCCTAACAAACGAAGACAGACATTTTCATATCTTTATGAAACAAAGTAGAACTTCAACAGACAAATGGTTGGATATTCAGCCTTTAGTCTCTAGATAAATCACTGATGTGTAATTTATTTAAATTTCCTTTCCAGTCAGTATAGAGAGAAGGACAATTTAGCAATCTTACATTATTCATATAATCTAACTTAGACACTTAAACTCTCTGTAAAGTTAAAACGTGCAATAGAATTTCTAAGACATGTTAGTATGCAGGGGCCAAGAGTACTACACTGCTGTGATTTGAAAGTAACTATAGTTTCTGTATTATAATTGGTACTTTCTAAAGGAGAAAATGTCATTGAGATGGACTTCTGGTTAGCTTGAGAATAAAAATAACCTAGAAGGCCCAGTGTCATCTTTTCCTTTTTATTTTACACTCCTACCTCCATACACCCCACCCCCCGAAGAAATTTGGCCCAAGAGAGCTCTCTTTAGTATTTGCATTTAAGACGGTGAAAACTAACTACAGACAAAGTCTCAGAACGCACCTCCCCTTCACTGTACATACACTACACTATATTTTTGAGTGTGAAAATGTATCAGTTCATAAAATTACAGATGTGATTAAATAGGGTTGTTATTTTAAACTGTTGTCACTGGCTTGGCTTCCACTGCCTATCACCTTCTTATGCTTCCAGAAGTCACGAGTTTTACTTTGCTTTGGACTTTCATTTTTTGGTGGTGCAGAGAAATCACAGATATTTACTGTCCTCATGGGCTTGTTTACAGGTAAATTTTAAAATGTTTTGAGTGTAGTTTCTCATGACTTCCAGAGGCAGAAAGGCTGCTGCAGAAGTGGATGGAGGATGTTGAAGTCCTAAGGAAAAGGAAAATTCCTTTTTTTTCCTCTGATTCACCTTGCATATTGGAAATATTTAATGCACAGACGTGACAGGCTGCAAATTACTACAAAGTAAAGGAAAATAATGATGTTCAGGAAAGCACTCTTTGATAATTGTATTTTAAGATTCAAGCCACTGACTGTGATTCTGATTTTTATTTCTATTTTTTGGTCATTAGTGGAGCAGATTAAAAACAAAACAAAAACATGCATCTGGGAAAGGTAATGAAATATTCTGTTTGATCTAGCAATTTCCTGTTTAACACCTCCACTTTGTGTTATTGATTACTATCCAGGCAATGATGTACAGAAATGTTACAGAACAAAAAAAAAACCCTAACAAAAGAATCAAAACAGTACTTGATATCTCCATAAATCTTAAAACTACTCCTTCCCCTGTGCCCTCCTCCCCCAGAATACTCATGTCATTGAAAAGAAAGGTTAAAATCGGGTTTAATGTGTGCTCCTGGTTTTCCAACATATTCAGTATTCCATATTGAAGATGAGAACAACTCAAGGAAAATATTTACTGTAGTGTTTTGTGCTTTACCACCAGTTAGCCAAAAAAAAACCCCAAAACAGCCTAACATCCTGAAATCTTTCTTTAACAGCATATAACCCTGTTTCCTTAAAAGAAATGACACAATTAAAACAAAGCACAAGAAGCCATTTTACTCCTAACTTTGAGACCTCTCAGTGTTTCCCTGGGATTTTTTTGGTAGCAGAAAAGCATACATTTCCGATTTTATTTTTGTATTAATCATCGGGGGGGGGGGGGGGGGGAAGTCTATTTTCAATAAGATGGTCTTTTAATATTTTAAGAGAATAAAAATAGATACTATCTGTATCAGGTGCTCACTCATCCTTCTTTATAATCCAGTCTTTATTCTAGCAGTGAATTCTCTTTAGGTATGTTTTATCAGCTACATACTCTTTCTCAGTTTTTCTGTGTTAAGATTTTACCCTTGCTGTCATGAAGAAGTACCATTTTGTCTCATGCCTCATTCCTAATGTGTGCTTTGCTTCTGGAGGTTGTTTTTCTACAATTTATTGTTGTTTGGACGTTACAGCTGTTCTACACATTATACATTTTACAGAGATGCATTCCATCAGACATCCCTGTGCTGCATGTTTCTGTCAGAATACTTATTGACACGTGATTGCCTTCATAGTTGCAAATTCAGTGACAGACCTGTGGTTCTTAGAGGTCAAATGTGGCTTCATCAATGTAAGTTTGGTGGTGGTGTGGTGTTGCAGACTAATTTCATTTTTTTCCATCTTTTTCCTTTCTTGCTTGAGGTCACTCAGAGATCACAGGATTTACTGGAAGCTCTCCCATCATCTGTGAATGTTTTATATACTGACCAGTAGTATAAAGAGAATAATTTGACTTTGATGCATCTCTGTACCATGTGTAACTAATACTTACATGAACTGGTTTAACCAAGTAGCAATAAGGGTCATTAATTTCTTTATACATGAGTAACAGAATTCTTTACCAAATCTCTAGTTGTTGAATCTGTTAAATATTCATACGACTGATGCAGCAAGGATTTGTGAGTGCCACCCTCCTCGGTGCTTTTTGTAGAGACTCCTTCCTTATCTTAGACAAAAAGAAACTTTTAACTGTACTTTAGGTCCACAGTTCTACTGTGCTAACTGGGCCACAGGCTGTGTATGAAAATGGATAGCTTCCACACTACTGGGTCATGCCTCCAAAGTGCAGGCTGTGTATGAAAATGCATAGCTTCCACACTACGGGGTCATGCCTGCAAAGTGCAACTGCAAAGTTAAATATATATGAATGTGCTACAGTTAGTGAGAAGTAACATGTTAGTGAGCCTAAAAATTATTAAATATTTTCGCTTCTATGGTGAAGATTAAACCAAGAATGAAGTACATTTTAACAACATCATATAGGGTGGTATTGTGTCCTTCAAAGCACTTCATGAGAGATGACTCAAAGGCATAACGATTTTACTGTCCATGCATTTTCAGTGCGAATTCCTGTACTCTCACCAGAATGCCTGCTGTGGCTGTGCAAGGCTGGTGTGCTCAAAAGAGCAATCACCTTTTCAGAAGACTCAACTCTTTTTTAGTACTGCTTTGGTATAAATTCAACTGTAGCCAGATTTACTGGAAAAAACTGTGAGAAATTAAAATATTTTGTTGAATTTTAGGATTTCTTTCTGTATTTCAAAATTTGGAAGAAAAGAGAGTGAAAGTAAGGAGCTGCTGCCACTGCCTTGCTATCTGCATGTGTTCTATGAATGATGAGGCACAGGCTCTGTTCAAACTTAGGGTTTTTTTGCCTGTTGTAGCAGTGACTGAACCCACAAAAAGTTTATTGCTGTCTTGATGGTGATTACCTCAACTCTTTTTCCAAAATCTCTTCTAGTTGTAGTTCAGGGTTTTTTTACTGGTGTGGAAAATAATGAAGCGGTTATCACTTATTCTTTAATGCAGATTTCTTCTCAAAGCACTACTGTTCAGGATGGCTGAACCAGAAATGGATACAAAAGTTAGGGGCAGCTTAATATCGAACTATTTCTTAAAGAACTTAGAGGTGTAGTCTCAAAATTCACCTAATGCTCTCAGGGATACAAAGCTTGAGGGTTTTCTCACAGGGATTTCTGATGTGAGCAGAATGCTAATGAAAGGGATTAGCTACCTATCTCATGCCATGTTTTTTTTCATGAGTACATATGAAAGCCACTGTTACTGGTATTATTTAGAGTTCCAGTACTGAAGTGTATAACAAGACCTTTTCTTGCAAAGAAAAGTCTAGCTCAAACATTTAGTTCTTAATTCTCCTTATACATAAATGCATAAGGTCCTTCAAATCTCTGTCTAAAATGTTACCTGTACTAGGCTAGTACCCACTTATTACAGGACTGCTGTAGCCTGCCACAGAACAAAGCAAATAAAAGAAGTACACTCGTACATTTTTGTGTGCTTCAGCCACTGACTGTTGGTAAAATTATTTTCCCTAGTTAATGGTGATGAGTGTTTAAAATTAGCCCTTCTGCAACTTAGTGCTAAGCAAATCAGGATTTCTGGATAGTGTGCTTCACAGGAGCGGACGTCCTCCTGAAACTGTAACTGGTGTAAATGGAAATAGGAGACAGACTCAAAAAGAGTATTTGTTTTTTCTCTCACATAGAATCGTAGAATCATAGAATACTTGGGGTTGGAAAGGACCTTAAGATCATTTAGTTCCAACCCCCCTGCCATGGGCAGGCACATCTCACACTAAACCATCTCACCCAAGGCTTCGTCCAACCTCCGTACATGCACACACTCTTTCTGCTCAAAACTGGGTTTTGAGCTACAGATAATAGTTTTTATTTCTGAAATTAATATTTTTCTCTAAACTTAGACTATTCAAAGAAATAGTAGTTTCTTACTAGCAGATACTTCACAAATTAAGTAGAAGGGAGACAGATACCTTACATAAGATTACTGTCATGTTTAATGTGTCACTGTATGTGTTCCAAATAATAATAGTGCAGCTTAAGATAGACCTTTAATTCTTATGTTAGAGTTCTGGATGACTGTGGAGACAGGGTTAACAGAACATCCGTAAACCTGAGTGGTCTGGATGCTCTGTTGGGGTTCAGTGTGTTGTGTGCAGCCTGCATGCATGGAAATGACTACCAGGTGAAAGTCTGTGGCGAGTCAAACCCATAAAGCTTGCTTAGCTATTGAAACACTCTGAAGTGCTTCTGTCTGAAAATAAATGCTGTTTTCCTTTAACTGTATTCTGACAGGGCCTTTGTTTCTGAGTTTAAAAATTAGGGGTTCTTTTAAAGAATCAAATAAACCAGAGGGGCACATACACAAAAAGTGAAATCAAATTCATGTTAAATTTAGGAATAGTCTCCAGTCCGCAAAGGGATCACAGATAGTAGTAGCAGATCTAAGAGCAGAGGTCTGTTTTCCTATCTGAGCCTTGCATGAATTAAAAAATAACCACTGGATTGAAATCAGATTCTCAGATATCTGCGAATATTTTAATTGAAATAACATGTGGATTAACACTTTTAGGGTGATAAAAATGTGGAGACACACTCAGCGATAGTTTTTAGTGTTCAGTCTTTTCTGGAGCAGATCAGTCATCTTATATTAAAGACTTATCAGCAATCTTGAACTGTCTTAGCTGTAAAACAGAGTCTTATGTAGTGATTATCCTTTCTGTTGCGTGTATGACATTAGAAGTGGAGTAAAAACCCAAGACAAATGCCAGGTAGCCAGCGGATTTGTTTCAGCCAATTTGGCTAACGCAAAGGGTTCAGTATAGGAAAAATATAGGGATATAAACAGAAGTACAAAATGAAGCTTTAAAGAATGCAACTGAGATGTGAGTGTGCAGGTGATAGAAGGATAAAGTTAAATATTTGATGGAGTTTTGGAGCTGAAAAGGGACAGTGTAATGATTCTTGACCACTCACTATTTGCTGCCTGTAACAGGGTTGGTAAAAGCATGGAGAAAGGAATTCAGGCTTAATCATAGCTAATGCAATATATGTAAACAGGCCTTGCCTGTTGAACAGTCCTTAAAGGTTAGGAAAACAGAGTTCAGCTTTTGATCATAGTTTATAGGTAAGTTGCTCTGCTTTGGAAGACAGTATTGGAGCTTTAAATAAAAGCGAAACAGCCCAAACCAACTAAAACCCCTCAGTTTCAGTCATTCGTTGAAGGGCATGGCATTTTTCTGCAGAGTGTTTTCAGTTACACATGCGTGTTGAGAATATGTATTGAATGGTGGCCCTGATGAGAAATGAGAATGAGAAATGAGAATGGGAAATTCCTATCTAGATGGAGCACAGTAAGGCTCATCTGTGAATCTGTGGATGCTGACAAAATGAAAAAGCATGATTACATCTGGAGTTGTGGGGGTTGGTTGGGTTTTGTTTGTTAGGGATTTTTTTTTTTTTTTTTTTAAGAAAAGACTGAGTTTGTATAAAACTAAGCTGCTTCTGAGTATGTGCAGGGCACCTCAGGCTTTAGCACTGCAAATGCTTCAGGTAAGTCATCTCTTCAGAATTAGGGTTTTTAGAACTTAGAAGCACTTGTGAGAAGTTTGAACATTGCAATTATTTATTTAAGGCCTTTAAAGCTCATTTGTGTCCCTAAATCCTTCTATGAGTTTAAATTAAAATTGAGTTAAAAGTTGCGTGTGTTTTACTTGTTAGACCTGCTTGAAATACAGACAACTAAGACATGGAAAAGTGATAGCTGTTATTAATAAGCAGTTAATAAGTTATGCATGTAAATATTTGAAAACCTCTAGATTTTTTTTCCTGAAATTGATCAAGGAAGCTGTAACAAAATTCCTATGTAGACATTTCTAAAGAAGTATGCTAAATTACTACAAATTGGAGTGCTAGAACAGTCAGCAGAGGAAGGAAAGTAAAAAAGAATTCTGAAGATTCTTCACAAAACAACCAACCAACCAAGGTACAGCACTTGTTGTCTTTTTAAGTTGGGGACAATGAAACTTCCCATTTCCTTAATAATTCCTTTGTATGCCACAAACTATTTATTCCTCCACTTCCAGCTGCTCAGCATTATGGGCATTTTTGTATACTGAAATTTTTCACAAAATCCAGGCATGAAAACAAGTGTATAAAAGCAGTGTTGGCTGAGACACATGCAGAGATACTGCCTGCTCAAACAGGCCCTATAGGAACAGCTCCAGGAAAATCTCAGAAATTTAGTGCTTAAAACATTCCCATCTTCCACGTGTTTTTCTTGCTGATTACTAGGGAGGGATGGGGCAAAACAAAGTAGGGAAATGGGGTGAGTGGCTGTTAGCTTCAGTGATCTATGGCAGATTCCCAGATACTCATTGCTTCCCAAAAGAAAGCAAATGTCAAAGGAGTAATATTGGAATTACAGCTCACTTTGTATACTGGGCTTATTGCTATAGTCAGTGAGAATTTAATGGGAATAGGATTAGGGTCCTACATTGTACAATATTGTAATGGATACTTACTGGGTGACTGTATTTTGAACTCTGATGTTAAACGAAATAGTTTATAATAGTGCTACAAAATTTACAATAGAATTATAGTCAAATCTAGCTAATTAAGATGTTTGTCTTCATAGCATTTCTTATTATTCACTGTGTCTGTTTCCCATTAGACCGCAATAGAACAGTTCTGCAGCATTTCATCAACAGGGTGTAATTCTTTGTAATAGCTTAAGTGTTTCTAGATTTATCACCGAAATAAAAAACACCACACTTCCAAACTGAAGACATTATAAAAGGAAATGAATGGAGATCCTTTCTACTGCATCTTTCCTTTTACAAATCAGCATTGTTATTAATACCATACATTAATTCCACATGACTACATCTTTTCTTCAATGAGGATGAGATGTTAGAAGTATTGTGTAGTGTAACGGTTCTATAACCAGTCATTCTAATTTCCTCTGGTCAGCTTCCTGTCTAAATAAATTTAATTGCAAATAACAAATGCAATAGTGCTTTAAAAATAGTCTCTCTCTGAACTATGAATGTAAGACTGCTAGGTATAGTAATTCTGAAATCTAAGTGGTGTAACATAAATATTGTATAGAATGCTAAACAGCTAAGAAAAACATCTTTGACCTTTTTGCATAGACCTGGGTCACATCTTTATAGAGTTTACAAGTCCTCATGACCACCATTACAAAGCAGTAGGGAGAGAAGTTGTAATTCAGTTTTATCCTCTGATGGGACATAATCCCATTGTATGTCTTTTTTAAAGTTGGATATATTAGTCAAATCTTAAATAGACTAACGTAGAAACCCCTGTGATGTCTAGGCAACAGGAAGCGTACAATTTGTGCTACTGATATGCCTCTAGGCAATTTATTTTGACCTTTTGTGTATTTGAACAGAATAAAAATAAGACTAAGCCTTCACAAAGTGTTGTTCATCGCTATACTTCATAAGTAGCAGCACTCTACATATATCATGCCTCAAGATTATGTGCAGCCAGACCCATTGAAAATGGCTATTTTTTTCCTATGGATACATTTGAACTAAAAAAGAATGAGTGAGTGCTTGGCCCACATTTTTGCTGCGCTTGACACTCGAGTGATAGGGTAAGCACTCACTATGCGTTTGCACTGCAGGGGGGCCTAAACTTCCTTGGTATTTTTCCAAGCCATCTGTCTTGTGATGAATTGACACTATAAAATGTCATTTTCTAATTAATACTACAGTGCAACCAGTGCACCTTCCACAATCGACTTAATGTTTAAATTACAGAAAGCTTAATTTCTTTATATATCTCACATAGATCTGAAGTTACGACTAGGGAACTGAGGAATTCAGTATTTGTCAAATGACATAAGCATATTGACAAGATTTTCCAGCTCTAATTATTTCAATTGCTGAGACAGTATTCTGAAGTGTATGTTTAGTCTATGAGACAATTACTTTGGACTCTTAATCTGTAGAGCGTATGGATTACATGTATCCTGGATTCAGCTATAGCAGTCATTTTTTCTCCTCCTTAGTAGCTGCTGTGCTTGGGGTTGCAGTAGCTGCATTGTCTGTTGTGGTCATGACAAAATGGTCTTGAGAAAAAGAACTACAGGGTGCCCCAAAGCCTATAGTGGGTTGCAGGGTAGGTGGCAGTTGGCCACTGGAACCAGCACAAGGATTCAGATGTTCAACAAGCAGTTACCAGTTCCATGTCTATGTAGCTCTTTTTAGTTCTAGGTTTCAACGATTTCATTGTAAAGAAAAAACAGTGAAAACCAGGTGTGCTTAATTATCTTACAGACCCTAGCGCTTCTGTTGTGGCACTTGATGATCAGTATAGTGTCCCCTAGTTACCTTGTTACCCATGCTGGGGCATTGATTCAGTAGCGAGTCACTGAAAAGAGAAGAGCTACTTAATCTCCATTACTACTGCCTATAAAAACTGTGTTCCTTAGAGGACTATCACCAACTACTTGCCACACAGAGCACTGCTTAATTTATGAGGCCTGACAGCAAGGCAGTATGACTGCCTGTGCCTGTTTGCAAATATTGGCAGTTTTGTCCCATCTTCTTTATCTGTTAAGGTTTGGGTGTTTTGTGGGCTGTGGTATACTTATTTCAAATGACCTCACACTGAAAACTTTCTGAATCAGACAATTCTGTAATCAAAGAATTAGTGCTGGTCTCCCACTTTAAATTGTTTCTGTACACACAAATAAAATTACTCAGGTAGTTCAGCTTCCTCTTTAGTGGCAGTAGTAAATACTATAAAATTGCCTTGAACAGTTTTATATGGTTTTGAGAGATTGTGCAAAAGCATCCCAAGAGCATGCTGGAGCAAAGAACGAACTACCTCTAATCCTTCCAAACTTCAAACAATTGGTAGACTATTATATAGGATATTGCATAAGTTCCTATTTGTCCTGTGGAAAGAATGCTTTTTCTTTCCCGTGACAGCAGTAACCTTCAAAAATCCACTCCTAATAAAATGAAAATGCATTGTGTAGTTGCTTGAAGATAGCAATTTCAAGGTATTGGGAATCATACAATAAAGAAGTATACTTAAAAATTAAAATAGTCTTTAAAATTAAAGTATGTGACCTTTGCTTTTCTCTAAGAGCTATGAAAGTCATGCAGTATGAAAGTTTGACATTTCAAATCAGTGCTTTTGTTAAACTTGTTAGTTTAAAGCAGATTTTTACTTGAAATAACGTATACTTTCTTCAGTGCATATTTCAAAAACTATAGTGTGGAAAAATAATGCAAAATATGATGTAGTATTTTTTTGTAAAAATTCCAGAGCACTGGAACAGGCTGCCCAGGGAGGTTTGTGGAGTCTGTCTCTTTGGAGGCATTCAAAACCTACCTGGGCATGTTCTTGTGTAACCTGCTTTGGGTGGCCCTGCCTTGGCAGGAGGGTTGAACCGGATGATCTCCAGAGGAACCTTCCAGCCCTAATGATTCTGTGATTTATTTAATTTTTGGTATATCTTAATTAAAAACAAAGCATTGATTTGCTGTGATCAGTATGAATTTAAGAACAGGAGTAAGAAACACAATTGGTGGAACTGACCTGGCTGATGATCTCTAGGGGCATCTCTAGGTTACTCTGTTAGGGTGACACATTCCACTAGCTCCCATGGGGCAACTTAGCAATGAAGATTGCAAAAATTCTTCCAAACATTCTGTGCGGAAGTTTAAATTACAGTAAAGTAAAGGGAAGTAAAACTGGTGTTGATGCAGAAGTGTAATGAGTTTAGTGCTTGAAATGCTTTTTAGATTAATATTCCCCTCTACTCTGCCCTGGTAAGACCGCATCTGGAATATTGTGTCCAGTTCTGGGCCCCTCAGTTCAAGGACAGGGACCTGCTGGAGAGAGTCCAGCGCAGGGCAACGAAGATGATTAAGGGAGTGGAGCATCTCCCTTATGAGGAAAGACTGAGGGAGCTGGGTCTCTATAGTTTAGAGAAGAGGAGACTGAGGGGTGACCTTATTAGTGTCTATAAATATATAAAGGGGGAGTGTCACGAGGATGGAGCCAGGCTCTACTCAGTGGCAAACAATGATAGGACAAGGGGTAAGGGGTACAAACTGGAACACAAGAGGTTCCACTTAAACTTGAGAAGAAACTTCTTCTCAGTGAGGGTGACAGAACACTGGAACAGGCTGCCCAGGGAGGTTGTGGAGTCTCCTTCTCTGGAGACATTGAAAACCCGCCTGGACACATTCCTGTGTAACATTATCTAGGTGTTCCTGCTCCAGCAGGGGGATTGGACTAGATGATCTTTTGAGGTCCCTTCCAATCTGTAGCACACTGTGATACTGTGAAACAAGTAAAGGCCTAGTCTAGCCCATGATGTAGGGAGTTGCAGAATTGTTACTGGTATGGACCTATTGAGTTGCATGTGGAACAATGCACGTAGTTGTGTCAGAATAAAAAAAGATTCCTATGGCTTAATAAAAATGTAATTATTCTGAAGCCTCTTTAAAATTATTAGGATGAAAAAGTATGATGAAATATTGCATAACTATATCTAAGGCTGTGACTCTATTGACAGTAAGCTTTAACTCTTAAACTTTTAGTGGTCTTGCTTGCTATGACATTAATTTTACATCTAACTTCCCCCTTATTTGTAGTTGTTGTTATGTACAAGATTTTGCATCCTTACAATGAGCTAGTGAAAATTTTACACGACACTTTGGCTTATAGTTAAGTTCTTGAAACTGCACTGAAGTGATCGGAATAATGATGGCCACATTATTCCTGTGAAGGGAAGTCTCAGTGGATCTAGCGAGCGACTATCTTTTTCTGACCTTCTGCTTTGAGGGGAAAAAAGTGTAGAGGCCATAAAAACCTAAAATATTAGAGCTAAGAGTAGAGGAGGACGATATTTGGGCAATAGAGTCTAGATCTCGAAGTATGTCATTGATCATCTGTTATAATGCTCACAAAAAGGTTAACAGAATGGATCATTATAATATTCATCCACTTTTTGAACGTGGAAACTAACATGTTTAGTAACATGAAGTAAGCATCTTGTAACACGAGAAGGAAGTACCTTTAAACTGTGTTTCATTCACTGATTTTTTCCTTTTTTTTTTCTCTTCATGGTTTTAATTGCAACAGCAGGATAGTAAATAGGAGCTGAAAAATTGCATTGTGTTAAAAGGTCATAGCTATTTTGCAGTGAATACTTATGGTTAACCAGCTCAGTGAAGTAAATTGGGTTATGTTTGTCATTTCCCTCCCTGTCGTATAGATGAGATAACTTATTCCATCTGTGAGCTATGGGAAGTGTGGGGAGAGAATACCTTCGTGGAAGCAATAACTCTGTGCGGGACACCTCTGTCATTTCTTTCAGAACACTCAATTTCTTTGCAGCAAAGAAAGATCAGAGAGCAGTCAGAATTATACAGGAGTTTCTGAGATTGCATCACAGATATTGTCCAGTGGGTTTAAAATCTTGTATGTTTTATCTGATGGTGCCAGAAAACCTGGGGAAATTCCTTTAAAACAAATAAAGTCATGTTTGAGTTCAATCCATCCAAAATTTATTGCAGCTATACTAAAAAAGAAAATAAGATTTTGGATATTATCTGGTTTATTGAGTATGTGAGGGTTGGATACTTCTGAGTGAGGGTATATATTCTAGTAAGTAGAAATAATCTACAACAGCTGCATTTTTAATAGCTTTAGTCAGACCTGAGGAATGACTAAATGCTTTGCTAAACTGGGGATTGGGAGAGTAGCTTCTTCTTGTAGTATTCGAATAGCCACAGTGCTATTTGTATCAGATTTGTTATTTGTGTAAATAAACTAGAATCAATTATGGATAGAAGAGGGAGAAAACTTAAAAATAGGTAAGATTTTGAAAGGAAATTCTGAACTATAACAGAAGTTTTCTTGAAAGTAATTCTTGGGTTAGAATTACATTTCCTGCGTGTAAATATTTTTTTCTGACTTGATTCTCAGTGATTCCCATTTTTGTGTTTGGAAGAGAAAGCAACAAATTAAGGAACAGGAAGGGCTCTACTGCAAGTATGCAATTAGATTAAGAGTAAGCAATCTCCTCAGAGCAGTGTTAGGTTGTGGCTGAGATGTAGGAATGACTCTCCTGCCTCTCAGGTAGAGCATCTCTCCACTCTTGAAGAAAGGTCTTTTTCTCCAACAGTAGTATCTGAAAGAACATGACAATGTCCTTTCATAGCCTGAAAATTGCAGCTTTGAAAGCCCTAGCAATTTATTGCAACAAACGTTTACCTCTATCACAGTAACTTGTATTTCTTGCTCTCTTTTGTTCCGCTTTTCCTGTTGGAACAATACATTGTGGGGGTCTATTTTTGTTTTTTAACCTGTTTTTTTCTTGTCCCCAACTCCAGGCTGGCTTTATCACAAATGAAAGACATTGCTGGGCAATATTCATTGTCATGATTTATTTGAAAAGATAGAAACCAAAAGTAGAACAAATACCTACTCTTATCTATATTTAACCTTGAGTTCCTTTAGTCTAGTATTCCTAATACATTTAGGAATATTTACAATTCCTAAATCCACTTATAGCTATTAGAAGTGGAGATTTAGAGTTCAAAGCAATGCTATTCTTCTCAGTGTTACCCTAAATTGCAATTTGGTTTTCCAAATCCAGAGCTGATTCATTTGGGGCAGACTGCTCTGTTTTTGTTTCCATTTCCTTATATGCTCTGGTTTACTGGATTTTTCTTTGGGATTATAAGTAGTAAGTGCTTTTGATGGCTCCCAGTGAAGCTATGTACTAAAAGGTCCTAATTAATGCACATTTGATGAAGGCGAGTGACTTCTGAGCAGAGAGGATATCTTCCCTTTGAATCTAGTCAGTATTCAGCTTTTAGCTGTCCTGGATCCCAGAGGAATACATTCATTGCAAGAAGGTACATTTTACAAATATGTTTGGTCAAGTTTGATCTGTGGTGCAACTGATTTACCAGAAAGGCTAGGATGCAGGCAATGGCACTAATTCTTTTCCCTTTCCAGCCTTACAGGACCAAACTCTTCTCCCTCACATTTTGTTGCATACCAGTATTACATGGTATGGTAGGATAGGAAATGAGTTGTAGTAGCAGCTCTTGCAAAAAAAACATCTTGCATCCTTTTTTCTATTGAAAAATTTAGTTTTCATTGTCTCTAATTTCAAATCCTTGTTATCTCAGAAGTATTTGATATAAATACATACGTGCTGTTTAGCCAGTGTCTACATCTTACAGATCTCTACTTCTGCAGTTGCTACTCAAAAGTTGCATCTTGGGGGCATTAATTTTGTGTTTAAAAATAAACAGATGACAAATATTCCAAGCATGTGTTGTGGGTTTCTGAAATTAACAAGTGTGGAACCCTGGTGGTTATTCTGAGACCAAGTATTTTTTGTCCCTATGACTAAGAAAAGCCACTTTGAAATCAAAATTATTGATCATACTTTATACAGTATGCTGACTAGAATAACTTACCTATGGGCTTTTATGACTGCATAGTCACTTCAGAATTGTCAGGGTAAATGTAGGCTTATGTCTTTTATCTTTAAATCAAAGATCCAAGTGCAAAATTTAAATCTCAAAGACATCCTGTGGATTTATGACCCTTCCCAAAGGAATTGTGGATAATAAAATAGTGACTGGATTAGTACAATGAGACTTGCTGTAAATGTAGCATTTTCATGCATAAGAGATAAAATTTTGCCCTCCGTATTTGTAATGCCATTTAAGGTACGCACTTTTGTTCAGTCCACTTGTTTGAAAGTTGAGAAGCAATAAAACAGTTTTCTAACAGTAATACTTTGTCAGCTGGGTTCAGAACTTGTCATAATATTGTTAAAAAAAAAAAAGGAAAAAATTCACAAATCTCAGTAATTTATCTTACCACAAGATAATTTCTGTGGCAAACAGGCTTAATGTTTCCATATTTTCTGCAGAGGTATTAAAACAAGGTTAGTATCCAGAATTTTCCCAGGCTCAGAGAAGAACAGAAGTGCAGTGTCCAGAGACTGCAGGTGCTGCCATATTGAGAAAAACATGCTGCTTAAAATGAGAATGTTCTGGGAAGTGGAATGGGGCAAGGTGGAACACTGCTGGGTCTCATGTGCAGTAATTAGAAATGTTGTAACGCTTGAATGTTCTAAATATTAAGAAAGAAACCCAAAGTTACCTGTTTGTGTTCAAGAATGAACAGATGAACATTGTTGAATGTTCATGTTGAATGTTCATTCTTGAACATTCAAGAATGTTCAAGAATGAACAGCCTCTGCCTTCAGCACACTTGAAGTACACATATGCTATGACATTATCGTTGGGCTCTCCTGTGCTAAGAAATACAGTAGTAAAAACACAGCTTACTTCAGGAGGAATAGGATCAGCTCTATAGTAAAGTCACCTGTATGAAACACAGCCTTTCTTCGGTGCCTCCAAATAATAAAACTGGGGGTAGTAGAGGTTGAATTGCTTTTGTGTGAAGTTATCTGGCATATTTATGTGTGTATATGTGTGTATATATACATATAGACATATGAAGTGGCAAACAGAATCTTGTCTCTCAAGAGATTTTATGTCTTAACATTACTGTTTGTTGCTGATGGTATAATGTATCTGTAAACAGATTCTTGTGTTTACTGACTTGAACATTCTGGAAACCTACCTTTTTTCTTACTGGAAAAACTGTCTTTTGGAGGATATGCACATACCATACATACGGAAGAATGTCTGCGAGATAGGTAAAAATCCATTAAAAATTTGGGTGGATATTGCAATGACTTAACGACTTGGTGGAAAAAATATCTTTGCATATTCTGCAAGTGAATTAGGAGTAAACTTTCAAAATGTCACAAAGCAGACTGTTATCAATATGTATCAACATCCTCAAGCTACTCGTTGGCAATAAATGTCAGTAGAAGTTTTTATGGGTTTTACAGCTTATATGCAATTTTTAATAAGCTTTGTGCATGGCCCATTACTTTATGAGTGAGAACAACTGTCAAATGAAAGTATTTGTAATGTCAGGCGTTTCATTACAACATGACCGCAGGCTGAAGGCTAGGTGCTAAACTGCTGCTGGGTTTATATCTTGACCATACTTTTACAAAAAGGGCCATGTAACTTGCTACTTTCATTACTTATTCTTTACCTTTTTTAATTAATAATTTAACTTACAGTTCTTATAGCCTTATTATCACACCACTATTTCATTAACTAATCATTACAGCACTGCAGTTTATAGCTTTAAAGGCAAGGAGAAGTATGAACCAGTAGCTTTGAGTTACGTAGCAAGAGCTCTGATTTGCAAGCAGAGCCTGCAGCAGTGTGAATTTTATGTCATTAGAAATCTTTTCATCTTTTCTTTTTTATTTTTTTTTTAAACAGAAGAAAAGATTTTTAATTCTTTCTCAGAATGATTCATATCCTGTGGATTTTTCCTATTAGGCAATGAAGCTATGATAGTAAGATTGAGTATATAAATAATTCTCATAATTCACATAGAAGAAAGAGAAATAATTACTTCTGAACACTTCATTATGAATAGAATTCTGTCAAAAACTTTAAGAAGTGGGCATTAATACAAATTAAGGTCTTAGGAACTCATATTTTAAATACTTAATCCTGTATTTTATTTAACTTTTGCCAGACCAATAAGAATTTTTTTAATGGGCAGAATGAATTGCTGTGCTGGAAAAACATTAACTATAAAATGTAAAACTTCTGTGATGAACAAATATTTTATTATTTCTGTCATTGCAGAGTAGCTGAACTTGTATGGCTTACCAGCCCTGTAGACTTGACCATGAACTTTGAGTCTTCAAATTTCATCAGTGTTTTCTTAGCAGAAGAATACAGCTTATTTAAAGTGATTCTGTAGTTTCAATCCGCTTGTCTTTTACATTACGGTCAGGGAAGATTGAAAGATGAAATAAAGCTGTATGCTTTTATTCTTGAAAAATTGTACAACTAATGATAACTGCTGGATAATTGGAAATGGTTTGTTTGCTGATACTTTAGCTTGAAGAGCAATCAAGGGAATTAGAAGGTTCTCTGCTACTGAAAACTCCATATTGGTAAGGACATGTAGCTGAGGTATATTGTACATGCACTTAGACGCGAGTATTATTTCAGCAGAAGTCAAGATGTAGCCTTATTTTTAAAATTTCCTGTTTTAATCATCAGGTTGGGGTCCATAGTTACTATGCTTATTACTTGTCATTGCTATGGCCTGAGCTGCTTTTCAGCTCTTCAAAAGCATTTCTGCAGTCATATAAAAGCATGCGCTTGAACAAAAAATCGTAAGACTAAAGAGAGACTAGCATTTTTTATCGCAAGGCACATCAAACAATTCAACCTTATTCTACCAGTGAACCTGTTTACAGAATATATAGCTAAAACTACTGAAATATATGTGGGGTTCCTAGAGAAGTTCATGTAGTATCTTTTCGAACATTTTGTTTAACTTCCTAATAATAAAGTAGTAGTGTGAAGGAATATCTCTCTCCTTACTCTATTAGTTCTGAGCCAACTTAAGTAAAAGGACTTTTGGCCTTGACACCAATGACATCCAGACAAAGGAAATGCTGCTTTAGATCTTCAAATTGTTTGGAGCTGCAAGATGGATAGAGATTTTTCATTATGATACATCACCTGTCTTGCACTATTATACTTAAAATTACTTGTTAAATTGCAGTTAGTTCTTTAGAGAGTCAGCAACATTTTCCCATAATGAGGTAGAAGGCTAAAACCCTTAGAGATGCAGAACCTTTTCAGTTCTCCCTGGGTTTCATTGCACTTTAGTCTGCTGGCAGTCTCAGATTATCCTGTACATGTGATCTGAGCAGTATCCATTGTGATTACCTGCAGAAGGACATATGGGAAAGTGGTGCAAATATAAAACCCTGTTGGTACACAGGCTCCCTCAGCCCTGCTTTTCAATGTGAATAACATAGTCCTATTTGCTGCACACATCAGTCTTACAGATAACATGCCAGAGTTCTGATGTATCAGCATCTTAAATTTGGTTTACCAAAAACCGTATCCTTAATATTTAGAGATTGGTATTGACTGAAACTCAGACTTATTTACTTGGAGCTTTTAATTTGAAATTAAGTATTACCAACTTTGTTTTCTTTATGGAAATGTTTACTGCTGCTACGCTTAATCATAATTTATGAGCACAGTCTTAAAAGAAGCACGTGTAATTTGCAGAATTATGGAGCAAAATCCCACCTGAAGATTTCTTGCATCTTCCTCTTCTTTTTAATATTCTGAGGACAAATAGCATGATTGTATCTTATAATTTAGCTGTATGACATTGCTGCTGCCCATGCATTATTTGTCTGCCTTCTGGAGACACAATCCCTGTTGAAAGCAAAGGAAGGGTAATGTACTGTTTTTGAAGTTGTATGGGATGAAAGGGTTTGAAGAAGCTAGTCCCAAGAATTTGTAGGCACTGCCTGGAGGAAACACTCATAAGATGTGCTGCAGTCTTAAAAGACGAAGAAGAATTCTTGACAGATTTTGGCACAGTTTCTTTCTTGTCTGGTCTCTATGAGAAGACAGGAGTTAGAGGTGACTCTTTTTAGTTTTACCCATGTTCTCAGAAAGCATTGTGCAGCTTCTGAACATCTTGTTTCTGTCTGAGGCTGTTGCTATCTTGAAGTATCCTAGATGCTGACATTCAAAGCAACTATGATTTTAACTATGGCAATACAGGTTCTTTATCCTTCCTTCTGTTTTGGAGTATTTACATTCTAACACATTATTATTTAGTAACCTCTACTAAAACCTACTTATTTTTTGCACTGTAATGGTGATGTGGCAATTTTTTACAAAAGAGCATTAAATGCATGGTTAGAGTGGCATAATTTTAATGAATAAAACTCTGTTTGCTCCCTTCTTTTTTGTATTGAGTCATTGTGTATTCCCCTACAACATGGCATATGACTTTTCAAACTTAAGATGTTTCCCCTTACCACTGTATAAAATCCTGGCACTCCAAAGTTTATAGCACTGTACACAGTTGTTTGCTACGCCTCAAGAATCCATTAATGTAGTCACAAAAAAGTATGGGCAAAGGCAATTAAAATTATTAAGGAGATGCAGCAGCTGCTTTCCCAAAGAGATACTAAAAAAGTCAGGACTCTTTGTGGAAGGTGGGCATGGAACTAGGTGCTAGAATCAGGGTGCATTTCCTAAAGCTAGTCTGAGATTGGTTTTGGAATAGATAAAAGGCAGTAGTTTTCAGTGAGTGAAAAGATGAGGTCTAAGCTTGCAAGTCTTGCTCCTTCCATAATTATGTGCGTATAATTTTTCAGCGGTTTCAAACAGGATGCGAAGGATTGGTCTGTTTCTTCCAGATACTGTAAAATAGTGAGATTTTTGTTCCGTTATTGCACTTGGAGTTGTTTGGTTTTGGTTTTTGTGTTTTTTTTTTTTTTTTTTTTACTTGAAATGTAAATATCATTGATAGGCATTCAGAATTGTTGCCAAAGTTCTGCAAAGGTGTGACTTTAGTCTCACCAGTGAAAAAAATTAAGATTAGGAATTGAATGTATGTAATGCTCTGCTAAGAATACTGTAAAAAAAACAAGCAAGCCCTTCTGAACTGTCAACAAAATGACAACATTGCGTTGATTTTGAAGGGAGAAAAAAGGCACAATGGAGATATTTACTAAGATCTTAACATGATTTCAACCTGCAATGAGTCCCTGAGGTACCTAGGTTTCAAGAAACTTTCAGTTGTATTTCCCAGCAATCAATTGATGTAGACTTTAAGGAGCATACAATTAAATGCAGGATCTCAACAAAAATTGAGATGTGGAACTCAATGTATTGTGTCGATGACCTGTTCAGCTTCTGGGTGTGACAGTGGTTGTTCTGCACTGCCAGGCTGTTCACATTTTTCCTTGTGAAGGGGAGATCAGATACCTTCTTATGTGATCATAGGAACAGTCCCCACATCTTGCAGGAATGTAACAGCATATAGGGGAGGCATAGAAGTTATTGACAAGAAAGAGCTGCTTTTGCAGTAAAAAGAGCAGTGCTGGAGACAGCCCTAAAATACGGGGGATATCCCCAGCTCAGGATACCATTGTTGTCACCCAGACAGGATACTTACCATGGGAGTGGTTCAATATAAGCCCTTGTCTCTTTTCAGCATGACTTTCTGAATTCTAATTTACAGACATTACAATAAAGATAAAGCAATAAAAAGTCATCTGGTGTGTACTTTTGAGACAGATACAATAATAACTGATTTTTTTAAATAAACTGCAATAGGTAAAGCTTTTGTAGTCACCTGCCATAGTCTGCTGATTTATCTCATTCTAGCAGTCTCCTAAAGAACGAAATAAGTAAATGTTAAGTAAATTAGGGACGCATTTTAAAGTAGTAGTACAGCAAAAAAAGTTCTTTAAGGCACAGTTGATTTCAACATAGTTTAGCTGTTAGAATGTTCCTGAAGTTTTTCATAGAACAATGAAACTCCAGTATCTTGCCAGATTTGTTTTGTTTCAACATTTAAGAGCTCAGCAGCTATGTTTATAGATATGTGCAAAATCACTGCTTACTGAGATTTTTGGCTATTTTATTCTAGAGCAAAATACTTTTAGAAGAAAGTAACACTTTAAAATATCTCATGCAAATATACTTTAGCTAGCTAGATTGCTTTTAGAGTTCAGAATGGGACAGGAAGAATCTTAAAAGACTTTATTAGACACTGTACAGAAGTATAATCTGTCTCAGGCTTTTTTCAGCCTATGGCTAAGCATTTCCCTGGAAGCTTGGGCATAATCAAATTCAACATGAAATTTCTACAAGTTCAAAGAGCTTAAGTGTATTCAGCATAGCTTTATATTTGTACTGCCTTTTGGTTTTCACATTTACAGATGCAGTTTTTCCTGGTTAATCAGATAATGTCATACTACATAGTGCTGTGCAAAACAAAGAAATGGTTTTTAATTCTTTTAGCTTATGCTGTAGAAGTACATACTGAAGTATACTTGGTCTGAAATATCTTTTTACCCCTCAGCTGCTGCCAGACTCTAGCTGAACTGGAAAATACTCATTTTCATCACTGGGATTTGAATTTTGCCACTTATCAGTGTCATTGGGTAGTTATGACAAACAATTGTGACTAGAAGATACACGTGAAGAACTTTCATACTTGCTTTGCTTTAGTATGGCTTTTATCATGAGTGGCAAAGCAAATGTACACAAATTAGTGATTAAAAAAAAGAAAAATAAGACCAGAGGAACAAACTCTTTCATTGAGTACTGACAAGGCGCTCAGAGTCAGTTCAACTGAAACATTTTAAAATTGGAGTGGATCCTGGGCAGGGCCATAGATGTTACCTGTGGGCATGTGGTCTTTGGGAAGAGGTTGACTTCTCTCAGTCTCACAAAAGGCAAAGGGTGATAAGAGTGGCAGCCTGCAACAACTTGGAGAATGGTTTTAAAGCCAGTGAAGCTAAGCTCTACTAATATATATTACTATGGTTACTGATTTATGTTCAGGGATACAATTATTTTAATTTCTTTTGGGCACATAATGCAGTTTTGGATAAAAATGGTTTGTTTGCTTTTTCACATTCACATCTCTTCATTTTTTAGAAAAAGCAAAGCTGCAAAAAACACACTGAAAAGGATGGCAGCATGCCAACATGGCACGCAGGGGAACAACAAACTTAAAGTCATTGGAAAGCTTTAGGACTAATTCCACCAAAGAACAGACTGTTGAATATGTTCCAGATAAAATCTTGGAACAGATCATGATATTTTCATTTTTAATATGCATAATAAAATCAAAATACAGAGATACTTTTACATGCTACAAAGATTTACTTCAACTGTAATTTAAACAATAACTGAATAGGGCTTGGGAGCATTATTCCTTTTCCCTAAGAAACACGGGTATAATTTTGAAGTTATTAAAACAAGTGTCAGTATATGACAATGAAAATATACATCTGTAGTATTGCAAATCATTAGATTTGCTCTGAAGTGAACATGGGGGCAAATTAATAATCTAGAAACTTGGATGTGCTCTGGGTCACATAAGTGTTTATTCCACCATACGTCCCTTGCATAATAGTACAAAAACACCCAGGAGATGGCCAAGAAGTGTCAGAAACCAAACCCAAAGTCAGCTGAGTGTAAGCAATCTGCCTGGTTCTGTGTTGTGAAAGTACTTTATTTGTTGTTAGCAGCTGTCATGTTTTTGCAAAAAGTGAGAGAATAATACAGTGTGCCAGCACTAAACAACACTTCTTGGTTAAAATTAGAGAGTTATATGGAGAATTAATGTTATTTTGAAATCCAAATTTATTTTCAAACTACAGAGATTCATCTTAATTTGGGGGAATAAAATTATACAGATATAGATATATACACACACAACCCTAAAACTTGTTGAAAGCTGTTGAAAATTTGGATTTTCGGAATCCTTTTTTTGTGGAGGAAAGAAGGGACTGATGCACAAACATCTGCATTTGCATTTCTTCAGAAATCAGACATTAGTATTGTCACGTTAGAACTCGGGAAATGGCACTGGGTATACTTACTCAGGCTTCCATAATAGAAGTACTTGCATCCAAATTTAGCAGCAGAGGAAAGCCAAATTGAGTAGTTGAATGGCGACCATCTATTAAGCATTTTGGTTTAAAAACCAAAGAAACAAAGGCAGGATGACATGTCACCCTTGTTCTGAAATCTGTTTCAAATGCTATTTATGCCATATGGCAAGAAATTATGTTGAACAAGCAAAAAAAAAAATTTATGTACAGTAAATACAGTAGTTGTCTATCTAATTGTTATATCAAGGTTATGTTTCATGAATGTTGGAATTTGAACTCTCAGAACTGGGTACAGAAATAAATTGAAAAAATTCAGCCTACGCCTTTTTTGGATTGCTTATCAGAGAAATATAATGAAGCATTCAGAAAAGTATAATGAACTGCATCAGTTTAGTCTGGATGCTCCCACTCGGGACAGCACTAGGGAGAGTGCAACCTGGGTAATTTAGAGGCCAGAACTGTTAGTATATTGAGGCCGTTTAATGGGGTCATCCTGCAGAGGCTTTGGTGTACTTTTACTATCATGGCATACTTAACTCCTTAACATTGTTGGGATTGAGACACATTGAGCAATTTGAAGGAAAGTATAAACTGATAATTGCAGTCAATTCCCAAAATTAAGGTGGGAGCTTACGTTGTAAGTAAAATGCTATCCCTAGCATTTTTGTGTCACACAGATGGAGTAGTATCTCCAGTACAGACTGGTGGTTGTAGGAAAAGACCTCTAGTTTCAGCCCTGGTTTTCTACTTTTCTCAAACATGAAAGGATTTAATTATTGGCTTATGGGAGGTTTTCCTGAGAGGCTCAGAGAAATACTGGACAAACTGACACTTCCAAGTGTACTTGCTGTCCAAATGAATGATATTTAGAGCTTGCTGATTTTAAGCAACAGATGTAACTTCTGTTATTTAAAATACAGTTTGCTTATGAAGTTGATTCCTTGAAGTGTTAGTAATGTACCATGGTGTTGTGGTTTAAGCCCAGCCAGTAACTCAGAGCCACGCAGCTGCTCACTCACTCTCTCCTCTTCTTTCCCCCAGCTCCCGGAAGGATGGGGACAAGAATCGAAAGAGTGTAAATCCCAAAGGCTGAGATAAGAACAATACAAAACCATTACTACTACCATCAATAATAAGGGAAATAACAAAAGGAGAGAATATAAAACTAAAAGGGGAAGGAGAGAAATAAACACAAGTGATGCACAATACAGTTGCTTGCTACCTGCAGACCGATACCCAGCGCAACCTGAGCCATGATCTGCCCTTTCTGGGTAAGTCTCCCCAGTTTATATATTGGGCGTGTGACATGCTGTGGTATGGAATACCCCTTTGGCTAGTTTGGGTCAGGTGTCCTGTCTCTGCTTCCTCACAGCTTCCTGTGCCCCTCCTCACTGGCAGAGCATGAGACTGAAAAGTCCTTCATCAGAGTAAGCATAGTTTAGCAACAACTAAAAACATTGGTGTATTATCAGCTAGGCTAAAGTTGAAAACACAGCACTGCACCAGCTACTGAGAAGGAGAAAAACAACTGTTACAGCTGAACCCAGGACACACGGTTAGTGAACAGTCAGGAATATATGTTTTGTTCTACAACATGCTGAACCTTGTTTAAAACATCACAGATCCGCAGCTTGCTTTCCTCAGCTGTAGTCAGAGGAACAAGCTACAGCTAGACACCTTATGAACAGTGGTGTGAATTAGTCATAGAGGATATGCTCAGTCAGGCTTTGAGTGGGTTATTCTAGAACACTGTGGGCATTAATTATCTCACTATTAGACCTAATATAGAATAGAAGTCACTTGTGTATGATATATTTGTAATTCATGAAAAATAGTTTAATAAATTAAAGACTTTGTAAGTTGCCCTTAGTCTTTAATAATTAAAATAAATTTTAATTTTCTTAGGAAGTAATGGGAATAGACAAAGCAGGCAATGGACAGAATAAATCAACATGATGAATTAATTAATGGTTCACAAGGGATCTTAAATTAGGTCACCTCTTAAAATGTGTCAGCTGGTTATTTGCTTCTAACTCATATTAGGAGAACCTAGAGAACTTTTCAAACCTCAGCCTTTCTAGCAAAAGCCACACAGAAGAAATGCAGGGGCGTCATCTAGAAATAAGACTAATAAGAGGACAAAGCTTGCTTAGGTTTTGTTTAGATAATTCACAATAAAGCTATCCACAGCATAGAGCTGCAGATGGTATTACATTTGACTCTTGATTAGTCCCACTTGATGAAAAACTTCTGGTCTTACCAGGCTTTCCAAGTGCATGTCCATCATGGTTTTCCTGCACTTATAAGACATTTCAGATTAAGCAATACAACTGGGAAGAGCTGCAGCTAGTATGTATGAAGCTTTTAGCTCTTGTCAGCATGTGGCTCCCTTTGGAGTTAATACATAGAACCAGTTCATATTAGAACAATGCAGATGCAGAAGAATCAAAATCTGTTATTATTAATTTCTTTGGATTCTCTTCCATAGGAAAGCTTGCCTTGGATCTATCAATAATGAATTCTAGGAGAACTATACTTGTTAGCATCTAATTAGACTTCTGAGGGTTTTATGTTTTCCTATCCGCTTTCAAAACTGATTTTGAATTATGTTGTCTCAGAGAAGCAGTATGATCAACTACCTGAATGTGATCCTAGCAGTGTAATGGAGAAGCACAAAATTCCTGTTGCTTGGTTATTTGGGTCAGGAGGTTTTGCCTGTAATTTCCTCTCATTGAAGTGAAAGGTCTTTTTTCTGTCCTTGTCCTGTTGTATATGTTTCAGGAAGTGATCTTACACAGGTGCATGTTTCTGTTGTATTATAAAATGCTACTGGCAGTGTACAAATAATGACATATCCTAGATCCTACAGCATATATGTCAAAATCATCTTCATTGGCAGTTATATAGGTTTCTTTGAAATGAAAATAACTTAGTTGAGGAGCCCAGGGCTTGTAACATAAGCAAAACTAGGATATAACTTAAGACCTTATGAAATGTGGCTTTCATGGCTGGCAGCTGTAGCAGGAAACTAGTGCATTTCTGTGATTCAGAGCTGAAACTGTGAGAGTCAGGATTGCAACAGCAAGATCACTGTCATGCAGATAGTGGGGAGAAGCTTAACACTGTGGCATGTTAAATATTTGCTTTTGGGAAGCAGATAGCAACTTTTAATTGACTTTTAAATGGTGATTTGGTGCCAATGCTTCTGTGTGTTTTAAAAACTAGAGAATGCTGGTTCTTTGTTAGGATTTTGATACACATGTGATACCATTCTCTAACCTAATATGTGAAGGATGAGACTATATACTTGCCTCTGAAGTATACTTTTATGTAGATGTAAATAAAAGGAGACCTAGTCTTGGATATAGCACAGAGTTCCTATCACAGATGTTTGCAACCCATATCTTATAAAGCTTTCCTGCTGCACATGGCAGGAGGATGGGTGCACATTCATATTATTGTACCTGGTCCATTGTTCCAAGCAAGTCCTCTCTCTTTCCTGCCAGATTGGGTTGGCTGTTTGTGAACTGTTACCAGCTGCTAATTGTTACAGCATGAGGTTAAGGTTGCTGCAGTTTGATGAGGGCCTTTGATTGCCAGTAGGTCCATGGAACAGGGGAGCCAACCTGATCGAGTCTTCATCATATAAAGATAAAAGTGTGATTTTAAGAATTGCAGTAAATTCTGAGGAGCTATGCCTCTGGTCTTATTCCATTCCTAAAATCTTTTCTGAAGATGTATTACTTTACAACTGTGAAACTGGTGTCTGTTTTCAATTAATTCTGTGATTTTAAAAGCTTTTTACTTGCTCTTTTTTTCTGCTGTAAATCAGTAGTAGTAGAAAATGGTTAATTATTTTGTTTTTTGTTTGTTTTTTTTTAATCATTAAATACACTTTAATTTAATCCAAATTCTGTAGCTAATCTCACTCTTCATTAAAAGTAGCACTATCAGGAGAGCACACAAAAGTCTGCTTTATTGATTTATTTCTTTCTTGAGATATTTTTATTAGATTCTTATAAATGGTTTTCATCATAAAAATGTTTTTACTTCAAAAGAATGTAGTTTTGATGTTACTGAAGAGCATAAGAATATCTCAAATGGACAGATGTGAGAAGATGTGAAGGCAAAAGAAATGACCATGAAGTGAAAATGAAGGCATTCTGTAATGGCCACATAGAAATTATTTTTATTTTGTGTAGCTGGGTTCAAGTGAATGAATTGCTCGTTGCCATGAAGAGCTTAAGTAAATGCAGAGTAAAGTAGTTACAAATTATATCCTGGAAGTTGGAACAGAAGAAATTCGAGTGGTAAAGACAGGCAGAGCTCATTGTTTTCTGAAAACAGTGGACATAGCACTTAGAAGAATGTACGTGAACTGTGTGCATCCCATTTTGGTATGGGGTCTTGCCTTCCACAAGCAGAGCTGGGCATATGACTTAGAAGCATGTTATAGGGCTGAAAATAGTGTGTTATATAGCATCTGTGTATAAAACTGATACCTACCTTTGGACATCTTTAATACAAGATTACACTGCTGGGATTTTTTTATGGTATATCTTGGTCATACTGCAAAGAGGCTAGAATTAGTTGGAACTTTATAAGGGAGTCAGTATACTTCATGGAGAAATATACTCTTTATAAAGTATACTTTCATGTTCTGGAAAATAGCTATGTCAGAGACTGCTATTCTAAAAGACATTTTTTTATCAGCAGTACTGATGTCAAATGTTTGAGTCTGTGTCCCTGAATATACCACTGAAAGTATATTTACATTTAAAACTAGACATGAATGTATATGCAAAACGATCACATTCAGTAACTTATAAACAGAAGAAAAGGTGCTGATGATTCCTGAGTTACTGGAAAGTAGTTCAAGGACAGAAAGAACAGAAATTTTGCTGCTTGCACATTTATTTATTTATTTAGTACTTAATCATTTGGGATTGCTTTTTAAACAAACTGTTTACAAAAGAGTTGATGGATTAGTGTTCTTTGTTTGATGCAGAACCACAAATGTCACCCTTTTTCTTGTATCCTCCAGAAGGTGGAGGGAGCACTGTCTCAGAGAAGGGAAAGGCAGCTGTTTGTGCTTCAAGGGCGTTGTTTGATTTCTGACATCAAGCAGAGAGCTCTGACAAGGAGCTGGCAGGAAATTAGGTTGGCAGCTCATGATAAGTGTAAACGGAGACAGAATGAGGGCTTGCCGAGTGTGTCATGGAAGTCACTCATGTTTTTGCTTCTGAAGGTGACATCATTCATGATGGCATCCAAATATGATTTATGAAATGAATTATTAATGATTGTCAAGTTTTAAGAACAACAGATATAGAAAGCTGTGGACTCTCTGTAGACTGTGGAGCCTAATGCTTGAAGCAGGAATCCAAAATTCAACGCAAGTACTGCTCTTTTGTGTTGCTAGCATGGCTTTTGGAGAATGGAGATAGTGGAGGTTGTACCAGGTCTGCAGGGCAGAGCTTAGTTTGATTGTGCAGGTTACAAGCACAGATGTCTATCTCAGAGAATATTTGAGTGTTTCGTGAGTTTTATGAACTTGCATAGAAACCCTTCCAAATACATGCCTCATTTTGTAGCATAGTATAGCTGCTCACACTGTGGCCATCTGCAGAACAGTTTTGAAAAAGAGCTGAGGAAGCAATAATGATTAATTAAAACTTGAAGAATGAGAGGATGGAGAGGCTGTCTTTGAAGGAATATTTTATATCAATATCAGATTTAATAATTTCTATTTTAAAAGTCACTGACAGGCAAATGTACATGACTTCTATAATATGCACAGTTAAAAAAGCCATCCATGACAAATCTGGAATAAATCCTGATCAAGTAAAACATTGCAGAGTTTTGGCTGAGTTCTGGAATTGTGTTTCTTAAATCCAGAGCCTGTTAAAAAAAAGCCCTTGGATACTCCTTTCCCTTCTCCCAGGTTTTCACATTTCATTCTTGATGTCATTTAGAAATTAGGGGCTGGAATCTGGCCACCGAACTGATGAGTTTTCAAATAATCCTGCTAAAAAAAGTAAAACAAACAAACCAACCTTCCAGGTGATTAGTAATACATATAAATATGTAATAAAAAAGACCAAATATATTCAGTCTGTGCTTCAGTTAGCTGCTAGGTTGATGGACTCCTTAGTGATTACCAGACGATGGTCAGTAAAAGGCAAAACTAAAAGTATTAATTCCCTTTTGCACCATTCAGGGAAGACTTAATTAATTCTTTCAATTTTTTTCACTCACGTTGGACAAGTCACTACTTTCTTGTAGCTGCTCTAAATGGCATGCTCCAATTACTTCATCTTAAACCCTACAAGTTTGGGACTTTATGTGTCACTTGAGAAAGTATTGGAGAATATGTGAAGCTGTGTAATGGTGAGATTAAGACATATATATAGCCCTATTTCAAGAGGGGTGAATTCACAGCAAGGCAGTTCGTATTATATAATGAAGATAGAAGATTTTTAAAATGGGGTACTTTGTGCTTCTGGTTTCCCAGTCAGTTTTCAATGGCTATGCTGACTCTAAGCACAGCCCCTTCCTATCCCCTTGCCCTGTTTCTTGGGCACTTCATGTTCAGCTGTAGGCATCATTCCCGAATGGCACTCCAGTAGCTCCCATCTCCTAAGAGAATGGATCATATTCGGTTTCTCTTCTCCTTGTAAACAAGATAGCTAATTCAGGAAATGCAGTGTGCTTTGGCTTGCTGGCATTAGAGACTGAATGAACACAAACCAAAATACTTGAGATGTAGGTAGAGTTGTTTGATCATGTGAAAGTAGCAGTGGCTGGTACCTCTTCTGTTCTGTATTTGTGCAGCCTGTAAGCTTCTGCAAAACTAATTTTTACCTGTACTCTGCAGAGGTCTGTATGTTTGGTGTTCAGAATGCCATTTCTACTTTCAGATTTTTTATGTTCTTTCTATTTCAGAATTTATTTTTTATGTAACCTTGGCTGAGTCCTGGAAATAGGCAGAATGAGATTAGTAACCTAAGCCTTCTCTGGACCTGCTCAGGCAAGTCTAGAGGAGAGTCACAAAGATGCTCTGAGGGCTGGAGCGCCTCTCATATGGATATAAGATGAGAGGTGGGCTTGAGCTTGTTCAGCCTGGAGAAGGCTCCAGCAGACCTTAGAGCAGCTTCCAGTACGTAAAGGGGCCAACAAGAAAGATAGAGAGGGGTTTTTGACAAGGGCCTCTAGTGACAAGACAGGGAGTTTGTTTTTCCTATCTATCAGGACATTCTTTTTCTCTGGCATTTCCATAAGTTTAAAAGGACATGCAGGTGGAGAGTTAGAATTAGGCTGCTTTAGAAGTGTGCTTACATTGTGCTTAAGAAAGTGTACTTCTCTGACCACACTCTGATTTCTAGTCTTCTTGTTAGTCCTTCAGTAGTTGATAGAATACCATATTTCATAAATGGTTTCATATATGAATGTGTCAATATTAATATAAACTTCCATCTTTCAAAGAAAGGTTTTTGTTGCTTTAAGTCTGTTGCATAATCCTAGAATGTATGTGTTGCTGTTTTGATGCTCTCCATGTTTCATGGGAGGGTCTGGGTGAAAAATACTTTGATCTCTCAGAGTTTTGTATTTGTTTTTTTTGCTCCTTGTGATGTTCTGTTTGCCATTCTGGTATTCCAAATATTATGCACAAAGTGGATTACAGGGCATTAGAGAAAAAGGCTGGGGAGTTTCAGAGTAGGAAGTTGAATGAAGCTTACTCATTTGAAAATCTGCTGTTGGAAAAAGCAAATAAAAATATTCCTTGCCCTCGTGATATAAATCCCTGTATTTTCTTTCTGTCCATCTGAGACCAGTTGTATGTTGTGTCGATTTTATTCCAGTTAGAATTCTGGGTGTTATAAAAGCTGGTGTTAGTCTTGAAAATTTAAAGAAACCAGGATGCTGAAATCATTGCCTACATTGTAAAAACAAATCGTGATGTCTGACACTTTATAAATACACCTGATATGCCGGATCAGAATTAGACCCCATATACAACTGTAACTGTATTAAAAACAAAGGGGGGGGGGGGGGGGGGGGGGGGAGAAGAAGTGAAATTGTGGCGGGGTAAAGAAGTTAAATTGAGTTCTTAATCTGTTTCCCTAGTTATTCTACCATGGATTGAGATACACTTGTGGTAGCTAAAGCACCACCATATTAAGCACATTTCTGAACATGTGGCATAATGCCCTGAGCTAAATGATTAACGGACATAGAGAGGTTGCTTCATTTTATATTGCCAACTTCCACAAGACAAATGAACTCTCTCCTTTAAATGTTTCCAGTTCTATAAAATAGTGGCAGTTTTCTGGAAATAAGCAGGAAACACATGCATAATAACCAGTAGATGTGAAGGTAGTTCTGTGGGTATTTCTGAAGAAGAATGGATCTAGAAATATAAAGGGAGAAATTTTCCAAAAGTATTCTGTCTTAACCCTGTTTCTGGAAGGACTGCTTCATACAGATGTTCATGTCTGCTGATTTATTCTAAGCATCTGGTTTGTAGTCATTGACCAGATTGCTGGCACCAGGAATTTTGCTTGGCATCACTGTGATGGCAGGAACTAAATGGATTAAATGACCATTTGAGAATTTCCTGACTGTGTCAGCAACTGGTATACAACTCTTCACCTTTGTCTAGAACACTCACTTATCATGTTCCATTGAGCATGTCTTTACCATAAATCACAAAAACTATTTATTTGAACAGTTTTTCAATTAAAAAAAAATAAATAAATAAAAAGAACCTTTCAAAGCCTGTGTATGTTTGAGATGTTTCGCAAGTTTTTACTGGTGCTTCCTGATTTGTGTTTGTAGCCAATGGTAGGAAGATTGCACCAGTGAAAGGAGTTAGTGCAAACCATGGAGCCATCTTCTACCCTAACTGCTGTGTCTCAGCAGGCTGACATGGTTGCACAAGCAAACACCCACCCTACAGCAGTGCTGTTAGCCATGCTGCTGTGTGTTCTGATATTTTGTTTTCTGACTAAGAAACCTTCTTACAAATGCAGTAACTGCACAGGCTGTCATTTTGAAAATTGTTTTATGATTGAGATGCCTTTTCAGCATCAGCTACCTCAAATTGCAGTGGAGGTCTTTGTAGCAGGTCATTCTCATAACCCATTTCTACAATACATAATCATCAGAAAGATTTTATCAGTTCTTTACTTTAGCTGTTGCTTAGGATTTTCCTGAGAAATGGGATAACCCACATATGCACTTCCATTTGGTTCAGGCTTGCTTTTTGAGGTGTGGAGAACAGAAAATCTGATGCTGGTGTTTCATCATGCTTACTAATTTTTTTGTGTAGCACGCATTTAAGGTGGAGATGTTAATTTGGCCATTCTGTCAGAATATGTTTCTGTGACGTAACACTTCTGACCACCTTTTGTAGTTGTAACGTGGCAGATTAAGTAGCAGTAGCACTGAAGCATTTAGTGCTCAATGAGTTGCATCTGAGCTGCCCCAAACAAAAATCATCTGTCACTTCTGCAATGGGTGCACCAGTCAAAAATATGTGTCACTACAATATTTCTCTTTCAAGTCTCTGTAAGTCAAAACTAGTAGTGACTTTGGAACAAAAATTTTTCAGAAGTAAATAAAGAACAGGATTCATCTATTATTTGAGAGACTGAATTCATATAGTGGAAACTGAATTCAGTTTGAGGTTACGTCATCCTTCTCAAGCAGTAAAACGGTACCTCCTTTGCATTCACTAAGGTGGTAGGTGTTGGAAAGTGAGCCCAATCGGGTGTGCTGCCTTTATAGCCCTGTGTATTTTTATCCATTAGCCTTTTGTACTTCATAATGATTCACTAGTTTGTGTCTTTACTGTTCTTTTTTTATGTGCTAAGAATGTAAACAGATGTCATGAGATGCCCGACCGTGCATTAGGTACTGAATGTACAAGCACTTCAATTTTCTGTGATGTTACTCTTGAATTCTGTAACAGTCAAGGCTAAATCGAAGCACTTCCCAAATGACTTCTGAAAATTCTGGTTTTCCCGGTAAATGATGGTGTGCTTAACCTGGCAGTAGCTTTGTTTCTGCAGTAATGTGTAAGTTACCGCTTCCACCAAAATAGTTATTTTCCTGGGTTTCAAAGTGAGTACTGTAAGCTTTTCAAAGCTGATGTGATTGCTGCCATTCTCCCAGGGAGTTTGCTTTTCACTTCAAGCATGAAATTAGTCATTAGGGTTTCAGTGAAGAGGAAGCCTATTGAGAGCAAACAGTGGCTATAGCAGAAGTGAGCATGGAGTTAGGAAGACAAGGGTCATACTTCAGAAATGTCATTGTCTCCCAGCATAGAAGGTTAAAACACAAGCTGCTGAAAATATTGTTTTAAATGCTTTTTAAACTCTGAGTTTTGCAAGTGGTACTTAGTGATTGATTACGAAGCAGGAGAGAGAGAAATGGATGTGTTCAAATTAAAAGTAGTCCATTGCTCTAGAATTTATCTGAGGGCTCATGTTCTGTGCAAAAAGAAGCATAGAAGCCTACATTCTTTAAATGCTTAGCAGTGAACCATTTTATTATATATGGGGCATACATATTTACATAAAAATAAAATTACAGGGATCCTGTTAAATTTATCCGAGAGCATAAAAGCGGTCTTCAATTGCAATAAAATGTTTTGAGAATGAGTAATGGTGCTGTTTAGATGAGATTCTAAAACCCTTTAGGATTATCCAACTTCCATTTAAATTATGTAGTAACTGATGAGGCTGCTATCAGAATCAGATTTTTCTCTGCTTACTGATGCTAGACAATTCTCCTCAGCATGGTGTCTTCAAGCTCTCACTTACTTAATGATTCATTGTTCCAGTCAAGAAGAAAACAAAACAACCAAAAAAAAAAAAAGCAAACTACAAAATAATTACCCAGCAGCTTTTTAAAACTAATCCACTTGGGATTTAAAAATTGCCGCAATAAATTACATATTGTAGATACATTCCTCTCCATTTCTACTTGTGCCTTTTGCTGTTGTAATGTTGATGTCATGAGTGATGTAATCTAAGGGACTGAGGTTTGCCAACAGACTTTCTTTGGATGAAGTCTTAACAAGACCCATCCCCTGCTGCTACAGAGCACTTCAGATATTGTCAGGAACCAGAACCGCATTTGAAAAGGTCTTAGTAGTTCTCAATCAGCAGTGAACTGAGCTTTATCTTGAGAGGAAAAGCCTGCCTTATGCTATTTCAATGAGAAGGAAAATTCCTTTTAGCTCCAAAAGAAAATACTTAATTAACTGCATCAAAAATGGGAGCTTCTAGGCCAGACCTCAGAGAAGCTGGAATGGGTTTATGACAACTGTCCTGTAAGTACATGCTAGTTCTGGAATTACAGGAGCTTTGCCAGGGCTCTCAGGGCACAGCTCTGCCAGCTTTGTTGGCTTCTTCTGACCTGGCTCCCTTCCCTCATGGAGCAAAGAAAATGATGGGTTGTAAAGAAAAAAAAAAAAAGAAGGGCAAACTTTTATTATTATTTTATATATATATTAAAAAAAAAAAAAAAGAAAAGAACAAAACAGTGTAGGCTTCCTCAAGATCCTCTGGTCTCGATGTACAATTGTCCAGAGGTCATTCTTTTCAAGGATCTGTCTCAGGAAAGTGTCAGAAAAGAAAGTCCACAGGAAATGCCTTTCCATTTAGAATTCTCCAGCACAGAGGAAAGCATATGCTCATAGAAATGCATCAGTGCCACTGCTGAATATCAATAATGCATTGCTGCAGGTGCTGCAGGCTATGATAGTTTCAATATATTTGAACAGTCAGCTTCTGCCTTTTCTGAAGGGAACTCTGAATTATGGATAGGAACAAACCATGCTTTCTGATGGCAACATTTCAATAAAAGAACAAATACTGTTCTTCAGAAACAGAGTCCATTTTTCAGAGTTTTCCAATGAAACCTCAGAAGATGCAAATTTGGATAAATGAGAGATAATTTATAACAAACTAAGTTTTGTTGCCCTGTTTTTCCTTGTTATGACAGAAATGTATGTCAGTATTAATCTTCAGTTTTAAGACTACTTTTTCTCATAACTTGGTCTGCAGAATTCAAGCTGACCAATTTATAACATGGTCAGCAGCCAGTGCATCAATGCTGAGAAGCAATTCACAGCAGTCAGGATGAATTTGTATTACTGTTTAGCTGGAGGATAAATTCCTTTAAAGGAAAAAGCTGCTCTTATTCTTGCAAATGGGCTTCACTCTTTACTAAAATAAACTTTTCCTCTAAGGAGAGGGTGGAGAAAATCCCTTCAGAGAATCAGTAATTCTGATCTATCTTAAGTCACTTCCATTTTCTTCCTGGAACACACACACTGAATTGTGTCATGTGAGTCTTCTAAGTACAGCAGTCCAGGGCAGGGTGCCGGGGAATTGAGAGCAGCACCTGCCTTTTATTCTGTGCCTTTAGTTCTGAGGCTCTATAATATTTTAGAGAGAGACATTTGTTTCGCAGCTGGAGAATGACAAGAATTAAAGACAAAAAGTGGCACTGCAGAGTGTTATTAGGAATAACATCTAGAAATAGTTTTTCTTCACAGACACTGCTACATCATGTGTTAGACATTTCACACTAGTTAGAAAGAAAAAAACCCAGACTAAATTAAGGGAATTTTTTACAAAGCCTTTTTATCAGGACTGAGGATGAAACAGCTCCTATAATCAGGAATAAATAGGAATTGGGTGGTAAGGGGGAAGGGGCGGAAGAGTGGAAAAGGGCAACTAAAAACTTCACTGTGATGTACCTTATGAAATATGGAAGACACCACAAAGATTTAAACAGCTGTTTAATTTCTGTCAGCAACTGTCGCCTTTAGCATGTTTAAAGGTGCCCTATTTTTGCTAATAGCCAAGAATGCATTTGATGCATGCTAATTGTCAGGCTGTCTTAGAGATAGTTGCAGAAAACAGTACTACAGTAAAAAGATTAAATAGAAAAAAAAAAAAATTTCATTAAGGATAGTGAATTTGAATATTAAGACAGCCAAAATGGCTAGTTGGTATGAAGTAGAAACACATACCAATACCCGTAATTCAGCAGCATTGCTTAGGGACTTCATATGCTGGTCAGGGGGACTTGGAAAATTTATCTCCTAAAATTCTAAGTATCTCCCAAATCCAAGGAGAATGAAGTTACTAATCCCATATCCAATTTGAGCACAAACAACTGAAAGAGGGAATTACATAGCAGAAATGCATAAATGAGAAACATGATAAAACTGATATGTTTACAAAAAGTTAATGTGTACAGTTAATATTGGTTTTCTTTGATAAGAAAAGTTCATTTTTAAGAAAAGGCAGTGGAATAAACCTGATCTACCTGATCTTTCTGATGGTCAAAAATGCATCTCTCAGAGGTTTGGGTGGAAAATGATTGGTTAAACAGAAGAAGGCAAAGCTTATATAAATTAGGATTGATTACATGGTAGACAACAATGGTTTATGTTAAAAGGCAGTGTCTTGGACTGAAAGCAAGTTACTTTTTTAGGATCTACTGTATATAATATTTTCTTTATTACCTTGGCTTGGGACAAATGTTGTGAAGCATAACTACAAAGACAGTCCAGAATATGTGTCAGTAGTATTGGGATGAAATGTAATACCATTAAATATGAAGTCCCCAGTTCCATAGTTATATCTTACAATATAAGTTATCAGTTTCTTTTTTCTTTCTAAAATGCGTAATAATCTGCAAATGAAATAAAACTATTTTATACAGCTTGAGTATTGAAATTTCTACTATTATCTTGGTTCCCCACTGTAATTTAACATACGTCTCTTGATCATCACTTTCATTAGCAGCAACTGCGGAGAAGAATGAGGGTGAGAAATAACAGAACTCTTTGTATCATGAGTGCCTGTACCAGCATGGAGTTAGCAGGCAGGTGCTGGCTCTGTCGGTGGAGGGAAGACCTTCCAGTCATTGTGACTGAAAGGCAAAGGTTTATAATAATCCATTGTCAGTGTAAGAACCAGCTGGAGTTCAAAGTGCTGGTGCAAGGGTGTTTTTAAAGATCGTTGATGAGTTAATGTTTAATAGAGGATAGATGACATAGGCTGAAGATGTTTTTCAAGTGGCATTCTCCACAATTAAAATGAATGACTGACGTGCACTTTGCATTTAGAATATTGGTTCTGAGCTCCTCAGTATGAGAGCAGGAAAAAATGAAAGATGGTATCCAATGCGTTGGCAGAAACTCACTGATTTGATTTCATGATATAGCACTTAGGGCTTTGATGCCGTGGACATTATTTTTGTCCCCCTCTCTCTTTGTTTTTGCAAGTGAAAAATTTTGGTTAGGATGTTTGACAATTTTTATTCACAATATATGTATACATCTTGAAGTACATGTAATCTGTGGTCCTGACAGGTAAGGGCTACAGCCATGCCACACAGCTGAAAGTCAATCAGATGACTGGACACAACTAGTGTATTTACTGAATCAAGTATACTTATCCTTGGCACTTCCTACACTTGGCCATTGTGTAATAGTAGCCGCAGGAGAAACATAAAGGACCAGAAGAACTGCGTTATAATGTGTAAAGAGTGTTTTCATATAAGATGAGGCTCAGTATGTGCTGTCTATTTGTACTGGCTCATCAGAGTTTGATTCTTAAAGGAAAATATTAGTCTCCTGAATGTCCTTTCTATCTTGCAATGCTAGCTGGTTTATTAGAGTATATATCCCATTCTTTCCCCATCCTCAAACAAGAAGAATCACAGGTTGGTATCCTTTTAGTTGTCTTGGAAGAATTAGTCTCATAACAGCATAATAATAAAAGGAATGTAATGATAGTGAAGTTATTTGAGAAATACAGCCAGAATTCAACATTTTGATAGTATACCCCAAAAAAAGAAAAAAAATTATCTTCACATTACTGTCATTTCTTTGAGCAGGCATGATACACTCTAATTTGACCTATTTTCTGATATGCTTTATATATCAGAGTGTTGATACTGAATATTTGTATTCACGGTTTGGCTGTATGACTAATTGCAGAAATTTGTAATCTTCTGGTCTCACGTTAGCATTACATTACATTGTTTCATATTAAATATGCTGCCTCTTTTAATCTGTGTTTACAGATGCTTATTTCTTTTCACGTTCATGGTAGTATTATCCCATTAAGAGTATTTGTGATTTCTTATTGTCTTTGTAAAGGCCATCTCATAACAATATGCAATGCCACGTTTGGCTGCAAAAATGTATTTGTGTTACTAATGTGAAGCATGTTTATGAACTGCTTTGCTGGCTTTTTAACATGCCTGTTGTAGAGGCACTTATCTCAGATTTTTCTTCTAGCGTGGTGGAAGTTTAGTGGTAATAAATATAATGACTGCCTATACTGCCTGTAGGGCTCAACTCATGAAACTTCTGTATGTTGGTGACAATCATTGGTGGGGTGATGCTAGTGGATAAGAAAGGTCTTAACGTGTGTCCTGCAGTCCAGATGTGACTACAGACTTGGCCTGACCTAAGACTGAATTGAGTTTTACTTAAGCCTGCAGACCAGCCTAGTTGGTGTCGAACTCAGCGACATTAAGGAGAGCACCAAGTGCACTTTCTAACTCAGCTACCATCCAAGAGAACCTTGCTGTCCACTCTTAACTGGCAAGAAACTAACTTGGAAATAAGCTAAGGTATTAAACTTTATGTTTAAACATCTTTTCTCTTCCACCTGTTCAGCACAAAGTGGAAGCAGTTAGCACAGTCCTGTAGTGAAGAGGGCTTGGAGGAGCAGTGAGTGTACAGCCATGATCCTGCCCTCCAGCTAGAAGGTAGCTGTGATGATAGTTGCCCTTTCCCAGTACAGACTGATGCCTGGCAGCATGAGCACCATTCCTCTTCCCCTGCAATGCAAAGTTAGCTAAATAGTAGCAGAAAATAGGGGACTGAGATTAAAGGATTCCTATTTGGGAGGAAGGGGGTAAAGGGAAAAAAACACAGTAGCCAAACCAACGAATGTGAATTCTGTTACAAGGGTTGGTGGAAAAGAGATGCATAATTGTGTAATCGTTTGTAAGTTTAGTAAGATCAGAAGTAATTTTTTTTTTATTACTTCTAAGTTAGTTCAGTACAGATAGCAGTACAGTGGGATATAATCAGTGTAACCAGGAGTGGGAAAATAAGAAATTAGTTAATTGTTTATTTTAATTTCTGGGTTTTATCTCTTTGAAAGCTGTATATTCTTGTTGGGGGAATCTTTGGCATCACAAAAAAGACAATTTTAGAAAGGTGTTATTAGTATGTAAGGAAAAGGAAAGTACTTTTTTAACTTTATTGACACATCTTTCTTTTTGACTACCTTTTGAGTATTGAAAAAGTTAATAGGTATAAACCAAAGAGACTGAAATAATCTAAGACCAATCAAGCAACATGCCACAAGGGTCTAGCCATTCTAGCTCTTTTTGAGAAAAGAAAAGCAAGCAGTGTAAGTAGGAATAAATCATTTACAGTAGACTGTCCCTTAAGATCCTATCACAGTTTTCAGGACAGGAGGTGTCACATAGCATAATACTAATCCTGATTTGTAATAGAGCACACTGTAGGATCTAGGCAAGTATATGCTGCTGAATAATAATCACACATGAGACTAAATAGTCTCGGGAGACTTTCTTCTGTTATCTTCAACAAAGCATATTTAAAGTGATGTGAAAGGCAGGGATTGATGCTATCCTTAGAACTTCAAAAGTTGCTGTAACTTCACATACAAGCACAGCCTAGCCTTCTGTTAGGAATTTTTGTGTAGTGATAAAATTTGCTACACTGTGCACACTCATGCTGTAATAGCACACTTGAACTGCACTAGTTAATTCCACTTCCTCTAGCCTTTGTGCTTGCCATTTGTGATGCATGAGCCCCTTCATCTTTACGTGGGCCTATAGGTAAAACCACATCTGTTTCTTTTCTGTGCAAATACCATAACCCAGGCTTCTTAAGTGTTCTGCATGGGTGTTGACAGTGGAGATCTAAAACAGTGAAATGAGGATGTAATTGGCTTCATAACTTACTACTGGTATACAGATAATTATAAACAATGGCATACCCAGTAATTGCCATTTTCTTTCTGCACATAAGTAAATCTATTAAAAGGTAAGTAAGCATTGTCATTTTCAAGAGAAGCTTAGCTTTAAAGATAATCTAGCAGAATAAATTTTGAATCTGTCTTCTGTATTTCTCAGGATGTCATGCAAGACTTTGAATATTATAAATGGAACTTTCTCAACATGCACTGAAATATTTAGCGTTTGAAGTCAGGGTGTAACAGATGCTTTATAAAATTAAATGTTTGGGCATATTTCAGAATTGATCAAAATACTGTTAGGTTTTCACTAAATTTGAAGTTTCAGCAGAATGTGATGCCAAGCATTTGTCAGTAAAATTAGTTCAGTGCCACCATTGCCTCTGGGGTTTTTTTTCGTCATAAAGCAGTGAAGACCAACAGATTTTTAATTAGCATTCGTACTTAAATTTGGCCTGAATTAATGATCAGTGAGAGAAACAACTGAGCTTCTGCTCTATTTTGGTACATTACAGAGAGGATATTTATCCATAATCTGTCATCAGAAGTAGACCTTATTTGTTGCTTGGACTCCTTGAGGACTTAGCCATCTCATAATGAATCATGGTCATGGAAGAGATTAGTTATGTCTGAAAATACATGTTGGGAATATTTTGTGTTTACAGTAACATGACACAACTGTGCTCTTAAATAAATAAATAAAGCATGGCATGTCAAGTGAATTTTCATCTGTTTCTAGGTCAATAAGCATCTAGAAAACATTTTATTTATACATTTAGTAATTATATGGCCTTTTCATTCCTCCAAAAAGCAATTTTAATATCTTCTTACATAGAAGTTAAATATTATAACTACTAGTTTTCATAAGGTTTTGTGCAAAAATATTATGAAGATTGACCATTAGAATGCTAAAGATAGTTTCAAACCATTCAGGAACGAATCTTATGCCAACCCTCTTAGCAAAGCTTTTGTGGCTAGGTTGAGAAGCTGTAGCCTGACATCCTGATATGCATATGGTTTAGCAAAGTTTGTCAGTGGAAGAGGTCTGTGAATTCTGTTGCTGTGAACACTGGAGCTTGAAGCACAGTATCAATAATATGGAAAACTATGAAGACAATTAGCTGCAGTATTTTCAGAGTTAGACATGGGGGTAGTTTGATTTCATGATAGTGTCCTCGAAAGAGAAACACAAGAACCATCCTGGGTTCAGCAGTAGCAGTCATGTTTTTTCCTTTGTGGTAGCTGGTGCAGTGCTGTGTTTTGACTTCCAGCCTGAGAACAGTGCTGGTGAAGCCGATGTTTTTGGTTGTTGCTAAGTGATGTTTACCCTGACCAAGGACTTTGTGAGGCTCATGCTTTGCCAGGGAGGAGGGGAAGCTGTGAGGAAGCAGAGATGGGGCGCCTGACCCAGGCTAGCCAGAGAGGTATTCCATACCACAGCACGTCATGCCCGGGGTGGGGGGTAACTGGGAGTTACCCGGAAGGACACGGGCTTCCGGGTGGAACTCGTTTTCTTGGCCGGTGGTATCGTATTCGCTTCCCTTGTTATTTTCCCTTATCATTGTTGTAGTTGATAGTAGCGGTGGTGATTTGTGTTGTACATTGGTTGCTGGACTGTTCTTGTCTCAACCCGTAGGAGTTGCACTCTTTCGATCCTCCTCCCTGTTCCTCGGAGAGCAGGGAAGGGGAGAGCCCCGGTGCGGAGGGGTGGACGGACCTCGATTGTTGTCAGCTCGGCACCACTCACTGGGAGTGAGTGAACAAGTTACCTGACTGGGTTTAAACCACGACAATGAGCAGTACTCACAGTGCTGGCTTTCTGTTTGTCTATATCTATGGGGCTGTGCTCGGAAAGAAAATGAGCTACAAACATGGATTGAGGAGTTTTGGACATGCCCGGGTTTCTCACATTTCTTGGGATACTTGAAAAAGATAAGTGACCTTCATTTACCAATGGTTCGAGTATAACAAAGCAAATGAAACAGTTATTAAACATCATGGGGGTTTTGCCTCTGTAGTCATATTCATACTATAGTAGTCTTGAGTTTGAATAACCTGGAAATTGAACTGCAGTTCACTCATGGACAGCTTTGTCACATAGTGACTTACTTCCTTGGGGTTGAGTTGTTTTGTTCATCATATGCTGAAATAATTCTCTTCTGGCACTTAATATGCTGTGACATTTGAGGAGAAAACAGTGTTATTTATTCTCAGGAACAGCTGGGAATACCCTGCTCAGAATAACTTGATTTGCAGCCTATTCTTTTGCTTATGCTTTAATTAGGAGGCAAATTGTCATTGTCTCCCTGTTTTTTAAGGGTCCTTTTGCTCTCCTTGTTCTTTATCAGAACTGGAGGACTGGAGAGCAGGACAACTATATCTTTCCTATTTACAACACATTTAGGCTTCCACCTATATTAATTACTGCCTTTACACTTACAGGTCTTCATTTAAATAACGTGCTTTCTATTGAATCTGTCTTCATCAAATGTCAAATTGTCTTCATGTCCCACATCCTGAATAGATGTGTATTTAGGTCTCTGAAATCTCGTATTTTTCAGCTGAATCACATGTTATGCAGACAGCTCCCTGTTGACTAAAATCTAGGAGGCTCATGTTCCATTGTTCACTCCAGCTGTGATGAACAGCTCTGAGCAGGATTTCTGTTTCATCAAACTCCACTTAAAGGAAAATCAGAGCACTTGGGGCCGGGGCTCTCAGTTACTGCTCCTCTGCTCTGAAACTCCTTCTTTTCCCATCTCAGTCTGATGCATTGTTGAGTTACCCAGTGCTAAGTGCCAGGTATTTTTCTTTCTACAAGACTTCTCTTTGTTGCAGCTACCAAGTGACCAACAGGAGAGAAAAGAGGAGTAACCTTTCCCTTCTGCAATAGGAAAAATGCAGTATATTACAGTGAGATACACATGAAGATCTTATATACCAATAAGATTTTCAATTTGTATGCATGTTGTCTAGGCAATGCCTGCATGGGGATGTCAAATCTGATCAAATTAGTCTAAATTACCTCTTTATTCTAGTACAGCAGTAGACAGGTTCTCTAAATTCCGTTAAGGAATTTATGTTCCACCAAAAATCAGAAGATTTTGGAAGTGTGTGCGATTAGTTATATAAAATATAAATTGTATAATTTGCTCTTTCATACATCAAACCTCATTATTTTATTTGGTATTCTTGTTATCTGTTGGTAACATTTGTTTATAGTAATTGGATGCCAAGGGGTACATATCTTAAGAATAAGCAGATTTTTTTAGTGTAGTTTTGAGCTAGCTTTCTTCAGATAGATAAGGAGTTGTGTTGTCATCCTGCCATCTTCATCCTAATTCAGGCTGATTCATCTTACTTCCTTTCCACTTGGGTGGGAATACTTTAAATAGAGTATTTATACAACCTGTCTATCTAGATAGGATAAGCCTGAATATCTGTCTGTATCTCCTATTGCACTTGTGATCATAGGTGCACTTAATAGCTTTGAAAATCAGGCCTAAGGAATTCATTATAATGCCAGTTCCCTTGAAGTATTCTCTAGGAAAGAGAGTTTAGAGAAGGGCTTGAAAATATGACATTTAAAACTAGTCTCCCACTGAGCCATATTAGCATTAGCTTTGAACACAATTGTGGTTTATTTTACGTGTATCTGACAGTTCTGCTCTGAAAGACAGTACTTTGCCTGTGAAGCTGCACTTTGGCATGCTACTAGATACTCCCCTGCATTTTTATATTCTTTCCCTACTCTTCATGCACACAGATTCAAAATACAAATTCAGCATTTATCATTTGCAATAAGAATAATGTCTTATATCACCTCAGAGCTCTTGACCAGAATAATCTTTTTTTAGTACCCTGATGTATAGGGAAACTGAGATGTAAAGAGAGAATTCATGAGAAGTCTGTATCATGGCATTAAATTAACACTTGCAATGTGCAAATTTTGTGCTTAAATAAAAAGCGCATTCATTCGGGAAATCCAGAGTTTCTTTTCTTCAGTGTGTATTAGCAGAGCTGTTAGTACTTGGACTGAAATGTGAACTGACACTGTGTTTCTGCACCTTCTGCCAGGAGGGAGAGTAAACTTACTTATTAGAGAACACTTGCACCCAGCAGCCTGGGCACCTTAGGATGCTGCGCAGGAGGATAGAATCCCAGGAGTGACAGTTTTAAGGAAATAGCAGCTGCATGTTTTTGCTTTTCTATTAAACCTAGGTTGGTCTCATGGACTAAGTTGCTGCACCCATGTATCAATGGGTGTGCTTTTGAAGTGATTCTCCTGACTTTCCCCACTTAACTGGGCTTTTTACTTGTTGTCAAGTAGTCCGAGTCCATGAAATGTGGGGGTTTTGGATGCAACTAAAACAAGAGATGTCATCTAGGAATGGCCTTACTGCATTCCAGTTGCAAAAGGACATCCAATCCATGGGAGAGATTTTATTGGTCATAATTCCAAGTTCTAAACTTTGCTAAGGACAATGTCCTTAGCACTGTTTTGTTCTACAGCTTTCCTGTTGGACAGCATGACTTGCTGAGGTAGATATGGCTGCAGAATCTCTCTTCTTTTCTTTTTAATCTGCCTGATGAAGTGATAATACTAGTGTCTTTCGTAGCCATATAGAATTAAAACCTATAATGGTAGTAGCATTTCTTTCAAGCTGATGTATTACTTTAGTCATACTTGGAATACGATGAACTCTAATACAAAGGTATATTGTCTTAAAATGATCTATGACACATATCATTAGTAACATGATTTAATCCCAGCTGGCAGCTAAGCCCCACGCAGCTGCTCACTCACCCCCCTGGTAGGCTGGAGGAGAGAATCAGAAGAGTAAAAGCAAGAGAGCTCAGAGATTGAGACAGTTCAATAGGTAAAGCAGCACAAGCTGCACATGCAAGCAAAGCAAAGCAAAACAAGGAATTCGTTCACTACTCCCCAAGGGCAGGCAGGTGTTCAGCCATCCCTAGGACAGCAGGGCTCTGTCACACTTAACTCTGACGTGGGAAGACAAACACCATCACTCCAAATGGCCAAACTTCCTCCTTCCCCCAGCTTGAGGATGAATCATACTGAGTATGGACACCCTTTGGTCTGGGATATCCCTTGGGTCACTTGGGGTCAGCTGACCTATCTGTGTCCTCTCCCAGCTCCTTGTGCACCCCCTTGACTCTAAGTGCTGCTCAGCAGTAACAAAAACATCCCTGTGTGTTCAACACTGTTTCCAGCGCAAATCCAAAACGCAGCCCCATATGAGATACTATGAAGGAAATTAACTCTATCCCAGCCAAAACCAGCATGGTTAGTAATAACAACAGGAGTCATTTATTCCTATTGTGAAAGAAAGGTATTGTAGGAAAAATGACTGCAGACTTTCTGGAAAATGCTAATCAGCTGCATTTACCTAAAGCAATCTGCAAGCTTGAGTACACATTGACTGAGCAGTTTAAAATCAGGGGAAAAAGAAAAACTTTTACTGAAAAAAATCTTCTATATAATCTTAAATTTTTCATTTTCCACAGACTGAAAACCAAATGAACTATATGCTTAAATAGACTAGTCAGATAAATTTCACAGATGTGTTAATTCGAATCCCGGGTTATTTACTTTATTTGATCTGTTAGAAGTCATACCATGGGTATGATTTTGTACTGCAGTTGTGTTTACCTCTCTCTGTTGTATTGACAAGAAATGATACCTGATTTTATTTCCCTAAGTTATGTTCTTCTTTTCTTTCTTAATATGGTTATATGTTTCTCCCTTCTCCCACTGCCACAACCTGTGTTGTCAATTAATATCAGACAGGGAATTGAAAACAGTGGAAAGAAATGGAAGAAACAATCAAATATAAAGAGCTTAGGGAAAACTCTCAGGGAAAGTGAAGTTTTCCATGTTACCAAAGGGAGAGGTAAAGCTTATACCACAGACACTAAAGAAGCTTTACGTTGACAGACATGTCTATGTCTTTGGCTGTATCTAGAGAAAACAACCTGCAGAATGCTCTAATGACTCAACAGAAGACTATACATTATTTGCTGGTGGATAAAATGGATTTTATTTTGTTAAGCGATTTTTTTATCTATACAAATTTGCTTTATTTGAAAACAGTAAAAAAAGTTGGTTTCATCAGTTGGAGAGCTAATCTTTGGTAGGATATTTGAAAATATGAACAAATAGAAAAGTATAGATGCAAACTGATCTCAGAATCCTGATGTTTAGCCCTGCCATTTAGGAAGGATCATGAAACTGAAGTTTTGAAAGTAGAAGATGCTTCTGAAAGGGTTTTTCTACTTAAGGAGTTGATGAAGTTGTACTAATTCTTGAATTGTCCTATACCAAGCGATTAGTCCACCTAAGGCAATTTTTTAATAACAAAATATTTAGCTATAGTGACTGGTTTTGTGTAATGTTTGTTTCATTACAGGACAGGGGCATAAGTAATTGTATTAATTTATTGGAAGATGCAAGAAATGCTCTACGTAATGAGATGAAAGGTTTGTGTATGCCAGTATGCTGCTCTTTACAGTGGCAGAATGAGATGTGTTGTAGAGGGGAGCACGTGAGCCTGGCCCCGCTCCCTGTGGTCTGTATCTCTACTGACCTCCAGCATTCATGGTCATATTAGGATATAGAAGGATGTATTTATCCTTGTCTGCTCTCCTTAGTATTCAGACTGGTTATCTACACCATGGAGTTTCTTTCAAGTATCAACAAGATGGCAGACTTGCAGTTTTCCATTTCTGTATTCACTTATGTGAAGACCTGAATTTAATTTGATCCACCGGGCTTGTATTCATGTAGCACCTAACTCGTTACAAGTCTATTTTGTTAGCCTCTTGCAAATTAAATATTCAATGCCAGTGAACAACAAAACTAAATAGCCCATAAAACAGAAGAAGCTGTTACTCAAAGCTGATAGAGTTGTAGAAGTGTGATACAGAAGTGTTATGTGTTAATAAAATACAAATATATGTATATAAACTTGATTCCAGATTGGGATCAGTGGTTACATGGCAGATATGTAGTTTCTAGCCATAGAATCCAGAACCTGATGTGTCTGTACTGAGTAGCTGTTAACAGGTATCTTAGTTTGTGCTCCAGGAGTTTATTTTTTTTTCTGCCGCTTTCCTTGCATTGAAAGAGGAGCATTACCTCATGCTGGTTGCAAGCTTTTAATATGCAAAGAATGAGGCAACTTTTACAGAACCTGATGGTTTATGACCTATCTGTAAGCTCTTAAATTCAGGGGAGTTAGGACAGTACAGAAACTATGTATGAGATAGGATTAGCAACTATTGAGAAGCAAAGGAAGCTGAATTCAAAAGGTAGAATAGCTTCAGGGTCTGTTACTGTCAAACAGAATGAGAATTATGCCAATGAGTGAGTTTCTTAAGATCTAGGGGAATTAGTGAAAAGCAATAGACCTTCAGGTACCTTTCTTTTCCTATCAGTTTTAAAACCTAGTTAATTTAGTATTCTTTTCTGATCCTGACAGCTCTACTAGAGGCATGTTCCACTGCTGGCAGACTTCATAGGTGTTCAAATAGCATTTCAGCGAAGGCTATAGAAACACATAATTAAATGGATAGGACTTGTGGCTAACCTATGTGCTCCTTAAAGACAAGTTCTGTCTCAGCAAATCTGCCCTGTGGCTGGGCTGTCCCTAGGCCAGGTGAACTAGCACAAGCAATGTTACATTTAATTTGTCATGCTTTCCCCGTCCGGTGTGTTGTGTTCTCACCACCAGCTGCTGTTTGTCTGCTTTCTCCTGCTGCTGCAAGAAGTAACCTCACTGAAGTTGCTATAACATCTTGGGGGACCTTATAGCTACTGCTGCACAGGCATGCAGCCTTAACTCTCCTTGCTGACAGACCTGCACTGGCAGGGAAATATAGTGTTGTCAGGGAATCACCTGCACACCTAAAATAACCTTGATGTTTCTGTAGCGCTCTCTGGACTCTCCCACAGGATAGGAGGGCATGCAAGGTCTGACTGTGTTTCCTTACCTTACTTCACTCTGTGAGAAAAATGATACTTTGTTGAAGGCTTGAAGATTTATTTTGTTTGTAATAAATGAGTGTTTGTTTTTTTTTTTTTGTCTTTTTTTGGTTGTGTTTTTATTTTTATTTTTTTTTTCCCTTTCTCTCTCCTGGCAGTTTTTTTTTCAGCATAACCCCAGGCCTGTGTCAAAACTTCATCCTCAAAAGGAGCAGGTTTGGCTTCCCTTAATTTTAATTCTCTATTTTTAAATTATGACACAGAAATCAATTACTGTTGCCTAATGACATTAAAGTTTTTAACTTGGGGATTTAATAAGACTTGTTAACACTGTGAATGAGGACACATCCCATCCAGGCTTCATTGCTGACTGGCTATTTGCTCCTTTACTTGAATTTCCTGTGTAACACGTAGTGTGGATAAGTGGTATGCTCACTGTACAAGAAGATTCTTTATTCCCTAAATCCCTGTGACTTGGCTAGGGGGACTACTATCGCCATGAAAATGTTGCTATTCTATTCTGTCAAAGTTCTTGTTTGTGTTTTGATATGGTTAAACCTGCAGTGTATGCAAATGTAATGATAATCTGCTCAGCTAAAATGCAGATTAGTTGCTTCAATAGATTTGGAAGAGAAATGCATGGTATCTGTGACTCCCTCTGTAAGCCATTGGTAGAAATAATGACTTTATTTATAATTAGCACTCCACAGAAGAATGATGATTTTCCCAATTTTCAAACACCTGTTACGTTTTTATACTGTCATTGTTCTGTAAACTTTATTTTCTGTTTATCTAGAAATCCATTTGTGAATTTACTCTGAGAACTGCAATGAGAGTATTAGGAAAACATAGATTTCTGTTGGATTTACAAAATGAAATGAAGAATAGGTAGAATTTGGACCTTTTGAAATTAACTTTGTAACATTACTGTTTCATTTTATTATCTTCTTTTCTTAGAATACAAATCCAGCACCTCCTGGGTTTTCTGGAAAAAGATCTTTCATGGCGAAGCTGTCTGTAAATAGTGGTGACTTTTCATAATCGTTACCTAGGATAGCTCAGTCACAGTGCTCTCTTTAGCTGTGTCTTGGGAGCCACCCAATTGCTGAAAGACTTACAAATGTTTCCAATGTTGATAATTTGCCATCATGAGGAGGTAGCAGCAGAGGAGCTCATGCTGATAAATAATTTCAGATGTGGTTCACGTGGGGATTTCTACAGGTCTTAGTACTATGTAATAATAGAATTACTGCTAGTATATTGAAATTAATGACTTGTGGTCATAGCTGTACACTAAATGTCTAATATACTCTTGCAGTGGCCTCATGACAAGATAATAACTATTGCTTTTAGAAATATGTACTTTTTCTTACATCTAGAATTATCTTGCTGCTTCCAGCAACCTTGCCTCTGGGATTTGTGTTTTGAATGGCACTGTCTACTGTGACTAGTTCAGGGATCTCCCATAAGCCAGTTCTGTACAGCTGCATATGTCAGAAATGGCAGGAATGCTTCTAGAAGTTGGCATATCATTTTCTCTTTTGATGCTAACTATCTCAGGGATCTTTGCCACAGTGACTTCAATTTCCTCTGCTTGACAGACCTTATCTTATCAACAGCTTAAAACATGTTTACTAACACAATACAATCAGAGTTCTGTGCCAAATTATTCTGTAAGGCATTGATCTTTATTACAGATTTTCAGGGTGTTTCTAAATACATTAGTAATTATACATCTGGGCTGTTGTAGCATCTACTTCTGGGCAATCTCCTTTTATGTTGTATTTGATTGATAGTTAGTTATAGACTTGATTCAAAATGAATTTAAAATCACAGTGCTGGCATACAAACCACCTCAAGTTTGCCATTTCAGCCTCAAACTAAGGGGGAAGGACTGCTGCTGCAACAAGGATTATCTAATCACATACAAAATGTACCACTAGCATTCATTTATCTATCCAAGGCAAGCATAAATGTCTGGATTTCTAGTAAGTGGCCATCTGCCTGCTTCCAGGAGCACAGTGTCAAGGAAAAGCTGTCAAGCAATCTGAAAGTAGTAATAATTATGTTATTTGTTGTCTTTGCTTCCTTGGGAGAAGAGGAAGGAATGCATTTATACTACTCCCAAATATTGATAAATAATAGGTTATTTCTATTAAATGTGCTTACTCATATCAAACAGCAAGGTTAGCTATCAAAAATACACATTCAGTTTAAAGAATCCTTTACCTATGAATCTATTTTTTGGTATGTTACAATGGTGAGGAAGAGTAGTTTCCATTAAGGTGCACAAGAAATGGACCTTTAGAAGTTTTGCTTTATATGAGTATAAAGGAGGGAGCAAGGGCATGAGGGAGGCAAAGATCTGTAGACCTCTGCATAGCCCAGATTGGAAATTTTATAGGTGTGATCACCAGCAAGGTCAGGATTTTACAGCTGTAGTGTACCATGCCTTCTGCACCAGGGCACCCCTGTTTGCAGACATGTTCTGTATCAATGCAAAGAAATAAGTGAGGCGTACCCACTCCTGATGTGTAGGTGAATTATCTTTATAATGCTTTGTGTGAAGTTCCTCTCTGTGCAGATTTATTTGCTTAAAGCAGAACTCCTTTTGAAATTAAAATCTGTAATTGGAAGATAGCTCGGATGAAAACCTTGCTTTTTCTTTGTTTGTTCTCTATTATGATAAACCTTGTACAATTAAGTTTAGGTTACATTGAAATGGAATTATAAATTCTGTTTTAAACTAATCTTAATAGTAAAGCTGCACATCACTTTCCCTGTGTTAAGACCCCAAATTAGTTATTGTACTCCTATGTATGTTTAAACACAACCTATGTCCTTCTTTCATGAAGCTGTTAAATTGCTTCTCAATTTAATTTGAAATCAGTTTAAATGCTTTTATATTTTCCTTTCATCTCTATAGTAAAGTTATTATTAGAAAAACCTAAATACAGCAACTTTTGTTTCTCTGAAGACCAGAAGCCATTAAAATTTTAACAGTTTAGAAACAAAATTCACCTGTAGAAAAATACTGAATTGCTTTACATAAAGGTACAAATCCTCTTAAAAGGAGAGAGTATTCCAAAAGGTCATATTACTGAAAATTTATAACTATAATGCATAGGTTTACTTCTTTTATTAAAGTGGCAAAACTGGAAAATCTGGATTAAAAAAAATACGTATTTTCTATGTAAGAAGTTTGCTAAAATTTTTCAATGCACAGGTGCTTTAAAAGTTAGGGCTTTAGAGCAGAAGATTGAGTTTTAGGGGCATGTTGTGCTTATTTAGCACTGTGGGGCTTCTAAGGAAATCTGTTTTCTTTTTGCATCAAGAAGGTATTTTTGCTGGTAAACTGATTAGATTGTTGATAATTAGGGTCAGACATTAATCATCTACTTCTGTTTGGTTTATTTCTTTATGTCTATTCTATGCTTATTTTATGGCTACTTTAGCAAAATTGGGGATGAAATAAATTGAAAGAAAAAAAATAAATGCCTTTAGGCTTTTTGAGGTAACTTCCAGTAAGGTACAGTAAATCACTGCTCATTCATATTCTAAAGGGTATATTCATGCAGGTAAATTAAATAGATCATTAGGGAATTGGAGAATTCTCACTTTGTGAAATCACAAATAACAAGCCTTTTGCTAAATAGATTGTAGGAGTAGGATTTGAAAATAACAGGCATAGAGGACTTAATTTGTAGGTTTTATGCCCAACCAGGGTGTATGTTTGCAATTCATTTCAGTATAAGTTGCAACTCAGCTGCTGGTGAGCTGCCCCTGAGCAAAGGGATTCCCAGAAGGGGCTGGGTTGGGTGAGCAGGGTTCTTGCATGAGGGAGAGAAATTAGTGCTAGGAAACAGAACTATGGAGGTGAGAACTACTGCTTCTTACCATAATGAAATGAAACTTCTTATTGAAAAAAAGCCAAAACCGTCTTTGTGGTGCTGTAAGTGGACTACACAAAGCACAATGTGGAAAGGAGTTTGCTGCAGTGAATCAGCTTGTTAGTGTCAAGATAAAACATCTCTGAAGCTCCTTGAGGTATACATGTTTATATGTGAATATGCCTCAGTTATTCACTGCTTTTCACTGAGGCTTTGAAGTCTGCTCACAAACACTATTTTCAGTTTTCTTTTCCTTTCTACTCCTGTGCTTTCAGCAGTTAACCTTTAATACAGTGTGCTGTTTTGCTTTTAAACAAGGAGATTCTTCAGCAGAAGGAAGGCTATGGGTTTACATATTGTAATACCATTGTCACAACCTTCTCTTAAATTGCTGGTGAGTGAAGGCTGCACCTCCAAGACAGTTCTTGCTGAGAGACTGATAAACCATGTCTGACCCAGTAGATGTGAGACCATTTCCCTGCTTCTAGTGCAAGGTTTGTATGGTATGTAAGTAGAAGCTGCTTAGAGCCTGGCTGGACATGTAACCTGCCACAGGCAGCGCAAAGAGGAGCAACCTCCTGTCTTAGACAATGAACTGTCCAATATTTCTAGAAAGACTTATGGGATAGCCTAAAAATCTTGAAGATGCATGAGACTTCCAGATACTGTAAATACCAGTTCTGTGAGAAAATGTGGAAAAAAGGGTAATGGATTAACTTACAGTACAGTTGGATGCTTGTAAATTTAAACTACATTTTCATTCCCTTTTATATACAAACTACATCCAACTGTGAAACACTATCAAGTGTTAAGGAAAATGTAGTTAACTTTTGTTCTTTGCAACTTCAACTGTAGATAAAGCAGTAAGACTTGGTAGGAAAAAGCAGCGCTTTTGGCAATGTCTGTATGGCATTGTGAATATACAGCTGTCCTTGTTCAAACCAAAAACCAAGCATTTGGGTAACGTATGCATTCTCAAGTTGAATGAAATTTATTAGTAGTCCGTAAGAACATGGCTATTTTCTGCCTCACTGAATGCCACTAAGTTCAAAGTAGGAAGCTAGCCCTTTTCTAATATTGGGAAACATGTATTTTTTTAAGAAACATCCTTATTGACTATTAGAGAAACATGATAGAAATCCTTCACCGTCATGGGTGAGAATATATGCAGGTTTAGAGGCCCATACTTAAAGTTATGTAAAAATACTGGGATAACATACATGTTGCCCATCAGGAATGTTGGTTGTGAGGAAAAAGAATTTTGGAGATAAAAAGGTTTTTGTAGCGAGTTTATTTGCACATGGGATTATTTGCATAGATCAGGTTTTACTGGGTAAAAGTGGGGGTTAAAAAGGAGAAAAAAATCCCAACACAAGCAAACACCACAGGCTGGTGTCCCTATTCTGTCTATATAGGTGCAATAGATATAAACACTTTTGGTGATAAGGTCTTAAGACCTTTGTGTCGGGTTGACTGTCCAGCTCAGATGTAGCCTCATACAGCACAGGTACCTTATTTTGGAAGCTCTAAGGGAGGCTGAACAGTGTGAATGTCCATTGCTTGTCTTATATAGCAGCTCATGTCCCAGACATACCTTACTGGAAAGCACGTCTTGCTCCTGCAGCTTATACCTAGTGCATGACACCAGGCTACATTCACCTTGACTTAGAATATATGATAAAACAGATCTTAATATGTTTTGCCTTTGCTCAAGAGTAATGCCAGTCTATTCTCTTGTTTTTAAAGCATATGACACAGATGGGTTTTGTTGCAAAAGGCAAGTCTGTATTTCTATGCAATCTGACAATTTCACTCTAAGCTCTCAGGCAGATGTAAATTTCGGAGTCCCCTCTCATGCATTCTGATGTTAAGCTGCTGGGAATCTAGCAGGCTGTATTTCTGGGCAAGAGGGAGGATGTTTAATTGGCCCAGATAACTTTCAGATATTTTTTATAAGTCTTAGTCCTCTTGCTCCATAAGTCAGCACTTTCTTGTGTGCTCAAATCGGTATGATGGAAACAATTCTGAGAGCCAAGGAATCATCTTGGACATAGATGCTAATAGTAGACATCTAACAAAGTCAAGGATACAGTTTGTCTTAATATTGTGTACAGTTATACTTCCCTACTTTTCTACCAAGCCTTTAACTGAATCGTAGAAATTTTACTGTGCTTATTAACAAGCTTGTGGAATTTTTCGGTTTATTGCTAACAGTAATCTTTCATATAAATCACTGATTAAAAATTTAGAAATCAAACTCTTTAACATAAAATCACACTGAGTATCTGCTTGTTTATCCTGTAGTTGAATTAAATGCAGTATAAAACATCTGGGTAGTGAATTAAGAATGTAACCATGGGCTCAAAAAATACAGTTATTCTATTTTTATAGAACTTTGTACGAGCCCTTTATAGCCATTTTTATTTCCCCACTGACTATTTAAACTTCATCTGCAATAAGACTTTTGCCTGTCATCAAACAAAAACCTTCAGTTATTTATGTTTTCATTTATAGTCTTCCTTTAGTTTTGATGGGGAAACTCCTGTGTCTATAGGAAAGCTGGACTTAGCTTTCAAACAGTAACATTTCTAACTTCTGTTGTTCTTAAGAAATACAAACTTAAAATTTATGAGTCAGTTCTGTAACCTCTGTCATTATTTGGAAAGATACTGCTCTGTATCTCCCCATTGTCTGAAGAATTCTGTGTGTTGGTTTTAGGTAACTGCTTTGCCTTAAATGATTGAATCTCTGCCCTGATTTTATGTTTGATATGATCTGTTCATGTGCCTTTCAATGTTGTTCAAGCGTATGGATGGTACCAGAATAATCATAAGGGTTAAAGTGTGTAACACTGACTGCTCATGAGTAAATGTAACTATAGAAGTTTCTGAAATTATTAAATCTGTTTTGCTGCTATGTGGTCTGCTGATAACTACAAAATAAATAGATTTAAACTGAATTCTAAAAGGCTTTCTGAATATCAGTTTTCCAGATCATTAAGACTGCTAATTATTGAAGTTGACTGTCCCATAAAACACAGATGTAGGAAAACAGCATCACATTTTGCAATAGCAGTTTCTTTTTCCGAGTTCAGGAAAGTGCTCATGGAACATGATGGATTAATAGTGCAGGCTTGTGTGGAAACTGGACTTCTGTGCAAAGACTTCAAGGAGGATAGGACATGTCTATGTACTGCTGCTTCTTCATGACATAGGGAAAATGTCATTTTGTTGATTGACTGCTTAAGGTGTAGTGTAGACATTAGCTTTAATCCAAAAAACCCAAACCTACTAGTTTGTTACCAAACACCCTATCTGTTGAGTTAACTTACACTACTACTCTGGTTTATTTCTTAGACCTGTTTTGCCTTTCACAATTAAATCCCAATGTAGTCTTTGACATCTGGAGGGTTTGTGTGTTTATTGCCAGCAAAAGATGCAGTGCCAAGAAACTGGAGTTCTCGTGCAGATGGAATAACTCCAGTGTTGTTCATAACCCTAAAACTACCATATGATGTTGACAGAAACCTGCTTTTATTCTCATTTTTTTCTTCCAGAAAGTGTGTTACAAAGAGTAGTTTTTTCTAGAGGAGCCCTTTTGCATGCTTTTTTGTCTGAGTATTTAATTCCATTTTCATTCTAGCACACAGTTTTAATTTCTTTTCTAATGTCATTATGTTGCAACAGTTCCTCTTCCTTTGTTGTGATAAAAATTTAGCTGATGCTTATAGTATTATTTTTTCTTTCCTGAATTCATATTCTTCTTCATACTGTTTATCATTGGGTTTGTTAGGTATGGTTTGATAAACAGTTACCTATTTACAGTTCTCTTTGCAGAACTTCCTAAATAAAGCAAACAAATAGATTTTTATACTTTTACATGGTTCACAGCAAAAACCATTGCAGAATCTGAAGTTAAGGCTTGCCTTACAGAAGTCAATTTGATCAGCAATAGGTTGTATTTCACTAGTTTGCGAGCAGTATTGCTGTAAATCCTCTTAATTTCAACATTATCCAAGCTTAAAAGTCATAATGCTGTCATTATTTTTAACCAGGGTAAAACATTTCCATTTAGAAAGAAATCATGGGGAAATGTGAAGAGGAATGGCTTTGTTTGTAATTTTTTTCAATATGTCTCTGAAACCTGTTGGAATGGAAATTAAATCACTGTCTACGTTATCCTTCCCATTACTTCAGTGCCACTATGTCCTTGCAGCAATGAAGTTACTGGTTCCATTTACTGAGATAAACAATATTCATGTACCTGGGGCTGCTTTGCTTTCACAGACAAATTGTCCTGCAACATCCTTCTGTATTAAAACTCAGTGCTGACACTAGTGAGCTCTGGTCTCCTATCTCTCCCCGTACCGAGGGAAGTGGTACAGGGCGATGTTAGTTACTATTTAGATGTTGTTCAAGTGATTCTTCTGAAGTTGTTGCTGCTTAAAACCTTTTCAGTGGTTTTTAGTCATAACATCTAGACACAGCATTGGTGTTCTACTTCATCAGGAATGTAGGTGAAAGAGGCCTTGGCACCAGAAAGGACATTCCTTATAGGCTTTATCTGGGTGTAGTGAAAAAGAGGTGATAAAATTGAGACACAGCATAGTGTTCGAAAGTAGGGGGAGTAGCAATTTTGTGGCATCGCTGACCTAAAAATAGTGGGTTTTTTTTTTCCTGAGAATGATAACTAAAGCTGTTATTAAATATTGTCATTGATAAAACTCTTCCATTTCCTCTCTTCAGTCTGTCTTTTCTTGGTGATAAATAATGTTCCTGACACTCTTCAGTGGCCTTAACTCTGATTCAAACCATTCTTTCCTGTGCTGGAATTCTTTCTGGTTTCATTAAAAGATCCCGAATTCTTTTTTAGATTTCCAGCGGGTTTGACACTTCAACATATTGTTCTCCAGTGTTAGTGAAAGGAAAAAATGGAACAAAAACTTGTGTACCCCAAAGGTTTCAAAAGACCCATTTCTGCCTCAAATATACTGAACTCCAAAGGAGGATGCTGCTCTGAGGCTTTCTATCCAGGAAAAAAATGTCGAAGTTGGATAGTTTGGAATCTTGCACATTTTCTCATCTCCATTCCAAAGTGGAGAAAATCACTTCCCTGTGGGGTTCTTTTGCTTTATTTTTAGATTATTGATAGTAATTTTTCAAGATCTGACATTTATGTGCACATCAGGGCTCACAGATATTCTATGATTCCATATATACTTAAACTGAAAGGATTTCTCCTGTGCTTTGAGACCTTGAAGGGTTTGAAATCTTGAGTTTTAACTTTGCCTCTTCATTCTGGCAAATCAAACTTCAAAAAGGTCACACTATTTGCATGAAATTTTCTATTCTAATGGGTTTTGGAGCCCTGTTCTTCAGTTGAATCATTAAATAAGTACAAAAAGTGAAAGTGAATTTGTGTCTGTTCTATGACCATATATGCTTTCTGAAATGCAAAGTACAGAAATGCAACTGTGTTCCCTCAAGGTCTATGTAAGCAACATAAAACTCGTTGACTTTAAGTATGTTTAAGTATGTGAAGAAACAAGGATGATTTTAGGCCTTTCCTTCCTTTCCTGAAAGCACAAACACAGTTCACAGACACGTTCTGTATGAATCTTAATAGGCCTAGGGCAGTGTAGTGAAATCTTTGACAGCAAGTAGTATAATGAAGAAACAAATAACACAGATGACTAAGTTTTTCTTCGGTTGTGGCTGGCAGTTGTTTGTGGATTACAGAAAAATGAGAGGCGAGTTGCTGACCTCCCTGGTCTGAGTTTTGTAATTTTCTTTAGTTCTCTAATTCTGCTTTCCCTTTTCCGTACACACACAGATCAAAGCTCACCATAGGCAATCTTGCATAAAGTGACAGCTGTTTATTTAAATTACCACAGCCTCATTGTATTTCCATCTTTCTCTGACAGACATATGTTCACTTGGTGCGTTAGAAATAGATGCACATATTGTTTGCCATCCTGTAGTAACTGGGGACTGGACAATACCGCTTGCTCAGACAGTTGTATTATATTTGAGATCTGTGTAACCAGCATTGTTCTTACTTTTTCTTTTAATCAATTCAGTAGCACATATGTTTGAGTAATCACTGTTTTGTGCTGGGAGATGTGATTAATTGATCATAACACCACATGGGAAACATCAACAGAATGCAGAGTATCAAGTATGTAACAGGTTAAAACTGGCTTGAGTGCTGCAAGAATAGTTTGCAGGGTATACGAAAGTAAAACTATTTTCTCCATTGGAATTTTAACATGGATTTAATGTGAAAAGGGCTAATAAAAGTCTGTCATCTTTTTCACTATGTTGAAAAACACATAGAACCACACCATCTTAAAGGGTTCATTTCTCAAACCAGGTTTGAAAATGTCTATCTTTATTTTTCCTGAGGGATTGGAAAGTGAATGTACTTGAAGGACACAAAGGGAATATACAAGCTGTTTTTACCCATGGAAAAGAAACATAGGCAGCCTTTCTACCACCAGTAAGAGCAGACACAGGGCAAAAGGACTGACCCTCAGAGGGCAAAGTTCTCAAGTTTTCAAAGTAGTGGTACAGCTAATCCTCAATACCTAATCACTGCTCTGGGTAATCCTTCCTGCTCAGCTCCCAGGTGGTGGCATTTGTCCAACACATGTTCCAGTTGCAACTCTCTAATTCTTACAGTGTGGGGTTGGTTCATACTTACACATTCCAAGTTGTATTAACCCAGAAATAAAAAGTCTCTGTACCCTAGTGGAATAAAACATCTTTGCTTGAATCCTCCTTCAACTCTGTGTTAGTCTTGTAATGTCTCTGTAACTCTCATTCTCACTATGAGAACAAATAATGAAAACTGAAAAATTGTCTGAAGCAACAAAACTGAACATATGAAGGGAAGCTTCTTTGATTTCTCATTGTCCAGTCTTTATTTGGAATATTGCCTTGTTCATATTTTTTGTGCCCATGCCATTGTTGTGTATTTTGTTGGTTTGTTTTTCATTACGGGGCTTTATTTTTTGTTGTTGAATGGGGTGGGTTTTGTTGGTTTGGTTTGGTTCCCACAAAAAAAAGCCCCTACTTCCTAGATATTTCAAGGTGGTTGTCCCAGTTTTATTTTAGATGAGGAAATTGCTCTAATTGTTCTGGCTTTCTTGGGTGCTTTACCAGAAGGACCTCCTTAATGTGTTTTCTTTCTGAGGGCATCAGAAGCTAACTGGCATACAGCCCAGGCAGTTAATAGAGTATTATTCGCCCTGCATATAGCGAGCATTTGAACTGTGATGTTCATCTCTCCTGCTGAAGGTAGCTTGGCTAACTATCACAAATGTTCTAAGAGATCGCCATCTTCATGTATGCAGTCTTAACATGAGTTCATGAAGATGGCTTAGACATCCTTTAAGCCTGGAAAGAACACCTATTTTGCTGATTCTGGTGGTGAACCAGATTTCACAATAGTCTTGAAAGTTTCTAATGTGCTGATTCGAAATCAATGCTATTTTTGAATTAATAGATTTTGCTTTTTCATTACATGTTGTTATAACATTCTGATGATGAGTTAAAGGTGGTTTCTCTTGACAACAGAAAGGCAAACTAAGTTGACAACAAATTTAACAGTGAATGTAATGAATTTAATAATTTATACTTTAATTTTGATGAAAATATTTGGAAAAATATCTTGTTAAATCTTTACATATTTGAGTTATTTATTAATGCATTCCAGCTATTCAGATTTGTCAGATGTAGGTTGAAGTATTACTGAAGTACTAGTAGAACTCAAAATGTATCATCAGTTACATTATTTCGCTGGGCATGAACAGCATTGGTAAATCTTGGCTATGTTAACAGCAGCAAACAATGAAAGTATAGTTCATGTGGGTAATGTGTTAAAGTCCCTCCAAAGCAGTGTGCATAAGTTTAAGCAGTATAGTTAAGTAGGAATCTCTGCTGTGTTTCTGTACATTTCAGAGATATGGATGAACACAAGAAATGCAGGTTGCAGTCAGAAGGTTGCTGCAAGATAAAAAGACTGGTCGGGCAACAGGAGTTAAGTCGAGTAGTTTTCTGTAACCTCTAATGAGTGAAAGGTGGAGTAATTTGTCTCGGGATGTTATTCAGCTCACACTATTATGAAATAAAAGAAAGATTGTGACCACTGGGAAGGATTGTAGGACCTTGCATTATTCCTGCATTAAAGCAAACTATATGAAACTGTCTTTGCCTGTCTGTTGACAGGGTAAAGCAACTTACATTGTGACAGGTATTGGGATCATAAGGGCATCTGCGCATGGCCTCAGGATTTGTTTCAGGCGTTAGAGAGCCTAATTAGGGGGTGTTTAAGTTTCAGGGCTCAACAGTATTCTGTTTGAAGCCATTGTCAGTTGCAGCAGGAGCAATAGGAGATTTGGTAAGTTGATTGTTCAAATAAGCTCTCTTTAAATCTTTATTTTCTCAAAAATAATGTTATTAGTGATAAATCAAAGTGGTATTAATGTAAATATGTGTCCTTACATAACAATGTCTGGTTCATCAATGGAATTCCCAAATTTTAGCACCTTAAGCATTTACAATTTAAATAGAAGTCTTTCAAGTAATGTTTCATGTTCTGACTGTTGTGCGCTCTTCACTTTTACGTATTTTGCTTTAATTTACAAGATAGGATTGGTTAATGTTGTCTAAACTTTGGATTATCATGCCCTAATAATCCAGTTTTCATATTTTACTGAGTAAATGTTATGAAAAATGCCTTCCTTTATTTATTTCTATTTCAATGTAGTAATATCAAAACCAACTGCAATAATTCTGAAAAGTCAATGCTATCCATACTTCCTCAAAGGACTCCGCATGTGTACTTTGTTTTTATTTGAATGGCCTGGGTAGAATTCATAAGGGTAAAAATGAATAAAAACTGCTGGAGTTGAACTGTGTGTAATAAAGCATCACTCTTATTGATGTGGGCTACCGAGTGATGCTTGGCTGGGAGGAAGTAAAATACTTTTGCAAATTGTAACTTGCTGATTTTTGTGTCTTATAGTAGGAAAGGTGAATATGGGCATAGCAAATTTATTTTGTTTTTTAAACATCCTTTCATTCTGTTACTAACTTAGTGTTATTAAATTAAGTGGGTATAGAAGACACATTTGTGGGCGTTTTGTCAGGTGTTGTAGTGAAAAATACCAAAGAATTGCAGTAAAATAAATAAAATCCTGGATGAATGACATACAGCAAATCAGTTCTCTCTACTGATTTTGGTAAAACATTCCCCTTTCTTTTTCATTCTCCTTCTTACCGTTTGTTATTAGTCTCTGATGCTTCCTGCTTCCAGTAGCAGCAGAATTTATTAGCTTCAGAGATTACCTATGAATGAATGTACAGGAAATTTTTGGTTTGTTTTCTTGTTTTTAAACAGAAAGAGTAGCATTGGAGGCCTACTGCTTTTGCATTGCATTTCCAGGAAAGCGAACGAAGTTTGATTAGTGTTACAGGCTGCAGAAGGAAAATAGCAGTATAGTGAGGGCAGCATGCTCAATACTTTTTTGCTCTAACCACAGCTAACTAAAGAGCAGTACTGACACTAATGGAAAGAACTTTCTCAGTATGATGAGAAAGTTCATTACAAAGCAAAGAAACAAAGAGAATAAGATTAAGGGGGAAATCTACACAGAATTACAAAGGTTTGCAATGAATGGAAAAAAAATCAATTCTGAAAGCTCCATTTAAAAGACAGGAACTTTTCTGTACTCAGAAGGCCACAGATAACTCATCTAAACACATTTACTGCTTTTTACATCCAGAGCCAACTACTGAAGATAGAGGTTGGAATATCAGGAGAGTCTGTTCCATGCCTCAAAAGTGTATGTGCTTGGGGAACACTGCTACAAACCAGCAGCTCCAAATCAGCAAGTTGGATGATCATCATTTGGATGATCCATCCCCTGATATTTTCCTTTTGTTTTTAATTTTTCCATGTGCTTTGCATCTCAGCTTCTGTTAAGGATTGGGAATAGTGTTCCTTTGTATAAAAGATGACATAAGATGACTTAACAGCCCTTCTAGAAGAGATTTAAAATGATTTCTTAAAAAGTCTTTTCTTAAGTGAAACTGATACTTTTTAAAATTCCTTAGAAGAAAGCTCAGTCCTTATTTGGTAGCATCATAAATCTTAGTGTGGCTTGTCAGGAGCATGAAAAACTTCTGTGAGGAAATGCAGTGACAGAGAATCTCTAAGGGAGGCTGAAAACAATGTTTTTTCTACTATCTAGTAAACTGGCTGAAAAATACATGGAATAACCTGATTCATACCATTGCCCCGGTGTATATCTAACTGGATTCTCTAGTATATGTTCTGCCTTTGCACCATGCTCTAGAAATACTCTAAATATCTGGGACTAATTATTCATCAGGTAAGCTATTCAGAAGCAGTCAGTAATTGGTAACAGCATTTCCTTCATCATTTCAGGTGTTTGCAATTGAAAGAAAAACTTTACTCCCAAGCAATTAGATTTAATATTCATTTGTCCCTTCTTACGGCCTAAAATCTATATCATTTTGGTCTAGAAGAGAGTCCATGAGTCTAGGTAAAGGAAAGGCTTGAAGGGAGAGGAATAAGGAGTTCTGGGAAGTTTGCCCAGTAACATCAATGCTCAGCAGTTTCTCATTTAGCTTTATAGTTTCCAATAAGAAAAGATCTTTTCTGAACAGTGAAATGAATACTGCATATACCTGTCATTTTCCCTGATTTGGTTTTTGCTTGGTTCTCTTGAATATTTATTGATTCCTATATTACCAGTTTGAGACCCTTTCATGCCTATTATGTATACCCTCTACAATTTGATGTCCAAAAATCAATATACTGTAACTAAATAGATGTTTCTGCTTTCTGCTTACAAAACAAAAGCAGAACCCCAGCAAGGTTACAGTGTAAAATGAGAAAAATACAGGGAAAGTTTCAAGTGCATCCTAGTGTGCATCTTTTCTTACAACTTATTTTGAAATTGGTGAATTATCTGTATACTCTGAAGTTGTTACGATCCCCTTTTTAATCAGGAAACTTAGCTTTCAAAGTCTAAATACTATGTACAGTTATACTGAGTTCTTTTCCCCAATATTTTATTTTTAAAGAAAAAATTGGGAAGTTAACATTGTTGAAATACTTCTGAAATGAAACATTTGCTACTTTACTTGGTATTTTTAGTGCTACATGCTTGTATGTTATAAAATAAACCAAAATAATTTGCTTCAAATTAATTTTCTCTAAATTTCCACATTTACTCCTATGTAGAGCCTGAGGGAATTACTCTGGATTCAGTTCTTTCATACTTTTAACCTTGAACGATGGAATGAAAGAGTAAACCTAGCAATTCTGTGGATGACAGTGACCTGGAAGGGCCTGCAAACAATTTCAGGACAAGGTTACAATTTAAATTAACCTTCATAAATTGAAGAAATGATATGAATCACACAGATAACGTTCAATAAATAGATGTGTGAAGTGGGACATTTGACAAGGAGAAATTAAAAACACAGAAACAGCATGAGGGAGTATTGAGTAGGCAATGCTAAGTGTACAGAGAGATGTAGGAGTTAGAAAGTCATAAACCGAGCAGGTCAAGAATTAATATTTTGTTTGGCTATACATTTAAGAGACATTAGTTCAGAGCCTTTTAAGTAACTGAGGCTGTTTAGTGTAGAAACCAAGCACTAATAGGCTGATAAGTCTTCCGAAATCTTTTAATAGCGAGGGAGAATCAAGTGTAGTTCATGATGTTCCAGAGGAGGATTAATTTCAATTTGCGAACTTTTGAAATAGCGATTATGAAAATCCATATAGCTCAGTAATCATGAGTGTTAGAATAAGTTACTTACAGAAGTTGTGGGTTTGCTGTCAGTGTGGATTTAAGAACAGATTACGTATATTAATGAGAAGGTGGACAAATGACCTTCTGCCTTCCTTTCTAGAGCTATGTCTTTACACAGAGTTCTACAATCTTTAAATTTCAGTCTAAACCTAAATTCAGAATGTCCATAATGTATTGTGGAGCTCTTTGTTCTGTACTTCTGTTTAGTCTTACACGTTTTATTGATAATTTGATACAACTTTTCTGATTTATGAAACTTCCAACAGTGTGAGCATTGTTCATTGTTAAAGCCCTGCACTTAAAATGAGGTTCAGCTCAGCAAGTAAAGCCTCATAATTGCCCCACCCAAATCTTCTTATATTATTTGTTCTATTTAATTAATTACAGATAATGAAAGTAAATTATACTAAAGAAAGTAGCACTCAGTTGTGACAGGCAATTGTACTCATTAATCAGACTTCTGCAGAGCAAAGTAAACAAATCTAATCAAAAGAAAATGAAATTTCTTGTTTACTGTAAAATCATAAGATTTCTAATTATAAGTTTAAGTGATTATCTGACAGGAATATAAAAACTTTCAAATAGTTAGAGAATTATAACTAACAACAACCTTAGATTATAAATATTCTGAATAGAAGTTGTATGAGAGATACCAGTGATTTTTGTCCGAATCGGAAATACTTCCGTGATTTCTGAAGACTGATTCTGACCTTCCCTGCAGCTTAAGATTTTCACTCATTCTTCCATGTATTCCGAAAGCATCAAAGGTGTATTTTAGGTGAAATTGATTAATAATGGATTCATGGTACAGAAGAACATGCGATTCTGGGTTTTCAGAAGAGGTCAAACAATGGCTTTTTCTTTCCTCTGGCTTCTTGCCAGGTTGGATTGTGAGTGATCCCACAATAGTTGAATCCCACTGTTGACGTGTCTTAGCTCAGACCTTCAGCAAAGGCTTCTGGGCCCACTGAAAACCATATGGGAGGTGTTAATATAAGAAAGCTTTAAGTAAACTAGATTGGAGGAAGGACCTACAAATCGTTTGTCTCATCTTGAAATGCAGTTAATGCAGATTTGGATCTTTGCACAGAATGGGTGAGGCTTTCGTGGACCTCTGGGGATTGCCAAGTCCAGGTGCTTGCTCTAGCAGGGTCAGCAGAAGCAGGCTGCTCAGAGCTGAGGCCAGTCAGGCTTTAAAGATCCTGGGGGACAGAGACTTCACAACCTCTCTGGGCAATCCTTTTCAGTGTCTGACTGCCCTCTCAGTAAAAAAGTTTTTTTCTACTACTTAGATTTAATTTTCTGTGCTTCACTTTGTGCCCATTTCTTGCTGTCCTGTCACTGGGCACCACTGAGTCTGGCTGTTGTATTTACTTCATACATAGTGACAAGGCCCACCTGCTCCTTAATCACCCGTATATCACTTTCCTGGACTTGCTCCAGTATGCCTAGGTCTATGTTAACATGAAGCCCGGCATTGGGCTTCACATTTCAGATGCATCTCTCCATTGCCAAGCAGAGGGATAGGATCACCTCTCTCACTCTGTCTGCCACAGTTCACAGTGTCATCAGCCACCCTGACTGCATGGACACACTGCTGCCTCAGGTCCTTCTCTGCAAAGTCACTTTCCAGCCTGAGGTTGGTGCCTGGGGTTATTCCTCCCAGTGCTGCTCTCCCCTTTGTTGAACTTCATGATGTTCCTGTATCCTGTCTTCCAGCCTACCAGTCTGGTCTCTTTGAATGGGGAGGAATAAACAAAAGGGAAGGGTGGAATTTCTCACACGGTTAGTGTATAAATAAGACAATTAACTGGGAAATGTTAATGAAGGAATTTGCCGTGTAAGAGACAAATCTTTATTTTACTGTGCATAAAGGTACCAGATGAAATGCATAAATGGCCATGAGGCAAAAATGGAATTTTAGAGTCAGCTTTAATGTGCTTTTAAAATACTGGAACCTGGGAAAGGGTAGCCTTTTTACGTGTGGAGGGAAAAAAAGTAAAAGAAGCTTTTATGGGTACTGTGGTGGCTCCAAGAGCAAAGTTTTAGGAGATAGTAGTTAACCGGAGTGGTTTTTAATGCTGCTTTTTGCTGCAGGCTCAAACTTGTAGGAGTAAACAGATACTCATTTTTTAAGTCAATGGGCAAATTCTTTTCTCCTGCTTAAAGCAAGGAGTTATGAGGCTACACACAGAGATTTGAAACTCCAGGAAACGAATTTCAGCTTTTAACCACAGAATTTGTCAGATACTGTGGTTTCAAGTAGGAATCTTTAAGCACAGTTTTGGTCTAGAATTGTGTTGTATCTTAAGGGTTTTTTTGTTGGTGTTTTTTATTTGTTTAGTTTTAAGAAGCAGCTTCATGTTTGGAACTTTTTGAAGGCCCTTAAAGTTGCAAAGATGATTATTTAAAGGAGAGAGAAAATACTTTTTTTTTCTCATTGAATTATTTATCAATACGACACAGCATGAAATGTGGAAATGGTAATTAGAAAGGTCACTTTAATTAAATTTAACGCTATCTTCAGGCTCACATCTATCTAATTCCCTAGGGACTCAGATTAAATATGGAGGTAATGCTGGACAGGATTTTATATACAGCCAAACACAGGCTACAAAGATAAGAATCACTAATGTGTGCTAATGCCGAGAGCTGTACTGGTAGGAGGATAAGGTTTACTTTTAACTAACATTTTACTTCTGTGACTTTTTCATTGCCTTTTTTTTTTATGCAGTAGTTTAGGTGCTCCTCAAGGAGATAGCTGGGTTCTTAACCCTGAACAGATGTATATGCAGAACCCCATAGTTCTGTGCATGTTCACTTGCACTCACTGTCTTCTTGCAGTGCCCCCCTTTACTCCAGAAGCTTCTACTTGTTGGAGATACTGTGTTGCTTTTAAGGCAAAATGTTTCAGATTTAGTGCAGCTACTAGTATAAGGCTGTATGCAATCTGGACATTTCCTTCCTAACAAAGCATGTATCACTCAGTAAATTACGAACAAACAAATAAAGCATTTTACCATCTATAATACTGATACATTTCCAAAATACTAGCAGCATTTTGTGACTTTCGTTTAAGCATGTATTTTTTTCTGAGTTTGTACATATTGCAGATGCTTCCACCTGAATGAACGCAGCTAAAACTAGTTCTTATTATTGTTCTTAGTAAAATATTAAGGATTTTTTGTATGTGTGCTAGAAGTCTAATAGCACCAAGCAGACTTTCTTTATACTCCCGCCACTTTCAGCCTTGCTCTTTTGAGCTGAAGCTTCTGAATAGATTGCAGACAAGTGATTCTGTATTCTTGAGCAGGGCAGGTCATCATCATTTATTTCCTATTCCTTATGACCTTCTCAGGTTCACTTTGAGAAAGATAGCAGTTCTGGACTGATAAGACCTTGCGTTCAGGAATGTTTTCTCTCACCCAAGCCCAGTGGCAATGAGCTTTCTTGTGGTTTTAACTGGGTAAACTTCATCCTAAATGTAGCAGTGTGGTGTGTTAACGATAGCACGCAGGTATGTAATTACAAGGGTGCTGCAACCAATACAGTAAAAGCAGCAGTTGCTCAGGGCCACACAATACAGCATTGCACTGTAGCAAGCTCTGCTTTCAAATTTTAACAAACAAAATTCCACTTTAGGAAAACAAAATAGATTGTACTTAGCTCAAACAGCCAGTCTCTCCTGATTAATTTTTTTTTTCCAGTCTTCCTTCTTATCTTGTCTGACTCATGCAGATTAAAAAAATACCTGTGTTCTCTTTACCTTTTATGTCAAATTGTTCTTCAAGATTCTTTATGAAACACAGTGGTTCATTTCAAACATATTCCCTGCTTTTGCTTACTTTTGAGGACACCTCCATAATGCCAACAATTTCAAACCTAAAAGGTTTCCAATACTGAATCAAATCCTAAATGGGATCCAAGTCAGCAAGTGGGGGATTAGAAGGAAGGATTGGTGTTTTTTAGTAAGGTAAGGTAGAACAGTAGCAGTAGATGGCATGATTATAAAATAGTATTTTATAATGTATGGAAATACAAAAGACTTGTTCTAGCCTCAAGACCAAACTCAGATGGCAGGCAAGCAAAAAGTAAATATTAAACCAGAATCAACTAAGTAAAAGGTAGGGAAGGAAAAGTAATAATTAGATAACTTCAAACAATCTGTACCACCCTTGCTTCCTCTTTCTTAACTGAGGCAAACCTTTTGGTGGTGTGGTATTGCTTTGTCCCCTTATATCATCCAGATGCTATTTCCCACTGGTTCATGTAATTTTGAGGACTGGCTCATCATATAAAAGTAAGACAGGGTAGAATGCAGCAGCTAATCCAATTATAGTAGTCCTTGCTGTTCATTTTCAATCTCAAAGTGATCAGCTATATTTTTCATACTTGGGAATAAAACTGTATTTTCCCTCTCCATGGTTTTGTCTCCTCAAAGCTGTTTCAGATTTCACATAAGCATTGTTCATGCGTGCAAAAACCATGTAAGTGGTCCAGGCCAGCGTAGTAAAGTACTGCCCTGAGGAGCCATTGGCTCAAGTCACCAGATTGACATTCCTCCATTTCAAACAGTAGTAAGTAACAACTGCAGTGCTCTTTTTGAAGGAATGTCTTCCTGAGGATTTTAACCCCTGCTTTGCTATGTGTGTACGCACCTAAACCTGCATTTCTTTGCCCAGCAGTTCTCTCTTGTGTTCAACAACCAGCCAGGGTCACCCCGATCCGTTAGGCACATGTCAGTCTGCAGTCTTACTTCAGGGGGTTGCAGGATTCCACACAGTGACCCAGAGAAACAGAGCAGGGTCATGAGATGCTAATAAAACTGGAAACATCTGTTTTCAGATTAGCTGTCTGATGTGTTGCAGTAATAGGAAACCTCCTCCTCATACTGCAGAAAAGAAAGTCTTGAGTATTTAGGGCTTTCTTGGTGAGGGAATTACAGACTGTCCTTAAATAACCACACTGCTAGGAGTCTTAAAAGCTGAACCACAAGGACTAGTACCTTGGTAGGGAGGAAAAGAAAAAGAATTCTGTTGTCACTTTGATAAGATTGCAGTCTTAACTCTCTATTGACAATTTTAGAAGGTTGCTGTGAGAGAGCAGATCTTAGTGCGCAGGTGCAGTTGTGTGGGTCATGCCGTTTCAGTAAGTTCTCTTTCTACTTTTGCTGTTTTTAATGTTCAATCAAATGTTGACAGTCAAGAACAGTGACATTCTCAATGAATCATGAATTTCATCTCATACTACTACTATCTTCTGTATATGTTCTCTACGGTTGGGTCCAGTTGGAACATTATTCTCATGTTTTAATTGCTACTCTAGTTAGATGGATAGGTTTTAGTTTAAAAATAACCCACACTCAGTGATTTAAGGAATCACGTAAAACATGTAACCTTACAAATATTTGGCTGATATTAATAAGGTGTTGAGAAAATAAGTGTATTTGGTAATATTTATCTTGCAACAAGAATGAAAACTGGTATGTGAAGATTTGCAATAATTACTTTTCAGTGTATTCTGAGTTAACTCAAAGCACTGGGGGCTCTGTAGTAATTCATATTGAAATAACATAAGATCAAAGACTTTTGGAGCAGAAATATTTACTTTTGTAAACAAATCTCGGTTTGCAAGTTTCTGTAGGCTTAAAACCTGTAACAGAAAAAGTTTTAGACTTGAAAAGAAACTTCCGAGAAATATTTCTCTTCATGGTCTCTTGTCTTCTATATGAAGCTTCTGATTTCTAATACAGTAAAAGGGATACTAAATTTATAACTGAACTGCAGCTGCATGGTCCTGACTGTGAAAAACATAATAGTTCAAGCTGTCTTAACCCCTGAACAGCTGAATTACCCAGCCACAGTTAATAAGACTTTTAAAATAAGGGCTATCGAATTAGCATAATACTGTCTGGCTCACATTGGCTGGTATATTGAAAGCTATGCTTTGTAAATTAACTTGTCCTTTACATTAATTGGTACTAATTACTGCTGATCTGTTTAATATTAATGTGTTAATCTGTATATCAGTGACTAGAATTGCACATTAAATTGAGAATGTCAGTTGCACATTCGATTCAGAAAGTCAGCTGAGACTGTGATTTGTAGTTTCTATCATCAGTAGAGTGAGACAACTTGCAAAGGACTCATTATCTGTATGTATGTGTGAGGGGAAAGAGGGAAAGTGTTTTTATTCCACTTCAGTCACCGGGAGTTAGCAAATTTATTTGAATTGAGCTGTTTGTTTCTTTTCAAAATGGAACATTATTTAATGAGTAATTAACAGAATAGCAAAGCCAAAGAAAGTTAGAATTTGAAATTGAGTTTATATCTATGGATTGTTGACCCATAGAAATGTGCAAAGTTGAAAAAATGTAGTGAAAATTGTTATTTGACCTTCTCTAGTTTTGACTTAACTTTGGCAAAGTATGAATTCTGAGTCATTTCAAGGTATGAAATCTGAGGTCAGTTCCTCAGATATGTACACTTCTTCATACCTAAAATGCATATTTAAGCAGAGCTTAAACTGTTGAGAGCTACCTTATCTCATATCTTTAGTTAAACTATATAAAGATCCTTCACGTGTGAGCATATAGTATTCATTACTTGTATGTTTTCACTTAGCTTTCACTTAGTTTCTGTTTTATTTAAATAAACCCTTTAGTGACTTTTAGGCACATTCAAAGAAAATTTGGTGGTGCAGGCACACATAAAATGATGATAAAATACATGCATTCTATAACAAGCTTTTAGGTGACCGTAGGTGATTGTATAACATGCAATTTCAGTAGTCCCTTCCCCTCTCCAACCCAAATGATTTGAGAGGGGCAAATGTTTGAAACTCAGTTCCTAGGGATACCTAACCAGCTAGTGCTTGTGACACAATTGTGGCATGCAATGTTCAAGAAATATTAAAATAACAGTGTGTATAATTACATTATATGCTGTGCATTCTAATACCTAATTTTTCCACTTTCATCTAAAAACCTATGAAATAAACTGTTAAACTTTGTGGCGATAGGCAGTACAGTAACTGTGATAAATTGACATTTAGAGCACTGTTGCAAAGACATTAAATCATGGTGCTTAAACCTAGGGATGATCAATAAACATCTATGAAAAAATTGCATTTAAAGTTTTGAAGTGCAGTCTGTATGGACTGCTGAAGCCCTCTCCCCAAAACGCCCAACAAAGGTGTTTTTAACATTTGAACTCTCATCTCAGCTCCAGCACCATGGTTTACTACAGTACTAGAAAGCACTATCCAGAGACAGATTGGAAAAACAAATCAGGATGTTATTTGGTTTAATTGTGTTTTTATTATGTACAGGAAAGCAATGCATGGGAGTTTGTTGCCCTTATAAAGCACCTTTGAAGTAGCTAGGAAATTTCATTGCGTCTTGAAAGCTTTCACAAGTTTTTAGACTGGGCTTGGTGATTACGTTTCATAATTGTTAATGTTGTGTGCTATGACCTGGATGTCCACCCAGGGTTCATTTTACACTAATACAATCTTGCTCTCTAAGTTGTAAATAGATTTACACACAGAGAAAATATTCAGATTTAGTATGTCCTGTGTATTGCAGGTATCATTGAGTAAGTTATTTAGATATTCAAGGTGTAGGAAGCCTTTTTTCTCTCTTCCATGTTTTTTTTTTTTTCCCTGAAAATGCCAAGATAATCTTAAGATGAAGCAAACAAAAATTAAAATATACAAAGCCATAGTTTTCAAATAACTTTCTTGAGAGTGCCTTTCCCCTAAACGAAAGCAGAAAAAAAGTTACGAGAATTGCTTAGTTAAGTATTTTTTTCAATGGGATTTGTGTGCGTGGTGATACAAAATTATTTGTAAGTCATTGGTTTTAAGGCCTGGCCAGATTTTAAAAAAAATATTTTCCTGCATGAAAGAAAACTACTATGGAATGTTACAATTTACAGTCTACTAAGAAGTTGAAACTATCTTCTGGGCTTACACAGTTTGTACAGAAATCATAAATCATAGAATCATAGAATAGTTAGGGTTGGAAAGGACCTTAAGATCATATAATTCCAACCCGCATGCCATGGGCAGGGACACCTCACCCTAAACCATGCTACCCAGGGCTTTGTCCAACCTGGCCTTGGACACCACCAGGGATGGAGCATTCACAGCTTCCCTGGGCAACCCATTCTAGTGCCTCACCACCCTAATAGGAAAGAATTTCCTCCTTCTATCCAATCTAAACTTCCCCTGTTTAAGTTTTAACCCGTTACCCCTTGTCCTGTCACTGCAGTCCCTAATGAAGAGTCCCTCCCCAGCATCCTTATAGGCCCCCTTCAGATACTGGAAGGCTGCTATGAGGTCTCCACACAGCCTTCTCTTCTCCAGGCTGAACAGCCCCAACTTCCTCAGCCTGTCTTCATACGGGAGGTGCTCCAGTCCCCTGATCATCCTCGTGGTCCTCCTCTGGACTTGTTCCAACAGTTCCATGTCCTTTTTATGTTGAGGACACCAAAAGCACACAATACTCCAAGTGAGGTATCACAAGAGCAGAAGGGCAGGATCACCTCCTACTGTAAGTCTCTTTGAAAAAAGTGGAGGTTTGAGGACAGCAAACACAAAACTTAGTATTGTTCCAGTGATAACCTGGATCCCCTGAAATGAGATATCTAATTTGCTGATTTTTTAAAGAAAATAACTACTCATCTATAAAGCTGTGCATGGGTTAGACGCAGTTTTCATTGTAACTCTATAAAACCAGTATATTAAAAATAACAAGAAAGGTCTTGTTTGGGCAATTTTGCTTGAAAGCAAAATCAATAAAGAAAACTGAATTGTCAACAATGGCTGCCTGTTCATAAATCTTTCTTTTATTATTAAAAAACATCATGCTGATCACACACATCTCTGATGTTGAAGTTCACTTTAGCTAGAACACAGAATTGCTTTGGTCAGGAAAAGAACATAGCAGTTTTATAAAGCAGTACTTGTTTGTGTTCAAGGTTAATTCTAAATGAAGATTTTATAGAGGTCTGCTTTAGCATTTTAAGTAAAACGCTCTTAGGAGTTCATGATGAATGGGAAATGTTTATCCTTTTTTAACAAATAGCTTAAAAATATGAGTTGTATGTCAGCAGGTTGATAGTTGTGTTTGTCCTACTGTTTCCGTATTGTGTAAATGTAGCACCTGAATCAAATGTAGCATACGGGGTAATTATACATAAGGTCTAGCATATTCTGGAATCATAGAACCACAGAAAGGTTTGGGTTGGAAGAGACTTTCCAACCTATCATGGCAGGGGCATTTTCTGCTAGGCCAGGTTGCTCCAAGCTCCATCCAACCTTGATCACTGCCAGGGATGGGGCAGCCACAGCTTCTCTGGGCAACCTGTGCCAGTGTCTCAGCACCTTATAGTGAAGAATTTCTTCATAGAATCATGGAATCATGGAAATGTTTAGGTTGGAAAAGACCTTGAAGATCATTGAGTCCAACCATGTCTAATCTAACTCTCCCCTTTCTCAGTCTAAAACCATTCCCTTTTCACCTGTCCCTACAGGCCCTTGTCAGAAGTCCCTCTGCAGGGTTTTTATGGGCCCCTTTAGGCACTGGAAGCTGCTTTAAGGTTTCCCTGGAGCCTTCTCCCGGCTGAGTAAGCCAGTTCTCTCAGCCTGTCTTCATAGGAGAGGTGCTCCAGCCCCTGATCATAGTTCTCAAAAAAGTGATGAACAAAAAGTAAGTTAAGAAATGCAATTTAGCATTCCAAATATATGAAAACTGCAGAGGTGTCAGCGCCACTGAGAAACTCAGGGAGTACATAAGTCAAATTGGTGTGTAAACTGTTGTTTCAGTTGAACAGCGCACAGCGATTTAATTGAACCTGTCCTTGGCCAAAATTCAAACCGAGGCCAAAAGATGCAGTTCATTGTTTGGCTTGATCTACAATAGTTGGCTTGACTGTTATAGAAGGTTAAAATGTGCCTTGGCTGATAGATCAGGTTTTTCTCATGTAAGCCATAGCAACGGGGTATTAAAAACCTAACGATAGTGGTGCAATGTGTCAGACTGCCACACAGAGCCTTGTTTCACGTTAGGGTACCTTTTTTGATTAACTGCGTTTAGGCCCATTCAGTAGTATGTCAGCTGATAGGTCTGACTGAAGAAACATAACAGCATAATACTTTCAATAGTTACCACTATTGCTGGAAACCTTGGGTTTTTCCTCTCTCTCTCTTCCTAGGGACTTGTGTTTGATGATTTTTTGTTTTCAAAATATAGGGGCTATACTTACTTGCACATACATTATTGTTACGTAGTTGTCTTCAATATAGCCGTGTAGGTATCTTTTTTGATTATTTTGATTGTTAATTTTTTTAACCATATCAGTCATTGTCTTCCTGAAGCAAGGGTTGGAAATAATGTAAGGAGAGGTACCCTTTCACAAGGTGGCTGTGACTTCATATACATTATTGTTTCCTCAGTATAAACATGTTGCCTGAGCCTAATAAAGGCCAATAAGTAATGGCATTGCATCAGTCTAAAGGCCCAATTCATTCTCTTGTTTCTGACAGTGGCCAAAAGTGGATGTCAAGAGACACATAAGAATTTGTGGAGCAGAGATCTCCTGAACCAGAGGTTTGGTTTATACAGTAATCCTCAGTGGATTTACCTGCCATTCACAGGCTTCAAGTTAGATACCAGAGAAGTTAATGTTTTGTGCCCCAACATTTTGTAAGAAGGCAGCCCCAGCTGAACCATACATCATGTGAATTGTGTCTGTTCAGAATGTGCCATCTATGAACATCTTTGGTGACACCTTATTCTTCTATCTGAAGACAAGATGAGCAATCAATCCTGGTCTGTTCTCTGCAAGTCATTTGCAATATTACATGGATATAGGAATTACTAGAGAGACTTACAGGATAGAAAATTCTGAGGCTCTTTCAGATGTTATCTTTAATCGTTACACAGCTCTTGCATTAAGTTATTCTTAATACTCTTTACTTCAGTCAATTCCATTCATGGGCACTGTCATATTTTCCTAGTAGATTTGTCTCACCTGACTTGTTCTTTCCTTAACCATTACACTGCTTTGTTCTGTACATATGTACAGTAAAGGTATATTAACAAAACCCAAACAATTGGTTGTTCTTGCAAACTGAGTCATCATTACGAGGCTGAAGGGGAAACATGTATCGCCAGGTATAAACTAGCATTATTTACCTTTAAACTAGTTACAAACTAAGAATTCTTTATGCAGAATTTAGAACTTCACCATGCCCTTTAAAAACAAAACAGGCACACAAAACTATACCGTTTCTAAACCCCAATAGTGATTATTAAATTTTTATTTAGCACTGATAAGAAAAGTGGAAATACTCTACAGACATTTTTTGGTCTTCGCAAGCTGCAGTTACTAATTCTGAAGCATTTTTAGGTTGTTAGGCTGGCCTAGAAGACACCATGTTTCTATCAAAAAGACAAAAGAGGATCCTTGTAGGAGCTAGAAAAGAGTCAAGTACCTTTGTCAATAAAGAATTGTAGTGGCAGGATTTTTTCACCAAATAAATTTTCAGCAAGTACTGTTAAAGGTCTGTACATTTTCTCGTAAACGTTGTAGCTAATCCCCTGATCCCTGGGGCTTGTATGTAAAAAGAGAAGAAAGTTAAATGAGCTAGTCTATGTTTTCTTCCACTGTTGTTTAAGAATAATACTCAACTTTCTCTCCAGACAGCAGTAGGTCTGATGAATCTTCCCTCAGTAAGAAAGCACCTATTCTTTTTAGCTCAGGTCTGAAAGTTAGTTGACCTTGTTTCCTGTCTAACATGGCAGAAGCTGCTGATCATGAATGCTACTGCATAGATTCACGAACTATGTATGATATCTCTTGTTTGATTTTCTTGTATAAAGCTAGTCAGATAATCGATCTTTTTTGGCTAGATGAGCTGAAGATGACTAACAGTGAAACACAACCCAGAAAAAATAATTTGCAGTAACATGAAATATTTATTTGAAACACAGCAGCATGTGTTTAATTTTCAGGACTTAGGTTTTGAAATCAGTTTAAATGTAAGTTATTTCTTAAGGTCAGTGTTGTTTGAAATGAAAATAAAACTTGTGAACAAACTTTGTGGAGGCTTATTGTTAATCATATAGATATGTATACGTATAAAAATGTTTTGAGCAAAATTGACTTAATTTTGCAAAGATTGCTCATAAAACTGCAAATTTAGTTAATTCGCTATTACATAAAACCCATGTCACTGCCTTCTTTTCTGATTATTTTATTAGGGGCTTTGTGGAGCCCAGATCTTTAGTATTCAAACTTGTCTCTCTCTGCAGCATTTAGATTAGTGGCTGAAACAGTCTCCTAGAGAGTGAGATGTGAATTTGATGTGAACTGCTCAGCACTACCTCTGCCTGAGAATGGGTAAACGTCTAGGCAGCCTGGAGTAAAGGGAGTTTCACCATTCGTGTTAATGGGGTCAGGAATTCATCATGAGCACTTAGCACTGGGAGAAGTAAAAGTGAAATCCTTGAGGGCATACCTCATGGCTACACCTGAAGAAGATGTCGAATTTTCTCCTTATTATGTTGTTTTCATGCTATTAACTGATCCACTCAAAGTAGTAAAAATACTTAGCCTCATGCCCTGAATTCTTGTCAGCGGACTTTCAAGCTTTTGTGTTTTATCTGGCAAACCTAAATCTTTATTGATTTTTTTATTTAATCTCATTTCCCGGAGAAAGCATGGTGACTAAGCCACTAGACTAGGGCTTAAGAAATTTAAGCTTAAGCCTTTTTTCACCAGTTTTTCTCTAAGTCATTTAGTTTTTAGTAGCTCAGTTACTCAAATGGAATAGATAACACTTCACAGTTTTACAGGATGCTTGTAAGGGTAATTTCATTAAAGATTTAAAATCTGATAGTACAGTAAAAAGCCATCTGACTACAATTTCCTACCATGCAAAACTGGTGGGAAAGGAACATTTTTGCCATGCTGATATTTCAGAGTCCCCTGTTAACTTACCTGAAATAACTCATCCAAACAAAGACTGTGCATAGGCTACTTGATTTAGTTCTTGTGTATCATGCAAAGCAGATTTGGTGTCTCATGGTGGGTGGGCAGAGTCCTTGAAAATGATGAGATTCAAGCCCTGATGAATACTGTGGCTTTGTAAACAGGGAAGTTGAACAACGCGTATGGACAATAATATTTTTCACATAAGATGCTATCTCATTAACTGTTTGACTTCTTGTCTCTATCATATGTTAATGTTTCGTTGTTTTCTCAGCCTCTTATGCTATCTGTGGAGTCATTTTAACAGTGGAATGACCAGAAAGTGGTTTTTATCCCATTAAACCTGTTACTTTTGCTCCAAGTTTTGTTGTAATTCTTGTATTTCAGACTTACTTCGTTCTTTGGACAAAACAAGTGATTAAAAAAAAACAAACAACCCCAAATAAAACCAAACAACTAAACTAAAGTAAAACTAAACATGTAAATTATGTGCATTTAGACTTCCCTGGGGTGACTGTACATCTTACTCCATTGTAGAGCCAGAGGGCCATGTTCAACAGAATTTAACTCTGACCGAGAGCTTATAGCAGATGTAATTACCAGTTGTATCATAATTTATAAACCTTCTGGAATTTAGAATCATCTTAAGATACTGTTTTCTTTGTTTTTAATTAAGCCACTACTTACCCTCAGTCCCTGCTTAATATTTTATTTTTTAAATTCTAAGCATAATAGCTACTAGACACAAAAGAAAGAAATAAAATAGAGGGAAAAAAGCACATATGCTGCCTCCAGCAAGAGGGGTATTAAAACTGAAAATGCCCTGATTATAATTGCAGTCATTAAGCTATGACAAATTTATGAACATTATGCAAACAACTAAACTAAAATATAAAAGACACTTGAAATGGCAACAAAAAAACAGCCAAAAAAAAAGTTTTTGTTAACAGAAGTAAATAGGCTTTCAGCATATACCAAATTCTGAATAACAAGTGGAAAACAAAGCCCAGCAGAGTTTTAATACAGAATCGTGTGGTGGTGATTAGCTATGTAGCTCCTGGGAAATGCAAGGTATGGTCCTCTCTGATCCTTTAGTTTCCAGCTTCAGCTGTGCCCACGGGTCCAAAGGAAACAGTCTTTTGCTATTTCATTCCAACTGAACCATTTATAGAGTCCTTCATCTGGGAATGTCCCTCAGATGGCACTGAAAAGGTCAATACCTAGTCATCACATTGCATTAGTGAGGCTATTAAGTACTGCGATAACGAGTCCTCTGGCTGTTGAGTGTTTAAAACGGTTCAGTGACTGGAAATGAATAGAAGGGAATTATCAAACTCTCTTAGTATATTGACACCCATCCAGACTATTTGATATTCCTTACAGCTCTGGGACATATTTAAGTATAGTCATACGATGAACTGGTCTAATGTCTTGCCCATATGATGTACATCTGTCGTACACACAAAAAGCAGTGCACAGATTTCTCCCTAAATGAAATAGGAGAAAATTGTATTGCTAGCAAAATTTTAGAATATGCAAGGATACCACAAACTATATGTGATATATGTAAGCATTTTGGCATAGAATAAATGAATAATAGATAATAAGGTAGTTCATTACAGAAACCACCTGTTTCTACCTTCCTTGATCTCAAGGGTGGAATTTTAAGATAAATTCATATCTTTCAGGACCACCTTTCTGTGGAAATCAATGTTTTCCAATTGCAAAGCAGTTGTTAATACTGTATTTTAGTGTAATTGAAATACATGGTGGTTATTTCTCAATAAGAATCACTCAAAAGAAAATAGTAAAAAGGGTGGAACATCTTCATTGCTTTTAAATTTTTGCTTCTTGAAGCAATTAATCAATTCTCCCTTCATGAAAGTAAATGCATGGTTTAAATGCTAAGAAATTCTGTACTAAACAGATTTGTAGCATCAGGAATTTAGTCTTCAAAGGTTTTATTTTTTATTTCTTTAGTAGGGAAATAAAGGTTTATAATTTATATTCTGTAAATGTTACCTCACATTCCAGTTGTATTTGTTTCAATTTGTTATTTAAAAGAATGAGGTTATTCTACTTGAAAGATTTGTGTCCTTATTGATTATTTGATTAGGGGAGATGTACATTAAAGATGAATGCTGGAAGAAGGAAAAGTGATTCATACTGGATGGCTTGGTTAAGTAAGTTTTAGAAAAGTTTCAAACTTGATAAATAATGCATTGCAGCTACCTTAAAATAGCAGAAATCTAAAGTCTGCAGGAGCAGCCCAAGGCAAACCGTTACAGGCCAAGGCATCAGTGGGGCCCTGATGTTACCCATGCATACATGTAATGGAGCTTGTTCTCCATTGTCATGAGTGGATTTTGTTTAGTGTGACTCCTAGCCTCCCCCTGTAGGTCTCTGCTACTGTACCCTCTTCCTGTAGGTCTCCCTGCCTGGTCCTTCTGTCTAGGAATTTTCTCAGGAGACATTGCAAAATTTCTCGATTCAGGTACTTTTTGTATGGCTGCAAGGGACATAAGTAGGAACTGCTTAAGTATGGAAAGGCAAAAGAGACTACAGGCGCTGGTTTTAACTTTAAAAGAAAATATAAAGAAACTGAGAATATGCTGAAAAAAAGTAGAGGAAAATCACTTGTTTGGGTGGGGAAAGCACAAACAGAAAAAAGGAAACCAGAGGAGGTTGGTGCCTGACTTCCATGGCAGGGTACTGATCCAGAGAATTTTCAGTTCTCTCGTGTTTTCCTGGCAGAGAAAGAGGGACAAGGCTCATTCTGCCCTAGTCAGCTCTCAGGAGGAGGCCTGGGAAGCACCGCAGCACCATAAAGCCTGGGAGCGTTCCCTGTGGCTCACTCTCACTTCTGTGCCACTGCGGGACCTGGCTGGGCCATGAGGCTGTGCAGTGTGACTCCAACCTGCTTGGCTTGCCAGCTAGGGAAGGTATACATTAGGGCATGCTGCCTTATGTGGTGCTTTGCACATGGTATGTGAATTACATCATGAGCTGACATAGGACTCTTTCATCTAAGGCTAATAAGGAGGGGAATGTACCTAAATAATATGACAGACAGCTGACAAAGCAGTAATGTTAAAAAATCAGTATAAAGATACGTCTTTATAACGGTTCTATCTTACTATTGTATAGAAAAAAAAAATTCCATGGACAAAAAAAAAACCAAATCAATTAAACATTTTTAGTGCAATGAATTTAAAGAAAACCAAAACCAGTGATCAAGCAGAGAAGAAAATTATATAGGTGTGGAGAAAATATACATGTAATATTTACCCATGAAGGAGAAATGTTCCCCATAGACATTGTTAGTTCTTGTCTTGCACTCTGTTCATTAATATGACATAAAGCTGTTCAACAATGGTATGATTCTTATGTAAGACTAAGCTCCAGATTTGAATGGCAGAGATACAGAACATTTTTACCCCTCACAAGTTGTATTTTACTTCCTCCCCACAAGTAGTTCACAGTATTTTGCCCTAACCAAGGGGTAAGGTAACAAATGCACAATATTCTCTCTGAAAAACAGGATGTAGCAATGCATACACCTTACCTCTGAGACCTTCCTCAGCTGAATGGTTGGAAGAAGAGGGAGGAGGCAGCATTTTGATGATCATAATGTAATAGTTTGCATTTGCATAAGCTGCCTTTGAAGTACATAAGTTTTGTCATAGTTCAGCACTTTCATAAACTTAGCAAGTAAACAGCTTCATCTGCATACAAGGCATTAAGGTACTGCTTGCTTTTAGACATTTTAGGCATAAAATTAATATTCTGATTTCCTTAAAATGTAATTTTATAAAGTCATTTACTATGAGTGATTTTGAAAATACTCCTTGGCTAATTGGCTTCCTTTAGTAAGAGAGCTATGGGCAGGTGGATGAAGAAATAAAAATAGGTGAGAATTCTGCAGAAAAGTCTAACAAATATTCTTCTATGGAAGCACAATTGTTTGGAATGGAAACTAAATTTTAAAGAGAATGGTTTTATGGGCAACTCAGGGTTTGTGAGCAATATGGCCATATAGCACAGAAAAGGGGATGCAGGCTGAAGAATGTTACAAGGATCAGTCAATGTTTTCCTATAAAAAATACCCCAGATATTATAATTTCTCCAATCTGTTTCTTGAGATTCAGTTGCTCGTTGACTTTAAGCTCATTTTATTTACTAATCACAGTGGCTGTCAGAGTTTGTTTAAACACCTGTACTTGTCATGCCTATGTAACAAGTATAAACATTCACACATTCTCTATATGATACTGATGAACACATGATGGTATGTTTAGTAAGAGCAAAGAAGCGTCATATAGCTTGCATTGCACAGAAATGCTTGAATATTACAGTTAAGCTTGTCAGGCATGCAATTAACATGTTCTCCAGCTAGGATTTTTAACAATTGCTTAAATATTCGAAGGGGTTGTGTGACAAACCTTTGGAGCATTCAGCCCAGGTGCTTTGTTTGGGCTCTGTTTCTGAGCTGAAGCAATACTGTTGCTTCCATGTAGAAATTTCATTTTTAGCAAAGTACAATGGAATCTGTGCTTGGATGCACAAAGGTGTAAGTTACTTTGCTTTTGCAAATGTTATCAGCTGTTATTAGCAATTAGCTTACAGAGGATCTTTTTAAATGCCTAACTAGCAAAGTGATATATTGTGTGTTAAAGAAAGGGAAATTTGGAACAAATGTAGGTCATCTTTGAGCAAAATTAGCATTCAAGAAAATATGCCTGTTAGAATTTCTCAACTTTGGGAAGCCAAGCCTATAGACTTTAAAAAGTGGTAAGATGCTGCCCTCTTCTGCTTATTCCAAACTCAGTTCTTTAGAGAGTCCTCAGTGACTCTGAGCAATCTTTATTCTGTGTGAAAGACACAGAGGATAAGTCAGATGTTTAAAAACTAAAAAATAGTTTGCAAGATCACTTGAGAAGTAAGCGCATGCTTGATGTTGATACAGCATGTAGGAAGAGTACATGGGATATTTTAGCAGAAGTGTTTGATATATTTTATGCATTCTTTTAATTAGGTTAAATAAAGCAAAAATCTTTCAACTCTCTTAAACATGTAATGTGGAGGAATTAAAGGATACAGCTGGAATTCAACCTGTATGAGGATACTCATCTGTTTGTCGGATAATTAATTTACCCATTATCCTTTGTGTCCTCTTGAGAAACCTGTCCACTGTGAAGCAGTACTGATCTGCAGAATGCTGCCAAAGAACTGAGCAGATCTGTACTATAGATTGTAGTTTGTCTGGGTATAGACGTGGTGCTTTTACTCACAGCATTAGCACTGAGTTCTAAGGGTCTGGGCTTAATGTTTTGGGTTTTGTTTGTTTTTTTCATTTAGAGAGAGCACTACTTTCATTTTCACAGGACAAATAACAGCTTTACAGCTTATAACTGCCTTTTAGCAGGAGGTTATCCTTAATAGAAATGTGCTTGTGCATTTAGTTCAACTCTCCTGTAGACAATATATCAGGCATTGAAAATTATGGGAATGAAGGCAAGAGAAGTGGTAAAATAAATTCATTTGTATTTCGTCTCTGCATTACAAATTTGGGAATTTGAATCTCTTAACAGTTTTGCCACTCAGATACAGTTCTAAAAAGGATTTCTATTAACTGTCATGTAATGGACATGGAAATATAGTGCATCGTGAAAGTGCAATGTGATGCTTTTCAGTTATTAGGAATACCTTTTCCAGGAGACAGCTTTTTCAGAACAAAGCTCAAAATAAAATTCTGACGTTGGCAAAGACAGTTTCACTCTCTACCTTCAGAGATGTTTCACATTGCAAAGATTAGAATGCTTTCCCAGGGGACAGATAATGTTTTTATGATAATTTTGCTATTGCTAAACAACATGCGTTGTTTTTCCCTTAACTCTATATCTAAGCTTACGAGAAAGCACTTACTGCAGAAAATAATAGATTGGTAAAATTCATCTTTGAATCCAACACCATGTTTTCTTCTGCAGTACTTCCAACAAAATGGTTATGATTCACAATCCAGTCAGTGTGGCTTTTTGTAAACATGGTCTTTCCACATAGTCTGTGACATTTCTGTAATGAATCATCAGGAATGAAAAATGAGCATTGTCATAGGCTAACACTGGTAGAAGTCACTAAAGGAATAGGTTGTTATTGTGATTGCCATAAAATAGAGCTGGTTAAAGATGTCTCTGATTTAGTATATATGCTGACAAGTATATTTATTACGGTATGTCATTTCTAGGATGTTGATTCGTTAAACTGTGGAAGTTCATAGGAAGTGTAATACTTGCAGCATGAGGGAAATTTAGGTATCAAAATATTTATTCAGTGACTCTTACCATAGTAACAGTGCTTCTCTGACTAGTGCTGTAGCAAGTATGTCTGTCCCACTTTCCAGCATTACTTCAAAGCTGATGCAGCCTCAATTTTAAATCAAGTACTTCTTTCCAGACTAACAACAGTGTTTTGGCAGCTGTAGCTGCCAGCCCTGAATTACAAGCAAGTTTGAGAGAAATGGTAAAGGACAAGTGCTTAAACTGATGAAATTATCCATTTGTGAAACAATGGAAATTCTTCACAACTTGTTTGCTCAATACTGAGGTGTTGTCTTTTCATAGCTATGATTCAATGAGCAACTACCTTGGAAATTACTGGGGTTTGGATGGTGTGCTTGGTAGCACTTATGGACTACTGCTTATAATCTGCTGGTCTTCTGGAGATATAAATTAATGGAATTGCTGCTTTTATGGGATTTTACTATTTGCTCAGAAGTTCTCAGGTAGGGACAAGTACTTGGGAAAAAAAAAAACAAACAAACAAGAAACCCGAAACCAAAAACTATAAACAAAACCAAACCAAAACTGAGAACATGAATGTATGTTACTCTTGGGAAAACTACTGTTTCATACAGCTAATAGAAACTTCCTGTTCAGTGAAGGGTCTTCCACCACAATTAAGAAGCTAACTGAATAGATACAGCTGAGAACATTATTTATTATGAAGCAGAAAATACCATAACTGGCAAACATATTAGGGTAACTAGTTGTGATCAGTTTTTGCATGTACAGTTGCTGGAAAGGTTGCTACAGAGGAATGCAATAGAATTGATAGGACACACCATGCTTATTACCATGGAAATCTAGATCTCACTTTTGTAAAGCTTTAAGTTAAAAAATTGAAAGTTGCCCTAATACAAGCAGGATGAAATAACAAGTAGGTTGCTTATAGCTTTACATATATGTACTCAGCAATTGTGCAATGGGAAATTATGGAATTGAAAATGAAGATGAGTAGGGTGCAGCATAGAGGCTTCAGCATGGATCACCAGTTAACGAATTCATCAATAAGAGAAGATATTGGTAACTCTAGGATACATGAAATTTAATTATGTCCAGAGCAAGTAAGAAGGCTTCCATCACAGAAGTAATAAATAGGCAGATGTTTCTTAGCTTGCTGCTGGGTCTTAATCTCTTTTAATTCTGTTCTCTGCTCCCCTGTAAGGGAGCACAGAGAATACTAAACTCTGAACATTTCACTTTGTTTCTCTGTATATAATGACAAAAATCTCAGATCTTATTCCATGAAGTCTAGTCTCGAATATCTATTCGTGGACAGTGACATTTCACTCAAAACAAGATTTTTATAAACTCCCCTCAGCACTGATATGCCTCTTCTTCATTCAGATCAGTTATCAGAAATTACCCTGTCTTAATGTGATGTAAATAGTTTATTTTATAACACAGCAGTAATGACAAAGAGACCAAGCTCTGATTTTCTGTGTCTGCAGAGGCAACTCAGGTAGGCAGAAGAGGCTTTACCTTTCTCCTGCTGTCACAGAGTGACTTTGTACACCCTGAGCTCTCGGCTGAGTCTTTGCCTTTTCAGGTGGCAGCCAGGGATTCCAAGGATTGTCTCTGCCAGTTAACTTTCCAGTCCTTGTTGGTTGGACAGCATTTAGTAACACTGCTACCTTAACCAAAGCCAAGTGCCAGCTTGTGTTCTTAAATGATAGACATTAGATAAATGTGCTGTAAGCTTAAAGTGTATTTCCGTGTATAGCTTCAAATATGTCTCAGCTGTTTACATTTGTGGTTTTGACCACAGTTTCATGACCACTCTTTCATTTCTGTGTGCAGTCTGGAAGATGCCCGTGTATAGTATTTAATCTTCAGCTCAGCCTGTTGCTGTATCACCCTGGACAACGTGGGTGGTCAGATCCAACACGGGGTGTCAGCCTCTCTGAGGCCACCTTTTGGGACAGCTTTAATTGAAAAAGAAGGCAGCTCTACTGCAGAAGCCAGCTCAGTATTTCTGCAAGGTTTTGCACAATACTGTGAGAAGATACCAGGTCTAGGCAGCGTGGGCTGTGGATAATGCACAGTGAAAATACATGTAAGATCTGTTGTCTTAGTTGATAAGGAAGTTTTGGGGAAATATTATACTATGTGAAGATAGTTGGATATTGCAGTGAGGACAGCCATATAAATACTTAGATAAACGAATTTCACAAGTTCGTGAAGGCAATTGTCCAAATTTGGCAAAGTATGTGAATAGTGTGACTGTGAGCATAAAAGTAATCCCAGTATTGGTCAGTGAAGTTATTCAGTTGTTTAACTTAAGCATACCTGTAAGTGATTTCCTATTTCTTAATCTTTAAAACCTCACTCTTATGAGGACTACTCGGTGATGAAAAGTACCTCAGAGGCACTGTTTCTCTTCCCCATGCGCCTCAGGGAAATCACCATCTCAGTGGAATAGATCTGTAAAAGACCATTAGAAGTAATTTAAGGAGTGGATGCTAAAACTGCTCAGCTATGAATTCACTGAATTAAACTGGTTGATAGTGTTATAGTGGCTCTTAGAATCACCACTAAAACCAAGACATTGTTCTGGCATTAAGATTGATAGAAAGACGAGGTCCCAACCAGCTGTTTATTTGTTGATGAGGCTCATAGTGGGGACTTTTGATTGTGGAATTGAATTCAGGAATGAAATGTTTAATCAAAGTAAATCAACAGTGTTTTGAATGATTATGCTGTCATCAAGTGTCTACTAGGACGTTGTTGCCTTTTCCAAAACCTCCAAGGGAAGTAAATGAAATGTATCAGTACAGTTTAAGCCTGTGGCTACATCATACTATGAACACTCAAGGGATGTTTCAGAACATAACCACAGAAAGCATGCAGCACTTGCCAAAGCAGTGCTAATAGTCTGCCAGGGAATGTGCATCCCCACTAATATGTTGGTGACAGTAAGAAGCAGCTAATATTTCTGAGTAAGAAAAAACACAATGGTTTTAATAACCATGTTGAGTTTTACTATACCTGAGATTTTACCACGTATGATTTATTTTTTATTGTTATTTTTGCTAAGGTCAAGTACCTCACTGTATATTTATGTTGCCAAGCAGGAAAACATACTTGCATAGGTAAAACTTAAGAGAAGCTAAAATGTTTGCAAATAAGAAAAGATTGTTTATTTTAATCTAAGTAAATATAAAGAGTTAGCTATTCCAGTATTAGCAGTAAATTTTCTTTGACTTCTTTCTGTAGAACAGAGAAAGAAATGCAGGAAAACTATGCAGAAGAGGAGAAAACCAAACCATACATTCTTTTCTTCATGCCGCTACCTAAATTCATGTTTAAATCCTGCTTGAACTTCTTATATTGGTTGATTGAGGTGCAACAAGTAGTTTTCATCCTAGAACAAGGAGATAAGTATGGGTATAAAACTGACATACATAAACTTATGGGTGTCTAGAGAAAGGTGAAAGCAATTAGGATCATTAAATGAAACCCACAAGCATCGGGTTCAAGCCAAATAAAAGGAAATAAATCTGTGCACAAGTCACTAGCAAAACCACAGAACTCCATTTCTTCATGTTAAAAATTGTGATCTTTGCCCCACTTTATACTGAGGCAAAGTCTTTATTAAAAAGCAAAAAAGGGCTAACATATGAAAACAAGTTTTATCTTTCAGAGCACAAAGTACTACGAAAATAGAATATGTATGTGAATACTGTAAAGTTACAGAAAAAAAGTGTTCTTGACATAGTTGTATCATTTTGGGTGACATGGTGTGAGGCGTCCCTGCCCATGGCGGGGGGGTTGGAACTGGATGATCTTAAGGTCCTTTCCAACCCGAACTAGTCTATGATTCTGTGATTCTGTATAAAGCAGCGCTAGTTTACAAGAAGCATTTGTTATCCGTTTCTTTGAATCTTAGGTATGTGTTAAAGACAGTTAAATATTTTGTATGTTTACATGGCTCATTTCATATTCCAGCTGCATAAACATGACACTACTGGTTAAAATTGTCACAGATTTTATCTGAGAAGCTGCAGCACTGAAAAAAAATATTTTACTTTTCTTTTTCCAGTAGAATATTCAGGTACAAATCTTAGTTCTCAGGCAAGAGAAAATGTTAATGAACCAAATCCATGGGGATAAGTTGTTGTTTTCTTCTATGCAAGATTTTTCTTTTGCCTTTGGCTTCATATTTTGGGAGCATCAAATGATCTGCAGGTTAAATAAAGCTGATGTCTCCTTGTGGTGTGTTAACCTTGGCTGGCTGTCAGCCACCCACCAGCCTGCTTGCTCATTCCCCCTCCTCTGATAGGAAGAGAAAATAAGATGGAAAAAAAGCTCATGGGTAGAAATAAAGACAGAGATCACTTGTCAATCACAGTCACAGGCAAAACAGACTCAACCTGGGGAAAATTAATTTATTGACAGTCAGGATGGTGAGAAACAAAGACAAATATTCTATGTATAAATTGGAATTTCATACAGGCATAGCATATAGATGTACATATGAATGTGGAAATTGTGCTTTAAAATCAGAGCAAAAGTGTGTTTTACTTTCATTAGGAAACATGGGCAATTTATTTGTAATTTAATCTTAATGTTAGACCTGTTAATGTGAAATACATAATTTCATATTTAAATCACAAGTCACACCACCAGCAATATTTCTAGATTCTCCCTTTCCCCATGAGTGCTTGTGCATGCTCTGTGTTGGTGAAAACATGTCGCATAGATTTAATTCTGTGCTCCTGCATGCAACACATGTGAAGCTGTAGAAGGGCTACAGACGTCACAGAAGTTTCGCTGTGCTTGCCCCTTCAAATGAACACATTTACGTGAACACTTTTCTGAAAAGTGTTTCTTACCTCCTTGTGTTAACATTAGCACCACATATTAACATCCCTATTTCAAATAAATCAAAATCCTATCTTTAAATTTTAGGAAAGACCTTTGAAGTGTATTGGAAAAGGCTTTACCTTTAAAAGCCTGGTATTGGTACAGACAGGTTAAAGAGGTTTTGAATTGCAGATCCCTTTAAGAAGGGATGTAAAATAGGTTTACAAGCAAAAAGAAGTTTACAATCAAACTACTATGTTTTAAGGTTTAAAAAGACCAAACAAACAAACCTCCAAATTAAACAAACAAGATCCCAAAACAGAGAGTAGAGTTAATTTAAGGATGCCAAGCCAGAAATGAAACAAATACAAAGATCAGCAAACAAATTAAACCCAAACTGCCTGACTCTGTCAGGTCCATTCATCTCTTATGATGAATCATGTTACTGAAATGAGATGATCAATATTTTCAGTATAAATACATTTTACATTTTGAAGGTGTGTGTGTTTGGTTTGTGCTCCCTAAATGTATTTTCAAGTGAGTTAAAAGGTACCAAAGAAAGCAAAGCAAAAAAACCAGCCTTCTAGATCTGTGATGTAATATAAAGTCTATGGGGCTCCCTTAGCTGGGAGACTGACATCGAGCTTACTGTTACCAGTTTGCAGTGTTCAATTCTATACAATTGTGAAGTGATAACTTCATGTTGGTGCTTAATCCATTGTAATAAAGTTCTCAGAAATGATATAATTATAGAATAACCCCCAGCATACAATACAAATTTTCATTTTGAATTGTGATTGAAGGTACCTGGCAATGCTGAAAGTCAGATGCTATAATCCGAAAGAAAGGCCAGAAAGAAAGTGTGGTGCAGTAGCGTGGGGCTGTCACGTCTGATGTGTTGATCTCTGTTGTTTTGTTGATGTCCTGACTCTTAATCTTACCCATATAATGTAGGATTGTCTTTGAAAATGTCTTCAGGTTCAAATACAAATATTGATGAAAGATGAACAGCAGTTCAAGTGAGCAAATCAGCATGAATATAAGTTCATGTATCTGCTGTTCAGGATATCATACATAATTAGTAGCAATGTTTCGGCGTTTCAGTTTATCTATAAGCAGTAGTGCAAAAAACAAAGGAACCTGATTGAATAGCAACATGCATTTATAAAATCTCTTTAAATAACTATGAAAGCAGTCCTGTGAGTTTCTACAACAGTGCAGTGGCTTAAACAGTTTTTATTTACATTGTTGATATAGCTGAAGACATTGACATAAGGTGTAATTTAAGACCGGAACAGCTTAGATTTGCCCATATTTGAGCAACAGTATATTAAAATGGAGTAGTGGTGATATGATGTAGTACAGAATGACTGTAGTAATGTGTCTAGTTGTGCATTGGCTTTTCTCCAGAATTTTGTTCCAATGAAAGAGCTTTTGCTTTTTCTTGGAAGCTATGTCATTAAAGCCGTATGTTCAAAGCTTGGTTTGTATGACTTTTCTTCCTTTGCATTCCTCAATAAATATTGCTATAAAGGCTTAAGAACAAAGGGAGAGTTACAGGAAATTATCCAGGCCACCTCCTTTGCTTTTCTTCCCTCTTGTTGGAGGGTGAGAGAATACTAAACACTATTATATTATCTCTCTGTTCATTATGAACATATGAATAGAGTAATTTCCTTATTCACACATCTTTACAAATTGCTAGCTTGACTTTCTGTCATTTAAGACTACAAATGTGTTTAACAAAGAAAGTAATAGAATCATTACAATTATTACAGGCATTAGGGTAATATGAAAAACTCACTGGCTTAATTAAAAGCTGATTACAAGTAAAGGTCTAGGTTGCATTAACTGGAAAGTACAAGGAGAAAGTACCCAGCAACTTCACAGCATCAATTTTAATTTTAGACGTGTAAGAAAGCTGTTACTATTTTTAGTTTATTCATATTTATGATATTTTCATTTTAGTTTATTTTCCTTATTGAAAACACCAAAACAACACAAAAACCAACCAAAAAAAAAACAAACAAACAAAACTGCCACATAAAAACTGCCCCCAGGAAAGGATGGATGTTCAGATGACTGAGCACTCCCAATGTAAATGCTGCAAAACAACAAAGCAGACACTTGATGTTAAGCACTCACATAGACCCATCAAAGTCAGTAGAATTAAGTGCTCAAAAATAAAGCATCTGTGTAAGTGCTTAGCTGATTTTCCCTACAATTAAAGACTTAGCTCAGCAAGCATAGGTGTAAACTTTAAAGTTGTATGTATTTCATTAGTCTTCTAGGAGCCATAAAATTAATGAAAATTTGCCTTAGACTGAAGTTTTATTAGGTCATAGTCAAATGATGACAGATCCCAGTGGCACAGTTGCTTGAGGTCATTTTCCAACACTTCACCAGGGGCAGTTCAGCCTAGAAAGGATTATACAGACTTTTATAGAGACAGCATGTCTTACAAGACTTATCTGCTGAGCAGTACCATTCTACCTACGAAAGATAATACCAGGAGGATCAAGACCTCTTTGAGGTGACTTTGTTTATTTACTTTCCTGTAGAGGAGGTGTCATTAAGAGTTCATGTTCAATAAGAGTGTACAAATTGCTTGGGATATGAACACAGACTGCACAGGAATTTGGATTATTTTCTTTTCCTCACAGGTTCAATATTCTAGAAGTTTGTCTTTGGGTCATTGTCGACATTCTCTTGCTAAAGACGTTCTTACGAGCATTATAGAATTCTGAATTAGATAGGAGCGTTTCTTGCACCTTATGGACAAGCCAGGCAAGCTTGTATAGCTGCTGTGTAACTAATTGTTCAACTAATGTGTGCTGCTTTTCGAGACATGGGTTTATATGTGTTTCTGCTGCTTCTCAAAGTAGGTTGTAACAGGTTAAATTACCTTCAGTAGAGGCTTATGTTACATATCCTATTTTACATTAAAATAGACATTGAAGTGTTAATATGGAAGTGTGTTAGCTAATGAGTTGAGCTCTTTGACAGGCTTCAGCTTTTTCCAGTAAAGCATGTGTTTCGAGGGAACAAAATTTTTTGCAGTGAAGGGGACTGAATCAGTAGGAATGTTAAAAACACCTATTTCAAACACCAAGTTCCTTTCTGTAATTATTGCATCTTCAGGCCATACCTCATTCTTGAAACCTCATGGGTTTTGAAGAGCCTTCCACAGCAGCAATTAGTGGATAACTAAAATGGATATGGACAGTCGCAGATAGCTCAGAGAAGCAAATGGAATGTTCTTGGCTGAGAAGATAATGGTTTCTGCTGCTTGCTCTAGGTTGTTTCTTTCTCTTCCATGTGAGAGTGCATTCCCATTTTAAGAAACTAAGGATTACTGCATAGAGTTTTCTGCTGTAGAGGCAGCCTTCATCACTGAAGTCCTCACAAGCAAGGAAGTAGTGGTTTAAGGCAGGTAATGGGCATAAGGGAAAACGTGCACTGGAGTTACAGAAATTTCTCTGCTGTAGCTGCTGTGATCTTAAAGTTTGCCTGCTTTCTCCTCTTCAGTAATGCTCAGCTTTCTAGCACCACTATTAATATTCAACAAAGTGATTTTTCCGAATCAACTGAACCAAATGGCCAGAAGTATGAAATTTTTGTCATAAAACCTCAGAAAAGCACAAAGATGTAAGTTGCTTTTGTTACGCTTGGCCCTTTCCTCCAGAGAAGCTTTTTCCTTTTCTTTTATGTCCAGAGCTTTCTAGTGCTTTCTGCAGTTCTCAGCTGATCTGGGTAATTTTGTACATCTGGTTGTGGTGATTTTTTTTTTTTTGATCAATTTTCTCTAGGTGAGTGCTCAAGATATTACAGTGATACAAGATTATGATCTTGTTTAGATTAAGATGTTGGTTATAAATACATGAATTTATTTCCAAGTTTTAATGTTGCTATTCTACCACTTGGTAAAGATTTTAATCCACACCTATTTTGCTTCTGCAGATGTAGCTGTTTGAAGGTCTTGTAGCAGTATCAGTCAAAATGGACTGTGTAGAATCAGTAGGATCAGTCAGAGCTCGCAGCTGCAGTCTGTGGGGGTGTCATTTCCCTTTATTCATTCACCTTTCACTTAAATGGAGTAATAACAGCTTATGCTGGTGATGTGGCAGCTCAAGAACGGGGAAAATGTTGTTATCTTTTGAAAAGCAATAGGAAATATTACTAATGTGGTAACTGAAAAGGATTTCCCACAGTTTATTTTATGTACAGATTAAATAGCTCTTTGGTAAAATGTGTTCTGGAACATGGTGTTTTATATAATGAATGCCCACTATTTACTAGTAGTATTAACAGTACTTAAAATTTTGCTGTCAAAGAATGCTATCACAGTTGCAGGTATTCAGTGAACACCTGGAATATTTATTATTCCATCTCTTATATATTTTATAGGAACTTACATAAGCTGTCATTATAATCAGTGTCCATAATCTGTGATAACTAAGAAAACATCATTATTTTCTGTGGAAAAAAAGATTAAATATGCAGTTACCAAACTTGTCATTATGGAGGGGTCTACATCAACCTGCAGTATTCAGAGGCTTTTGCTTTGGTCTTCTTTTGATGTTTTTTTACTTCATGTTTTTAATCTTTCCTCTCCTCAGATGTAAATACCTACAGTGTAGAAGTCACGCTTGTTAGGCAAATACTTGCTAACCTGTAGTATAGGCACATAACTATTCTCCCCAGTGAGCTAGTTTTTATTTGTTTCTATTCCTCAATTGATTACCTCTCCTGGAAATGTTGTGTACAACAGTCAATTCTGCCAAAATTCATAAGCAAGTAGCTGAGTATCGGTGTTTGGAAGAACTGCTGTTCAATGGGTTTGGCATCCGAAACAAGTAGCCATGAAAAAATTGCTTTGCAATAAGGAGAGAATGGGAAGAAATAATAGGGATAGAAAAATGAGCGCATATTTAGGGTCATCTTTCTGCTAACTAGATTTTGAAATGTGGCTTAGCCTTTAGTAGTCCATAATGTATTTCCTATGACTTTACTCCTTATGTCATTCTATAGCTGAAGCTTTTACAAGCGAAATTCGTTGGCTTTTCAGCTTACGGAAATTAAAGGCTGGACACCATGCGAAGAATTGTTTTTACCAGTGCCTCCGTCCAGTCTAAAATGCAGGAATGAAGTTAGTACTTCTCACAAAGCCCTCACTTGTCTTCTCTACTGCTTCTTATTCTCACAGACTCTAAATAATACATACAATTCTTCTACCTGTTTTAGTGACAGCTGCCTGACTGTTGCTTTTTGGGGAGGGAGGGTTGAGGGGGGCAGGTCAGATATTAATTTTGGTCAAACAATATGCAAGATAGCAGCTACTGGGCAAGTTCTTTAGAACTGCAGGGTGCTAAATAGTCAAATTCTTTCAACACAAGGAAGAACCATATATGTTTGATACATTTTTTTTGTCTTTTCTCAGTGCCCATCTGCGGCTGCCTGTTAGAGACAGAATGACACAAAGCCTTGGTCAGGTCTAAAAAAGCACTTCCTATGTTCTTACACTAGATTCCATAGATGACAATTTCATGCCTGTTAATAGAAAACCTCTCAGAGCCTAGAGTCTTCTTTCTATTTCAAGGTAAGATTTCCAGGCAGAGGATGTTCTTTCTTACTTTTCTATTTTTTCATTTCAGGGAGGACTTAGAGCAGTTTTCAGTGCCTGAGGGGGCTGACAAGAAAGCTAGAGAGAGGGATTTTTTCTTTTTTTACAAGGGCATATAGGGATAGGACACGGGGGAATGGCTTTAACCTGACAGAGGGGATATTTAGATTAGACATGAGGAAAAAGTTCTTTGTGAGGGTGCTGAGGCACTGGCACAGGTTGCCCAGAGAAGCTGTGGCTGCCCCATCCCTGGCAGTGTTCAAAGCCAGGTCTGACAGGGCTTGAGCAACCTGGTCTAGTGGAAGGTGTCCCTGCCCATGGCAGCGAATTTTGGAACAGGATGAGCTTTAAGGTCTCTTCAACCCAAACCATTCTGTGACTTTTTTGTTGTGACTTTGTTGGGCACTTCATAGTACATTAGAAAGAAAGTTAATAATAGATGAGAAAAAAACCTTCTTATATGCAGGTGACAGTGTCTCCTGCGCACTTGGACATCTTACTTAGGAAATTCTTAATAAAAAATCTGAAAATTCTCCAGATTACTTTTACCTTAATAAAGGTCTCTGCCTACTGCTGTTTAGGTTGTAACTCTGTGTGTGTGTGTGTGTGTGTATTGGCCAAAACCACATTTTTAAGCAGAGTTCTCATATCACTGTGGCAGACTGTAGAAAACCTAAATAACTCAATTGACTGATACGACTTCTTCTCCAGAGGAGACTTAATGAACTGGTCTATTCTAAATCCAAGTCTCTTCTGGAAGTAGAACAATATCAATGCAATCTAACTGAATTCTAGAATAAATATACAAAATTCTGTAGATTAAAATTATATCCTTTTAATGGTTATTACATTTGTGTGTAGATATAAACTGAACTAAGTAGGAAGGGGGACAAATACAAAATAAATTAATGTACAGAAAAGCAACAGTACTTTTGTTTCCACTAAATGCCCCACGTGTTTGATGCTAGGCACTCTGTTGTAGCTGTGAACTACGTTTAATGGCTTAGGAAGTAAAATGTGTTTAAATATTATGGTGATAAAATCTATCTAATAAACCAGCTGTATTTTTGGCAGTATTATTTTTTTATGATTTCAGTAAAAATAAAAGGAAATACAGAAATAATAAATGAGCAAGCGATGGTTTAATCACTTTGTAAGTTGCTAGAATGATCTTTGAATAAAGATCATTTCACTAATTCAGCTGTATCAGCTATTATAGGGAAATTACAGTGCTGCTGATCAAGCACCTCTGAGAGTCCTCCTGCTCCCCCTCCAATTCCCCCGCATATGAAATCTTCTAAATGTCTTTACTTGCATAACCTTCTGAACAACTGGTGCTGCTTCTGTCGTGTTTCAACTCTAACCACTAGCAGACAGTCTGAAACTGTCATGATCACAGAAGGCAGAGGTGGTGCTGAGGACCGTAAGAGGTGGGAACGTGTAGGGAAGGATGAGGGATCAGGGGCTATCCCATGGATAGTGTGTGTGAAGACTAAAAGGAGTTCCAAGTAGTGAAAATGCATCCTCAGGAAATCTGAACTTTGTTTTTTTTACCAGTCTGTTTCTGGAGCTTTGGGAGAGCAAAAAGGCTATACTGTAATTTTGCAAAGCTACATGAGCAATACTGTGCCACCAGGGAAATAAGAGACCCACAGAACAGCGAGCATGCCTGCAGCTACTGGTCACTCTGGATCAAAGGCACTGGTGCAAGTACTGAAGAGGGAAATGGGAAAAGTCATACAGTCTCTGGTTTGAAAACAGCCCTGGTGGCAAAGATATCTACTCAACAGTCCCGTGTGCCTTTCATATTCTCTAAGACATGAACGGCTGGCTTTATAGTGGTTGGTGTTGACAAGAGGGATTTATTTAAACTGAAGAGTCCATGAACACAGACTCAAACTCTGCTGTTGGACGTCCCCGTGCTCTGGGCTGGAGGAAGAAGTCGGGGATGAGGAGCAGCTGAGCCCTGGCTGCAGCCAAATGCACCTTATCCCCAGGCCACATTCAGGTCAGGGTCAGGAGTGCATATGGTGGTGAATGCTCCCCAGGTTGGTGTAAGGTGGATATATCCCTGTGAGGATTGAGGGAAATCATGCAGTGCCTGACCCTTTCCTGGGTAATGTTACAGTTCTTGTCATGAACTAGATCTGTCTTTGTCAGGAAAAAGGTCTCAAAGTATGCTTTTTAAAAACCAGAACAGAACACTGCCCCAGACAACCCCAAACCAACCCCCAACCTAACTTCCCTCCCTCCAAGAAACCCCCAGAAAAAATAAAGCCACATTTTTGAACTAAAATGTCTAGAGAAATGCTGATATAACTGCAGGTGTCAGTATCAGTCATACAGGTTTTGTGGTGTCCCATTTTCAAGTTCATATATGGCCTTTTCCAACCAGTATCTTTTCCAGTAGATATATATTTTCTAGGTGTAAAATGTCTGACGTTCACTTCTTGAGAACCAGTCAGAATTATTTCAGTTTTCTAAGTTATTTCCTTCTACTCTTTGTGGTATCTCTCTGTTTAAGCCAGCGTTCTGAGCACACTGTCTTTTTACTTTACCTTATCATGTTTACTGTGAATATTGCAGGGGTTTGTTTGTTTTTAACATAGCTGCATTTTTCCAACAGAGCTGTCACACTGCCTTGTACTGATAGATACCCTGACACGCTAAAGTGTCCACCCTGTTCTGTAGGCTGACATTTCTGTGCAACTGAATGCAAATTCATGGATAATATTAGCATCAGTGCTAAGGAAAGGGATATCTAAAATCTAGGTCTCTGCTAGTAGACGTAGCAGCAGTAGTGCTGATAGGCCTGGCAGGAGAACTTTAAAATTACTTTTTGTCATCTATGAATCACTCTTTATTTGGAAAACAGGGGCCTAGAATGCAAGATCTGGATTCTTTATATATATATCTATATATATACACATATATATATAAAAATAAATAATATATGTATATAAGATTTGTCTTACTTTTTAAGGAATTAAGGAATTAATTTTCATTTATTATAGCAATGGTATGTTTCCTCATTAACCTGTGACTTTATACCTCCAATATTGTCTCATAATTGTTATTATTTACCGTGATATGTGATAGTATATACAGTGTTTGGGGGGGGGGGGCAGGACAGATGAACAGGACATGGACAGGCAGTATGTTTGATGAAAATTCTTCTCTCACAGCGGCAAAAAGAACAAAAACGCATTTTCTTTACCAAAGCTAAATTATTGTCAGCTAATTTTGGTTTTGTGACAAGTCAAAATTGTTCTGTCTATGAAACACATTGAAAGTAGCTGGGAGACAATAAAATGGCAGGTTAATGTTTGAGGGAAAATGTCATCCATATAAAACAAAGCATGCAAATGGGAATAATTGCATCTGAGGCTTTAGTAAATCAAATTCATAAAAGGTCATATTGCAGAAATTCTGAATACAGGTCTATATCTCATCAGATTCTCAGCGTAAGAAATAATATAAAATAAAAGGTAACACTTTCCTTATATAACTCACTTATATGTAGCTCACTGAAAAATACACAAGAGCTATTTAGAGGAGCAGAATTTTTGACCGCCTGGTCAGGAGTCCAGACTAGTTTTGCAAGGCGAAGGATGGAGAAAATGGTGTTACTGAAGACTAGTTAGCCTCTTAGTTTGTGAAGTCTGTAAATATGAATTTTTCTGTCTGTCTTTGGTGACAGACTGTATTTTCTGGAAGTACAGTCTTGACATATTAAATGTTTGGGTCCAATTGAGAGAAAGCCACTGGGCCTTGGAATAAGGTGGAGATGTGGGTTAACTTCTGACCTAACTTGTGAGGAAGCCCAGTGAAACAGATGCATGGACTGGAAAGGAAAGCATAGGAAAGAGACTGCAGCAGAACATCCAATTTAGGAAAAAAGACCATTGATGGGTCATCTAAATCGTGTTCTTAAGAGGCACTCAGGTTAGATTTTGGATGCTTTTTTAAATCCCAAAGAGAGAAGCCTGAAAATCGAGGGCCTTCAGAATTTTAGTGTAGAAACATTAAAAACTGTGTACTTTTCCTTATTTAAAATATTTCTTTCTCCAGAAAAGATTATGTAGTTACTAGTATGTTATTCACTGTCTTCAGTTTTTAATATACAGAACAGGGAAATTAAAGGGAGAAGGGGATAAAAGCTGAAACCATGTAATTAATTCTTTACTTTCTCAATTAGGATAAATCCAATAATGTAAAATACCAAAGTCATAATTATAGTTAATGGTATAGCTGTGGAATGACTTCACTTCCACATTTTATCATTACGAATTGACAATCATTTAAGAAATAAGTGGCACTTAAGATAGAAACAGCTGGAGCTGTCATCACCTCTTTCCTTTGTGTTAGCTGTCAGCTGGTCAAATTCTTATTTATGTTTTTCCACTTCTTATGACTATGAAACACTGTCTGGTGGCCAGTTGTGCCTTTAAGAGTGGTGTTTAAAAAAAACCCAAATAAATAAAAGGCTTTGCAAAAGATAGTATGTCTTTAGGATTGGGAAAAGAGTGTGTGAGTGTGAAGGGAACATCTCCTGAGCAGCTACGTTAGCTTTCACAGGACACAGAAAACTGTTAGGTTCTTCAGGTCAAGTCTCAGTTCCCATCTCCATGAAAAGAATACTATAAGTTGCTATATTATACCAGGTAATATTATTTATCTATTCTTTTTTTTTATTATAATTTTTCCTTTTTCCAGTTGTAAAACAGTTTGGTTAAAGTTTTTGTGGCTTGTGAGAGCTTGGGTATTCTATAGCTATGGAATTTCAATGAACACTCTGCTGTGAATAAAACAACTAATATTTTCATTAATACAGCACCATTTATTTAACAAGTATCTCAAGAATAAGCATCTCCTTGTTACAGGGAGGATAGCTTCCGGATGCTGGTTTCAAGTTTTTAAAGTGAACAAGAGTGAAAATGCCATAGATTAAGCATTCTGTAGTGCCAAGCTAAATGAACTAAATGAGTGAATCTATTCAGTAACAAATCTGACAAGTGCAGAAAAATTCATTGTTAGTCACTGATCCTTCTCACAATCCTGAATCTGTTCATTGCTCAAACAACTCAAGGCACTGTGGAACATCTGAGGGAATGGAGGAGATTGGGTTTGTTTAGTGGGGTTTTTCAGGACCTTTCAAGCTCAGAATGATATGGTATATTAACTTTTTCTGTTACCATTAATCTGTTCACATTCTTTCCATATCTTCTATGTTGTTCATTTATTTCTTGAGATAAATGCTGAATGGGACAGTGCAAATAACAGGTATTTTGGAAGGTAGGTTTAGACAATATTGACTGGACAAACAAGAAGCAGAAAAGGGATCTGGGTTGATACCTACACATTGCCTATGACTACAGCATAGATGCCCACAACATACTAAGTTTGTGGTGACTTAGTGGGTGTACAGTTAGCAATCCCTAATCTGTTCTATAGGTTAATATTCTAGCCTACTGTACGTGTGTGCCTGTGTGTGTATATGTATCTTTATACATATACTCACCTAGTAATCAGTATATGGGCTTACAAGGTTGGATGGTAATCTGCTGTTGCTAAAACATGTAGCATAAACCCAACAGTTTTAACATGCTGCTATGTAAAGGGGAAAGATAGCATTATATGCTGAGATTCTGCAGTAAATTACTGTCCCAGGACAGTACTTTAGACATTTCTCATCTGTTAGAGGAGCCGACTGGATTGAAGCACATCAGCAGTTTATGGAGAGACCAAAGCCTCATCATGTTGTAGATCTCGTCAACATATAAAACCAGCATGCACATCGATGTGTTATATATATGCCTCTTTTGGTTTATCTGTAGCTATTTCAGTAAAAATCCGATGCAGATGTGGTTTGCTAATTCCTCTAGAAATGTTAGCTAACTTCTTAAAGACCTCAGAATTGCCTCTTACATATATATGTTCCATATAATTATGCATATTGCATCAGGAGGCATTTCTGAGGCCAAATTATAGAAAAATGAAAAATCTGCTTTTTTTTTTTTTTTTTTTTTTTTTGTACCACCTGAAGCTGTCCGGAATTGCACAAAAGCTATTTAAAATAAAATTGTTGTATTTTTAACTTAGAGAGAGCTAGAACTGTGATTTCCCCAGACACCCATAAACTACACAGATTTTCATTACATTTTTTTAACCTTCCTTTGGGTCTTTTGTACTACTCCACTTTCAGTGTGTTGATGCTCAGCTTTTTTTAAAAGGCTATATCTGAATAAATACAAGCTAATAAAGGCAGGGTGCAGTGGGACTTGTTGGGTCATAGAGCTCAGTTCCCTGCAATTGGAGGCAACCAGATCATAGAAATGCATTCATAAATTGTGCTTGTTTTCAAGGTTTTGGCCATTGTTTTTACCCTACTTCTGTTAATTTGTTAACATTCTTAAACCCTTACTGCTTGGAACTGTTTACCAGTCTGCACTAACAAACAGCCAGGTTTTGTACATGAGTCTTTCTTTGTTTGATTACTTCAAGTTAAGGTAAAAGAAAAAAATACATATTCAACTTCCAGCTTTTATTTAGGGAAATTGCACTTTTTAAAAACTATCCAAGATAGAAAATATTTGCAATTATCTGCTGTGATTAAAAATCACTTTATTGTGATGATTAGTGGTCATAACCTTAAGGTCTGACTGGTCTTTTGTCAACAGGAAATTAATATTTTACTGTCTGACTGGAATAATTGTCAGGATTGTGTTTGTGAGATTCAGTAAATTCCCCAGACATAGTGTAAAAGTTACCAGTGGAAAACAGATGAAGTGCATCTTGCTTTATCTAGCATGCATTAATAAGAAGCATGATGGAAAAGGCCCCAAAGTAAAAAAGGTAGTAATAGAGCCACCAAATTTCCATGTAAAACTATGTTAATTTAAGGGTCCTATCTCAGGAAAGATTTATGTTTGGTCCCTGCAATCCCCATGTATAAATTTCTACATGGGTGGGGAAAAAGGTGTTTTATCTTCTTACAACGTTGTAATCATAGTCAAATCTCAGCAAGCAGTGAGTTTTGCACTTTAAAGCATTCCTTTTTCTCCCCAGAAGAAGTTTCCATAAATCGGTAATGTTCATATACAGTTTACTCATATATATCTCACACAACTGAGTTAAATTTCCTTGGTTTAACCAGTAGCTCTCCTTTCCTTTCTAGTTTGTACTTTTTTTATATCAATTTTGCATCACATAAGTAATTTATAGGCCTTTCAAGGTTAAATGCACATTGGGATGCAATATAAGTGATTTCAACTTACCCTTTTAGTCCATAGAAAAAAATGAAACAGTTTCTAAAACAGTAGAATAGGAATATATTGTGAAACCAGATGTGTATTATGTCTGCTTAGAAAGTTTAGCAGAGTATTTTTCATAACTGATAAGTAAGTCCTAATAATTGCAATGAAGAAAAGAATATTTCAGTGAAAAATACTTTCAAGATTGTAAACCTTCAGGGATTTAATCTTTCATCCTCAAAACTTCTTTACTGTAAAGATACTAACTTTGTGAAGAGTTTGATATATAAAAGAATTACCATTCTGACAAAGAACCTTAAAAAACTCACAAGAATTTCTGATGAAAGCATGTTAAAACATTTGATGCAGATAAATAATACACATGCATATTCATGTTTAAAATTATTGCAAAGTTTGATAAGACAGCAGTGAAAACAAATAGCTAATTCAAGATAAGATTACTTAGGCAAAAGAAAAATAAACTTCAAGGTGAAATGAATACAGTAACATAAACATAAAACAGATCTACTGGGGAATATCTGTAGGGTCAGTAGCAATAAATACAGTTACCATCTATTTATTTCTTAATCTCCCAGATCTGATTTCTTGACATATTTGACCATTATTATCTATACCTTTTACCTGTATTTTGTCATCATGGCTATGAAAGGTCTGTCTTTGAACAGAAATAATATGCCTTCTATCAAAGTGAAAGATGCTAACATTTGTCGTCATTATCCTCTTGACTATCTTGTCATCATGTTCTCTAGAAACACAACCTTTTTATTCTCATCTTAATTACAGTCGAGATGCAAATTCTGCATTAACTTTCACAGTGAGAATCTTTTTATGAGAGAGGCAACATGTTTTTATGTGTTTGTAATCAAACCGGGACTGTGGATACTTTCATCTGCATGTTCTGAAATGCAAAACACCAATAATTCTTCATGCACCGTCAAGAGAAATTGAAGACTAAGTAGTCTGTAAAGCAATAATTCCTCCTATTCCTCCTTCCTCCATAAATTCATATTCTTATGTCCTGTATTATTAGCTTCTTTTATGATGTAACCTGGAAAAAATGCTATTAAAACATCTCTTGCCAACATCCCCAAATTCAGTATGTCCTCAGGGAGCAGTGGATGGAAATGGAAAGCATCAGTACTACTATGTAAATTCTTCAGTTGGAAAGCTCTTCGATGTACTACATTCATTAGTCTGGCTCATCTGCCCTTGATACATGCAAGTGAATTGCTGCTGTAAATAAGAGCACCTTCTGATGAACAATACCAATTTAAAGTAGTCATTACTCTAAGTAATAACTTAAATTAGTCATCAGCTGTAATGTGATCCTGGATTTTTTTTTGTGAATTGAAAGGTCAGATGCAGCAGAAGCGGTTAGACCTCTAGTAGGTGGATTAGTACTGATACCAATCTTTGTGTTGAATATTAGTCCTTTGAGTACTAGCTCTCTACTTGTAAGTACTATTCATAGCTGATGACGAAAAAACAAATGCAGTAGCATATGTACTGATCACATACATTGCTATTACCAGTGATGTTTATATGCATGGAATTGAATAAATTACAGTAGCACAATTTGGCATATGGCACAGAACATTTAGATATGATTTGAAGATCTGGATCTTCTGTAGGTACGCAGTGTGTCATGCACAGTCTTTTAAGCTTCTGAATGTGTTGCTGAGCTTGGTCCTTTAAAATAATTGTCTTTATTCAGTATTTGCATCTGATTCAAAGCAACTGTTCCTTATAATTTAGCCTTTTACCACTTGCCGAAAGAGCTACCCCTGAGCTAGCATGAAGCTCAAACAGCTCTTTATGTTCCTCTATTTGTGATATTTAGACTTGCAGGGGGAGGGAAAAGACAATAAAAGTGCAAGTTTCAAAGCTCAACTGCTTCATATCAAACCATTGACATTTTTCAAACATATCTTTCTTGCTTAAAAATTATACCCTATAATAATACTTTGGTTTAGAATAGATGCAATATTATATAGTGCTATGACTGTTCAGTCACAATTCAGTTCTACTGAGGAAATATATTGACTGATATTGCAGTAAGATGAGCTCTATCAGAAACAGCAGTTTATAGTATCTCAGAGGAAGATCTATGATTTACCATTCTCGTAGTTTCATCAAAATCAGAATTGTTCAGCTGTAACAACAGGGGTAACAGACAGTTGTTCATGCACATGTTCCTTGTTTGTGGTAGCTGAAAAACACAGAACCCTGTATTCTTAATTTTCCCATACATAAATTTACACATAAATCAGCATACATAGAAATACAGTTAATAAAACTTAATCTGATGCTTTTCTCTAATATGCCTATAAAATATATTATCTAGGATATTTTGAGAGTCTTCATTAAAGGCCCAAGGAAACTAAGTGAATCTGGGTTACTATCATTACGCAAAACTGAAACAACCAAGAATTTTCAAGAATCACTTACTGTTACTTATATTGATACACAAATGCCTGCAAAGCACATGAAATCCAGTATAGGAGCTGTGAAGCATTTCTTACCTCTGCATAAATAATTGTCTGGTTTTCCCTCTTCTCTGCCTCTTGGGCTTCCAAGCATATAGCAACATTTATTGGGCAGAAGGGATACCTCTGGATCTTGCTCTATAACTTGAAGGAAATAGCTATATCACATTTTTTCACTTGTCTAGAGGGCTCAGTTCTCTAGATTACTACCAAATACTGGCCTGTCAATGTCATCATCAGTTCTAACAGAGTTGATGGGCTCAATTTTCTCACCTATAAATTAAAAATATATATATATATATATAAAAAGAAACCACTGTAAAAGAACTCATTTATACATTCATTTTGTGCAGGAATGCTCATCATATGCCAATCTGAACTCTAATGATCTTTTCTGGATAATTTACAAAATACTGTGCTTTGTTCCACGTGCTTTATAGAACAAATTGCAGTTGCAGCAGCCTCTCAGTGCCAGAATTGCACCTTTAACCTTCTTTTCTGCCATCATAAAATCAAGGAAATGTCAATGTTTTGAGAAAATAGAGAAGTCAACAATTAAACAACTTCAGCTTTAGATATATTCTTTATCAATAGCACACAGGCATAGAGACCTTGAAGGACTGGCAGATATTGTCTGTATGGCTTTGCCATTACTTTATTTGCATGTGGAGCTCCCATGGAAGGTGAGCTGCTTTCCAGTGTGAATGGGGTAACGCATAAAACCATGAGAGTTTTAGGTCAAAGATGTCATGCAATACTAGAGCTATGTGAAAAGTTTTATATCTAGGGAAAGAATGTAAACCATCTAAAGACTGTTTGTTAGCTGCCCAAACCCTTCCTACTCCATGTTGCTTAGCAGTTTAATATAGAAAATACCCATCAACAAGATTACAAAGAAAACCACTTTATGCTGCTTCATAAGAATACAGTTTTTATAGTATTGCCACACTTTTTGTTAACCAATATACATGCATTTTTTTTTAGAGATAAATTCTATCTGTACCATGGTTTTTGTTTTAACATCTAGGTTTTGAATAGCTGAGCATTCCTTACTGTCTATAGGCTAAGATTATGGATAGAACATTAAAAAGAACAGTATCTGTGCATGCTTTGCCAAATCGGTCTTCAAGAAAATTAGTCTTCATCTAGCACCTTCTAGGTTGATTTTAAATTTTCAGTTCAATACCAGGACTTGAACTCAGCCCTGTAACTGGTAAACTGCATTTAAGAGCAAAACTTCACTCCCCGGTTTATTATGCCGCAATGAAATCAGTAAGATCTTGTCCGAGAGTGGCGTGGTAATAGATGTTTTCTCTTGGAGAAAAGTTGCTAAACATGTTTTCATAGGTTTTGCAGGTCTTTGGAATGACCTCAGAGGGCAGTTCAAAAGGTCTCTGCATAACAAAGAGTGTGTTTAAATACACAAATATCTTTTTTTTTTGTACAATGCTGCTGTCATTTATTTCTAAGTACTCTTAGACTTAAATTGTTCTTTCACATCCCATTGCAAACAATGTATTCTGTTGCTAACCTTTTTTATAATGACAAAGCACAAGGTGGTTCTGATGAAGATTCCTGTATTGATTGGATTGTTTTCAACTGATACCAAGTTGCTTGTGTAAAAGGGAACTCAAAAAGTAAGAGCCAAACCATTTCATAAGTGTATTTATGTAATTATGAGCTACATTACTAAAGTTTTTTTTGGCATTTCTTCAGGTTAGTGTCTGAACAGCAATTTTCAAGAACTGTTCTATGTACTATTTTAGCAGTTTGATAACTATTGGAGTTCTTTATTTTTTAGAGAATGAAAATAATGTTTTCCATAGGTATTTGGCAAAGGAATTAATTCAGTCCTCTAAGACTTAATTGTATCATTTACTGCCTTTTTCAGCGAGTCATTTGCTGGACAGTTAAAATTACTCTGGTATTTAATGAATCCTTGTGCAAAGACTGCTTTTCTCCTTGACATGGCTAAGTGGAGTTGTACTTTCTGTAGTCCAGATTTACTGTTGCTTTCATTAGGTACGTGAATTTTAGCCAACTGAAGTAAGAATGGGGTTTTAACAGACTACTTCTGAGTGTTTAGAAATTATTTCTAGATATAAATTTCAATGAAAACATAATATTCTCATTGCTTTGTCTTTGTAATATTTGGGTGTTGCATTTATATTTTTCTGAAGTATAAATCAAAGGAGCTCTGCTTCGTGCATTCCTGTTGGCCCATGGGTTTGTCAGGGCAGCTGCTGTTTCACTTTTTAGGGTTTTTTTAAAGAATTTGATCCAGGAGCTTACAAGAGAAAGAGGGTCTCTCACTTCATCTTCTCTGTCTCTAGTTGCCTTCAGAGCAACCATCCTCCTCCTCTTCATGTAGTTTTATACTACAGGGAAACCTTCTAAGTGTCCCTTGGCCCTGCCAAGTCTGAGATTCTGCTGAGACACACATGAACTCTTTGTCAATCACAAAGGCACTCACTGAAACCTGTGTCTGTGACCAGTATCATCCTCTGCTCCTTAAAATACTTTGGCCTGTTACACTCAGACTCTTTCCTAGCTTTGCTGCTTGTGCCCATGGGGGCAGCGGAGAAGCTAGGGGTGGGTGCGCTATGGCAGCAGCGCTTTCAGGGCTGTCCAGATACAGAGTTTCCTACAAGTAGTAAGAGCTATATGAAGTTACGGAAAAGGAAAACCAATTTGGGAATCCCCTTACAATGCTCCTAAATGACATATATCTCATAAAGAAATCCCAGCTGTGACATTTTGTCATAACAGAGGAAGTAATACCCTGATTTAAAAGCTTTATCTTGTTGCCAACTCTGCAGTAAAGACAGGCTGCAGCCCTTCTGTTGTGTTACAAAATATTTTCAAGTCAACCTCAAATACTGAATAGCCTTTCCCAAGTGTATCCTATCGAGGAGCCTCTTTTTTCTGTTTTCCAAATCTTTTGTCATTTTAGTGTATAAAAATGGTTTAGGTGTCACTTCTGAAGAAGAAACCAAAAATATTATACAACCTCTCACTGTGATCAACTCCTTTCCCACAGGTATATTTCACCTAAGATGTATTAATAAATATAATAATAGTTCATATATATATGTAGCTATATATATATTTATATTTATATATAATATTATATAACAACAGCTCATCACCTTTGAAGGTGAAGGAAATAGGTGGATCATTCAACGCCCTTGTCTTGACGGCAATTTTCTGAGTCAAGAGAAGCGTATCAGAGCTGGAAAAGCAGAGAAATACCCATTGAGAACTACAGGGGCTTTGCCAGGCCGTACTGAGATGCAATTAGAAAAGCAAAAGCTCAGCTTAAATTGCAGTTGGCCAGAGGTGTCAAAAACTACAAGAAAGGGCTCTTCAGGTAAGTAAACAACAAGCAGAAACAGAAGGAAAGTATCGACCTGTTGTTGAGCAGGAGAGGTGAACATGTCACCAGCAACACTGGAAAGGTAGAGGCTCTCAACACTTTCTTCACCTTTGTATTTACCTGCACTGTTGAGGCCCAAGCCTTGGGAACAAAAATCCAGGTTGATGCAAATACAGACCCACCAACAGTTAAGGAAAAGTTGGTATGTTGAACTAGTAGAGGAGCTTGACCCTTACAAATCAATGGGTGCTACCAATGTCCACTTGAGGTTCCCTGAAAGCTGGCTGACGTCATTGCGAGGCCACTTCCCTTAACCTTCAAAAAGTTGTGGAGATCAGGTAGCGTCGCAGAAGACTGGAAAGAAGGCTAATGTCACCCCCATTTATGAGAAGGATCTGGGAAATTATAGGCCCATCAGTCAAAAATTGTCCTCAACAAGCCTAATCATCTTCTAGGACAAAGTAACCTGCTTGGTTGATGTGGGCTGAGCAGTGGAATACTTAAATTTATCCAAGGCTTTTGATACGGTTTCCCACAGCCTCCTCCTGGAGAAACTGATTAATTATGGTTTTGACAAGTGGTCTGGGCTGGCTGACGGACCCCACCTAAAAGGTGGTGGTGAATAGCTCCTTTTCAGACTTGCAACATGTCACGTATGGGGTCCCCCAGGGATCTATATTAGGCCTGAAACCATTTAATCTGTAAGATGGGATCAAATGTACCCTGATGACTTTTGTCAGTGATATCAAACTGAGTGGGGAAATAGGCACTTTGAAAGGGAGATCCACCCTGCAGGAAGACCTGGATAGGCTGAACTAGTGGGCTAGCAAGAACCTTATGAACTACAGCAAGGACAAGTGTAAGGTCTTGCATCTGGTTAAACACAATCCAGGAGTGCAGCACAGGCTGCGATCTGCCCAGGTGGGAAGCAGATCTGTGGAAAGGGACCTGGGGTCCTTGTGAGCACAAGCTCAATAGCAGTGAGCGGTATGTAGCTGTAGCAAAGGAAGCCAACAGGATGCTGTGTTACATATTAAGGGCAGCACCAGCAGAAATAAAGATGGCATCCTACTTAGCATTTCTCAGGCCACACCTGGAATACTGTGTTGAGTTTTGCTCCCTGCTGTGCAAAAAGGGACGTGGACAGCCTGGAAAGGGTCTGAAGAAGGGCCACAAAGATGCTCAAAGGACTGGGCAGCCATGTAAGGAAAGGGCGAGGGAGCTGGTCTTGTTCAGCTTTGAGAAAAGCAAAACTGGGGAGACCTTGCCACTGTATTCCAGTATCTGCCTGTGATTCAGGCACTCTCCATGTTATCTTCTTTGTTCAGAAGAAACATCATAAAAGATTGATCATATCTATTTTTGAGTCCAGATACCTTTTTAAGGAAACTAAAAATAATTTTAGTGAGTATTCACAGTATTTCTATATACAAAAATAATAAAATAGGGGCAAACCCCCCCGCTTTATTTTGTAATCGATGTTTTTAAAATCATTCTATTCTAACATATTTTTCCTCTCTCTTCTTGATGAAGTCAGAAAATACGCCAGATTCTTGAGATAATACTTACTAAAAAGTTGCATAACCAAATAGCTAAACCCCAGCGGGAAAATTCAGTTCTTTAGAGACTCATATTGTCAATACTTTCAATTTAGGAATTAATATATCTGGTTACAAGGATTCTAGCTCTGTATTTTTCTGAGGTATAACATTCGTTATAAATAGAATTCATCAATTTATAGACTTTGAGTCACTGTGGAAATGGTCTTGTCTTTCCTTCTCTATTTTAAAATATCCATCTTATAAATCATCCTCCTTTGCCGCTTTATCTACTCTTAAATTTTCAAATATGCAAATTATCTGTTAATTTGTAACCATAAAAAGCATTTTATTGTTTCATTTACCTGCTCTGAGAAAATTTGCCCCAATCTTGAGTTATATGACCTTTAGATTCTTTTGCAAATAGTGAAGCAGGTAGTTGTTTAATTCAGGCTTTTAGTCAAATCTAGCTCATCGGTCTGTATGTATTCTTGAACTCCAGTCTTAATGTTGATTGAACCTGGTGCTGTTATTGATTTAACAATGTAAATTTCCAGAGAGAGTCTGTACTTAACTGCATAAATAAAGTACAGGGAGATACCATCCCGTTTTCTAACCATTTGTCTGGGCATTTGATTGCAAAAAATTATATTCTATATTAGACACGAAACTAAGGGAGCTTTTATAAATTCAAGTACCAAATACGCTTCTGAAAGCAGGAGTGTGCTTAAAGATAGACATATGCTTAACTGTAATGTTTTCCATCTTTCTCCTAAACTCTAACAGTCCATTTCCCTTTACACATTTTTAGAGAGACCACAGTTCTGCCTCTTAATAGTGGAAGTGACCCCTGTGAAAGAGGTCACAGAACACATGTATCCATCTAACTCCAATATATGTCTACAAATACTACTTCCATATGGAGACTGACTGTTTCAAATGGTACTGAAATTCCTTATTGACCAGTGATTTATTGTGTGGAGAACTGGGCTTTCAGTTCTTGAGAATGAAATCAGAAGTGATTGTAAGGCTTGAAAGAATAAACCGACATAGCCAGAGATTTTTTTTTTTCTGTAACATACTCAGTCATGTCCCTTATGTGCATGGCTTTTAGTCAGTAGTATAGCACAATATGTTGTAAGCTAATAGCAGTATAATATTTCATGAGCAAGGTGTGTTTGAAGCCAATTTGTAAACTCTGCAAGTCTTTTTACATTTACAGAAAAGGCATAAGCCAAGCTGTGATGATTTAGATAAAGATCCTTGGTACTGAATCAGCTCAATGGCACTGCAGCACATTTTGATTAAAGCTCTATTTATAAATTAAATGGTTTGGAAAATTCAAAGCCATCTTTATCTTTTTTTTCTTTTCCACTTTTTCTATTCATTTTCATTTTTACCATGCTGCTTGTCATCTAGCCTATCTAGGAAAGATCTTATTATTGGATTATATTCTGCTTTCCTAAGGTCTTTTGCGGAAAAAATTCTTCAATTATAAGAAAAATCAGTATGTGACCAAGATAAGGTGATAAACACTGTTACTAGGAGATAAATTATTTACTGATCCAATTTTTTCTCTAAAGGGTAGTGGTAAGAAAAGTGCTCAGGTTACTTGTAGGATACTAGGTGGCAAGATGTCGTATTGCACCTATGCCATGGTGATGTTGCACTGGCTTTTGAAGCATGTGAAGTTTACAGTGTTATTTCTGTTCCTGCTATCAGTAAGCATGAGCATCACCTCTAAGGGTGGCTTGTGCCTTAGATACCTACACAGTTGTATATACATATATCTGATTATAAAAAAGATCTATGTAACTGAAAGAAGACAGATTAAAACAGAGAAAAAAAAAAAAGATGAGATGCATAATAGCATCTTAAAGTTAGATAATCTGTGTAGTGAGACACAGCAACATCTGTTTCAAAAACAGAATTGTAATGCCCTTCCAAAAATCTGTTGACCTTATTCAAGCCATGTACCTTACGTCAGCCAAATCTGTGTTAGGTTGTCTGCTGTCAATGACAACATTTCGGCCACAGCTTTTTCTCAGTAAGCACCACACCACTGAAGTTTTGCAGTAGTATTTCAGTTCAAATTTCCTGGATCCAATTTGCTTAGTTAATGAGTGTCTACGTGCAGTAGTGGAGTTGAGCTCAGCTGTGCTGCCTGAAACAGAATCTGTCCCAAAGTATTAATGTTGTCCATGCAATTTCCCTCACTTTACAGGGAAACAGAAATGGGCTGTGCATATAATCCAGAAGAAATGCTGTGTTACTTGGTGTAGTAATATGCTGTGTAATTAAGTGACTTCACAGCTAAAGTGAAATTCATCTCTGTGCAGACAACTGTAGTGAATATGGTTGTGGTTGGAGCACGTCTTTTTAAGGAAGCTATTTGTCTAAATGTTTTCTTGAGACCTTCTCTCATTCCCATCTCTAGACTTTTAAAATATAGGTAATAATGTCATTAATGTCTAGTTGATGATATGCTGCAATATATTCAGCTTCTGATGAGAATAGATACTTTTTCTGTTTCAAAAAAGTCTGCATGGTTTAAAAACTGACTTTAGGTTTATACATCAGAATCGCAGTATCCTTTTAATCTGTTTTATAAACTTTATTAACATTGTATGCTTTCCGATAAAGTGTCTAAGTTACCTGTAAACATTACTCTGTTTCCTCTTTCTTTCTCTTCTCCCACCTTCAGATTAGGTAGTACATTTTTAATTAAACTTGCCTTGACATTTTAAGGACACTGAATATCTTTGTCATTTACACAACAGATAACAAAGTAATCCAATTTTCTGGCCTCCCACAAATTATCCCTTCAAAGAATACAGCTCTTGCTTCCCATGTTTAAAATAAGCATTACCCTTAGCCTAGCAACCACTGTCAATTACTAATCTTTTATTATTGGCTTCAGGGAAAGATTAAAGGAAAATCTGAAACATAGCTGACAGTTTGGTTATCGCATCTGGAGTAAATGAAAAGCATGGCCTGAATCCATCAGGGAAGATTAGGAAAATGTGAGAAAATTACTGATGTCCTTTTACACATGTAACTTCAAACTCATTCAAAAATTGAGGTATCTAACTTTTGACACATCTCTTCTATTGCTTATTTCACTTAGGAGTGATGCAGTAGATGGCAGAGATAAAGAGGAAAATGTATTCTCGTCAGTGAAACAAATGTAGAACTGTTGCTTTACTGTGTGTCTCAGGAGGGAGGTGAACATGCCAACGGTGAAGAAACTGTTCCAACTTTTAGCCACACTTGAAACAGGAGTGGTGTGAAAGAATACTTTCTCTCTGTCCTTAACAAAAATAATTAAATATTAATAGTTGTAAGAGGAAAGTTCAGGTTCCTTGTAGAATCTGGTTAAAATCTGTAAACTTTCTACAAAGATTTAATACAATTGCACAACTTAGTAAGTGAAATACAATCATTGTTTCAGAATATGTTGATGTCAAATTAACTTTCCAGGAATTAAAATGGTTAGGTTTTTTTTTCAGATTATAGGATAAATAATTTCTGATTATGTGTGTGCATATCCTCTGAGTTGATGGGACACTAAGGAAGGAATTGTTGCTCTGTAGAGTATATAATATCTATTCAGGATGTAACAGTGGTTCACAACCTAAATGCCTTCTTTCGGACTTCAGATCTTCTATCTTGTCAAATTGATTTTTTTTTTTCTGTATTGGATTGGATGGTAGGTTTATCTCCTGCAATGTGTATCTAAAACCTCACAGTGCATAAGGCTACCATTGAATGAACAAGGTAGTACTTTCAAAGAAAATAATAAAAGAAAAGTAGAATAAATTGTAGTGCAGAGCAAACACTATTCTGGAGGAAAGCTGGTAGCACTATGATGGTAATTGTGAATGACTGCAACCCTTAAACTTCAAATGACCCCTTAAGCTTAAATTTCACGCAATCCATCTGTTAAAAATTAAGATTCAAACATTAATCAAACATGGTAATTGAGCATTAAATTTATAATATCACCCAATTATGATTCTGTGTTGTTGGCTATAGTCATTGGTGGTTCTTCATCTTGGACATGGAGGTAGCAGAGACCAAGCTTTAGGCCCTTCTGCATAGGAAGCCACAGCTAAAGTGTTGTCATCTCTCAAGCTTCACTGTGTGTCCATTTTCATTATGGATTAAGACTACTTTGGACCAAAGGATTACACTTCCTTTTTGTATAGATCCGTGCCAGTCTTGTGTGGCTTGTCCAGAGACATGTTAACCTTTTGGGTGCTAATCTGTCTTTACCAGGTCAGTGGAGTGTCACCTGGTCGTTGCTACCTGGGTGGGTTATCTGATACCTACCTTAATTTTACAGTTTCTGTGCAAGCAAGCAGGTAACACAAAACTGTTTGTTGCCTGTGGTCTTGTGATATGTGTATGTGCAACAGAGACATGCATGCTTTAGAAAGAAGGCCTTATGCTGCAAGACATTCCTATCCTCATATTCCTGTAATATGAATACCAGGATGTGGAAAAGTGGATATTAAATGATGCAGAAACAAATGGAATGCACTATAAATGTTTGTTTAATTAAAAAATCTTTACAGAGGCTTTCAAGCACCTGTCTTACCCATTCACTGCTATGTCCAATAAAAATAATGAATGTAGTTATTTGTATCAGGAAGCTGTAGGGCTTCATTTCTGTTCCTGGTTAAAGGTTTCCTTTACTCTGTCATATCATATGAAACCTGTCATTATACTTAATTTCATTTGCCTTCATAAGACAACATGGCAGTAACTTTTTCTTTACTGTCTTAATTTATTTTCTTAAGATGAAGCAAAAATCATATTATGTACAAATGTTATTATGAATTAAGGTTGTAAGAACCTGACTGCTTCATTAAATGGTTCAAAAATAGGCTGGATTGTTAATAAAGCTATGTCTGGGTTTTATATTGGAAAGGTACAGGCAGTTATTCTGACTTCTGAGAAGTTGGCACATCAGCAGGACACTGTATAAAAGCATGCAGTCTTATGCTTTTGGGGTTTTGTGATCCTGCCCAGGCTGTGGATGTTCTGGTTAGGGTGGTCAATACGAAAACCAACACAGGAACACAGCTGAATATAGAATCTTGAGCTACAAGTAAGATGGAATTATCTCTTTTTTTTTTTGCATATAGAATTTAATGGTATAGTATAGAAGCATTTTACTTCAAACCTGATGCGATTTAGATAATCTTAAGTTGTCTTCCTATTTAATATACTTTAAAAGTTGAATTTACACAATTTCGGTTATGCTTGTGGAGGGAAATTAATTCAGTTGTATGTCATCTTTCAGTCAAAGTATTGTAGACAACAAGGAATGAAAGCTTAATGGAAGAAACTTTGATCTTAGCAGGTTCAGAGTCTAGAAACTCCCCAAATGGATTTAGTGCCTTCATGAAAGCTTGCTTTCTCACTTCTTTTTCAGGGAGTTTAAGGAGCTCTAAGATGATAAGACCTGGAGATTATTTCTGTCAAAGATAAATGTGTATCAGAAACCCAGTATAACCTCAGCTCAGAGGTTACTTTAACAGGCTTTAACATCAGAAGTTGTTACATTCTAAGCAGTTTCCAAATTCCATGTATTCATCATAAATCAAAGAATGCTCTATTTCAGATATCCTTGATGCTTAGGATTTTAGTAAATACCTATTTTTTTGATTGGAGACGGGTTTTTCCTATTTAATTCTTTTCTATGTGTGCAGTTTATGCATCTTAATTCTTTCAGAAACATCGTTCTGTCGCAAGGACACAGTATGCCTTTGAAGCAGCAGTCTACTATTTCTTAGTTTTAAACTGAAGAAAACTTTCCTTTTCTGGTAGGCTAGTCTGAATTTCACAGGAAAGTAAAACTGCAAAATTTGTCTTTATTATCTTGAGGTCTCAGGAAGTCCTAGTACAGGAATACTCAAGTGATGTTTCTGTTTTCTTGATCCTGACCCTAACATGAAGATGACAGATACAGTACTTAGAAAGAACTGTGCAGTGGTGAGAAGAAATTGCTTAACTTTGGTATTAAAAATGGCCTATTCCTTTAAGGAAGCTTGTCAGACAGAGGGATTGAGTACAAATACTGGGTTTCAGAGACTCTTTAGTCTTTGAATTTTCAAAAAGAATGTCTTGCATTCATCTCAGTCAAGGTTGCTGACTAAGGATACCAAATTCACAGAAAAACAGGAGTTACCGTGCAAAGAGTACCATGCTCCTTTTACTTTACAAACTTTGTTATGCCTGTTAACTTTATATAACTTTCAGAGGAAATCTTTTTAAATGTTCCATTTATTTTCCCTAACTTTCAATTTCACTACAGTATCAAATCCTCATTATTCAAGGTTTAGTTATAATATTTGGGTTATTAAGAAGAAATCATAGTTTAACTTAAAGGAGTCAATATGTGAAGTTTTAAAACAGCAACAAAAAACCTTAATTACAGGTTAAAAACCAAACTTACTGAGAGATTTGAGGTTTATAGGTACTCCGTGGCCAAACAAGACGAGCTTGGAAATCCAGTGATGTTTACATCTAAAATTAATTCCCAGCTGCAACGAGTAGTGTTGATCTGAAAATATTTATTAAAAAGTAATAGGCATCTAAAATTGTCTTGCAAAGTAGAATTAGAATCACTGGAATCCTTAGGAAAGAATAAGTGGTGACTGAAGGATACTGTAAAATTCGATGAGGACAGTAAAATACTTTGACGGGATGGTTGAAGACCATGTGCTCATACAAATGGCAGCAATATTTGCTGATACGTTGTTAACTTTTTTTTTTTTTCATCAAGACATGCCATTTTTTCTATTATCCTGGTAGAAAATCTTGCCAATATTATAATCTTCCCTTCTGGTCTTCCATACCTTGTTTGCTACGAGACTTGAGGATCTTGTGGGATAAATTCACAGGAAGATAAATTTGAGTTTCCTTCACATAATTTCATTATTCCTACTGAAAAGGGACACACAAAGTTATTTGGTTTCTGTCTGTAAGAATCTTTTCCTACTGAACATAGGCCTCCCCCTCTCATCTTTTAGGAAAGAGGACCAATCTGGTCACACATAAATGTGCACATTGGGAGCAGCCTCTTCTGTTGAATCTGCAAAACCCCAGTTTTGTTTTAACTGAAATTTTACTGCATTTAACTGCATTAATAGTTAATTCCAGAAACCATCTGGGAAGCCTTCCAAACTCTGCACTGTCTCTCTTAGATGTGTTGAAGGTTTGAAAGCTGACAGAATAATGGTTCATTCACATCTCGGACTACAGATAAAAGGCAGTTCTTCAAGGTATGCAGACTGATCCCTGTCTGACTTTTACTGCAAGAGCACACCTTTTAAAATGAGTTGATAAGTAGGCACTCAGCTTTTATTTGCAAATTTAAATGATCACCCACCATTTATTTCTCTTAAAGGAGACACCACCACTTGAATTTATGAATCATTTGCTTTAAAATGTTTCTGAATAATTTGCAATGTAAGCAGATGAATGCAGAAGTCACAATGTTTTTTTTTTTTTATTCCCTGCCTTCCTGAATGCTTCTCTTTCCTGTTTCCTTCTTCCTAAAGGCTTCACTACTTAGTGTTTTGTCCTGGGTTCAGCAGTAGCAGTCATGTTTCTCCTCCTTGGTAGCTGGTGCAGTGCAGTGTTTTGACTTTCGGCTCGGGAACAGAGCTGATAACAAGGATGTTTTGGTTTGGCCAAGGACTTTGTGAGCCTCATGCTCTGCCAGGGAGGAGGGGAAGCCGGGAGGAAGCAGAGACAGGACACCTGACCCAAACTGACCAAAGAGCTATTCCATACCACAGCACGTCATGCCCAGGATGTAACTGGGAGTTAGCCGGAAGGGCTGGGAGACTGCAGGGTTGGAGGAGGTATCGGTCGGAGCTTGGTCGGGCTTGGGGGGCGAGTTATCGGTCAGCGGGTGGTGAGGTGTTGTATTCTGTTCCCTTGTTATTTCCTTTATCATTATTATCATTGGTGGTAGCAGTAGTGATTTGTGTTATACCTTAGTTATTAAACTGTTCTTATCTCAACCCGTGGGAGTTGCATTCTTTTGATTCTCCTCTCCGTCCCTCCGAGAGCAGGGGGAGGGCAAGAAAGGGGGGGAAGTGAGCGAACGAATTACCTGACTGGGTTTAAACCACGACATGTTTGATTATTCCATCCTGAATGTTTCAGGCACCAGACTCCTTTCTGGCTTGCTTTCAGCCTCCCTGTACTGCCTACTGATTCACTTTCAACAGTTGATGTTAAAATGGCTTTACATCCCCTATCCTAGTGCCAGAACCCTCAGCTGCACCAGAAATCCCCATATAAATTATTATAGGAGGGTCAGTCAACTTCCATGGTACATGTAAAGGAAATCAAGTCAACATCTGGATTCTTTGTATGGATTCCACCAAGACTGTTTTCCCTTTATGGTTTCCGATTTCGTTAGGTTTGCTCACTCCAAAAATAAATGTAGTGCTTTCTTTATTAATATATGTTGTGCTTTGTACTGTTAATCTGGCCAAAGCAAGTACTCAAACTGCTGTGCCCATCTGAGGAGTTTTCGCTGTGGGGAGTGGAAGACAGGTTTATCTTGTCCTTCAGCCTTCAATCAGCAACATTTTGTCAGAGAGATTCTGCTAATTCTCTTTGAGTCTCCAAGTTGTCCTCCAGGGCAGTTTTTCATGAGATGATGGTAACCCAAACAGGAGCCACTTAGTAACGCTCAGTCTTAGAGCCTCACGCTGCCTGCCTGAAAAAGCTGCTTAAATATCCAAGTTTCTTTTGGCTTTACTAAAACATTATACAACAGCTTTGCGAACAGAGTGCGTGGCCTTCATTCTCAAGGAAAGGAAATAAAAGCTTCTGTTAAGAAATATCTATTTCTACTATGTCTACAAATAAATGGTATTTCACAATAAAGGAGAAGTATTTAATATTCTCCTGGAGAGAGTTATGTTTCCATGTTCTACATTGCATATTTCTTCTCTTGGTCTGTGCCTGTGGTTTTAGAGATCTCAAAAGCAGTGGCAAGAGAACAGAGAAGATTGTGACCAAATTGAGAGATGTTAAGAGAAATAAAAGATAACGTATTTCATTGCTTACTTCTTGTTTTGTGTTGCATTAATATCACATTTATTAGGAAACTAAAGATTAATAAGTAAATAATAGTAATTAGTCTGAGGAGAGAAAAGCAAGAGCAAGGATAGCTGGACAAGGGAAACGCAATTCAAAAAGGAGAGGGAGGCAAAGAGGACATGAAAATACAAAGACAAATCTGAATATACTACGGAATCACTATGCCTTGTAATTACTGTCATAGTGCAATGATGCTGCATTCTACTTCCTGTGCACTTATTAAAAATGATGCTATTTTTCGCTTGCATTTCTCTGTACATGAATGACACCTTTTTCCTGAGTAGTGTTTCAGTTTGCTGTCTGTAGTGTCATGACTGTGTTGAGTGTGTTATTACATGTATGAAAGCGTAGCTACACCTTGTGCTCAGAGTAGGGATGACTGCTGGTTTGTGATCTTAGTCTGTGGGCTGTCAACGACTTGGTTTTCCTTTGCTGTCTGCAAAATTATCTTTGGAAAGTTTGCAGGACATTGGAGGAGGTTACAGTATAATTTGACCTATGCTGAAAGTAGTTAGGATTTGAACCAGTTTTCATTCCCAACCAACTTGGGTTACTAACTCCTACTAAGGAGTCCTGCCACTCCGTTTGTGCATCTGCTCTCTTGGCACAGTTGGCCTTGTTGAAGTACTGCTGACAAATCTCTGGGCTAATCATTTAGCTGTGTGCATGACACGCACTGTTCACCTTCCTCTAGAGGCTACCTTGTCATTCAAGCCTAATAATTTTATGATTGACATCTGTTTATTAGTTCTTTAATCAAAAAACGTGATGTTCATTGAATATCTTTGCATTCCTTTCTCCCTGCTTGCACCCAGTATTTATTGTTTATTCATAAACATCAAAGGATCGTGTCCCTTTGAAGTAACTGCTGTCAAAACTTCAACTATTTTTTTGGTACTGACATTTTGTAGAGTATGTTCTTCTAAAAATTATTAATTTACTGCTAACTTCTTGCTTGGATTCTGGAGAGCTTTATCTTTTGTGGGCTTTTTTACCTATTCAGTTATTCCACTGAGTTTTTTCTGATTGGTTTACATCTGTTTGGTGTCAAACAGTTGCTCATACTGAGAGAGTATGGTTCAGGTCATGTTCTTTCAGTGCCTTGATTCTGGTTATACAGGTAAACAGTGGTTAACTTTTTTCTTATCTTTAGTAACAAAATTGAACAGGCATCTTAGAAGAGAAATGATGAATAACCCGTATCTATTATCCAGTTCAGCGTGTTTCCTGCTAATTAATTACTGACATACTCTTGGGATCTTTGAGCATGTAAATAATCATAATATAAGCTGATTTGGTTTTGACAAAAAAAGGTTTTCTGACATCTTTGTTACAGTAGCTGAAAAAGTTTTGGAGACTGATGGTATAGCTATAAAACTGTGAAAGATTAAGGGGTTGTGTCACATTTTATTTTAATTTGTGGATAAAAGCATCATAAAAATAAAATGTACAATAGTTGTTGAAATATCTCATAGCCTGAAGTAAAGTTTAATAACCAAATTATAGAGACTGAAATTTCATTCTCCTTTATCTTACGGAGCTAAGAATCTATGAACAGTGCAGTACAGTCATAATAATTTAAGTATGGGACATTGAAGTTTTTTTCTGCAAAGTGAATACGCAGTGTGGAATACTGACTGCTGTTTATGTGTATCTTAACTGTCAGCTTTCAGCATCCCCATGTGCTTTGCTGTCTATTCTTTAGGATAATAATTTAATGAGCTGGGCTTTTAACTTGGATGAGTTATAGTTGGTTTGTAGCTGTTTTATTCTTTAATATAATGAATTGAATATACAAGAGGGGTTTTTACATAAAAGATTAATAAAATTTCCACAGGGTAGTGGAATTAATGTTTGTATCTTGCTGATGTAATTGCAAGGGAGGGTTTTTCAGTTATTTATAATTTGAGGATAGCTGTAGCAGTGAGCATTATTCAGAAAAAAATGAAGCATTCTGTAGCAGCTGCACTACTGTTGACTATTTACTTTGAAATTAAATGTTGCTTCACTTATAAAATATTACCACAGAAATCCAGCTCACATAATATGTGACTCCTGGGCTTTATGAGAATATTTTAATCACAAAAATAATGTTATCGGTCATATGCTGAACTGTACACCAAACCTAGCAGTGTAAGCCTGCTGCAGAATTTTGCTGCAGGAAAGATGAAGCTTCAAAATTAGCTACGTTTCAGGGTTGAGGATCTAAGGAGCAGAAACTCTGATCTATTTTCCCATGGAACCTGTTCATTCTTTAACTGAAGTAGGTTTGGAAATCTATTCCATACAGTGTAAACCTTAGTAGACCTTTAATGAGAGGATTATACAGGCAGATATGAACAGTTCTGGTGAGACTCTGTCTAGTAATGCTTTTTTAATGGAGAAGGAGGCATAGAAAGCATCAAAGAAATAGGGAGAACAATTCTGCACATGATTTACCTTGATTTTTTTGAAACAGAAATTGATTTTCACACCTTTTCAAACTATGCTAAAAGCTCAAACTTACAATTCCCTTCTCTCTATGTGATTAGAAATTGAATTGTTGTCAATTAAAAAAAAAAAACACCTAAATCCCTAAATCTCTGAGAAATTTCTCCATCTTGATTTTTTTTTTTTTTAAAATGGAAATTTGCCTGGCTTTCTTAAGAGGTAACTCTCAAGACTGTCAGTGTGATATGAGGTAAAATTTGTAGGCACTTATTACAATATAGGTCAGAGGGTTTACTTTTTACTTCTCGTAAATCATCCTGTGAGCAACAATGGAGAGAAAATGATATAATAGAATTTCTTGAATTCGGGTGGCTTTGCAAAAATGTCTGCCTGTCTACCTGGTTGTCTGCCTGTCTGTCTGAATTGAGCCCTTCTCAAAAATTTAACTTAGAACATGAGCAATGCTGATTTTACTGATGGTGATAGATACTGATAAGGTGATGGATAATAAATTCTGTTCTTATAGAAAACAGATTCTGCACATTATGAATAAAACAAGGCAAGTAGCGCATGACTAAAACCTGATCATTCTACCATCCATGTAGATGTAAATCCAGTAGAATGGATTAAATTGAGTTAATTTTTATTTATTTCAAACTGTACCACCTCAGAATTAGAAAAAAATCAGAATACTTAATGGGATTTTTTTATTTAGAAATTTATCTCATAAAACCTGTGATCAAGTTATAGCTGCAGAGCAAACAAATGAATCATTTGCGTTGGTAGTGGCTGGAGTAAATAGCCAGTTCTTAAATCAAGTGCAATCCCAACCACGCGTTCATAAGGGCCTCTCTCAGGAAATGTGTTGTTTGTAACCACAGAAAACAAAGGAGCCATGTATTCCACTGAGCTGTGTTTGAAGGCTGCTTCTTGAGTATTTGTGTACAGCAAAGCGACTGATGCTTCTCTGGAGTAAACATGTAATGTTTTCTTTATATATTGCATGTAAGATAATACCCTATATCCTACTTGTTCTAAGGATATTTTTTATAAATAATATACATAACAAAGGTAAAAATACCTATATAAGCAATATGCACATGCATAATGTACGTGAGCAGGATTTTACAGAAGCTTATTGACTTTGAACTTTGCAGTGAGAAAAAATACTCATGTTTTAGGGGTTTTGCCACTTAACACTTAAGGACAATGGAGACCATCACCATTATGTGCAAGTGCATAGAAACAGTAGTAGAATAGGTATGATGTGGGCATCCAATTAAAAAGTATATTTTATAATAGCTGTTAGGAAAAGTTGTGCAGTACAATTGCTGTTTAAACTTGGTTTTCAAATTTATCCTTGCTATCCATCAGTTAGGTCTTGTTTCAAGGAGGAAATTCTGAGTGTATGGAAAAGGATATGTGTAAGACATTCTTGATAACCTCTTTAAGAGAAGAGGCAACTGTTTAGTACAGAGAAGAAATCCAGACATGGTAGTAATTCTTAAGGAAATGAAATTCTGTGGGATACGTTATAAATCTATCAAGAGAGCTAAATTTAGAAAAAGATTGTTGTCATTGCTGTGTGCTTGTTTGCATAGTTTAATATTGTGACAACATTACACAGAAACCTCATCAACCATGACTTAGTTTGAAATACACCAGCTGTTTAATTGCTTATCATAACACTAAATGAGACTTTAGAAAATACAAAAAAATACCTCATCTACCAAACTCTATTAAAAATTGCTGATTTTGTAGATATTATCATTTTTAGAGACCCAGGCTTGTGAGAAGTCAGTGGCATTCCTGGTTTTCTGTATAAAAGGAGAAAGAAAACAATCTGAATGAGGTAGCAAAATTTTAGTTTTTTTTTTAATGGACATATTTTAATAGAAATTTCAAATTTTATTTTGATGAAATGGGAGCAGATGGAATTTAGGCCACTGCAGTAACATAGGTGTAGCCTGTGGGAAGGTGCCCCCATGGATCTATTTTGTGCTTTCCATTTGGACTGCTGGTGTAACAGTCATCCAAAGGAGAGCTCCCAGAGCACCCTGGTATTGAGAGCTTCTACCAAGATCAGTTCTTATTTTTCTGAGTTAGCAATTCTGTTATGATATTATCAGGCTTTTTTTGTTTGTTTTGTTCATTTTTCCCTCTAGCATGACTGACGGATTTATAACAGTACAGGTAGAGAAATTAGATACCAGAAAAACAGTGCTAAAATACAGGCTATGAAAAAATCCAAAGCACTCTTTTACATTGTTAAAAAATGTTCTTTATATTAAATTTTATAGAAGTAAGTATAGGAAGATTCCTTTTTGGGGGGTTTGGGGTTGTGGTTTTTTTGTTTTTGGAAAATGACTGGCCAATATTTTTGTTTGCCTTCGATCTTTTTGTCTTTTACTTGCATCTTTGCATGGGCATCGAAGTAAATTGCTGACAATTTGCAGTGTTCTTAAGTTTGTTTTCCCCCCAAAAAAACCAGTACTTGTGTTCTACAAGCTCACACCTGTGTTTGCTCTAAGATGGTGATCACCTGTTCTGATATGTAACCTGCTTCACTACTTACAAGGGGAAAAATATATGTAAAACTTGGCCAAATAACATACACAGTTCAAACAGGCAACAAATTCACCTGCAAAAGGATATCTGCAGAGCATCCAGAGATCATTTCATTTTTAGATATTAAAGACATACTGATAATGAAGAGAAGAATAAACACCTTAAAATATTATCATGTAAGTCCATGTTTCGTCTTTCTGAGGTAATCTGAAAAGTTTGTACTTTTCAGATATTTGAATTCAAGGCATGATAAGCAAATTCATATTTTACAAGTCTTTTGCCCAGGGGCAAATAATAGCCAGTCTTTTTATAATTATCTTAAATGGAGGTAGTTGGGGGCAGGTAGCATTTCTTTCTGCTGGAGAAAATGTGTCCATAATTGGCCCAAACAAATGTAAGAAGGTTACGGACTGCAGCATATGAAGAATTAGTTTCTACCTTTTAAACATATTTTGAGACACAGACAAGCGTGTACAGTTTCTGTTGGCGTCCCTGAGATAATATCTCGTATTTATTCTAGACATTCTGAATTAGTACCTGCAGTGTATGGCAAGAAATAACCTGTCCTGGCTTCAGCTGGGATAGAGATAATTTTCTTCCTAGTAGCTGGTACAGTCAAGGACTTCCCAGTGTCCAGTGCTTTGCCAGTGAGGGGGGGGGGCAAAAGATTTATTCCTTTAATAAGGTAAACATTTAAACTTTCCCATTTAGAACGTCTGCATTCACAGGCCCATTGCCAGCTAACAGAGGAGCACATTTACAAGATTCAAAGCTCTGTGACTTATTTGTGATAAGCATTTACATTTATGAAATTTCTTAAGCTGCTGTTCCCATATGTCATATTGCATTCTGAAAACTATTATGTATGAAATTAGCATATAAAAATTCTTTCTAAGCAAAATCAAAGTTGCTAGCAAGGTAAGAAGTGATTCTATGGTTTACGTGGCTGAACTGAGGACCTGGGAGTATGTCCTACAGTTTTCTGAGGTAGTTTCAGGGCACATCTATGTGTGCATTCCCTCTGAGAGAAAAGCAAGGGTGCATGTGTAGGGACCGAGCTGGACACAGCGCACTGTGGGTCCTGCAGTCTGGACATCAGCTTTCAAACTGTAAGGGTTGGGGCAGCTTTTCATCTAAGGAACTGCTTGATGGGCACTTGTCAACTTAGTTTATGGTCTCAAAAAAGGGAAACACTTTTCACCTATGGACAAGTAGGAGTATACGTAGCATCTGTAAAAACATATGGACTAATTAGGTAGCAGGCATGAAGGAGAGATTTCAGTTTCAAATAAGTTACTTATACGAATCTCATTTAGTAATGGCCATTGGCCCTTGCCTATATATTCTGCTGTTGGTAATTTCTCTAATTAAAGGAAATGAGAGGGTTGAAATTAGGGATCTGTAATTGCTCTTTATGTAAGGATTATTCATTGTCATACTAAAGAATGTGATATGGAATGGAGCACTGGCATGCCAAGAATGATTCTTGAGCAAAACACAACCACGTTAAGCATTTCTAAAGACCCTGCATATGATTAATCCACCTCTGAATAGTAATATTCTTCATCTGCAGTGTGGTGTTAGTCAGGAATTATTGCTGCTTTTCTTAATGAAGTTTTACTAAAGCTTTTAAACTGCTAAAATTACCTGAAAATTCAGCTCTACCGCTCAAAACATGGAGCACATTTTACTTTGTAAAAAGGCATTAGATCATGTGTGTGTATATGCATGCCTTTATTATGTGTCCTCCAGTAATAAATGAAGAAAAAAAGTAAAAATAGTATTTTCCCCAGTTTAATTCAGCAGCTTAAAAGTAATTATCTTTATAAATAACGTGTAGTGCTGTTAAAAATGTATCATTGTCAGACACTAGAAGTATCCTTTTGTAAAATGAAGGGTGAAGTGGCATAGAAGCAACAGGAGTATTCAGTGCTGTTTGTTATTGCTGACTTTGGAGAAGAACCAGCCTTTTTCAGACACATGATATATTTGCTTTCTAAAGTTGCTTGCGTTGTCTGGGGATGAGGATTAAGGCTTAGACTTTTTATGTTTGATCTGTCTGTGTCCAGGAGGTATTATTTTTATGGTATGGGATTTAGAACATGATTCGCATTTCCAGAAGGAATAAAATCAGTTGTTTTCCATAGGAAAACTCAGTCTGTGAAGAGGCAGAATATAAAATTTTATACAGTTCTTTGGAAGAAAAAAAAAGAAGCCTGTATATGTAAGAGCTTGTAGTTAAACTTGACAAGCTAATTAAATGCTGTCCAACTCTTAATTACTAGAGCTGTGGTAGAAAAACTCTACTGTGAGTGTTTTATAAATCCATATTTGACTAGGCAATTTTATTTTTAAGCTAAGACATGTTTATGGGTTTGTTTTTACTATTAAAAAGACCCTAAAACCAGAGCAAATTCTAGGAAAAATAAGTCTATTAGTACATGAGATGGCAAAATGTTGTATTTTTGTAATATAAAGCTCTTCAGGGGTGGAAATCCCTCTTTCAAAGGTGAAATTCAAATTCGATGAGACTGGATTAAATATGTTGATTGGAGGAAAAATGTTGAAAGCAAAAATCCTTACTCTTTGGGCACGTAGTGTCCTCCATTGAAAACACTGAAAATTTTTTCTTCGGTCATCGATGGGCTTGTTTGTGTGAAGTGTCTGATTTCCAGTAGCTGGACGCAGCCCAGGTTCAGCAGTCACCTCCATCCTTGCAAGCCCACAGAAATAGGTGTCTGCCAGCACTTTGTGTCTGAGGTGGAGAGAAAATGCAAAAACTTGTCCCAGTTGCCACCCGGTGAAACATAAAAATAGATTATAATAGGATTATAGCAGGGAACCCTGGTATGTAGTTTGATATCCACTAGGGACAGGAAGAGAAGCATGCCATACAAATGACTATTGCAAATGGAGTCATGCAGATACAGGAAACGATGGGAGATTTTTGGAGCTGTTCCTTGTAGATACGTGTTTTGCACAGGCAGGATTATGCAAAAGCTTGGTAGGAGGTATTGACTTCATCAGTTTGACACATTTGTTGTCTGTATGGATACACACAGAACTGCTGAACCAAGAACAATTGAGAACATGTTTTTTCTTTGAATATATAGCTCTTCTATAAATGTAGTTACTGATTTGTAGATGTGATTTTGGAAATATCCAGCAACATCCACCAGTAACGAGTATGACAAAAGTTAAACAGGTAATTATTTGAATAGTTTATGTATATGTTGTTGAACAATAAAACTAGAAAAAGTATTATACCAGTGATAATAGTGTTCACAGAAGAGAAAGAATACTTTTCATTAATGGAATCAAAAGAGGTCAAATACTTGAAGCAAAGTAATAGAATGAAGTATAACTCAGTTAATCTTGGCGCTATTAAAAACTTAAAATATTAGGAAAATTCTATAAATTATAGCCTTGGAGTACCATTCTTTTTATTCAGTACTGTTTCTCATTTATCAGGTTTCTGCTAATGGCCTTAGAGATTTAGAGAAAATAATCTGAGTGGTGTGCTTCCAAGGGAACTCAGTTAAGTCTGCCTTTTGGATTATTGTTTTGGGATCTATATGGTTTAAAATGAATAAAACCTCCCTGTATAGCAATGATAAAGATTATATGGTTAGTACAGGCTCTTTCAAGGTACAGCATTTAGGGGAATCTAAGAGTGCAAATTCCTCCAACATTTGTAATGAAATGAAATAAGGATTTAGATCTGGTCATAATAGGAAAAAAAAAAAATCAGCTTTTATACATTTTTTAATAAAGAAGAGCACTTTGTGCTCTTGCAGATACCCTAAATGAGTTACATTGTATGTTTTTGTCAACATGACATACTCACGTTTGTCCTAAGAAAATAAAAACATTTCAATGAAAAAATGAGTTTTCCAAATATCATATATATATATATATATATAAAAAATGACATTTTCTGAACGTCATTATGTAAAATACACCAACTTTTTCAATCTAGCTCCTAAATTACTCTACCAGTTACTGATAATTTGGGATTGTAGCATCTTTAGAGAGTAAGTCAGTTAACTAAGAGCTGTGAGAACAGACTGGGCAAGCTATGGTGTGTTTAAGCGGCCACGAGAAACACCATTCCAGTACGGGAATGGGAATACTGGGAAATTTCACTATTCTTGACTGGTCAGGTAGATAGATAAGTTAGTCTGAAACTTCTTGGGAATATGTAAAATGTTTGGCTTGGTGTCAGTTTTGGGCTTGTCTTTCTTAGATGCAACTCCTGCAGTAAGCTGTTCATTAGTGTTCTGTATACAGCATCTTTCAAAGTATATTTCATTGCCAGCATTTGCCCATACATTTAAGTGCAAGGAGCAGCTTTTACATGGTGACTATTCTGAAGGTAATGAATAACAGCATCAGGAAGATTTGTTTTTTTTTCCCCTAGGTTATTCACCAGAGGAAATGATTGTTTGTGCAGTCTAGTACTCATATCTTTTAAATATTTAACGAGTCACATGCTCCCTGGGCTGAGATAAAGAAATCTTTGTTTCTCCTCCCTTCCTCCTCCCCCCAGCAAATAAAGTAGAAAATTCAGCAGTAACTTTAATCAATCTGGTGGTTGTTGCACAAATATGCTTTACAAAGTGCTTCCAGTATTTTGCCATTTACATAGATGTTTCTATCCACTGTAAGTGCTGTAAACTCTTCTCAGTAAATAGCATTACTTTCCTTAGGTAACATAACTAGCAGCTTTCTTTTTGAAGTGTTTAGAGTGCTATTGTTTATGATACAAAATAATTTCTAAACATATTTACAAACCACAAAGCGACTTGAAAGCTTGTTTTGATCCGTTTGAGGTTCTTATTCAGAACTGTGTGAAAATTATCATATATGACGGGTTCTTTGGCGCCAGTGACAATATATTATGGAAGAGCTTGAAATGCTATGAAAGGCTGTCTCATCATGTTTTTGTACTACAAAAGGCTCTCAATTCAAGCTTAGTCTCTGAAAGTTTGCCTCATCCTGTGCGTCAACAAATTAAAGCTTACCTTCTTTTCCCTGCAATTAGTTTATAATTCTTTTGGTATACAGCCTCTTGTAAAAGTATATAATCTAATTTCAAGCCTACTTTGCTTCTAATTATCTGTTTATCAGAAACTGAGACGATTCCTTTTTTCTCTTACAAATTTTAGGTTTTGGAAGAGAAGCACACCTGGTATTGAAAATGGAATGTATGAATTATATAGTCTCTAATACATATGAATGTTTAATTTTGCCATATTTTAATAACTGTCAGAAAATAATTTATTTGGAGACTGCAGTTCACAAGTGTTGAATTTTCCTCTTAAAAAGTTGGCTCTGGAATGGATGGAAATTTTATGTGTTTGTTTCTGTACCATAAATCCATTCCTTGATAGAAGCTGTGACTAATTCTGATTTTAGCAAGCCAAGCCTCTCGGTATTAGTAGGAAGGGTTTTCCTTGATCCTTCTGGTGGGCTGCTTAAAGTCACGGTGTTGCTGAATTCAAGAGGTGTGGGGGTTTTGTTGTTCTGGGTTTTTTATGTGTGACAGTCACTGTGCACAAAAATACAATAATCCTTTGTAATATTCTCCCATTTTATTGGAGAGTTGGAGTGCTCTATCCCCTGGTTTTAGTAAAATTTCCCACTAAAAGTGAGTCATTAAAGACTTATGTGACTGAACTGCATACAATTCCGTTACAAAGCTCTGAAGTGCCAAATCTGAAAATCATATCTGTTCTTTCTGACAGATTTTTATAGAAAACACTTAAAAATATTAAGGAGTGAACTTTAGATGACTCCGTAAGTAAAAAATGTAGGGTTTTAAGGGAAACTTTTTGTAAAGATAAAGTTGTTGCTCTTGTGAAATCCTCATTATAAGCTCTACTTTAGAAGGGTGAAAAGTCTGTGCTCAAACTTTCTCTCCTTTCTTAGCCTTGGCAGCACTAAAGCAAATTACTTGCTTCATAATGTTTCTGAGAAGTCATGTCAACTTCTGACATGATTTTGGAGAGTAAATGCACCTCTGCTTTCAGGAAAGGAAAGAGGGGGAAAAAATAGTAAAAAATGTGCAAAATACAATAGTGAAAATAATGTAGAGGCAGTCGGGTTCTCAGAGTGGGCCCTGTAAATCAGTTTTACTGAAGTGAAAAGCTTTAGTTGTAAGTTCTCTGAGATTTCAGATCTTATCACTTTATATATATTTACTGGCCACGTATTTACTTTAATATATGTATATATTTACTGGCCGCCACATCTAAAATTAAAGTATCCTCTCTATTTTAGCATTAAACTCAATTAAATAGAAAGACTCACAGTTCAATAGGCCAATGTTTAGACAAGATTTGAGTGTCAATTAAAGTAATAGACTCATTATCACAGATAGACTTCTTGGATTTTCTGCCATTATTCAATATATATCTTATATTCCATTATACTGAATGCTGCCATCAAGTTATTATTTTTAATGCAACCTAAGATATTGGTTTCTTTTTAACTTTAAAGCATTAAAATAATTTAATTCATGTTTAATGGATATACTTGTCATTGTCAAAATCTTGGGGATCCTTTCACCTCTGCCTTTAAAGCCCTCACTTGAAAAGCAAAGCACAAAGGCACACAAAGCTGACCTGGACACATAGTTATCACTGTCAGCAATGAATCCTGTCTGAATAGCAGTCTATTACATGGTCTGCAGGAACCATAATGCCTTCAAGAGCTGTTCTGGGGGAGAGGGAAGATGAAGGGGAGCAGAGTTTGAATGGCATGTGAGCTAAAACGTGCCAAGTGATTTCAGTTTACTCAGAAATGTATGCTCTGAGACAGAAATCAGAGTAGAAGGAAATCTGAGACTGTGTTCATGTATTAAAATGGATGCATGGAAAGAGAAGAAACAGTAACTGCAGAGGCAAAGTGGGTAATACCAGTTGTGATTTTCAATGCATTACTGAAATCTAATGTGCTGATTCATATAAATGGAATATTAATGAAAATTAAAATGAGTAACTCACAGAGCCATGTAAAGAAGAGATTTGGAAAGGTAGTTTTATGTCAAAGGAATCTTGGTTTCTGGCATGAAAAATGAAGCTCCAGGGAACACAGCAGTGAAATCTTTAGGAAATGGAAAATAATGCATGGAAAAAGAGCTGGGATATCATTTACCTCTGACTGCTAATACTGAAGGACACAGAAAATGGAATTGGAGGAGGTATCTGAAAATTTATGAAGTTATGCTTAGAACTGACCTTGTAAAATAACGAAGATTAAAGGACGGAATATAGAGAAAAAAAGTTAATATTTACTTCTGAAAGTCCAGAAACTGTGCATCCTTCAGGTACTAAGGAAATTACCTAGAAATACCCTGCTGTACAACTGAGAATTTCTTTATGAAAAGCTGTGTTTAACCAGAAAGGTAAGCAAATATTAGAACAATGCAAATGAAGTGACAATTTTCAGAGGACAGAAGACTGAACCTGGTAATTAAAGGTAATTATTTTTAAAAGACCAAGGCTTAGTTCACAACACACATTTCAAGTATAACTGAGGCAAAATATAGGCATTATATGAGAGAAATGTAGTCCTTCCAGTTTCTGCCTGAATGTGAAGAGACAACAACCAGCTAGTGCTTCCAGGTACCCCAAGAAAATTTACCTGAATTCCGGTCTTTTTTCGTATAAAACGTACTACTACTGCATCTTGCCTTAGGTGAGATCTTCTGCCCAGCTATTCCAGGTACCTGCTACCTGGAAGGAAAGAGCAGATGTCCTAAGACCATACCTGATAGCCTTGTCCCCTGCATCACATGAAATAGATACAGATTTCTGGATGATTGTAGTGTCACCATTCCTAAATGAGTTCAACACAATTTGGGTATAGGGGAAAAAAGACTGTAAACAGAAAACTGGAGTACAGTAAAATTCAGGGTTTATACGGTAACCAGACAGTGAAGTGAGAAGAAAACCATAATCAGCCAGGCAGGTGAGGGCATCCTCAACTAAACAATCAAACCCACAGACAGAAAACTGTGAGTTATGTTCAGAGTCACAGGCATTTGTTTTGGCTGCTCTACACAATTCTTAGTAATTATGAATGTGAATACAAGAATGAAAATTATGCATATGTTCTTGTGATTTTGACAGCAGCAGCTTCCACAATAGCTCTTGACTGCAATGACTGATTTTCCCTGTGAGAAAGCTTGCCTATGAGCCCAGGTTTCAGAGTTGTCATGCACGAGACAGTTATTCCCTTGGCTGTTGAAGGGTGAGCAACCAGCAGAGCCAGGATTCCTCACTTCCAAGGGCCTTCACTGATTTTCAGAAATAATTGTCATACTCTGCCTAATTGTGATTTCTGAAATCTTCATTTTCTTGCATCATACTTCCACTAGGAAGAATTTTAGGACGGTACAAAGTGCTGCCTAGAACAGCTAGAAATGTACATTTAAATCAGATAACCTTCTACCGTATCGAATATGTTTTGACTACAATACTTCTACATAGAGAAAATGCCATTATCATATCTAGATTTTTAAGATATATTGCCATACTTATGCTTTCTAAATAAAGAGGTGGACATTACTGCTGGTTATAAATTCTGCATCCTGAGAGGAGGCAGAGAACTCTTTGAAGACCTGAGTTTAGTATGTAAGCCTCAAGAGTATAGACCACCTGTTTTCCTTCAAAATTCAGATATAACCATTTTGGTTTTTCTTTGTCAATACACCAGAAGCTGAGAATACCATTCTGACAAAAGAAGAAGGAATCAAACCTTGAACCAACCAGGCAAACGATGTCTGAGAGTGTAATTTCAATATGTGAGATTTGCGTACTAAGGACCTAAAATATTCTGTCTATATGGATGTGTGATCACAAGCTGACAAATATGCTTAAATTATATTCAGATTTCTGCATTTCAGGAGCAAAAGAACAAGGTGGTTACAGTGTATGAACAGGTTCAGAGCATGGAGATTGAGTGAAATGTCATTCAGGAGCTCAGATATAACTGAGGATATGTATTTCCCGAGTCATAAATGATGACATGATTTCTTTAAGAAATATTCATCATTTCTTGGAATTAAGCATAAAATGTAGTTCAAAAGACTGTAGACTGCAAAATGATGTATTATTCATGTCAATTTTCCAGAATTTATATTCAGGTCATAAAGTATAATGCCATAATAAAATAAAATAGCAGTAAATATCAGAGACATTTGTTAGACCATCTCGATAATTAGAGAATGTATTCCTATGAGAGTAGAATTACTGTAATGTATGCTAGCAGGATGTTTGAAAACAACCCTCTTAATAAATGGAGTTGACAGAAAATACACTGCGAAAGGATTATTGGCAAAGGCATGTAAAGTAAGAGATTTGGCAGGAACTTTAAGAACACAAATATGCATCACTCAAGGGAGAAGATTTCTATCCAGGGAACAAGCTGTCTTTGTAAACAGGATTATACCCATAGCGAGCATCTAGAAAGCATGTATGAATTCCATCACAGAAAAACTATATCCAAGAGAAATAAGGGACATAAGGAATATTCCAGTGACAGTAACTTCAGGTTGTTACTCTAAGTAGTTAAAATTGTAAGATAGGTTTTATTAATTTTTATATTTATTTAATTGTTACATTAACCAGTCACTTTGCTTCTCTATCTCCATAACAGATGTTCATTATAAACACTGAATACATTAAGATGATTACATTATTCAAACTCTTTGATAATTCATTTGTATTAAAACCATAAGACTCTGTTGACATTTCCCTAGGGTACATTTGGTGAGGTTAAGCAGGATAAATGTCACAGCTAGTAATGCTGTTAAGATAAAAACCTTGCAAAGGAACTACATATTATTTCTCTGCTTTATGGTGCTTAACAGCAACTTTCAGAGCTATATTTCCTTTTAAAATGATGCATTATACCTTGAAAAGTAAAATGAAAAGACCTGAAATTATGATTCTTACTCATTTCATCAGGAAAAAAATGACTAGAAGGAGAAATCTTAAAGAAGTATGCATGATTTTTTAATTTTTTAGTTTTGAAACAAAAATAATATGGTATATTTAAGTATAATGGCCCTGATGAGATGTGGTATGGAAGAATTATCATAAAAAGAATGTAAGATGTATATTATTGTCAGTGAAGATGCTTACAAATAGGAAGTGAACCATAAAATCACTAAGATGCAAATACAATCTCAAATACAGCACAGACATCAATATTTTAGGAATAGATGATTATATAGCATCATGTAGCTGGAATTGGAGAAAAAAAATATGTTGGGATGACACATAGAGGTCCCTCACTTCAGCCTCCCACTCAAAGCAGGGCTGAGTACCAGCATTAATTTAAAGAAAGGTATGCCTGTGCAATTTATATTAATCAAATTTTAAAGGTAATTTTGGATTGCTAATGGCCTTCTCCAGGGAAGCTCTGGAGAAGTGCTGGAATTGATAATGCATGCAGACTCTCAAGGCCAGTGGTCTGATGCTTACTTTTTCCCTTGCAGCTAGCCCACCTGTCCATTGTAGAGGCCTGTGACAGCCACCTCCTGGTTCTTACTGTGCCTCTCTGGCTGCTGTCTCTTTCTGCCTTCTCTAAGGCTCTCCTTTAGGCATATTCTATGTAGTCAGTATTCTCTAATATTAACAGAATTTAATCCTTTTCATTGATCTAAAGGCTGTTGCTCAAACTTGTGTAGTCATAGTAACAGTTGTTTGTTTCGGGTACTGAAAGTTTTAGTTAGGTCATTATTGAAACACATTAAAAAGGTAACTAAGTATATCTTATTAAAGAATAAATTGTAACAAGTTGGCAATAAGCTTAGATGTATGTAGAAGAATATAAAATGTTTTGCTTTTTTACTTCATCATAGAGTCATAGAATCATAGAATAGTTAGGGTTGGATCAAAATTAACAAGAAGCTGCTTAATAATGAAAGTTAATTTTATACTGCTCATCTAGTTACAGTGGCGGTCTTGGTTTGGTTTTTGTATCTGGGTCAAACCTGATGCCTGGCTAAAGCATTCATTATGAATAGTAATGATTATCAAACAAGTGACAGTTTTGCAGTTGTCTTTAATCGCAATGTCTTTGACTATACTCAGGTTAAAAAGAGTTGGTTCTGATAATTTCATTATTAAAAAAATACTCATAATGCATTATTTTAGGAAAAGGGAGGCACAATTTCAGAGGCAAATGAACAACCAGCTGTGAACTCAAAAAAAAAGGAAATGCAGAGTAGTAGAATACTGAAGTTCATCTAGTCCAAAACACCTGCTCAGAAAGCAGTCACCTAGCACAGGTTGTGCAGGGCTGTGTCCATTTGGGTTTTGTGGATCTGGAAGGATGGCAACTCCAGAGGCTCTCTGGGCAACCTGTTGCCATGTTTGACTACTTTCACAGTAACAAAGCAAAAAGCTGATGTGCAATTTCATAAGTTTCAGTTTGTGCCCATTGCCTCTTGTCCCTGGATACCACTGGGAAGAGTCTAGCTCCATCATCTTTCCTGCCCTTATCAGGTGTTTATACACATTCCTATGATTCCCCCTCCCAGCCTTGGCTCCTTGAACAGTTCCAGTTCTGTTAAGCTCAACTTGTATGAGAGATGTTTTAGTCTCTTAATCACTTCATGGCCCTATGCTGGGCTCCCTCCAGTGAGTCCAAGTCTCTCTTTTACTGGTGAGCCCTGTACTGCACGCAGCACTCCAGAGGAGACTAATGTAAGGTTAGACCATTTTTACCCTTTTATTTCCCTCCGTACACACACACACACAGAGTTGTTATAATTTAAAGGTACTGATTTTAATTATTTTTTTTCTGCATTATAATGCTAAATGACATTTTCCACACTTACATCATTGGCTGAAAAGTGCTTCTCTGTGATTGATCAAGGTCTTGTAAATAACCAAGTTTAAACTGAAGAGGAAACACCATTTAGAGAGTTGCCAACTGTCAAAATAGAAGTGGAAACTGAATGGGGCTACCTTGAGCCCTGTTGCTCAATATCATCATAGATGACTGGAAGATAGAGAAGGGAGTACACATATTCATTTTGTGCATGACATAAGGCTGGGAGAAACTGCAAGTAAGTCAGGGATGTGGTTCAAAATGAACCTGATGCAATCTGTTAAAAGATGATCTTCCACTGGACAAGAAAAATTGTCTAGATAGCAGGGTTTTGGGTGAAGAGTCTGAAAACTGCTTATGACTTGCAAGCTAAAAGCAAATAGTTATGGCACATTATTACCAGCAAGGCAACCTGTACTGTGGCACGTAAGAATATGAAATTGTGTTTTGTTGGATGCAAAAAGCAGCCTTTTTCCTGCACTCGGCTGTCACAGGGGATCAGCTCAAGGTCTTTGCCCATATTTGGCACCCCAGGAATCATTTTGGTGAGTCAAAAGGAAATAGCAAGAATGGTAGGAGACACAACAGAAGGAAAGATTAAAGGAGTTGTGATTATTAGGGCTAAAGAGGATAAGATGAAGCATGTGATAAGAATTAATGTGATAAGAATTTTCAAATGGAAAAAGTTAAGTTTGATATTTTCTGTGAAAACAGAAATAAGCTATTTCTCATGTTTATCCAGCATAGATAAAAAATAATAGGTCTTAACTGCAGTGAGAGATTCAGATTCGATATGAAGAAAACTTTGTTAGTGGTAAAGATGCTAAAGCATTGGTATAGTTTGCTGACCATTTCTGGCAACATTTAGGAAAAGGTTAGACAAACACTGGTAATGGGGAAGGGAAGAGATGACCTTTGAAAGTCCCTTCAAGCTATATGATTTTTCTCGTTTACAGATGCCACCATAGAGTTACAAAGGGACTGACTGTTAAAAGCAATGGATAAAAGAAAAATCAAGTACCTGTCTCTTTCTGTGATCTACCCTTCTCTGTTCAAGAATATCAGTCCTGATTCAGGCTGTTTTGGTTGTCAGTGTTATTGCTTGCCTTATCTGAATGTTTAATTTCCAAATCTATGTAATATTTCAGAGATCTGTGGATATTATCTAAAAAAGACAGAAACTGAAGATGTTGCTGAACGTTTGATATATTTCTATAATATCTCAGCATTGTTTATGTCAAAAAACCCATTCTAAGATGCTTGTTTCTCCTAAAGTGTTCTGAAAAGCTAATGTGAATAGTGAAATTGAGCCTTCAGCAGTAGCATCAATATTAATTGAGCAAACCGGAGTTTTGATACTTACCTAAGATATTAGTCGGCATTTTCTGGCAAATCCTTGAGTGGATTTTATTTTTCAAGCATAAACACACAGTTTCACTGACTATTAGAAGGAGTACCGGGCAAATCAAATGCAGTACAAAGCATAGGAAGACACCTACAGTAAAAACCTGAGATCATCTCTCACAGATAGGGCTATTTCAAGCATATGGGGAATGCTTTAAGGACTATTTTGATGTTTTCAGTGGCTTAGATGAAAATTTTTTGATAAATTCTTTAGTAACCATGGTAAGTAGCAAAGAACTAAGTAAACTGAGATCAGCGGAAGTGATCACTGGGAAATAACTGAAGCATCTGTTCTTACAAAGATAGTGGATAACAACTCAGATCAGGAGGAACAATTTAGTTTTATTGTGAGAAACTCATAGATATTGAGAGAAAAAGTAGTTCATTGTTTTTCATTAGTAAGCTTTCTCTAGAGGAAGCTTTAAAAACAAGGCACTGATGACAAGAAATTGTCAAAAACCATGAAAGGATCTGCAGAAAAAAGCAAGAAATGCGAGTCGTTACAATTACATTTGCTAAGCAGTGTCATAAAATTTCTGAATTATTAATTCAAAATCTGTCCTTTTTTTTTGTTGTTTTCTCTTATGCCAGAGTTAAAGTTGACTGCTTATAAATTAATAAGTAATTTGAAAAATTACTGTTAGGTTCAATTGGTTTTACAGATGTCCAAATGCCTGAATATTTTAAACTTTGAAATTCGGTGGGGTTCTGTGCTTCAAATATTCATAACCTGTGTGCAAACACCCACTTTGTGATTTGTGCGCTCTTCAAATGGACTTTTTCCTTTTTTCTTTTTTCCAGACTGAGTTCTATTGCATATAGGGAAAGGAGACCTGGGATTTAGTTCATTTCAGAAAGGTAATAACTGAGATAATTTGCCAGTGGTAGGGTCTGATAATAGGGTCTGATAGTAGGGCCAGTGATGGGTTTAAATGGCCCACAAGAAAACAGTTCTGAAAGATTTGCTACATTTTAATTACATTGACATAGAGGATTTTGCCAAAATTATCCTTTAAAGTACATAAATACTCCAGGTGATTGTGTTTTGAGATATTCCAAGACTTCTCACAGCATTTTTTAGTGCTGCCTCTAAATCTCTTTTGAAAGAAATCGGCATTCAAAGAAAAGGAAATTTACGGAAGACTTAATGATATTTTAGGAGTTAAATCTACATTGTAAATACAGACATGTTATCTGTGAGGGGAGTTCAATCCATGATGCTTTTTCAAGCTCAGTGAGTTGCACAACGATGAATTACAGAAGAGATTGTTTTCCTATTTTGCTCCTATTTGTTTCGCCAAATAGAGAAATACTTTGGAAAGAAGAAGGGGAGAAGGTCATATCTGTCTAGTCAGTGAAGCCTGGGAGTCAAATATGGACTTTCACTTCATCTAAAAAGCAGTTTATGACAAAATGTGACAAAAAATATTTGTCTGTAATGGTGATAAAGCAGGTACAGAGTATGCAAAGCCTTAGATTATAGAGGTTTGACATTTGTGTGGAATACACAAAGCTGTTCTGATTAAGCCTCATTTCAGTGTCATCAGTAGCTCTTTGAACTGTTGTGGACATGCCTAAAGGAGAGCATGTTACAGACTACTTTTGAAACCTTAGCGTCTTGCAGAAAATCCTCCGTATAAAGAATGTCCTTCCAGGCAATAAACTAGTAGTGCAACTCTTCATTACTTTTCTTCCACTTCACAGCAAGTCTTAAAAAACTGAAGAGGAAGTCTGTAAATCTCAAGCCCTGTGAATCCAGAGGATTTTCAGTTCCATACAGATTTGCAGTAATATAGAGTGGGAACAAGCCGATGTACGTGATAAGAGAATCTCTCATGAAAAGACAGGACTCCTGGATGCATCTGGGGTGATGGGGTGATGTGTTAACTCCGTGTCTCTCCCCTGATTTCTGTAACTTCATTACCGTGTTACTTCATTGTGGTTGCACTTCATATGCCAAAGCCTAACAGCATTCATGAGCCATGTCAGGTCCCTGGTTTCCTGGTGTCAAATTCATTCTGCTGTACAGGCTGTTTTATTCCATAGCTAGATTGCAGATCAACAGTAGAGACCTTACTGTCAAGTAGGAAGTTCTGCAGATTATTTTCATTACAGAATGAGCCTTCATAGTAAGTGAAATGAACATTGCCTTTTCAATATACTTATTCTTGGTTGTTATTAATAATTTCCAGAGAAAAAAGGTATTTCACAATGTGCACTACACAGCTTTTTATCAAAACCCTGCAGCAGAGGCAAACCTGTCCAGTGCAATCTGTGGTGTGTAGACTGGCTGGCATAGTAGGTTACAGCTGAGGAAGAAAATGTAATGCTGGCTATGCAAAACCGCCAACCTACATGTATCTTGTGCTTTGCAGGTTGTTTAATTTTAAATCTTCTTTCAGCATGAGTGCACTGCAAGTTTATCACTAATTTCTGCTTCTCTGGATAACTCCTCTGCATTACAGTTGTATAGGTTTAATTAGCTGCTTCTGCTTCGATTTGCTCATGTCATGTTGTCTTTTTCATTACATTTCTCTTCTTCATTTGTGTTAGATGTTTGCACATTTCTTAGCTTTAAGCAATGTGGGCTATAATTGGGATCTAAAGTTGGAACATGTCTTCAGTTACTGTTTTGTTAATTCCTTTTATTTTCCTGTCAAAACCGTATGGTATCATGTATTGCTAATGAAGTGAAAGAGAAGTCAAAGGTAATCCACATCAGCTTTTTTGCTTCTAGCCAAGGTTTGCATCTTTAGATTTTCTAAGTGTTCTATGAAAGTATCCATGCTATTTTCATTTTGTTTTCATAGAGGCTATGCACAACATTGTTACAGAGTGCTGGAGGCTTTTAAGCTTGTAAAACCAAATGTATCCATGATGTAGTTCTCACAAATTCTCTGCAACTCGTTTATCGCTCTCTTTTTCTGGCACATATAAATTTGATTTTTTTTATAATATTAAGCCAGTATTGAATTAGTGTGAACAACTGACTTGAAACCCTGCTGAAGTTGTTCAGTTAAAAGGGGAAAAGTATTAAATAGAAAGCAGAAGTAGCAGACTGGAAGCTGGAGAGCAGGGCTAAAACCAGAAAGGGCAGTCCCAGCATACAGATAGTTTTTCAGATGTATAGAACAGGCTTTCTTTTTCCCTGTGATGTTTGGAATGACTGTGGGGACAGATTACACTTTGATTTTGGACAGTGATATTTTGGGGTGTAAAGATGTGGAGACAGCAGTCTTCTGCACAGCTCTGGTCTTCAGATGCTGTAATTCTGGAGGATTTAAATAAAAGTAGTAATAGAGAGCACACTGCAGTTACATAAGGGCAAAATAACATTCTACTTTGAAAGGATTGTTTACATCAGCTTTTCAGGTAAGATCTGTGCTGTTGCAGTATTTGAGGTCGAAGGATAGGTGATTATTCTGCCAATCCAAAAATCAAGCAACTTGCAGAAGTAAACTAGAAAAGGAATTAGTAACCTTTTTCCTCATCCATTCTGTGCTATTTTTCATGCAAAAATGTGTTGTCAGCGTAATAAAAGGCAGATTTTGGCTGTGTACTGTTATGAATTTACCCAGGGTGCAGTGAGCTTCATATGTTTACTGCTTGCTTCTGAAGTTCAAACATAGGATTCACTGGTCTGTTTAACACACTTTGTGACAAAGCTGTTAAAGTTCACTTAGCTGAAGTTAACTGCACCGTGAGTTATTAAATTCTCTTTCTCTGTTAGTGCTGCTCATGGCATTAATTTACTTATTTGTTATGTGCTGTGGACTGTAATTAAGTAAAATCTACAATTCAAAGCATAGAGAAATTCCTGAAAATCTCTGCTGCTGTCATGGTCGTGCAGGATGACACGTTCTTAAAGTTGAGGATTGAAAATGAAATGGCATTACAAATGGAAGATACATTTTCAGTTTTGTGAAGGGTTGAAAAGCTGGTTGTTAATTTATTGTATCAGAAGCTCTGATCTTCTGGAGTGCTGCTTAAAAGGAATGTGCTGGATTTTGAAAATGTGGTCTTTTTGTTGTTGTTGTTTGAAACAGTGATTAAAATCAAATTACATGCAATGACATGCTTGCCACTGGATGGGAACTGAATCTCAGCAAGCGTTTGAGAATGCATTTTGAGTTGAAAAGAAACTGAGGAGTCAATATCAAGTCCAGGTCCCCAGTGTCTTTGTGCACTCCTCTTCCCAATTTTGACCAAAACTCAGTACAAGAATAATTCTCTTCCTATGGTTTCCATATCTGTTGTCTTCTAAAGCTGTGCAACAATTCTTACATTATATTTGGTTCTGCCTCTAACTAGGAGGTTTTAATTGGAAGGAATAATTAGTGATGTTCAATCAAATAAAATACTAGAAAAATAGCACAAATATCTGTTGAATACAAATGCAAAGAAAATTATGTGAGAAATGACAAAAAATGTTCAGAGGGATGGAACACCTCTGAACAATACAGGGTAAGAATCAGAAATCACATTGAGAAAGACTGCATGAAAACATTCTCTAAGTCAGTGTTTTGTTCTGCTCCAGTTTCCATGGACAGATTTAAATAGATGCAGAGATTGTCAATGTTATGGCAAGAGGAATTCTGCCAAGACCTGTGTCGTTACAGTAGACATTACACTTAGACATATCGACTTGAGCAAGTGCTGCCAATACTGAGAGAAACTTCGTACTGTCAGATGTATTAGCCATTAGATTCCTTCACTCTCAATAGTCAGTGAACCAACGGGAGGGCATACTATTAACTGGTCAAAGACAGTGATCTTGGAATGAGCATGAACTGATAGATGTTCAATTAAATGGATAAACAAAACCACATTACTAAGGTTTCTAATTCCAAAAGAGCAGACTCAGAAATTGCAGAAACTAATTAGTGGCGTCAACAAGATTTAGGTGCCAAGGAACTTAATGTGAAGGAGCTTTGGAATCTGAAGTCAAGCTTCAAAGTCTATCTGAACTGCAATACAAACAAGGGAGCAGCAATTTACAGAAAGTGGCAACATATCTTCAGTATTTACTTAAAAAAAATGATCTAGAGGGTAGTAGACATCAAAAAGATAAGATAGAATTCATTTTCAAAGGGAGCTCTTTCTTGATGGTAGGCCAAATTATGACTTACAAAGGACACTCTGGATAGTGGATATTAGCCATAAAAATAAAAAGCACAGGAAAAGAAATTAGTACTTAGTTTGACAAAGCAGACATAGATTATTCACGAAGAAGATATTCCAAATGCATCGCAGGAATCAGTTACGCTTTGAGGCTAAGTTCAATGAGAATAATACCAGGTTTGAGAGATCCATGCCTTTCTGGCCTCGGAGCTGCCTGTTAAGTCTCTACTCTTCTGTAAACATATAGCTTTGGCAGTCACAAAAATAAACTCCTTGGTAGTCAGAACGAATTCAAACATTTTTACGGATAACTTTTACAATAAAAGAACAACTGTTGGAGAGGTTTGTGATGTGCTTTGTACATTCTGATGAGTGGATGAAGGTTTTGTCTTTACTACTCTAATTTTTCCTTTTTCTATAATTCAAACACACACAGTTTAACAAGTGTTGCTTTTAGAGGGTCTTATTTCTTAAATATGAACAGTTTGGGTTTGTTTTTTTTTCTCTCTGATCTCTCTGCTTTATGCATAAGTATAAAGCTTGATGGATTTTGAAGTTACCATGCTAGAAATAAGGCAGCTTAACCATAAATACTGTATTGTAATGTAAGATGTGAATTCATAACCTACTTACCCTGTCTTTACAACATGTAATGAGTAATACATATTTTGGCATACATATCTTAATCATAAGTAAGCTTTTAGCATCTATTTTAGGATCTTTCAACAATTTTGTGAATTTTCCCTTATGTAGCCGGCTGGTTTTTGGGGTACATTTTCTCCAGATTTACAGTCAATTCAGTAAAGTTGTCAGGATCAGCAATTCTGAAGCAGCTATTGTAGATATAACGGAAATTGCTGAAGCATCTCATATATCAGGTATAAAAGGAATCCTTCATAATTTGGAATTTTAATATTTTAAAGGAGTATATTAGGTCACACATTATTTAAAGTACCCAAATTTATTACATTCATGCATTTTCTTCCTGCTATTGAGTTTCCAAAGAGTATAGCTTCTGCTTGCAAACTGTATTTGTTTCACCAGGGTGCAGAGCTCACCAGAAGGCTTTATTAATTTCAAAGAAACATCACTATTTCTGTTTGTTTAAAGACAGAAAATAGCAGTGATTGCTTGCAGAAACTGTCGTTTGGTTAAATTAAAATAAATAAATAAATAAAAAGGTCTCCAGCAAGAGAAGAGAGGACAATGATTGCGCAATTTAGATTGGCACATAACTATTCTTTTCTGGTTTCTGGCACAGATGCACTTTCTGACCTTACTTAATGAAGATGCTTATTAGCATATTCGGGCGGTACTTCTTGTGTCTTAACCTGTGATGATTTTCCACATAATTAATATGGTCCAAGCTATTTGGAAGCTGTTATTTATCATTGAAAAATAGCAATTTCGAAGTACAAGGGGCACCTGTAACTCTGTTTTCCACAGTGGAAATGATGATTGAATTAGTTTGTGATACTGAAATTTTGTAACAAAGTATTAACTCCTTAAAGGCTTGATTTGCTTGAGGCTGTCTTACCTATATTCAGACCTCTTTGCTCCACAAGTCTCTTAGTCTTTTAAAGCCTGAGACCCTTTCTTGACTTCTTCCATGGTCTCAAGTTTTCCAGGCTCCACATAACTTCAGAGACATCCTGCCTTGCTTGTTTGCTTTCCCATTGCTCAAGAATAAATAAAATAATGTAACTCTGGCTTTTTGGTCCATAAATGGAATTTTGAAGAAATTTAAATATTCTTATGTTTGATTTTCTCATTTAGGATTGGTTTCTATTTTTAAAGATATTTCTGCTAGCACTTACGATAATACTGTTACTGAAGATGAATGTGTGACTTTAAGAAATGTCCTAATGATGCTGATAAGAATTAGAAGTTAATATTTTAATGCATGCTCTGCAATAATATGTTACATTAATTGAAGACAAGAGGTTAGAAGGAAAATTCTGTTTTGATTGTAAATAGTGTTTAAAGTAGTTATACATAGGAATAAAAGGTATTATTAAGGTATGTGCTTTGAGTGGGAAACCACTGGCTAGAGCTCAACTAAGTATTCTGCTAAATCAGTACCATTTAAATGAAGTATTCATTGCATTGGCAAAATAAGCTGAAAATTAATAAACAGTCCTTGGAATCTGGGGAGATGTTCTGGGGTGAAGAGGTAAAGACAATCAAGAGAACTTCCATCTATATTAGCTGTACTCTTTTTCACTACTATTTCCTATTATTCTTCATGCTATATTTGGAAAGAATGTTCTGTAGATCCCTTGAAGAAGCAAGGCAATACACACGTTTTAATCCAGCTGCAACCATTTTTCCTGCTACGATGAATGCAAAATCTAAGTAAATGTTAACCTGGGGGCAAATCTGGCACAGATCCTAACTTTTTACTTTTTTCCTTATTTCAGCTCATGGTGTAAGAATTCTTCTGAAAGAAATTAGTGTTCTGTTTAGATGATGACCTTGAGTCCTCATCCAAGCCAACAGCCCACAAATGCACTTTACTCCTTAACAGAGAGTGCTGAGGTACATCATCTCCTACTGCTATTCTAGTCGCTGTGACTGCACCTTGCTTTCTTGGCTATGCCATTATTATGGCTGCCCACACAGTTGCACAGGATTTGATCCAAATTAGATCCCCAATTAGGTATATATGTTTCCAGACAAGTGAATACTTCTCTTAGAATATTGATTGAGCTATTCTGTAACAGATTTATGAAGGTTTACCTTTCTTCTCAGATTTCTTAGTAAGTCCACATAAAATTTAAAAAGTAGGATGTACTTAATGGAGTTTGCAGTATAATAGTAACGTATGCTTAGGAAATTTTCTATCTCTCTGCCCTCTTCTAAGAAGAAAAGCTTTAATATCTCATTAACACTTGAAAGAGTACCAGGCTATAGGGGGGAGAAAAATCAAGGTTGGACAGTGTCTGTGGCTATTATTAATCAAATTATTACTTATTACTTTAGGAGAAAATAAAAAGGCACAGATCTGTAGTTTTTAAATTGCTAAATAAATGGGATTATTCTGCCCACTGGGGCAGCAGCTAAATACCCTTGGACAGTAGTATTGGTACTATTCTGACTGTAGGTTTTGTCTTAATGGTAGCACTGAATGCTTTATGGGTTGCAATGCAGTCTTCCTCTGCATAATAAATCACTCTTCCTTTAGTGCCAGCTCTGACCTTTCCTGATTGAAATTGTAACACATCATCATAAAATAATGTCAATGTGATAGAGAATCGTCTTCCCCATGAAGAGTGATTCTACATACGGATCCTTAAAGAGCTAGCTGTCTCTGATCATAATGGCTCCCAGTTACGAAATGGTGACACTAACCTGTCAAACTGTCTTGAAAAAACAGCAATACACTGCCCTAGAATAAATATGTGCTTTCAGGAGTTCTGCTTCTGGAAGTTTCTCAGAATACAAAGGAGGTGAGCACACACACTTAATAAGTGTTCTCAAAGGTAAACCCAGGAGCTTCTCTTCAAAGAGATTCTGTTGTCATTGATGTTAGTCAGTATGACTATTGAAATGAGTTCTTTCTTTAAAGATATCGGTGTTTTTCAGATTGAACTGCTTTGAAAGCTCCCCACTGCTATACTTGCATCACTTCTTTTATATAACAATGTATTCTGGACAAAATGCTTGATTTCATTTTTCCCTCCTGACTTTCTGGAAAATTATTAGATTTTCATATAATTTTTATCCACTTTGAACAGGCAGTAGGTATATGAAGAAGTTCTTTGGATTGGATTTCTTGCTGTCAGATAATTTATTCTGTTCTTTGTGTACTCCTTTAGTGTATGACTTTTCTACAAGGTAGTGACTCTGTAGTTGTTCTATTTATTATGAATTCCAGATAATAAATTAGTTCTCTTTGAAGAAGAAAGTCAAGTTAGTACATATCTGTATTTGGATTCCACGAACTTGTACGGTAGTATTGCCATTTGCTCTTCAGTTCCTATGTGTATGCATAGATATCTTTAAAAATATTCTATATGGCATGGAAAGAGAGAGAAATAGAATACGAATCTCTGGGAAGGTACATGCACCCCAACAAAGCTGTATTTTCTTATGCAGAAATAACTTTCTTTAACATCTACTTAAAAAATTAATATTTCTACCTTCCTTCCATGTGTGTTTCTTTATTAGTAATTTCTGACATTTAAAACAGGCTGTTGATTCTCTTTGCAACTTGACAGAACTCTCTATTGCTCTATGCGTATATATATGATCCACATAAAATATCTGTGACTTAAAGAACTTGTATCTATGAGTTATGAAAAGAAGCACACTGAAATTTTTCCTTTCCTTTTTTTCCCTGCTCTTATGTCATGCTTGCACTTAACCTTTACCTGTTTAATCCCACTTTAGTCATAATTGCATGCTCTCTTCTCCATTCACTTGGCATCATTCAATTTTGGTGTGATCTTCATATTTTGCAGTATTGGAAAGTAATCTTAGAAAAGTTTCAAATGTTTCTTTTACTTGCATTATGACACAAGAATAAAAAGTATCACCAAGGAAACGGTAGACTTCAGAGACAATTTATTCTTTTAAGTCAGACCAAAGTTTAATTTAGATGAAAATCCTGGAAGACATATTTCCTCACAAAGCCAGTAATGTTCTTCTCATTACCTGGTAATGATAGTCTAATTCTATCAAAAGGAATTTTTAATAATATAGCTGCATGTCTGAAACTTCACAATTTAGAATGAAGATGACACTATCCAAAAGCTTAAGAAAACACATTAACTGAAGCAAGAATAAATCACCAACAAAGAACATTGTCATTTTCACAGCTAATATTTCACCCTTCTAGCCTCATCTCAATATAACTTTTACATTTTTATGTAGTGGCAAATAAGTGATCAGAACATCCATGCCCACAGAAAGGGCAGAAGAGGTCACAGAAGTTTGCTTTAACGCCTAGCATTCTGTCTTGTTTTCTTTGTATCTGTCCAGTATTCTGCTTTTCTGTGCAGCTTTACCATATTGAAGTCGGCATTATTAAGAATGTAACAAGAAGAGCTAATTCCTGGAGATGGTGCATGGTCCTTCATGCAACATTTGTATATTGTCCATCACAATGCTTCTCACAGGTCACTGCAATTGCTCCGTGAGTTCTGATTAAACTATGTATGTGTAATCAGAGTTCACCTGCTACTGCAAAGTAGTCATCAGTGGAAACAATTTAAAAGAGCTTTTACTCTGTGTTCATGTTCAGGTGATGTACTGAGTGAGGGCAGAAGTAGCTGGCTATCTTACAGGTTTTGCTGTATTGTCTTGCCAAGTATGAAGATGTCAAAAGTCAGATGTAATAGAAATGTATGGTACTGCAGTGATGAAATCTGATTAATCTGTACAGTAAGCACTGTTCAAATCAACATCTTTTATGCAAGCAAAGGGGGACATGAACTTGCTGTATAATAGCATCAATAAAAGAACACAGTACATCACCATAGTGCTAAAACGTACACCACTGTAACCTTTCTATAGAGTAGAATATGAAAGCCCCACTGTATTTATAAATACAGACTTTCAAAACATGCTAAAAGGGGTATGCTCCTTTTTTTGTTCATTGGAATGTGGGAATACTCAAAAGCAGAACCTAAAAGTTAGTCTTGTGAATTCATTTGCTACTCAGACATGACTGGATTTCAAAATGTTTGGCTTGAATTTCAGTTTATTAATTTATATTTTTAACTGCATCCGTAGAGTACAAAATTTCAGCCTGAGTTATAAAAAAATTTCAGTCTTCTGTAAATGCTAAACCACACTTGGAAAACCACAGAAATCTATTAAACCTTTCATCTTCAAACCGTTAAAGTAGTATTTGGCTTTTAACATTTTCTCCTTTATTATTTCTTCTCCTTTCTTAAAAGCAGAATATGGCAAGGAAGTTCCAGTTCTTACATGCTTTTTGATTCTTCTTCCATACACTGAGTTAATATGAAAAAGACTGAAAGTTAACATTTCATTTTACATTCTTCTAATAGAGAAAATAAATTTTGTGATTTATTTTATGGGCCCTTAATAGTGCTACACATACTGGCTGCAGCTGAGAGTCAGAGCTGATTTTCCTTTAGAATCACAGAAATGCAACCTTACAATTTAACCTGTTATAAGCAGATTCTAGCAATATTTGTTCTGAAGCCTGGGTTTTCATGTTAACTTCATACAGTACCTTGCCAGCAAAAGAAAATGTAATTTAATTAATTTAATTAATAAACTCCTGCCAAGGCATTTGACTTTTTTTGACGAGTTATTCGGACCATGTTAGTCTAAACTTTGTTTGCCATTAATGTAGTCTTTATTCATTCTCTGCATGATTTAAATAAGATACAGACATGTTTGTGTTTATACAAAGCGTCTGCATCCTCTTGTAAGTGGAGTACTCAGACTATGAAGAATGTCTGTCCCTTCACTTCAAAATGGAATAATCAGTAATAATAGCAACAAAGAAGGAAGGATCTATTTAATAATGATAGCACTTCATGGTAAGTATTTTGTAGATTTGTAGGTTTTAGTGATAGTGATAGCTCTTCTTATATTAATGACTCAAGAAGCCTTGATCACAGGATAATTCTTTCATAAGGCACTAACTATGTATCTCTGAAAGGCTGCAGCCTAAACATCTCCTGAAGCCTGTAAATTTAAGACCTGCAGGACTGATGCTGCAATTCTTTCCCTTTATAAACTCTTATTTTCCATATGTTTAGAGATTGTGACTGAAACTGTGCTCCTGTAATTATGTATAAAATACCATGGATGAATGGCAGGGTTCCAAGTTGTTTATGAGAGCACTGCTTAGGGGAAGATGTAAAAAAAAAATGATCCAGTGGACTGGCGGTTGCATGTAGTTTATGCATAAACTTCCATGAGGTGAAATTTTAAAACCGATATGGCATGTGGAGGCATGACACATCTGTGTTTTGATTGTAGCGTTACTTCACTGCTGCTTTTCAAACAGTCCACGCTGTTCATCCTAATAGTCTATTCTAGATATCTGCTAGGAACAGTGACTGAAATTTGTCAGTTAGTGTATTTTGTTCATTCAACAGGAAATTTGTGTGTTGATCTTGGAGTGCAAATCCCAAAGAAATGCGGTTTACATATGTCAGTTGGGTTTGATTTTATAGGAGCTGGAGTTCCTTGTGAGCTCATTACGCTGTCTTAAATGAGCTCCTAAGAGGAATGTCTTGGTGAAGAAGCTGTTACAGTTACTACACAAGAGATCTGTTTCTCCCCAAATGAAAACAAATGCCGTACAGTTTGGGCACTCTTTGTTGACACACAGTGCAAGGTCCTGTTGTGTTATGAAACATTCATTCTGGTTAACTTTTAACGAATAATATACAGACTAAAATATCAAGCTATGGAAATAATTCAGTGGATAATCTTGACTAGCAAGAAATAATTCAGACTATAATATAATCATTCAGTGACCTGGAAAAAAGCTTAGTTCTCAGTCTCACTGTCCTTTCCTTTGCTTGAACACAAGTGATACGAACTTGGAAACTATCACTTTTTTAAAGCTGTGAAAGTGAAATTAGGATTGTGCTAAATTTTGCAGGCACAACTGGGCCATTTGGGGTTTTTTGCAACATTATAGATATTTTAGTTGAAATAAACAGTGTTATCTGAGGGGATCGTAGACATGGCAATCATGGGGAAAGCAATCAGAGAGGTTTCCAAACATTTATGATTAGTAGAGGACAAATCCATTTTAAAGGACATAAATCTAAAAGGAAGTTGTTGTGAAATGAAAAACTGCCTTAATAGTAATAAGTTTGGAAAATCTACTTTGGATTTGTAATAGTTAAAAACCGTAAGGGCTAACACGCATGTGATGCGGGGAAACTTAGCAGCTCCTTTACTAAGGGACTTGAATACAAATCAGTTCAGGAGCATTAATCTGGGCAGAGCTGAGTTTAGTTTCTTTCTGAGGAAAAACTTCTGAATTAGAGGACTTAAACAAGTGTGAGTACCTGCTCATTTCACTGTGAATTGCGTAAGGTTCTATAATATAAACTGTTTAAGGACCAAAATATCTTCGATAACGTTAAATCTCTGTGGACAGCACTGAGTCAGCACATTCCTACGGGATACAAATGCATTTTTGTAAACATCTCTTCTACTTTCTCCATGATCTGCTTAATCAGCTAATCTTTTCTCTTTCTGTGAATGTGAAAAACAGAATATATCATTTTAATGTTATAATTGACATCAGTAATGGTTACTCTCCAGTGCTTACTAAGCCATTGTGTTTACAGTGCCACAAGTAAAAATTGGCAGGTTTGCAGTTAAACAGTAACTGTCCTAAACACCACATTTCATAAATTTTTAGTGAATCTACAATTCTAGTTAAAATTATATCAAATGTTACATTCTCGAAGCAGTATAAAAAAGAAACAGAAATATTTATTGTCGCTCTTCAGCTGTGTTAGCAATCCTTCCTGTTGTTTTTGTTCACTCTGATTCCTTTTACAATTACTTCCAGAAAATTACTCAAGGAATTGCTCTGTTCTCAGCACTTGGAATCCAGAAATGTTATAAGAATTTGCAGTTGCATCTGTCACATGTTGAGGCCTCTTAGTACTTTTGGTATCACCTCCAAGTAATTTTACCCATTTTCACCCATTGTTGGGAACTCTAAATTTCTCTCCATCATCAGTTCAATGTCTCTTCCTTTCAATTCTATTTAGCTCATCTTTCTTAAATTAGTCTTGTCAATTAGCTCATATACAGCAATGGGTGTGTTTTTAGTGTGCGTCTCTGAAAGCAACATAATTCCAGAATGTGGACAGGGTTTGTAGAATTCAAAAGTGGGTGGGTTTGTGGGGTTTTTTTAATCATTCATGTGTTTAAAGCATAGTGGGATGATGAGGAGGGAGTTCTTTCCTGTTAGGGTGGTGAGGCACTGGAATAGGTTGCCCAGGGAGGTTGTGAATGCTCCATCCCTGGCAGTGTTCAAGACCAGGTTGGACGAAGCCTTGGGTGACATGGTTTAGTGTGAGGTGTCCCTGTCCATGGCAGGGGGATTGGAACTTGATGATCTTAAGATCCTTTCCAACCCTAACTATTCTATGATTCTGTGTTTCTATAAACCTTAGATATTTCTGTGGTTTAGACTTTTTCTTTTTTATTTGATTACTTTGAATTGCTTGTTGAGCATGGCATTACAGTGAACAAAATAATTTAGAATTATCCACAATGAATCATTTGGAGGTATAGTAATTTTGGAAATGGGGAAATTAATGGATAAAATAATATACACTATACACTTTTGCTTAAGGGTGCAATGACATGAAGAAAGGTTAAGATAGAAGAATCTAAATGAAAATGCATGAGCTCTGCAGCTTCCTGGAGAAGAATGCAAACAGAATACTGAACATTTTCTTTCTGGAATCATGTGTATTTCTATCCCCACTAAAAATGTGTCTTTTCATTTGAGTGCAGTACTTCAGAATTTGGAAGAGCCTTTATAAAAACAGTAATTTTTTTTTTTTTTCTTGATTGAGATTGGAATTGAAATCTTTTGCTCTGACCTTTCAAAATATGTTGCTCTCTACGTTTGTGTTTAGGTTTACTATCTTCCGGAGCAAGAACTGAAATATATCCATCACAAATCCATAGCTGGTTAGCAGTTCTTGTCTTTGTCATGCCTCTTCAGCAGACTTGGCCCATAGACACATTTTACTAATGACTATAGAAGTTTCATGTGTTCAATTTGTAGAAAAGAAGGTTTTTTTTATTAAAAAAAAAACAAACATGATAAATGGTTGCAAAATGAATTATAAATTTCAGGCAAGATTTGAACTTTTTAAAAAAGGCTGGTTAGGAAGGAATGTCACAGCAGCATACCAGACATTTGTAGAATCATAGAAAACTTTAGGTTGGGATTGGAGACCATCTGGTCCAACCTTCTGTTGAAAGGTTATCCCTGTCAAGCTGAGGCTAGAATATTTCCAGTGAGGGAGATTCCACCAATTCTCTGTAACTTATTCCAATGTTGGCTTTTTTCTTGCAATGAATTTTTCTTTTTTCCAGAGCACAGGGAGGCACTGCAGCTGGTTCCATTTCACTTGGATACCTCAAGTACTGATGTGTCGGCTAAAAGATGTTTCCTTCCTCATTTCTCTGAAGGAAGTCCCAGTATTTTTGACTCAATCAGAAAAGTATACTGGTTTAACTCAAATTATGTCCACCATCCCATTGCTCATTGTTGTGGTGGAGGGAGTGAGAGAGCAGCTGTGTGGTTCTGAGTTACCGGCTGGGCTTAAACCATGACACTCATCCAAAAAAAGCCCAAACTTTAAAATCAGATTCCCAACAGTAATGACCTTTTACTTTGTCATATCCTAAGAGGACCTCCAGGCCTGCCTTTGGAGACATAAAATTTGCCTATGAAAAAAATCAGCTTATCATTGTAAACATGTCTGAAGGCTTTGTTGAATTAACTAATACATTTCATATTATATATGATATATATATCATCCCTTTACTTAGATTTGATAATTAATACTGGATGCCATTGGGTTTTTTTAATGATTTTAAATCTTCTTTAGTAGTTGGCTAAAGGAAATGAAGATTTATTTATGTATGCTATTTACCCCCCATTGTATGTAACCTTCACACACTAATCAATTCTGGTAGGACTATGGATCCCGAGTCTAACACTCAAAGGTCAAAAGTAAGAAAAATTGATCATCTGCTGTATACCTGTATATCAAGATATATAGTCTTTCTTCAACATGCCTCTCATTAACATTTCTAGAATAACATTCATTTAATAGAGTTTTGTCAGCTGAAGTGTGACATCCTGCCTTTTTCACCAGAATTATACCAGAATTTAAAAGGTACAGTTGGAAATTGCAGCAAGCCATTTTTACTATGAGAGGAACCTGTTAGTTACAGAAAGAGAAATCAACCATTATGTCATTAGAAGTTTTTACAATTAAAAGTTTTATTCCTAGAGGAACTGAAAGACAATTAAATGAAATGCTAACAACAAATTAAATGCTTTATAGGTCAGTCATCCCATTAGGTCTCTTTAGGGAAGCTGTTCTCATATAAAGCATGCCATAACCTATTTGCATAATGATTCTATCTTAACTGTGCCTTCTGCTCTTTTATGGTGTGTTGTTTATCCTAGTGCATGGCTGATATAGTAGAATCTCACAAAGAAAGTAAAAGCTGCTATTTATGGCAGACAAAACATTGCACCATTCATATACATTATGCAGGACAGTACCCAAACTGCAAATATGATTTAACACACAGAGTCATTATACTTCGCTCATTGCAGTGGCTTAATTGTTTGAATTATAGACAGTGTTAGCATCATTGTTTTTATAAGATTATACACACAAAAGCAGTTCCAGCTAGAGTATGTGGAAGCTTGTGAAAGAAAACACGAGCTTTCTAAAGACAGCACTATTGGTCTGGGCTCATTTGAAAATGCAGAACCCTTTCCAGAGGGGGGAAAAAAAAGGCTTCAGAGAAATCCTGATCTCCAGTGCACACCGTCATGAACAGTCTGTCACATTTTGGGGGGAAAGAAATTTCATGAGATGAGTCTTGATTTCTGGCTTTGGATTAGAGCCTGGTTATTTACAAGGTTGGCTTTGTCTCTGTGGGCAGAAAGTGAATGACTAAAATCTTGGCATGCAGTCACAAAGCTATTTCTTTTTTTAAATTTGGTTTGTTTTAACTATATTGTTTTCAAAAGGTAGGGAAGAAATGGGACTAAGTCTGTTAGCAGCATTTGAACTAACAAATGTTGCCAGACAACACCCTGTTTGACATTCCTGAAGTTTATTGTCCTGTAAACCCAATTTAGTCACTCTGGCTTGTGTATAACCTTAGAAAGCTAGTAAGGATCTAAAAGTACAAGGTGTCTGCTCCACTGTAAGAAAAGAGCTGCTTAGATCTTAATGCTGTCAATTGCACATGCAAGGTACTAGATGCATCTTTTGCAGGCTGTTTCAAGACTGGCTGTGATAAAGCCATGGGATCAGAAGTCCTTAGTGGCACAAACAACAGCCTCTTTTCTGTTAACTACAGAATAAATCAATTTCCAGTTAAAACACAAGGGAAGAGCAGTCAACAACCTCCTCTTCCAGTGGTAGGTAAACATTAGACACGTTTACTTTATCAACAAGCCATACATCAGTCATAGCAAACTGACTTGAACAAGCTCTCCCAATGTGACAGGCTGCACTGCAGCAAAACATCCATTTAGGTGCTCACAGATGTTCTGTTCCTTTAAGTATCTGACTGATTCCTGAAACAGGACTTCTTTTCTGTTTGGGAACTTAAAGAGAGTGGTTAAGTTGTCAAAAAGGCCAGGTACTCAACAGTGCACAGCAGCTTCAAAAATCGACATTTTAAGAAAACAATAAAACTTGACAAATGGCTTTACCGAGGTGACTACTCTGATGGTTAAGACAAAAGATATTAATTCCTAACTTCCTCAGTATCAAACTGTGCTTAGCCTTTCTGCTCTTGTGTTTATGCAGCAATGACATCTAGACTGTCTCAAAGTGTTATCGTTGCAAGCACAGTTTAAAACTATATTCCGGCATATGCTGTGGGCTTTTGTCTCAAGTGTCTTGGTCCCTCAGTTTGCCGCTTTTTGTGGACTTGCCCAGAGTCTGGACCACTGTTGATCACACGATTAAACTGATCCTACTTGTTTTACTACTGAGGAATCTGGATTTTGCTTTGTAGGGAAGTTTCTTCATGTGTGTGAACCTCTCCTGCTGTTGGCATGAAGTCTTACCTCTCTTTGCCAGACCTTCTTGAGAGCATGTCATCCACACTACAGCCAAGCAGTGCTCAATATCTATTTCAGTTGAAAAACTTCAGCACTGGATGCAGAAGTATCAGACACAGCCAATATCTTTGCTGCTGTCAGCCAAAACACACATCTTAGTGTGTATATATATATATATATATATGTATATATATATGCATATATATACATATATATATTCTGCCTGAGTATTGGCAGGATTTGGACCTTTCTCTGTATAAGATCTCTAGAAGTTGAGAATTAACTTATACCCTTTAATGAATTATTCCCTTCCAACTAAATGTGTATTTCTCAGTGTGAATATGGCTGTAAATGTCATGCAAATGAGTTAAGCAATTTCCTCTAGAGACCTGAAATAACTTGCTTGTTACTAAGGAATTTCAAGGAACATCCTCTGGTGGACCTTAGCAAATTAAAAAGATCCCTTCTGCTGTTCTGGTGTCTCAGACCTTCTTCCTCTCAACCTATGTACGATATTTACTGTGCCTCTGCATAGTATGCAAATGCTTGCCACAATTTTAATCTTAAAAGAAAATAAATCACTATTCTATAGAATTAAATATGTGACCTGTGGATGAGGCTAGGGTATATATTTAATGTGAAACCAGTGTGGACTCAATCTCACACTGACAACTACTGTGACTAGGTGTATTTTATATACATCTGTTCTGACATTGTATTCGAGTGCAAAAGGCAGAAAGATTGCTGCTATTTAAACCTGTGCTGTAAAATGCTTAGGTTTCTGTGATGAACTGTTTCATACTTTGAAGCATGTACTACATATGTTAATTCAAGAACATTCATCTCAGTGATTTTCTTCCATGGAAAAGAAAGGTTGTGTATAAATTGTTCCCAGCATTATTTTGGGAACAAATATATATCCAGGGGAAATTTCTAGTCATGGCTATAGCTACTCTACAGAGTTCAATTGTCTTCATTTTTCTTCAGGTTAAGTGCATCAAAATAAGGTTTCCCATATTTCTTAAGCTCATGTACAGCCAGAACATTTGTAGTGTACCTGAAATAGATCCTGTTGGTTTGCAGGTACCTTGCTGCTGTAGTCCAAACTGTTAAGTAATGAGCAGAGTATCTAACTTGCTCTTAAATGTCTTCAGTGCTAGAAGGTCCTGTAATCATTCTATCTGTAAGGAAGCATGTAGTTTTGTCAAGGATGCTAGACTGTGACCCTTTATGTTCTACTTTCTGGGTGATGCTGAGTAAGTTATATTTTCAGATGTTTAAATAAATTTAGAAACTTTTTAATAAGTTCTAGGGCATACTCAGTGTTTAATCCAATTTCTGTCAAAGGATTTAATGGGTTCTTGCTTATGAATGGAAAATTTGGGTGTCTAACAAGATCAGGTACTAAAGATGTATATTTTGGAGTGACATGTTTCATCATGCTCCTATACCAGCAAGCCTTAAGCTTATACTGTAAAGTCTGCACATCATGTAACGTTGTGGAGGAAACTCTCATCAAATTATGAACAGCGAGGGAAGAATGCTCTTTGGGATCACTTGCTTCCATGTTATCCAAGGTACACGGGAAATATGGAAGAGAACATACTAAGTCAAAGTCAGGATTTGGGAAGATACCGTAGGAATTAGGAAGTTTTCATTATAGCGGGGGGTGGAACCAGGTAATCTTTAACATCCCTTCCAACCCAAACCATTCTCATTCTAATTGTTCAGCATAATTTTTTTTCCCATAAATGCATCATCCTTTATGCTACTGAATTTTTGCATACTTATTGTACTTCTTTTGTTTGTTTTTTTTTTTCTCTTTTTTTATCAGAGTTCTCATAAAGAAAACAATTGTTTTTACTACAACATGAAACAAAGGGCAAAGCAGGAAGATGAATTTCCCTACAAAGTACAGGCTGGGGCATATTCTTCTGGATTATGTATCTTCAAAGACCTTCTCTGGAAGTAACATATAAACAAGACTTCTGCCAGGTTAGTGATCAAAATCCTATGTACATGATTTTTACCCAACTAGTTTAAAATAAAGGATGCTTGTGCTTACTGAAGCCATGTTTCGCCTACATTATGCTGCTTATTTTAGACAATTATTATTATGGAAAGCGTATCAGAATTGATATCATCAGTCACTGGCTTTAAAAATGGGTTGTCTAGCAATTAATTATTTCCAGGCTATCTTTGTAACAGTACATGACACCAAATACAATCTATGCGTGAGATATCATTCTAGAAGTATGTCCGAATGCTTGAATTTACTTCATTTGAAGACGGAAATTTGTGTCGACACCTTGAAAGTTTGTAATGTTATGGCTGGTATTACAAAAAGAGCATTCTGCCAGGTTTTGATTCATCATTATGAACGCGTTCGAAGCACCAGGGTAAAAATACCAGGCCAAATGTTCCAGAATCATAACGTTCTCCTCTGTTGATATCAGCAATGTCTTCCCAGTTTTAACACACTTCATTAATGAACACCCCATGCCAGATGTGCCCCTGTTTAAATGCCTAAAAATAACTCTTTAAGTTGTTCCCCAGCAAATGCTAAGCTGACATAAAGATAAGCTTATGGCAATTATTATATTGCTGCCTTTAAGGTTTATGTTGCACTTGCAATTGAACACACAATTTGGGATTTTTACACTGAGAATGGTCTTCAGGCTACTACCTTGGAATATTAGGCAAAAGTTATAATGTAGAGGCATATAATTAATTTTGCCTAAGAGTTATACTTAAAGTAGTGAGCAGACGGGCAGTTTTTAAATCTGAAAATCCTATCACTTGCCAGCTGTAGTATGTCACATATAGCATGTCTGGCTCCAATACAGAAAAACATGACTTGAAAAGTTAGCAGGAATCAGGAATATCTGCCACTTCTTTCTACCGTTGCTGGTTTTAAGAAAATAGTACGTAGAATGACGGAAAAGTGGACATTTAGTCTTTATTCAGGGAAGAGAGGGAGAAAATCGTGTGGAATTTAATAAAGCTTTACTTAAACTTCCTCCTTGTGCTGGTTTTGGCTGAGATAGAGCTAATTTTCTTCCTAGTAGCTGCTGTAGGGCTGTGTGCTGGATTTGTATTTAAAAGTGTTGATCATACAGGGATGTTTTAGTTATTGCTGAGCGGCGCTTGTGCAGAGTCAAGGCCTTTTCTTCTCCTCACACCCCTGCAGTGAGGAGGCTGGGGGTGCACAGGGAGTTCGGAGGGGATACAGCCGTGACAATTGACTCCAACTGACTCCAGGGATAGCCCATACTATAGGGTGTCAAGCTCAGCATGTAAAGCTGAGGGAGAAGGACAGAAGCAGGGTGGGGGATTAGGGTGGATTTGGGGTGGGCGGGTGTCCATTCAGAATGCTGGCATTCTGTCTTCCTGAGTAACTGTTATGTGTGATGGAGCCCTGCTTTTCTAGAGATTGCTGAATGTCTGCCCATGGGAATTGCTGAGTGAGCTCCTTGTTCTGCTTTGCTTTTGTGTTACCTATTAACCAGTCCTTATCTCAGACCACAAGTTTTCTCACTTTTTCACTTCCAATTCTTATCCTGCTGGGGTGAGGTGGGGGGGAAGAGCGAGAGGCTGTGTGGGGCTTAGCTGAAAGAAATGCGGGGGGGGTTGTGTCTGAATGTGCAAAGAGGTCTTTTGGAACAGCTTGGATAAACAGGAGACTCTTATGTTTTTTCCCGTTTATTCCCAGTATTTCCACAAATCTGGGAAGGAAATTTTAGCACTTGCAGAGAGCCTAGATGTCCTGTCGCTAATTTAGACATCTCATATCCCATGTGTAGCCAAGGATTTAAGAAATGTACTTCTGAATTTCATCTTGCAACTCTAATATAGATATTGCTAGTGGTTACATCAAGCTGAATTTAAAGCTACATCAACCTACATGAAAAGTTTTTCAAGTTACTCTTACTGCCCAAATACTATCCTTACACATGCTTTCTATCTTCCTATTAGCTCCTGTAGAAGAGAAAGTTGGTTCATTCTCTGAAGACAATATTACTTTAAGTGATCTTCATTCATTCTTGTTCAGAATAATTCTGAAGATTTATTGTGACAAAGCATAGTTAGAGGTGGTCCGGTCTGTTGGCTCTTTGAAATAAGAGTGAGAAAACTTCAACTGTTAAAAAGGGAAAAAATACCAAACCCAAACCCAAAAAAAGCTATTTTTCTCCATGTCTTTCATTACGTGAGAAGATGGGGAAAAACATCTGGAGTTATCTCTGAATTCAAAGGTGCAACCTGAAAATTCCTCTGCTGGCTCATTACACCTATTAATTGTCTTCATCTGCTGCCCTTTTTCAACTGACTCATATACTGTTTCCTTCTGGACTGCTGTTATTCTCTGCTTCATTAGCTGCTAATGAGTTGCCATACAGAACAGCATGTTGTCTTCCTTTATTCTTTCCTAACGTTTACTGAGGTGCTCAGGGCTTTTTTTTTTTTCCCTTTAGGTAGAGAGAGGGCTGGTGTGGGTTGAGAGGGAGAACTACAGATATCAGTAAGGTGATATCCAGCTTGGTACTCACAGGTTTAATTGTGCCTATAAAAGAAATTTTGGTGAAAATGAAATTTATCTTAGTTCTTTCAAATCATAAAATCTATTTGCTTCTCTCTTTAATGAATCTTTTTTATTCAGTGCTATAATATGTACGGTGTTATAATTAAAGAATGATAATGAAGGTAAATTGAAGTATTAATTTTTAAACCCTATTCTGATGTTGACTAACACTGCGAATGATGATTCACTCGGATTCTGAGTGTCTGCTTACAGATGTGACATTTTAGTTATTTATAAAAAAAATATTTAGGAAAGGATTCTCGAAGGGAGTGAAGGTTTTAAGGTTTTGGTGGTTTGGGGCTTTTTGTTTGTTTGGGTTTGGTTTTGTTTTTCTTTCGTTTCCCAGTTTGATTTTCAAGGCAGGAAAAAACCCCAACTGTGAAGTGCATACTGTCTTCTAGTCTCTCCAAAAGGGAAAGGTCGGTAAGGAAACACACACCTTGTAAATTCTGGGACTACTACAGAAAAAGTAACCTACTCCTTCTGTAGTTATGTAGGTAGGTTCTACCAAAATGATTTCTTAACTGGGAGCCATGGTAATTCCACAAGCACTGACTCTGAAACAGTAATAAATTTCAAATGCAGGACACAAGACTATGACAATATTTTGAAAGCAACTTAAAATGTCCAGTAATGTCCTTATTATATCAGAAAACTATTCAAAATTTAAATGCAACTAATTTAAAGGTAATTATTATATTTTAAAATACAAAAAGATGTAATTGACTCTTAATATAATTAGTAATTCAAGTTGAACTTTCATGGCTGAAATTCCAATTCATTAAGTCTGTTTAAAGGTACAAGTTCAATACATATGCTGCAGTACGACCAGATTATGAACCACACCAACCTTTTGATTTTGGTCAGCAACACTGACTTTTTGGGTGATTACCTTTTTTCTGTTCATGTGTTTCTGTGTCCTGGGTTCAGCATTAGCAGTCATTTTTTCTCCTCCTTAGTAGCTGGTGCAGTGTTGTGTTTTTGACTTTCAGCCTGGGAACAATGCTGATAACACCAATGTTTTTAGTTGCTGCTCAGTAATGTTTAGTCTGGCAAAGAACTTTCTGAGTCTCATGCTCTGCTAGGGAGGAGGGGAAGCCGGGAGGAATCAGAGACAGGACACCTGACCCAAACTGACCAAAGAGGTATTCCATACCACAGCATGTCATGCCCAGTATACAGACTGGTGGGGGAGTTACCCAGAAGGCCCAGATCACTGCTCGGGTCGGGCTGGGTATCGGTCGGTGGGTGGCGAGTGGTTGTATTCTCTTCCCTTGTTATTTCCCTTATCATTATTACTATTGGTGGTAGCAGCAGTGGTTTGTATTATACCTTAGTTACTGGACTGTTCTTTCAACCCATGGGAGTTACATTCTTTTGATTCTCCTCCCCATCCCTCGGGGGGGGGGGGGGGGGTGCGGGCAGGGGTAGTGGGCAAGCAGCTGTGTGGTTCTAGGTTGCCGGCTGGGTTTAAACCATGACGTTCTGGAAATACATGCAGATGTGTTCTTAGCCAGAAGTCACCTATGGGCATATTTTTTTTCTTTTCTCCTTAAACTTCATAATGTGGTGAAACAATTTTTTAAATGCATATTTTCTCATGAAAATAAACACTTACTGCTTTATATCCCCTGCATAGGAAGTGATGCTATGTAGATTTTGCTGGGATTATTTATCATAGAATGGTTTGGGTTGGAAAGGACCTTAAGATCATCTAGTTCCAATTCCCCTGCCATGGGCAGGGACACTTCCCACTAGACCAGGTCACTCAAGGCCCTGTTTGTTTCCTTTCCAATAGTGATGTATAGATATAAGATCAAACTTTAAGTGTCATCTAATTGTATAAAATAACATTTTATTTGTTTCAATGTATGTTTTACTGTGAGCTTTTGGCAACTCCATATGCAAATACTACATGTGTTGTCAAGCCTAAAAACCCAGCTCTGGGCTGAGAAAGCATCTCTGATGCAAAATTCACCTTCAGGAAGATAAACATAACTTCCATTTACACCTGAAGTTGTCCTTCTGCTCTCGTCTTGTTAGCAAGTGAAGTACTGTACTGTGCAACTGCATGTCTTTGGGGCTGTGAGTTAACACTTTCCTATATGTCTTTTAATAAACAGTATGGAAAGAACACATCCAGACATACCAGTCTTTGCAACACGTAGGCACAATGAGACTTCTGTTCTCCACTCTTCCGATGTGCAAAAATAAGTTCCAATAATGTATTGCAGCTGAATCACATACCAAGAGAGTAGGCCTCAGACTTGGAAAGAAACTTTGGAAAACTTATTCCCCAGGTAACATCAAAATTTCTCTTCTGAAAGACAAAAGAAATGAGGCAAAGAAATCACTAGATCTGATTTGACAGAGGGATGAAAATGAGTTAAAATAAATGGAATAAAATCTGAACATGAATACAAAGAAATAGGAAATCATTATCATAGTGTCTGCTTAATTTACAGACTTGGATATAGATGTGCAGCGAATCAGAAAAGGAGTTGTCTGGGAAAAAAATGTGAAAGGCTAGGCGCAATAAAATGTTTCACAGGTAAAATTTGAAATAATCATATTAAACCAAGGTGAAAATGGCTTTAAATCTCTCTAAATAAAATGTATTTGCAAAAAATCCAAGGAACGGTGGCACTGTGTGTCCATGCACATATGAAATGTCACTAAGTCTGGTGTATGAAAGATCACTTTTTAAATTTTGTGCTTTTTACATCTGCACTTTTTATCTCTCATCATATTACCAGGTTAAAAAAAAATAAATACATATCTACCCTTCTTAAAAATAAAACAATCAATCCAAAGATCACCAATTTGCCATTAATTCATCATGGCTCTGTAGTACGTAGTGCAGGATTTTATCAGTTACATGTCCTTATGGAAATGGTTGGGTCTGTATGCCTCACAGAGGAAGAAAAAAAATGAAAGTAATTGCCTTGAGGAAATTATTATGTTTTCTGCTCACCTAAGTTCCTTTTTAAGGTTCTGCACAATGCTACTGGCTGAAGACTTACAGTGGTACCCAGTTTTGAATGTTCAGCTGCTCCTAGAAAAATAAAATGGTCAAGTAAGAGAAAGAAAAAAAAATTATTGCCCATCCTTTAAGTAAAACTTATGTTTTATTTTACTTTAATCATTTACATTGCAATTTATACTGAATCTGTGACTACATGTGCAGGTCACAGTGCAGACAGAAGGAAGTACAGTATATGCTACAGCTGAAACAAAATCCTTTTTGCCTCTGTCATGAGGTATCTTTCAAAAAGATATAAAAGAAACTGTACTCAAGCAGCCAGTAGAATGCTGTTACTCATTACCTGGTAATAGACAGCACTAAGCTTAAAATATTAACTTTGATATTAGATCTTCCCCTTAAAAGAATTTGAATAATACAATGTGATAATTTTCTATCCCATTTACTATCAACTCTCCTCTATTTAATAAACAGTGCACAAAAGAATGGCACCTGTGTAGGATCCAGGAGCTGGCTTTTTTCCTAGGAGGGCATCTAACAAGTTTTGACACATAGGCTTTCAATGCCTACTGGTGATGATGAAAATTTAAGTGGTTTTATATGAAAGATTTAATTTGAGTTTCTGCAATACAATACCTGTGTGAAAGTAGCTACACATGTCTTTGCCTATCAGTATCTGTGGATTGAAATGGGGAGTAATTTTTATGAAATTAGAAAAAGATACCACCAGTACCCTTTTTCTCCACAGTAAAGACCTTAAAGAAGAAGGAGCAAGCCTCATAAGCACGCTGGAAAGAAAAGAGAGCATCCAAAATTTATGAGGATTAATAAAACAGTTGTAGTTAATTTGTTATGTGAAAATGGGAGTGGAAGAAAGATTTTTAATACAGGGATGGTTGCTCCTGTGTTATTGCAGGGCTCCTCCAGAAGTAAGGCTCACAAGGTTTAGCGTTGTTTCCCAGTTATCTGTGTCTCAGTATCCCACCTACTGGTAGTGGGATGTAGCACCAAAATTTGTGGATCAGAAAGAAAGAAAAGAAAAACTGTTAATGAGGGGTGTTTGGGAGAGTGGCTGTTAACTTCATACACTGCTGCATAAAGCACTTCTGTTGCATGTGCACAACATTCAAGATATTAAAAATTTAAATTTTTAAAAGACTTATTTGGAAAGTAAATATGCATTTGGAGTGTCAGTTTCCTTCTATAAATATATATAATAATGCTTTGTTTAGGTTTGCAACTCTTCTAACACTAAAGAAAAATACAAATTAGGACTTTTTTAATATACGTCTCTATGAATGTGAGAAGCAATTTTGTTTGTGCTGGTAGAGATACTTAGAAGCTGAAAGAGGTAACTACTACTGGCATCTCATAAGTATCTTATTTCCCTCAAGGAGCTTTTGTCCAAGACAGCCACTCTTCTGATGCACTTTGTAAAACCGCAGCAGCACAATCTCCCATAGCCCTAAGAAGAATTTTCTCTCCACACGTTCAAGATGACCGTCCCTGCGTAATTACAAAACCTACTCCCTGTCACATTACATTCCCTTTGCATCCAGTCATTGCAGGCAAACAGCCATCATGATATGAAGATAAGCAGAGGGAATGTATTTAATGTTATTTCACAGCAGCACAGATTATTGTTTTGATGGGCAAGGTTCAGTTCTGCTTTCTTCCCTTGATAAGAAAGTGAATACATGGAGCTCCTTGCTACCATAACAATTTAATTAAAACCCCCCTCAGCCTGAAAGTAAAAGTTTTTACATAAAGTTACTTGCACTCTCTGGTGCTGGTTTTGTGGCCATAACAGATAAATCATTACATAAGATCAGCTTCACCATCATGGTTCTGCTTATGAAGTTAAAACTAAAAGTTGTACTCAACACAACTAGAAGGGGTGAAAGAGGTAAAATAATCTTAGACTTCCAGTGCTTCTTAACTGGAAAAAAAAAAAAAGAATGCATTGAGATTATCATTAATCTACCTAAACCTGAGTAGAAGTAAATAGGTATAATCCCTTAGAAAACAAAATCACAGAGAAAAACAATACCAACCACCTGTTTCACTTCTCTGCATGCTATTTTATCTGAGTCAAAGAATGGGTAACTAATTCAGTATCTTCCACCCTGTTCAGATTTCCTTTAGCAATGTCTACTAGCAATCTTAAAACTGGTAGTTTTCCTTGGCTCACTTGGCAATTAGTTAGTTTCAATCTCAAAGAATAATTTGAATATGAACTTTAAGCAAAAATTATTCATATATTTCACCCTGGCTTGCCATTATGTTTCAAAACATCCTTTTCAGCAAATGGAAAAGGTATATGACACATGCAGAAAGAAAGAGCTGCAGGTAATAATACCAGTGAATAAATCATAAATACAATAGTTGTAAAAAAAATAAATCCTGATCATATGCTTGCTGCTTGCTGAACAGATAACTTCTTTAAATTTGTATATTAATTTCTCCCATCTTATCTATGTATTTGAAATTGTCATTAGTACAGAAAATGGTATGCTTAAAACCACTCACACTCTTTTGAAATCCCCTGTTAAAGTTTAATATAATTTAGAAATACTGCATTTTGCAAAATGTGAAATAACGCTGTAGAGAGGGAGGCAAATGCTTAGACATTAAAGATGAAGTATTATAATCATGATGAAGGAAAAACTGGAGCTAAGAGAAGTTTAAATTTTTAAGGTTTTTCCATTCAGATTTAAATGAATTGTCACATGGAAAGCTAGATTTATTTCCTAGTCTACAATGCCTAATTTCCTTGTAAGAAACAAAAACTTCAGACTATTCTATTAAAAATTTAAGCGAGATAGTTTAATTCTGTAACAGGTTCAGATCTATACTTGCAGTCAGATTTTTCCTGTAGAAGTTTTTGGCTTGGTCTCCACTACTAAGTTTAAACTCCTGAGAAGAAAGCACTGCTTAGAAATGAGTGACCTCAGAAAGAGGTTTGGATGGTCTTTTGGAAGCTCAAGCTCATGAAATAATATTTCTTTCTTTTTTTAATTTAAAAAAAAAGAGGAAAATTTTGTCATTTTACATTAATTTGATTTCAGTTATTGGAAGTTGTTTATTTTGTCCTTGGTTTTGCCAAGTTGTAAAGTTATGATCTTTGAGCTCTTTAAATGCTATGAAAACACTTATTTTCTTTTATCTCTCTATATTTTATAATCAGTGAACATCAGCACTGTCACATCTGTATCATTTAAAGGCTTATATTCAGTCAGTCACAAGTCAGTTATGTGACCCAGCCCTAGATATTGCTGCTTTCCACAGACTTGTAATGATAAAGCTCATTTTAATTTCCAAAGATTTACTCACTGTTAATCAACTCTGAAATTCAGAATGAGTGAAATGCTCCCATCAGTATTTACCCTGGAAAATGAACAACTTCGAAAAGGAGCCTAAGCAGCCAGAAATATGCAGCATAAAATATGCAGTGAGTCAGAAGAGGAAAGAAAAGCAATAGCATTCTTACAAATTCTCTTAGCCCAAGGGCATCAGTGACTTGTAACATAAGCCAGCACATTAAGTGCTTTGTTTTGACAATTTATTTATAAAGAAATTTATATTTTCATGGCTTAGTAATGGAGCACTAGGAACTCCAGCTTTGATTTGTGTATCTCCCCTTTAACCTCTACCAGTTGTAGACATGCCAGCTCGTGACTGTTTCATAAATGGCATCTTGTTCTGTAATCTTCACAGCATCTCTGATTTACTGAAAACATGAAAAAACATATATATGTGCAGATGACATAAAAATTGATAAATTGAGGCATAAGAAACAGAAGAGAAAAGAATTGTAAAATAAATACAGTTTGCTCAGGCAATGGCTGTATTTGCTACCAGAGATTTTATACTCTGACACAGGATTGCAAGTGACAACTATAGTATGTATTCCTGGCTGTGGAATGGTGGCACTCTTTGAGCTTTGGGGTTGGTACAATTAATTCAGTGTTCTATCTGAAACAAAAACCTGTTTATTTGATGGCTTTACACCATGCCTCAGGAAATTCATACTTTTTTCAAGAAAGGTATAGTTATGCCTTTCAAATTAGAACATTTTTTCTAACCTTTGGTCCTATTTATCTGTCTGTTATTCAAAATTTCAGCTTTTCTTATATAGTGGATGTACAAAATAAAAAAGAGCAACTATAAAAAAAACCAACACAAATAGAAATTGAGTCTGATAGTGTTTTTCTTTGATTGCTTTTTGATGTTTCCAGACCAGAGTCATTCCCTGCCTTTGGTGAGGTAATGTCTCTCTTTCTTCCTGTGCCTTAAGCACTAATAGCTCATTGCAGATGGTCTGACTTGATGATCAGGATATCAGAAACACTTTAACTCTAAATTAATCTACAGTGTCAGCCTGTCACTGTCATCTGTGTCACCACCAACACTTCTTGTGGTTTGCCAAGAGCAGTAGGACTGCTGCTGTGCCTGTTTATCTCAGTGGCCTTCAGTCTTACCAAGAGTTAAAAAGGATGCTCTTCAGAACTGACTTTATTGCAAAAAAAACCCAAACTGAACGGTTTACAATGGCCCTTTCCAGTCTGAGGGTGGCTTCAAATCTGCCAGGAGAGAGTGCTAATGATTTATCCACCTGGTAATGGTTTTCAGTCAGGAATTCTGTGAATTTTTTGGTTTGGGTTTTTTTGGTTTGTTGTTTGTTTTTTTTTTCCTAAGGTTATCTGTTAAGATCCGGGAACAGATACATTAGAAGAGTTATTACTTAGTGTTATTTTTTTATTAAGTATATCATACCTAGACAACACTGATCTTACTAAATTTTCACTGTGGATACTGAAGTTAAACATATGCATCACTACCAGACCGTTCTGGTTATCAGAAGACAATAATAAACTGATGTTTGTACTTTTATTTGCTCACCAATTTGTACATAATTGTCATTGATATTGCTCTCCTGTATTGCTTGTGTTTTTCTATTGAGTTTTTACTTTATCAATAATGTTTATTTTAAGTACTATTGAGACGGATGTTTTGCTTGGTTGTTTTTTCTTTCTGAAAAGAGTGTTTAAATCTGGAGATCTGACATTACAACTTAATTTGAATGTAACTTTTTAATTGGAGAATCCTTGCTCTAATATAAATTGCAAAGTCAAGTCATTAACTTGAGTTTCTTTCCCTGCCTGACACCAGTTAAAGAGTTAGGTTGGGTAGAGAAATTTTGGCCTCAGTTTGGTAGTCTCTAGTAGGGTAAGGAACGCTATATAGCACAGTTACCTTGCCTTTAGAAGAACTACTGTTCTATGAAGCCTAATCTCAGGGAACAGTATCTGGTTTGTAAATATTTTATTTTATAAAAGCAAGGTTGGGAAAAGTGAAGCAGAATTACTGAAAATAAAATAAAATTAGAAATTATTTGCCACAGAAAAACTGTACACGTTGTAACAATTGTGAAGTGTTTAGTTACCAGTTTTCGACATGATCAGGTTTGGTAGTGGCTCAGCCAAGTTAAAACAATGTGGAAAACTGGCAAAGTGCAACCTGGTTGAATAGTAGCTATCTAAGTTATGAGGTTGTCCCGAAGCAGAAGAGTCAACAATAATAACGGATCTTACAAAAAAAAACTGAGAGCTCTCATTTTGTAAATTTAATGCAATGGTAAGAAAGGAATAAAATCTGCTAAGAGTTAAATGGTAATTTCAGGTCAATAATGGTATGGCCTCTTCCAATGAAACTACAGATTTTTAAAGCATTGCTGATATTTAAACTTGTTTATATTATGGTAATTAAAAGTTCTTCTATTCCCGGTGTTCAAGTCATAGTAGACTCATATTCAGGTTTTCTTGTGTGTCCAAAGCCTGTACTTTACTGATCACTGTGGCTTAACTTTTCTCAGCTTAATGAGATTTGGGTCCTCTTTATGCTTTCTGTTAGTAGATCTACTTTCACAAGGTACATAATGGGACAATATAGCAATAATGGCTATGGAGGTAACTGGAGGATTTTGTGATTGAGTTTACTCATCTGGGTTTGCCTTGTTTCTTTACATATTTGCTGACTAATCTAAGCTATCATAATTCCATATATTCATTTTCTTCACATTTATGAAGCTTACTGCTAATAGAAGTCCACTGATTTTTAGCCCAGAAGTGGCTGTTCTTCAGTAATGTAGATGTGATGCTGTTTTGGTCTCGGGAAAAGCATCACTGAAGAGGTAATTGTATTTCTGATTTTTACTCTTTCTTAGGAAACGTCTGTCTTTGCTTACACTCCTTTATTTAGGAAGGACTCTGAAGTTCTTTAGGTTGATGCATGGGTAGGGCTTAATAACAAAAGAAATGTGATTTATGTTTGCTGCTTAGAGCCATAATATTTTCAAACAACAGCAGCATTGAAATGACAACTAAATGTACAATTTATTCTTGTCAAACAGTGTGGGCGTATTTGAAGTTGACAAGGCATAAACTGTGAAGTGGTCTCCCTTTTAACCAATGTAGCACTAATATACATTGATATAACGTGAAGGGATAATATAGTCTTCCGTGAATTGAAACTGCAAGAATTATGTAGAACTTTTAGAAGTTAATTCTACTCTTCCCGTATGAAGTTTTACGTTTATGTCTAAGGAGTTTGAACTCAACTTTTGGACATAAAGTTATGAAGACTAATAAGGAAAAGAATTCATTGGCAGACACAAAAAGATTGCTAAAATGCAAAGATGCAATGGGCGATGGAGCTAGGCACTTGCATACTGTCTGCAGGAGCAGAGGGCCATAGTCCATTGCACCCAGACCCTGGTGTGGCCCTAGGTCCGTCTCCTACCAGGCTCTGTGGACATCATCAAATCACCCTGATGACCTGGTTATGCCCGATGACCTGGTTATGCCCAATGACCTGATTATCTTCCCTGTTTTTGTTTTGTTTCCTTTGGAATCTTATACCACTCTATACTGGTGTTTTTCCTCTCGCATCCATGGGCTACTAGCAATCTTTGGCTGAAATTTTGCCTTCCTCATCTCACAACAGACTATTTCCCAGCACTTCCAATCGGGGCAGCCAGTCCTTGTACACAGGCACCAGGAGCTGCTGAGAAAAAAGGTTGTAACAGGTACTAACATTTCTTAGGGTATAGGCCTTGTTAGTGGACTGGCACAGAAAAAAGTAATTTTGTTGTCTTGCCTTCACACATGTGTCAGGCTACAGTTTGTTCAGAAATATGCTTTGAAAAATTGATATCCCCTTGAAGCTTCTGGATGTGAGTAGTTAGACTAAAGCCAGTGGAAAAGAGGTTCCATAATTGAAAGACCCAGCGTTTCTTGTCTTTAAAATGCCCTGGAATTGTGATAGATCATACCTTGGCAGCCAGTCCTAAAAAGGAGCAGAACATTCAAAACTGTTCTATTGTTAGAGCAAGCTTTAGGCAACCTACTTAAGCTATCAAAACAGAGATTAAAGTGAGGTTACCAGTTCCAGTTCTTTTCCAATGCATAACTGCAAATGCAAAAAAGGAAAAATTAGAAATTTCCTACATTAAAACATTGGTTACCTTGGGTCAGGCTTTTCTAGGAAGAAGGGGCTTTCCATCTAGGCCTCCATAAATAATGTTAACCCACAGCTCTCATTTTGCATCCTCAGTAACTTATGTGAACTTAATGCAAAACTATCTTTGAAATCATAATCAGCTGCATAGTATTTTGCAGAAAATAATCATTTCTGCAGCCTGATGAAGTAATAACTGTGGGTAATTCACAGAGGAATGCAATGGGAAATATTTTAAATTTCCATCTTTTTTTAAAGAAAGTTTTATATCTTATTTACTCTGAAAATTCAAAAGAGAATTATATAAGTCATCAAAATTTAACTTATTTATAAAGAAGTAAATATTTACCAAAGGAAATTGTCTCTTCTATATACTATACGCATTGGAATAGAATAATTAAGGTCTGTACATGTGGTAAGTATTTGTTGCTTATAAAGAATATTAGGAGGTGGTAAAAATTATTAGGAAAATAATGACCAGTTCTGAGTGTGTTTGTCCCTAACTTCTTTTACTGCAGCGTACGTTTCAATGCTTAGCTTAATGCCCAAGGATACTGGTTTTAATCAGAACTTGAATCCTGACTTATTAAACTTCTTCCAGTCTTACACAATAATCTTTAAGCATTAAAATTTAGTTGACTGCTGTTAACAAGTTTTTTTCAGTACATGATAAGGGCTTGCTGGATGTGCATAGGTAGAAATTCTTTTCTTTTACAGGAATGTGTCTTAGCAACCATGTCCTTTTGATTCCTTTGGGTACACAGGGAAAAGAAATTAAACTTTCTTTCTAATTAATGTAATACAGTTAGTCCAGATTGATGAAGGGGTGGCTGTACGTTTGTGACTGAGGGAATAAACCAAATATGTCAATTTGCATGAAAAAGTAAACATCGTGTGTTTGGCACAGAATTTCAGATTAATTGTCAGCACAATAATTATGTAAGTGTAATTAATGTTCAGGCTCTGAAGTCACTGGAGTAGCAAGAATGCCCAAATACAAATCTGTAGTGTTGTCAACATTTATGCGAGTACAGGAATTCTAAGGGTGCTGTTATATACAATTAAGTCAGCAAGCTGCCTGATTATCAGCTAAATAAAATGATTAATGGTTATGACCCTGCTAAATTTCTGACAGTCATCTCTTTGAGTGTAACAAGGCTGTTTTCTGGAATGGTGGATTTTGATTGCATATTGTCTTGCCACTTGTGTCTTTGCTTTCACCTTGCTATCCAGGCACCTTCTCCATCTCTGGTTTACAACTTAAACTAAAAAGGCAGTTCTTCTATTTTTTCATCATTAGGTTTGTTCTTGCTGCAATGATTATGTGCAGATTCTGTAATTTTTAATATTAAGTCAAGCTCTACAATTTTTAACATGTTTACTTAAATCTGAATTTGTACACTGAGCTGGAAGGGCTTGCAGGAGAATTTTAGTCCCAAGTATTATTTCCATGTTTTTTTAAAGAATACGAAAGGCACTATTTAGTATGCTATTTCATTTCTGTTGTAATAATTTTTAAGCCCAAGGCAGAGGCTATGTATTGAATTTGTTGATAAATCACATTTTCTCAATAGTAGTGGTGGGAGAAGCAGAAAGAGAGGATGCAGTTGGAGATTACACTTTGAAGGAGCATGGCTGAGAAGTGTAACAGAGCCTGCTCAGCTGAAATGCATTACTAAAGAAGAATAAACCAAATTGAAAGAAATGAAAGAGACTGAATCATGAAGGCACATTCTTCTAACTCTAGAGGAATATGGAGTATTTTTTTGTTTGGTTTTAAGTCCATCAGACAAGGAATAAAAATTTGGAAGAGCAGAGAGAAAACAGTTGTCCTTGAATACTGGATTCTCTTTGAAATACAGCTTGCATTTATCTTTAGAGATGACAAGATTTTTGTTTTGTTTTAAATAGTGTTATGGAGATGAAAGCCCGAAGACTCAGAAACACAAAAATGTGAAATAAATTACATTAATTGAGTCTTATTTTTCCTTTCAGAAGCTGTCTTTAGTCCACATGCCAACTGCATGTAGGTCCTCTAGAATCCAAGGACTTGCTTTTGAGGACACTGGACTTTGATCAGCTTGTATACAAGTGCCTTACTGGATATAAATTACTTCCAACTGCTGTGGAAAGTCACCCCTTCTTTGCAGTTCTCAAAGACAGCCCAGACAGTGGAGAAAATCTTTATGTGCTTGAAACTCCTGTTACTTATTTCACTGGCCTCAACACAAGGTATGGCTGATCAATGTGTTTTGCAGTGCACAGGGATTCCAGATTACGTTTAACTTTGTGTCCAAATTGTGACAATATTAAAATTTTTATTTTTACTCTGAAATTTGGCCTTAGTTTAGCACAGCTGTTTTACATTTTCAACTTTCATACTTGTTTTAAGTATTCACCAGCTACCATTTATATAGTTTTACAGTAATTTTTCAGTAATAGAGAGAATATACAAATATGTCATCTGTTAGAAGAAAAATGTTTCTTGTTTTGTTTCAATTATGATTCACTTGAATTCAGAGGATCAAGAAATAAAGATACTTCTAGCAATTTTAAATACATAATATTTCACATGAACAAGGGAATTGGGTAGCAATGTCATAGTTAAACAGCAGAGAAGAAATGTGTGACTAGATGTGTGTCCAATATTATGTATAGGTCAGTGGAGCAAATTAAGACAAATGTAGTTCAGTTGTCTTAGCTTTCTACTGCAGTTCGACTGTCCGTGTGCTCTCTGTTTTATTATAGTGAAGAATTACAGCACTTCTGCACATTTATCCTGTGTATCCAGGCATCTTTTTCATGGCCTTTTCAGTGTTTCTGATTTTCCCCCCAAATATGTATATTCTCTGAAATGCTTTTGAAACTGCAAGGTACTAAGCCTTCACCTGTACTTTCCTTGTACTGTCACTTTTTGTATTGTCACTATAGGATCGTGCAAATAGTTAATATAAGGGAAATGCAGAATCCCATTTTTCATGAGATGTTTGTATGGTTGGACATGGTAGAACTGATTCAGGGAACTGTCAGTCATGCAATGGAGCTGTTGTATGCAGAATCTTTCTTCCTAGACCTAATTGCAAGCTTCTCCACTAGTCTCCTATGATCCCAGACTTTTGCGTGTGTTATTTTTAAGGCTTGGTAGGGGAGTTCAGTTTTCTGTTAAACAGCATCATGTTTTCTGGAGACCTGAGAGATCTATCATGCTATGTACGTCTTGTTTTCAACCTAGTTCTTGCTGTTTGAAGTTTTTTCCTTCCTGGCCGATGTTTTTTTTCTCCACCACTATACATGTGGATTGAAGCATATTCTTATTTACATTTTGTTTCTATGTCTTCCCCATAAATGTAACAATGACTTTGGATTACTGAACTTTGTCTTAGTGTTTGTAATTTGATATAGTGACAGAGGTTGCGTTGGTTTATACACTAGTAGTGCTTTTGGTAGGGTGCTGAATGTTTGGGTTCTTTTATTGCCTAGTACATTCTTTCCACTTCCACAGTATTCTTTTCTGACACTTGAGGTCTTGAGCTGGTCCCTGTAGGAAAAAGCACTTTTAAACCAGGAGACAGAGACCTGCTTTCCTGAGATGTCTCTCTGATGGACACCTTGTGGAGGCAAAGGTGCCCAGATGCTACTGGAACTGCTGACATGACAGCTCGGAAGATTTGGAGGTCCACTCTGAATTTCATTAGATGCAGTGCAGAAAGCACTACTTCAGGGACAAAGATAAAAAGCACAGGTATTAAGAAGAAGAAATTATATTTGGATTTTTTCAGTTTGCAGACTGTGTTTCTTTAGACATTATTCAACTATTTGCATGACAACAATAGGCAAGATCTTATTGTCTCAGAAAAAGCTGTTACTGATATCCTTTCCAGCATGAAGAAACAGTGAAATTCCATCTGTGAACCATCCAAACAATTCTTTTATTCATGTTTAAGAGCCTGACTCATTTCTCCTTGCATTTCAGATTTGAAATGTGTCTCTGTAGATAATAAACAGCAACAATGAACACTATAAATAATTTAGTTGGTAAATCCAACAGATTTGTTCACAGAAGCAAAGGTGATGCAAGGATATGACAGTTCAGAAAAGCTATAGGAACACCCTTAGCTGGTTGAGTTAACTTCATTATGCTGCCAAGAATAACTCTGGAAATGCTTTGTTGCTTCCAAAGGAACACACCATTCCTCACTGCACAAACAATTGTACAAATGCATTTAATCTTTTATTCACATGGTGGCTGGTTGTCAGTCGTGCCTTAGCTGTCTTTCAGCTTCCTAATAAACTGTTTAGGACATTCTCCTCTGTCATTTTGGATGTCACTTAAGCCCTGTATTACTCAAAATATGTTTTTTGTTGGGTTTTTTTTTTTGTTTTTTTTTTTTTCCCTAAAAGCCCTAAGATGCAGTATGTCTAGATGTAAATGGTGCTAAATTTCCACCCATTAATATACACAGAGGTACATTATAAATGCCATTATAGATGCCTGCTATCGTAATTGCCTAAGGGTCCACAAAATACAACTGGTTATACAAAGAACAGGCCAGATACAGCTAGGCAAATTTTGCCACTTTCTTCTTGTAAAGATTATATTGTGGCAGGCGTACACAGTGAATTGTGAAGTGTTTTTTTCAGTAAGTGTGTATAGGCAGAAAACAGTCTTAGTTCAGTCTTTTGCACGTACACATGGTTGTGTATTCTTGTCTTTTCTACTTTCAAATGCTAACAGCCTATTCAGTTGACAGTTCACAACTGCATAGCACAAAATTTTGCAAAGATATTAATAAACTGACACTAATTATTAAAGAATATTATCCTTCAAAAAGCCCATACAGGATTATACCTAGTTCTTTATTTAATGAATACATTAAAGCATTAGAGCCAGCAAGGACAAGGACAGAACAATGTTTCCTGAAGTTAATGCCAGTCACCAGTACAAATACAACTTAATGACCAAATTGGTCTTCCCTTCCGTGTTTGTTTTCAGAAGAAAACAATCATGTTATTAACAACTAATACTTGCACTGCAGACAGTCTGTTAACAGAGATGGTGGAAGCCAGGTGATAGATGAGAACTTCTTCATATTTCATAACCAGAAAGATTCTGAAACATAAAAACCATGGAATTAACACCAGGAAGCTTATCTAGTACCCAAACTGGAATGGTCTCACAGTCTGTCATGGCTGCAGGGGCCTGGAGCACGTCCTTCTCCCCTGCCCTTGCCGTGCCGTGCCGTGCTCCGGGCCATTCCTCACACTTTTCCCTCGCTCCTCAGCGCTGCTGCCCTGAGGCACCGCCGGCTCCGTGCCTGGCCCAGCCGCGCCTTGTGCTGGGATCGGCTGGAACCGGTTAGACCTGGCTGTGACTGGCGCAGGGCAGACCCGGCTTTTCCTCACAAGGGCTGCCGCTGCTCTCAGAAGCTTGCTTCATGTGCCCAGCTAAAGACTTTGAGCCGGTATTCCATGCTTGTAGGTGATGCTTGGCATCCCTACCCTGAGACTGCTGGCTGCCTGGGACATGAAGGAGCACGAACACTGGTTTGGGGAAGCCATCCCCAGGGCCCTGAGGTACCTGCACATCAGGAGGAAACAGCAGTGGCAGCCCACCCAGGTGATGGGATTCTCTGCAAGCAGAGTAAGTCCTGTCTTCATTTTCCTTGGATTTGCCACATATTACTAGTTTCTCTGAATATTTGACTACAAGAATGCCCCAAGAGTTTACTATAGGTATTTGAGGGGGGAGCAAACAGCACTGCTGCCTGTTGCAGCTCTGCCAGTGCTGTTCAGGTTACCCATCCAGTCTGACCTCTGCTGCCTTTCCCTGGCAAGAGCTGGTTTTCTGGGTTATAGTACGTACGGCATGTTGTTAATAACCAAAGAACAAAGAGATAAAAAGTATAGCCAAGGCTGTTGTGTTTGCACCTTGTACTGCTTCCAAACTGGAAAGGAAAAATGGGGATGTTCTAAAAAAAGTAAAAAGTGCTTAAGAGAAAATACAAAATAAAGCTCTGAATAAAAAACCCTCTCCAGATGGTCATTAAATATGTTAAATGGCAGTCTGCTTTCAGCCCACCAGGCACCAGTTTTATTATTCTAATAACATCTTAAAATGAAAAAGATAAAGTCTTATAAAAAGAGGCTGTTAACTTTGATGGTGTTTAATCCGGATAACTTTTAGAATACACATTAATGTGCAAAGATACAAAACATATATTCAGCAACAAAAATGGTTCTCTCCTGAAAAGCTCTCGTGCAGACATCTCCAAACTTCTCCTGTAGGCCTTTGCATGCAGATGCTTAAACCCAGAAATCCTCAAAGGAAAAACTTCGCAAACACCATGTTTTAAAAACAAGGCAGTGATTTATAGACAAGTCAAAATTATGAATGTTGAAAGTTCAGAAGAGTAGGAGAGACAGTTTAGAAAGGTTGTTCCACTTGCAGTCTAAGCATTAGATATTACTCCATACACATGTTTACTAACGTTTGATACATATTCTACATACACATTAATAGTATTTGCTCATGCAATAAACCCTGTACTTGTAACAGTAATTTACAAAGGTGTTCATTTTATGTGTAGTGGCTTGGGATTTCTGTATTCATTTTGACACAAATATATATATGTTTCAGTTTGGTATTGTGTAAATATCAGGATTACTTTAGATTTTCAAAAATTGAAAACTGAATGCTGTAATGTCTGTCCACTTACTTTATTTGAGGTATCTGGATGTAAAAAATCTGAAAGTCTGAAGTGCAAAACCTCCTTTTAGAAATTCCCCAAGTATTTACAGTATTGTTTCAACTGAAGCCTCATTTCTGTAAAGGTATTTTAAGATGCTCAGTTTATAGAAGATTCTAATTCCAATGCTGAGACAATAGAACCTTCCAGATTTAGATATTTAATAAGATTTTTATATTGTTTTAAAAGTGCTGGCTCAGTTTTATAGTGCATCCAGAGAAGTTTTGTGCCTTTCTTTTTCGCATGCTAGATATGATTGCAAATTTTTCATACAGTCTTTACAACTAATTTATATTATCTATTTTTATGGCATGATGTAGTTCTAAAATGTTGAGGAAAGTATTTAACACTTCATGTTCACTGGATAGGACAGTTCCTACTAGCGTATTTATTTATTTCAGATGTTACTTCCCCCTAAGTATTCTTTTCCAAGCAGTTCAGTTGTCATGTTTGTCATGACAAACCCAAAATGGCAGAAGATAGGCTTTGACTCATTGTGCACATGTGAATCAACTTCTGTTAGTAGCAGTTATTGAATAATTTTAAGGAAACAGACTTGATGGATTTCTTTCAGTGGTTATTCTAATCCAGTGTCCATAATCTTTGTTTTCTGTCCTTGTTTTATTCATCTCATACCAGTCAGTTGTGTAAGCTCCTTGGTCTAAGTGATCATCATACAGTTGTTAACTATAATCAAGTCCTTTGTTTTTCACTGATTTTGAAAACTAGCTTAGAACAACATAGAAAGATGGTGACAAAATTAACTATTTCGCTTAAGTGGGGAAAGCCAATTTTTATATCCCTTATGCAAAATAGCCTTTAAAAAGTCGTAAGTAATCACTTTTGTTCTATGAACTAGAGGAATATAATCTTATTGCAAGCTAATTCTTTCTGAACAGCAGTTTCTGAGTGGAAGGGATTGAAATATACTGCTGATATTAAGGATTATGTAAGAAAAACACTTTTTAAAGTTTTTTTTAAGGTCTTTCTCTGCCTGCAGAATTTTCCTTGGTGAAATCTTGGAAAAAGATTCCCACTTCTGTCCACTGGAGCACTAGAGAATCATCTGTAGAATATTATGAAACATATATTTGAATTTTGATACCAAGGAAGCTCTGCATAGTGCTGTACTATAGCTACAGTATAGCAGTGTTCACTACAGTGCAGAAATGGAAATAGAATAATAAGAAATTTAAAGCGGTTGGAGATAAATGGATAAACAATCCAGTAAAGTTTATGTTGGAGAACTGCATTCTTCTTCCTTTTTATAGTAGAGTAACTTGTAAGGAGGTTTTTTTCATATTGTTTTCACTGTTTTTCAAGAGGAATTGACAGTAGAAACTGGTGTGATTTTTGGAGAGCAGGATTCTGAAGCACAGCGAGAAAGTTCCTAAGTATCTACTCTTTTAAAAGTTCAGATTTATTAATTGAGATGTCTTCTGTTTGTAGTAATAATGCTGATGTTAAAATGTGTACAAAATTGCACAGTTGTATGCTTGACAAAATTCTAAACTGATTAATAGTTTTAATTACATTCATAGAAGCATAGAATAGTTAGGGTTGGAAAGGACCTTAAGGTCATCGAGTTCCAACCCCCCTGCCATGGGCAGGGACACCTCACACTAAACCATGCCACCCAAGGCTTTGTCCAACCTGGCCTTGAGCATTGCCAGGGATGGGGCATTCACAGCTTCCCTGGGCAGCCTATTCTAGTGCCTCACCGCCGTCACAGCAAAGAACTTCTTCCTTATATCCAACCTAAACTTCCCCTATTTAGGTTAGATTTAAGGAAGAAGTTCTTTACTGTGCATGAGCGTTTCATGAGTGCAGGTGTTACAAGTGAAAATTTAAATTATTGGATATAAAAGTAAAAGGCAAGAATACAAGCTTGCAACTTTGGTATCATTCAGTGTTACCTAAAACTTACAAAATATTAACAAGTTGTTCTTAAAGCAAATTCTAATTTCTTTCATGTTCAGCTTCATTGCAAGTACAATCCCTTATGGTTATTGGTTCTGATGAGTGTAATGTCAGGTCACAGCCTTGGGGTGATAGAAGATGAAGGAAGGCATGAACTTGTTCGCAGAGTTAGCGTACAAGTTGGAAGGTTTCCTTGGTTAATAGAAGTTCATGTTTTCAATCATTATATACTTGATTTTCGTTTTCAAGCAGGAAATGTGTCAAATACAGCTTTTATTTTTTTTTTTTTTAATCACTAGGGCTTAGATGAAGCTTAATTTATTTCAGTAGCTGAAACTTGTCCTCTTAGTCATTTTCAAATAATGAAATCTTGCAGCAGTCATGTATTAGAAGGAGAAGCAAAGTGTCATGTTGCTTAAATTTCAGGGTTGTGTATCGCTGTTATCACCCCAAAAAGGGAGCAAATTTTGCTTATCTAAACTAGTCACATGTTGAGGTTCAAATAGAAGTCACATCAGAATGTAGTTTCAAACCGTAAGGGTGTTATAGAAACAGCAGACAATACCTTCATATCCTACACTGTCACTAAGTAACTCTACCTTCTAAGCCCTTTGAAAGGGAGTCCAGAACTTGAAATTTATGTTTAAATAAATATGTAAGGCATCATTCAAAGTCTGCCAAAGCTAATGCATTAGTAGGTGCCAAAACTCTAATCCCACTAAGGGAGCCAGACAAGTCAGTCTACTTTTGTTACAGTAACGCACTGAAGCCTGGAGTATGCTGTTCTCCAGTTGATCTCCAAGTAGTTGCTAGACTCTCCTCTCCTATTGTTACAAAAATTGAATTAGTCCTTCATGATGAGGGAAATAGGTGCAGATGATGTTTGATATTCTGCCTCTGGCAGTGGCTAATATTACATGCTTCAGAGGAAAAACAGAATATTCCATAATACCACTAAGTCCAATCTGCAATGCTAGATGTAAGATAACATGCCTTCCTAATGCCTGTAGGGCTAAATTATGCCTTGTTGCATGAGACTAAATTAATCTTTTCTTAAGCAGTGCTATTTCAGATATTGCTATTGGTCAATTATGCAGCCCCTCTTAAAATTCCATGCTCAGCTGTTGTACTGCATAAATGATTATTTCCTATTGGGTATTATATGTCTAGTAACCATAAATCTTTGTGAATAACCACTTGGTTTTTTGTTCTGACAGGTGCTTCCAGGGAATGCTTGTTAAAAGGAAGAAGTACTTCTGTCTGCATCTGGTGAAGTCAACCCCAAAGTATATGAAATACTAAAAAACACTGGCCAGAAACTGTGTCCTGATGCTCACAGGTAATCTTTCCTTTTGTACTGGCAGATGCTTAGAAAATCACTGTTTGAATCTACTGTGCTCACATTCTATGAGGATTCTAGTGTTTGTTTACTGTGGATCACACTAATTTAGAGCTAAAGGAAAAAATAATGGTTCCAGGACTTATACTTCGTAAAGTGATTTTGCCAGTGGCTAAGGTAAGGCACGTCATATGATAATGAAACATGGAATATTCTGTCATTCTTTGTCTACACTCCTACTAGTTTTATTAGAATTGAGAAAAAAAAAAAAAACATAGTATAGGGTGTGGAAGACATATCCACTCTAATTTGAATAATTTTAATATCTCAATCTAGACCTTTTTAGATCTTACCCCTCTTCTGATATGTCTTCTATATACTGGTGGCGCAGTGTCCCCCTTCCATTTCTCACAGGACTGTAATTTTCATTAAGCAAAAGGCATGCCAAAGAACGTACAATTTTAGCTGGGCGTCAGTCATCTTAGAATTGGTCTCATATCAGGTTCCAGGCAAAGCCAAGCTCTTGTTGGAATGATTGAGAAACAATAAAACAAGGATAATTATTTATCTGTAAGAATTTAGAGATGATGGGAACATATTAGGCTGTTAAATATTTCATCTTTTCAATAATTTTGCCACCTCTCTGCAAATCTGATTTTTCAGTTTTCTTTTTCTTATAGTCAAGGCCAGAAAAGAACTTAACTAAAAGAAAAGCACAGCCTCCTGCTGCTAGCAGACTCTGCCTGTGCAGAGATGACTGAATAGAAAAAAGACTTCTTTTGGGTTATTACTACTTGAAAAAAAAACAACGAACAAACAAAAAAAAACACAGCCAAAAAATCCCCTGACAGTTGCTACCTTTTCCCTATACTAGACAGTTCTTTGTAACACACACATACATTCACATGCCACTGGCCTTACTGCTGGGTGATCATTACTAGTTTAGATGATCAGCCGAGGCCAGAGTTTTCTATCCGCTGGTGGTTGTATGCCCCCACACCATTTTGCAGCTTTCTTGTTCTTTACTTAGATTTGCTAAAAGAGAAAATGCTCCTTACCCTTGAGCCCAAACCATTTTTACTTAGAGCTGCCTTTGCAGGTACAGCAGTGTATACAATACACATGATAGACTGCACACTGCTTTGCAGTACCGATAGCTTTGCTGTATTTTTTCACCCCCGGCAAAAAAAAAAATTGTTTCATTTGTTTTGAGCACCTCCAGAGCTGAGGAACTGGGGTGCACTGAGGACACCCTTTGTGATGCAGGTGCTCTAGATGGGAGTTGAAGCAGAGTCAGCAGTGCTTCTGTTTGGAAAAACCTAGAGAAAGTACCTCAAGGCTTGGTCTTAACTGAGTTTTCATGGCCAACAGCTAAGGAGGTATCAAGACACAGAGGAGAATGGGAGTTCTTGGTATCCATAATGCACAGCATACACAGCTAAATCAGGCCTAGCCCTAGTCTGTCATTTCCTGTCTTCACACTATATTTTCCTACCTATTGTTTTTTATCCAATTTATTCTGTGTTGTTTTCTTTTTATTTTTAGAGGGTTGGTTTATTTCCCCCCGCTGTTCCTTGATGTCTCAAACACCACATCTCTGCCAGGCGAGTGAAGCTGATTTCTAAAGAGAAATGTCAGAAATTCAGTACATAAATTTTGCTGTTGTAGAGAAAATACTTTATTTTCAGCAGCCTTGGGGTCTTCAGTTGTGGTATTTTTAATAAGGTCAGTCTTCATAAAAAATAATAGTTAAAAATAAGCTATTCTATTTTACTATAAAATAAAACCACTTCACCTGTGAAGGAAATGAAAGTGAATGATCATATTAAGAACTGGAGAAAAAGGAATGGACACTATGGGTAAATGCTGCTCTGTGCACCTCTGCCACAGTTCTGGATCAGACAAGTGGGACTGTAAGAACCTGCCTGCAAACTGTGTGTTTTCATCTGTGTTTGAAGAACCTTTTCAGATGTGCACTGCAGGAGTGCTTATGTCATTGCATAGCTCCTGACAAGTGATCTAGAGAGAAGAGAGTAATTGAATGCTAGCTTGGAGATAGAGATCATCAGCTGATTTTCCCTCTGAGATTTATATATGGATGACAGAATGGGAAAATAGAAAGGGAAATTAGGGTATTTTGAATATATTGAAGTTTTCTGCAGCTTCGTAAAAGTAGGGCATATCTGAAAAGGAGAAGTGCCTCAGACTTGCATATTTGGCTTTCACTAAGCAGCTAGTCAGTCCTGTTTCTTTGCTGCAGTTAGAAAACTCATGCTTTAATAATTATTCAATACGTAGTACTTAATTATTTATTAATTAATGCGTCTTGACTTTTGATTTGGCCCAAGCATATATCAAGATACTACTGTTGCACACGAATTCTCTTAACTGTGAATAGAAGTTATGAAACCATGCTGATTAATAACAATGTTGAATTTTCAGAGCATATAAATTCATAGTAAATTAACAATCAAAATACAGACATCCATTTTGTAGAGTAGTTAGGTTTTAGTGCAGTATCTAAATGCTTAATTCTTTCAAAGGTTAAATGCAAACTGGAAATGAGTAGTGTAGATATTGACCACAGTGTGTTTTTACACACAGATCTTTTAATTTTTCTTTTTTTTCTTTTGTTACATCAGATGTTTCATATATTGGATTTTGGTAATCATTCACCTGAAAAAAAAACAACAAAACACCAGCTGAGAACTGTGTAATTGCAGAAATAGAAACTACATTCTCTCATATGCCACAATTCAACCATGAGGATTAAAAACATTCTCCAAGGCAAAAAGTTGTTCTGGGAGAATGAGGTCTCTTGTACTCCTCAAGACATAGTTACCTGGAAGCGTAGTTTTCATTCCTGTCACAGTGGTGTCTGCCTCTATATAGTTCCTCAGTACTCACACAGCTCCCATTATCTTTTAGCTGGGATCCTTCAAATTTTTAACATCGTAAGACTATAATGGTTCATAATTTGTTTGTTTGGGGTTTCTTGAAAGTTGTCTTATTCAGATGAAGGAAAACACGTTTATTTTGGAAAGCAAAGCAAAAAAGTGTTGGGTGGACATTATACATCCAGAAGTTAGAAAAAACCTTACCCTACCAGATGTATCTTTCATTCAGCTTGACTGAAACAATTCTATTTTGCTGGGGAAAAAAATAATATTTCAAACAATTTGCATGTTATTATTGAATACTTATAGACATAACTGTGCATGGGGAAAAATCTAAACATTTGATCTAAAAAAAACAAGAGAAAATTAATAACATTGGAAAGGCCATTGTTTAGATGGAGTTTGCTTTAGGAATAGTTATCCATCTATAAATATCAACGATAATATATGCAGAAGAATGAAGTACCTACTGTGTAAACTGGCAAAAAAGTTAAAATGCACCATTAAATTAAGCCAAAGAGAAAAGTAGAACTTTAAATATTGCTTACTTGTTTTTAAATACTTTCAATATCTCTTTCCATGGCTCAGATAAAGCTATAATTTACAAAGGAAGGTAAGGATGCAAGAGGGTACATTTTGGGTGCAATATATGTTTTGTACAGTTTTGAAATATATACAGACCATGCTTTGCTCCCTCACTTTAACTGTAATTTGGCAGCTAATAAAATTATTATCCTTCATTGAAATTCCGGAAATTACCAGTCATCAGCCAGCTCAGAGATTGGGTATATAGCCAGCTCTATGGACTAAAAGAGGATTCTGGTCTGTTCCAAAGTTCCATTCTTAGTTATGACAGTCCAAATCCTATTCCCTTCCTTTTTTTTTTTTTTTTTAATGATATAACTTCATTTTTGCAATATGTGCACATTAAGGGTGAACCTGTCAACCCCTCTTAATTTTCCCTAGGGATCTCACTTCTTCCCCCCGCTCCAAGATTCCTTGAAGATGAGACCTTCTGTATGGTCTGATGCCTAGAAAATGCTTTATGAGGGAAATTTTTGACTCTAGGTTTGTTCATATTAGGGGCTTTTGTATAATATGGTGACTCAATTTCCATCATCAAAAAAGAGATTTTTAACAATGATTTAATATTTATCCTTTTGTTGGATGGGAAAAAAATTTCGTTGATCTATGGGGAAAGAGCAGACAGGACTGTTGTTGTAAAGGAGATAGTGCCCCTGCAAAGGGCAGAAGGTAAATCTGCTTGTCGTGTAGTGTAGCATTTCCTGACTCTGAGCCATCATCATCTTAGAGCATCAAAAGGTGGGGGAAGAGCTCCAACTTCTTAATGTGAGAAATGAAAGGAAAAAAATTACATGTGTGCTTAATAATATTTCCTCCATTAGGAACAGTTAAAAAACCTGTCTCCTCCAGTTTGGTTTTTCATGATTTATTATTCAGATTTTGCTCATTAATCTATAATGCTTAATCTAGTTTATGTACTATGATATATTTATTTAGTAATTTTTTATATTGAGAGGCTGATTCTGTCCTTTATATTGTTTACTCATCTCCAAACTACCAAAAATTCTAGGGGAAAATGGATTATCTCAATGTTGCAGAGAAAATGCGCAGTCCTAGATGTTGTAATATAATGAAGATGAAATTTGGCATTCTTTGGTTTTACTAGTCTGCAGTCTATCACTTCAGTATATGAGAGCAGACATTTCTTTCTTTACTATTTAATCAAGTATCTAAAGATATTAAACTAGAATAAGTTAAGGGCTTTTAATAGACTATGAAAATGCAGCAATTTCAAGATTGCTGTCAAGTCCACATTAATTATTCTTTAATTAAATGCAGTATTTTTAGCCTAAAGAAGTGCAGACATTTTGTTTGAAATAGGGGGTAGGGATCTATAGAAATCAAACCTATTAAAAAAGCTTGATTTGTAGTATGGAGAGGGGAAAAAAGAGATGACCAAATATGTCATACTTGAAGCAGAGATGAAAGAGAACTATGTGATTAAGAAGAGGAATAGAAAACCAACAGATCTGTGATTTAGGAAAAGGCTAGAGTGAGATGACTATGCCAGATTTAGGTGTTCAGACAAATCTAAGGAATTAAAAGAAAAAAGGCAAATTACTTTGTAAAGGCAGTCATGATCTTGTTTTTTTAGGTTTCATTCAGCATAAAAGGTTATGTTTCATTAAAGCTGTAAAAGTATAAAACAGTATGTATGAAGACTTACCTTATAGAGGCTAAATCCTTTTGTACACCAAGGTTTATACAGTGGTGTCACAACCTTGCTCTGAATATTCGAGTATTGCGTTATAATATACAGCATCCAATCATATAGGTGAATGTGAGTAATAAAACCTAGGGCTCATAAACTCTCTGACTATGTACCTGTGTTGCATTTTAATGCCATCTCTCTACTGTCTGTATCATTAAATCTGACACACCAAATTTTATTCCCTTTAGTGCTGGTGTTAGGTTGACTGCCTACTAAATATGAACCCTAAGTGAAGATGACTTCACCTTGGTGCCGAGCTTTCTTTGCTTCAATTACCTTTAGTACTTACCTTGCTTCAATTAACTTTGCAGGATCTGTGAAAAGGTCCTTCTAAGGAAGGAAAAAATGTATTTGGGAGTACACAGTGATACGGAAATGAATTCAAAGAAATGGCATCTTTTGGCAAGTATAAGTTATTAAAGGCCATATATAAGTAAAAATAATTGTTATATTTTTAGTCCCCCTCTCATACCTAATTCTCTTGCTTAACCATCTATAGACTCAGTACGAAAGAAGTATCTTTGCCTGTCTTGTTCCTGTGATCCTTGTTTATTTGAATTTTATTTCAGCTTTTTCAGGAGAGTCAATCATATCTTTTCGGTATTTCAGCAGTAAATATACGCCTGATTTCTACTGCAGATTTATTATATATACAATGGTATCTGAATATTAGCAAAAAAGATAAAGAAATAGCTGTAACAATAGTAATTTGTAATATCAGATTAGGAAGATTATAACCAAGGTATAACAAAGGTAATGATAAGGAGGGTAATCTCTTAAACTGCAGTATCACTTAAGTATATGTGTATGTACATGAAACGTACAGAATGTAGGTGTTTTGTCCCATGGGAGACAAAATCGTGAATTGAAAAAAGCGGCTTTATTTTACTGCTCTGCTGTAGGCGTTGCTGCTTGTGGGAAGTTTGAATCAAAGTATTGATTATAGTGATTTTTGTAATTTTGGTGAGAGAGCTGTAGGTGTATGAGAGAACTGTGTCTACAGCATGAGTGTGTAAACATGTTTTGAGGCCACAAGGCTGAAATATGAGAAATAATTTGGAACCTATAATAGTGACATGGTTTAGTGGTGGGTGTGGCAGCCCTAGGGTAAAGGTTGGCCTTGATGCGACCTAGTGGATTCTGTGATTTTCTGAATTCACCAAGAGTGGCCATTACTGCCTTTTTGAACAAAAGTAATCAAGTAGCAGAAGAGTTTAATTATGTGCTAGTTTAAAAAAACAGACAAATTTTTATGTAATTTTCAGAATTTATGCTTTTATCGGTATTACTTTATCCTACTTCCTTACTGATATTCCGTACTGCATCTCATTTGAAAAGACCTGAGGTTTGGGTTGTTTGGTGTTTTTTTTAATTGATTGTGGTTTTGGGTTTTTTTGAGGTTTTTTTCATGGCTTTTTTTTTTTCCTCAGATGAGCTTTGATATAGTTCTAATATATAGCCATGAAAGGTGAGACGTTCATCAGCTGGTCACATATAAACAGCTGGTATTCAAAAGGGTGGCATCTCCTATTAGTTCCAGGGTTTGCAATTGTTTTTTTCAAAGTCAGTGTTCCCACGTTCTCTCAAGAAAAATGTTTGGGAATTTGCTTTGTAGATTGTTTTGCACATTGCTTGCTTTTTCTTATTGCGATGCAATGTCCCTCATAAATCTGAATAGTCTACTAATGATATGTGTCTTGTAGTTGGTGCTGTATTTCATGGAAGGATTTATTGTTGTTACAGCTAATGCAATTAGTAGTTGTTATGTTTGCTAATCTTTGTGAGTCTTACGTTTCGTTGCCTTTATTCGTATTTCTGGAATAATTTCTTTTGCTTCACTAAAGCAGAACATGTACTGTATTTGAAATATGACCTCTCTGGAGCAGAGTTGGCTTTCCCTTTCATGATAATTAACATTCAGTGGTACATTCCTGAATGGACAGAGCACAAGCTATATAGTCTTGAATGAACAACTTTGTTTTCCCTCCTGTACTAAGAAAGATCAACTATGTAATTAATGTGCTCAAGTAGCTGTGGTCTAAGAAAAGAGAAGTCCATCCAAACCTGTGTTAAAAGCTTCAGCTTCAGTTAATTTTCACCAGAACTGTCATATACCCCTCCCCAGTGGCCCAAATACTATTGGAAATGGCTGTCTGTGTATTTTTTTTAAATGAATTGACCAGACTGAGAAATAAATGGGGAGACTAACATACAGAAATCTCTATTAAAATATAACCATACTGTTTCCCCTATGCTATATCTGATCAGATCATACTTAGAATGCTGATGTCAGTCAGTGCTGAAAATGAAGACAAAAAAATATGAAGGTGATAATACTTGGTTTTGTTTGTACTATAGATTTTGTCAAATTATTTTCCTGCCAGTCTGTTAGCAAGCAGTGCATAAGATTTGTTGGGTGCTTTTGCTTTAGAAAGCGTAGACTGTGTTGGCACTCAACAGACTGTTGTATTTCAAGAAACAAGTGACTTGCTTGTAATGGAAGGAAATATTATAGGAAAAGCAAAAAGTCAAATTTTATATTGCTGTCTCTATGACTCCCTCAGAAAGGTAGATGCCCCTTTTTGGAGAAAAGGTTTGATGTCTTTATCTGCCTGGGTTCACTGTGGTCTTTGGACTTCTCCACTGTTGAGCTACATCTTATTCTTCATAACTCCAATTTAGGAATATAAACCCAAATGTATGATGTTTACTGACTTCCCTTTCTCTTAAGTAATTAGCCATATGTTTGAACCTGATCTCTGATCAGGAATATTGTTCTCTGAACTTAATTTCATAGACTCATGGAATAGTTAGGGTTGGAAAGGACCTTAAGGTCATCAAGTTGCAAACCCCTGCCATGGGCAGGGACACCTCACACTAAACCATGCCACCCAAGGCTCTGTCCAGCCTGGCCTTGAACACTGCCAGGGATGAAGCATTCACAACTTCCCTGGGCAACCCATTCCAGTGCCTCACCACCCTCACAGGAAAGAACTTCTTCCTTCTATCCAATCTAAACTTCCCCTGTTTAAGTTTTAACCCATTACCCCTTGTCCTATCACTACAGTTTCTAATGAAGAGTCCCTCCCCAGCATCCTTGTAGGCCCCCTTCAGATACTGGAAGGCTGCTATGAGGTCTCCATGCAGCTTTCTATTCTCCAGGCTGAACAGCCCCAACTTCCTGAGCCTGTCTTCACATGGGAGGTGCTCCAGTCCCCTGATCATCCTCGTGGCCCTCTGGACTCGTTCCAACAGTTCCATGTCCTTTTTATGTTGAGGGCACCAGAACTGCACACAATACTCCAGGTGAGGTCTCATGACAGCAGAGTAAAGGGGCAGGATCACCTCCTTCGACCTGCTGGTCACGTTCCTTTTGATGCAGCCCAGAATACTGTTGGCTTTCTGGGCTGCGAGCACACACTGCCTGTTCATGTCCATTTTCTCGTCAGCCAAGACCCCCAGATCCTTCTCTGCAGGGCTGCTCTGAATCTCTTCTCTGAATTTCACTGCTTACCAGTTGGGAAGCATGTGAGTTACCTTGTCCATCCCACTGATGTGCCTCTCTCTAGAGGTCTGAGACATGGCAATGTAAAACTGTACTTCACTTATTGTAGTCTGTACAATTCAAAACAGAATAAATGGGGTTTGGTATGAGTATTTCCTGACAGTCTAAAGTAAACAAGAATTACTGTCCAGGGAAAGTCTTGCCATGTTGTACGTGGCCTCACTTTGTGTTCCTTATTTGCATTCATATTGAATGCCACTGGTGCCAGACAAAACCTGGGATCCAGTAAGCATATGGTTCTGCAACTTCATACAGGGACAATTCTATTGAACAAGGTAAGTTTATTGATTTAAGCCATTTTAAGCATAAATGTTTTCTTATGACTCAGAATTCCTTGAAAAACTTGGCTGCAACTGCATGGGCATTTTGGTTCACACAACCATGCATTTTGAATCAAATCTCCTAGTTTCTTGTTTTATTGCACATTGTTTTGATTTGTAACAATGACGATTCAGAGTCCTGAAACTCAATGCCAGCACCAGTGTTGAGAACTTTGTTGAAAGAATTTAATTGAAAAAGACCTTATAGCAGTATGCCATAAGATTATATTAACTCGTAAAGTAGACATACATATTTAAAACACAGAGATTTTAGGTCCTGTATATTAAAGTACCGCTTCTTGCTCTTAGAACACAAAGGCTTGAATGTGAGCTTCCCCAAGAGCTCTTTGGGTAGAAGATGTTTGGTGTGCAGAGAAAAGATGAAACAATTTTTAAGGGACAGATTAAGTTAGAAGTAAAAGTTTCATTGTTCTTTTTGTTGTTCTTTCAGTATTCTTTTTGTTGAGGCTAAGTTAAAGGTACTCTGCAGTATCCAGAATTCTGTAGTAAATTATCCAATCCAGAACATACTTTCAGCACAGAAGAAAAGCCTCACAAAAACTATTAAGCTGCAACCAAGATGACATGTAAGAGCAAAGATGAGATATTTGTGTGAAGGACTGGCATACATTCCTAAATACTTAGACCTGTGAATTTGCAGCTGCCGAATGACTTATGAAGAATAATAAATAATGGGTATCATTTCAGTCTGTTTACTTCTTGCAGCTGATACACAGCAGAGTTACAGACTTCCAGTATAAAGGTGTTGTTTCTGCGTTGAGGCACTTATCTAAGCCCCCTTCTGCTTCTGAGCCCTGAACTGGTCACCATTGCTGTAGTTCAGCCCTGTCTGAGAGGACTGTGAAGTGAGTGTCCACTCAGGAGTGGACATCCACAAGCACAGTGCAGAGCTCTCTGCTGTAGCACAAACAGTAAACCTTTTTCTTCTTCTTCTGCCAGAGCAGTTAGTCATGATTTCTGTGCTTAAAAGCAGGTTGTAGACAATACATGAGAGTCTTCCCTTTTCAGAGCTAGTAGCCAGGGAGATGTGCTTCGTTAGTCTCAATAATTATCAGAAATAATGATGAAAAATAATCACCAAGGCAAGAATAAAGGCACTCATCCTGCCTCCAGCCTTGCTGTCAGTGGTCGTTAGAAAGTTCTCCCACAAAGAAAAGTGTTATTCTTAGTTTATGTCTCTTAATTTAATTCTCTATTGTCCCAGTATATTCAAATGCTTAGAAGAAAGCAAATAAGCAAGAGAAAGCTTATTTATATGTAAGCATGATGTTTTTACACTAATGCCAGATGGAGTATCTTAATAATGCGATAAACTAATAGAGCTGAATTACTGCTTAGTAATTTCATGTTGCAAATCCAAACTATGTTAAATCATACGTGGGCTCAAACGCAGGGAGCTCTAACCTAAATGGATGAATGCTTTTGCTGCAGCAAGTGAAATGAAATTGTTCCAACCTGCTAATTAAGATATATAATAGTGATTTTTGATATTAAACAAAAATAATTAAACCTACAAGGGATATGTTTGCTTTTCATTTGTACATTAGATGTATTCCTGTCAATTTCTCTGTCGATTTAAGTACAGTCTGTGGGATGGGAGAAAGGCTTTTGTTTTATCCTAGATGTAAATTTGAGATGCTTTAAGTGTCTTCAGTCTGTGATCTGCTAATGTCAAACATCCTGAATACATGAAGGCAATTTGATGTAAAGTCATGGAATTTAAGGTTATTTCAATTTTTTCTTTGCCTTTTTTCCTCCCTTTTTTTTTTAATATGTATGTGTGTACTGTTCTGTATTATGAACTGCTACAAAAAGCCAGGGCATCATTCGAAGTCCTGTTATGGAAGAAATAGGTTATTTGCCTCATAACCTTTCTGTTTTTCCAGTAGTTCTAAATTAGGTCCCTTGGCTTGCTCTTCAAGGTGAGTGGCTTTTTCATTAAGTGCAGAGAGCCTTAGCTTCTTCTGAGTTACTTAAATTCCCTATGCTCTGGGCCACTGGTTTTAGTCTTTGCTTTCGATGGTGGGTTTGGCCAAAGTTAATACTACAGGCTGTACGTGTTATCAGCTTTTTTTTTAATTTTCCCTCCCCCCTTTTCTTTTTTTCCTTTTTTAATCTGTCATCCTTTCTGTCTGAGGGATGAACCTGCATGATTGCTAGAGTATTAAGTCTTAACTCTGTCATTAGCTTTCAGTAGGAGGAACATGGGTTGCGCTACAGGCAGAGTGCAAAGGCTGCAAACTGTGTGTGGGGGGTTTTGACTTTCTTTTTGATATTGCCATTTTTATCGTTTAATACCAAAAGGACAGGCCTCTAACGTTCCTTTTCAGAATACAACCTGCATCATTAAAAATTTCTAAGCTCTACGTATTAGGTTGGTAATCTGATCAGAAGAGTGTATCTACAAAATAATAAGGATAAAGTGTTTTGTATATATAAATTGAAATTATAAAAATCATAACTTCTAGTTTTATGCCAACCATATGCCAAGTAAGGAACTTCTGTAATTCTAAAAAAATGGTATTTGCTGCAGACTCTCAAATAAATACTTGAGCTACTTTAGAATCTCTTATCTCAGCTTTTTGTTTTTTTTCTATTGTGCCCTGCGGTTCCCCTGCATGGTAGGTCCCACTTACCATTTCCTTTAAATCAAGTGAAACAGCTTAGGAAAACACATTATTTTCCTCAATAATGTGTGATAAATAAATGAGAGAAGCAGAAATAATATCCTGCTGTTCTGACTGTAATACTGTTACATTTCATGGCTTGTAATACCATGGGAAGGAAGATCCAACACTTTGTCAGAGTGACTAAGAAGTTGGAGGTGCTGTGTTAATGTTGAAATCTCTCATAGGATTTGGTTTCACTTGACAATTACATTCAATTAGAAAACACCCCTAAGTGGCTTCTCAAGGTTGTGGTTTAACTTGGTGTGATTTCCAAGAAAACCCCTGGAGGAGATATTATTAATTGTACTTTTCATAGCATATCCTAAGGAGCAGCCAAGGTCAGTGCCTTTTTCCCAGGCACTTTGCAGAAGACTGACCAAGAAATTCTGTAGTTTAAAGAGTTCAGAATCTAAACAGACAAGCAAAGCAAATCACTCCAGTAAACGTCATTTCATTGAGAGGGACAGAGTGAGAGGAAGTTCTCTAAAGAGAAGTATAGGGTGATGCCAAGAACAAAGTTTTTTGGCAAAAAACTTGGGTGAAGCTCCGCTTGTTCTTCCTTTTCTATGTCACAATTTTTGTTTTGATGGAAGTGCAGACATCCCTCATACTCTTCTTGCTCACTGTGGTCTTTTCACTTCGGACTCTAAAGCCTCCTTGTACTTGTTTTTTCAAAAGTAAAGACCTTGCTGGTAATGTGATGTTTCAAGGCACCAGCTGTTCACAGAAAGACCTACTGCAATTCCTACCATGGGTCTTACAATGCTTAGCTTTTTTAATCTTTTCAAAAGTATTTGTTTATATATTAATTAAGATCAGGTTAGAGAGAAAGTTCAAATGAAAATGATAAAGACTAAATACACTTTTCAGACATCATCTTTAGATAGTGTACCCTTACCTTGTTGCTTGCCAGTGTTCTATAGTGTCTTAAATCTAATTTTCAAAGCCTCTTATTCTGATAGGAAGAAAAGAAGACACTGCTTAGTTCTACTAAGTCGTCTTCATTGTCGTTTTGTTTCTTTTCCAAGCAGCTGAGCCAAGAGAACAAGTGAGTCAAGTGTTCAATTTAGCTTGTAAACTGCAGCCTGCAGGGAGCCATGGAAAGCACCAGACTATATTTACTTTGTTCCTACGCTTCATTCCCTAAGTGCCCGCTTCCCACTCTGAGGCAAGAGTCTCCTGAACAGATCTTCCCTCCAATGTGGTCTTACATTCACCTTTACTGATGTTCACTCACCACCAGCAATATCAGACTGTTAATGTGGCTACTTAGTTCATTTGGACTGTAGGTGGCTGAAGTTGAACTTAAAAATAGTGCTTTAGTTCAGCAAGGAAATTGAAAAGTTTTAAGTGCTTGCTTAGAAGAAAAAATTACATATCTCCATCCTACAGTACTGGATCAGGTTTCCCCTTTATCGAAATCTGCCATGAAAAACAGCAATCCTTAAGTGTCAGTCAAAGAAAAAATGGTTGGAAATCAAAGTATTCATTTTTTACAAGTATTCAGATAAAATAAGATAATCTGAGATAGCTGGTGCTGCAGGTAGAATATAATTCCAACATAGGAGAACCAATGTAAATTTCATGGTAACGGAAATTTTTCCTAGCTGTTTTCTCCCAGTATGCCCTTGACAGTGCTTAGCTCTGTCTCTGTTTAATGAAACTGTATGACCTTGGCCTTGCAATCCTTCCACTCAGTTCACTGAGAATATGCAATTAATTAATAGATATTCCTATAATATATCCAATAATTAGAAAAAAAAAGGTGATGTAGAAAATAATGCTCGTTCTCCCAGCTTTAGGTAGAATACTGCTGCACCTCATGGTTTCATTTGATTTGTTAGAAACAAAATGCAGTCTAGGTTTCAGAGAATGCTTCAGTACACACTTAGCAAAGTAGTTCAAGGTCAAAGCTCTGCCTTAGCAGGATGCAACATAATTTATTTATTAAAAATTATCATATTTTTAACCAATCAACAGTTTGGGGTTTTCACACAGATTAAGCTTATTTTTGTAATTACAAGTAATTTTCTTGGATAAAAATGGCCTAACAGCACCATCTTCTGACAAACTGTAATTTCTGCAGTAATGTTGAAAAGCTCTTTTAATCCTTTGAATGCATGTTTTGGTTGCTCTCCCAAATAAAACAGAGATTCTAGGGGAAATAAATGTAAGTGTAACCCCATGTATTGTAACAGAAGACATAGCCTGAGAGTCCTGAGCAGCCACTTACTTTACAGTTTCTTATTTTAACTTAAAATAGTGAGAGAATTTCATTCAACTGTAATTGTGCCTGAAATTGTTTTTGATAGGTTTGCTGCAAAAACATTTCAAAGGTGTATTACTGTCAAATATTTGGAAAGAGGCAATCTATATGTAATTTGAACAGTAGACAGTTCTAACAACTTCAGGTATATTGTGACATTACTGTGAGCGTAGAAAGATTATATGTGTCCTGTGTTCTTACCCAGTGTTTCTGTATTTATACAGCAAAAATTGCTGTCACCTTTGTAGTTAATTGCTCAAAATAAGTGCATATTGATAATTTTAATACATTATGATCCATTTAGAGCAACAATGGTATTAGGTGATTTCATTTTAGCAATAGTGCTTTTACTCATGTTTACCTGTGTTATCTGTCAGCTCTTGAACTTGGTCACTTACCATGAAATTACAGGTTATCACACAGAAGCAGCACTGAGGTGAGTGCATGTTCCCACCTGCCAGAAAATACCAGGTAACCTAGCTTACCCCAGAAGAATGAGGTTTCCAAAAATTACCTTGCACTTGCCATGAGATAAGAGAGCATATTAGTATGGATTATCTTATCCACAGAAGTTATGCCATGGAATACTGATTTCAGGTTGGATATATTCTTCAATACTCAGCAGCACAGTCAGGCATCATGCTGGTAGTACGATCATTTATGTCACTGCTGTTTACATCTGAAGGCAGAACTTCACTGGAATTCCTAATAAAGAGCTGAGCCTGCACCCAGGCTCAAAGCCAGTTCAGAGCAAGAAGCAGAAACCAAACGGAGAAGAAATGGGAAAATCTTACTGGTTTTGCTTATGGTCTCATGCCAGGCTTATGACTGGAATTTACGAAAGTGTCAGGTTCCTAAAAGCAAACCCAAGGAAACGACAAAATCACCCCAAACAAAAACCAGGTTCCCCCAAATTACCTGGCTCTTAATACTCCATTTTGTAATGGTTTCTTGTCTGTGGTTCTCGGAACTCATTCATTGGTCTTAGAGAGCAGCCGAGGTTTTTTTAATAGACAGGAGCTATCTGCCTGCTCCTCTGTCTTGTTCCTTGCCGTAAACAACATGAAGATGCGTGGACTTCTCAATTCAGCTTCTGACTCTTTGAGATTGATCCATCACTTGTTCTCCTTATTTAACTCTCAAAATGACGACTGGCCATTGTTGATGTTTTTGGTTCTTGGGTTTGATTCACCTTGAATTTAGTTCCAGTCTTACTTCTTGAAGCTTTGTTGTAGGTTAGGCTCAATATTTCAGTCAGATGTTGTATTTCCCAGTCAAAATCCACTCATAATGTAGAATCTAAATCATTTATGTGTACATCTACAAATGTTAAAAATTCATATTTTTCGAGTTTGAGTTAAACTTTAATTGTAGTAAGCAGTGATATTCTATGGAAGATGCTTTACAGTTGTTTAAAGGTAAAGGATTTAGGGTTTGGAAAGTTTACCTGCTTTGCTACAAGAAGGAGTTTTAGTTTGGCATAGTAAACTCATGGAATGTAAATATCATTTAGAAATATTAGATACACTTTTGCTGATGATAATAGATGCAGCTGTAGTGAGTGTTTGACAAGTTCTGATAAAGAATCATCCAACCCCCCCCAAAAAAGTTATAATAAACACAGTACTGAAGCAATTTATGGAACAGCAACTTTGCATCTCAAGCGAACGAGCTCTGTTTCATATTATTCCAAGTAATTTGCGAACATACACATTTACATTAGAAACCTGCAAGGTATCTTCTTAGGTAATCACTGTTTTCATATGTATTCATGAGTTTTTAGCCAGATAACTAATCCCTGTACTCATGGTGAATTACATATTCACACATTAAAATGTTAGTTGTATTACCACTGTCTTAGTGAGGGAATATATGCTCTACGTTGCTGTAATGCCTAGAAATATGTAGCAGAAATAACTGGAAATATTTAAAAGCTGTCTTGGAGGAAATTTGTTGTCATTATTATTTTGGTGATTGTACTCCAACATCACCAGATCTCTAACGTTTGATATGCTGGAGCAGGGCTTACCCACATAAACCCTTAGAGCTCTAAAAACATGTAACAGTAAAAAAATAGTGGTTTAGTCCATAAATGAAAGTTTAGGAATGTTTTCAAATCATTGCATCACAACTTGAAGACAGTAGTGCTTTACTGTTGCAGCTGTGTACTTTGCAAAGGTATTGATTTATAGTATTGATTTTACTTCCAGAAAAATTTATTGTACTTGTAGAAGAAAGCAGAGTTTGACATTCGTAAGTGCGCTCCATTTTCATATATACGTACCAAGGGAGGAGAGCTCTGGTTATAGAAGTCAAATCAGTTCTAGCTATCTGTCACTCAACTTACAAATATTTCTGTTATATTTTGAGAAGTCAAAAGTTAGGCAGTATGTTGTATTTAATTTTAAAAAAGGGTATTAAGAGCAAAATATTGATGAACATCTGAATAACTGCTGTTTTTTTTCTTGCTTATGTTCCAAAAATCTATTACTTTGAGAAATATTTGCTGAAGTTGGCCTGTCTAAGAATGACTGATATTTATCCTTGAATGAACTCAAGCTAGAAAATTTGATTACTTGTCAGGTTTTGGAATAAGATTTTCCCACAGCAGAAACTCTGGAATTTCTTTCTTGATGTCCTGTTTATTTAAATTGCATAATTTAATAGTAATTATAACCAGTACAAGTTCTTACTGATTTGCTTCCCTTCAGTAGGCAAGCATGAAATACCTGAATGTCAGTTGGGTTCATTCACTGAAGACTAAAAGTTCAGCAAGAACTTTGGCTTCTTAAAGACAGAAACCAAGTCATTCATTAGAGAAGGTTGTCCCTAGTTACTTTCAGGCAAGCAAAGGTTCAACATCCCTTAAGAATACAGTATGGAGTGACTGGTTCAGAAACAGTTATTTTTGATAGGTCATCTTGCAGATCTTGAAGCAAGATCTGTCCTTCCTTGACAGATGGGATAAAAATTAAGGAATGGAGAGGAGAGGCATAAGGAATGATGCTTTTCAGTATTCTGATTTTACAGCACTGAAAAGGAAAGACAGAAAAAGATGATGGATGGTAGGACAATAACAAGCCCTTTTTAACACTCGGACATAGACATCTTCCCTCACATATCTCCCCCTCGAATAGAGATTTGCTGGCTGCTTACAGAATGCGATTCCTGCTGAAGCCCTGTTTTTAATGGCCCAGTCTTCCAGTGACTTCCCCAAAGATGAAGCAATCCTAGCCCTTTTTTGACAGTCTGCAGTCATTGCAGCTGCAGGAGAGATGATCTTGAGTCTACTGCAATGTCAGAGGGGTGAGGACAGGAAGGAAGGAGGGGCTTTTATATACATACACAGGTTTGTTTGACAAATTGAAAGAAAAATGTGCTGTCCTTGAAATGTTTGAAGAGTAATGGCTTCAGGTAAAACAAGTGAGAAATAAATACATTAGACTGCATTACATCACAACAATGAATTTGATTTCTCCTAGGTATTTTATTTATGCTAAAACACATTATTTGCTGTCTTTTTATTTCCCTTACTACTTTCTCATCTCTTTATACTTGTATGAAATGCAAGTAAAACAAAACACATAAATCAATAGACCTAATTATAAGAGACAAGAGTAGGTTGTATTTATTTCCACTGTTGGAGCCCAAGACTTTCAAGTTTGACATGTTTTCTGACGACTTATTTGTTCACATCTTCTTTAAAATGCAGAATCTCCTGAGACATTCAAGGCAAAAAAGATGCCAAGAAATTATTGTGTTTCTGAACTTCTTTGAAATGACTCAAAATATAGTATATATTAAACTCATGGGGAAAAAGAAAGAAACAAAACCTAAACCTTTATTGTTAGTGGCCACAACTTAATTCACTTTTTCTGCATTTAAGCGTAAGTACCAGAAAAAATGGAAAAGGTTGTATGTGACAGGATTAGAAAATACCTTGCCATTTTAAGTAATTAGATATATTAATCCCAAACTGTCACTTTCCAAATTTTTCTCTTTATTCTTCATAACAGTATGTCATGGCCTACTTATTTCTTTAAACAATTCAGTACTTTGTTGCTAAATGTTTTAATTGCATCTTTCCTGGTGAGAATTGACAGTCTCCAAGCTACAGTTGGTATGTAGGCTTCTTGTGTCAGATATTGAGGCCTTACGTCAGATACAGATGGTGGGTAATTCTGAGGACACTTCTGTTGTCTGATTTGCTTCCTTTTCCTTGAATTATTACAAGTGTTAACTCTGTAATTCTTTTTTCCTTGTAATGTGTTAAAAGTATTTTCACTATTTTTTTCAAAGGAGGTAAAATTTCTTGCTTGTCTTCTCTGTGATTGCCTGTGATGCTGGCGCATGTTTGATAAAGACATCTTTCATATCCCTTTCTTTAAGAAGAATACTACTTACACTCTTTTTGGATTCAGTAGCATACAGGATTGTAGTTCTTTGCAGGCAAATTTGGTTGACTTTAACATACTTAAGAAGATGAAAAAGAAATGTCCAGCTGGACGCTATATAGGTATGCAGTAGTATGTGGTAAGATCCAAGTCTGCTAGCCACGTACTTCTACCTGTTCTTCTGACAATCTGTTTCCAGCAGAAATAATACATTGTGGGAATTATGTACTCTCTGGAACATCTGGGTAAGCTATGGAAAACAGCATGATGCTTTGCATAACCAGACAGATTACATCAAGACCAAATCAGACCTGGGAGGAACGGCGGACTCCTGGGTATGTGTGAAATTGCTCTTTCACCTTCTGTTGTCATCTTTTCCTAGGAATTGAATAACTCTCCCAGATCACATGGCTATAGTTTTTAGACTTGGATCCTACCACAGTTTCAATGTCTGTCTTCATGATGCTCCTTTCAATGTAAGGGAGAAAATCTACTTTTTCTCCATAAATTATAACTTTTTTTTTGGTTTTGTGCTTCAGAAAATTAAAGTAATTGATGCCATGTCTATACAAAAAGATTGTAATAGCTTGTTATTTAAGTAAAAAAAAAAAACCATAAAATAAATTAACAGTATTCCTCTAAAAAGTCATAGAAACACTGTTCTCATGTATATGTGCCTGTTAATTTTAGTTTTGAAAGATAGCTACCACATCTCAGTGTGTGTAAATGATAACTGTTGCACCTGGTCTTTAAAAAGGTAGGCCTGTAAAATCCTTTTTCATCTCTGAAGATCTCTATAGTAAACCTGGATCTCTATAGTAAACCTGCTGAATGCCGTTGCTTTCCTGGGTTTAAGTTAGACCCCTGATATTATTTGACCATACAGTACTTTTTTAGTATGTGAATGTTCTTTGGTTTCGTTTTTGTTTTTTTTTTTCTCCTGGAGTTGGAAAACAAGAGTATAAATCCCAGTGGCGGAACTTGAAAAATTGGGTTTATGTGGTTCAAATCTTTTGAAAATTCTATAAAGCAGCATGAGACATTGTTCTATTCAATTTCTAGCTATTGATCCAACTGAATGCTTGTTTGGAGATTGCCTTTGCAGCTTTATTTGAGCAGAAGAAATACTTTTCTCTTTAGAGATAGGATGTGTGGGGATTTCACTTACAAGGGACACATTTCATGTATACATATTTCTCATGCTGAGGGCAATAAAATGGTTTTGCCCTTGAAGCTGAGCATTATACCTCTTAACTTGCCCAGCTTCCATGTGTGTTAATTACAAAAAAACATGGTGAGCAACTCACAACTGGGAGATGAATGCTTTGGCTACCAGAGGAAAATAGTTCTGATTAAAGATGTGACAACCAGACCAGCCTGTTTCTGTATCAGGCTCCCTGTGATAAAGCCATTGTTGGCAAGAATTCAGAACTGAAACACTTGGATCCTGGGCCCAAAGATACCCAAGCCTACAATTATGAGAGGTGATATGAGTTGGCCTAATTGCCAACTATCCTACTGACATAAAGGTCATACAGATGTTCTTATCCAAAGGTCTTTGTTTGTTCGTTTGTGCACCTGAGATGTAAGAGGTTTTTCAGAAATAAATACAAATGCTAATTACACCTACTTACACAATGTTTCTTTTCTTTTTTTTCTTTCAAGGTAAGGCAAATAATCTATGATGTTCCTATTTCTCTTTTCCTCTGCTCCACTATTACATTTTTTCAAGTCATGCGCTTTTATTAAATTTCATTTATGTTTATATGTCTGTGTTTTATAAATATATATGCTGAAGTTCTATGAGCTAAAAACTGTGATACAAGAGCAGAGATAACACTATAGTAAATTGGTTCTGTAAAACATGTTCAAGAATCAAGATCCTTTCTATTCATGTGAAAATTCAGAGGTAGACCAGAGAGAAGCATTAAAGCAAAAACCTAAAATGCCACTTCCTTAGTTGACTTAGTTATTTTTGCTTTGTGTAAGATATTAGATATGTCAGGAACAGTAAGCAAGTAAGTAATCATTACGCCTAAATAATGATCTGTATGAATGGTCCCTGGAACAGTGAGTTCTGGCTTTTGTGTTTGTAGCTTCATCCATGGTATTCAAGCTGCATATGAACATGACGACATTTCAAAGGTATCCTGCTGAGATCCCCAGCAAGTGTTCCTCTGTGAATGCTTTCTCCGACATGTAGCATAGGAAACGAGTGGGCTTTTTTCCTTTTGAAAAATAAAAGTTGTCAGTGCCTCATATTGTCACATGATTTTCAAATTTACCAATAATGATGATATTTTGTGCAGAACTTCCCTGTGGGGATTTGCATTTCATCTTTTCTTCTCTTATTCATTTTGAGGTCATGCATGAATGGGACCTGAAGGTCTGTGGCTCTGAATTTGAAGCTTCTCATTTGAATAATTTAAGTTTGTATTAGCTTAATCCTTTAGGGACTTGGGGGCTTTGGAAGTTTAGCTATTACAAGGCCACAAGGGTCTTTTTGGGGCATCTTTCAAGACTCATGTAAACTTTTGGCATTCAGTGATTTTGGTGTTGCCCAGTCCTTGGCTGAATTAATGTTTCTTAAACAAAATTTCTAACCCTCTCTGGTACTTTCAGGGTTATTTCATGTACGGAATTGCATTATATTACAAGCATGATAAATATACAGTATTGACTTAGTGTTGTGTTTCATACAGTCTTATAAAAAGGTATTGATCCATCTTTAGTTCCGAAGGTCAGCATAAAGTTTACAAAGAGAAGTATATGAGGTTAGGAAACATTACGCAGTAGTTGAAAATTAAAGTATTAAAATGTGACCTGCTGTTGCAGGAGCTTTCAGCAAATTTTTTACTATCCTCATCAGTCCCAAAATGCATACATATGATCTAGGTTTTGGCTAATAAAAATTAATACAATATTGTACTGATTAGGATGCTTTGCACTGTAATAATCCTTTCCTTAGAACAGCTCAACATGCATTATTACACCTTTAAAGCATGCAGTTACTTTATTATAGAGTAAATCCGTTACCAACTTGGGAATGGGAAACATCTGATTCCGAGTGTCTGTTTTTCTGCTGGTAGTATTTGGTTCTTCTTTAGTGTCTATGTCCTTTGCCATGCTTAATAACTTACGTATTTAGTTTCTTGAGATAGGGGAATATAAATAGACACCTTGAATAAGAAATTAAGTGAGAATTGGAAAGTACTGCATGGAAAGTAAAACTGTAAATAGAACCCACAGCTGTGAATTTGTAAAAGATCACTGGGATTTAGTTTGAATAGCTTTGGAGACTGTTGTGATCTTTTTATTGAAGAGAGATACAGTTGTGCTTCTGTATAAGGTTGCTTCCCTGGACCAAAGTTTCTGTGATATGCTCACTGAGTGTAGACAGTAGAAGAGGAGGGATAGATGAATGGTGCATCTGTGCTAGTATTTTAGTTCAGATTGGGAGCTTGCTTTTGGAGCAAATCTGGTCATCCCTATTTATGGCAATTTGATAGTGTCATGAGCTGCTTCCTGCCAGATTAAGGGAAGATATTCTCTAGTTTTGGGGGTAGCTATTTTTACTTTTTTATTTTCTAATGTTAATTTCTCCGATAGAAATTCCCTGTTACAAATATTACAATTTTGATGGTCAATGTAACAGAGGGAAAAAAGGGAGAAAGAATCGCAGCCTCCAGCATATTGACAAGATTTTTTTCAGAATAACAACAAAAAATCACATGGAGAATAAAAGACTAAGTACTTTTGCAATCCCTAGTCAGCCATCAATAAGAAAGCTTCTCTATGAGAGCTCAGAGAAATTGCAGTTACAAAATATGTATTACATTACTTATTTTGCAAAGAAGGGAATGGCTACAATAAAAATGGGAATGGCAATACAGCAGAAGTCAGCTTTCAGAAGTAAATGTAAAAATAGTTAGATATCAGAGGGTACTTTGGAGCTGTATAACTTTATAATCATGGAAATGAACATATTTGTACCTGTAATCATACTGAAGGCAAAGAAATAAGTATCATGCCTTCAGACTAACACTGTGGGTTGGAAGAAGTATGAGTCTTAATCTTGCTTCCATTTGGAATGCACAGGTCTTACGCTTACTGCTGAGGTACTGCACTTCAGTGTTACCACCAGCTATGTCTGTAAAATGAAATGAGTTGTGCCACCCACCTGTGTGTCCTGGAGATAACTGTGTCATCTACGTAAGTCAGTAACAGTGCAACTTTCTGGGGTTTTTTGCTTAATTCTGTGTAGTCACATATCCTGCTGTGTACCTCAGTAACAGTTCAGTTGCTTTTCATTTAAAGGAGTTTTCAGATGTACAGACATTCTGTATTTTCTTTTTTTGCCTATATGAAATCAATATCCATAATTTTATATATATGGGGTTATTATTAAAAAAATCAGTTTCAAATATGTGTTAGAAATAGCTCTCATGAGATACTGAAACTATAAAAATCTTTAATTCATGGATGAAAGGTATCATTATATATTGTAGTCTACTATTTATACTTAATATTCCTGGCTTTCTTCTTCTTAATAAACTACTGGTTTACACAGTCCACGGGTAGTTTAGGTTAACCTTGTGACTTCATTTCTAAGGTGTTATTTCCATACTTTAACTTGATAATTTCCAATGAAAATTTTTCATATATATGTTATGTAAATGGTAGATAGAGAATACAGTTCATTAAACTGAAACTTATCTTTTACATTACAGAATTCTCTTTTTGAATTTATATATAATTTATAAGCATAAATAGTGAAGTATATAAAAATTTAACATTTGAAAACAGGTTTATGTCTGCTTCTGAAGATTGGAAACAGTATTCCTCTTTCACATGAGTCTTTAAGATGTAAAAATTCAATTCTCTTTTTTAGATCTGTGCCTATTTACCTGAATACAGAGGAAAAAGTGTTCCCCCAGAAAAAGAAAAATAACTCCTGAGAAATTTCTCGGATCATTGGAACTGAAGTATATAAGGTATGAATTGAATGCTTTGCTTATCGACCTTCATGAAACCAGGGCTCTGCAGAACAAGAACTTTTTATGAAAACAAGTATATAAGAGCATCTCTGAAAGTTGTTAAATGTTTACAGCAGCAGTATACGTTAGTGGAATAGTATCATCATTGGCATTTTACTGGAGAAACCCTGTATTTTGGCAGAATGATAACAAGTTGGACGTGTTTATCAACCTTTGCTGATCAAAAGTAGCATCAGCTGAAACCAGTGCAAGATCGTGGGTTGTGATATTTAGTTCAAAGTAATACATTTAGTAAAAGCCATGCTCCATTTTTCATCGTTCCTTTTAGTTCTAGTCACAACCTTTACTCAACAATTGTTTTTAAACCACAATATCCTCAATAAATGGAAAGGGAGAGATTTTAGCAGTCTCTTTCCTAGAAACATATATAAAGTGATGATATCTGACTTTATTTTAAAATTTCAATGAAATAAAGATATGTAAGTGAGATAGGGAGCTGGTAATTCCATCCTACAGTTTTCTGTGTCTTAAACTTCCAGAATTTATCTCAAATGATTTAAAAGGTGGCTTGTGCTTGCTTTTTGGAAAATTTAGATTAATAAAATGGTTTATAGTTGCAGAAGATGCTATATTATTTGCCATTTTTGTATTATGTTTTAAAGAAGGTCCAAATATAAAATCTAAACTGTTAAATATTTATCTAAGCTATTAATAAACTCTCTTAAATATAAAAGATTCATAGCAGAACAAGGTCAAAACTTTTATAATCTTTGACTCTGTTGTCCTTGTAAAGGACACATGAGAGAGAATGTCAGTATATTGGCAGTGTTGTAATATTTTCATTCATCTTTTCCTTGGTTACATGATTTCATATTAAAACTGATTCATGTTGCCATGCTTCCTTGCATTACACCTACATTTTAGTGTGCCTTGTACAAACGTATATTTGCCAAATTAGCCGCGCAAATTTGACCCACCCCCAGGTTTTTCATATAGAGTATAATCCTGTGAGCCTAAAAGCATGAATTCTTTGTAAGAAGGTAAAAAATTAAATTGTATACAACAATGCTACTACCTTTTGCTAATATTTCATGTATTATTATGTGAACTCATTATGTGACTATAATTTAGTCACTGTCAAGTTCCCAAGAAAGCTCCAGTCATCAGGATGATTATTTCTTTTCTAAATTTCATTGAAGATAATGCAGCAGCAATGGTCTTTTGGCACTACTGTCACTACTCTCTTGCTTGCCTATAGAATTTCTTTTTAAGGAAAATTTCACTTACAGTTGGTGAGATGTTTCCCATACCATGTGTGCTATATTTTTAAAATGGATTTGCATATCAACCTTCAGACATCACATGAATTGACTGTTGAATGGTATTGGTTTGTTCATTACTTGTTATTTCAAATTATCATAAAAATCTATGTTAATAGTTCAATACTTATAGATGAAAAGTGTTGGCCAGTCTCTTCTTTATGAAAGACTGTGCAATGAGAGAAATTATATGATAATTCCAGACATCATAATATTAGCTCAGGGCATAACTTCTACTGTTACTGAAAATGAAAATCTCTTCTTTCAGACATTTAATTTGGGTACTACTGCGGTGGGGCATACAGAATATCTTGCTTCTCATTCTTCTTGAAAAATGACATGCTGTTGTAGTATGTAGTAGTATGTATGCAGTATGTAGTAGGAGCTTTGAAGATCAGTACATGTGAATAGCAACCCTGAGTGACATGTTTCTGGAAGAAAACCCAGACATTTCCCTGGATTTCTGAGGAGAGAGGACAAGCAATTCCTGTCCCTCTCCCTCTGTGTAAACCATGAGTGCCTTTAGAATCTGAAGTATTTTCCCTTTCATTTTCTATCCCTCTCTCCTTTTTTTGCTCTTAAACTCAGTTTTACTTTCTTTTAGTATAATCGCCACAGTCATATTCTGTCTGATTTCAGAGCTCTTTGGAGGGTGTGTGTGTGCTCTTTTTGTTTTCCTTTCCTGAGTGTTGGATACCAGCAGTGTCCTAGATTACATTTTTGTAAGTATGGCTGCTATATATATGTGCCTATATATATATATATATATATGTCTATATAAATGTGTGCTATATATGTGTCCTTAACACTTACTGGTGGAAATATGTTATTTTCCCTACACTTTTGCAATAACCACCTTATCATAAACATCATAAATATGCAGCACTAATTTTTTAAGTTAACTGGCAATCTTAGGTCATCTACATGGTGCTGTGTTCATTTTATTTGATGACAGAAGACTCAGTCTTGCCTTAAGGAAGAGTAATCTGAATTGCAATTTTTCATTAGCCAGATCGTCTTTCTGTGACAGTGGGCTCTCTCTTTATGGTTCTCAGAGTTGTAGACTCTGAAGGCAGGCATGCCCCTCTCAATCTCATAGAATGACATTTAAAGCTTATGAAATGTCTTAAGAATACATTTTTTATTTTTCTGTATTAATTGGTAAAATTGATATTTTACACAGCTTAAATGCAAAAACAAAATACCAAAAACTTCAACATTATTAACGCTTTTGCTCATGGCAAAACAGGCTTTGACCTACAAAAAAGTATTCAGATAAAGAAAAGTTGCTACACTGGAGCCTTTAAGATGGCTGGAAATTTGATCTATTACTTTAAATAGACTGGCCATCAGATACGGGCATGGTGCTGTTTAGTATGTATTGGACACTGGAATTCATGGAGGTCTGTGTACAACAGAATCAGTTCATTATCTTAATTGCATGTCTCCTTTTAGCTTACTTTCAAAAGAGTTTAAAGGAAGTTATGACATTATTTATTTATATCTAAGTTCAGAATGTTTTTTACAAGGCACATTGTCAGGACAAAACAACAGTGAACAATAAAAGGCAGTTTGCTGTGAAATTACATTTATGTTAAACCATATATATACTGACTTCAAAGACAATGTCTGTCCTTCTGAAGGTATTTGGTGTCCAAACATTTCAAATTTACAGATGTGCAGTGTCTGTAATAATGATATCAAAGACAAATCCTTAGCTCAATACATTAAAAATGGATGATTACTGGATTGCTTTTTTAAGAAAAAATGCTTTCAAAATAAAATGTTAATTATCTATGATCTTGCAAACATGAAACAAAAAAGCTTGACACCGTGGTTGTAGCTGCTTTGTCATTTTAGTGGTCTGCGGTAATAAAGCTGTAGCTGTAAAAGAGCAAGATAATATTCCTAATATAAGTGAAAAAGTTTGTTTACTGACAAATTGAACAAAAGACAAAAGAAAATTTTGATCTTCCTTGGCTTAAACAACTTCTGTGCATAGGAAATTCCCTGTAATGTGCATTTAGTTCTATAATAATATTCTCTATATTCTATATTCTAATTCTATATATATTTAATTCAGAGTATTGAACTTTTTCTGAAAATTCGAGGAGAATCATGTGTCAGCCCTTAGTTGTTCACAGAATGTTTCTAAGACAGTGTGCCATTCCCAGGAGTGTAGTTGGGCTGCTTTATTTGTTTAAGAAAGACATACAGAGATCAAGATGGCTTCAGAAGCTACGCAGGGCTTTAAAATTGCTAGAGGGGAACATTGCCTTGAAGGGGAGTGTGGAGGCAATATTAAATTTTTAGCTGGCTGCCCTGATAGAGTTTTTACAAGTAATAAAAAATGTTACACAAATATGCACATCCATAAATCCATCTTCATCACAGAGAACAGTTTTGTATTACTAGTGACATAAATAGTACTCTGATCTCTTTCCTCCACCTTCCATTATAGCTAATGCTTAAGATTTATATATTAAGCATGTAAGGAAGTGACACTATGGTCCAGGAATGCAGCATCACATACCAATTCGGAGGCGCAGGGCTCCTGTGGCATCTGGGTTTGTAGGGACTGTTTCCTTTTGTTGGTACACAAAGGATAGAACCTCTTCCAAAAGCAGGGAAGGCCCAAATATTTAGTCACAGCTATTCACTTGTACAGTTGCCTCTGCAAGACCTAGCACCTGTATTTTCAGGTATGTTTCTGGCTAGGTTCAAGCAGAGGGATGGTAGGATTGTTCTTTCCTCCTTTCCTAAAGTATTGTGGCTTTTGCTTTCCTTAAAACTTTATTTTCAGAATTTACTTCTATTAGCAAATATTTTTATGAAAGCTTATGCATTTAATTGGCATATAGACAAGGCTGTGAACCTGTCATATTTGACATATGCCGTGGTTTAAGCCCAGGCCTTAAATCAGAACCACTCAGTCTACCCACCCCACACCCCCACTCCACCCCCTTTCTTCCACCCACTCTTGAAGGGATGGGATGGAGAATCGAAAGAATATAACTCCCATGGGTTGAGATAAGAACAGTCCAGTAACTAAGGCATAACACAAATCACTGCTGCTACCACCGATAATAATAATGATAAAGGAAATAACAAGGGAGATAATATAATACCACCCACCGACCAATACCTAGCCCAAGCCAGCAGTGATCTCGCCCTTCCAGGAAACTCTCAGTTTACATCCTGGGCATGACGTGCTGTGGTATGGAATACCTCTTTGGCTAGTTTGTCTCTGCTTCCTCCTGGCTTCCTCCTGGCAGAGCATGAGATTCAGAAAGTCTTTGGTCATACTAAACATTTGAGCAGTAACTAAAAACATCGGTGTTATCAGTGCTGTTCCCAGGCCAAAAGTCAAAAAAAAACAGCACTGCACCAGCTACTAAGGAGAAAAAACGACTGTTACTGCTGAACCCAGAAAAACATAGAACAGTTACAGTGGGTTTATGCTATTAGCCATCTAATAACAAGAAATTACAGGATAAAGGTGGGGTTTTGATAATGTGGTATTGACTGATGTTGAACTGGTGTTTGTAACAGATACTGTTGATAATTCATGCGAAGTTGCAGTTAATGTCCTTCAGACTTTCTTATGTTTCACCTGTGATAGTAGACACAGGTTTCATCAATGTCAGAGAGAGACGCTAGAAACCATTTCTCTATCAGAATTTGGGTGAGTGAAGGTTGGGAGCTGGCACCTCTGGCACTTCAACAGCTCTGCAAAGGTACGTCACTGGTAGACCTTGGACTTTGAGGAGTACCTGCATGGAGCAAATTTCTCTCCCTGATAGTGATATGTCTTGAGTAGAAATCCATATCTAGGCCACTGGTACTGGAATGAGAAAGGTAGATAAAGCAGGAAAGGTACTTTCACTGTTCATGTGTGGTGATATATGCAAGTGCTATCGAATCTCACTTTTCTGCCAGGCTCCCAGTGCTGTTGTGAGTGTTTTTGTCATACTGCAGCTATGTTTTAGGTATTTGTCACAAAAACAGATGCATGAGCTGCCTAGTTTAAAAACAGCATAATGATCTTTTATATATATATATATGTATGGCTATATAAAGTGGTCTTTCTGATTGTGATTTAGTGAGAAAAAAGGAGATAGAGGATATCTAGGAAAGTTGTACAGAGGACTTCCATGCATAGTTACCTCTGGACTTGTCTCTGAGGGGGTTTGCTATATTCAAAGTTTGTTCTTCTAGCTTGACTAGTTTAAGTGGTTTTGTCTTTTATAGTTATTAAGAAAATGTTTACAGTAGTTGAAGATATATTCTTAGTTTGTCTTTTAAGTATGAATTTAGACCTTAGTATGTTTAATAGCTGGGTAATTCTGGATCTGAATTCACTGATTCTGGTTAGACAGCAAACATTTCTTAATGGCAATTATTAACAAAACCTCTCTATGTCCTTGACTTTTTTGACACTGCCAATCAAAATTTGTCTTCCCTTTGGGCATGTCTTATGAGCTTCTCAGATTCAGAATAATTTATAATGAGTAAATCAAACAATTCTCTAACATGTTAATGGCCTTAATTTCCTCCTTCTCCTCAAGGTCTAAAGATTTGATTGCTGTGTTGAGAATATAAAAAAGAACATTATAAATTGAAACCTGTCAAAGATGGTCAGAATGAGAAAAGTGCTGATATTAAAAAAATGTTCAGGGTGCATAAAAGAAGACTTCTGTCTCTTGCTAATGTCGTGCCTAGGAAATATCTTTTCCATTTATATCATAGTAAATACTATTTATTTTCATGAAATGTACACTGTACAGCACTGAATCAAAGAAAGAAATTATATAATGGATATAGTATATTCTAGTATATCTGGAATAATTCCTTTTGTTGTAAAGGTATTTGCTTGCATTTTGTCTGGGAGGAAAACTGATGATCCGAAAGAAAATTATGAACATATGAATGTGTGTCCTGGCCATATGCAGGGTTTAGTTACAGCTCGTAATACAAGCAGTATATCAGTGAAAATAAAACTGGTGTGTAAAAGCAGTTGTATTATGGGGCTTTGTCCTGTAATTTTCTATTTGCTACAGTTTGTATCACTGACATTTATGCCACTAGTCACTTTAATTTCATTTTTTGCATCAGCAGAATATTGCTTTAATTCTGGCTTGGAAGGCAGTCTGGATGCCATCTTTTCCAACCTCTTGTGTCCCTCACACACCTTGCAGCAGTGCAAATTAGATCAGGTTTTCCAGCAAGTTTTGAATGTCTTCAGACATGCCAGTTCCTCAGCACCTTTGATTCACAACAGTGATGTATGAGCACAGTTGTGGTAGGAAGAAAAAGAAAAATCCTAATATTTCATCAAAATTTCCTTTGCCCAGTATTTCCCATTGCCTTTGTCCCATTGCTGCACACCTCTCTTGCCCACTTCTTTACAGTGAATAATTGTGAACAGATGTAAGATCTCTCACCCTCCTCCTTCTGTTGGAATGAATCCACTTTTCTCAGACTGTATGCAGATGTGTGTGGCCATGTGCTCTGCCCCCCTTAATCATCCTGATGCCTTCTGTTGGACTGGCTTGAGGATGTCCATGTCCTCCCTGTGCTGGGGAGCTGGAAAAATGAAATGCTCTTTATTTCTATTTCTAACTCTCCATCAGTTTGTTTAGTATGCTTTGGGAGAGGTGAGTGACAATTTCTTGAATATCAACATTTAACTAGGAAGCTTCGTCAGTGTCCATCCAGTCCTGTGATTCCAACATCATTTCTGGAAGGAGCTGGTTCTGATTTGTCTCATTGAATTACCCTTCTTGAAACTTGTACTGATGAGGATCAGAACATGCATCCCCATTATGAAAATCTTCCCTTTCAATTCTTTTTACTGTCATTTCAAGTAATCACAAAATAGACGCAAGTTCAGTTAACATCTGCGATTTTCACATCTCATGAAAACTTTCTGTGACCCATGTACTTCCCCCCAGCCTAACAGTAACGACACAGTCATCTCCATAAGATCCTTTTTGTTATAGCATCATAGGAAATAGCCTGAAAAAAAAATCGGTTCCAAAATTTCTTTTTTCTTTCCTGAGGCCTTTTAAAGAAGACTGAAGAGTTGTATAGCTCTTAAAATAAGACATGGTTTTAACTGTTTTCCAATAAAAGTACTAAAAGTGTGTTCAAGGTAAATCAAAAGGAGCTGTTAGATATTTTGGATAATAAAATTCTCCTTCAGCAGGGTGTTTATGTTGCAGAGAGTTTCTTTTCCAGTTTACTGTTGTATAACTAATCTGTTTCCATTTTCAACAAGGTACTTCAGCATTCTGTTCTGCTGACTTCTTGCATCTGTGATAAGCAATTAAAACTTTATACTAAATACTTTCTTACGTCCTGAAAAATTAAAAATGGGGTAACAAAAGACTGTTTATAGCACAGGTGAGTTAAGAATTACTTTAATGGCAATTTAAGTTTGTAATATTTTTAAGAAATCTGTTTTATTAAAGTCCAAAAATAAATGAATCTGACTAAATTGCACGACAAAGAAAAGTCAAATGAATAGTATTCTATTTCATCTTCACATATAAAACTTAGATTCAAAATTTTATGAGTTTATAGAATTAAAGCATTTGGGGGGGGGTTAGTACTACCATTATTTTGAGACTTTCCATATTTAGAAACAGTTTTGTGAGCAGCAAAGCTCATGACATCCAGTCCCTCATAGTTCATTTTTTTACCAACTCCTATGATTACATATTTTTCCCCAGTTGAAACAATTTCTCGTCTATTTTCCATGTTGGTACTCTAGCATTTCAAACGCCTAGCCTTAACCTTCTCCAAGGGAGACACAAATAGTATCTATCTTCCCTATTAGGGGTCCTATTTCAGTGGAGCAAATAGGAATTGAGCGTCTTTGAAAGTGTGGCCACGTTGAACCCGACCTATGCATTGAGAGATATGTAGGCGAAGCAGAATGCTCATGTGCCTGCACTCTCACAAAGTAAAATCTTGCAGATATTGTTTATATTTTTATTTATAGTTTGCTGCGTTTTCTAATACCCCCCCAAAAAATTAGAAGGTAGTGCAACAGGCACAATAATGCTTAAATAAAGAAAGATATGTTATTGATGATTCAATATTCTTTCAATATTCTTTTCAATATATTCAAATATTCTTTGTAATTTGTTGGATATATTGAGGACAATATTTCTGCAACAAGCCAAAGGTAAAACACATTTTTAGAATTTTCATAGCATGTTCAGATATTCTTTCAAAAAAAGCAGCAAGACTACTACAATTTAAAACTGAGGGATTTTTCTAGGTTAGAATCTGTGCTACATGAAGTTCACCTTTGACTTTAACAGAGACGAATGGCTATGCATAAAGCCAGCTTCTTCCAGGAACTGGATAAATAGGGAAGAGTAATTACTTCATATCAGATAAAAGTATTTCTCTTTAAACTAGTTGCCTTTTCTGCTGTTGCTATTGCTGATGTTAAAATGTATCTTCTTCCTCCAAGCTCTTTGACTTCAATAATAATACCATAACATTTTCTTTTTACTTCCAACTGATTTTGAATTATATATGTGGCAGTCCCTTATGGATAAATAGAGGTCACCAATAAACATTCTTTGCTAGATTTACTCTACTATATATCTTGAATTCTGGGAAATTTGTATGAAAGTTTGAGCACTCAAGCTTTTCCCAAATCCACACGTATGTACTAAGCATGGCGTGCTGCTACTGAGGATCTGTAGTGTCGTCCACAAAATACTATTTAACTTTATTTAAGTCTTACAGGATATAGGCATCTGTATTTGGAAACTTCATTTTGACACTTCCTTTTTGTATATTCAACATAGTTCCTCACCGGGTTATGGAAGGCATGATCCTCTTTCATTTCTTTGTGTTCCTTATATGTGCTCTTAGGGGGTGTGTGTGGGAAAAAAGTTCCTCAAAGAAGTTGTATATTTAAAGTTCTTTGGTTTGCCACTTAAGTCTCATAGCTCCAGTTTGAGGTGATTCACATGTATCTGTTATCTTTATGATCTCCTAATTATTTCCAATTATTCTCTGATGTGTTCCTCTGAGTTCTTGAGAGGAATCTAGGTCGCATTCTGTTTCTTTGCATTTCCTATAATCGATACTTTTTGACAGTATTTTAATGGTGGAGTTCTTAGTGCAAGACATATTGATTGAAAGTGTTAATGTGGTGAATTTTGTGTGCAAAGATTTTTTGGATGAAATGGGATTAGATCTAGAATCCGGATCTGCTGGTCATGGAATTCTGAGTCTAATGGGACCAGAGGTCACCTTTCCAGATAATTCTCACAAGTTCTTCAAGAATCCCAAGCTTACTCCCATCAAAATATTTCCATGCCAGAGAGATAAAGTTGAACTCCAGACATGAACAAGAGGCTTTCAAAAAACTTTTCCAAACTTTATTTAAATTATCACTGAGGAGGAGGGAGTGAAAGGAGAGGGGAAAGAGAGGTTTCTGCATGCATGAGTGTAAGTAGTTCACAAAATGCTCCAGTTCCAGCTGGAGTTGTGGAGTCATGGCAGTATTAGCATGCTAACAGCAGTGTCATCTAAATTATCTACTTCTGTATTGAGTGAAATGTACATCTTACATCTTTCTGTACTGTATTAATGCTTTTTAGTTGTGAGAATATACTAAGATTACTTACCCATGTCCTGCTTCCTCTTTTGTTTCTGTGAGATTCCTTTACTGGTGCTTGTCAGAAACCAGTTTCAATGGTTGCTGTATTCTGCTTTCATATGATAGTACTTAGAAGTCTTGCAATGAGGATAGAGCAAGTCAAAATACTGTGTTAGGTGGGCATTACAGTGCAGCTATCACAGGGCAGAAGTTGCTTTCGTAGAAATCTATGCAGAATCTCATTTGAAGTTACTATATTGCCATTACAGTGTCAAAGCAGTCTATAAGCTACTCCATGGAGACCACATTATTATGTCATGACAGGAGATTATGCCTTTGCGCTAAATGGTTTCAGAATAAGTCTACAGAGACCTAATTATATTGCCATTGCTGCTTGAGAAGCTTGTTTAACACTAAAGCGTTTTCTGTGGAAGCTCACTTGCAGTGACAAAATGAGATGAAATTGTGACTATTTTCTTCTAAAGAAAAAGGGAACAAATAAAGCAAAATTAAAACGTACATAATAAATACTGATTTTACAATCAACCCAAATTAACTCTGATTTCCTGCGACTAAAATACAGAAATAAGGAACAGTTGTCTTTAAATTCCCATGGCAAATAACTGAATTGTGAAAACTGGTTTTATTCACACAGTACCACAGTAACTCTTTAACAGTCAATCTTATGTTCCTGTAATAACAGTGTGATGGGTTTCTAAAGGGCCAGCTCCTGTTCCAAACTATTGAATGCATCTTATGTTCCTAAACAGAACTTTGGAAGAATTAAGTGGTCAGTAGTAGTTTAAATTATATATTTATGCATGGTTCTTAATGTATGGCCATTACCAAATTAATTGTATTATCTATTTTCTGATCTTTCTCCAGATCGAGCACAAAGGTATTGCAATGAAAATTAGATTAATATTAATAACAGTCTACACAAAACATTTCCCAAGACAGTGGGTAAAAGGAAGATGAGATCAATTCTTGCAAATGTTTGTTTAGAGTCCCTCTCAGCCTATGAAGATGTTATTCATTACCTGTTCTATAGATGCAGTGTCTCCTTTAAATTGGTATAGAAAATCAATGCTCTGAGTTGGAGAAAAGACACTCTCCTCTATAAATCACAAGTATAGACTTTAGTGCTATAAACTTAATTCAGAAACAATGAAAATAAAACAAATATCTCTTTGCCATTTTTTAGTTAATAAAGTGTAAAGGTTTTATAAAACAGCATCAATTTGAACTCAACCAAGATTCAGATTATCCTTCAATAAAATTAAAACCTAGGATTAAGTTTATTCAATAATCATATGCAGGCATGTACCCATACACAAACATTTAAATAAATGTATTTATATGCTTAAGCAAGTTTCAGTTCATAAAAACAGTTGACTTCTGTTTTTATGAACTGAAGTCTTCTGTCTCTGAAGTCTTTATCACCTAAATGGAGGAAGCTGCACTGAGGCACAATTAGTTCTACAAATTGAAGAGTTGGAGAAAATTGGTTAGAGTTAATAAAGCTGGGGTTTAGAGAACAGTAAAGGGAATATAATACTCATCAAGTAATCAATCAAACTTAACACATACAGTGCTAATTCTGTCTGTCTAATATATCTATTTTGGTATTCTTAATCTATCAGTGTAGTATCAACATACCTTGTGTCAGATTTAGCAAGCTTCATTAAACATACTATATATCTTAAATTCAAAATAAGGCAATAACAGTTTTCTGTGATATAGAAATTCAGTAGTAAAGATGTGAACCAAAGAACTTCTTTGTAGTTATCGCATATGAAATGCACATGACTTCATTTCTTGGTCAGATACTGAGTATTTATTTATTCACTTATGATATTCTGAAAAATGGGATAATGAAGCAATCTATTACCTGTAAAAGTAATTATTAAGGCATAGCCAAGTGTCAGTTTTACAGCTGTAAAGCTCTGCTCAATATAAGCTGAGTTAACCAAGGAATGTAAGGATTTACTAGTAAGCTCCTGATCACGTTGCTATTGCATAGACTGACAGATGACAGGGAACAGCATTACTTGTATTAAGAGTAGGGTTTAGGAAGGCTGTGATAGTTAAAGATCTAGTAACCAAGTTTACGTCAAGGAAGAAGAAAGTATGTGGAATATTATGGAAGTGTTGGGAAGTAGATGTTTTTACCTCTTGTGTTTGAGATTAACATAGTTGATGAGTAACAGCAAAATCACTATCATGTAATGATACGTAGGATGTCACATAATGGCAATGTAAAGACTACGCTGTTCTTCTCAAAGGAGTATGGATGCAATATTGTCACTTTAATTTGAAAGAAACAAACAAACAAAAAAATCAGCTTGCCTAAAAAATTGGAAGCTGCCCTTCAGGGACAAATTTGGGAATGGTCAAGAAGAGACTTTAGAAGCGTCCGTCCTTTAGCCTGTTTGCAGCAATGTATTCAGAATTTCAATGAATGAAGATAATCTCCGTTCTCACTTAATGTCTTAGAGGAAAAAAACCATGCTAAGAATCACTTGACATCTTTTGTGTAGGACAGTACTATCAAAGCAGCTGGATTACTAAAAATATTTATATCTGCAAACGTTAATTTTTACAAGAATTTCTTCTCCATCATCCTCCCCTTTCTCTAATTAGCAAAAGTTGTGTTAAGGACTATATCCTCATAATACATACGCTGTCATTTCAAACGCTGTGATCCATACAAAGATTGTCAAATGTTAGCTTTTTACAGCCTCTTCACTTTTACAGATAAATACTTTGCTATACTCACTTATTTGTCACTTGACCCAAAGGTCCTACAGCAAGTAGTCATCTGTGCATTGCTGCTAATAACACCTGAGATACATACCTAAATGATGAAGTGGTACTTTCCATGTTTGCAGTCTCCGTTTCCAGTACCCACACAGAAGTCGCATCCCATCTCCCCCAGATCTTGCTAACTCAGATCCCCTTATGTTAAAATTACTGATCCATCATGGTTTGATACTTCCAACATTCAGGACATCTATGCTTAACAAACTGAGATGTAAAAGAAGCTAAGAGTTATTTAATCCATTACTCTGCCAAAGAGCAGAACCAAGAATACCAGGTTAACTGCAGCCAGATAAATCCCCTTGGTACTGTCAGAATGGAGACTATGTTTTCTGACTTTTGGTGGTGTGGGCTTTGCCACTGGAAGGGCCCAAAGCAAATTGGCAGTCTTAAACAGAATGCTTTACTTTTGCATTTGGAAGACTAGACTGGTCATTAGATAAAAGGCAAGATATGGCAGTTCTTCCGGTGTTGAAATAATACTGCTAAATGATCATACAGAACAAGTTTAAGGAATGCCTGCTTCAGCATAAAATGTTTATTTAAGAGCTTATGTTTTCTCCTTATTTCCCACCTATAACTGGTACTGTACTATGGCAAATGGAATTTTGCTTATAAAGCATCCTTCACAAACCTTTTAGGGTATTATAAATGTTCAGTAAATATAAAACCTTTGTAATTATCTAATTGAAGTGAATCATTGAATGCAGTTATTCTATGCACATTTTTCATAGAATGACTTCATAACTGAAATACAAGAAACTAATTTTGCTTCTTTACAGTTGTTTCAGTCATCAGAACTTGCTATTACTTCTAGATCCAAGAAGTTTTCCCATGCTTTGCAAAGTGTGCTCTTCCTGCACATGGTGCCAACACTTTTCACTGACAATATGAAGCTCTTTGGATTCTGAGAAGAGAATAGATTCAGTTATCTACCAAATCAGCAATTATGAGCTAGAGAACTACTGTTCTTCACTACAGAAACAATAATGGCTGGTCACGATATTCATTAAGATATGAATCTTTCTTTAATATGAAAGAATTCCTGCCAGGAATCTAAATTTTACGTTATTTAGTGAAAAAATACTTTTGTTTGATTTCTTGTTTCCTTTTAAAATTGTCTTTGGCATCTCATAAACTGAATTAAATTGCGCAATAAACACATTTTTTTCAAGACAAAAGACGTCATAATGATCCTGCAGAAATAGTCTGATCCTTACCTCCTGAAATAAATAACCCTTCTGAAGTGTTCAAAATTATTTTAGGAAATTATCATAATCTTAGAAGGCTATGCATACAGCTCACATGTAAGTTACACTAGAAAAGACTGCAAGGGTGATGGCAGAGAACTGAGAAAGTGCTAAAATTAAGGTTACTCACACAAATAAATTCAGCCCAGTGTTTATTTGAATGCAGTAGACTTTATGCAGTGCATTTAATCCTATAAGTAGTGATTAATATAAGTTATCCAATAATTTAACTCCTTTATTCATAGGCTCAAGGTTTGACCTGAGTTCTATTATTTCCTACCTTTCAGAAGCTTCATTTTGCAACCTGATAGAATGTTATTTCATGTTAGATGTGAATGTGCTCTGAACAGTCACTTGTTTATTGGAAAACCTTAATTGCATAAATAAATGTCTGGCCACTAAACACTAATTCCTGCAGAATAAGAAGGAATCTACAGGGTTGGTACCTACTGGATCTGCAGGACAGCTTTTAGAAATATGAGCTAAAAAATGCAACTTTCTTACTGCTTTCAATATGTGAGAATATAAACTTTGGTGTAATTGATACTATAATTAGATTTTGCCCTAGTGTAATATCTATTCACGTTTTAAAATGTACTGACTACTCCAAACTACTTAGAAAAATCTTCTCTGAGATCAATGAAAGACATACTGCATCAATTCTAATATACCTGCTCCAAAAACAATCTTACAGGAACTGCATATCTGATATGAACTCTGTCCAACCTCAGCAGAGACAGACAGCACTATTTTGGCATCCATAATGTTGGCTAAGTCAGAAAATCTCTTGAAAGACAAAGAGAGCTCCCCCCCTCTGCACCCCTCCCCCCTTATGTATTAAGGTATTTTTTATTTTTTTTTATTTTATAATGTTTCATACTTGAATAAAAGCTATTGAGGATGCAGAAGCTGTGCAGGCAGAAAATCAGTTATCTGCTAAGGAAATTTTAACTATATTACCCTTGAAATTTTATATATTTTAATGCATCGCTTTTAATACGGAACTCTTAACTTTACCCATAAAAGTCTAATTTCTGCCTGATAAACTCAAATTAGTTTCAGATAATTGCTTTTTTTTTTTAGTCTTCTCACATACATCTACTGTCAATTTTTTACAGCTCACTGAGCCGTTTCAGATTATGTCTGGTGTGTCTTGCAAAATAAAAGTGAGTGATTAAAGATGTTAAGTGTTTCTGTAGCCAAACCTTTGTTTTTTCTGTCTTACAAATATTTTTCATTTGACTTTTTTCATATATAATGTTGTCAGAGGTGTGCTGTGCTACACATTATGTAGTGTTTACATAATGCTTTTAGTATTGTTTGAAGTGTCAGTTACACTTTCAGACCTTGCCCTCTCTGATCCACAGTGCCTGCGTTAGCTATGCTAACATACATTTGGTTTCCAAATAGGCTCAGGGATCTACACCATGAATATATCATGGCAGATTTTGCATGTACACTTTTAGTCAGATTTCTAAAAGTGTGGCAAAAAAAACACATGCAATTTAGCATCTTTACTTCCATCAACATACTGCTATTAGGAAATTTTCTGCATATTAGTCTTATTCACTGTAGTCCTACATGTTTGTGCATTCTCTGTCATTCTGCTTTCACTTTGTGTTGACACATTGAAAGTCCCGTGACTCACTTTTTCTTTGCCTTCATGTACAAGACCTGCAGTATGGTTGGATGTTACTTGTGATAATTGCACTTCCCTCCATTTGTGGTTTTACCAGTTTTCAGGCTACAATTTGAATGAAAGCATTATCAAGTTAATGGTAGCAGCAGGGGGCAGAAAACTAAATAAGAGAAGGCCGCGATAAGATTTTTAAGTGTTTCCATGGATTTAGGACTTCTCACTGATGTACAAAAGTTCCTTCGAACTCTACATTCTTAAAATCAGAGTAGGTTATTAGAAGCTTCTTCTCTGGTTTAATAGGTAGGTATGTGCCTCTAGAGGTCTCTTCATCAAATCTAAACACATTTATCTGTGTTTATTTATGTAACAAAGAGATAGTAACATCAAACAGTGTGCTGAACTAAAGAATACATTTTTACCCACTTGTTTTCTTCACCAGTAACTCAGCAGTTCTTACTCTGAAGTCTCTTAGTGGAATTATTTTTTGGGGACTGCAAAGGCATTTAGTCTCTGTCCATTTCAGCTTTACCTACCTCACAAATACTCATGGGTAGCATGTGAGTCTGTTAGAATCCTCATGTTACCTCCTGTGTTTCAGGAATGATCCTTGCCTTACTCTGGCAGCCTACAAGTCTGCTTCTGGTTGGAGTTATGAATCCCAAACAGCTGTCAGCTCTCTTAATTTTCACATCTTTACCCAACAGCTTCTGAAATTATTTTCTCCGTATGCTCGATCTCTTCATCCCACTGGCCTTCTAAAGGACAGTTATTCCAGGAGAATCTTGAGGTAAGCATTTATTTTGTAAGCTTAAGCAGATCAAGAATTGCAAATGCAAGAATTTAATTGTGTGACTTCAGTCTGCTTAGACTCTGGAGACTAGGAAGATAGGCAATATAAGCATCTTGAGAAGAATGTTTGACTGTGTTGTTCTCAACTGTTGGTAGGAGTTGCACATGTCATCCTGTAAAGTAGAGACGGTTGATGGTAGGTCAGTGTGAAGGAGCGGGGTGTCTACAGTTCATTTTAATTTCTCTGCAAAACACTACTGTGGGAATTACAGTAGCCCCTAAGTGACTCCTTCTACAGTAATTCTGGTAGTTATAATGAACTTTTGGAAATACTTGAACTTAGACTTTGAACTGTATTTTTGTGCTTAAAAAATAGGATTGCTGCTTTGTGGTAGAATACAAGGTACTCCTTTGGGATTTAACTTGAAGGAAGAAACTTTTTGGTCATGTTTAATAACTGGGAAGTTGGCAGTGATTGTAAACACAGCAATCAGCAGAAAAACACGAGGACCTAGTATTTAGTTTTAACATTTTAAGTATTTCCCACTAGACTGTTCTTGTAGACATTTAATAGAAGCATAAAAGAAACCAGTTGCTTCATTTCAAGAGATTAGTATAAACTAGGAAGCAAGTAATGATATTCAAAGCATTTTTGCCAAGTTAAGTGGACAATGACATGTTACTTTATATTAAAAATCCAAAACTTGGCTACATTTTCTTCTTTTTTGTTTGGAAAATGCCATATAATTCCCTTAGTAGAAACGTGTTAGTTTTTGCTTTTTGCTGTATTAAAATATAATAAGCTAATTGTTGCCAATAATTTGATCTTTATTATCAAGAATTCTATTAATTGGACGGTTAAATGCTTGCTCAAGATGTCCTATTTATCTTCTGTAGATAGCAGTTTTAGATTGTAACAGTAGTTATAATACAAGTGCCTGCAGGTGGTCCAGATGCCTTTCTTTATGCTAAAATATACTTGAGGGATCTCATCACTTTATAGTTGAGAATATTCTGTGATTTTTTATCAATTATTTAAACCTTGTCTCACCCTGTCACCTGGTTTTTAAGTAATTTGGGAAGTATTTTCCCTTCAGCATACTTAGGAACCTCTTTTTTTTCAAAAAAGGTTGATCATGGTTCAGCTCATTCCTTGGTTTGTGATGAGATAAACAGTGATCTGATAAGTGATTGATAAACTGTACCTTTTGGATTCAGGAACCAGTGTTGATTTTTGTTGCCAATCTCAGCATTTTAAAACAAAAAGAACCACAAAAAACCAACCTCTCACGAAAAAAAGTACATACACAAAGGCAGACTCAAGAGACTTCAGAAATCAGCCAGACTAGCAAATTCTAGTTAGTCCATAAATAGGCAGTATGCACTTAATGTGAATCTTTACTGTACAGTAAAGCATAGATTCTAAGAGGGCTCTCCCAGTATCCTGATTTATTAAAACAAATCTGTTATGAAAGTTTGGTATTGCCTGTTTTCAGAAAGTCCGACTGTAAATGTCACCAAAATTTAGTGAGTCTTTTTTTCCTGAAACAGTATTTATAAAGAAACATAAGAAAATCTGGGTTTCAAATAGAAGTTACCAGTATTCCTGTTTTCATACCTGTGACTATTGCTTCCTGGTAGTTGGTTATTCCTTATAGTAACTGCTTTGAGTTCCGAAATTGTGAGTATGCTGCATCTCCCTGCCCATGGCAGGGGGGTTGGAACTAGATGATCTTAAGGTCCTTTCCAACCCTAACTATTCTGTGACTCTATATAGGAGAATAATCCAATTAAAAAAAAAAGTGAAATGCATCTCTGAGTATTGTCAGATGTTAGTTAACGGAAGCAAGTTATTTCCTTAATGGGTTGTTGGGGTTTTTAGCATGAAATGATAGTTAATAAAGCATATATATTATTTATTCTTTACTAATCTTTCCTTAAAAGTCAAATGGATGCAGAATGTATCTTTCAGGCCTTAGTATTTCTGCTTTTTTTCTCTCTGCTTTTGATGCATAGCAACATACAACTCTAGCATCTAGAAGATGTTTCCTTTAGCACTTCTTTCATCTCTGTATAGTAGAAACAAGCTTCCCTAATCAGATTTTTTCTCTTCCACATAAAACCCCTAAGATTATTTTGCTTCTACCACATTTGCTCACTCTTCTCCTTGTGCAATATTTTGTACATTTACAGTATCTTTAATCTGGTATCACAAAGAATATTAATTTAACAGTGTTGCTGTGAAATTACATAAATATCATGAAAAAGGGTGGAATTTTAAACTCCTGTTTTTAAAGAAATGTGAATCGAATAAACATCTAGTAATTGTGAAATCTCACTGGGTAAATACTAAGTTAAAAGTTCTCATAACAGTAATCTTAACTATTAGTGTTATTTTGAACACAAAAATGTGAATTTTCTGATGAACCAACTTAAAGTTGACTAAATAAATCAACTAGTCACTATGAAGAATAATAATTTAGAATAAGATTATTTCTTATTTTAGAATTATTTTTATTGATTAATGTGACTGATATGGTTTATACATATAACATGACATATGGTAATGAGATAAGAAGAATGGGGACAGCAGGTTAGCCCTTTGTGTGTATTTAGCATTTGGGTTGCAGTAAGCACAGGCTAAACACCATAGCTAATATTCCTTCTTTCTCAAAGAACTGAAATGAGATTACAGTCCAATTAGCTGGAATTATACAATATGTTTAATTTTAGCATTATGTGCCTGCATAAAAGAGAAAAAAAAATCCATGGTGATTCTAGGAATGTAGCATTCCTCTTCCAGTGTACTTGTGATGTGAGGTAGCTTATTAGATTTGTAATCAACAAGAAAATACCCGAAATGTCGTATGCTAAAAACACAAGCTGAATCTGAGTTAAGTCCAAACAGACTGGTATTTCTTAATACAGTGAAAACTGAACCCCTCACATAGAGTTTTCCATTCTTGCCTGTAAGGTTGGTTTGGTTAAGTGCTGTGTTTGGGGGTAATTGTTGTAGAGAGAGAGACCTTCTCTTTTCTTTGCCTGTAGAAGATCTTCCCAGTTCAGAGGGCTAGTAATAGAAGACATAGAGACATGGTCATTGAAGAACTATAGCTGTAAGAGTAACCTCTAAAATGCCGTGATAATTACTTCTTTACTCCTGCTTTTAACAGTTTTCTGTGTTGCATATCTGCAAATATAGGGCATTATTATCCTAAACAACTCAGTGCTCCACGGGGATACCGTTACCGCTTTAGAATGGAATAAATAATATAAATTTTGATATTTTAACAAATGCTATGATGCTTACCCATGTACAAAATGAGCTACCACACTGGGAAAAAGGAATGTAAAAGAAGATAAAAGATAGTCCTGGTAGAATTTTCATGACACAGAATTATTAGAAAATGTACTTTTTTTTTTTTTAGCTTTTCTAATTCAGCTTCCATTTCTAGCAGATGGCAAATTTTGTTCTTTAGAATTCAATTATCGAAGTAGCTAATTGGAATTGTGAGATATTAGAAATATAGAGCCTTGATCCTAAGATCTTTTGGAATGGCAACTTTTTGTACAATGTATTTATATTAGTTAGGCTTATCCTTACAAGATGTAGGCCAACACCCCCCACCCCCACCCCAAAACTGTACCGTACTTTGGTGACACATATGGGTAATGATTTCCTCCTAAAGAGCATTAAAATGTTTAGTATGTTGTGCATGTTGGAAATTCATTCTTGTGTGCTGAGTATAGTTGCCTCTAATTTAAGAAGGCTTCTGCTGCAAGAATTACAGAATATTATGCTTTAGGGTTTTCATGAATAATAAAAGCTTATCCATTATATGGAAAGATTAATTTAGCTGCATAAGCTTTAGAATATTGGAGTCATTTTCAAACAAAATCTGAAATCAAGATGTTCATCCATGAATTGTGTTCAGATGTGAGGGGAAATAATACGTATCAGTATAAATCATAAAATGGGAGCACCTTCTATAAGTCTTCAAAGATGGTTAAAACAGAAAATACAGGATTATCCTTTAAGTACTCTAATCAGTACTAAGTCAGTAGCGTTGCTGATGCAGGATGCCTCGATATGACAAAAAAACTTTATTCAGTATGAAGTTATATCCCCAGGTAATAAGAAACCTGAGTGTGCTAATCTTTGCCTTAGGTAAGATGCAAAACAGCAAAATGAGACATTGTTACTAGTGAAAATGAAAATTTTATTTATCTTACTGCATAAATGTGTGAGACACTTTCATTTCTCTTTATTGTCTGCTTCGTTTTGAAAGAAAAGGTCAGATTCCAGAGGCATTTTACTGAGAAAATGATGGCTGGTAACATCAAAGAGTGACTGCATAGGAAAAGCAGCATCATTTGCACAGCTTCATTATAGCTGTTTTTTCTGTGAGTTGAGCTCGACTCTGCCTTGCAGGCTCCTGCAGCACGTTCATCAGCAACTGAATGCTGACCTTTACTTACTATGCCTTGAAACAAAATTGCTCATAAGAAGGGGACTACAGTGCTTCTCTTTGCAGAGACAAGCAATAGCCAAAGCAAGAACTGTGCAGCCATTTCCCAGTGTCCTAACTTCTCCTCGCCACATTTCTGAGTCCAGAGTTTCAAAGCTTCTTTGAAATAACTTATGACAAATCAACTATTAAAAAAAAGGCTGAAGAAATGGTTGTCATTCCAGCAGACGCTCAGGAGACACAGGATCCTTTATGTTGTTAATAAAAAGTTCTCTTCATAAATGACGATTTTATAGCCAGCAAGCAACTGGAAACGTACAAAATATCTTCAAGAGGCTTTCAAAACCAGAGTTTCTATTTCTAGGATACAGAATGATGTGTTCATGTGCACACGTGGATGTGTGAGCATATGTTTGTATGTCTTAAGTAGACAGATTTCATAAGGGGATTCTTTTCTAAGGCCTCTTTGAAAGGTAACTGTGGCTAGCAGACTCTTCGGTTTTCCCCATGCCTAGAAAAAGAGATTCAGAATGCTGTATTTGCCAGTTTCTGAGCTATAGTATTTGCATTAGATCCAAGATCAGGATTTAGACAGATTTCAGTCTAATCTTTACTAAATAAAATCAAAGTCTCTGTAGATGTGAATTAGTTGTATTGTGTTGGAACACAGTCTATTGCCAACTAAAATGTTTGCTTTTATTTAACACAAATCTGCATGTGCATAGTCTTCATCTTGGCAAATTATGACTGTAAAAGTAGGAAGTATAGAAGTAGTAAATATTGGCTTTTAAGCTACATCAGAAATCTTCCTTATGCAACAACATTATTAAGAGAAAACAGAAATGAGAATTGTTCCTGATAACAGCTGAAACCTTTATAAAAGTGAAGAATTGGAAAATGTTTTGAGAAAAGAAAGGGAACATAATTTTTTCCTTTTTAATTCAAATACTACTTTGTTTTATCAACCTATAACAAAAGGAAAAAGCAATGTAAAAGCCATCTGTGTGGGCAGGAGCATTGGTTGCCAGATGAAACTTCTTCTCCTTGGACTATTCTGTGAATGGAAAATCGGTGAGGAAATAGATGGTTTTAATGGACTCAGTATTTATTTTGGCAGAAAATTTATATACAGTTTTGGTTATAACACAGTTGTGATGTTCATGTATATGCTGAGCATAGTTTTCTGGAATTCTTCAAAGCTATAGATGGCTATAAGCAAAGTGTTTTTCTGCTTCAGATTAATTAATCATTTATAATTTTGTCCCATTACATTGTTGTGTTATTGATGAGATACAAACACTTGACTTTCAAATAGAAAGACTTGAAAATATGATTTAGAAAGCATGTTCTTTCTTCATTAATTCTAACAAACTTAATCTGTCAGATGTTCATAGAAAGCAAATACATATGGCTATGGATGATTAATTTCAGATTGCAATTAGTAGGAATGTTTTTTTCTTTTCCGTGACTGGTTCTGAATAATCAGTACCTTGTGGTAATTATTTTAAATAATGAAACTGTCAATTTTTGCTTCCCGGCTTTATTTTGGCAGTTATTTCTGCCAGAGTTTTGTTTATTTTTTTAATTAACATTTAAACAAAGTTTTTAATCAAATATCTTGGCTTTTTCTTTACTCTGAATTAATGTCCGTACAAAATAATGGAGCAAGATTTCAATTACATTTTGACTTATATGTAAGTTTGGCCAATGATTTGGCCCATAATTTCAGTGCAGTTTTGAACAGATTTTAGAAGTGAAATTGCTGAAGCAGGTACTGCTGTGAGATTTACTCATGTAATTCTCCGTATTCTGAAAAATCCTGTTTTGATTTTTCTGTTTGTTCCTACGAAAGCAAGTTAATTCTGCTGTGGCTTTATGTTTCCTTTGTTCTAGCAAATCAATGCCTGGCTTTTCTGTGAATTACCATGAGCGAGGCACATTTCTTACTGTACATATGTTTCCTGTTCTCACTCACAGGTTTGCCTCTGTTTCTCCCAAATAGTTACTATGTCATTACCTCTATGAATGCAAGATGAGCTTTCACGGGGTAGGAATTCTGACATTCTCCAGTGCTTTTTTGGGGTAAACATTCACCATGAATTTGAGCATTTTCCTCTTTTTTCTTTATTTTTCTTTTCCTTTCTTTTTCTTTTTTCCCATTTCTTGCAAAAAAAGACCAAGTGTCACCTCAATAGCAGGAATCTGGCTTGTGTGAAATAAAAGGCCATACGATGGAAACCATACTTACTTGCTGCAAATATACTGGTAGTTTTATTCATGTTTTATAAAATCTGAATTTTAATCTGATTTTTAAGCAAGTGCCTGTTTAATAGACAGGATTATAAGGCTTCTGGTTTCAGGCGGTGGGGAATAGGCAGTAGAAAGGAAATTTGTAGTTAAGAAATTTTGTGACTATTAGGAAAGCATATATGAATCATCACCAATGTCACCACTAAAGATCACAAGTCACCACTGAATGGTGTGATTGTTTCTACATACAGCCTGTGCCTTTGAAGACACTACCTGCAGTTAGACAGCACAAGGAAAATGCGTGTTTTCTAAAAAAATGGAATTGTTTAGGAGCTGATGCCAAAGTAAGTTCAAATTTAAAAAGTAGATTTAAAATAACACTTTGCTGTAATGAGTAGGAATCATGACAGGAGAATAAAGCATAAGAAAATATCCTTGGGGCATAAGTGAGATAATTAGAAATATTGTTAAAACTAAAGCATCTGTTTGAATCCTTTGTGAGAAACCCAATTCACCCACATGCATGCATAAATGAGGGCTCAGTTCACTAATGCTGCAGTTTGAACACTAAATATCACATGCTTTGCATTTAAAGAACATACAGATTAAATATGAAATGCCTGTAATACTAGGGAGCCTGCAGTAATGATACACTGTGGATTTAAAGATCGTATGTAAACAGGCAGATGTCCAAAGCAAGCAAATGTTCATTACAGAAAAAAATCACATCAGGCATCTATTTTATAACACTAAAGTAAAATAAAGAGGAATTTTTTTGAGGTTTATGGAGAAAACAAAATTTATTAGGAGCGATCAGCATGTGCCATCCTGATCATCCGGCAGAAGCAAATACAGTAGGCCTGTGGCACTGCAGTCTCTGGGTCAGGTCCCATCTGAGGCTAAGGTAAGCTTGAGACAGAGCCCTGCAATGCAGGAGACCATCTTCATACTGGTGGAAGAATCTGGGTGCTTGCATGCACCCACAAAGTTTAAAAAAACACCAAAAACCAAAAACAGGAGGGAAATATAACTTCTGTCTTCTGAATGTAGATATTTAACACATGTACCTTTGCTTCCGTAGTCCAAATAGAGTCCGGTTAAATTCTTTTTGCAAAGCATGCAAGTGTGTGAAGGCTCTGCTCAAACCTGTAGTATTGTTTGAAGTCATTAGTAACCTAAATAGCACTGCCTGTTGCCATGAATGTTCTCCACTCACATGGAATGTCTCTACAGACCACAGTTCGCCCTCCCAGCCACTACCCCCCCCCCCCCCCCCAGGTCTTGTCTGATTATCAGCTACTTCAGCATTGATTTTTAACTGTTTCATCCATTTAGAGTGGAACTGAAAAGATCACTTCAGAATGGGACTTTTTAATGCCGTTTTCAATAGATGATTACTCTGAAGCTGGTTAAGTAGACAAGATGCATAAATGAAGGAAGAGTGAAAACGCATAGAAAAATCTGTATTAGTTTCAAGTTTACCATAGAAACCATTGAAAGAACAGAGGAGATCATCTGTGGTCTCCTGGGAGGATCGATTTTTTTAAGTGTAAGTTCAGAAGATCAGTATTTTTCACCCAGTTTTAAACACGGCCAAATCAGTGACCTTGTCTGCCGTTGATTACAGCTGGTCAAGTAAATCACGACAGCAAATACTTAGTATATTCTGATGGTACTAAAAAAAGAAAAAAGGCACAAATTTTGTCTTCATTTTGGAGGAAATAAATCTAAATGGAATGGAAAATCACTAATGCCTGGCTGTACTCATATGGTGATTGCATGGCAGTGCCCCAAGGCACACTGAGGCCCCTTCAGATTTTCTAGATAATTAGAATTTTCATGTATTGGCTTTTACCACAAATTAATTAATTCCTCCTTGTGTGAATGCACAGGAATGATAACTGTAGAGTCTCCATCCATCGTCTTCTTGCCTGCCCCATCTTTAGTGAACTGCTGAAGATTATCTGATCCAGTCGCCCACTAGAAGGATCAGGTCTTGAAATATTGAATACTGAAAATCTCCAGGGGTCAGGTTGTACCACTCCTAATGCTTTTCCAATCTCCTTGTGCATCAGTATAACCAGAGATGAAAGTTAATGGCAGAGAACAGGAAGAAGAGGTAAGCCTTCATGATTCTCAAGCTGCTTGAAGACAGAAGTCTGTTTCTGGCAGTCACCGCTGAGTTGTGCCTCTTCATATATTGTTGCTGTTCTGCAGCAGCTGCGGAACACATTTCCGAACTCTAAACTCGCTCCCCTCGTGCTCTGTAACTGTTTCTACCCTGCTGTCATGGCTGCATTTCTTTAGCAATGAGTAATTGATCATCTGTGATTTGTGTTTATGAAGTTGGAGCTTCTGGTGTTAATCCATTCTTTTACCTGCAAGCCCCTCCTCCCTTCATTTTGGGCTGGACCTTTTGGAAGCCTGTGCTACAGCTTCTGATTTTCTTCCACAGCCTTCAAGATCCAACTTCCCAATAACATGAAGTCTTTTTAAAACAGTCTAGTAATACATACATTCTTACCCTAGGGTTGCTAAATAGTCCTCTCAACAAAGTAATAATCTATTAAAATACACATTTTTATGTATAGTCATAAAATGTGTGGTAACTGCTTGTTTTTAATATCTGTTAGTTACAGCAGTAGCATTGGTATGTTATCAAAATTGCCATACAACAGCATAACAAAATATTGTTTACCGCTAAAAGCAGACCACACAGCAATTCAGGGTTTTTGCCTCGATAATTCATTACTGTCATGTAAGGTCTTTTTTGCACCCTGCATCCAATACCTGTATATCTGTTGATTATATTCTTTGCTAGTTCAAGGATGTGATTGCATGAGTTATGGAAGTTTCCCATGTGCTTTTTACATTCTAGGCTTAGGCTCAGGTTTCTGCCAGTCTTCTAATAACAGAGAACAAACCAACAGTCCCAGAGGCATCATAATGGAAAAATCAAAGGGGTACAAGTTGTTTTCTGTTTCACTTTCTACAGTCCTGTGGAGTGTTACAGACCTTTGCACACACGATGCACATGACTTTGGGGTACTTCATAACTGTGTAAGAGCTGACACAAATGCTGTCCATAGCATTGCTTGTTCTGTGGATAGAGAATTAAAATTTCCTAAATTGTCAACCTTTTTTAGTCTTTAAAACTGACTTGAAAGAAATTAGATGAACAACTCTGAGCAGCCTGGTCTAGTGGAAGGTGTCCCTGCCCGTGGCAGGAGGTTGGAACTGGGAGATCTTTTAGGTTCCTTCTAACTCAAAACCATTCTGTGATTCTGTGATCTTCAATAGTAGTGTCAGTTCCAGGCATCATGTAATAACTGCATGAAAATAAAAAATAAGCAGTGCTAATAAACGTTACCATAAGGAGTGCAGCCACTGTCTGATACTTTTAGGCCAGAATTCTGGAGGCTGTAATAATAATACTTAAATGTTCCCAGAGTACTTGTATGTGTTTCTTTTAAAAGGAACAGATTTTTGCCCTTAAGGCCCCCTCAAGTTGCAATGATTTTAATTAGTGACACACATAGCTTAATTCAGCTTATTCTACATACACTGTTAAGAATGTTTGAATCTACTAACAGCTCTCCATAATCAGGGAGCTGAAGGCGTATGTGTAGTGATATGGATTTAATAGAACAATTCTCTTAACTCAGATGGGAGACTGATTCTGGGACAGCTGTGATTAAAGTATAGCCTATACCTTTAAAGAAACCACAGGTTGGGCCACCTTGGGGTGAAGGGCATTGATCGGATCTAATTGATACAGGCAGGCATGACAGGTTTGGGCTTTTTAGTCAAGATTCTTGACAACCAAGTTTCTCTGAGGGACTTAAATCTGTATCATAATTTTCTCGTGTCCTTCTCCTGGCTTCCCGTCAGTTTCTCGAGTCCTTTGTGAGATTCAGTGCACAGATTTTTCAGAAGAGCTGTAATACCCACATGGCTGTATTTGCAGGTGTGTCACACTAAGCTATTTATTTTGGTCCCTTGTTGCCCTATGTTATCTTATTCAACATTCGGCTTTAAAAGTGTACATGAGTGATAAATTAGACCCTGGGTGATAATGGACAATTGTGTTACCAAAATGTCCTGTCATGACAGGATGAGCATGTCTGGGTGTTCTTACACCGTTCTGGGGTTTGAGCTGCTCTCTCCTCTGACGTCTTCAACTCATCACTGGAGCTTTGATAGCACTGTGTTAAAGGTATTTGATAAACTGTCATATAAAATTTTTGACTGTAAATTTTGAACATCGGACAGAAGACCTTCCTGCCTTCCTCTTTCTGAGCTATGGCTTTCACATCCTAAAGCAGCCTCCCTAGAGAGCAGTCATTCCGGGTGCATCACGACAAGCAATTCCCATTGTCAGACTTTTGCACATACACCGTATTTGCAAAATATGCAAGTGTTTCTGTACTTACTGACTGACTTATTTAACAGTCATGCTTCCTAAACAAAGTAAATAAACATATATAAAGTTAATCTAATTCAGGCCAGCCCTTCATAATTCTTTGAATGATGAAGAACAGTTCCTGGACCTCAAGAATGGCAGGGTTTAGCTATTGTACGTTGCACATCAGAAAAGAAAGTTTCTCTTCCTTTACGAAGCTGAAAATATCACTGAAGCGATGAGCAAGAGCTACACAGAAGTAGAGTTTGTCTGGCAGTTTGAAGTTAGATTATTCCAGCAGGATTTCAGGGCATTGCTTGGTGTAACAATGCAATTATAACCATTTACACAGGCAGAAAAGTTTTCTTTGTGCTGTCATCAATATTAAGAGCCTGCAAGTCAAACTGCAACATACAAAAATGAACGAGTGAAGCAGAAATAGGGCTAGCTGTAATCTCAGTACCTTTGTTATCTTTTGAATACTGTCATGGACTTTACTTTGATTTCATAATGAAATGTTTTGTTTGTTACATTTCAAAGCAACATCTAACTTTTAAAAATGTATATAGATTTGCCACGTACAGTTATAGTATATTAAACCGGGAGAGAATCTGGAGACATTGTTCTGAAGATCCATATGTCTTTCTGAGATTCCTTTGTTTATTGGGGTATCATAGCCCAGAAATGTTTTGATGATGTTGTCTAAATTCACAAGTTAAATTTCTGTTAGAATTTTTTTTTTCATTACAGGTTAGGTATTTTTTCATATAGATGATTATACAGGCAGTACCTCTCATTTAGGTTTATGAGACATTCTGAGAGAAGAACAAAGGATTGCCTTTAATCTGGATAGGTTACAAATCAGGTTTGTGTTTGTAAGCAATGTTTTAAGTTGGATTAGTTTTCAGAGGGAGAAAAGAAGAAAAAAAAAAAGAGGTGCTTTGAAGTATTTGGTTATGGTCCTTGTTCTTAAACAGAGATGTGTCTTACTGTCAGAAAGTTGATTAAAGCTTGGTGAATGTCATTGCTGTCTCTGTGGTCCATGTTAAACAGACCACTTTAAAATGTATGCACTCAATTGTCAATGGTATTAGCATCCTCCAAATCTTAGCTTCACAGGATTGAAGCTTGACAAGACAGATTTTCTGAGTATATCTGCTTTGATACACATATCAGAGTATTAGCAACCTGTGAGATGCCAACCCTGGTAATACACAGAAACGCCAAGCTGTGAAGTGATACAAATGTGTTCTGTAAGCTTATGAACCTTAGAGCCCAGTGAAGTAGATGCCCCTGAGAACTTTGCATCAGGGTCAGCATTCAAAACAGGCTTGAATTAATCAGAATCTTGGGATTTTAACCTTATATGTGTATTTTGGTTTTGGATCAGAATTAAAATAGGAATCATGAATTTTGAATTCGATCCATTAATCTGCAGGTACTCTAAACTGAAATGGAAGTCTCTGCACTGGTACCTGATTAGTTTTGATTATATTTTTTTGTGGCATAAATGTTCTAGTTGTGACCTACATACTACACTCATACCGATTCTCCCTCATTTTCTCTCTAATTCTTATAAAGTAATCTCAGGAGGATATAGGAGCAGGACATTTAGAAGAGCTTATGTACAATTATTACTGTTCTAATTAAAATAATTTACACATGCAAAGTTATTAATATGATTAAAAGAAAAATCCAAAAATACCCTTTAATCACTACAGTGTGACTCCATAGACCTTTTCTACATTATAATAATTGAATAAGAACTATAAAGCTCAGAAATGTATCACATTCCTTTTAGAAAAAGAGGCATTTTAGTTTTGGTAAAAAAACAAATAGTCTAAGAGATGTTCTTAGCATACATTAGTACGAACTGCTTAAAACAAAGTAAGTTTATCAGTAGTATTGGCAGCTATATTCTTTTTATTATGCTGTAGAAGTACAGATGGAAGATACAGCCATGCCATAGAAGGGCACTGCACCTGCCCCCCCTGACCTGTGATGCCCTTGTTGCTTATTGCTTTTCTGCTTACCTACTTTATTTCATGCAAAAAGTTATAATTTGGCTGAAGTTGACAAAATAACCAACCGAAGAGTACCTGTTTATTCCATCATATTAATGTGACACGTAATTTTTCAACAGCCATTTTGTTCTTCAGAATTAATTACTTCTTGACAAGACTTCAATTTAATGTATTTTGTAGTAATTTACAAATTTCAATCTAAATTATTATTTTTTTAAATGCCCAGAATTTTTAATACTTCATGAACGATTTGTTACAAATACAGAATTCAGCCAAGGCAGTTTTATATTGTCTTTTAAACAGTATCTAAGTCTACCCAATCTGTCAGTGCTTCTCATACCTAACATCATAGCTGCATGATTATCAGCCTGTTCAGTCTCTAATATCCCCGAAGAGACCAGAGCCAATCTCACATCCAACCATTTAGGGTCAAGATTTCAACACGACTTCTGCACTATGCTTTCATGGGTTTGGAGGTAAAAAACTATAATTTTGCTTTTGTATTAGCAAATGCTTCTTGGGGGTATTCCTTACCCAGTATGGGTCACACAGACATTTCATGACTGCAACACACAAACACATGGCTGCAGCCTCTGGCTACTAAATCTCTGCAATTTATGCCCAGCAGCTCTCATGCACCAACTGATCGAGCACCGGTGGGTAAATTAATTGGGTGTTCATGGGTGAATGCAGTAAATCCTGCCGAGTATATACAGCTAAAATATTAGTGTGGTTTGCAAGTACTTATTACTTAAATGGGCCTGTGGATTAGGTATTTAGAGGAGGAAAAGTAAAATACGCAGCACCACAAACGGAAAAAGCAGTTTGTCCTGATAGGTGTTGCCTTTGAAGTACTTATGAATTAATGGCATTATAGCTAATCCCTGAAATGGATTGGACAATTGCTTTGTGAGATTAGGATGTGCTACTTTTACAAGAAAATAGTTCCATGGACATTTAATGCGTGTCTTGCAATACCTATTTCTTTAGTGTTGCAAATATAATTGTAATTAATTGTATTTGTAATTTTTTAAAATTTAACTTTTGTAATTGATTATCTTGTCAACTCTTACGTAAAGATAGTTTGAGAGATTTACTCTAGGTGAATTATCTTCCTGGTATGAATTTATGAGTTTAAATACCATGCTTCTCAGCTCAGAGAATGGCTGTTTGCATATACTCACTTTAAAGCCTTAAGAACCTTTGGATTTTAAGAAAAGTCTTTCTTAATGTTGGGTTTTATACCTTATGACACTCTGTCAAAAGCAGTGAAATCTTTTCTGTTGAAAACCTAAGGTTAATGCAGAGACCTGCATACATAATGTAGGTTAAAAACTGCATTACAGCTGATAAGGTACTGAATATGATACTGAAATAAGTACTGTTCAAACATGACTAATTGTACATCTCTTGGTATGGAAACCTCAAATGTATGACCTAGGATTCCCAAGAATAAATTTATTTTAAAATATATTAATACATGAGAGATTCATCAAAATCAACTGTACTATTCCAGTTTCCCAGAACTTTGTAATGAGTTAAACTGAAGGCATTTTCCTGAAGCTGCATGTGTTCATTTAAAATAGTACAAGTTCACCTGAATTTCTGCTTTCAGTAAAATTCTTTTCAAACTGTTGTGTAGTTTTGTCTTATAGTAGCACCTGTCACACAGGTTTGAAGGGTTTCGTTCAACGGAATGGTAGACATGCAAAAATAGTAAATTTCTGCTTTAACATGTTAAAATTGTACATGATTTTAAAATTATTTTATTTGAATATGTAGAATTGCATTGAAGTATAATTATCTGTCCATGAGTTTAATGAGGGACAGAAGAGCTATTTGCATTTTGGTGTACATATTTTGAGAAGCTAAGAAGTCACTTGAGTATTCTGCAGGCACAGCTGTGCAATCACTTTAAGATCGTGCTTAAGTGCTGAAATTGATCTACTTTAAAAGAAAAGGTATGATATGGTTAAATAAGACCCAGATTGAGTAAAAGGTTTTGTTCTGTGTTGAACAAAATGCTTTGATGTTGCTACCTCAATCGAAAATGTCTTTGTCTGGTTAGCATGTTTACTTAAATGGATAATGTTTCTAACTCTGATCTGCAGATGTAATTTAGAATTTACGGCTTAAATATTCTCAAATAAAAATACATGAAGAAATTGCATGTTCATGTTTCACATACTGTACATATTCAGCAGAATGTGCCATCATTTATGTAAATATAGCTGTATCCATGCCTGTAAGTAATTTTAAGATAGCACCATCTTTTTCTCTGTTATCCAGTAAAGCAAAAGGAATGTATTGGATGCTCTAATAATGGTTTAAAAGCTACAGAAAATGAATTTTAGCCCATTGTTAGGATGGAATATAATAACAGAATTCACCTGCATGAATTTTCATTTGCTTAACTGAATTTTGGTTCTGGTGGAATTCAGGCTGAAGCCAGTATTGCTGTTGCATGTAGATATCATTGTATTCATGGCTGGTTTAAGCTTTGTGTAAGGCTTTCTGGGTTGTGGTTTATTCATTGCTTCTTGAATATTATTCAAGAAATGAAATGTAAATATTTTTGATTCCTGACAGGTAATATAATTCTTTCCTACTTTCCTGGCTTTTGCTTCACCGTTGCCTGCTGTAAAAGATTAATGCTCTTCTATTCATTTTTTCGTATCTATTTACCAGCTGTCTGGACTCTACAAACTCTAATTCTCTTTTTATTGCCAGCACACACGCAATGAAAATAGGGGTATTCGTAGCAGAGTACTGCAGATGGAAAGTGTTTCTGTAAGCCTGGCACTGGGTTTCAGCAGCTCTGGTTAGTTATAGTTACTTTTAACTATGCTGAATTTAGCTTCCTTAGTACAAAATACAACCCATGCCCCAGTAATGAGTGAGAGGCAGAGGCAGCATATCACTATTTTTGTTTCATGATAGCACTTACAATACTGCTTACCAAAGCTGTCACTTTCATTTGACCACATAAAGAAAATAAATGGGGAAAGAAAGCTATAACTACCATGGCAGCTGCTAGAAAAAATGTTGAGGATCAACTGGCATTCATTTTCAAACTGGCATTTTTTAAGAGTGCATCCAGGCAGCAGTGTCAATTAAAATTCTTTTCTTTACAGATCTGATGCCATACCCATTTTTAACCCTTGACTAAGAAGAAACTGGATCCATGGATAAGGTCAGATCTGTGGTTATCAACGTTTTAATGTATGATGTCCATCATGTGTGTACAACTAGAAATGTCTGCCCTGGATAAGTACAAAAAAAAACAGATGTGTTTTCTTCAGGGCACTCTCCATTCAAATAAACATGATTGCAGCTCAGTGAACAAAAGACATGCACTCTCCATGATGCCTACTTAGTATAGTGTCACATAGCTGAATGTTTAAATAGAAAGTTAATATTTAGCATAAGCAAATAAACCCCCTTTATTTAATTTTTTTCCCATTGGCCAGATAACTGCAGGGAAGGATATCTTCACAAAATCATTCTCTTCTCCAAATTTTAACATTCCATTTGATGCAACGTATTTCAAATGTTACCTTTCTTTATGTAACAAAAGGCACTTAATTTACTACAAATGTCCACAGGTCAGTGTGCTTTAAGAATAAAGTTCATTTTTGGTTTTGTTTGCCAGCAGGAGAGTCTAAGTAAGATGATGTAAGCAGGGCATGCCAATTAGCCTGCCTTAAAATGATCCTATTAATAGAGAGGTACAGTGGTTTTATGAGTATAATTACTTTTATATTGACATAATTATTAAAAAAAAAAGAAAATCTGTCACAGTGACTCCATAATGCTGACAATGGAGTATTGTTTGTGCTGTGTCTTACGTTGACGTTTAAGATCATTCAAGGTGCATTGCCCTGAGCTGTAGGATGGAGGCAGAGCTAGTGCTATTGTCTGGCTCATTAGTTAATGTGATTCCTGTTCACTGACAACTCAGGTGGAAAGAAATACATCACTTCCAGCACGTGCTGAAAGCTGGAAGCCTGTGAATGAGCCAGATTTCTAAATCCTTCTCTGAATTTTGGTACTGCCATTAGAGAGTATGAGGAGGAAGAAAATTCTCTGTTAGAGAGATAACTGATTAGAGAGATCTTTTTCTGCATTTGGTCAAACAAAGCACTGGTTTATAAATGAGAAAGACTGCCTGAGCAGTGAAAGGCTTTTACAGAGTAATTCAACAGTTATTGTGAAGGTTAGCTTTCTCAGAAGCAGACTAATGTTTGTGTTCAAGGACAGTAAGGAGAAAGAAAGAAAGAAAAAATATATGTATTAGGGAAAGAGTAAGAGTCTTTGTAGTGGTTTTCCTGAAAGACAGACTTGTGAATGCACACAAAAGCAATAGTTAAGAAGGGAAAGATATTGACAGGAAAGGAAATGGATAATTACTTTAAAGTGTCAATATTTCCCTTGAGTATTTAAATGAGAGCATTCTTGTCCCTCATCCATTCTTGGGGGAGGGAGACTGTGGTTCACTGCAGTGCCATAAATTATAGAAAGGCAAGTTCATCTCCAGTTCCATGGCTTTAGTGACAAACCAGGCTTGGGCATATGCTAACCCACTCCAGTCAACTACAGAGCCTGCCTTCTGCAAGCTGTCAACCAGATACTGAATAAGATTCAGATAAAAATAGCAAATTTGTTTATGTTTGTATTTTAATCTAGGTCATATTTGGGATCCAGCTTTTACTGCTTCTCTGTGAACATCTACTGGTGACACATGTAGTGTTGGGGCCAGAATGAATGACATATGAGGAGTGTGAAACTCATTAATGCCATTAAAAGCTGTATCTTTTGACTCTGTGTACTAGACATGTAAAAAAAAGTACCTCTTCACATAGCAGTTACATACATGAATTCAAATTGTGATGAGTGTATGGGTCACATCCTGCCCACAATTTACAGTTAGTCAGTTCTCAGCAGTTGCAAGAGAAGATTATTTTGTTTAGCCATGCGTAGAACAGAAACACCAGGATTAGAAATGCTCACAGGTTTACAGATGTGCTTGTGTAATCCATATAGGCTGTAAAAAAAACAATTTATAAGAAATACTTTTTCTGTTACACTGATACAAATGAGATTTATCTCTGTAACCCCAAAATTAGATTACTTGCATGCCAACAAATGCTTTTTTTTCTGTAGAAGATGAAAAATATTAACATCTGTCACTTCAGTTCCCAGAAAATCTTTTCAGGTGCAAATTCTATTGTGTACATTAATAGCAGAGTTCACAAGAGAAAAATATGTTAAATGTATTTTAGCATCATCTAGAAGAAAATATGTTATGTTACAAGTTGTCTAGCAAATGTATGTCAGATTAGCTGAACAGTTTTTTAACAAGTGTGTCCTCGTTCCTTCAGGAACTGACAACAATAGTAGCTAGATTCTCAAGGAAATTTAGGTTCCCAGTGCCTCTTGAAAACAGAAGTGGGTAATAAAAGTTATTCTGCTCTTCAGGATTTTAGTGAACTTGAAAAAGTGATCAGGAAATGCTTGGGAAGACAAAGGTGACATTTGCCTCCTTGACTACCTAAAGTGATGTACTTACTCTGGAAAAAGGTACTATTGACCGTTCTGTTCTATGCAGAGTTAGAGAAGAATAGAGAGAACTTTTTGAGTTGTGTTAGTTAAAAATGCATTAAGTTGAAGACAACAACACAAGTAAAAAGTTTTTCATAGTCTTCTAGAAGTATAAGCCATACTCATCAGATAAAATACAAGTGCAGTTTTACTGACATTTGGCTTCATGTACATCCCATTGGTGTGTGATTGCCTGTTTTACAGTGACTCTGTAGATGTTCAAACCTATCAATTATCAAGTAAATGACCAAAACATTAAAAATAAAAAAAGAAATTAACTCATCCAGACATCCTTGCCCATTCTGGGGTCTCTTCCATTAAATGGATAAGGACTAAATTCCTTATTAAAAATATGGATTGAGAGTTTGGACACAATGTTATAGTATTGCCAGTTTCTGCCACAAACAGGTTAAAGCAATAAATTTATTTGGTTTTTTACTTCTTATTTCTTGAGAAACAATCAACTCACAGGATTGCACATTTCAGATTAATTGGCCAATAGGACTTGACAGGTCTGATCAGAGCAGGATCATTACCAGATGTGATGAGCCTTATCTTCTGTCTGAATAAAACAAAGATTGCAGAGTACCTGTAAGGACAAAGGAAGAGCAGTACTTTTCTTATTCCTATGGAAAAAAAAAGTAGGATAAGGACTGTAAAATTAGCAAAGCTTCCTACAGTCTGTATCACTGAAGTGACTTTACAACAGTTCCATATTAATATACTGTTGTTAGTTAAGATCACAGCAAGTACTATTTTTATTTACTGTGAAGTTGTACTACCTCCCAGAGCCTTATTAGCTGCCAGTTTAGTAAGGATATTTCTCATCTCTCACCCATGATGATACTACAAAACAGTGAATTGTCTTTCCTAGGAAAAACATACCTGAACTGCATTTTATGCATCCTTTTAGACTGACAGTGATTAATAATCATCCCACATAGGGTAAACTTCATCTAGATGATCTTTTTTGTGTTCACTCATGAGAGTCTCATGTGAGGCTGTAAAACACTGAGGTTGTGATGAATTACACAGTCTGTTTTTCTTTTGTCCCCAAGACCTGTCAGTGTACTGCAGAAAAAAAAGTTTGATGGGTTTGAAAAGATTCATTCTGAAAAAAATACATTGATTCTTACTTGTCTTTCTGGTATCATCTAGGTGTCTTACAGATGGATTGTGTGCCTACTCCAGAAACTGAACTCAAGCAAGTAGGTCTATATTTAGACCTTAGATTTTGGCTTTTAAAAATGTGTTTTCCTTTGTATCTACCTTTTCTGAACTCTTAACTGCTCTAAGGAGCATTCATCAGGCTATATTTATAGTCATCACACATAAACCATATGCTGGGGCAAAACAGAATATAGAGGAAAATAACAAATTAACTGTTGGGTTCAAACACTTTACAAAAGCTGACTGTGAATAAATGACAACGCTTAAATTTAACAGTTTCTTTTTTACAAAAGCAAAATTATCCTCCTATTAGAAACAAATCATTGTAATTAGCCAGTCAGAATAGAGAGTAAGATGCTCATTTATTTTCTTAATAAAATACTTATGAATCTGTAATTTTTTTTACATTTCTTTTGTTCTCTCCACATGCTCATAAAATATAAAAATCCTTAACTCAAATATATTTTAATCAGTATAGGAATAATTTACTTTATGGTTTATTTTAGAAATAATGCTCTAGGAAAAGAATTACCTTAAAAGTAATCTTTATATATTATGTCCCCTGAAATATGTATTCTAGAATAACTTTTTATCAGATGTGAGTTATAGCCATATTTTAGATATTGAAATAACAAAATTAAGCCCTGATTGTTTTCATATAAGCTAGCAAAACCAGAGCTATCCAGTCTAGTTTTATGGGGATGGACGATAGTTCCTGTCTTCCAATAACACATGGGGATTTTTAATAGAAAAATTAATGTTTCATTGGATTTATGCACACAGATGACAAAATAGATGTGGTTTGAAATGTGTGTAATTACACTGAATGAACAATTTAGAAGAAGTTGATCTGTCACCCCCTTTAATCTCTAAAATAAATGTGATCTTATGGTGGTTTATAAAATTGCATTTGTCTTTTAAACTACTACATCAGAATATGTATCAGACATGAGGATAAAGAAGTACTGGTTCTGAATAACTAAATTACAGTAATTTGAAAAATAAGAGCATTTTGACTACATTATTGTGTAAAGAGATTTTTTTAAGTATATTAGTAGGAAAGATCATACAGCTGGAGTACTCTGGCTAAAAAAAAGTAGACATAGAAGAATATATAGAGTAAATGTTGATATTGCAGGTTGGAAATTACATGTGGCTTTTTTTTTTTTAGTGGTACATGCATGTGAGCCTGATGGAAAGAAGCAGAATAAATACAAAATCCACAGTGAGTGTATATAATAATATTTTGGTTATTGTCCATATATGCGATCTTACTAGGTTCTACACTTCTGCTTCATAGGCCATTTGTCAATTCCAAACAAATGACAACTCCCTTAATGTTTGCTAACTGGCAGTTTATGTAAATTCCTATTTTAGCATAGTTTATGGCAGACATATCCATTTGCTGGAAATTTGGGTGGATTAAAAAGTAAAAATCATGATTCCCTTTATTGCTTAGTGTACCCCTGAAACAGAAAAATCTGCAACAGATTTCATAACGGTTAAGGAAAAAGAAACTATTTAAACTGCAAAACTTTAGTATGCTTGTGACCAAGCTGGTTCTGAGATCAGTGCCTGTGAAGAGAGCTGGCTTGTTTTCTTGCTTTTCACTTGTGTTGTTTTCCAGTCATCGAGGCTGTATTAGCTGGAGAAAATGAAGTGGGACATGTATTGCATGCTGCTGTTAGCTCTGTTGTTTGATATTGTCATGGGGCTAAGGGGGCAGAGTCGTGTTGATTGCAACAGCTTTTTAATTCTATCAGTGTTCATAATGAAATTTTAACATATTTCTGATTTTAAGTATATGCGTAATTATCAGTCAGTTAAAGTTCAACATATGCTTAAGTACATTCCTGGAGCTGGGCCTAACGACATAACCTCTCCCCATGAATGTCAGCAGTAACATAAGCCATTTGTGTATCTTACTACAGGATACAGCTTTTAACATCTATTAAAAAATTAAATTTTAACCTTGTCCTGCTAATAAAAAGGGACAGCTATTACTAGGGCTGTATTTATGCTATGGCTTAAAAGGCAGTTTATTACTCTGATGCTGATGCACATCTTTGGCATCCTCTCACTAACATTTTATAAACATCAAAATACCTTCCAGTAAATCAGCTGTTCCTTCCACATCTGAATCACTCAGTAGCACTTAATTTGAAGCAAGAAGTCTCTTTTCTAATTTCATTATTGTTTAAATGCTACTGAAAACCAAATTATAGCTACAGTTCCACTTTTTAAAATTTCTACTGGATGAGGTGCTCCAAAGGCAAATCGAGGCAACCTAAACAGTTGAGAACATTTACATTACTGTTTTGTGATAGAGCTGCTGCTTATGCCACATTTAGGCATTAATCTTAAAACATTTCACTTTCTCCTGGGTTATTTGCTTGTGAAACAGTCTCCATAAAATAATACAAGTCACAAAATCTTCTGAATGTGTGATCTTTGATGCATATTAGTTCAGTAGACGTGAAAGATGTTCAGTAGTTCTCCATATTAACTGAACCTTAATTTTTTCTCATTACCTGAATAGTCAAAATACCTAGCAAAATACAGTAGTGTGAGCATGCACAAAATATAAGACTACAATTTCTGGCTTTCGTGGACCCTACAGAGTAGGATTATACTAACACACTGAACTACTTTTGCCCTACAATGCACTTTGTATAGCAGTGTGCTGACTGTGTGTAGTCTCAGATGCAGTGGTTTTACTTTTTGGAATGATACATCCCGCTCTGATGCAGATTCTTAACTTGCAGACTCACTTTGAAAAAAGAATACCAGGTTTCCTCAGAAATCAGTGCAAACAACCTGCGGTGCTTTTGTCTGATTTGGAAGAAAAATATTAATTTCTCATTATTTACCAGACAGAAACAATACATGGACTGTTACAACTGGTCTCATCATCACCTGTTTATTTGGAGGAACATAGGCTGTAGGCTGTGTTATGAGGATTGTCGTAGTCTTTTTCTTTTTACTAAGTGGATTGGCTTACAAAAACCAAAGATGTAATAAGCATAAATTATTGGAAACCTGAAGCACCTGAAGCATGCTGACTGCACACTGCTTGTATTAATATAATGGAAAATGCTAGGAGGAAAAGTTTTCATTTATATTATTGGTTAATAGCTTTGGCAATTTTTATTGTACATCAGTGATGGTTTTGTTCATTAGATGCATCATGAACAATGCTAGGCAATAACGAATAGGAAGATGTGCTTCTATCAAGCATAACTCAATAAGCTTGAATTTAATGTTGATTTGTATAACACTTTTATTTATTGCTTGTAGTAACTTTACTATTCTAGATACTGGTAAGTCCAGCTTTTTTACACGTTGCTTCATGATTCTCCTTTGAAGGTTCAAGCAGAAATTTGCAGAGTTGTTGCTGTTCATAAGTTCAGTTCACAAAGCTTTGACATCCAGAGCTCTTTTCACTAGAAAAATCAGCGTGCCTTACAATGATGTCTTCAGTGTTTCTTAGTGGGATAGACTTTTGCTTTATTGCTTGGTCAGCTTATACAGGGAGCATACCATGGAAATGACAGATTTCTGCAGAAAATATTTACATAATATGCTAGGAATAAGGTGAAATTACATCGGATTCCTCCTTTGAAAACATGGAAAATGCATACATTTTCTGATGGGTGTTGTGATGCTCCATATGACAAGCTCGGTTGTTTTGTATTGTTTTCTGCTACAGTATAAAGGAACTTTGGCCTAAAACACTCATGAGAGTGGAGTTTCTGATCAGTTCAGTGGGTTTCCTCTCACTACTCTTGCACTCACATGAGTAAGTGAAAGGATGTAAAGCATTTACAAGGAGAACACATTAGGAACTGACACCTTTAATCAGCAGTTATGGAACTGTAGAATGTAATTTTAGTTCCTCCTTCTGATCACTGTCACTGAATGAGAGAAAATAAAAGTCTACCAGATAGTGGGCAGTCCTAACTTATGTAGCAGCAATAAATACCCTTATGGTAAGATGCCTTGTGAAATCCTGTGTGTTTCATTCGGAGGTGTACAAGAAAGCTGAGGAAATGTGAAGCTCTAAGGCTGTTGGAGCAAATTAGGTATCAAATATTTTGACATCAACATAGCTAGGCACGTAGAGAAAGGTCTGTACATACAGGAGACACCCGAGAACTGATCTTTAGTTGCAAGTGGTGTTACAGAGAACACATTGCTTTTTGCCTCGAGAGCGCCAAAGCCCTGCTCCAAATGTCAGCACCTGTGTCATAGCAAGTTCTGATGGTTTAGTAGGAGTCAGTCCTCATCATCTGAGCCCGTTAATCACATTTCAAGAGGCCAATTTCCTACAGCCAATCTCCATTTCTTCCAAGGATTCGAGACAGATTTAATTTTTCCCCTGAATGCATTAACCTGAAGGAGCAGCCTACTTAATTAAAAGATATTGTTTGACTTTCTTTAAATATGCAAATGTCTTTATTAGACAAGTTGTCATGTGCTGTACTTTCTTGCCTAATTAATCACAACCTCAACTTAATTTGCCTCAGTGGGAATACAACTCCCCACTTTCTTTTTGGTGACTTTCCTCAACACATTAGCTTCAACAGACTTGTTTTCATGCATAATCTCTTTTACTATGTGGAACAGATAATCTGTATATAGCTAAATACACTTTGTGTAAACATCTAAAGACAGTGACCTACATATATGTAGGTCACTTTGGCTTTTAGTTTACCATTTGGGGATAGAGTGAGTCCGCGGGGGATGCATTCCTCACTGCACACTCACAACAGTGTTGCAGGTCTCAGTGCTGTCTGAGGGTGGATTTCACCTTTTAGATTTATTTAGATCTCACTTAACTAAGGATGGAAGTGAAGTTCTAATTTTCTAGATTCTGTAAGTATCTTTGATGTGTAGAAATAGCAGAGTAGGAATAGAAAGAATAGTAGAACAGGAAGAGTAGAATAGCAGAATAGGATTGCTGAAGGAGGAAAGGTAAATCCAACAGTTAAGCATAGGACTATTTTGTTAAACTTTCCTATTATGGAGATAATATTTCACTACCGTACTTTTTCAGTTCCTGGGCATGGAAGAGGGCAAGGTGAATCAGTGTTCAGGATGCACTGTTGTTCAGTTGACTATATGCTCTCACCTCCTGCAGAGTGCTTCCTAAAAGTACTTTCTGATTTTTTTGATCCTTTCCAGGCATTACAGCGGTGCTGAGGTAGCTGAATTGTACAAGCTGTCTTCAAACAGGAGATACTGTATGTTGCAGTCTCTGAGAGGTATCATGCTAATCTCTTTACACACAACCAGCACAGTGCATTTTCTGCTGTGGGTATGATATTCTGTATAGCTTTTTTTTTTTCTTTTTCTCTATGGGATAAATCGATTGTCTGAACATGTTATGAGAATTTATATTTCCACAATTTTTCACCTAAAGCATTCACTTCTGTGTTGTCTCTGCCATTCAGAACTGGAATACAGAAGGGTACATGGTTCCTCTGGGTCTTGCCTCTGCTTGGTTCTCTTCCAGTCATGGAGAGGTTTCTAGTTTAACATTTGCTTGGGTCTCACTGCCGTTTTGCTCTCTGCTCTGTTTGTGTCTTGTGCATCTTGAGTTTGCATCTGTTACTGTTTTGACCACAACATTCTTTTCCCCCTTCATTTGTTTATGTTTTTTGTATGTTAATACTGCAGGAAGTGCCGTGGCTTGATCTGTCAGCTGTTGTATTTGATGGTATTGTTCTTTGCTTCATCACCAAGAATCATCTTATTTCTGAAATCTCTTTTTATGCGCTTTGTTTTGCACGTTTTGCCATATTCTGTGGCAGGATCTGATAGCTGGAAAATTCATCAACAATCTAAAGCAACTACAACCTTGAAAAGGTTGCTATTTCATGCATTTGACAAAATCCCAAAGTCATTTGTCTCCTTTGTGTAACACTAAGGTTTAAAATATCATATATGTAGTCAGTCCAAAAATTTCACTGTACAATCCACTGCTTTCAACAGTACCTCCTATTCTGTTCTGCCTGTTGTAGTCTCTGCTCTGTCACATAGGATTTTTGAACAAATTTATTGCCTGCTTTTAACTTTGTAGTTACATATAACACTAGATGCATAATTATAGAATCATAGAATCGTTAGGGTTGGAAAGGACCTTAAGATCATCTAGTTCCACCCCCCCTGCCATGGACAGGGACACCTCACACTAAATCATATCACCCAAGGCCTCGTCCAACCTGGTCTTGAACACTGACAGGGATGGAGCATTCACAACTTCCCTGGGCGACCCATTCCAGTGCCTCACCACCCTAACAGGAAAGAATTTCTTCTTTATATCCAATCTAAACTTCCCCTGTTTAAGTTTTAACCCGTTACCCCTTGTCCTATCACTACAGTCGCTAATGAAGAGTCCCTCCCCAGCATCCCTATAGGCCCTCTTCATGATAGTGGGGAATATTTGCATGAATAAATGTGTTAGATGACAATGTTATTTGAGTTATTACATTGTAAGGCCAGAATCTGATCCCATTTACATTTGGAGAGATTATTTGGGATTAACACTGAAGTAACTGCAGATGAATTTGCGGACCACATTTCCTTCTTCATATACATGAAAGAATGCTGGTGGTCTCGATATTATTCACATGAAGATTTAAGTATTTGTTAAGGTTCTAGGAAATAAGCTTAATTTAATATCTAACAATGAATCACAACTTCAGATTGAAATAAATTGCTTCAATATCTTCCTGAACTGACAAGATGTTTATAGCAATAAACACAACTAGTTTACTTTGGCTGTATTTTGTAATTTAAATTTGATGAAATTCCAATTTAATCTAAAACCACATACTTTGACAGACTGTATTGGTATCCGCTTTGTGTAAATACTTACATTCATTCTGTGTGGTTAATTTGTGAGAGATCAACAATTTGTTAGGTTTAAAATTAATTGGGCAAACAAATCATTGAGCTTCTAATAGTGGCTATTGTTTTTTTCATTTCACCTCCTAAGTTGTCTGTCCCTCAGAATGACTGTGCATATTTCTCTGCTAATTAATGCAGCAATGCTTTAGCTTAGTTTGTACAGTTGTTGGCTCCAACCTTCTTGTGAGCTCCTCAGACAGCTTTCCAAAAGTATTTTTTTGTTTGTTTTGTTTGGGGTAACATTATGCCTTCTGCATGGCATCTGCCTACTTTTTTCATAGCAGTAGGCACTATAATACTACAGTCCAAAGCAAGAGATCAGTTTTTGTATGCATGTAGCATTTTCTAATTAAATAGACTAAAACTATTGAAATCTAGGTTTTTAATAGTTTCTCCTTGCTGTATCAGAAAATCAGTAGGACACAGATCATAGTTCAGGATCATTAATCTGCTTGGATTTAAATTTGTTTCTTATTAATCTATCATATGTACAGAGCTTACTGAATGCGATGTGCTTCTGTCCTATTACCTATGAGCTACACCTGGCTTTTGAGATCTCAGAGTTCCAGCTAAGCTCCTTTTCATTGATATTTTCCTAAACTTATGAGGAGCTTCTGTTACTGGACAGATTCTGCTGGGGACCAGTTTGTACTTTCAAACTTTTCTGGCACAGAATCAATGATGTTTGATTGCATCACTGCTGAATGTTCCCTCACCTTAAGGAAATTCTACACGTTTTTGAAAGAGAAAATGTTAACCTCTTTCTTTATGAGTAGCAGCATTTAAATCAGGTTCTTACTGCTCTTGATACAGAAGACTTGTTCTGCATAAACCAGTAGTAAATTCTTTCAACATTACACAGATTAATAGGGCCATTTCATTTTGTAAAACACAAATCCTTTGAACTGTGGAAAATTCAGAAGCCTTGTCTTGCAAGGGCACTTCAGCCTACCAGGATCAATCCTTTCTAGTTCAACAAACTTTCCAAGAGCTGCACAAGTAATGTATTCATTTTTGTTGCTGTTAATTGAAATCTCTGCTAAAATATTCCGTGCTACAGGTTTTCTCTGCTAATAATTTGTATGGGAGTTTGGGGTTTTTGTTGGGTTGTGGGGTTTGGAGGTTTGGATTTTTTTTCTTTTTAGTAAGGAATATTACTGATCCAAATAGTTCTTTAAGCTGAATGTTTTATTATGGTCAATACTATAATAATAGTTGCCTGTATCTACCTTTATGTACTTTCAGGAACTGCAGAAATTTGGAGTTTGGTGTGCACTTCAGGGAAAGCAGTGGTGTTCTTTGAAAGATCGCTGTTCTTGTGTCCAGCCTGAAAGAGAAAGGTGGGTGTGAGGTGAAAGCATAGACAAAGTCCCAGGATTTCTAATGGCTTTTGTGCTCTTGTGGGAAAACTATAAAAGCCTCTGCCTGAAGCCTTTAAAAAGTTTTATGTGGAGCTTTTACCTTCCTGCACTAGATTTCTTCTTTGAATCTGTTGGATACTCTGGTTTGTCATCTTTTATGGTCCATGAAGGAATTCATATCTTCATGCCATCACTGCTTGGCAGATAATCTAGATAAAACACTTGTCTCATCGTATTTCAGAACTGGAACTATGTGGTGCAGTTTTATTGTTGGAACTGTGTTCTGTAGAGTTAAATCATGGAGGAAGATGTCTATGGCACTGATTCAACTCTCTTCTTAATAGATATTACATATGTAAGATAAGCTGTGAAATGCAAGATACTGCATATTAGATTAATATTTTAAGATAATGCTCCAAACACTAAGTAAACCACTTTTTGCGCAAGCTGTCCTTTTCCTGCCTGTGGTAACTGGAGAGAATCTTCTCCCTTAGTATACTTGTTGGAAGGGTACAGCTGTCACAAAGGAAAGTGAAAGTCATTTACTGTGTTTAGAGTTGCATATAATGCTGTGAGAGAGACTAAACAAAGTAGAAGATAGCTTTTACTATTTGTAAGTGAAAAATAAACAATTTAAGTAAATGTTAGAAGAAATAGAAGCATAAATTTCAATAACATGCTGTGAACTCTGTCAGTCCCTCGACGGGATAGCAGCATCCCTTTAGTGGATTTGGGTTTAGAGCATACATTACATCAGTACTAGAAATGAAAGGCAAGGAAGTTTCAGTCCCATTTATTTTAATCTTCACTGTAAGGGGCTTTATACTAATGGAACCCAATTACATTAGCCCACAAGATTTTAGAAGAGAACTGATAGATAATTTTATTCTGTATCATTTGTAGTTGTCTAACTAATTAGCAATTATAAATAATTCCCCCTGGATTAATTGCTTAGATAGCATTCAGAATGTAAATCTTTTCACATAACCATTATATTATTCAGACTGAAAAACGTACTTTGATTTTAGCCTTGGTTGACTTTGAACCTAGGCCACTGAACCAAAACATTATAAATCATCTATTCCTATCCAACTTTTATTCCTGTCATATGTCATTTATACAAAGCGTTTCATATTCTTTTGATTAAAACATGATTTTAATCCTGATTATCCTTGGAGGCATTTTTCTAAAAATCAGAATATTGCTTTCAAATTGATAAATGGAAGTTGCTGTTGCCACTGTAATGTCAGAGATCTTCAATGCTCTAAGATTCACTAAGGAAATTAGGTGGATGTACGGTGTTTCTAGGCATAAGACTCTTCTGTATACCATGCTTGGTTGTCTCTTAACTCTTTATTTGCTTCTGTATGAGTTGTTTAAATTAGCTTTCATTAAATCCAAGTCTTCACTTTCATAACACAAAATCCTTCAAATAATCCATTATTTATGGAACTGAACAGGGATTTTGAAAGATTTGTAGCTGGCACCCTATCACTATTTGGAAAAGAAAGGAACTAAATTATGGTTCTTTTTCTATATAGTAAAGAGCCTCCAACTGCAGAAAGCTGTTGCCAAGACCTTTCTTTATAAAAAGGCAAAAAAATAATTAAAAAGACGGTTTAGCAAAGGACCTGGAGAGAAACTGGAATGTACTTTAACTTTTTGTACTGGCTCCGGAGATGTGCTTATTTAGCCTGACCTGTTGTGCCATTGGCTCTTCTCCTGGGAGCCTGGTCATCACTGGAGAAAGAACAATCTCTCAGAGTGAACTAAGATGCAGCAAAGAGGGACCAAATGGCACCCAATGGCACCACAGCAGTTCAGTGCCAGGAGCTACAGTGGTGCAGCCATCCTCGTTCTCACTTTTAGGTATCCACTCTAAAGCTTCAGCAGTTTAAAGGTGCACTACACTTGTGGGAAAGAGAAAGAAATAACCATAACACTAACTAAAAATCCATGTAACCCTATTGCAAGAGCAATACACATAAAACTAGCAGTATCAGAAGATGGAAAGGCTATATGGACAATGTGCTTCCAAGATGCTTTTGCCTTACTTACTTTCCGACATGGTTCTGTAAACTGCCATGTTTGTGTGCTTGCATGAAAGATGTACAAATGATCATGTAAACATGATCATGTTCAAATAATTTCTGCATTCCTGGAGTCATACTACTTTTTCTGATATCATGAATATTTTGTCCTAGTCATGATAGCACTGAAGTTCCCCAGACTTCGGCACACATCAGCTGTAAGGAAGGAGTAGGTCAGAGAAATTCTCAAGAAATGGCTGTTTATTTGCTTGCTAGTTACCGGGAATAAAGAACAAACACTGCTGAGTCAACTGAAATCACGGTGGTGTATTTCACATGTGGAATGAGGATTGCATGGCACAATAATGAAATGCTATGCGAAGTGGCAGAGAAAAACATGCATTGTAACTGCTACACAGATTAACAATGCCTGCAAATTGTGTAAAAGAAACCCAGTATTTCTTTCCCAAACAGTTGTGTTGAGGAAAATGCATTACCCAATTAAGATGAAAGGGATAGCAATCTTGGTGAATTGTTATTGTAGAAAATAAAGAACAGTACATTAATGGAACTTAATTTTATTGTTATATGTGTTTAAATTGTCTTTTATATACAACTGTGTATTTATTTGAAATAGATTTAAATAAAAACAGAAACATGTAACAGTTTCCAAAGCTTTATAATCAGAAAGAAAACACTGATAACTAAATATTGAATTCCTCCTATTGTTAGGAAAAACTGAAGGTGGTCTATGGACTTCTGTGTTGGAATTTCTGTTGCCTCTAGCCTCTTTCAGCCCTCCACAGCCCAAGTGCCTTACCGTCACAGGGCAGGACTCTGCAGGAAAAGGGATAAGTCATTCTTGAAATGGGGAGGGAGAGCAATGTGTGCATGTAATGTTTTTAAGCACAGTAAAATGTATTTCGAGGTCAGGACTACAGCTGAAACACAGGGACTCTTGAGAGGACCAACACTATCCTCCATATTTTTAAGGTTTGTTTGGTTTTACTGTGTTTTGGTTTTAGACAGTATACAGTTTCATCTCGTATTTTGGTGATGGCCTTTCCCAGTTGGTCTCAGCCAACAGTTCTGTGAGCAGCTGCCAGGAATTCTTTCTTAGTTTAGTTTTAGAAGATTAAGCGAGTATCTTGAGTCGGCATGTAAGTGTAGCAAGCGTGAGAGGCAGCCTGCTTGCAGCTCTGCTGGAAATTGTCTTACGGGCATTCAGACTTGCAGAAGAGCCTCCCTTTAGGTATGTGCCATTTTTTTATAGTCTTTTTCAGAGCTTAGCAAAAAAAAAAAAAAAACAAACAAAAAGGCCTTGCCAAATAAAGCTGTTGGCCTTCTGTCAGAAATAGCAGTTCCTGAAGAGTTAAGACAAGTCTAAATACAGTGGCTGTAAATTTGTCAGCAAAGCGGCTGATAGCATTGCAAAGTGTTGACTAGATTTAGTATGAAGCCAGTACACCTCACTATGGCACATACTGCTTTTAAATGTGGTTGAAAACTATTCTGCCATATAGAGAGCAGGATCCAGAGGAGGTGACACTCATGGCTGGTTTGTCTAGAAAATGAAGCTGCCAAAGCCCACAGGACCAATGAAAGGAGCTATACCTGGCCCTAGGCACATGGTAAGTGTAGAAAGGAGACTCTGAACCTCACTGGTTCAGAAGCTGCTCTCCTAAAAATAATCACTGTTAGAGATGTCTGTGCATAAGCTCTAGGGCTTGATCATAAGCTAGTTTTCAGTTTTCCTTATTGTTTTTGGGAGATATTTTCAGTTTTCTGTAAGTACTGCTTTTTGAAGAAGAGCAGCTTGGTTTTGTTTAAAAGCACTCTACAGCTGACTGAGGTTGAAGTTACTGTTTATGAAGATATCAGTGAGAGGTTGTAATTTATGTAGAATTTCTCAAATCTAATATAAAACATTATACAGAAATATATATATGTTTTCATATATGTATGTAAAGAAATACCAGGTACATCTCTTTCTTGTGATTATATGAAAAAATAATGACGTCTGTGTATATCATATCTATTTATATATGCACATATATGTGAACTGCCTCCTGTTTTTCTGAAGAGCTTATGTGAAGCAGCATCTAATTTGCAAAATACAGTTATTCTGTGTTTTGGAAAATGATCAGCAACTTACTCTTTTTGTTGACTATTTTGGGACACTGCACAAATTAGTTTTGCTGTTTACTGAAAATATTGTGCTAAAAATGCAACTGTCTCTATGTGTCATGTATTGACGCGTTGTCTTTTAATTTTAAAGTGGTATTTTTCATAAAACATTCATTTTTTTTATCTACTCAAATGATCTACTTTCTCCAGCCACACTTTTCAATAACTGCTGTCAGTATTACCAAGTATTAGAGACATTTTGGGACAAGGTATTTTCAGTCTGTCTTTTTTATCTGCATACATACTGACTTTGTGAAAGAAAGCATGGCTTTTCGTAACGAAAGGTCTGTAGACTCATTAAAGATGTTTATTCAGGATTCTTCTAACAAGTGGTCTTATATTATAAATCCTGCTAGTTTGTGTGGTAAGGAAGCCAGGCTTTCTTGCAGGACTCTTCCATATCTCTACCACAGTTGTCTTTGTGGAAAATTGGTGTCGTACTTGCTGCTGGCACTGAAGTGTCTTTGTCTGTTATTGAGACAGTTTTGAGTTAAAATACAGTGAATAATTCAACTGTTTCTTGCTTGAATTCTTTTAGGACTCCTGGCTAAAATACTATCCAGAGCTGGAGATTACTCTTCAAAAATCTGTTGAATTTTCTCCGTAGGATCTTCTGCCAGGACTTTAATTTAACATAGATCTTTAGTGTCTTCCCTGCTTCCATTTAAAATGCCACAGTTTTTCTTTTCTGCTTTCTTCACCTAGAGTTGACTTCAGCTTTTTGAAGGATACCCTAAATGATTTATTGTCCCTTTCTGAGTTCTTTAACTACGGCATAATTTATTCATTTATTTATTTTACCTACCTTGTGTGGAGGTTAATATCTTGATTTCATTTGCAGTGAGTAGGTGGGTCCTCTTTCACTTTGTTTTCAGACACTTTGCCCGATGATCGGTGTGTTTTCCTTTAGAATTCATGTGACTATTGCATACTCCAGAAAATGTTCTTAAACACTCTCAAGATAATCCAAATAAGCTATTTTAAATTAAATAAGCAAATCTTGTTACCCTTGCAAAGCTTCTGTCTGTAGTCTGAAGTGTGGAAAAACTGGTTTTAGACTAGTATTTTGATTTTCTTGCTCCATGACAAACCTGGACCATTCTCATTCTTACTTAGTTCAAACTATTAGAAAGCTTTGTCTTTGAACGCAGAATGAGAGCTCACTGTCACAAAGAACTATCAAGTCAAAAGACATAAAAGTAAGCTTTTCAGTTTAGATGGCTTATGTTCTGAGATTTGAGAGTAGCTTTTTTCCTACAATTTACATTTTAGTAGTAACCTAATAATGACACAAAAATTTGTACAAGGAAATTTCTGCCAGTAAGAGTTGTCTCTACCTAATCAAGCATTTAAATATGATACAAATAAAATATCCTTCAAGCTTAGTTAACACTAAAGCCAGCTTTAAGTTATAGTTTATTCACTATTATTCTAGATAAATTGCCTACTTCATAGTCACATAACAGCAGCTGTTTCATAGGAATAGTCTCGTCAGAATTCTGACAGCAGTAATTTAAAAAGCGCTTCAATTATTATGTCTTGGTTGCTCATCAGAGAAATATTGTGGTTTATATATTGATGGTGTGGTGCCTGCATAAGAGGAATATGAGATGTAGAACAGTGTAATTTGAAATAGGCTTCTGCGCTACTGAGGAAAATCATGTGAGTTGCCTTTCAGCTTGCAAGTGAATTGGCAGCAGTCACACTGGTCAACGCACACATTTGTAAATGTACTGATTAGAGGCAAAAATGGTACGACCCAGTTCTTGCTGTTTAATTCCTCAGGCCCAGATATTTCATAATTCTCTGCACCAATGGGATTGAATTTCAGATTTGAAAAGCTTGTGCATCGCCATCCTAGAATAATGACACCTTTCACTGTCTGTCCTGTTTGCGGTTTCAGATGGTGCTACTATTTGACAGGAATGTTTATAAAGAATGAATTTGTGTGATTGCAGTCTCGAGATTTGCCCCCTTTGAATAATAAATGTGTCTAAACTGAAAACACCCATTTCATTATACTTGAGAAAATAGCTTATTTTATGAGTAGTTATTTCTTGCAAAAAGGAATATGCCAATGTGGTGAAAGAACTTGGAGAGAATATTATTTCTTTATAAAGTTCCATCTTTTGGCAGGAGATATAGCAAGAAACTTTGTGGTAGTGTTTAGTCTGTTTGCAGGTATATTTAATTGTTTATTCAGATTCATTCTTTGGAAACTCACACATTTTCTCTTCATACAATTTCTATATAGAAACAAAGATTAAAGATTTAACTATTCATTGACAAACAGTATCAAATCAGTATCCAGCAGCAGTACACAACAAATCTTTGGCTGTCTGTAGTCAGTACAAAAAAAGGGGCTTTTTGTCTTACTGCTTATTTCCTTTCTTTGTGATTTTGTTAGGGTATGGTTAAACAGCCTATGAAGTTAGTGCTCAGCATTATAAAATATTTACTTGAGTACAGAGTGAAAATAAATAATAACCAGTTTTTTTTGTAGGATGAGAGAAAAAGTAAATTGACCTAAAAATGCCTGGAAACTGTCTTTCAGTGTACCTCAGTTACTGGATATGTCAGTGACCATTTGCAGCTCTTCATTCATACATCCTTATGGAATCCAGTGTTTCTGAAGTAGCACAGTGATCCTCATGGTGTCCCCTCTTCTATTACCAGTGAATCCTCTATTGAAGGAGAATGTGTCTGTAGATTACAAACAGAAATGTCTCCACAGCAGGTTACTCTTTTGCCTTGATCCATCTCTGAAAGGACTGCCTAAGCTCTTGAACAGTGCTTGCCTATTTGTTTTCCTCATTGTTATTTTGTATCTTCACAGATTAATTTATTTATTCTTTCACAATAACCATTTTTGTTCACTTCTTTACTTTCTTTAACACCCCTCATCTTAGATTGACACTGCTGAAAATGGATATTCTTTAGATAAGATAACTTTGGGGTGGGTTTTTTTTTTTTTCGTTTATTTGCATTATGCATCTTCTGGAAAAGTGTGTTAACTTTCTGTACCTTAGGTATGAAGCTTTGGGCCTCACACTACTACTCAGTGTTTTATGTTAAGTTAATGCTCTTTGCTGCATGCTGTTCTCATTTCCTCTTTTTCTAACTGTTCCAGGTAATCCAATTCCCTTATTATTCCTTTCATTACCTTCTTTTTATACTTCAGTTAAACTGTTTCTACTTTTGTTCCTTCTTCCTTCTGTGCTCACTTCCTATTCCAGTCTTCACTTCCATTTATTCACAGACTTCTCTGAGGCTTCAGCTTCTCTCTGTAGTGCTATACATAGTTTCCTTGTTACAAGTGTTATAATGACTTACTTATATTAGAGTTGTAGATGACAAAATGTGTGTACCCATATCATGCAAATGTAAGCTAATAAGAAAGAAGGCAGTTCCAACAGACCATAGAAAGACATTACTGTGTCTCAAACATACCATGATTGCTTCATTTTGTTTCATTTTAAGTCCCGGTGCTAAACAGAGTGTGCTACTGGACACAGGGCAGAGAAAAAAAGTGGTCACTGGTTATTAATTATGATTGTATAACTGGAAGGAATAATGAATCCACTAATTTTCTGGCTGAAGTGCTGAGTTTGTTTAATGGGGAATGTTTAATGTATGGAAACGCATTAGGAGCTGCCAATGCTAATAGGAATTTTAATTGAATTCAAGTGTATTGATGACACAGGTCTCAGGACTAATTTGATCTCCTTTCAAATTATCAAGGCTGGCTTGTGCAGAAAGAAAGATGTCTCTTCTACATCGATCCCTGCCAATCTGAAATTAAGTTAGAAGCCTCCATATTCGTTGAGATTCAAGGCTATGAGGCTTAACTTTGGACTATGCCATTATTGTCTGAATAGAAGTATAGTAGTAGTTTCTCCTAAATCAAAGAAGTTGGTCATAGGAAACTTCTAACTGTACCCCTATGTTCATGATATCCTAGTGCTCTTTAAATCCCCAGTAGCACTGGTGATGAATCAGGTTGTCATGGGGTTTGAGAGCAAAACGATTTTATCTTCATATCCAGCATTATGACAGATCAATGTACTCGTCCTTTGTTACTAAATGCTGGTTTAATGTGCGTGTAACCTGCTACATCACTTCAGTTGTGTATTTAAAAAGAAAATCACTGAATTCTCATGATGAATTGTTTGCAGTTTTGTGGATTTACTGGTTTCACTCGTGATCATTTGTTTTACAGAGAAGGAAATTTTCAAATCTATCAGTTGGTGGAACTTTAATTTAAAACCATTAAAGCAAGCCATCCATGATGGCTGCTACTTTTACATTCATTTAATGGAGCTTTTAGGTGTATCACTGTATTATTGGTTTCCTTTTTCTAAGTACTTAGAATGTATTATTGCTTTAATGCACTTCATGGAACATTGCAAAACACTTACTTAAATTATTTTACTAATGCTAAGCAAGGGTTGCTGCATTATTAAACACCAGAGGGCAGGCAAATTAGTATAAACATGAATTTAAAGCACGTTCTTCAGGTACCTGAATGTTTATATAGCACAGCAAAACCACAGAAATTTATAGTAGCGCGACATTACCAGCAGACTGTATTATAACATAAGTTCAGATTTTAGTGTAGTTCAAAGTCAGATTTGGTTGCAGGTTTATCCTGATTTCTGATACATGATTTCATCCCCAAATGAACTTAATTAAATATGTAAACTGCAGAAGGTAGCACACGCTCTTATAAAGAAAAGCATTTGTCAAGTTGATTTGCCAAATACTACAGCTATTTTTGGCCTACTGTTCAGAACCACTGAAAAGCTCCATGGCTTTCTTACTACGGCTGATAGGTTTCCATATCTTTCATCTAATCCTTAGCATCTTTATCTTCCCACATGAGGAAACTCAAATCCATGTTTTCCGCAGCTGTATGTTCTAAAATTGGTATTGCCCTCTCTGCCCTCCTCCAGTTTCTTTCCACTAGCCAATACCTTCCTTAAAATCTGTTTTTCAAGATGGATAAGGTATACTGGATCTATAGGTTGCGTTTTGTTTACCAGAGTAATTACTCCTTGTGTCCTAAATCAAACATCGTTGTGGGCTAGTATGTCCCAGAAAAGTTTTCCCTTTAATCTGCTGTCACACCATTGACTTGTGATTGTTTTGTGATGAATTGATGAGTAAAATCTCCCAGTACCATTCTAGCATACAGATAATTGCTCCCCATGTGCTCTTTTCAGTATCACTTAGAAAAAATTAAACAGCAGTATTTGGTAATGCTTAAAATGTTGTGCAGGGAAATTAAGAAAATAATAAAAGATAATGGTTTTAGTAACAGCAACAAAAGGAAATGTCAATGAATAGCGTAGCCACCCTGTATTTCACTTTTACACAGGTAGAGGGCTTCTGCACAGTCTGTTCGACATGGCTTTTAAAAAAATACTTCTATATCTTCATAATATTTTATACAGTCAAACATTTGATGCTGTTGAAGTTAATATACATGCTAATAAAAATCTTAATTAGATTAACACATAAGATCCCAATACGTATGTTATTTTAAAGATGTATTTTTCCTGTAAAGGTAGTATCATATTTATACCAAGTAGTATATTAGGGGAAAAAAACTCAACTCTTAACATTCTCTTTATAGTCCTACTTTATAACATTTGTGTTATATTCAAAAGACTGTATTAATCATGGAATATATTCTAAAACTGTAATTAGCTGCACAAAGACTCTTGGTTACTACCTATTTAGGTTGTCTCTATCCCTGCAATTTTAATGCTTCCATTTTGGGCAGATTGGAAGATTCCCTCCTACAGAAGAGCTGTTGTGCCCAGGGAAATGGGCAGCCATCAGTTTGCCATCTTAAAGATGTCGAACTGTACTGGTCAAGGGAAGAACTACTTGAAAAACTAATGCAAACCTGGGATTGTATGTACTCAAAGGGAAAGAAAAGCCGTGTATAAATCATAAAAAGTGCAAAAAGTTTAAGAAGGGTTATACCTTGGATTTTATAATGCACAGAATATTTACCTGTCCTGCAAGACCTTTAGAACTAATCTTTCCCTGCTTATGAAAACCATGGGTAGCCACCTTTTACAAAAATTAGCCACAACTTTCAAAGTAAGTTATCTGGAAAAGACCCAAGAGGAAAATAAATTTGGAAATCAAGAGCACAGTTTTCCAGGGACTCTTCATGAATAATACTGAAGGAATGGATCCTGGTATGCTGCAGAGAATTTGAATGGTTCAGTAGCCAAATGTCAATCTGCAGGCATCTGCCTCAGCATTGTTTTGCAGGTAGAGCCTGCAGTTGAAACCACCAGCTGCAATTGCTGTCTAATGAAAAATAATGAATATGGTTCCTGACAGTGCTGGGACACTAAAGTAGGTTTCCAAAGGAGTAATCACTATAGTTTCATATAATAATTATAAATTATGTAATAATGAATGGTACTCTATAGCAAAGGTGTCACTAGCTTGCATAACCCAGGCTGTGCTCTGTGGAAAGTTCAGTGATGGCAAGTTTCAGTGAAAAGATCATCAAAATAACACAATCTGTTACCACAGAGGCAAAGACCTGTGGCTGCTGTGCATTAATTATTAAGTCTGCCTAGAGCTATGAAAGAGGCACACAAACAAGTGGCAAAGGCACTTTGCCAAGATACAGATGGCATTACGTATGAAATAGATAGAACCTGAGGACAACACTGGAGCAGGAATGAAGACATCTGCAGAGTAACACCTGATAGTGTCTTACACAAGCAGATGGGGCCAAAGTCTACAGAAGCTTGGAAGGAATACTACCTGTCTGGCCAGGTGAAAGTGAGATGAAAATAAGTAACATGAAATAAAGGACAAACAGAATGTCACTAATGGAACAGAGGTAGTGTTACGCAGGGAGAAAATATTCTTCCATCCACAGAAGCAAAAAACTGCTCTGAGAATCACTGTATTTGAATATCAGCACAGGCAAATCAAGGCTCTGTTAATCCCTCCCTCTGCCATAGTATGCAGTGCAAAACAAAAGAACTTGACAGAAAAAAAGAATAGTTTATGTGAAATCTAATGAGAAATACCCAGCTTGGAGAAAAAAAGAAAGCAAGGGAAAGAATATCAGATTTTAACTACTGGTACCTACTCCTCTCATGGATTGCAGTAGCTCTCAGTTTCTCTGATGAAAATAATGCTTGGCTGTTTCCCTTTGTTCCCAATTTTAATCTGTTCAGTAACTGAGCTACGGCTAGATACAAATACTCCTTTTTAAACAGAATTTTAATAATATGGGGTTTTTTTTAGTGACTCTGAAATTGGTGAGCTGTGAATACTAAGGAACAGGTTAAAATAATGAACATTATGGAGCACCCTTAAAAACCCTCTCACCTTTTCGTGTAAAACTCATCACATTCTTAATTAGTTTCAGGATATTGAAAGACGACATGTTATATCTCAAGTAATAAAGCAGAACGGTACAGACCCAGGAAATTAAAATGAATTTAATCTCCACAATATCTTGTACAAACAAGGAAATCATGTCAGAGAGTCCTGAAAAAAACGTCCTGTTGGTGGTGTATATCTTGAGACTTCTGATTTGAAAACAGGCTCTCATGAATCGAATACTGACAGAGCACCTTGTGGTTGCGTTCCCCTTGATAGTCAGCAACACCAAAAGAGAGGCATGGTCTAAAATTCCTAATAGAGTCCTTAAATTTGGTAATTCGTGAAGCACTATGTTATTATAAGCTATCCATGAATTAATCAGAAGTCAGTGAACGTTAACAAGCGGCAATGATTTCATTTCCTGAAAAAGAGCTCATTAACGTGTTGGCTTCTGATCTTTTGACAATAAAGATCTTGCTGTGGAAGGTGGTGGATATGGGTTTTTGTTTAACTGGTTTTGTTTCATCAAACAGCTAATCGCTATCAGGGACTCTTGGTGTTTCTTAAAGTGTCGTTAACTCTGAAATTTGAACAGTGCATTTTTCTAACTTAGTCTATATATAAAAGCTTATATTTCCAAGTTACTGGAATGTGTGTTCCGTCAGGTACTGGAAACGTGAGTGACAGAGGACAGACTTCCTTGAACTGAAATCTATAGAAATACAAGTAGTATCTGCATACATGCCAACGTTACCACCAATTATGAAAGATATTAATGTGAATCCACACTTCCAAGCCACCCAACTTAAAATCTTAGTGGCTGAATAACAGAAATATCCTGTCCATAATACTGCGAATTGTGCAGATGGTTGAAAAATGATATGTGATCTCATGCAGTGCATGCTGAGTTAACAAGAGGATTTCATTCAAGAAAAATAGTACATTTTAGTTCCACCATATGTGTGATTATGTTTTCTTCGTACCCATGGAGAATCCCTGATGTTAGAAGCAAACTATGATAGCCCATTAACATGTCCTTTTTTAAATAATATATTTAAATGCAAGAGCCTTACTTTTTTTTCAATATTTGTAACTTACATGCACACCAAGGATAATAGCTGCACTTGGATATTCTTGGGTTTGTTTTATTACATAGCATTGTCAGTTGAAAACCAAAATAGAAGTGCTGCTCATTTCTCTCCTATGAACAGTCTTTAGGTGCATAAACCATTGTGGATAAAACAAACTGATGTCAGAATAAGAAGTGTGGGGCAGAAACAGGTAGGGGTTATTTGTTGTTTTCTTCCCAGTCTTGCTTACCAGAAAACCTACTGAACCTGTCTTCATTTAAGATTCCTGTCCAGCAGAACCAAATCACAATCCTTATGATGGTGGTAAGTCATATTATATGTTACCTTCAGTCTTTCAGCACTTGAACCCATCTTTTAAGATTTTATGTCTAGTTGTACAGATAATGTTTTTTCTATCATGTACAGTAACTGCTGCGGTACCCCCTAAAATTACAGAATTCTGATTTGTTTGCCTACAGAAGTATTTGTTTTGGTGACAATGATGAAAGGATCCCTTGACATAGTAGAATGACTTTTAAAAATATGGAAACAGTTTCATTATAATCAATGAAAACACAACTTTCCCTAGAAAAGTACTAAAGCTTTCATCATGTTTTTATGAAAACTTAACAGATCTTTTCCCCTTCACTCTCCCAAGTTTGGAAAGTAGATATTATATAAGCTGTAAAATTAATGCAATAACGCAGTAGTTCAAAATGCAAATGCAGAGTTCTAGAGAGTAGAGAACAAGTGTTTAATTAGCATAATTTCAAACTCTAGGCTATGTCAAAAATCAGAGATATGATCTTTACATAAATTGCACAATGGTGACAAATGGTGATCTGGTCTTTTCAAATGGCACTCTCACATTTAGACAATTTAGTAGATTAGATTTTATTCGTGCATTCATGGGAGGGAATTAACCTGTGTGAAAGAGTTCACTTTGTTAGGGGAAGCACTGACTATTTGAGTTTCAAAATTTTCTGTTTAAAAATGTGATGAGCTGAATAAGGCCTCTGGCACCCATCACTTCAGTGGTACATCTCTTCATAAGGGTGTCTCAAGAACCTTTCTTCTTATTCATCCTGTTCATTAAACACTGAAGTGAGGCCTGTTGAAGTCCCTAATACTAGTAAGGGTAATTTGGTAAGGTACTGTTGCATGTTCCTACAGATCTCCTCTTTGTTTCTTTGGCTACATGCTGACATCTGCTGTCAAAGAAAAAGGGATTTTAGTTATTCACAGAGAAATTAAGTACTCTAGTCTCAAGGTATAAGCAATCCAAGCCCATCCAAGATGACTGTGAATGGAGACTACACATTTTTAAGTTGTCTGGTAAAAGACCTTTAATATTCTGGAAAATAGTGTGATGTGATGGGAGAAAGTGCTTTTACTTCCAGTTTCTAAAACCGTTTATATTTGTTAGTTTTAGTAAACAATTGTTTTTTTTTTAAGGTATTCTCAAGTGTCCTTTCTGGGTTGCTTTTTCTGGGGGTGTTACCTGTCATCATCTGTACTTTACGCTTTGGAAAAACAAAAGGCTTTGCATTTTCACACAACAGTCATTGTCAGAAAGATCAGAAGACTCGGTATTCTTCAGATCACTCAGAAGTTATGTTGTTGACACTGCTTTGACTGAATTTTTCATTTTCTATCACCTGTAGTGTAAAAGTTGTAGCAGTTGTTTTCTTTCAGCTGTGTGACCTGCATCCAGGAAAAATCTCTGTCGATACTGTTGAAGGTGGTGGGTGTTTGGAAAATGAGGTGAAATCTGGACACTAAAAAGGCTCAGATGGTTTGGGATAGATTGGTTGCATGCCACAAGTTGAATTGTTTCAGCCATGATGAGAGAATAGTTGTTGCCTCTTGTATGCCAAGATAAAGTTCTGAAATAGTGAAGGATGCAGCCTCTGGCTTCTATTGTCACTTAACAGAATATTGCTGTCTGTTAGAGAAGAAGTACCGTAGGCTGACCAAGGACAAGAATCAATCACTTCTGCAGAAAAAATGTGCTTAGGCAGGCTTTTTTTTTTTTTAAGGGGAGTTGCAGAAAGAAAGGAGATGAGCAGCAGAAGGATTCCCCCCCCCCCCTTTGTATATACCTTTTTTTTTTTTTTTTTGCTATCTCACACTTCCTTTTTTAAGCAGAGAAATGTTTAGGGTTCATTTGCTTTAACTTAAGAAAACAAACTCTTCTATTACAAGAGCTGCCAACGAGGTGCACCTTAGAAGTCTCTTCAAATGCCAGTGAAATACCAGGAGCATACAAAGATACTTTTGTATGTTGCTTTCCAGCAAAGGCAGCAGCCTTCAGTGAATGTGGATGCCATTTAATGAAGTCAGCCTTTCAAACATCATATTTTCAGCTTTTTTTTGTATAGTCTGACTTAACATTGGTCACTGTCAGCCCAAAGAGAATACAAAGAGGGGAGCCAACCCAGACAGCTAAGTGTAGAAACTTCACATGAGAGTTTCTAGTACGTGTGCATCCAGTTCTCAGCATCTTCTCCTTTTGAGAATGATGTATTAGACTTCCAGTCTTCTCTACAATCGGTTGTATTTGGATTTGAGGTGGCAAGGTAGTGGCAACACCCAGGATGGACCAATCTTTCTCATCCTGTAGCTTCAGTGGGGTTTGAATTAAGCTGTAACACATTCCAGGCATTGGGAAGGAGGAGCTTCTATAAGCAGGGAGAAAATCCAAAAGTACCACCTGCATCCCAAAATATAATTGTCTTATATGAGATCACTAGAAAAGACAAAAAGGTATTATTTCCTTTGAAAATGTTTTTGTTAGCTCTAACAAAAAAAGCATGGCATTCAAAAATAACCTAGAATATGGGATTCAGCTCAAAATATGCAATGCATCAGATAATACTGTAAAAAAATGAAAATATATGCATGGTATAAAAGTAATTTACATCTCCATAACAGTTCTCTCTAGATTCTCAAATTCCCTAATGCCTGTAAAATATTTTATGTTGTCCATGTCAGTGAGCTGGAAATTATCATTAGTGTGATGTACTTGTGAAGAAAGCAAGACAGAAAGATGTAAGACAACTACTAAAAAGCGTATGGGGAAGAAAGGAACAGAATTGTTACCTGCTACTTGCAGGGTTTCTGCTGTAATAACAAGGCTGTTCTCATAAGCACACTAATAGGGCACAAGGTGCTTGTGCGTGCACAAGCGAATATATTCTAAATTTCTTTCTGTTATCAGACTGCTTGTGTGATTATGTTGGTAGAATACCACAACAGATGTATAATTATATGTGAAGAAGAATCCTACACAATTGGCACAAACTAGTGCTCTGGAGACATGTCTAAGTCTTGACAAACCACTTTGTTTCCCTTTCAAAATAGTAAATATCCAAGTTGTTCTGTGAACACAGTACTTATTTCTTTGCACTGCCCATAGAATTTCAGTTGGTATCAGCAGAGTACCCTCCACGTGCACTATGTTCTGAAAATTTATTTTCTAGGCTGCTCTGTTGTACCTTATTGATATCTGAGCTTTACATAGGTGAACACCTTCTGTCTAACCAGACCAAATCTACATTTAACAAAGAGTAAAGTAGCCCAAAATCTTTTTCTCAATTTATTAGTGGCATTCCCAATTTCCTCATTTGTGTCATTTGTAAATAACTGTATTTTTAAATGAACTTGAAAAGTCATCCTGATTTTATTACCGCCTGATTCCAACTCAGTCTAGTTTCAATAAGGTTGAGTTTTGAAACTGGTTCAAATTGAGATCTGTTCACCTGTTGCTCCAGAAGGATAGCTTCCTTTATCTCACAAAAGGAGCATAGCCTGGAGGAAAATGACAGCTTTCTACATAGAAGCAATCCCCAAAACATTTCATTGATATTTACAAATTCCAAGAAACAGTCTCTCAGTAAGAAACACTCTAAATTACTATTTAAGCTGAAACTGGCTTCCATGGTAAAGAATTTAAGCAACAACTTATTGCAAATTAATTAATAAACTTTCATTTGGTATGATTTTGAAATGGAAGACAAAGGAAGTGTTGGTTTGTTCTTCCCTCTTGAATTAGTTAACACTAGCATGGTTTGATGAGAGCACCGCAGTTCTGTATAGGAATAACTCATGCAATAACAGCAAACTAATCACTGTTTAACAAAGTGCTGTCTTCTCAACATACAAACTTTTTTTTTTCCTTAGCAGTCATAGTGCAGCCCCTCATATTGGAGAAGATCTTCACATAGAAATTTCCTTCTGTATTCAGCTCAAGAGTGCCAGTGTTTCAGAGGGAGTGAAAGGAAAATTTTGAGGACTTTTCCCACTGACTTATTCTGTCTTGTGTGGAATCACAAGTCACTTCTGTGATTAAAAGAATTTTGTCCCTAGACTTCCCAGAAAACACGCAGAAATTGTCTGCAAGGAGACTGAATTGATGTGCCATAATGAAAGGTCACTGAGCGCAGCGTGTTCTGCCTTCTGAACTTGAAATTTTAGGGTTTCTATAAAGAAATGGAGAGAATAAAACATGATCTTCTATTCTATCATTGCTGTAAATAAGCCAAAGGGGAATTCTTAAACACATTTGGGTTTTGCATGGTTGAACTAAAAAGGATCTGACATTTTCACGTATTTTGCTGTTGCTTATTGCTGGTTGATACAAAAATATAGCTTGAGTGGAGGCCACCAGTTGACACAAATATTGAGGAAATGTTGTTTCCTTGCCAATGAAGTTTGTGTTATTCGCTTAAAAAATTATAAAGAAAATATCAAAGTTTCCCATGATGTGACTGAGGCTAATTCCATGAAGAAAACAAGGTCAGTCTGCTAGGCCAGATGTTTTCTGAGCACTGTATATGACATATGATGTGAGCCTCTCCTGGTCACTGCAGCCATCTCTGAAGCTTTATGGGCCTCCCTAAAAGCCCTTTTAGCAATTTGAAAGAAAACTAAATAAAAATGCTTTTAGGTCAAACACCCAGTCTTTGCAATTGGAGAAAACACAATGTTTTGCTTTTATAAATTGCTTGAATTGGCTCTGTTCACAGATCTGAAAAATACTATTAAGAACTGGAATGCTGTTCACTGCAATCAAACAACAAATAAAAGTAAGTATTAACCTATTTGTAAACAAACATCCAGTTGCCTTCAAAGTCTTTTTCGATCTTGTACAGTAATTCAGAGCTGGCTCAGTGTTTGCATTCTGACTGTCTGCTTGTTGGGAGGTTAAGTGCCTCTCTGGACTCATGAGATTCTTTAGGTTTTTTCCAAATCACAGTATTTTTGCTAAGCAGAATTAACTGCTGAAGTTTTTGCAGTGTATTTTATGGAGAAACATCGGAACAAATGTATCTCTTTTGCAGTTTTTGTTAAATTTTCTTAGAATCAGAATTTAGTTTATATCATTAATATTAAATACTGAACAGTCTGTCTGGCAGAGATTACAAGATATTTGGACAATGCCCTAACAACAGGCTTTAACTTTTGGTCAGCCCTGAAGCAGTCAGGCACTTGGACTAAATGATGATTGTAGGTCCCTTCCAACTGGAATGTGCTATTGTCTTCTAAAAACATTGCTCTAAGGAGAAGGGTTTCTTCCCCTCCCATCCATGACCCAACTCCCCAAGTTGCTGCTTGGTTAATTGGTACAGTCACAGTTTCAAACACTTTGAACCATTGACTTTTCCCATAATACTTTAATAGCAGGTGGGTTTGGCACCTGTCAGCAGATTTGTTGTTTTGCGAGTGGCTACGTTATGTCCAGTTGTTCCAGTTCTGACCAGACTGGTTTGGATGAATTTTGTGTCAAATTTCAGCTTTCACCTTAGAGTTCTTTGGATATGGGACTGGGGGACTCGGGGAAGACAGTAGGGAATTAATTACTGCTTTAACCCCCAAGTTTAGAGAAGTTTACAGCTGGGTATGCTTTAGTATTTTATTATATCAGAAGTCAATGAAATAACCACTGATCTTGGTCATAAACTGCTTTCTCAATTTCATTGCAAGTATGGTATCCATATCAGAATATTTAATGCCCTAATTTATTTCATTTTACAGTATGAATGTGTTCTGAATAATTCTACAAAGAGATTTGACCTTAGATCTCTACTGAGATGCTGTACCTTTCATGTTTAAAAATCCAATACCTCATCTCTCAAGTATAGCTAAACGAGACATTTTTAAAGGGTTAGATAACAGAGCAGAAAATGTTAGTCCTCTCTAGTTGTCTTTACAGTCTTGTAAATGGCACTCTGAGATTTCATATTCATTGTGTCAGATTGATTTCTAGTGCCATTTCAGTTTGCAAGATATTATTCTTCCACTGCAGGTACTCACATTTAAGCTGTTTCTTTTAGTTTTATGCATAATAGGCCAAATTATGACCTCATACATGCTTCTGCCACTGAGTTGTTTTGAGTCTGTGCCCTAATTCATTTACAGCAATTGAACAATGCAATGTCAGTGGTGAATTACTTCAGTGTAGCACGTCCTGTACGGCAGTAGCTGTTGCTGACCACTCACAATCAATAGTTTTTTTTCTTCCTTTCTGGCAATGCACTTGATCACATTCTCTGTTTCAAAACAGCCATTTTAATATAGTATTTCTGTACTGGAATATCCCTTTCTATTTACTGATAAAATGAGAAGTCAGAGAAAGAAACCATCTTTGCATGATTATCTGTCTGTTGTGGATGGTGGTTCTGTGGTTAGCAGGAACTTCCTGACTCCACTAGGAGTCCTATACATTGGTTTTCTTGCAGCGAACCAACTGGAAAGCTTTCACAGACACATATTTCAAGTTACACTTCAGAGGAAGAAAGAAAAATGGGGACAGTGATGATAATTATAAAAATGGCTGAGGACTGACTTGAAGAAAGGGTTCATTTGATTACCACAGTAAAGGGATCCGTTTGCCAACGAGAAACATGTCATTAGTCAAAGTTTTCAATTCACTTCATTTGTAAAATAAGAATTTATTCAGAACAAACATTTTCTTTTATCTTGATAATCAAAAGACCTCTTGTCAAAGTAAAGTTGGCACTTGACATCTGAAAGCAAATGCAAAGATGAAGTGGAATAAAAACAGTGCATACGCAATTGGAATAAAAGCATTCCAAATAATTAAAAAAAAGAGGAATCTGAAGCTAATTACTGTTAGGCATAACATTCACTTTTCAAAATTATCATGCTGAACTCACTATACCATATGTATAAAAATAGTCATTTTTGCTTCACATTAGAATTATCACTTTATGGTGTGCAAGAATTGTTTTCAATGGTGCCTAAGCCGTTCACAGGGCTTGTGTACTTGTGAGGATTAGTACCAGACTTTCAATCCTAAAGACAGTGGCAGATGCTAGAAGGGCTCTGAAGAGCATCCAGCTTGCTGTAGCTTGCACAGAGAGAATGAGGTGGTTGCTTGGGTGAGATGTGCCAAGTGACAGTCCCACCATAATAAAACAATTGTTGGCCAGGTTGACCCATCTGCCTTCTGGTCTTTGCTGACTGCCAGAGTAATGGGTGAATCTGGCCCCGTAACTGTAACATGTTAGTTACTTGTAGTCTATCTTCTTGGCAGGCAGATGTTCTATTAATTATTTTTTTTTCTGTAGTAATTCATCACAGAATATTTAGGTCTTGTGGCTTGTGATTTGGAAAAGGGATACTCATTTTCCTAGTTCATGAGGCAGAAACAGAACAGGACCAGATGTTCCAATGAGGCAATACTACTAGATATCAATGAATAGCTACATCTCAGTTGCCTCAGTCTACTGCACATTGTTCAAAAACACTGTCTGGGTGTGTGTGTTGTTCTTCCCAGTTGTTAAAGCTTTGCAGTTAGAGCACAATAAGAACTTCAGATCACACCAACAGCAGTGCATGCAAACGTTGGCAGAATCTTCCGTTTGCCTGTGATTCTCTTTGAGTCCCAGTGTCGCAAGTTGTTTCTTCTAGTTTGTCGAATAAAACTGTGTGTAGCCCAGGCTGCTGTTTGGATTCCTCCTTTGCTGCATGGAGCACCTCAACTGCTGACCAGAGGGTGAGAATCAGCAGTGTTGTTAGGCATGATTATTGAATGGAAGAGAGCGATCCTGTAAATGAACCCTGGTATCTACTCCTACAGTACTGGTTGTCAGCTACTTGGTTCTCTCCATTCAGAAAGCTCTTAGAAAACTATACCATGTAGTATCATTAACTTTGTTAAAGTATTTTAAACAAATCTGACAGCCAGGCAGCCGTCATGTCTGGGATGATGGCCTTGACAGGGAGGATTTTTGACAATTAATTTCTGAAAATTAATAAAACACATTTATGCAGGTGATTTCATAGAAGCTATTACAATAACAGTGACACTCTTGCCTTTCATCATCCTGTTTGTGTATTAGACACAGCACAGTTTTTCAACATGCATGTTTTTTTCTTTCTGCACTAAAAAAAAAAACTACAATTGAAATCTAAGAAACCAACAATGAAGAAAAAAATTTAGATCAAAACATGTACATAAAAGAGATCCTACTTTTTATGAAAATTATTCAAATTTTTTTTTACATAGTTTTATAAATTGTGTCATTTGTTTTCATGGCTAGGCCAGACATCTTAAATATCACTTTGGCTGCTCAAGTATTTCCTGTATTTTCCTGTATTTTGGGGGTTGGACTAGATGATCTCTGAAGGGCCCTTCTAACCCTAATGATTCTGATTCTGTATTTTTACCTCCTTTTCTCCATTTGCCTTCCCCATCAATAAGTTCTCTGAAGAAGTAGAAGCCACCAAAACCCACCAAAGACATATTAGCTGAATTCAGAGTTGGAACAGAACCAGATACACTATAACATACCATCATTTTAGTTACGTTTCACTTTTACAACATGAGTTTGTAGATTGTTTTTAGAGATCTAACTTTCATCTGTGTTTTACTCTTCCAAGCTGATAGTAAATCTTTTCTGTTCTAATCTGCTTTTAAGATTCAAATTCCTGCATGATTTTGTACAATTTACAAGTTTGAAATTGGCTGTTGCTGGCCCTGAACTGTAAAAGTTAACTGCTTATCTTGGAGAAAAAAACAAAAGCATAAGATTAAAACGAAATCATATGATGGATTTCATTCACAGAAGTTAATTCATATTCGTTGTTGCTTACATTTGCATGAACAGAGGTTGCTCTTGCCATTCTGCACAACACGGGTCTCTCACAAGAGAGGTTCCTCTCTAGAAGAAGGAAAGGTTGCTCACATGCCTGTGGAAGTTAGGGAACAAGCTCAAGGGAAAGAAACATTAAAAGACTACAAGTTTGGGCAGGCAAATACAGTAGAGACCAGGGATCCTGCTTACAGCTTATGCTGAGACTGAGAGTGCTTGAGGAGCTGGGAAGAGGCAGGCAGGCCACAGAAGTAACAAGAAGCATTTCCTGGGGACTATGCAGAGTTTACTGCAGCTCAGAAAATCACTGAGTTGCTTACAGCCAGACCTGAAAACAAGACTCCCTGCAGGGAAAAAAGTGGCATTGCGATACGGAATATCTCCCTTTCCATATATGTTATCCTAGTCCATTCAAACTTTGTGATTTAAAAAAACCCATCTTCCTAGTTTGTTTTCTAATGAAACCTTTGTTGTTACTCTGAATAGGATTAAAAGTGGTTTAGTATTTATCGCAGACAAATTATAAGTAGACCCACCTCAAAATGAATAGGAGTGCCAGTAGGATTTGAACCTAAAAATCATAAACATGCTCTGTTCACTACCTAGCTGAATACACAGAGATTCATGATTTACTTTGTTGAAAGGTTGTAGTAGAAAGAATCATGGACTACATAGGAAAACTGTTGAAACTGCTCTCTAAATCCATTACTTCTAGTAAAGTCTTTTGGTAATTGAGACTAAAACTTTGACTTTCTCTAAAACCAATTTTCTTTAAAGCAGAGATGCTAAATAACTCCAGGGGAAAAAAAAATAATACTGTGATTCAGAAAGACTGCAGAACTACTATGCAAAAAGTAAATTTCACACTTTCTTACGTGCACATAAGTATGATATTTTAAGAAAAGGAGACAGGCAGATGTCACGCACTTCATTATATTTTCACAATAAGGTAATATATGCAATTGAAAATATTGCAAGAAAAGGAAATAGTTTTGCAAAAGTGATTTCAGGAATTCCCTTGGCTTCACAAGTTAGGATTTTGCTGTAATAAGTGATAATGCAAAATACATTATTATGTAGCAGCAGTACCACTAGACCACTTTCACAAAGATGTTAATAGGATTTTCAAACTCTTTCATGTCCAAAAACAAAAGCTGAAGTACAAGATTTACTCAGTGGGCTTATATATGTGTGCAAAAATACCTATAAACCTTTCTAACACCATATCCTCAAGTGTCAGACACTTCCTTACACTGTAATCTTCATTAATTCACTTTAAATGGTATTTAGGATTACTGTATGTCTTAAAAAATATGTGTTTAGGAATGCTTAAAACGAAACGCAAATGCTATACCTCCTTATCCAACATGGCTATTCATAGTGGAAGCATTTACACATGCTTCTCTGTCTACAGATAAGGTTTTCAAATATGTGGAGTATATTCAGTGCAGGTAAGTCTAAAAAGACTTTTTTAATAAAAATTTGATATTTGGCTAATTTAAATTAAACTGTCAGATTGTTCTGTGTTGTCTCTTCAGCTGCTTAAATGCTTAATCTTGCTCTAAGGCACTGACATACTAAAATGTATTTTAACAGAAGTCCAGCCTAAAAGTACAGTGTGCTTACACTTGCTCTAAATTAACTCAGAAGAGTCTCTCAATCTTTTCTGATAATGTGTAAACTCTGCCAGAGGAGCTGTAGAAGAGTGAATCCTCCAACTGGAAGACTAGCCCGTAGTTGTTACCAATACCAATAAAAAGCCACTAAGTCTGAAACACATTTGAAAAGTGCTGCTGGCTGATGTGATCTAAGTTGTGCCATTTTTAATTTCCTTTGTTACAATTATTTTTATGAATTCATTGTTATCATAAATGGTTTTAAGTGGTTATATTTGATGTCTCACCAAAGTTTCTCCAGTATGCTTACACTGCCATCTATAGGGTACATTTCTTTTCCCACCCCAGTCTGTGCAGTTACATGCTGTAACTTGGCATATACAGAAGTTGTGTTGTGTGACTTCTATACTGACCGTTTCAGTTGTGGACCACAGAATAACATGCATATAAGAAGTGTGGGGAGTTTAAGCAAATATTTTCTTGAAAGATAGCAGATACTGGAAGAGATTTTCTAAGCAAACATTTTCATGAAAGATAGCAGATACTAGAAAAGAGATTTTCCAGAGTAGGTGAATGGCTACTCAGGGTCACACTTTAATAAATCAGTATCTGGGCAGCTTGCTTCATCAGCCCAGGTGCTGATGCAAGGGATTATACCATATTGGTCAGCTGTGTAAGTGGGAGTATACAAAAAGAATATTCCCTTATGTCTGCAAAATAGTTTCTAGGTGCTGGTAAAAGTTGAACCTCCTCATTCTGAAGAGCTTGGTTCCTCCCAGGTTAACATTTTTTTACCTGTTAGCAGTGTAACAAGGTGGTCAGCCACAGGGCTTCCTGGGACCAGTAACTTGAGAGAGGTTTAGAGACTGACTCAAAATGTTTTAACTATAAGTATTTTATTCTCATCTCTGATCTACTGGAATTCCAGGTCCACCCAGTCTACAGTTTTGCAATATTCATTGTATTAAACATATTGTTATATAAGTACATTAATATATATTCTTACAACAATGTAGAAACATACAAACTAAGAGATACTGGTTACAGACACTAAACTGCAAGAGAACACAGGTATATATGGATGTTCAGAATGCAGGAAAATATATTCAGGGCTTCAGTAATTCTGGAAAAAAAGAGACTGTTTTGTAGCTAAAGCAGACCTGTGCCATTATGCATGTGAACCTTTACCAAGGGAACAGTGGCTTCTCATTTAAAATATATGAATTAATAGTAACAAAATACACAGTGCAAGTTCTATGATTTCTTAAGTCTTCTAATGGCTGGAAGCTTAGTCTAGACATTTTCAAATAATTTTCACTTCACAAAGTTTTTAATGGCCAATATATGCACGCACACGTATGTATGTATACATGTATGTGAAAAGTTCTGTTGGCTTTCTTGGCTTTTTGAAAGGTTTTCTGGTAGAATGTATGGAATGCTGCATCCAGGTAAAGAAATTAAAAATCAAAATTTGCACACAGAGCACTCTGGTACTGCAGTTTTCTGTGGCTGTTATTGCTGAACGCTGTACCTTATGATAAGTCACGGTCCACTGTCGCATACATCTCTTACAGTATTACTCTTGGGAAGAATGGAAGAACCAGGGGATAGGAAAAAATCTGTAATTTGTCTGTCTAGATTTAATTCTGTAAGTATATACTTAAAGATGCAGATAGTCTTTACATAGCAGGCAAGCTTTTATCTGTTCCATTCTTGCTACAACATCTACTGGGCTAATTCAGTTTCTTGCAATGTCCTTTAAAAATACTAAATTTTTAGTAGAGTTCACATGTTAAGCTTGCAGGAAAATATCTTTAAAATTACTATGAGTCTTATTCCTATGAAGTGATACTATTTCTTTCAAAACAATGAATTCTAGACAAAAATTGGTGGCTGATGAATACAGTAAGGATTACAAATGCACTGAAACCTTTTTCATAATCTGCATAAATTTTCTGGAAAGAAGCAGCTGAACAAATTGTATCTTCTCATCTATGAAATTAATATTTTTGGATTGTAATGAGAATTGCTTTCTGTCTCTCATCCAGTTCTTCTCAGATTAAAAAATAATAATAAAAGACAGAAAACAAATCCTGTTCACTTCGGTTACACTCTCATACCATTAGAGCACAATATTTTGTGACAGAGGAATGCTTTTCAGCAATAGGGCTTTTAGTACCAAATGTATTTCAAAGTAATACACAGTAGTGCTCAATGAAGTATCGATACGCATCTGTCCTCCTATAAAGATGACCTTTAGAACTCTCAGGGCCAATGTTGCACGACATTGTGTGGACACTGCTCTTACAGCTTCATAATGGCTTAGTGCTGGTACAGCACTGTTGTAAGATGCTCTGAAATTAAGACTGTTGGGTCTTTTTATTGGCATGGAAAGTGTGAATCTCAGTAAAAGATATTTCACAAAGTATGCAGTTATTCAAAGTGAAGCAGTAATAATGGTGTCCCATCGTAAAAAAGATTTCAACAGACTGTTGGCCAGACAGCCTGGGAGTTTCGCGAACCTGAAGGCTGTATACTCCACACAAAGGAAAATAAACTCAAGAGAGCTGAAAATAAAGTACAATTTACTTATTAACTTGTAACTGATAGAATTTTTTGCAATGTTACCCTTTTATAGTTAATACTATTTGGGACGGTTGGGTTTGGTTTGCGTTTTTCTTAAAGTATAAATTTTTCTTCAGTTAAAAAGGTTTGAGAAATACTATCTTCATACATTCCAGGGTTTGAGAATACATTAATCCTTTCACTCTGAACAGCCAATGAACACATTTCATAATTATATTTGCATAAGGAAATTTTGTATGTTACATTTCTTAAGCATAAAATTTGTGTTTCTTCTGAAGTCAAGTATAGGAGCTTGTTTTTACAAAGTAACCATTGAGATTTTTGTCTCTGCTAGATAGTAATTGCAGGGATAACCCAAGTGTTAATACAGCGTTACTTAATATCCTTCTTCTGTTGATTAGCTCTTAATGCCATTGTCATATGTGTAACAATTGAGTCTATGTATTGAACGTTTATGCATAATTGCTTGTTTCCTTTACCTTTCCCGTTTTATCTTCCTTAATGTTAACTTCTTTTATTTATTTTTTTTCCTGCTGTTTCTACAAAATCCTCCCTACATTATCACTTTCTAGAAGCTTTTCTGGAATCAAATTATTGTTAAATGCTGTGAGAGTGAAGCTGTTTCAATAGAATTTTGTCTATAAATCTCAATGTAATGTTGGAATGAATTTAAGGTTTAATTTCAGTGCACTGAAAACAGAAAGAGGTGTATTTGTGGCCATTTTCTGCTTCTCATACCTTGACATTGTCTGTTGGTTCAGTCCTGCTGTTCTAAAGAAGTGTAGGTGGATTCAGAATCATAGATATGTATAATTCATTGCTAACATACTCATTTATGATATTGCTAACATTAATTTTTCAGTGCAAAGATGGCCTTGTTTTCTGAAAGGTGTTCTTTATATAAACACTGAGGTTCCTCTGTTGCTCAGTCAGCACAGTGTGGAAGTCTGTGACTAGCTAGCTCGCCTGGACCCCAGCTTGTTTGCTCCAAAGGGGAGCTCCAGTGTAAACAAACATACACACTGTGTCAACACTTTAGAGACCCACACCCATGAGCAAAAGGTGGGGTGAGTGAAGTGACAGGGAGAACTTGCTGGCACACAGCTGCACTCTCTGGATCTGTGCAGCCAGCCTGTTCGACCTGTGGCTTCAAATCATGGCATAACAATCTAGCTGAATGCTCAAGTAAATTAGATTATTGACTTAATTTGACAAGATATATATATATGGTTAAGTTATGATAACATTAACTGTCAATATGCTGTTAATAAAGAAAATGGCAGGGCCCTGAGCATGTTTATGCCCAGAGCAGCCTCCCCAGGGGCTTCCTCTCAGCCCTGTGGTCCTGAGCCCATGTCAGTTTCCCTGGGGTCCTCAGGCCTGCCGCATGACACTGTACAGTGTTTGCCTGCAGATCCACCACCACCAGGCTCTGCCAGTCATGGGGCCTGCTGACTTGGGCATTTCCTGCGCCCATCGCTGTTCCCACAGCCCAGCTGTTCTGGGGCTGACCCTGATGCTGGTTCCCCTCCTGGGCCTGAGCCTGCACATCGCCCATGAGCTGACATCCCAGCATGGCCTGAGCCCTGTGGGCTGCCCACCCTCAGGGAGCAGCCTGGTTGTTGCCATGTACTGGCAGGATGGGTTTGGGTGTATGGATAAATGAAACAAACACCATGTGTTATTATCAAAAAGGGGTTTTTTTATATGTGTTCTTAGTGGTCTTTTTAAACATTTTTATCTCATAATACATGTTTATTCAAAGATATGTTTTTTCCTTTTCTTTACTGTTATATTCTGTCTGGTTTAGAGCTAAATCTGCCAAAGGCAACAGGTATTAAAGAACTACGTATTCTGTGTTACGGCTCTAATGCCAGTGTCTTGAGGAACAGGATTAATCATGCAGGCAATCAGCTGATTAAAGAAGTGCAATTTCTTTGGCCTGTCAGTGCACCTTATTTTTTTCATTATACCTGGTTTAAAGTATACGATGCTACAAGATTTAGGAACTGGCCATGGAAATAATTTGGACTCTATGGAAACTTATTTACTGTTGTGTAAGCACAGCTGGCACCCAGTCTGTACAGTTGGTACACCACTGCCGTACCATTTAGGGTAAGAAAAATGCAGCAGCAGAAAAGGAGTCTATCCACATATGTTTTGCCTGGTGTAGTTTATATTGTAGCAGTATAACAGAGAAGTTGAAAATGCTTCTGATGTTAGGTCAGATGTAATAACTGCTGCCCTCGCTAACCTTTTGAATTAAGGTAATACAGCTACTGAAGAAGTTGTTATATCAAGAAAAATGATGGGGTGACAATTTTAATTAAAGGAATATGAATTAATTTCATGAATTTTTCTAAAATCATTAAACCCTTGTTTTAATGTAACCAGTACTGCTTCTTGATAAGAACAAATTACAGAACACATCATCTTGGCAGGAAATACTAAAAAGGGATAGAATTGGAATGTTCTTCATAGATATTCTCTTCAAAATATCAGCTATTTTTCCAAAATCTAGATAATGGACATAAGACCTCTCATTTCAACCAACCAACCAACCAAACAAACAAAAAGTATTTTTAGTCACAGATATCCAAATATTCTCTGTATTAGAATGTTCAAGGTAAAGAAAAAAAAAGCTAAAACTCCATATTTGTTTTTAAATTTCAGAGCAATTCAAACCATACATTTTTCTTGCATCAAGATGTGATCATATTATAAAATTTTGATTCAGATAACTATTCTTTTTAATTTTTTTTACTATCACCAGAGGACAAGTGTAGATGCTAATTTTACTTGTATATTCCTACTCTATATTTAATATATTCTTTCTGTCCTAGTCAGGTCAGGTAGCAGTGAGACAACAATTGTAACTTGAATTAGGAAAAAATGCATTGAGTTAACTTGTCAAAGCTCAGTCTAACAAAGGAGGGACAAAATCGTCTTAGGAATAAAAATGGTTGTATTTTATGGGACTACTGTAGCAGTATAGTATGTAACTTGCAGTTACCAGACACTATATTCCAACAACGTATTATTATATTATCCATTCATAGACTGAAGGTGTCAGGTACAGCATGTCTTGTTCTGAGCCTCTGTCATTTTTAATTTATGCTGATTGATTTATTTACCCTCATTAAAAAGTACTGCACATTTGAGTTGGTTATAATTAAGATGCATGCATTCTTAATGTAGCTACTCAACTACAACTGTTCCAGAAATCAATATGACCTCTTAAATAAAGAATGCGGGCTATTTGTTGTTTGCTGTAGAAACACATATTACTGTGAGTGTGCATGTGCTCAGCTAAGATGGGGTCCTCAAAATATTATGTATGCATCTATAATTTTATCAGAAATCTTTCTCTTGTAGATGATTGCATCTATTGAGAGTCTGTTGGTTTGCCATTGCAGAAGTTTATTTGCATTTTGAGCTAACAATTACCTGAATTCAGCAATAACAGGAATGGGGTATCACTGCAGTGGACCATGCATTGAGTAGGAAATAATGTCTTTCTCCAGTCAAATGATCTTACCTACAATTATGATTGCTGAATGTCTTTCAAATAGGTATGTTATTGTTCATAGGCAACTCCTCTGAGACTGCAAAGACAAAAATGGACCTAACTGTAAGTAATTTTCCACATTTCATCTTTCAAGTCACTTGCATAAGTATTCATGGAAGTGCTCAGTAACAATGAATTAAGTGGAAGTATAGCAATATACTTACAAAATTAACTCTTCATAGCATTGCAGTCTTTCTGATTGAGTAACTTAGTGGTCTTTTTATGGTCTTTATTAAAGATAAAATATCTAATACTAAGTGTACAAGTCTTTGGTTTTGCTAAAACATGAGGGTTAAAAAGTAACATTTTCTTAAGGAGAAAGATCACTAGATCATTAAAGGTGATCTATTCACATTTAAAGTGTGATATTTTTAACCAATTATTGGAAATAAAGCTCTTTTTTTTTACTATTTAGCAAGAAGTTATGTAAATGATGAAGAGCGTAACTCTTCTGAATTACCAGCTTTCCATGTGCTGAACAGAGTTACAAATTGCCCTCATTTTAAATGACGTTATTACTGTGTTTATGACATTGAGAATGGGTTACTTCACTAAATGCATCATTACAATTCAGTGTAACATTCTATTTTCAGAGTTATACAAAGAAAAAAGAATGACAGGAAGGTTATAAGCAGGCACAATTACTGGCAGCCTTTTTTTTACAAATGAACAAGTTACAGTTTTGGAAGAGTACTATTTGTGCCAGAAAAAGATTTTGATAACTGAGCCTGTCAGGAACACCCTGAAGGTCAGCATATCTGTGGATGAGACCTACTGTAGAGCACACAATTTACTGGGTGAATCAGCAACATTTCTCAAAGAGTACATCATTCATCATGGTTATAACAACTGAGAGGCAAAAATGTGATTAATGTCTTTCTGCTGTTTTGGAGATTTGGAAAGCATACATCAATTTCTTTGTTCATCAGATAACTCATTTCTGAAATACATCTAAAGCCAAAAAAAAAAAAAACCCAAGCATTTGAGTGTAACTTTAAAATTGCATGCCACTTTGGTGTGCATTTTTTGTTTATTGTTTCATGATGCAGTGTGAGTGCTCTATTTCTGATGTGGTCATTGATTGTATAGAAACAGAGTAGACTGTATTATATATAAACTATGGAAATCCAGATGGTACTGGTGAGCAGCTCTAGGGTTTGCAAGGTACACAGTTAAACTGGCAACTGGCAACCAGTTCTTGACAAGTGACATACGTAAAATAAATGTGGCATTAGTAGGTGTATGGAAGACAGGGTGTGCTAGGGCTGGAAGAAGCACATTGTGAATGAATGTTAGTGACAAAAGAAAATGTCATTATGAATAATCATTTTAATGCTATCTGCATTCCTTGGGAAAGTTGACATTCCAATGTCTTCCGATTCTGTAATGGTTGCATGACATTTGCTTTTCAGAAGCAAGCCTCCTTTATTATCCGTGCTGAGTTTTTCCTCTTTTTTGTGTCCCTTTCACATGCCCATCAGGCAAGATGCTTTGCCAGAGGAGTGGTATGAATAACTAACAAACACCTGGAGTATGAGTTAAACTTTTGGTTTTACTCCCCACATGCCCTTCCTCAACCCTTTCCCTCCCACCCCCCACCTTTAATATCTGGGCTGTTTGCAGCTGTTTGTCTTGTTTTACTGATACCCAAATACTGTGTCCTCCACAGTCAGCTATTGTATGTGGTGGCATATGTGGTTACGAGAGGCAAAGATAACTTGTCTCTTAAGGGTCATACTGAATAAAAGATGTTTACATTTGATGGATTGTGTATTCTGTTTTGCTCTACTGCAACGGGTTGGATGTCTACAAGCTGCTGATGCATCCGGGGCAGAAGGAATCATACATGGGATGAGGAGCTGCTGGACTGCATGAGTGACAGCAAGCTGACGGTGTGAGTCTAGGTTGCTCTCTACACCCCTAGACACACAATTGACACCCAGCATGAAGAAAAGAAAGATACACATTCAAAAGGATCTGCAGAGAGAGACTTCTGAGATCTGCAGCAACAGGTCATCAGAACAGATCATCAGAATTTATCTGCTGGAAAGCAAGTCTTAAAGGATGAAAGAAGCAGAAGTGATTGCAAGACCCTTTTACACTCTAATTACCAGAAGACATGAGATGTTCTATAAAGCACAGTTCTGTTTTAAAATTGAATTAAACTTGGCTTTAGAATGTAGAATCTTGGTGGTTTGGGTTTTGTTGTTGTAGTTTTGGTGTGTTCATAGAATGGAAATAAACTATTGGAAGATCACCTGAAATTCTGGTCAACTTGCATGCCTTCTCAAGTTCAATGCGGGCAATCCAGATCTTAGGTTTAAAAACTTGCTTGTTTTAACAAACTGTAGCAAGAAAAGGGGTTTTACCTAGAGGAAGAAAACCTAATCTGTTTTTGATCTGTTCACAGAATGTATACACTTAATTTTTGTGGGTAGATTACAGACTGCATCTGCAAACAAAGCAGTAACAGTGTTCTTTGTTAGTTGTGTATTCTCTGCTTCAGTAAAATCAGTTTCTAGATTACTGAAATTTTAATTTCCTTCTTTCCTTACATGCACTGTGTAACTTTGTAGTTCTCTTCAGATTCTGGTCATGGGAAGGGTTCATTTAATTTCTAAGAATTTGTTGCAATTTTTTTATTAGTATCCCATAAAGAAGATTTTATTATTTGTACATAACAAACGCCAAGGTTTGCGATTTATAATGAAAATATCATTGGAAAATCTAGGGACTTGATCAGAAAATAATTTCCTAATTGGGCTGCAGGGGAGATTAAAGTGAAATTTGCATTAGAGCTGACAATTTGGCAATCAGATTTGATATAACAGAAAACATGACCTGAATCCATCACAGGGAATTAAGAGGCTATAAATGATTCACTTATGTCCTTCATCTTTTTAATCTAATGGCTAATCAAAATTCGTATTATTAACAGGCATGTCCTTATGTCTCTAAATATGTTAAGAGAAGAAGAAATGACATGAACTTACCACATGTACTATTTGTTTAATAAAAGTCTTCCAAAAGAGAAGTAAATTGTTTCAGTATGAAGTATGGACAACTTGATTTAGAACCATTTGCACTGGTTACGTGGCTTATTTAAATACTTACCTGTAGGATCTGCATGATCAGAAGTAGTTTTGAATGGGCCTAATTTCAATCCTTATTTTTCCTGTCATGTTACACTGATTTTCTCCATTTTCTGACTTTTAAGTCAAAATCTGTATGCTAATTCAACATATTTTCTGCTCACAAAAGACTGTAGAGGTATCTTTAAGCTAACCATACACAGGCCCTGAGCTATCCACCTTAACTTTATGCGCTGAGGAGCCCTCCGCAAACAAAATAGCAGAAGCTAAAATGCACACAGTCAAGTATGGGCATAAATCTAAATTACTTCAATTAGACTATTTGTTTCTTAAATAAAACTGAAATAATTAAGACAAAAATTGTCTAAATAGAAACAGTATTCATTTTGTAGTGAGTATTTCAGAGTGATGTTCAGTGTTCCACATCAAGCCTAATACCTTCTTATAAAGCAGTTACAAAAGTGTATATGCTTTTAAGTGTCAATGGATTGTGGGACAGCTGTTTAAGAACATAAAATCTATTAAAAACTCAAATATTACCCATGTGAATAATAAACAAATGACAATTCCATAAATACGTCAATATAGTCAATAAACAGTGACTCTTTGCCTCATTTACCTTTCATGTTGTACAAAATTCGTTATAGTTCATATAATTCAGTTAATTTTTTGCAATATTAAGTATAAAACTTTGTAGTACACCATCTATCCTATTAAATATTTTACTCCAAAGGTTTACAAATCTAACTAGTGGCTGGTGTCTGATACTTCATGCATTGGTGGTTTTTTTTAAGAGAAAAAACCCAAAACAGCTACTTTTTTCAGCCTTTTTCTGATTAATATGGACACATGGCAAACACATGGTATAAAATACCACATTCAGTAGTTTGAGGTTTTCTGGGGTTTTTTGTTATAGTTTAGACAAGTGGATTAATATTGAATCATTTTTCATTCCTGTAAAAATTCACATTGCAAAAATGGGTAGCAATATTTTACAGGTGTACTTTTGACATCTCTGACTACAGCACAAGTTTTTGATTTTCTGTTAATTTTACAGCGTACTTGCAAAGATTAAAGAGATAGTACAAAAGAGTAGGTAACACAAATGTAAGTATTCGCAGAGGAAAAACAAACAAAACCCTATGCAAAAGTAGATACAATTGAAATTTTTTAGCCTGTATGTAGCACACCAGCTGTTCTCCAGGCTGGAAATGAAATGTGCCTTTATTGTACTTACAAATGTCAAAGGCAGATGTTTATCACCCTGAAATGTAGGGGGGCGAGTGTTCCTGTTGATTAAGTGAAAGGCGTCATCAATTGCAGCACACCACGTAGTGATACTGCTATCAGATAAAAGCAGGGAGAAGTTTCCAGCCCAGAGGGGTGAACAACCAGAAGGGATTGTGCAGCACTGTGTGTTATTCAACGATACTTCTTTTATTTTGTTTTTAATAAATCAAAACTTAGGCTGAGTCGGGGAAAAAAAAAATAAATCCAATGATGTGAAGTAATCAAACAGTCAAAAATTATATGAAAAGTCCCTGTTGAAGAAATACTTGAATTGACAACTTGGTCTCTTGCTCAGCCACGACATTTCAGGCCCAGGGAGTTTTAGCTCAGACTTTTCTGATTAAGACACATATGCTTTTTGTTTGTTTTTCAGGCTGTCTTCAGTTCCTGAGGGAAGGACCACCTTGGTATGGTCAAATGATGGTAAGAGCACCGTTCTCAGGCAAAGGAAGAGCATGAAAATGTTCTGGTTAACAGTAATAGCAAAAATTTAATGCACTACTTTTAGATATATTAAACTTTTAGGAACAGCATTCCCCTGTTTAGAAATCAAACCACCTCTATGAGGTGATGCCTGGATGTAGATATTACACCCACACAGAGTCTTTATGTAATCTGTGAGCTCCCAGTCAAATATAAATCTCATATTGTCAGATCTCTTTATAGGACTGAATTATATATTAGAAGTGATTCTTTGTTTAACAGTTTTATTGCTTCTTAAAGGATGTTTGTTATTGATTCAGTGCAGATACCACATTTAAAAAAAAAAAAAAAGAAAGTGCATTTGGAACTGACTAAAGCCTGTAGAATGACTTCTAATACATTTCTGTTAACAGTTTGTCTGAAAAATCATTCTTAATTTGCTTTTCAGAATCTTGTAAATATTTAGGATGACAGAAAAAAAATGCCAAGCCCTTTGAAAATACAAATACCAAACAAAAATATACATAGAATCATAGAATAGTTAGGGTTGGAAACGACCTTAAGATCATCTAGTTCCAACCCCCCTGCCGTGGGCAGGGACACCTTACGCTAAATCGTATCACCCAAGGCCTCATCCAACCTGGTCTTGAACACTGCCAGGGATGGAGCATTCACAACCTCCCTGGGCAACCCATTCCAGTGCCTCACCACCCTAACAGGAAAGAATTTCCTCCTTATATCCAATCTAAACTTCCCCTGTTTAAGTTTTAACCCGTTACCCCTTGTCCTGTCACTACAGTCCCTAATGAAGAGTCTCTCTCCAGCATCCCTATAGACCCCTTCAGATACTGGAAGGCTGCTATGAGGTCTCCACGCAGCTTTCTCTTCTCCAGGCTGAACAGCCCCAACTTCCTCAGCCTGTCTTCATACGGGAGGTGCTCCAGTCCCCTGAGCATCCTCGTGGCCGTCCTCTGGACTTGTTCCAACAGTTCCATGTCCTTTTTATGTTGAGGGCACCAGAACTGCACACAATACTCCAGGTGAGGTCACACGAGAGCAGAGTAGAGGGACAGGATCACCTCCTTTGACCTGCTGGTCACGCTCCTTTTGATGCAGCCCAGGATACGGTTGGCTTTCTGGGCTGCAAGCGCTCACTGCCAGCCCATGTTCATTTTCTCATCAACCAACACCCCCAAGTCCTTCTCTGCAGGGCTGCTCTGAATCTCATCTAAGATTCTTAAAGAAAATACGGATGTTATTCTGTAGAAATGACCAGAACTGATTTTTTGCTATTTATCTTACTCTGTTAATCCTGGGTTAGCAAACTATTAGGAATAATGTTTTATATATTTGTGGAAACATAAAATGGTAGATAAACACAAATAGAAATGCTATCATCTTAAAATTAATTTTTTAAATTAAATGTTTCAGCTTCATCAAACCATCTTTTCTCATTCATACTAAGAAGTGAGAGGTTTTGCTGTACCTTTTGCCATTAAAGGAGGAAGTTTCACAGCCTACTTTAAATTATGCAGCAGTTACTGTTCTCATTTTTGCATCTTATTAAAACAATTCTTATAACGTCCACAGTAAAGTTACAATTCTACCTCACAGCCAGCCCTCTTTTAATTTCAATACTTTTACAAAGCTCCTTACTTCCATCTCCTGCACAGTTATATATTGTTCTGTGCTTGAAGTACTGCCTCGAGTTTAAATTGCCTAGTGTTTTCTGCTATGTGTTTGTGTCAAATGTCTGTAACTTTATCATATATTTACAGTTCATGCTGAAAATTGCTGTGCAAGTTTCTTCTACTTTTGCAGTAAATATCTGATAAAACCTGTAATTCTTATGAAGGAAGAAGTTAGGGGAAATCCTGGGAAGGAGCCTGAAATCTGACAAAAGGAATTGCACCGTAAATGAATTCTTGTTATTACAGTTTTTGAGGTTTTTTTCCCTTTCCCAAGGGAAATAAACTATATGTTAAGCCAACCTGTTAGCTTCTGGAAAGTCTCACCCTTAGCTAACCTGGTTATAATTTTTGACCTATGAATTCTGTAGGAATTCCAACAGATGGGTCAGACATGATGACATGATGACGGCTAAACAAGTTGGGAAAGGAAGATCCATTGTAGTCTCAGAAGAGCTGCTTTGGAAAACCCTGGGACAAGAAAGCAGAAGTGGCACAAGCAGTAAAAGCCCAGTGGTAGATGCAGCACATGAGGGCAAGGCAAGTGTGGGAACATGGACCTGGGGAGGAGCAAGAGAGGGGGAGCAGAATGCCACCATGACAAACCTTGAATGGAGGCTGTATCTGAGCTTCCAGCTACAGCTGTATCACCGTGTGTTTAGTGAAGGGGATGCAGTTATAGTGAGCTGAGGTTTTAATTTCTGTAAATAATTTTATCAAGTATTTAAATTGAAGAACAAAGGAAAGTAATAAAAATAGATATGCTGAATTCTACACATTTTTGCTTGGTTGGGTTTTTAGTAACAGCAGTTAGAAAGAGGGAAAAAAAGAAGGAAAGACTGCATCCCCAAATAGCTGTTTGGTTCTTTATAATATAAATCAAGCTTGTAAATTATCCAAATAATTTAAAGAATGCATGGCTTTCATGTGAATGTTGATATAAATCCTCCTCTCTCTCTTGGTCTCCAAGGATTATTCAATATGAGTCTAAGTTTAAAAGCTATAAATACAATGAATCATAAACAGGAAAGCAACTAGGTTGTATGCGAAGGTGTGTAGAGAAAGAAAGAAATCTGTCTATCAGCTTGCTAACACACACTTGCACAATGTACGTCCACACTGCACTAGGACGTTTCTGGGAGCATTTAATTGCAGAACCAGTCTTTTCAGTTTTTACATTTGGATCATTACCTCCCAGTACTGGTCACTTCTATTTATGTGGTGAATATTTAGGTCATCTGATTTTCAGTCACAATTTATTTCTAAACTGGAACCTGGAAAGCTAATGGTGCATACAGCTAAATGGCATGTTAATGACGAAATGAATTTAACTGGTAATTAAGGCACTGACATTTGTGAGTAACAACTCTTTTTCTAGAAGTACTCTGAAACCATTTCTGGAAGGGGGGAAAACTCAACAGTATTATCTCTCTAGCTTGCTTACCAGAACAGATAAAAGTTTTATTACAGTTCTTAAGTGGAATCAGTTTATGGCATCACTGAGTCTTCCTCCAGAAGTTAGGTGTCAAATCTAAAAGCATATATCCTTTGGACAGAAAGGCTATTGATTATTAATTCTAGTTTGAGAAATAGCTGGCTAATTTCTTTTATAACTTTTTTTTCGGTTGGTTTATCTTACCTGTTCTATTCAATGTTGAATAGATGTTCCTTAAGATCTATTGTTGGATTTGTGTTCTTCTGTTATAATTTACAAGAAGATACATAAATTCCAAAGAGACTTCCAGTGGAGTTTTCCCCTAGCAATTTTTTATAAATATCATTCTCAAAGTATTTTCATGCAGCTGTCAAGGGAGGAAGACATTCCAAGTAAGATATTTTGATAAGTTTTTAAGTTGAACTGTCTGTTACGACACCTAAATATACTCCTCATGTTGCTAAGCATGTAAAAGTACAGAAAATCTTGTATTTCTCTGCTGCTACTTCCTATTGATAGTATCAAAAGTTTAGTCCATTTGTAAGTCACTTTCCCACTTTACTGAGCACAAATACTGGTTCTACGAATCTATTTATCAGTTTATTGTTAGCTCAGCTCCCTTTTATAAAGCAACTGTCAGTTCTATCAGAAGAACTGCTTCTTCAAATCAGCTTTATTTTTCAATCTGCTAGTGGTGTAGAATGCCAAGTGAGAACCTTTCAGTTTTTGTCTTTTCCTCCTTCTCTTGACAAAACTTAAAATGTTTTGCCCGTCATATATTTTATTTATCTAGGTGGCTGTATAGTACGCATCCTGTGACAAATGCGCCTGTCATCTATTCAAATGATAGCAGCCCTGAGGCTAGTGGTACTTTGCAGTTTGACAAGGAGGTGCATAAAAGTGTCTTTTCTGTCACAACGAAGTCCATGAATACTCTTCTTTTTCAGCACAGAATATTTACTTGAATGCTCTTTCCAAAAACCTACTGAAATACAGCGGTATTTTTGGAATTTGACAACAGAGAATTTGCTTTTTACTGTCAGTAAAAATAATATTTTTTCTTCATTCATAAAACATGGGAAACTGAGGAACAGAGATGTTAAGTTACCTGTCTTCGAAGGTTCTGTCAGTTTGGAATGCTGTTCTGCTCTTGGTTTTCACCCTCTACTGACCTAACCAGACTAGCTTCAGAATTATATCCTTGAGATCAAAGGTTAGCAATTTTAGTTCTGAAAGTGAAAGTCTATTGGATGTATTTTGCTTTTGGCTTTTACCTTGCAGAAAAATCTTGACTTCCTTTAAATTATAATGCGATACTAATTCTTTTTTATTTACAATACTTGGTGTTTTATTTTTATAAGCACATTTAAGAATACATACGTATCTAAGCAGGAGTAGGATATTTTAAAGTTAGAAAAGGGAATTACAAGGAATAGAAATGCATTGACTCTTTTATATTTGATAATATTGCCTTTTATACTTCATGCATTTAGCTTTTATTCTCTGGTTCAATATGATGGGTAATGATGCAATTACCTAGCAGTGTAGGATGTAGTATTTGAAAGTACAGGGTTACAAAAATGGGTCCATTCAGTGATAAGATTAAAACTGATTAAAAAAAAATATTAAAAAAATCTGTGTTTTAATATCCTGTAAGAGCAATTAAAATCTGTATTAACATTAGCCCTGGCAGAAAGTTTCAGAATTATTTCTCGTCCACATTAATGAGCCTTTATTATAGAAACCCTGAGGTATTTTATATCTCACATGGAAGAATATAATTAGACACAAATTGATAGGTCTTGCCTGGTACAAAATTAGAATTTATAACAGATGATTCTGAACCTGTTGTCTGCCCGGTTTTACCCCTAGCAAATGCATCTGCAAACACTGTAACTAATCCCCTAAAATAATCTGTAGCCAATGTGCACGACATTCCCATTTCCTGATACACAAACCATTACGGAGTCATCCAGGTGCAATTCTTTTACAGCTTTACTAAACACTATTGAACACCTAATGACCTTGACAAAATGGCATGCATTAGAGTTGTGAGTGCTAACCTGCTTCCTCTTAGTGATGATGCTGTGTAGCAAAGCAAGATTTTCAGTAATGAAGAACCATAAAATTTATTTGGTTTAGTATGTTTTCCTACCTCCCCTCTTCGCTCAGTTCCTATTACCCTACATATTCTTTTTTAATTGTGTAGAATTTGTCATACATCAGTTAAATCATTTTGTGCTTATTATGGTGCAATATTCAAGTCAGTTTCCTTCCTGCAAATAAAAATAGTAAAAGACAATAATGCATTGTCTTACATATATCTGAGTTATAGGTAGAAGTAGAATCATGAATCTGCTAAAATAAAGTTCTTGAAGTGCCTGGAAAATACAGGTTGCTATTAGCTAAAAGGACTAATAGTATTCACAAGTGTTTATTTTGGGAGCTATATGGTCTAACTAACAGGAAACACTCAATGCTGGTAGATAAAAACTCAACCAGGAAACACTCAATGCTGGTAGATAAAAACTCCCCCTGAAACAGTAGTTCGTGGGAAAAATTATTCATGCCTGTCTTGAAAACATAGCCCAAAACTGATAATGTTTTGTACCTCATTAGCTTCTGGGATAGTCTGAGAACAGAAGAATGAGTATGAATATAATGATATATACAAAAATATGGCATTTGGTTATTTAATTCTCTCTAAACTGTCACAATCATGATCCAGATGTGCAGATTATGTTAAATAGTTGAATACTTTCCCTGCTCTAGAAAGTAATATGAGTATTTGGATCAAATTCTTAGGCTTATAAGGTATAGGATCAGTAGTTCAACAGAAATCACCTTAAAGCTCTGCCTCCAGAAACAGTTTTCTTTTAAAATTCCATTCAGTTGAAATCTCTCTAACGTACTTTTGAGGTCTCATACTTGTTTATTGTCTCCTTGACAGCACTGTTAGCAAAAAAATGCTGTTGTGAACTTCCTATAATGAATTTGAAATCGTAGCAAAGGCTCCAAAAGGAGAAACAGATGTAACTGTAGGCAGCATGCACTTTGGAATACATTTCTCTGCAGGCTTTGAGAAGGACGAGAGAGAAGTAATGCTGTCTGTCTGCTACAAATGTTAGTTCTAGACTGAAGTATATAAAAAATCATTTGATAAGCTACCTTTTTTTCAGTCATGCACTGTATAGAGGTAGGCAGTTAGAAAAAGACAGGGAGAGGATAGCATATCTGTTGGACAGATGAACAAATTAACAATGATATTTCTGTGTATGCTACAGTACTACTACATGCTGAATGAACAGATAGTGCAGTAATTTCTGCTGACTTTTTAAATGTGCTTTTCATTGAAAATAGCTCTGCGTAATGTTCATGTGGTTTGTCTAAATACAAAAGCTTTTCCTCATCTTACAGTCATAAACTTCTCATTTTACAAATACGTAAAAATTGCTGAAAATAATTCATTGTGATATCAGGGGGTGACAGTGTTGGTGGATAAGGGAAGGGCAACTGATGTCATCTGCCTGGCCTTGTGCAAAGCATTTGACACTGTCCTGCATGCAATCCTTGTTTCCAAACTGGAGAGACAGGGGTCTGCTGGAATGGATCACTTCGTGGATAAGGAATTGGCAGGATGGTCATGCTCAAAGAGTTGCAGTCAGGGGCTTAATTTCCAAGTGGACAACACTGGCAAGTGGCATTGCTTAGGGGGTTGGTGTTGGAACAGGCACTGTTATCCATAAACGTTTTTTCAGACTTCTTTCTGTTTGATCTGGATAAAGCAGATCATACTCGACAATAATTGCTGAAGCTAAGGTTTCCAAACAGCTAGAATGACAGTTCACATTTAGATGATGAAATACTTATTCTTCTGTTTCTTTTTACCATAATTTATTTTTATCTTAATAGTATGGAAAATTCTAGGTGAGACTGCAAGTCTTGAAACTTAAGTTTATAGTTTTTAGAGCATATACATGTAAAATTAGATTAATTTACTTGTTTTTATAATGTAGGGGAGCAGCAGGATAAAATTGGTCATTTGTCATTTAGCCTTCAATCTCAAACATAAAACCTCTTTTTTTCTGTTACCCCAAAAAGGAGGGGAATTTAGCATCCTGATACACGTTCTGGGATCTAATTCCAAGTATAGTCTCTAGAATATTTCAGATGAAGAATTATACTTTAACCGCACGTTCAGCAATCGCTTGCTTTTGATCCTATTCACTTTAAAAGACAGAAAATTGACAGTTTAGTGCCAAGGTACCTTGCACCAAGACTTTCATTGATTAGTTTTCTTATTACTAACGCACTGATATTTTGGTGAGAAAAAAAATACACAATTGTCTTTATAAAGTTTTCCATCCTGATTAAAGTTCTGTAAACAGTTATGAAGTTAGATGGAACATTCCAGTATAAACTGATTTTGGCTGGCCATTAATAATTACAGTATAATACCTACACTGTAAGAAGCATATTAGAAGAATTAATAGTTCTAACAATGAATCTCTGTAGCACAGCTGATGAAATGCAAAAGTAGATTTCCTGCTTCAGTGTTTACATTCATGTTTGCTGAAATAAACTCCTGTTCCCTTAAGACGTAGTGACATTTCTGCCTGAATTGAAGCTATTGATCTTTGACGTTTATATAATATCCAAATATTTTAAGATAGACTGGCAAGTCAGTATTAAGAACAGTTTCAATCCAATATGTATTTTACAAATACGCTAGTTTGTAACAAAGCTTAAAATGTTAACAGCTAGATTTAGCTTTTTTTAATCTATCTGAATATCTCTCTTGATTAGCTTCTTTAATGACTATTAATGACGCCTGTATAAACAAACAGGGATAGAAAATCAGAAATCATGGAAATAGGACTGTTTTCTACTTGCAAGACTAGATAGATCATCACCATATCTGGCATGAGACCATACCATGAAAGAAGAAAAATACTGTGAGAAAATTAAAAGTTCTGTTGTATTTATTCATACAGTGCAGTGTATTTCCTTCTCCTTGTTTGGATTCTACATAATATACTTTGAATTCCTGTTCAAGGAATACAACAGACACAAGGCACAAAAAAAAAATCATATAAATACATTCTGTAATAGCAAGAACTGAAAGTTCACTGGAGGGGCAAAATCTTTATAGGCACTCATTAAGACTAAGAGCCTCGTTCTTCAATACCAGCTTTGTTACAAAAGAAATCTTAATGTCCTTTCCAACCCTAACTATTCTATGATTGTAACTACCTATGAAGATGAGAATAAATAATCTGAGGATAAAGGACTCTAGGAATATTTTGGGACTGAGCTACAGTCATATGTGGAATGTGAGATAGCATTCCTTTTCTCTTCATTGCAGAGAGCTGGCAACAATTGAGGGAAACTTGATTTGTGCAGAATTAGGATGCTTTTTTACAGTTTTAGAAAGCTCAGGAATCTTTTCCATGTTTGGTTGTGAATGATTCTGATTTTGATGAAGCAGTTCTAGAGGACAGGGTTGTTTTGAGGTAGGGAAGGCAGGCAAATTTGGTGAACATAGGCCTTTCAGAGTTTTACTTGGTAAGTCTTATCCAGTAGCAGGTTTTTTTCTTCATGTTATTTTCTTTCTTGGTGCTTCTGAATGATTGTATTATATTTAATACTTGAATATTTACAAATTCTAAGTCATAAGTCTTAAACTCCATGGCCAATGGCTTTTTAACTTTTAGGAAGTTTTTTGAGAAAGTTTGCACTGATAATGACTACAGCACATACCCTGTAAAGTATGCACTGGCTTGTTACCATATGAAATTTCAAGACACTGAAATGATACAAAATTAACATGACACATATTGAATGGATTGGAAGGAAGACAACTGACAAGTCTGAACATGAAAAGAAATCACTGAGCAGGTGTGCTTCATAGGTCTCGAGGAGCCTGTCTCTTCTGTAACATGTTTATGTTACACAGAACTGAAAATGCCAATATTGAAATTTCTTGGTACACAGCTTGGGATATGGTAAATAATAAAAAGCTTGATCATTAATCTGTGTGATCCCAGTAAGCTGGATTAAAGTAGGCTGTAAATGGTTTATATCCTAGATACACTTAACAAAGCAACTCTGCAAGGCCCGCATTTCAGTGTGTCTTGTACGCATCAAATTTTGTGTTCCTTCCTTAAAGCTTTTTTATATGTTCCTCGGTTAACTTTCAGTCTTCCAGTATCTCTTTCAGACCAGGTCTTTCCATACAACTCTCTAACAGTGAGGTATGACCTTTTGTTATATCCTTTCAGCAAGAATCTCCATTTGTTCTCAGCTGGCACAAGCAAAATATCAGCTTTCAGGAAAAACATTTTAACTATGCAGTATCACCAAGTTGCATAGCTGGATTAGAACAAAGATCCCACAAGATTGGCGATTTCTTTTCCTTTCAGCTGTTCTGTGTTCCAGAGGAGACTGATCCAGGTGCCTATGCATGTTATATGGAAAAGTATCTTTGTAACAAGATTAATGTATTTCTCAATCCTGACATTCAGGACTACGGTACTTAGCACTACATAAATCTAAATATTTTCAGGTAATGTACAGATGTCAGAGATGATTATCAGTTGCTGAAGGTAGTTGAATAGTTGTCAAAATTAGCTGAGTGAGGGAACGTTTTGGTGGAAATTTTAGAGGAGAAAAGATACTCAAGAGCAGGTTATTTGGGTATGAAACAGTTCTGGACACAACAGGAGCGTGGCCTTCCATAGTTTTTCACAAGGTACATTGTTGCCACTAGACAAAATACAGAATTGCTGCAAGTAGAGTGACTTGGCAATTTCTTCTGTTATGTTACCCTTCATGCTGTGCTGCTACACTTCTCATCTTTTCATAAGAAAGAAAATTTAAAGGTAGACTTCTGAAAGGGGTTTGAACTCGTACTGTATAAGTCTGTGACTCTTAGTGGATATAGAGTAGCCAAAGCTTTTCCTGGCTCCATTTTGATTTTTGGAATGGAGCTTCTGAAGCAAAAGCAAATGTCTTGATCCTCTCCAATCCTTAATAATTCCAAGTAGGCAGTGATAATACAGTTTCAGTGTTTACTTGTAGGTTATTTGTCAAAATAGGACACACATCCCCCAGAGAGAAGCATCTTTGTATGTTTAGATGATATTTTACAAAGGAGTTCCGTATACAAATCCATCCAAGAATTTTAACCTAAAGTAGGAGGAGCATTAGTACTATAATTACTGCAGTCAGTTAAAAATTACCCAATTTCACAATAGTTGCAAAACAGCAAAAACAAACATTGCCCCTAAAACCAGGCAATTAAGTGGAGAAGGAGTTCTCACTAATTTGTTTATCACTGTATGAGTTCAGGTTTCTGGACTCAGTTCAAGTTAATTCAGTCATGGTTGTGGGAAAAAAAGCTTATTTATTACTCTCTCCCTATGCTTTTGTGTGAAATGTTTTTTTTTCTCTCTTTCTACCTTATTAAAAAGTCTTTCATCTCCTAAAATCAATGAAGTTATCAACTGGGAATTATTTGGCTTAACTCAGGGATTCTTTGTAAGTTTTGCACGCAGTCTTTTGTATGTTACCTTTTTAAAATTTATTTCATTTGTTTTGATCAGGTATTTTTCTTGCCTGGAATACTTTTTTAACTCTTAGATGGATAGACAGATGCACATGTACACACGAATAAAAAGCCCTGAAAACGAAACACTAGACAATAAATGACCTGTGCTAAAAAAGTCTTATCTTTCCCTTCCTACCCACTGAAATAGCCTTAGTTATTCCATTTCCCAGCATACTCAGTGGCAAAATGAGAGTATGTACTGTGACCAGGATGGAGGCCTGTTGGCTGGCCAATATATTTAGATGGACTTGCAAGCTGATGAAGATCCACTTGTCCACCTTCACTGCAAAGATTAATTTGTAGCTCCTACCACCTGTAGCCACTGCTTTATATAAAACTCATAGGACCTTTTTGTCTTTGAGGTATTTTTTTCCAGTTTCAAATTTGTTTGATATCAGTGAATAATTCCACAGTTATTCAGAGGTTGGACCTGTTAAGTGTACTTATCTTGTTCTCTTAGGAAGATAGATAACAATAATCCAACAGATATACCAAGAATCACTCATTTTTTCCCTAAAGATACTGCATTGAGATATTTGCAATCTGAAGAACAATTGAATTAAAATATTGAGTGTACAGTATAAGATAAATGGAAGGAATAGAAAAAGCAGAGGTAAGAGGTTTTGTTCAGGAAAGAACAGAAAAAATCCATTGATAACATTTTGGCAAAACTTACAGGCACAAAAGCAGTTCATGCTGAAGGTAGTAATTAAAACAGTTACCAATGAAAGTCTAATTAAATATTTAGAGAAAGGTGGAGAAGATAGTGTGTTTTGATTAACTTAAAGTGAAAAAACACCAAGGGATGGTGGTTGAATAAAAAAGGAGTTAGGCCGCCAAATCACTTGGGAAAGAGGAAGAAAAGTCATGAAGGAAAGATAGGTAATGGTTTAGAAAGAGGAAAAATAAAAATGAATGATCAGTATAAAAGACTAAAGTGTGTGGAAACACCTGTATATTTCAAGGGGTTTTTTTTGTCTTTATTTCTTTATACTTTTAGATGTGTATGTGCTATGCTTGAAACTCTTATGCATCAAGACATTTTGTTTTCCCAGATCCTCAAGATGTCCTCTTTAATTCCGGTTAGTGATTATTAACACTGACGCTATTGTCATGCTAATTGAAAAATCACATTTTAAGCCTGAGTACTTAAAGAACCTTTGGCATTTTTTTATGTAATTCTTCTGGAGCAATTTACTGGAGAAAATCAACAGTGTTGAAATAGTTTCTATTAAAGATGATTTCAGTAAAGTAAGTTTATACCTTCTGGGTTTAGATAGGTGATCTTTGTTGTGACTGTTTACAGAAAGCTCTTATATAAACGACACAAGTAAATATTAAGGAGAAACAATAGCTTAAATATGAGGTAACTTAAGCAAAGGCAATGCTGAGTTTGTCTCTATACAGAGGCAAAAATACTCATGTCTTCACTAGAATTTGACAGTGACATGCTGTTAGGTATTAGTTAAATCAGTGGGGAGGGAAACGTGGATCTCAGTGGCAGCAAAGACAAATTCATAGTGTCTTTAACTTACTCTCTTCTGGACCCTACCTAGATTTGTTCTATAGAACTCTGAATTATTGAAGGTTCCAAATCTGCATAGGGAGTTGCTGATGGAGTCGCTATTTGAGTATTTTTCTTTATACCATTTCTGTATTGAAATATGGCAAAATCCTGAAAGAAGAAATCATGTTTGAAGCAGAGAAGGGAGTATGGTTAATGAAAGGAGAAAGCACAAGGTAGTTGTGAGCACAAAAAGTGGATTTCTGTCAGAGGTTTTATAAGCACTGAGTTTCTGTGAGCAACGAGTGATTCTTACTGCAGTGAAGATGATGTACTGTCAGTTGTCATTATTAATAAAAAGAGTTATAAATTATATGGCTGAAGCACAGATTCTGCATTACTTAAGTCAGTGGAAGCCATATAAATTCCTTAACGTAAGATATAATTGTGGATTCACAAGGCAAAAAAGTTAATTTTTCTACTTAATAAAAAAGTTATTTTTGGAGAAGGACCGTGTGTACCATATATGTTATTTAAATATTTTGCATCTTTAATTTGTAATAGGCTGGTGTAAAGGTAGGGTCAAAGAGGACACTTTCCTTAGTCTTTCTGCTATTGTTCTGCCAGGCACTGTGTAAAAGAGCATAATTTCATAGTTTGTATTAATTATGACTCCTGTTAGGCTGCTATTACCACTATGACATTCAAATAAGATTTAAAATTATTACATCAATATTATTTATAAGGTCAGGCATGTCACAGTTATATTTTTATTAAAATTAAAGGCATCACTGCTGTAGGGTAATGAGCTTTTAGATTGCTTATTGTCATTTAAGGGCATATATGAATGTGGTCTATGGTACTTAAACTGGCAATTCTATCTTCACATTAGGATTAGAAGAATTCTTTTTCTGATTACCATAAATATTTTCAAATCTATCAATACATTATCATTAGGTGGAGATATCTGCTTATGTCTTGTAAGAGATTTCTTGCAACAGCTCTTGTGTATATTGCTTTCAAGAGCTGCACTTTTAAAGCATCTTTTACAAAAATCTCTCAAAGTTCTTCTGACATACAATTATGGCAAATAATTTTTTAGAAGCTTACACACTGTGTTTGTGACAAAGGTGGGAATCTTAGTTCCCGTTCTTGGCTTTCAAGAGCTGCTCATTCTTGCTACAGTCTTGTCTGCCCAAATTAACACGCTAACCAAGTAGGCTTATACTAATGAGTTGACATAGTAAGGCATGATGTGTACATGCTTTTACTAGCAGAAGACATAGATACAGACCAGCATCTAACTTAACTTGAGAGTTTAACTGTATTTTTAAATCTATTGCGATTGGGAAAACACGTTTGCATAGATAATTAAAATACAGGGAACAGCAATTTTTAGGTGAGGGCTGTGAGGGCCTTATTCTTTATTTGTCATGGGTAAAGCTGTAAGCACTTCTTTCATGAGGAGCAGAGAGTCAGCCCTTTTTCACCTTTTTCTCAGCAAATCTATAACTCTTATGGTTCCTGATCTCTATCTAATGACATAGATACAAAGAATATTAAAATTCTTACTAATCCCAGTGTTCTAAAATAGATGTATAATACGTTGCTTTATTGTTATTAACGTAATTGACCCAAAGTGTATTTGTACCAACATTTAAACCAAGACGATTGCATGGCTGTAAATACACAAATTTAACACTTTTTACTAGAAAGCAATCCAGCTCAATTCGGTGGTATCAATTTAGGATTTCAAGGCTAATAGTAAGAAATGCTCTTGTAAGTTAATTACAAAGGGTTTAAAAGCAACTGAAAGCAAAATTCCATGTATTCTCAGAGTAGAGCTGAGTTTTAAAGGCTTCTGCTTTGTCCTAGAAGAGGATCATTGATAAATGTACAGTTGGCTGTCTTTATTGCACCTCAAGTATGAGGTCTTGATGACACTTTGGTCACCCCAGAAGTGTGAGAAGCACAGAGAAATTTTCTGTTATCTTTAATATCCAACTGTGAAGCAGTGTCTGGTTTTGAGGTTAAGGCAGAGAGGTCACTAAGGAAACAGGATCTGCAAACAGAAATACTACGGAAAATTGCAGACTACATTTGATCTTTTGAGGTCCCTTCCAATCTCTAGCATACTGTGATACTGTGATTTCACTAATGCTGTCACACAGGCTGTGCAATAAATTTGAACCCATATTTGCTTGTTTCCTTGCTTTTCTTTTTAACTTTGGATACATATTTTCCAATTGCAATTCAGTTAGCAATCTGACATGGAAGTAGTTTAATCTTAATTGCTTGGTTTTGTTTCCATCAGGAGATGTATGTTGATTTTCAGTGTTGTGACTGATTTACAAGCACTAAGCAAGAAGTTGTTATGCTACTAGTAGTTCCTAAACAAAAAAAAAAGAAAAGAAAAAAACGTAAAACCATACTAAATTACTTTTCAACAATGGGCTGCTTTTCTACATCTTCTAATCTCATGTTTGAGCAAAGTTGCAATCAGAAAATGGAATTACTATCCTGAAAAGAGAAAGATGAAATCAATACTTGCAACAGTTATTGCTAACCATGTAGTGCTTATAGATTTAAATATAGAAATGGTTTATTCTGTGGTATTTATCAGTGTCAGGGGCAAGAGACTTCCACAAGCAGGAAAACAGTGACTGACAATAAAACCACAGATACCTGATGTTTTGTAATTCTTAATGTGGTTGAACAAGTAATGTAATTGTAAAATACAGACATAAAAATTAAGTTACAATAAAAATAAAAAGCTCCATCTAATGTTTCTGTGCTTAGTTCCCTAATGGAGCTTTAGCCTATAAATAGTTTGAATCCATCAACTATAGTTCGAGGTATACAACTGTTGTTCACACACTTTATGTAGCTTTATGAAATAGCAACAGGAAGCATATTTCCCAAGTAGAGAAAACAGTCTCAAAATTCTGTAAATCCAAAGACATTTTACTGAAGAGAAGCTTGCTTGAATTTTAAAAGCATACTGTTAAAAAACAGCCATTACACCCTGCATTGTGTAAAAATGCAAATACAATATGCTGAATACAGTAGGTAAAATCCTGGCACAGCTTTCACTGACTTCATCAGTTTTGATGTTGAGAATTCTGTTACTGGCTCTAATCAGATGATTCACATTATTGTTCTTGCAGCAGTAACACAGAGTGCAGGAGATAACCAAATCTGGCATAGATGCAAGCTATATTTACTGTTGGTATCTCTGCTTTTAGCACTTTGCTGTAACGGCTTGATCATTAGGTCATAATGATTTGAATTTAAAAAAATCCCTGTAAAGAGCCTTGTGCACAGCTTTCAATACAATTTAAGTGACGGTGCCATACTCCTGGAGCTTGTCACGGACAGAAGAAAGCTCACTGTAAACAATAATGAGATTCACAGATTAAAGGACAATTAAGCTCTGCTTCTCTCTTCAGAACTATTTTCCTGCAAATAAAACTATCTCCCCTCAGCATTAGCAATTCTAGGAAAGGTGTCTACAGAGATGCAGGCTCTCTGTTAGCCTCCATCAGCAGCCAGACAGCACTGCCCACCTTAGCTCCCTTTGGGAGCTCCCTGCTGCTCCTGTTCATTGTGAGGCAGTCAATTAGAAGCAGGTGAAAAGGTACATTTTCTAGCTGACAGGTATCACAAGAGTGCCTAACTAGGCAGTAGGTCTTTAGAGAAGAAAATTCCTCTCAAATCTTAGAACGTTGTCCTTTTATCATGGTCAAGCTTATAACCCAGAAAGCTCTCTTAGGACTGAACATGTGGCACCACAGAATTTTGTACCACTATGTATTGTTCTTACTCACTAAAGATTCAGGTTTTCAATTATTATGCAGTCTATTATTAAGTGAAATATCTGCCCCTAGACTCCCTGGTTTGTATTTTGGAGAAGTTATCTAGGAATGAAAAAAAGCAACATAGAGAAAATAATATTTAGAAAATGAGTGGTTTTGGTTAAGAAGTCAATAAATGATTACTTAGTGCAGTTTTTCAGGAAAACAAATTAACGACTACTGAATCCCAATATGTTACAAACTGTATCAATGATGTAAGTACCAACAGAGTTAAAAAGCCACAAGATAAAAGAACAAAGGTTCATTTAAAACAAAAATGCCTTATCTACCATTGATAGACATCTAAGCTGCAAAATACTGATCATGGTCCACAACCTGACATCATACAGGTAGAGTGTTCTTTTGGAAGAATAGTCATTTCTGTTCTCTTATCTTAGTTCTGCAGTGGTGCCCCAAAGCCATCTTAAAAGTTTAAAGGATACTACTGAACTTTCCGATAGCATGATCAGTTTGAAATCCATCTTACATTACCTTTGATATTTCTTCCTGCAGTGTTTGTACAAAGCAATGAAGCAAGAGATGCATGCTTTTTTTTCCAGTATTCCTTTCGGTATTATTCAGCGAAGCAGTGCACAGTGCAGTTAGCTTGAGATTATACCCTTAATACTAATAAAAGCACTAAAACCTATCTCAGGCAGAAAAGATTCTTTACATTATTTAAATAAATAGATATGAGCCATTTTTAAGCAAATCCACTGAAATACATAGACAAATTCAAATTGAAATAATAAAAAATTCTTTGTATTTCTGTTAATTGTAGTGTATGGATTTACTTTAAAATAGGATATTTACATTAAATGAACTGATTTTATTATTGATTTAAAAAAAGGGAAGAAACTTTCATTGATGCTGGATAGAACTCTGTCTACAAGACAGTAAAGGACAACATAAATACAATATGGGGACTGACCAATGCATAAATATATATGTATTCTGTCTACTTTGGGAATCAGTAAAGTGAACTCTATTATTTGACATTTCTTAGAGTTAACACTTTAGCCATATGAAAAGAAATAGAATACCAAGAAATAATAAAACAGTAAAATACACAGGTTAAATGAGAAAATTAATATGTTTCTGGATGAGTCTTTGAAATGAGAGTTAAGAATAGTGTAACATTTGACAGTAAAATTGCATGATGAATTAGGTTAATTAACTGGAAAAGTTAGTACTCTCCAGAGCCCTATAGCTTTGGGAAAGGGAGATGACAAAGAATATCTGGAAAAAACTACAGTTCTTTACTCATGTAGGTGTCTCAGTGGGGAGAATTCCATGCTTGAGTTGGTTTTCCAGTGCTAGGCATTAATGCTGTTGTTGTTTCTGTTGTTGCTGCTGCTGTTAGTATTATATAATTAATGATCATGATGTAGGAAAAACTTCTCAACTGCTTTTTAATTCAGGCTTTAATTCACAGCAGCTTTAACCTGCAGTTAGGTTATGCATAGGAACAGTTTTGTAGTCCGTTCTCCCCAGGAATATGTAGACAATTTTGTGTTGAATCCTACCAATATCTTTGAGTGTTGCTGTTTCACAGATGCTGAAACTTTAGCAGGTTGTTTTGTCATAAGAAAGAAAATGTGTTGTACATATATTTTGATGATCTCTTTTTTCCTACAAATGACATAGAAATCTAAAAAATCCCACAGAATTTTGCAAAACATGTAACCTATTTTAAGTTCAGTAGTAGAATGGAGAATTGGAATCATACATTTCTCCAACCTGGAAGTGTCCTAACAGAAAGTTATTGTTGAGCCCTCAGAATGTGTTTATTTGACGTGGAAACATTAATTATATTAAAAAAAAATAACAATAACTATCCACATTCACTTTAGTTTTCAGTGCAGCCTTAGTAAGGATCATAAGAAAGCCATTTACCTTCAAATGAAGAAAGAATTTAGGCAGTGATGATGATACAGAGTAATGTATATGAACATTGGCAAAATGATCTTAGCAATATTTGAAGGGAGCAGTTTTTCTGTTTCATACTGCACTGGATCTGCCTTATTTTTCTAGTCTTTTACCTGTGGCAGCTGACAAGCCAAGCCACATTTGCACGGCATTTTGGGAGGAATGAAATAAATTGGGCTTGCTAGCTGTCATATTGTCTACCCTAGTCATCCCAGCCCTCTACAATGAGATTTATAGCACAAATCCAAATACATCAGCTCTTTTTGATCCACAGAGTATACTACACAAGTGTGCCACCTCTTGTTGACAAGATGAGGGAAGGGAGATACCTGCACTGGAGACAATGGCAGGAAAAGATGCTCCACCATTGCTGTTTGGTACCTGCAACACCATCACCACTGCCACACCAGCCAGCAGGCACTGGGTACATCACAGCAGAGGCTTTTATGCCACAGTCACTGCACTCTCTGCGGCTCCTGATCATCCTCCACGATGGAAAATGTGTACTGTGAATGTTTAGATTCTCCTTTGTGGAGGGTTGTCTTTGGCTGGAGGCCAGATGCCCACCCCCTGCTCTCACACTCCTCCTCTGCAGCACAGAGGGAGGCAGTGCCATGAAAAACCTCCTGGGTCAAGATAAGACAAGGAGATCTTACCAACAACTGTCACAGGCAGAAGTCCTCTCCATGTGTGCAGGGAAAACCTGCTCCTCCACGGTGTCTGCACGGACTGCAGGGGAATGAACTCTGTTCCGGGTGTGCAGCACCTCCTCCTCCACTGGCTGTGCTTCCCTAGGGTCACTTTTTTCCCTCGCACTTCGCAGCCAGGCAATATTTCATCGTTCCTCGAACACATCTTCCCAGAGGTGCCGCCCCCTTCACTGACGCGGCAGTGCCTGTTTGTGGAGGGGCCCGGCAGGAACCAGCTGGAGCCGGCTGTGTCCGGCAGGGGGCAGCCCCAGCCTTTCCTCACAGAAGCCAGGCCGGGCAGCCTGCCTCAGCTCCACCGGCCAGAACGGAGTCCTTGGATCCAGTACAGCACCAAAATACCTGCCACCTCGGCGTCAGGCCTCTCACACGTCCCACACAGCATCAACACCCGCTGCCTGTGGGGCTTTCTGGAGCGCCTATTGCTGAGAACATGGCTGTACCTTAGGAGGGTGAGCAGGGCTTTCTGGAGTGCCTGTCACTGAGAAACATGGCTGTACCTTCAGCCATCTGCAGCTTCACAGCTGACATGATGCAAAACAGGCCTCCAAAAAGGCCAAGAGTCATGACAAAGTAAGAGACTTAGCCCTCGGCTCCTGGCCTGCCCGTGCACACAGTGGACATAAGTCCTGACAAGAGTTTCAGGACCAGTCGTTGTGTGACACTGCCAAGGCATAGTGCCCTGTCCAGGCAGCTGCCACAGTGGCTGGGTCCGCCCAGGCTCCCACAGCAGGACAGGAGCTCCGCTCTACCTGACATTGTACAGAAGAGCTGCGGATGCTGAGGGAGAGGTTCACTCTGGGCCTGGGGAACTGTCCGAAGCGACAGTTTTGGGAGCACGGCTCTCAGTCAAGGTGAGCTCACAGGGCAGGTTGGTGAGCTGCTCGCAGTAACAGCACAGCTTAGCTGCCAGGGCATGGCCGGCTCTCCCAGAACCAAGCTCAAGTACAAATTAACACAGTATGTGCAGTGAGGGATTTGGGCTCACATACAAGTTCAAAACTGAGCTAACAAGACAGCATGGATCGTGAGGCTGCTGGACCGCATTTTGAGATGGCCAGAGAGCCTTTGGCCTGTTTCATTAAATGTAAATTGACTCAAATGCTCTCTGAGCAAAGCAGTCCAATTCTTGGCAGGCCATGGTTTGTCTCAGCTGTTATTGAATCCCTGGCCCTCACCTAGAATAATTATCATCTCAGGATGATTTTTAACAAAAGGAAGGATATAGGTACAATTACAGGAAATATATCAAGTGCCCTGTCCTGCTGAAACTGCGGAAGAAATTAGGACCAGATTCTTTAATGTACTAATGAACGCTGTAATGGAATAGGTTTTGTAGAGGAATTTCAGAGTGGAAACTTTAAATTTGTCATGGTATTATGTGTACTACATGAAAAAAGAACCACTAGTATGCATTGCAGTGGTTACATATTTATACTTGTAAAGAGTTTTGTAAAAAATCATTGAGGTTTTATAGTGACGTGAGTAATACTGTTATAAAGTTCTTTCTGAAAACTAAGTACTTTTGAAAGAACAGAAGGGAGAATGTAAGCACATATTAATATTGATGTTTTACTCCAATCTATTTTTGTTAGCAAGTCATAAGAAATGAATTGCTGTGAAACATTGGAAGTTACAAACACTAGTGAGCAAGTAGGTTATTAATTGTATTTATTGGGGTGGAGAGATATTATGGGCAATAAAGAACAAAGATTTTCATCCATAAAGAATGCACTGAGCTGCCTCCAAAGTGATTTAGTTAATTGATCTAAAAGAAGGTTGATTCGTGATTAGCAAAAGGACAAATAAATCTCAATTTAAAGCTCTCAGAATGCATTCATTCAATAAACTGCATCAAGAAACACATCTAAAACAGCTGTTAAAAGTTGGGACCTTTCCTTCTTGATGAAGGCACAGTAATGTTAAAATGCTTTTAGTTTGCTTATTTTTAATTTGAAACTGAATTTTTTTTTTAAATGAGCCATTGATTCAGTCTGCACAGAATATTTACCTGCTGTGTTTGTGTATTGAAAATAATCTTTATTTTTACTTTACCTTACAGGTGTGGGGTTAGCAGATTGCCCAGTAAGTACAGAGGAGCAGATTTGCCACTGTCTAAGCCTACAAAGGCTGCGCAAGAGGGAGTCTGGCTGTGAAATGGCAGGTAAACCACTATCAGCTGTGCAATCAGCTCCTTCAGGCCTAGGTCAGACCGAGTTGTTTACATAATGGACCAAAGTGTCTCAGTATGGCATGCCAGCTTTGGGGAAAGATCCTATGCAGATTTTGTAATTGCAAAAAAAAACATACCATGAAACTGGAGCAAGATGTAAATGATCTCACAGTAGGTTCTTGCTGGAGTGGCTGGAACTTGCTTCTGTCCCCTTTCCCTTCTGCCACTCTCTGTGTCCTTACTGAGCAATGAGAGCGAAGGTTCCCTTTGTCCTACCTTTGTTACTTTCCTTTTCTTTGGTGGCTACTTACAAAACCAGGGAAACGAAATGTGTAAAATGGCATCTTACACACAGAAGCTATTGAAACAGAATTACTCACTCAGGAATGGTACCAAGGAGGAAGAGGCCTCAAAGCATTGTAAACTGCAGGATACCTTTCCCTGGAGCCTTTAGAAAAACAACAGCAGGCAAGAGGTAGACATTGAAATAGCAGACTGAGATATGTCCTTAAATGCTTTTTTTCAGGGTCTTTAAAGAGGATCTGTGCAGCTAGAGAATAGCCCATCTCTTTTGATTTCCCCTGAGGATAACCCTCCTCTGCTGCTGCTGTTGCTATTTATCTAATTTTGCATTTGCTGGGTGATGCTCTTGTGACACCAAAAAAAAAGCATGCATTCTTTTTGGACACTTCAAAACCACATTTTTAAGTTTCTACCTGAAATTTGAACCGCTTAGGGTACACAAATCCATAGTCAATCTCAATTTTGATATGCAGGAACCTGTTTTCTTTTATGTAAACAACATACACAAACTTTGAGAGAGGAGCAGTAGAACAAGGGAGAGGAAAACTTAAAAATATTTATATACAGAAATGGTTATTTATGTTCTGATAGTCTTGTTGCTAGAGAGTAGAAATAAAGATGAAATCTCCTAGGACTTAGCTTGTCCAGCGCCTGATGGTAGAGAAATTGCCCTGTTTTCCAAGTTACAAAATAGAGTGAATTTATTACTCACGTTGACGCTGTATGGTTTCAGTTATGGGTTATAAAATGCGTTGAGCTTTTCTACACAATGAGGATATCATTCTTATAATACAGAATTCCTATAATAAATGGACCTTTACAATATAGGCATATATATGGGGCTTTATTATAATATAGAGATGTAAAAAATATTGTGGAACTATTATTTGTTTCGAAATGCAGATGAGATTTTGACTGCTTTTGAGGCAAAAAAATAATAATTCTACTAGTTGATAACACCTTTTACCTATCATGTCTAATGACCTGCCATATCATCTCCAGATTTGTTAAGTCTATCTCATAGAAGAATATGCTTCCGAGTATATTTACATGCCAATAAATCTTTTAACATTTAGCATTGAATTGAAGGTTTCCTGACAACAGAAATCTAGGAAATGTTTTCAGGACATACTGTCGCATTTTGCATATACCAGTTTTTATATGCAGGACATGGCACTCAATCATTTAACGTACAGTATGTTTAGACACAGTATTTTTCTGAAGAAATTTTTTTTTCCATTTCTAAATGCTGGTTGTGACTAAGACTGCTTTAAATTTCAAACCAAGAACACAGGGAGTGTCAGTGTTTGGGAGCCTGAAGCTTCTGTTAGGTGGAATAGGGGAACTTGTGATCCCTCTGTGCCTCAAATGTGCAAGTGCTGTCACAGAGCAGTGACAAAGGTGTGTATATTTCACTCATGGCCTTCATATTTTAATGCACCGCAGTTTAATTAGCAAGTCTGTTGTTAGAAGTATGTCTTGTTTAGTATCTTCTTATGATGATGTAGGGTTCCATAATTAACAATAGTTTCAGCTTTTATGTTCCTCAGCAAAACACCTGATTGTGTCCTATTTACATGCTGTTAAAAAACGAATCAATGTACAGATCTGCTGTTTCAAACGCATAGCAGCGGCCTTCGCTTTGTGTTGTCAGTGGGGAGAGATCTGTACAAACATTTATGGTACACACTTGCCAGTACCACCACTCAAGTACATTATCAGAGTTCCCTTAGATACTTTGTTACATCTACAGTGTCTGCATTCTGAGAGTCAAAAGCTGCTATTAAACTTCCAATTATTATGACTATTCCAAACCTTGCCTGAGGTAAGGATGAATGCGTACTGGACTGGCACATCAAGACAATAGAAATACGCTGAATTATATGGTTTACTCTAAATCATGAACCCTTTTGTGGGATTTAGTAAGTACTGTTTGCTGAATTCTACACTCTCTTGTATCTTTTAAACTAATTTTTGTCAATCAAGGTTGTTTAATTCATTAATTCATTAAACCTTAATCTCTATAAATCTCTATAAAGATTCTATAAATCTATAGAGAATCTATAAATCTCTATAAAGATTCTTGATATTCATATTCTTTTAATTACATGCAGTCTAAACAGAAATGGCACGACATATACTATACTATATAGAGAGAGTGTATTAGCAGATTTGGAGTGTATATCATACATATGGTTAGTTTAATTATGTTCCTTAAGAGATGTCTCCCTTGCTTAAATTCAGCAGTTTCACCAGGATGTGTTGGACTCTTATCGTTAAGTGCTTGTCTTCTCTCCTGAAGAGAAACAGTGCCACCTACAGACTCAATTGTTAATTTTCAAAAAGAGCAAGCTTTTATTTCATTTGAAAAAGTTGCAGAAAGATACTGGGCTTGGAAATAATCCTGTATTTACATATTCATAAATTGTATATAGAATAGCCCAGTTAATAACTAATAAGACTTACTGATAGTATTATTTTAAACCAGAAATGTCATTTTTGACAATATAAAATGCTTAGTTCAGTAAGTTTAATGATAGAGAAAAGCAATCAATATTTAATACTGACTAATTTTCATTTGAAATTACATGAAAGTAAAGGATGTACAGTTGTAATTACTTCACGGGAAAACTGAAAAGATCTATGTCATTTTCTTGGCTTTGTTTAAAACGACTTTTATTGAAAGAGCTACCAGAAGGAAGGTAATAACATTTTACACGCCTTTGTCCTACACCAAAGGGAGAGCTGTTCCTGTTCACCAGTAATTCTGATAGTGTTAATAAGCTCTGCGAAAGACTATCATATAACTTGCTGTTCTGCTACAACCTTTAGTCACTCTTGGAAATGGGTTGTAGGTTGACAAGTATTCAGTCATGTCTTAAGAGAATGGGGAAAAACGCTTTACTAATTAAGTACTGAACTATGTTACATGCTGATGAGTTCATGTGACAGTATCTAAGGTATTAAAGTATCTGGGATATTGATGCACTCCAGGGGCATTGAGGTAACTCCCAATCAAGTTAGCTGAAAATGAGGACTCAGGCATTTCCATTCCCTTTGCAACTCACTTGTTTTAATCAAGGTAATGCAACAACTACTTAAGATACATCTAGACAGCACAGCAGGTAACCTTCTTGGTGAATTATTCAGTTCTTCCTCTGCACCGCCAGTCCTGTTTGCCTTGTAGAGCTCATACCTGGGTTCACCTCTGCGAGGATGGTGCCTCTGTATTTCCTGCCCCAACATGAGCCCAGTCTTCTGACTAGCATGTGATGTTCAAGGAAAAAAGTTTTGATCTCTTTAAATTGTATGCTGAGGATTGAAAAAGAAGAAGGTTTTTATAATTACTTTAAATGATTAAAGAAGCAATTTTAAGAAAATTAGCACATACTAAACAATTAAGACGTTACATTTGGGAGTGAACATTCAGATGATAATTTCATGTTGAGACTTATCTACATGGTGGTATAAATAATGCATAAGAAGTATAGTTGATACAAGTGAGATTGCTCAAGTGTGTAAAATTAAGTGTTCACAGTATGTATACCAAAAATAGATGAGAATATGATTTCATAAGTAAACTTTACTAAATGAATTCTGGAAAAGGGTAAAAGTTTGAGTATGATTTACTGGGTTAGATGTGAATTTCATAAAATGATTGATTTATTACATAAAATTTAATTTTGTCATTTGGAAGCCAGTAATTAAAACTGAAGAAAGTTTGCTCACAGTAGAATGTGAGAGTGGGATTATTTTAATTACTAGAAGGACCAGAGGAAACATGACTTAGAAAAGGATTCCAACAGAAAATGTATCATTCTCATACTAAAGGCTGCTGGAGTACCAAACGGTAAGATGAAAAGTACAATGATGGTAGCTGGTTATGCATTAAAGCAGGTATGTGCTGTAGGCAGAAGAATGGACATTTCTCTTTCAGCTACCAAACAGACTCAGGACTAACTTCTATCTTCTATACCCTGTGTTGCTCTAGTTGTGTTGATCTGCACCTGGAACTGACTGTGCCATATTTGCACCATGTGAACTTGCTATAGATGATCCTAGCAGTACACACTTGCTCATCCAAACAAGATATCAAATGCATAGGTCACTTAAGACAACTGCACATGGTGGTCTCTCTAGCAACTCTTACTAAATGTAGTAGAGCCAGAGGAGAGCAGTTAGAAAGCAAACTTCTTGGTAACTGTTAGACTTATTTCTCACCTTGGTGGTGCAACAAGAATGGGGGGTGAAGGGAGAAACAAAAAAAACAAAACCAATCAACCCTGCTCCTGACAAAGCTATGCCTTAGAATGACTAGAGCAGCTGATGTTTGATTTGGTTTTCCTCTTGCTGGTCTATTGAGTTCTATGATTTTTCTCCAGAGAGTAATTAATGACCTCCTCTTGTACCTACACGTTACAAATACATACACTCCTACAGGAAGTGAATTGCTCAAAGCCACAATTAGCTTTCTGTGAGGTTCTGATAGTAGAAGGTCATCACCTCAGGCCCCCTGACCAAAATGAAAAAGTGAAAAAAATGAAACAACCCACTCATATTGCCTAGAGTAAAAAACTTGCTCTGTGTGGCAGTAGTTTAAATTTTCTATGTTGACTATGTTCACATACTTAACCCATGTTTCAAGTGTTTATATACTATATTCTGGTTTTCTAGTAATGCCTGATCTCTATAGTTCTAAACGCATGACCTAAAGGCAGCTGGTCAAGAGGGAATGATGAAGGGCTTAATTACTCTCCCACCCCCATTAACATCAAGTTATGAATTACAATCAGCTGCTGTGAAAACCTAATGCCCAGAAGGCAGAAAGGGAAGAAGTTGCCTCTAGAGGGTTAGGAGTTGGATTTAGGTTTGTTATGGGAGCAACGTATGAGGAAAGAGTGCTGCTAGCAAGGTGAGTATTAAAATGTCTGGCTGTCAGAGAATAGCTTTGCTAATTTAAGATGGGGATGTTGCAAGTGTCTGATAATATTAAAAGTTACTGTGAGGTAGCAATTGCTTGATGATTTATAGCATTTGCACTGAAGTGACTTCCAGTATTTTTTAAGATAGGAATGAGAATGGAGAAAGGTATGATGAAATAAATAGCTCTCTTTTTTGTTGCAGTGAATCTGGGTAACCACACATCTGATTAAAAATATTAAAAGGGTCTATTTGAAAAGAAATAGTCTAGTATCCAAATGCTGGTCTCTGTTTTCTGTAATGGAACCAAAGTCCTGTATATCTGAAGACTTAAGTCTTTGTCTTGAGATAGCAGTAACTAAGGTGAGTCTGTCTGTAGCCCCACTAATGCTGTCAGTGATTTCAAGTTCTGTGTGATGTTTCTATCCTAATCTCTGTGGTATATTACATGTATTTTATTTGGTTTAAAATATAAAATATCTTAAAGTCACCGGAGCCCTAAAGCAAGGGAAATATATTTCATGGATTGTTCAGCTGGGAACTATGTCTAATTTATTTTTGTCTTTTCAAGAGATCTGTGGTGCTATACTCTATCAGAAATGGTTATTAATAAACATTAACTAGTTTGATGATTATGAGTAGTGTCACCAAGCAATTAATATTTAATTGAGCATTAAATTAAGTCCAGTTACTGTAAAGCGTCACCATCTGAGTTTGAAAAGAACCTTAACAATTTTTTTGCAAAGCATCTTGTGGTTTCTGATTTAAAAGCACAAGAGAAGGTACCTTCTGTGGAAGCTTGAAGACTTTATTGGCAGCTAAAGACCAGTTTATTAAAGAGAATGAGGTCAGTTTGGGCACTTTGGGACCCTTTTTCTGTTTTCCACCTTAGTTGTACTTTTAGGATTTACCCTTTTTTGAACACCTCAGTATTCGATGTGAAAATTAAGTTGGCAGGCTTTAGCATTACAATTAAAAACTTATATGCTCAACTCCTTGTTTCATTTGTCCTCAAAAAAATAACTGGCTCCCAAATGCTTCATAGACATTATCTAATATACAAATTTGGCTTCTAAACTGAAGTGGAAGCACTTGACGGTTTTAAATGAAAGCACTACTGTAAGCATAAGCATAAAAATGGTGCTGTATAGGATATCTGATAGCCAGGTTTACAGGCATTTCTTTTGTAAAGCATCTCTTGGACTATGCAGTAGTATTGGCTTCCTAGGAAGCCACTAACTGGTCTGTTCTCCCCTAATTAGCCTGTTTCCAATATATTACCTCCCTGCACAATAGGTGTTTACTGAGTTGACTAGTAGGATAATAGGAAAACTTTAATTGTCATAGTATTGATTTAATCATCCTCATTTTCTCCACTTCTTCAGGGAACTAGCATGCTCTTACTGCTACTGACTTTATTCTGCATGCAGATAATACTCTAAAGCAAGGTTTGGATTGCACATTAATTGACTTTTCTGTAGTAATAGGTGTTATGGCATGTATCTGATGCTTTACAAATAGAAGTCCTTTTCTGTAGTGCATTTCACAGGAGAGACTGCTGTGCTCTTGCAGACATGTACTGACTGTGTTGGGTCTCCCGAGTCAGTAACTTCTGGTGGTGCTTATTGAAGGAATACAGTAACAGGTTCTGTCACGTTCCTCTCAGTTACTGTTTGTAGGTGGAATATGTGAATATCACACATTTTCACTTAAAACTTATGTTATTACTGGTTTGATTCCTCTGTAGTAGAAACACCTGAAGTAAATTGGATATATTCCACTGATTGCAGCAGTATTCTTTTCTGGTGATGCTGGGTAGAGGGCCTTGCACCAGTGTGGGCTGTTTGAGATGTTGGAGGGGATTATTGTGCAGCTGCCAAGCCATTCTGTTCACTTTCTAATTGCTTTCCTGAACTGAAATAACATGTCTTCTTTTTCCCAATATATGTTTAATATTTGTTTTATGATAGCTGAATAAACTGGGTATTCTCTCTGCTTATAAAGGTTATTAACATTGTTTGATATGTATTACTATCCTAATTGCATTCTTTCATCTCTTAAATATTGAGTTTTCTGAAACTCATTGGAGAAAAGGTCTCCATTCCGTTGGATCAGGTGTCATTATTTTTACTGTGGGAATGCTGTAGGCCTGGGCAGAGTCCTTGGGGTAAGGCAATGATAATACGCTTGGGTTGCCAGAGCCCTAGGAAATGTGCAGCTGGTGCCACTGAGGGTGAGATCATGATGTGTGGGTGTGATGGGACCTTTAAGAGGACCTGGGCAAGCCTTTTTTAAAATGAGCTTCCAGAGAGATCAGAAAGGATTTTAAATTGAAGCAAGCAACCGAGAAATAACAACTTTTGCTTTACAGCATGAACTAGCATAATTAGTTTCTATGGGCAAGTAGAAGTCAATAGGTAAGACAATATATTTATTATATTTATCCCAGTACTTGAAAAGACCTTTGCCCTCAGCTCAAGTTCACTCAGTTCAGTGGCTTTCTGGCTTGTGCCACACAGATACCTCTGAGTCCATAGAAGAGGTCTTTTTCTTTTTCTCTTACCTTTTGAGGCTCCCTCCTTTCAACAGTCCTTTGCCTCAAGCTGTAGGCAACTCCGCCTTCTTGCTTTGACTTTCCTCTGCTAAAACCGATGTACTCATTGGACAAAAGACAGTAAACGTGCTGACAGTCACGCTGAGGCTTATTGCCACAGGTGATGGGAAGCACAGCATCTATCTGTTCCTCTATTCTGTCTCCCACTTATAAATTCAGCATAAACCTTATTCTCTTCCTTAACTTTTCCATAGCGTCAAAAACTTCTCTGTTTTGGGAATAATTAAATTTGTCAAAAGTGTTGACAGGCCCCAAAAGGTTTCTGCCCTCTTAGTCTGACCTTTGCAACCATCTGTGTTAAATTTCTTTTGTAACAGTTCCTTTGTAGATAAAAATATACATTCTCTTTCCAAAATCTATAGATATTTTTCTTTTCTCTGTATTGTTCTCAGTTTTACAGATATTAAAAATGTAGTTGTATTGCAAAATTTTAGGAGTTAATTGATTCTTTTTTTTTTCTTCTTTAAAGTTTATTTGTCTATAAATGTAACCACTGAGTTTTATTGTACTTTTGATTCTCCGGGTTTACTCCCAGTAGAGGTAACTTATGGTGTCACTGATTTCTAAGGGGTGAAACTGTGTTCCAGATAAAGATAGTGATAGCTGTGGTGGTTCTGGAAGTACAGCTGAAGTTTTGACTTAATTGTGGAACTGCTGTTGTATCATTCTGGTAATGGTGATGAGGTAAGAGGGGTTTTGGTTTTGTTTTGTTCTTTTTTGAGAGAGAGAATTAAAACAGGTTCTAACCAACATTACCAGTTTGAAGGAGAATTCCATGGAATTTAATTAAAGGTTACAAAGATTACTTGAGTTAATGCCAGCTTATTGTCAAAAGCAGATGCGGCTACATTTGGGATGGCTTTTTCAGAGTAACAGTTGGGAGTGGGGTATGGGGATGCATTATGTGGGGACTTTACAGATTTTCGTTAACTCTAGGGAATGAATATGTTTTCTGATTTTGTCATATAATGCTGTAGGGTAAAGATAAGGTCTGTTATAAATACACAAATCAGCATACTGCAGGTACTTCCAAGCTGTAAGATAATGAAGATTATATTACACTGGAAATACATACTAAAACTCACTTTATTTCTTTCTAGTTCTACTTTTTTACTACTTCTAGTTAAAACACAGGAAAATATTTGAGATCTAGTATGTTAATTTCTGTAGGTAATTGTGTTGGGCGGTTATGGTTTTTTTTTTGGCAGCACAAAGATAAGTTTTTGAGTAGTTATCAGACTACTTCATGACTAGTTATCTCTGAGGATTGGACAAGGATACCTGAGCAGTGAGAGATTTCTTAGACTAGCTGGTTAGTAATCTGTTGTTCGAACAATGTGCTTTACTTTTTTTATATACTCTATCACACATAATATTTCCCTATGAAATCCATGCAGCCTTAAGTTATCTAACCAAGCTTCTGATAAAAGAAAAAATAATTAAAATGAATGGTTACTTTGGGAGTGGAGTCTGAGTTTTTAAAATGAAATGTGTTGTAATGACTTTCTTCTCATGTATTGATATAAAATTAATCAAGTTTGTCTCCTGTCAGTACTCAGCTGTAATAAATGACAGGCTGTTGTGGTGCCAAACCATCCAAGAAATTATTTGCTATAGGATTTGTCAGAAATCTGCTGACATTCAATGTGTTCTTGACTGTGGCTCAGAGATGATATTTCAGCTTTGTGTCATATATGCATGAGTTCTTCTTTCAGGCTGTTTTGGCTTTCTGCAGCTGTTAAAAGGTCAGAGGTAATCAGATAAGCCAGTAGGATGCTATCTGTCATTATAATTGACTTGAGCCATCATACATAGGAAATCATGCTGAATATCAATACTGACATTTAAAGTGATGGTATAGTGATTGTATTATTACAAATGTATCCCATATTTAGCTACAGCAGATCCTGTTTTTTTCTCTGTGCAGAAACAAGTGCTGCAAGGTATTAAATTTTTATGTCTACTTAGCTGGTGAAAATCATCTAAACTATCCAGAAATTATTTTCCCAGAACGATGTGATTGAGTTCATCCAGTTTTGAAACATGGTTGTGCACAATTTGTATTATTTTTAGAGGCATAACAGAGGTATTAGTAAAATATAACTCATGCAGCTGGCATTTTGAATAAAAAGATTAATAAAGCAGTCAAAAGTTGTTCTCCTTAACGCTATTAAATGTTTGTCATATGTCTAGTTGAGCTGATACCAGGTACCCATGTCTTTCACTACCTGGTGAACACCTCATTGCTTGGAACTTATGTTGAAGCTACAAGTCAGGGTTTTGGTAATGCTTCTGTATGTTTTCCTCTAGAGCAGTTTGAGCCATGCAAAACGTCATGTATACCTGTTTTTTAGCTCAGAGACATTATCTGCTCTTATTTGATGTTCTTATGTAATCTTTAGTAAAGACAAGCTCGGGGGAGAGATATTGCCTGAAATCCTGTTGATAAATCTAATTAAAATTGAAGTCTTGGAGAATATTGTAATTATATACATGTATATACACACACAAATTTAGCAGTGAATATTTGTTTTCTATTTTGCAAAGTATCCCAAGAGTCTATTTCATTAGCCCATGAAGTACTTCTAGAACTGAGAAACTGTGAAGTCACTTGACACAAGTGATGTATGCTACACTTGTGTTCTGCTGAGGAGGTGATCTTCCAATTAGCAGCAAAGATTTTTTCGTAATCCAAAACAAATTGAAAAAAAACAACCACAAAACCAACCCAAACCTCCCAATAACATAATTTTCTTTTAGAGGAAAAAAAGAACTTGCTCATATCTAAACTAGGAAAATATATTCTGTAATTTCAGTTGTTGTTAACTGTAAATCATACTAACCAGAACATTTATTCTTTCTTCCCAATTTTCTCTTTAGTAATGAGAAATGAAATTAGTTCATCAGGGTAGCTTAAATAGTGGCAACTTGAAAAAATGTAACTGCAATCCTAAATTAGTAGGAAGGAAAAATTTTTGGCAGAAGAGAAAGTATTTTGTTTGAAAGGCTGTCCTGTCCCTTAGTTAAATCTAATATTAAGATGTGAGAGGCTCATCACACTTTTGGATCATACAGAAGACCTCTCTAATACCAATATTGCTGGTATTAACGTTAGGCAAGGTCATCTTTTCTGCTATAGGTTCATGCTGTTAATGTTTTATTTTTGCCTTGATGTACTAGCCAATATAGAATCATAGAATCATAGAATAGTTAGGGCTGGAAAGGACCTTAAGATCATCTAGTTCCAACCCCCCTGCCATAGACAGGGACACCTTACGCTAAATCATATCACCCAAGGCCTCGTCCATCCTGGTCTTGAACACTGCCAGGGACGGAGCATTCACAACCTCCCTGGCCAACCTATTCCAGTGCCTCACCACCCTAACAGGAAAAAATTTCCTTCTTACATCCAATCTAAACTTCCCCTGTTTAAGTTTGAACCCGTTACCCCTTGTCCTATCACTACAGTCTCTAATGAAGAGTCCCTCTCCAGCATCCCTATAGACCCCTTCAGATACTGGAAGGCTGCTATGAGGTCTCCACGCAGCTTTCTCTTCTCCAGACTGAACAGCCCCAACTTCCTTGGCCTGTCTTCATATGGGAGGTGCTCCAGTCCCCTGATCATCCTTGTGGCCCTTCTCTGGACTTGTTCCAACAGTTCCATGTCCTTTTTATGTTGAGGGCACCAGAACTGCACACAGTAGTCCAAGTGAGGTCTCATGAGAGCAGAGTAGAGGGGCAGGATCACCTCCTTGGACCTGCTGGTCACTCTCCTTTTGATGCAGCCCAGGATACGGTTGGCTTTCTGGGCTGCAAGCGCACACTGAAGCCGGCTCATGTTCATTTTCTCATCAACCAACACCCCCAAGTCCTTCTCCACAGGGCTGCTCTGAATCTCTTCTCTGCCCAGCCTGTAGCTGTGCCTGGGATTGCTCCGACCCAGGTGTAGGACCTTGCACTTGGCATGGTTAAACTTCATGAGGTTGGCATCAGCCCACCTCACAAGTGTGTCAAGGTCCCTCTGGATGACATTCCTTCCCTCCAGCGTATCGACCGAACCACACAGCTTGGTGTCATGGGCAAACTTGCTGAGGGCCACTCAATCCCACTGTCCATGTCAGCAACAAAGATGTTAAACAAGACCGCTCCCAACACCGATCCTTGAGGGACGCCACTCGTTACTGGTCTCCAGCCGGACATTGAGCCATTGACCACAACTCTTTGTGTGTGGCCATCCAGCCAGTTCTTTATCCACCGAGTGGTCCATCCATCAAATTGATGTCTCTCCAATTTAGAGTCAAGGATGTCGTGTGGGACAGTGTCAAACGCTTTGCACAAGTCCAGGTAGATGACATCAACTGCTCTGCCCCTGTCCATCAGTTCTGTAGCCCCATCATAGAAGGCCACCAAATTGTTCAGGCAGGATTTTCCCCTAGTGAAGCCATGCTGGCTATCTTTAGTGGCAGATCAGGGATTGAACTGGACAAATTAGGAGCTAAAAATACAACTTGAACTAGTCAATTCTTGTAGCTGGGGATAAGAACAAATTTCTTTCTCCTGTGAAGAGAGAATATGGATGGGGAGACATAGCACCCATTTGCTATTAGAGTACATGACAAATGTGAAACTAGCTGTTGTCTGGTAAAGAAATAGCCCCTTAACTAGAATAAATGAAATTAATAAATATATCTAAAGGTATTCCTTATGCTAAAAGTATGATATGGCAGCACTTCAGGAAGCAAACCCAAGTTATCTAGTGGTAAAGTTAAAATGTCATCACCAGTTCCTAGATGAGGCCAACTATACCATATTATTACATTGTGGCTTAAAAGGTACAAAAATATTTGATTTATGACATGGTATGTTCATAATTATTAAATAAAAATCGATAATCTCTTTTAAAAGGCCTTGTGGATGTATTTTTTTTATTTTTAATAAAATAACTCAGCTTTTGTAAGCTTCGGTTAGAATCAAAGACCTTTACATTTTCAAAACCATGAAACAAAACACTGCTATGTATAAAGCTTTAATATTTGTCTGCATTTACCTCATTACAAGCAAACATCTTAGAAACATTTGACTCACTGCCTTTTTATTATGTTGTGTTAAATCAGACACTACTGTTACAGTAAGTATGTTACATGCGTGACCTATCAAATTAGATAAGTTAGGAGTGGTGTTGGGTGAGATTGAGGTGCAGCTTTGAAGTATTCGCAAGACTCGCTTCAAGAAAATTGCTCTGTTTCCATTTAATGTTCTAAGTTGTTCTGTGTATTTTTGTACTATTGAGCACTGTTGATGAGAGGAACATCTTCAGGATCAGATTCCAAGATTTTAAACCAAAAGTTGTCTTTGAACATGCTAGTTGAGTGGGTTCTCCAGTCAAACATATCAATATGAAGTCTATTTCACAGCTCTTCTCTGCCAAAATAATACACCTAATGGGGATTTGAAGTAGTCCTTATATTCTTGATGCTTAGTAAAATACACTTCTGAAATAGGCTGCTTTAACAGAGGGACAAAAAATTGCTGGCAGAAGTTTTGCTGATGCCACAGTGTCACTGCACTGTGCATAATCTGATCTTCGTAAAATTTCAGTTATTGGAAAGTGAATTCCTGCATTACTAAAGCACACTTTCCAGGTGAATGTGGGTTATTTGCCATGCTAGCACTCAGAAGTCTTGGAATTGCCTTCTGTTCTTCAGTCTTTCTTCAATTAAAAGCAAAATGTTCTCATTCTCTTTGACCATTTAATGTGGACACAATTGTATAATATATGAAAATAATAATGAGTATTTTACTATTTTGAGTTTTACTGGTTTAGTAATTAAAAGCACAGAAGCAATTCCTAACATTCTGAATATTACATACAATTTAGAATTACTAGAGTGTATGTCTGTGTGGATCTGAGCATGTATGACAAGGATAGCAAAATGCATGCTGCATTCACTTTGATTGTGAGATAATACATGGAACTAGGAGCAGTGAAATGTTTGAGAACTAGCTGTCAGATATTTTGAGGGTTTCATTTGCTGTTGTGATGAGAAGCTGTTCTTATTTTCATACCCAAATGTTAATATGACTGTGAGCGCAGCAGACACATGTCTTTTCAGAATGTATCAGCTAATGTGGCTTATTCCTTGTCAGTAAATTGCTGGATTTTTCAGTTTGCTATAGTAATCAGTTCTTAGACCTGAATTGCATGCAGGTCATGCAAGCAATTGTAGCACTTTGTGCATTAGTTTCTACTGCTCTCGTTTATAAGTGCTGTTAACTCATGAGTTTTAAAATTAAAAAAAAAATAATCTTAGTTATTGTTCCACAAAGCTGATTTTACATAAATGCTTCAGGAAAGCAGCTAAGAGTTCTCATGTGATACATGAATGTAAGCTGAAACAAATTAAACAAAGTTTCAAATTATTATTACCCACAGTGAAAATATATCTCTTTAAGGAATCATTAAAGTAGCATCTAATCTAAGCATTCCTTAGTTATTGGTCTGGAACAATGACACAGTGTTTTCAGTACTGAAAATTACTTACTTCTTAAAGGATGTGCGGTGGGCTGTGGTGTATGAGAACAACAGGAAACTAGTAAAAAATGAGCTACTCATGGAAGTGTCTTTTCAGGGTTTCTGATTTATCATTAAAAATTTCTTTCATCAGTATGAAGGTATATTGGCTCTCTGTATAATTTTATTTATATATCCTGCAGTGCATAGTTCATCAGTGTAAGACTTGCATTATTTTTTTTTGTTTTATTTTGACAGTGGCCTTTATGTTCCCTTTATTGGTTTCACATTCTTTTGTTGGAAGGTTATCTGTATTGTAAGTGATCATGAATTTCAGTGCGTGTCACTGAAAAGAAAAAATGGTCCCTAAAATTTAAGTTCTTAAATGGCACCTCACAACTCTTTTTAAGTATGTCATTCTCATTTATGCAAGGCCTCTATTCTCTTCCTTGAGATTGGAGCAGACTCTTCAATATGAGTTAAATACCTCACTAATTAATCCCTGGGTAAAACAGGGTTTAGCCCATAGTATTTAGCTGACACTGTGAGAGCAGCTATCATCTATATTTTCTGTCTGTATGTTTTTTCACTCTATTCTGTGAAAATGAGACTTGCTTGTATTCAAAGAATGTAGATAGTGATTCTGTATGGCGTTTCTTTGTCTCATTATGCCTAAGAAAATACCTTTGGCACTGGCTGCTGAACTCATGTAAACCAGCCAAGTTAAGTGCAGTCAGATGGGAGTAGATGCTGTTTGTCAAATAGGTATCTCCCCAGACATGCACATCTTAAGGATTTACACCAAGAAGTCAGATACTGGCTGTGTGACCCTTGTCGCACTGCTTTGTAGCATTATCTTTCCACCTGGAAAACCTAGCTACTGCTAGAAATAGTAAAGGTAAAGCCCCACACCCTGAACTGCTCACAGCAAGAATTCTTACATAAATACATAGTTAACACTTTCATTTTCATATTATTTTGGCCCTCATGAATTTCTAATGCAGAATAAGTTGCTGTTGGGAGAGGTAACAGAAGTATTATGATTTGGAGGGGCAGAGGGAGCATGCAGCTTTGGGTGTGCAGAATTTTCAGACAGCAATAATGAAAGCTGCCAAAGTTGAACCAGTCGTAAATGAATGGGTAACTGAGCACGAGGACACAGTGTGTGTTTGGTTGGGTGTTGCTAATCCCCTTTTTTACTACTTAGCTATAGAGATTGAAATCAATACTACTTAGCTATAGAGATTAGTCATCCTATATCAATGGGTTATTTAAAATCTAGCATACTTGGGATTAGGGCTCCCTGACTTTTACTGTTAAATGTATTTTATAGGAGAGTGGGAAAGATAACATGAGTATAGAGCTTTGAAGCTCCATAGTATATAATTACATTAGTTTTAAAATACCTGCTAATTTAATTTGTGAACTCTGTCTCCTTGGCTCCATTTGCTCTCCTATATCATTCTTTCCCAGGGAGCTCAGGAACACAGTGATTGAAGCATTTTTGTAAGTCTTGCAATATACGTTAACATCATGGACTGGGGGCACACGCACACAAGTAGCCAAAGACTGAGGAGTGAAGGAAAAGTGACAGCTCTGAGGAGCTGTTTAGAGTAGTTGATGGTTTCTTGAATCATTTCTTTACCACTAGTAAATTAATTGAATGCATAGACTGGAGAAGTCATTCTTAGCACACAAAGAAGTTGCTGCTTGAAGCATTATTTAAATATTCTTTGTCAATAAAGGCTTTAAAAGATCAGCAGATACATTATATTTACGTATCTGCTATATATGTTATATATACCCTCTTGCAGAAATACTTATTTCCCTATGGGAAAGATTGCAAATGTTGACTGGTTGATTACCTTACAAAACCCCAACCTACCCCAAGTAGGGTTGTCGTGATGTAGGGAGTTTTATTTGTTCGGGTTTTTTGTGTTTGGTTGGGTTTTTTAAGTGTGTATTTCCCAGATGGCCTTGAAGTTGCTCAAGTTCTTCCTAAGTGCTTAGATCCTCCTCAGTTGTCAGATAAAAAAAAAAAAAATCAGTATTTCTTTTGTCACTGTCCTATTAGGCTCCTGTGTTCTGTCATCTGTTGCCACTCTTAAGTGGAAGCCAGGAATTAAGTAAAATGACATTAAGAAATGTGGCATCAGTTTATAGTTCATTGTTATTAGTAGTAGTCATATAATCCATCATGTCTATTAATGTCTATTACTGGAAATGGTTAATAAATTTTATCTCCTTAAGTTTCTCATACATTTGTGTGTGCATATAGCCCATATTTTCTGAGAAATTCTAAATCCGTTTCCTGATCCAGGAACGGATAAATATGCAAAGGAAGCAGGAAATAGATCTGGTCCTACAGGTCAGTCACATAAAATTGAAATCTAATAGGTAGTCTGAGGTCTAAGATTGATTAATCTAATCTTAAATTAATTTTTTATTGCAATTTTGTAATTGTTTCTCTAATGAGAAAAAAAGGTACTATATTTTCTGTCTTGGAAAATAAACTTTAAAGGTTCATGCATAACACCTGTGAACAGATTGTAAATAGTTATCATTGTAGTAAAGGAGCTGATACTTGATAAGGAAACAGTTTTGAACATAGTAGAACAAACCAAACTCAGTTCAGAATCTAACAAATACTGAATATGTTAAAAATCAGACATGCGTTTGCTTCCCTGGTCATCCCTGTTTTCTGGCATTTGGTATGAGGTACGGCTATTAAGCTACGATTTCATTTTATGTTCTGAGCTGAATTTGAGGTTAGAGGCAAATAGAAACCAGTGTCTAGTTTCAGATTTCATTATATTGAAATAATCAGGTTTTGACCTTAAATGAAAGAAATGTCATGGGATCAGATGAATGGCATGTGTTTGGTTGTTTTTTTTTTATATTATTTTTATTTTTTATCACCCCCCGTGTTGGATTACAGAGGGTTCTTAAGTCATCATAAATCATAGAATCATAGAATAGTTAGGGCTGGAAAGGACCTTAAGATCATCAAGTTCCAACCCCCTGCCATGGGCAGGGACACCTCACACTAAAGCATATCACCCAAGGCTTTGTCCAACCTGGCCTTGAGCACTGCCAGGGATGGAACATTCACAACCTCCCTGGGCAACCCATTCCAGTGCCTCACCACCCTAACAGGAAAGAATTTCCTCCTTATATCCGATCTAAACTTCTCCTGTTTAAGTTTTAACCCGTTACCCCTTGTCCTGTCACAGTCCCTAATGAAGAGTCCCTCCCCAGCATCCCTATAGGCACCCTTCAGATACTGGAAGGCTGCTATGAAGTCTCCACACAGCTTTCTCTTCTCCAGGCTGAACAGCCCCAACTTTCTCAGCCTGTCTTCATATGGGAGGTGCTTCAGTCCCCTGATCATCCTTGTGGCTCTCCTCTGGACTTGTTCCAACAGTTCCATGTCCTTTTTATGTTGAGGGCACCAGAACTGCACACAGTACTCCAGGTGAGGTCTCATGAGAGCAGAGTAGAGGGGCAGGATCACCTCCTTGGACCTGCTGGTCACTCTCCTTTTGATGCAGCCCAGGATCCAACCTATAATAAAACATATGGTCCTTTTTAGTTACTTTTTGGCATGTAATTGTTAAGTTTGAGACTTGAGATGTTCTTAGAAATGGGAATTTTTCAGATTTCTCTTTTTGATTTGCCTGTAAGTGTGTGCAGAAAACTCTTACCTTGCAGTGTAATTGGTGGTGGTATTGTCAAGAAGGACAGTTGTCCTCCTGAAGTAAAGAGAATTGTGCCACAGCCATCTGGTCACTAGAGCCTCCCCAGGGAGTATTAGCATGCTGCTTCTACATCACCAAGATATGTGTTGTTTGGTCTATTGCCATCTATTTATTTACAGCTAACAAGAAATGTTTGAGAACTATGCTTGGAGCCTGCTTTGAATTACTGTAACTTACTAAACCCAAATATCCATATATAACAATATAAATTGTCAGGTGCATTTTCAGTTCTTTTAGTCTTCTGAGCCACAAGCCGGGATTCTGAAATAATGAGGCTGCTGTCAGAGTTTTGCAGTGCTTTCTTGATGTATGTTACTACCAGAATGCCCATTCACCATTTGTATTTGATGTGTAAATGTTTGATATGCAGAAACATTTTCAGCATTCATTAAAAGCACTTGTAGGTGTAAAGATGATGTTATATAGCTATAATAAATAACATGTCTAAGTTGGGTAAAACGCTTTAAAGTACTTAAAACCCAAACCATTTTTCGTTTAAATACTTTACCCTTTAAGTTGATACACAATTTGCATCAGAGCTTTTGCAAAACCTCTATATTAGTGATTTGCATACTAAATATGGTTTTAAATGAGGATGCAGTTGTCCTTTGTTATTTTATTAGCAATTTAATAAGCCAAGGAAGAAGTTCAATAGCGTCCTGCTTCTTGCAGTTCAAAAGTACTCTAGTATGCATCTTATCTAATTTAAATTTTATTCAAATAGACTACTAAAAATGATACATTAAGTTTACTCCTTAACCTCGCCTTCTTCTAAGCTCTCCAAAATAGCATATCATATCCTTAGTCTTTAAATTCGTGAGACTTTTTCTTTGTTTTCTCTCTTCCTCCCATAAGAAAATCGGAAGCGGTGAGGAAAATGAATGTGGCGAATGAAATAATCCTGAGTGACCAAAACTGATGTAGCCATACGTTAGAACCCTGAGCTCGAATACAGTCATTGAACCATTTCTTGAATGGCACAAGTACTTGCTATGCATTTTCTTGGTGCTTGTCACAGAGCTACAACCCAGTAGTAGATAATGTGCCCAAGGTCACTGTAGAAAGCAAGTAACACAAAAAAAACATAATAAAATCTGTATTTCACCATTGTTTCTTCACTGTATTAAGGGGATATGAAGCCATATTAAAATATTCCTACCAGAAATATGATTTTGAGAATTGATTTCACAGTAAGTGCAGAGGTAAAACCTTGAACACAGTTAATAACTTGTCTCCCATGCTCAATACAGGTGAATACAAACTGGAAGACATATAAAATGGGGTGGAGCAGTCTTATGCAAACAGACTAGAAATTGATTCCTTTAGCCTTGTAAGATATGACTGCTTTTCCTGAATAGCACATAAGCTCAGAGCGTTACTGATGAAATACAAAAAATAAGTAGATTGTCCATATACAAAGTCTCACAAGAAGCAGAAGGATGTTTCAAATCAATTAGTAGTAAGGTTCTACAGCCTTCCACTGGAATTTGTGAGATCAAAAATCCAGTTACCTTTGTGGTGTTCTGTGGCCAAATGGATGATGCTATAGCAGAAGTTGGTAAGGGACTAGATAATATATATATTCTATTTCTATGATTTTTCACTCTCTCATTTTCCAGGGAAACGCACCAGTGATAGCAGCCTTCCAGTATCAGAAGGGGGCCTGTAGGGGTGCTGGGGAGGGACTCTTCATTAGGGACTGTAGCGATAGGACAAGGGGTAATGGGTTAAAACTTAAACAGGGGAAGTTTAGATTGGATATAAGAGGAAATTCTTTCCTGTGAGGGTGGTGAGGCACTGGAATGGGTTGCCCAGGGAGGTTGTGAATGCTCTGTCCCTGGCAGTGTTCAAGACCAGGTTGGATGAGGCCTTGGGTGAGATGGTTTAGTGTGAGGTGTCCCTGCCCATAACAGGGGGGTTGGAACTTGATGATCCAACCTGTCACAGCCCTAACAGTCCTTTCCAGCCATAACAATTCTATGATTCTATGATATTTTGCTGTTACAAAGGATCTTTAGTAGGACAAGGTTTGCAGGGCGATAAGATAATGTCTTTTATTATACCAACCGATGTAATGGGGGGGGGGTGTGTGTGTGTGTAAGAAATGCTAAAAATCAATGCATTGATCTCCAGTCTGAAAGGTCCTCTTTTGGGTTTTAAGTGCAGTTAAATCAGCATGATCCAATGCTAAGTGTAAGTTGAGAAAGGAAAGTCGTAAGAACAGGTGAACCAAAGGAAATGGTGTCAGTTACAGGGAAAAGGGAATAAATGTACCTTTGATGAGATTTTTGAAGAATAGGGTGGGTGACTCTGAGAAGATTCTTTGGAGTCATAATCTCTATCTTCTTTTCTCCTTTTTTTTTCTTTTTGTTTTGTCCCCCCTCCCCCCCCCCCATATTGACCTGTGCCAGTCTTGGGCTATGTGGAAATCAAGAATGTCAAATAACATGAATGTTCTTTTTTAACTGAAATGAAATTGCCTTAAGGCTCTTTCAAAAATGTCCTCTGTTCTCCTAGAGGAGTTGTATAAATACCTTCAAGTTATTGGGATGAGAAACTTTTCCTCAAAGCAAGAGCTTGACTGTATGTTATCGTTTTGGTGGTAAACTGTAGTTCAGTCAGGAAATGAATAGCTTATAGTAAGTTTGGTGCAAGGTTAGTGCAGGGTTTATTGCCTTAGTTTACAGCTGTTACTGTCATTACTAAGTCAATACAGGACACTAAGTTCTTGGATGCCTACTGGAATTAACTGTTTAGTTGTCTCTTAAATATGCCCAAGGGAGATGTATGTGTCCTGGGTTACTGTTTCTTAGAAGCGTCTGCTAATTGTGAGAAAGTTTCTGCTCCCTGTGAAAACTTAGGTATTTCATTACAGCAAATGCTACAGCTGGAACACCCAGCAGTCAGTTCTGTCTGGATCACATAAGATGCCTTTTTAAGAAGAGAGAATTATCAAATCTTTCTGATAGCCAGTGGTCCAGTAAGTATAGAATTATTTTTGCAGACTTTCAGTCCGTAAAAGCTTTTTCCAGTGGAGAAGAGTAGCTGCATAAGGAAAATAAGGCTGTCATCAGGACTGGTTCTTAATAACCTTTCAGCATTAAACCTATTTCTCTAGACTCTGCTAGTTGTGTACACTAGAACTAGTTCTTACCAACTCTCAAAAATGGAAACCTAAATACCTTATTTCCTACCATCCAGAAATATGCCTGAAGCATGTGGGTGTTCAGTCATCTGAAATCAGTCTTTCAGTCTTTCCTTTTGAGTTTCTACAGCAGTGAATCTGAAAAAGTAAAAATAAATCTTTTACCTAATGACCTGAACATGCAGGCTTGACTGAAGTTTAGTTTCCTGGTCCAGTGAATGTTTAGAACACACCTCAGAAGCAGGTCCTGTCACTGTAGCTTTCTTATGCAACTTCTCTAAATACATTTTCCTTCCCCTTAACTCTTAAATCATTCTTCTGCCTCATCTAATGTTTCTTGCTTCACTTACTTCTTGCTGTACAAAAAAGAGTGAAACAACCACATTTTTTTAACTGAGGGTCAAGAGAATTAATTCCTTGTCATTTATGGTTGAGGGTAGGGAAAAATTCGGCAGCTGCATGGAAAAGGAAGGTCATATGGTAAGGATCCCATACAATGTCACCACATAAGGAGGAGTCATAATGATTTTGGATAATAGTATTTAGTGGGTTATTTTTTCATTTAGACTTTTAGGTTTCCTTTTATCATGTATCTATAAATAGGAATTGACAATAGGAATTGACACTCCTGTTCAATGGGAACTAGTAAAGGTAGTGTTGCTATCATTTTCGTGGGCAGGGGAGCAGAAGCGCACTATACAAAGACTAATGAAGTGATGTTCTTAGAGAATTTCTGTAAATACAAGATAATGTAAATACTGAAGTTAATTTTTAATATAATTTTTTTTCCCCACTGCAGTGATGTGGTTTTCTTGGCTTTGTGCCTTGTTTATTTAAATGTTACTTATACTGGAAAGTAATCCAATATTGCCATCTAGTGAAGGGATTAAAAAATACCTAGCCAAACTGTTGCATAAAAACATAGATATGGTATTTACAAATTGAGACTTCTAAACATTGGTAGCATGCACTTTGATAAACCAGTGCAGGTAAGAATTTGTACCTTTTGGTTTGGTTTTGTAGTTTGTTCAGGGATTTGGTTTGGTTTTTTTAAAGGTATTTACTGTGCATGTTGCCACAGATGTTTCATGGAAGTGAAGGCTGGGGGACAGTAGAAGTTATTCAAGGTGAAACTGTGTTGTTTACACAGTCTCTTACATGGAATCTGAGATACCTGATGTGTCATGGCCCATGAATATATTCCTGGTACAGGCTGGTATGAAAACGAGGAATGAAAACCTCAAATGGTGCCACCTAACATTCACTTATGCTGGACAAACAAATGCTGATGATTTAAAATATGTTATTCTGCAAAGGGATATTACAACATATAACCAATGCTGTCATTGGTTACTTAATTCAGCTTTAGTACTGTCGCATACTGTGGTATAGCAGATTTATAATAGCTGTTGAGTTTTAATATTTAATTGCAAATTTGAAGTTTCTGTTTGAGAATCAAGCCAGCACCCCTGGTTTATATTTTTAAGCTATGCTTTCATATATTTCATTATCTGTTTCTCTTGAAATAATTTTTATAATGTAATTATAGTGCCAAAGTGTTTCATCCTCCTTGCTTGCCTGTCTATATTGTTGTGAAGGGGGAAGTGGAGTGTGGCCCTTAGCACCTGATACCTAGTTGGAAAACTAAGGGCCAGTCTTGTATAGAACTAGAGAAAACTATGAATTTTCCCCAATTCTTAATCAATGGATTTGCTACTTTTTTCTACTATTTTTCACCCTCCTGTATTTTTCGGCACAAGTGTGTATTGTGTTGCCCACTAAGTCTTCCATGTGGATTCATTGTAATTCCATGAGAACATACTTGTGAGGATTTACAAACTCATATTTTAGAAGGGATCCAAATCATGAGAAAATATAAATGTCTTGCATTTATTTACCAGGATAATTTTTTTTTTGTTCATAAGGAATTTGTTTGTTAAAAGTATGGATCTGCCCACGATAACTGTGTGCAACTGAGTCACCAAGAAAATTTGTGTCTCAGATACAGCCCAAGTACAGGTTTGGGGTTCTCAATCTGCATTCCCATTGGATTCTTCAGTTATGGAAAAGTTGCTTAATCTTTGTGTGTTACCCGGAGCATTCAGTGAGAATCATAATGTTTGTTTCCATATGTTAGGAAGAGCCTGCAAATGTCAGATGATGTTTATACAACATTTAGAAAAACTAAAGATGGTTTAATTGAGTATAGAGAGACTACACACAAGGGAATTGCCAAATCACATGACTGAGCCTTGCAGTCTAGCCCTGAGTTTGTGTTCTTAAGCTGTTACCCAGCAAGATTGGTCAGTAGTTACCTTGGGGGAGATACAGCTCTGACCTTGCAGAGGTTTCTTGTTTTTTTTCTAGTGCAGTAACAGAATATTAAAAAGGCAATGTATAGCTCACAGTTACCCCAGTAACTTAACACAAGGGGAAACGGCAAGTAGTAGTATGAGAGAAAGTATGTTCTTGGGGATTTTTTCCAGTGCAAGTCACTGAAGCTTTGTATCACCACTTACAGCTGTAACCACTGCTGCCCTTACTTGAGAAAGGCTTTTTCCTGCATTCTCTAAATATGCCTGTGCTATTGCAGAGGCCATAACAAAGTTTCTCTTAAATGCAGTAAGAGAAAGTAGAAGCCAAGTATAAATTAAAAGATAACAAAGTAGTATAATTAATTGTCAATTATTCACCCTGTGTTGTTCACACAAGTTTGTAGGACAGTGGGATAATATTGCCCTTCACTGCTCCAGGGTTTCAGTCCTAAATAATTAGCCTACTTATCTCCTAGAAAGTATGGTACTATTAGCTTCAATCTTAGTTGCAGCATAGTGGGCTTGCAGGTATGTAAATTATGTATTTATAGATCTATCTCTCAAGTATGCAGTTTTGAGCTGGTCTAAACAGACAAACTGAATGGAAGACCAAGTGCATTAATGTAATAGATTATTTTTCATCCCCCCCCCCCCCCCCCCCCGAATGAATAAATGTAGTCTGATATACATCAGGAATGAAGAGTTGTATATTTAAGTAAAAAAAGTAGCTTCTTTATAAAAAAGATTCTCTGTGATAAACAACATTGGTTCTGTAATACAAAGACCACATCATATATTTTGAAGCATTCCTTCCTTAAGATGATTCTTTTTTGCCAGAGGTACTCATTTTGAGAATGCATTTTATAAATGTTTTCAAAATCATCTATAATACAGATGATAAATTGCATATACTCATCATGAGAAAAGACAAATCAACTGCAATACCCATCACTTTTCCAAAGCAATGATTTTTCTTCTTAAAATTATTACTTTGCATTAAGAAGTGATGATGCCATTTCTTGAACTGCACTGCATATGTTGGCAATGCTTTTTTAATGTGAATTTAAAAATACTACAATTTGTTTAGATAAAATGTTTTTGCAAAAGCTCAAACAATTTTTGTCAGATGCTGACCTCAATTGCAAAAGACATTTTCAATTAAGAGAAACGTTTATATAGTTAGCAAGTTGTCATTCAGTAAAACTCATTTTTTTAATTAAACAGATGGTGATAACAAAGAAATTAATGAACACATACTTGCTTGCCTGCTATCCTAATTTGCATTTCTAAATTATTCAGGTTATGCAGCAATTAAGCTTTAATTGCTTCTAGACAAATGAATATCTCAGAATGAATGACAAATTATGATGGAATTGTCTAAGAAGCATGGTGTATTCTAATGCTTATGCTATTTTGTGACAATTTTAGAAGCTGAAATGTGGAAATAGAACATTGCTCTGCAGATTTACTCTGCTCTTTCTTTGTTCCATATGCAGCGCATCATCATGCTGGTGGTCTGAGCAGATAAGATAAACTCATATGCGTATTGCATCTTATATTTCAAACCTGCATTACTGCAGTAGCATGTTTTAGGAGACGGGTTAACATTTCCAGTTCATCTGTTCAAAAAGGAATAGATGACAAAATGATGTGATCATCACAACTGTTAGGTTTCTGCTACTTGATTTACAAGTAATACTTCAGAAAGAATATATAATTCATCAGAAATGCAGCAAGCTGTTTTATAGAGGGAGTGCACAAAAAGTCTGAATTATTTGATTGAAGAGAGGGGACTTTTACAGTGCTATACTCTGGGTCCAAAGAAATTATATACTCTTATTTGTTTCTTTGCCTCATTTTGACTATCTGCTCTCTTGGTTTTTTAGGATCCGGCTTCATTTTTTCAGTTTGTTTTATTTCTGGAGCACATCTTTGTCCTTTTAGTCTTTGCCCTGCCTATGAGTTGAAAAACTATATTCTTCTTGGAGCAGCTACATTAACTATAAACACAAGGCATGTGGTACCGCTGTAGTTGCGTTCTCCAATATATTTCTGTTGATGAAACCGGCCAAGCATCCAGCTCAGCGTCAGGGGGTATGAGTTCACATGCTCTAAATACAGCAGAATTATGTCTTTTCACACTAAGTATACAAGTTTAATAGTTTAACTGGCAGAAGACAGATGTGTGAATGGACTTAAGCTCAGAAAAACTTTTATGAGAAGTCTTGATGGTTAAATAGCCTGTTCCTGAAAGGAGGAAACTTGACAGCGTGTGACACAATCTAAACTTTAAAATTCCTTTATTTTGTATTTTAGTTAGACTTTTAAACAGTTTCTATAACAATCTTAGAAGCAAACTGGAGAAGTGACTCAATATATCTGATATAGACTGTATTTCAAACTGTACTTAAAGCCTTCATCTTATCCACCTCTAAGCATTTAAATGGGGCACAAAGCTAGGAAAGCTGTTCACCTCAGGTTTTCATTGTATTTAGTGAAGAGAGGCATGAGCTGAGCTAGTCAATCTAGTTTAAAGTAAAATGGGGACTACCTGATAGCTGTTTCCTGCTGATTACGGCACCATAAAATTGAATGAATCAACACTGGGTTTATGTTGCAAGGAAGAAATTCATTTGCAACCGTATCAACAAGACAAATGTCTAAAGATACAGAAATAATAAGGTGCTGGTTTAGGCTGATGATTCTGATGGAGAGTGATAGCTGCCAGAGGGGTAGCAGCTTAGAAAATGTGATAACCTGAATAAGCTTAGAAAATGTGATAGCCTGAAATGAAAATGTGATAACCAGGCTACCTTAGTCTAGACAGTAGAGCAGTACAAAAGGATTTGCAACTTGCTGCTTACAAAGAATTGTATTGACAAGGCCAATTATGAATTTATTCTCTGTATACCAAACATAAAATAAGAATCAACCTCTTTAATCAAGGCATGTAATGAAAAAGAAAGGAAAAAACCAAAGTAGTTTCTTCCTCCCTGACTGATTAGTAGCATCTAAAGCAACAATTGGGCTTTGTCATAACATGAATGTCAATAACATTGAATTTAACTTTCTGTTGCTCAAATTCACATTATCAGATGTATCAGGAAAACTTAGTCTAGGATTTTAAAGGGTTCATGGTGACACTGTGTAGCAAATTCTCATGCAGGTCAGAGAGAGTTGAAGAGGAAAAAAAGTATTTTGACTGTTGCCTTATCTTTCTTATTTAAGAAGATTTATTAAACATGAAAACACTTGGTCTTGCTATCAATAAAAACAAATCAATAATAATAGCATGCCAAGATAGATATATTCTCTGATTTTTAATTTTGAATATGTATTCATAGCTTATTTGAGGAAATCTTATTGCATGCAACTCTCATTTCCTGTGAATAGATATTCCATGCCTATTTTTGAATTTCAGGTCATTTTTCTTTCCTTGAAGATTTTGAAATAGGATGCATGAAGTAATTTCATTAGGGCAAAAATCTCTACCAATTGATTTCAATTAGTGTAGCACTACTACTTCTTCACCATCCTTTCTCAATGGATGTACTCAAATATTTATATGTGTGCCCCTGTGTAGGACGTAAATATTAATTGACTTCCTTCCTGTGAATATCCTCATCCAGAATGATTTACAGTAATATTACCTAATCAGCAAAGGAGAAAAAGATCCCTTTTTATATAGCCACGTCTTTTAATGGTTTTATGGGACAGATGGCAGAAGGTGTGTAAGGCCTGTGGATAAACAAAAGTATTTTCCTAGAATTTATTTCTGTCTGCACAGTTTCTCATAAGGTGCTAATGGCATTTACTCTTTGGAGCTTGAAAACTTTGGAGCTGTCTAGGAAAACAGCAAATAGCCTTTTTACAGTATATTAACGCTATTTACTTTTATTAGCACGATTGTCCAAGGTTATTACAAGGTAAATATTTAAACTATTGCACTTGAAAATGTTAATCTTTCCAAGATAAGGGTTATTTTTTCCCCTTTTTATTAATATAAGAAAAATATATTGTCTATATTTTGCTCCTGGACATTGACAACTGTTGAGTCAGTATAGGCTTATCCAGACTGTACAGATCAGACCCTATGTAAAAACCATAACTACAGCTTAAGAGAATGTAGTCTTTTAACTACTAAGTATTTTGATTTTAAATTACTGTAGCAGTCCTTACCGTGTGGGATTGCAAACAGATTTTGTAAATAGAACAGGCCTGGTGGGTGATCCTGCCCAGACTACAGGCAGTAGTAAGGAAATTCTAAGAGTTAGCAGACAGGGTCTGAAGTGTTTGATTGTTGGACTCATCAAGGTTTTGCACGGGACCGCTGCCTCCTATCACGGCTTTTTCTTACCTGTGTCAAATACTGAGTTAGGCCTGTCACAGCTCATTATTAGTTTCCGGCATAAAGCTCTGTGAAGGCCCTTGGTACTTGTTTCATGTAGCCAGCTTTGTTCAACCAAAGCGTTAAGGACCCTTTAAAATTAATTCCTTAATTGCCCTTTTATATGTAGTCCTACATCCTCTTTATGCATAAAACTTCAATGCAAGTATTATATTCCTATAGTAACCACTGCTCTATTTTTGGTATAAATTTCTATAGCTTCCTAATAAATTGTGTTTATTAAATTACAAAAGCCTAAAAAGGACTGGTAGGACATCTCAGAATAGTGAACGTATGCTGCTGCTTTTCACAATGTCAACTGAAAGCTGCATGGGTTAAATGAAGGCATTTCTTAACATCTCTTTACCACGAGATATGGTTACATCTTGATATTGACAGCTAAAGTAGCTCCATATCTCCTACAGATCTTTAGCAAAATATTTATAAACTCTTTTAAGTTGTTTTCCAGATGTTTTAGACTCTTTGAATGCAATAAAGCTATTATATGTGCACTATGTGAAATAAAAATGAAATATTTGTATCCAGCTGAAAAGAAGTGCTTAACCTGATACATGTTCTATATTAAAATTATAGAGGCTTAGTGATCAGGAATATGGCTGAATTAACAACATAAGAAATGGAAACCAAATTAGTAGATTTTGATTTTCACTGGTTTGAGTAAAAGCACCTCATAAATCTTATAGGAAAGATAAATGACTTACCTAGATAAATAAAGAAAAAAGTTGTCTGAGCCATAATGAATATTTTAACATCAGCAATTCATAGCGACTCAAACACATGTTGCCTTTAATACAAGTGCATGATCTTGAATGTTATTAAGGTTTAAACAAATTTAAATGTGACAAGCACAAGATTAAATGTGGCACATAAATGAGTTTAAACAGCTAATTAGGTTTTGGTGGTCCATCCTATGTTTGACAGATATGTAATAGCAGCAATCCTAAATAGAGGAAACCGTAGCACCAAACAGATACTAGTTTTATTCTGAAACTACACTTTTGCACCACACGCTTCCACAGGAGGCACAGAACTGTTTCCCTGTTTGAGATAATTTGAAAACTAAAAAAAATTATATGTTACAGTTTCCTTAAAAATGAAAGATAAATTCTTAGGTTTTAGAGTACAATTCCATTTATCAACTGTTCAAATCTAATCTTTGTTTTAGGTGAGGTTTTTTTTTTTGTCCACTATGTATTACAGATTTTGATTCCACTAACTGAATATGATCACTAAAATTAACTGCTATTTAGAATATTAATTTAAAATTAAGGTCTGCATTTGTAAAAGGGAGTCGGGTACAACTGAACAACCTCATGTGTGTATATACATTTCATCTTATATGGGAAATCAAGTTGTTGATAGTAATATAAATGGGTATTAGTACTTGGTTAGTCATTCTATCGCATAGCTGTCAACTGGTTATGATAACTGGTTAAAGTTAAAACAGACATTATTTAACCGGGTTATAATGGAAAAGAATGGGAAATAGAAGAATGTGGTTTAAAAAGAAAAATGTTATGGTTAGGGTAAACCAAGTAAAAGCATGTAAAATCTATACCATTTTAATTTTAAAAGTTTCTAAACCTTGTATTATCCCACTTACTATACCTGTCTAAGTTGAGGTAATGCACCATTTAATAAATCTAAATCCAGAAGAGCTGTCAGCAGGCAGTGTCCTGCATTACAGGCCTATTTCAGACCAGGAAAGATAAAGGTGGGATCCATAAGCCTTACACTCCTTCACCAAATACACATGCAGTAATTACAATTGTTGATTACATTTCATATAGATAGTTTTAATTCTCAGCTTCTGAGGTCAGTTGCCTCCATCCTGCTCTTTTAACACAAGAGCTGCAGACAAGCTTTAACTAGTGACTAAGCATGGGTGGGGGGATTAGGGTTTTGGTTTGGTGTTTTTAATGCCTGGTCTCATCTTGGGGTCAGTCATTTTCAGCTGTTTGATAGTACATGATTTATGAATCTCTAGACTCTTCTTGGGATAAAAGACAAATTGTGGATTGACTGATGTTTGTACAGAAAATTTGCCCAGCTGTCCTTGGGCCCATTTCTTAGCAAGCACTTAATTACAACTGCCATACAGAAGCTCTTTTAGGTTGTTTTTGTTTCAGGTTGGCTCAAGTGTCTTAATTTTAGGAGTACTGAATTTTATAGACCCAAATGAAGAAATGTCATTACAGAAATTATTAGTTTGTTCAGCTATGGTATTTGTAGATTTTGTAATGGGTATTCAATTACATCAGATAGTTTAATGGGAACTTTAAGAACACTTTCTCATACTAGCTACTTAAGGATAGCTTTGGTTAAATACTTGCTAAGGTTTTATCCAGAGCTTTAGGATAAGCAAGTCAGGTTAGCATCCACCTTGAGTTGCATAAGAATCAAACAAGCAATCTAACCATCAGGTACTGCATACAGGGAATTAAATTTATTAAATAATGCATAATTAGCTAATGGGCAAAGAGTTTTTCAAAGCCTTGGAGAGAGGATATGGGTATGGTAATACTGGATCAGATGAAGGGTGCAACTAGCTTTTAATAGTCCTTTCAGTTGTTACTAAAGGGAAACGTGCAAGAATATGGCCTGACTCTCCAGAGTACTCCTAACTACACAGATCCATCAATATTTCAAGAATTGCCTTCCCAAGTGAGTTTCTCTTTATGTATTTTTCTGCCTGCCACTCCTCATCTCCCGTTTCCACTTACCCCATCCCCTTGATTGTAAATTGCTTGACAGGGGTGCTTTGCTTATCGTTTTCCTAGTCTGCCCTGATTAATATTGGGTGTTTAGAACCTACCATTCTATAAATTTTAAGATAAAGAAAAATCTTTTTATCACTAATTTTGAGAGATTAGTAAAAGCTTACCTCTGATCGCGATACAGACACTGTATTACTATTATGAAGTTAAGATGCTTTCCTTCTGTATCCTGGAGCAACATCTGTGAACACTGGAATGTTCCAGCTTGGCACAGGGAAAAGTTACAACTTGGGGACGAAAAATCCAAAGTAACTGAATATATCTTAAGCAGGGAATTCTATTCTTTAGCAGAACAGAGGGGAAAGTGAATTCAAACCATGTCTTATTATCCAGTCAAGCTTCAGTCTTGAAAGATTCAGTAAGTAAAGCTTGAACCTTCACTAGAACAAAAGGATGGTAGCTGAAACAATCACATTAACATCTATCAAATTCTTGGACAAAAATTGACTATCTGACAGAAAGCTGCACAGGTTAGTGAATGAGCAGATGCTGTGGAATGAGATTGATGCCTCAACGGTAGCTTGAAGTCTGACTAATAATCCAGAACCAATTTGTCACAGATGCCAACTCTTAAGTATTGGTTAATCCCTGAGAAAATAGTCTGCATTTCTGCTCCTTAGTGTTTTTATTTTGGCTATAGTGCTATAAGTGGCTATTACCAATGCTCCTTTGAAACTTCTATTCTTAGCTTTTCACTTTACCCTGTAAGTGAATTTATCAAGCTAAGAGTAAGCCTTTTTTTTTTTTTTCCTTCAAAATAGAAATACAGGTGCAAATTTTGTGCAAGTGATTTAAAATCTGAACTTACAGTGAGCTTTGGAGAACAGTGCTGAACTTTACTGCTTCCAGATACTCAGATCAGGATTCCTACCTTAACTGGCTTTTATATTTCATGACATGAGAATCTCATCACATGAGATTTTCATCTTTTAGTTCCAGACTATGAAACAGAAAATAGTAAGGATGACAGAAGAAGCCATTGTTTCCTTCTGCATCTTACTCATTCGAATGATTAGTTTGGAAGCCAGGTGAGGGGAAACTTCTCTGCTTTCAGGGGTGTAGTGATTTATTTGTAGCTTGTGCTATACTGCACAAGTCTTCCATATTTTTCAGTTCTGCTTCCTGTTCTTTTTGGTTTCTTTTCTAAAATGAATTTAGCATCTTAGAAGTTGTAATAATCTTTCTTCTTCTCTAAGCCATGAATAAGATATTTCTTAGCAAAGCCTTTATTAATGAGTAGTGCTTGAGTGCTCTGTACCATTTGTGATATCAAGATAGTAAATCTTGCATAGTACTGGAGCCTTAATATATTGAGCTAATATAAAAGATCTTCAACAGAGAAATATTCAGTGAGATGATCTTCTAATGCAATTTGCTTCTAGGAAGCTGATTTAATAAAGCTAGAAAATCCATGTCTTCTAATGGTATTCTGTTAATCTTCATTGACAAGTTATTTTATGCATTAATAATACTATTTTGAAATACAGTTTTAAGTTGATAAATGGTGATATTTGCAACTTTTGTCAAGATCAGTTACAAAAAAATCTGGAACCCACAGCACAGCATTCCAGACTTCTGTATTCTTATCTAATCAGTAGATAATGATATTTAATATCATTTGGAAGAGGGGAAAAAAAAAAAGTCATAAAAAGTTCATTGATGTAAAAGTAATGAATCAAAATCTCTGCTACATCTCTGTAGCAGGAAGAACCTTTGAAAAAAGAGAGGTTGCTTGTTTCTGAAAATAGCTGGAGTTCTGTGGTGTGAAGTCATCACAATTTCCACTGCTTGCCAAAGACCTAAAAAATGCTTCACACATATCCCTCTGTAGAAGTGAGCTTTGGAAGCTGGTCTGTATCTTGCCAACTATTTGGGGGTTGGTTTGTGTAGCATTATCCATGCCTGCTGTTAAGTGGGTTTGTTAGATATGACTATGATTATGTTTGTGGAAATGGTAGAGCATTAACACTGGTAGAGTATTAACACTGAAGTTATCAAAATCAGGTTTATTGATACAGCTGCTACTGTTGATTTAACTCTGGCTTATGTGGCTTAAACTGAGCTATGTATTACTTCCTTCGTGATTCCCACAGGATGCTAAATATGGGCTCTTGTGAGATCTGGTGCTGTTAATCCACTGTTACTTTTCTGAAGGAAGAGAACATGACTGTTCTTTGAAGTTGGTACTTGCACTGGGTGAGGCATTTACCATGAATAATGCATTTGACAGATTTTACCCCTTTAACTGTTAAATTATTAATCACAGAATGAAAATACTCCAACATACTAATTATTTTAAATAATTTGTGAATTATTATGGATATATTTTTGTCTACAGATTGTGGGGATTGTAATGAATATTCAAAATTTTAAATACAATTTGCATACATCATGTGGGATTGAATCTTAGAATAGCTACTGTAACAAAGAATGGCCTGGATGACATACTGACAATTCACTTAGCTGTGTAGGTAAACTATGGCATCACAGTTAATGAACTTCAGTATTTCGCCTAAGTTTCACTTTTTACAAGTGCTGCCACTAAAAGCTCTCAATTGCTATAGTGTCCTTAGGAAGGGAGAAAATACGGCAAACCCCCACCCATATTTTCAACTTCTCTATAGGGAGATTACTATAATAAATTGGATGCAAGATCTGATGAAAGGGAAAAGTGATCTTATACAAAATCTTCAGTTAAGTTGATTTTATCTCCTCTATACTTACATGTACAAACCCCCAAGTGCCAGGACAGTGTCTGCACATGCTTTGTTTAGCAATGACAATTTGTTCACAAGACAGGGGACAAGGGACACAAGCTGGCAAGCACTGCCCGTGTCTTTTCAGTTCCTTTTTGCTGGCAACAACAAAATAATGTTTGGGCAGATCATTTATATCCCATTGGAGTCATCAGTTGTGATGAGTGGTCCTTTACCTGTGAGACTTGCTTACTTCACCCTCTGTGAATCCTAGGGCAGGCTGCTACATGCTGTCTGTTTTTTCCTCCTTTGAATAGCTGTTTCAATGATTCATCTATCATCTGCTTTCCTGTTGAGGGGCCTTTTTGACATCCTCCTGCACCTTCCATTCTGGTGATGCTGTCAGAATGGAGGTTGTGACACTGAAACATCTTGAGTGTTATTTCTGAGACTGATGTCATGGAAGTGGTGTCCTAAGAAGAGTGTCCTTCATTATTATTACTAGCTGTTCTTATAACTTATTATTTTGCCTTTTTCTTCTGGTGCTTAAACATGAATTACCACTTTATTCACACCAGCTCTTACAGTTCTGTTACAAATCTCTACGTGTAGATCGCGATTTGCAGAATTGCCTGTAGTGTTTTCTTCTGTCAGCATGTCGGTAAGATGTCACTGACCTATTCAGAATATGTTAATATGAGCATGGTTTTTCTTCCAGGTGTCTCAGGATGCCTGAGACAACTTTTAAGTTAATAGCTGCATTTCTGACAATGCTATTTTCTTGGGTGGAAGAAAAGCCCGAACAGCTTAACTGCCAATATTTGAAAACTACATTTTTGCCAGATAGAGAAATGTGAATGTCTGACAAACAGAAAAGAAATTAATTTTCTTGAGTAAGATTGAAGAATTGATGAACCTGTCTTGTCAAATAATTTTTCTTTCAGATGCATGAGACATTCTCCTCTGTTTATCTCCATTCGCAATTTCAGTATCTGAAATGCTTCTCTTCCAGTACAAATAAATTTTAGTATGAGCTTGGAGTTTGTATCAAGAATGTTTTTCAGTACATCTTGGAGTATGAAATGTCGTAATTCAGTGGGGGGGGGGTCAGATGAGAGAAAAAAGTAGCCTGTTCTAGAAGGTAAATGGATGTAGGTGCTCAGTAGAGTAGCTCATCTCTGTAATGACAAGGCTGCAAGGTTAGGACACTGCATTCTTTCTGAAGTAGCTAAAATTAGCAGTTTAAGATAGCCATGTGGGTATCTGCCACCAGCCTCTGACGTTAAATCTCATTCATCTATTTTTGCGTACTTCTAATTTTTTTTGTAGACCTGCTGCATTTAATATAATATTGCAGAATAAGAGGAAATATACCTCTGGATCACCTATGTCCTGTTTTAACTTTCACTGTTTTGTTCTAGTAAGTACACAGGTAAAAAAGTACTATCAGATAGGATAAAGTAGAATTTCAAATTAATTAAAAATACTGCTTCACAACAGGTCCTCTGCTACACATACTGAAGACACATGAAAGAGTTTGCTTAATGCATGGTGTTTCGTTTACCTTATAGTTGTGACATAGTTTTCAGACTGCTCAAGTTTCTTTTGCAATGTCAAATGTGATTCACTTCTGAAATTACTTCTTTTTCCCTGAAGGCGCAACATACAGGCAGGCCAGTGGGATATGCAGGTGTTGAAGAATGTTTACAAACTAAATCAGTGTCTGTTGACTCTTTAGAATCCATTAAATAACTGGGAAAGATCACAGCACAGGCTGAATAGGAAGAGACCTTGTCGAACAAGTATGTCTTGGTTATCATATGCAGTTTGAACCAAAATTTAAAATTTCTGCATTTAAATGTAAAATTTGGATTGAAGGAATGTCTGTCCTTGCATCTGAAACTGGAGACCTTTCCAATTTACCTTATGGAAAATAAATTAAAGGAAGCTGACTGGATAATGGAGATGCAGAAGGAAACTTGGTATTTTCTCCTTGGATGTATTTCTGTTTTCCTCTTTTCCTGATAGTAGACAACTGTGAAGGAATCCAAACAGATGATTTAAACTGTAAACAAATGGCAATGAAAAGTGAGATGTGTAAGATGTAACAATCAGTGTCATAGCTTATAGTAGAGCACAAGCTTTTAGTCCAAATATGAACGTGGAAACTATAAAGAGCACCCCAAAAATACGTGTTTTGTTGAAAAGCTGCATCTGGCTCGACTCTTCTGAGATCATGAAATGTGTTAGCTTGTCTGCACCAGCCCTATTCTGACTGCCAAAGCCTTCTTTACTATCTTCTAAACATAATTAGGAAGAGAATAATGTGATTAAAGTAAATTAAAAAAAAAAAAGAAACCTCAGCTAAGACTTTTAATAAGCTTCAGTGAGAGATCACAAATCTCACCTAACACAGCAGCTTTGGAACATGAATCGAAGTACTTGGAATTGGGGAGAAACTTGTCATACTCTGTTAAAGACTACCGTCAGTAAAACATAGCTCAATCAAGGTGAAACGCTTCCATTTCCTATTGCATGCACACTGAGTTTCACTGTAGGCTCCAGAGGCTCTGCTGTGTTTATTATATTGTCTGATGCAGAGAGAAGACTCTTGAGTTGCATTAAAAATACAGCTTGGAAAAAAAATCCAACACATAGATGTCCTTGGAAAACTTCTGCAGTTATCTAACTTGAATGTTGTCATTGTATTGCTTTGCAGAGGATTGACCCTGGCTGGTTGCTAGGCACCCACCAAAGCCACTCCATAACTCCTTGAATCAGGTGGGCAGGGGAGAGAAAAAAAGAATGAAAGGCTCGTGGGGCCATAAAGACAGGGGGATCACTCAGCAATTCTGTCACAGGGAAAACAGACTCAACTTGTGGAAATTAGTTAAATTTCTTACCAGTCAAGTCAGTGTAGTATAATGAGAACTAAAAAAGGAATTGTCAACACCTTCCCAGGCCCTTCCTTCTTCCTGAGGTCAACTTTACTCCTGATTTTTCTCTACTTCCTCTGCCCAGTGGCACTTGAGGATGGGGAATGGGGGTTGAAGTCAGTTCATCACATGCTGTTTCTGCCACTTCTTTCTTCTCAGGGGAGGAATCCACAAACTCTTCCCCTGCTACAGAATGGGGTGCATCCCACGGGAGACAGTTTTGCACAAAGTTCTCCAGTGTGAGTCCTTCCCATGAGCTGCAGTTCATCAAAGTAAAAACAGGATTTGTTTACAAATATTGAGAGCTTAAGCAATGGCCCACTGGCAGCTGCTGAAAACTTTTTCATACCTTACTTGGGGTTTGATTCAGGACAATGTGCTGAATAGATGGTGTTATAGTACCCCCAGAGCATTGATGGAAAATGTTTATCGAAATCGTTCTGAAATGGAAACAATTGTCCAGCTTTCAGCTCAGTTTGTGAAATTAGTTACCAACAGCTTTCCTACTTCTTTTCCTGCTTATTACCTGTTTCTTGGCATATTTCTAAACACAGTTTTATTAGAATATTACAGCAGCAACTATAAATTGGGATTGTTTCCAAAGTATTTTGTATACAGGGTCTATTGAGGCACTAGTTGTTGTTTTTTAAAACAAATAAATAAAAACCCCCAAAATCCAGCCAGAACTCGATGTACTGCTGGTGATAAGGAGCATGCAAACTATTAATTGCATTTGACATGAAGTGACACAAGCACCTTTGATATATAATTGGGGAGCGACGCAGTTTAACAGGTTTTAATTTCTGGTGCAGCTGGAAGACAATAAAGAGAACACATGAGAACAAATTAAATGGTATATAGGTCAATCATTCTATTAGCAGTCTTCAGGGAACGCATATCTCATTTACATAATTGTATTTCTGCTGCAACCAGACATACTGCTGTGCTAATACGTGTTCTTGGTGAGTCTATAAAAACATTGAAGATGGCCTTTCTTACATTAAAGTATGGAAAACTAGGATTACAAGAGCAAATACATTATTAATTTTACCTAATCACTATTTCAAGGTTAGCTTGACCCAGTCTACAAAGGGCTCAGCCAGCTCCACAGATAGTCATTTGTTGAATATTTTCCTTTAAAGCAAAGATTAAGTTCTTACATCTCTCACATTTAAATGCTAAGAAAACAAATAACCAAAGTTTTGCTTTAAATTCATGTGAAGATACTGCTTCTTTGTGTGCTTCCTATGCTAAATTTATGTGTTCACAAACCAGATTTGCTCTATACTGTATCTTGCCATAGAAACTAGTAAGTAAAGTTACAAAGAGATGTCTCTGCTTAAAAGATGCTCAAAACAGAAGTGTAATAATTAAAAGCAAATAAATGAACTGAACAGGAAGACTGGTTCTCCTACTTTCCTGCCTTTTCCTGTAAACAACTTTATGTTAATTTATCTAAAGTACTTCGTTACTGTATCTTGGGTTTCAGTTCTTTTTCTTATATCTGACTCGATCTTCTCAGACCTGTGCTTTAATGCCTGTATGCTGGATCCAGTCTGTGTGCAAGACAAGTACTTCATGCTAAAATGTGTAACTTTGGCTGTAATCCTGAAGAAAATGTATTATGAGAAAAATACAATATATACTCTAATTTAAATTGAGAATGGATTAGAGCCATGAAATAATGAAGCACACAAGAAGCAAGTATTGTCCAGTCATTTTTTCGAATTTCAGCAAAATGTACTGTAACAAGACAATATAAGACACTCTAGTAATACTCAAAGTTTTTAATTCAGACAGAGTAATTCTCAAAGGGACTTGACATAAATAATGTTTATTAAATCTCAGTAGTTAATGCCTTTCTCGAGACTTGTGTGAAAACATTGCCAAGATATTGTGTCCGTGCACTTAACATTCATAAGTAAGAAAAATGCATCTGGAAAATATATGAAATGGAGTACTGCTGAATTAAAATATACAGAATTTCATATAATTACCATAGCGGTTAATCAATACAAGAACTATGTTAGCTGTAGTTCTCTCCAGTTGGAATTGCATTTTGGAATTTCAAATAACTTACGGCTTGTTCAGTGACCCATGTTTTGTGGCATAGACTAAGTGTGAACAATGAAGAAAACTGGTTTTCTATGCAGTATACATATTCTACTCCAGGTATCTTTTTATGTGTCTGAGCTTACAGATATTATTAGTATTTATAATTGGTATGTACCAAACTGATCATTTTTAGGTAATTAAGGGACAGGTATGAAATAATGCAAGTTTATGAATGGGGTGAACTTAACAAGTGTGCCTTGAACAGTGAATCTCTTTTGGATGTTGCTTCCCATCTTAACATAAGCTGACTGCTGGTTCATCTCTTTGCAGAATTGAATGTGAACTTTCTTTTCACCCTTTGAGGGCTAGGCAGGGCCATGAAGAGTTCACATTCATGGGCTGAACTGAGACACGCACTCAACATTAGAACTGTCTTGCCTTTGAAATTATTCAAATAAGTTACCAAAAGCTGTTGCTTTCAAACTAAAAATAGCACTAACTACCCAGATAGTGCCACTGGTGATTTTTATCATTGTTGTTATTCAGTAGGATTTTTCATGTGAAACAAAACTAGTATGTTATGTTAGGATAACAAATAAATTGAAATCCCAATGACCGGCAAAATACTGCACTTTAGGTATATTATTAGTGTATGCATATATGATCCAAATTGCTTTCAACTTAAGATGAGCAAAAAAGAAGCTTTTGGAATTATTTTTTTGGATGTATCACTCTGAGAAAGCTGCATGGCTGCAGTAGTTTTTATTTGTGTATTTGGGGAAAACGCACAAAAATCTCCAAAAAAAAACCAACAAACAAAAAAAAACACAAGGAGAACTGAAGTTTCAAAGTGACATGAAAACCGAAACTGATTTCTGCATGTACCTCCAGTATCAGAATCCTTGAATCAAACCTTTTGAAGGGATTGAGAACATTGTATCAAGTAGGTTTGCTGTTCTATAAATTTGTGGGATTTTATCATTGTTTTAGACCTTTGCAAAGTTTGTCATAATAATTACAGCTTTTTCTTCTATGCAAAAATATATATTGAAACTACAATTTGATTGCTACTGCCAGGTGTTATAAGTACAGATGATGTGAGGCCACATCTACCTAGTATTTTAGTTCAGAGGATTGGCCTTTCAAAGCAATCTTTTAGAGTGTTGGCATATACCATGCTTTGACCTCCACCATGGAGTAGTCTCAGGAAAAAAAATATTTTAATTCTCTTGCCTGAAACTAGACTGGGAAAAAGTATCTAAGGATCTTGTAATGTACTGCAGCTGCTAATGGGAGCCAGACTGGAGTGAGTCCAAAGTAAATAGAAATCCACAAATTAAAACCCACAGGTCATTTTCTCCATTTCTTTATACATACATCCACATTTACTGCTTACAGTCCCTATATGTGCACTTCAGTCTGGATTAGAAATGTGTTTTGGCAGTGAATATCTCAATCATCCCTATATCCTGTGCTTAACTGCGTTCTTTACGATGAAACTAAAGATATGATCCAGGGACATAGCTGATATGCTCCAACATTCAGTAAACAGGATGAACTGATTATTGCAATCAAATGGAAATAAAATGTCTGCCTCAACTGGGATATCACAGAAGTATTCCAGAGTAAAAGCCACAAATTATGTGCGCTGTGGACATCAAGTCCTTAGCGCCAACAGACTTGCTATTCTGTATCTAGTCTGATGAAACAGGCACAGCCAAGTAAAGCTGAGAAAGACCTTTTGTAAACTTTGTGCATCATCTGGGCAATCCAGAGCATTTGCTTACAGATTTTGAATTTGAATCTGACATTTTGTTTCCTCGGTAAAATGTATAAAATAAAGCAGGAGCAATATGCTCATCTTCATACTCCCATCTAAGGAAATGAGACAGCACAGACAGTGGGTTTTTTTCTTCTTGAAGAGTTTGCTTGTAGCAAGCATATGGACAATATTCTGCTTATGTAAGCGAGACCTGGCAATTGTAGGATTGTCTGTTTGATCTTTACCCTTCTCTCTTGATCTTCTCTGATTTGTTAATTTGAACATTTTGACATTTAACATCATTTTGACATTTGAAAATGTCTTTTTTTTCTCTCTCATGTTTATAGTTTAAATATTAAGTGTTGTGGGTGGAGAGGTGAGGCAGTGGCCCAGTGACCATGGTAGGAACCACCAGTCATGTATTATTATCTGATTCCAAAAGCTTTTATTTTAAAGAAGGAATTAATATAAAAGTGGTACTCGGAAAGAACTGAACCAAAAAACCACGCAATTCTGTGCTCCAGTGTTTACTTAAGTATTATGATTAGTGAGCTACTTGGTGGTTTTCCCCTTCATAACTGCAGCTTGTGGTAAATATAATAAATGATTTCCAATTAAGGACTAGCAGAACTCACGACAAGAGAAATTTCTATCAATTTATTAAAATTAAGTCTCTTTACACTGGGATAAACAATGTAGAACATTAAAATATTGTGTCAAGAGTGTATGCTTAATTAAACTTTCATTAGCTAGGTAATTCTTTATATTTTAATAGGTATGATTTTTCTTGGTTTTAACAGTTTTTAACTCTGTAGAAAAAACAAACTTTCAGCAAATCCCAGTATTCCAGTTCTGGTTCATTTTAACAGCTGAATGAGTTGGAGGTCTTACTATTTTACTCATTCTTATTAGTGTGTAAGGAGGAGATCGGTCTATAACAAATCTTGGTTGCCTGATGTAATACGTAATAGGCAACAACTTTACTACATTGAACTGGAATGACTGGGATTTAAGCCATTGTAAGACTAAAGAGTAAGACTAAACATCTGGATTCAGAAATCCAGTCTGTGATTTATATTTGCTGAAGAGCAATAATAAATGTTGTACAGATGATGATCATCATCTTGAGTACTGTGCAGAATAAAGCATTGTTACAAGAATCTGTTCTCTGAGAAGTAATGACTTCAGTCTAAACCAGAAAGAAATAGAAAAACTGCTGTGTTGAGTCATGATGCTTTAAAAGACAGTATTTTCATTAGATTAAAAATAACTGCATTTAAATTCAGATATCTGGCTTACTGCTCATGTTGGGTTAATAAAAATAGACTGCAGCGATAACAAGCACTGATTATGATTTATCTCTTTACCTAATCAAATTCTAAAAGAAGTCCGATGTAATTTCTGTGGTATAATCTAGGAAGCTTACTCCTGGAGGTCCAGCTTTTCTTGATGAAATGATGTTAAATACTGTATCTGATAGCACAAATTGTTTTACAGACAGTCTTTTCTTCAGAGGAACATTGAATCAAAAAATGTGTCAGTACATAATTTGTTTAATGTATACATAACTATATTTAAAGGAGTGTTTGCTGAAGTGATACTTCTTTGGAAGTTTGCAAAAGTCTTTCCATGGATTTTTATTTTTTGTTCTTTTTAATTTTTTTTTTAATCAACAATGGCTGTTTAGTGAATGTGAAAGCTATAGTACATCTAACAGGTTGGCGGTAGGGTTTTTTTTGTTTCTTTCCTTTTCTTGAACTACAGATTGTAGTAGAGCTGCACTTATCATCTGTGCCTTTTATACCCAGGCAAAGGTAAGAAGAGCATAGAGGATTCAACTTTTCTGTAGTTTCTTGCTGAGTAAATGACATAGGTAAGAAAAATGGGTCACCATATCTACACACACAACAAACTAAAGTGAAACAGCTATTTTTTTTCTGAGTATACAGTTCTAGATATGTAAATTCAAATGTAATTTTTAATTAGATCAGCAGTGTGGCAACATTTGATGTGTTAGGAAAATCAGGCACTGAAGATAAGTGTTTTTTGCAGTATGTTCATTTTGATGTTTTTTTCAGCAAGTTCAAATCCACAGTTGCTGACAAAGTATTACCTATCTGAATTAATTCAGGTACCTATGATCAGCTTTTCTATTGTAACATGAATGCTCTTCTGTTTTTAAGATCATGGGTATGTGTTGGAGAAGCAGTGAGTGGATTAATATCTAGTGAAGTGCTCTGTAGTGAATAAATATGAACACAGGGAAAAACCAAAGGTGAATGACAAGGGAAGGAGAGAAATCAAACACAACAGACAGTAAGGGAACCAGATGAAATGAAGGAAAAATACCCAGTCATCAACCTATCATGTTAGCTTTAAGTTGCCAGACCAAAACATGGGTAATCACAGAAATGATAGCAATGGGACCTTTCTGACTCAAAATTCAAGTGGAAATAGTGTACCTCTAGCTTTTAGCTCGCTATTATTATGGCTTCATTCTTGACCTTCAGATTTTGCTTCTTCATGGCCTGTGTCAGACACCCCTATAGAAAGCAATGTGACTTCCAAATTTCAGCTTCGTTGCTAGAGGTTTTAAAACCTGCGTGTCTGAACATTTTGTTAAAGCAAAATTTAAATGAAATAGCAAGGAACTGTACCTTAGTGCTTCTATAGATGTTTTACCAGCTCTAAAATATTTTGGGAAGTAAATAATTACTATTTCATGTAACTATCACTGACCCTAACTGAAGCAACAAGCTTCTGTTTGGTTAGTTAATTTTTATTCATTTTTCCTCTGAGCCATGTATGTCTAGTTGCATATGGGGTATCTTTATTTCTCCCATCACTGTGGAAGGGGTTTTCTCATTAATGTTAATGAGCCACATCCACAGTGAGAAAAGACCTCCAAGTAATTTCGTGATCCTTCCTTTAACATACCAAACAGTACTCCCTCTTAAAAATGGGTGAGGACATCTTGATTTTTACAATCTAGTAGTTTCCAAATGAATCAGTATTGACTACATTCTCACTAATAAGCAAATAATGAATATAAATTTATTGAGGGTTTAGGGGGTACTTGTGTTAAGATGTGTTTATGCATAAGAGTATAGAGCTTCTCTTAATGGCAAGAGCATTCTCAGAAAATTTCTTCCTTGGTCTCATATTTGAGCTTTCCAATCCCCAGGTTCCTCAGTGTGTTAAGAAATGCTACCAGAATTTGCACTACTCCTGGATTCTTCTCAAATACAGTTTTTTTTACAGTTCAGGTGTGAGCAAGGACATATTGTCTAAAATTTTCATAGACTATGCTGTTTCATTAAGCATTACATGCACATTTGTTGCTTTTCCATTTTGAGCATTTTAAATCCATTATAATGTTTTTTCTTTCCCATTAGAGAGTTTTTCTGTGAGTGAATGCAGAAGGAGCCCCTTAGGAGATCATGTATGCTTCTCATCTTGTAGTTAAGCAGAAACTGGCTTCTTATGAACATACAAATAGGATTAAAGCAGAATGCTCCAAGAAAAATGTCAGTGTTTTCACTGAATTTAAATTATTTTCTCCTAATTCTAAAACGAATGTGTACAGCTGTAGGAATAAGTGCTCTGCCATGGCTTCACCATTTGGTGAAAAATTGTTGTTCCTAAAACACAATACAAACTGCTAGACATAGGGAACAAAAAGCAAAATGTGAAAAACTGTTCTGATAAAAAAATAATTCCCTCCTATTATCTATCGTAATACAATAAGGATAATTAGTAAAAATGGAGGAAAGAGATTTATGAAGTATAAATGTTAGCTTAAAAAGAATTGACAGTAAACGGGCCATTCCTAAATGTGGTTTGTCTGACTGATAAGCATGATCTTTTGCTAAAATAGAGTGGGGGAAAAAATTCTACCTTAATTGATAGTTGAACTTTATGAAAGGGATTCTACAGCATCTTCAACTACTATATTAGCTATATATATCAGATTGAACATTTTTGTCAGGAGCAGATCTGCAGAGAAAAACAGGTAGTGTGAATCTCCTAATACGTGGTTCACAATTATCTTACTGTGGTCTGTGTCTAGTCCAGTCTGAATACTGTAGTTAGTAATAGAAGGGCATCTTCCCATTTAGTTTCCTATAAGAAAAGGTTACAGCATGGGAAGCATGCAAACAGACAGTTGTTTTTTTTTTTGTCCTGGGGTGTTCTTTTAAGGATAAATTTAGTAAATAGGTAATTTTCTTATCTGTAAAATTTTGAAGAGATATTTCCAGTATTATGTATGTAGGAATATAGTTTACATGGAAAGGAAAAAAATATGTTAATATTTCAGTTAAACTGTAAAATCTGCTAGTTTGCTTTTATCATAGAGAAGTGTCATGGTTTAAACCCAGCCAGACAGCTCGTTCACTCACTCCCAGTGAGTGGTGCCGGACTGGAAGCAGTCAAGGCCCGCGCCGCCCCCCCGCCCCCTGGGGGTTCTCCCCTTCCCCGATCCCAGAGGGATGGGGAGGAGAATTGAAAGAATGCAACTACCGCGGGGTGAGACAAGAACAGTCCAGCAACCAATGTACAACGCAAATCACCACCGCTACCACCAACGACAACAATGATAAGAGAAAATAACAAGGGAAGGGAATACAGTACCACCCACCGAAAAATGAGTCTGACCTAGAAGACCCCCTGTCCTTCCGGGTGACTCCCAGTTACCTCCTGGGCATGACGTGCTGTGGTATGGAATACCTCTTTGGCTAGCTTGGGTCAGGTGTCCTGTCTCTGCTTCCTCCTGGATTCCCCTTCTCCCTGGTGGAGCATGAGCCTCACAAAGTCCTTGGTCAGGGTAAACGTTACTTAGCAACAACTTAAAACATTGGTATTATCAGCACTGTTCCCAGGCTGAAAGTCAAAACACAACACTGCGCCAGCTACCAAGAAGGAGAAAAATTGACTGCTACTGCTAAACCCAGGACAAGAAGATAAAGAAGAAATGAAAAACTATAAAGGTTACAAATTTAAACACATAATGACCCTCCTTATTGATGTTTTTGCCTATGATTGTTGATCAAGATACTGTCTTATTTTAATTAGAAGATAAACTGGTGACATGTCAGTGTAAGGATTGATTAAATACCAGAATTACTGTTTGAAACAGTCTTTCGAAGTGCTCACTTTTTCTAATTTGAAGATTATTATTGCATGTATACCTTTAAAATAATTTTAAAAACTGAGTTAATAAAGCTAATATAACAGATTTTTTGTGTCACTTTCATTTATAAATGACTGAATGAAGATAACAGAAACCTTAGAAGGTTATATGCTGTATTGTGAGCTTTTATTTTTTTGAAATGTTAAGGGGGGTTTTGGTGTCTTCATTAAGCAGCTATTTTGATCTCAAGTGTCTCTCACTGATTTTTGTTTTAATTATATCTTTTGACATAAATATATATTAGAAATAGGTAAGATTCAAAGAATGGTTATGAAAATTGAAAGAAAATTCTGTGGGAGAAATCCAGGAAGTACTATCAAGAAGCAAGAAAAAAAAAACGAAAAAGGTTGGGTGTTTTTCTGTTGCTCTTTTAAGTATGAGGAAGCGGACAGTTAAGTAACCTAAAAATCAGCATTCTAAACTCTGTGTGAGTAGAATAAAAATATTGGGAAGGTCTGTATAACTCTTGAAAGGGAGCTAAGGAAGGACAGCTAAACTGCATAATCCTCATGCTGGTAATCACTACCTCAGAAAATCTCCCTGGAGTAAAATCCTGGTTCTCTGCATATATTGCCTAATATCAAAGATTTTTTTTTTTCTAAAGGCATGTTTGTTTATAAGCAATATTTACACTATCCTGATTTAGAAAGCAGTTTCCTTCTCCAAAACGGTGACTCAGTGCAGTATCTCATCTAAGATAGATTTGGGAGCAGAAGCAGGGTCTCTACTGTGAGAATCCAGATCTTGGGTTTTTTTTTTTAAAATGCAATCAATACCCCTTGAAAAAGAGTGTGAAAACTAAATACATAGAATTTCAGAGTCTGTCTGCTCTGTACAGTCATTCTGTTACTAGCCTGTAATTTCAGTGAAGCTTTTCTGCTAGCCATAAAACTGTAAATTAAGTGCTTGCATTCATGATCATACCATTATTCCTTCTCCTCTTTACAAGTGTAGTAGCAGATAAGGGAGGATTGATGCCTAGGAATGCATGATACCTGGATGTTTTAGTTGATTTTCCTTTATTTGCTTTCATTTCTCTCTGTTTGAGACAACTCTTGCTTAGAACACAGCCTGGGATTAAGGTCTGTGCTTTGCTTACAAAAGTTGTGCTTTTGAAATGTAGCATATGAAAGACTACTGTAATTTCACACTGTAAAACTATAAAATGCTGGTGCTTCTTTAGGGATATCTTTCCAGTTTAATTAGAAATTTATGGTAGGATAAGAAATGCAGACAATTTTTGTGTGATGCTCAGAATGAAGGTGGGTACCAGCCTGAAATTAGTTTTCCTGAAGGTATTTTCAGCATTAGTCCTGAACAGATATTGCTAATTCCTATTGAACAGTTCAGCACAGTGAAGGTACTCCAAATAGCAGTTGTCACTTCTGGAAGCAATTCAACATATATGTTGAAGTACATGACAGCTAGTTTAATTTATTATGAGTCTCTTGTTTACTTTGTGCAATTGTCACCTGCAGTTCTGGTCTCTCATGTGGCATGTTATTGCTGAAAAGAGAAGGAACACTCAAAAAAAACATTTGCGCTTTCCATTCCCTTTGCAAATCTCGGCCCAGGGTAAATGAGGGACTTAAGTTCTTCTGAAGGAAAACATCTTTTGAGCAATATAATCCACAGAGCTATAAATGTAAATTTTCTGTTCTGAACAGGAATGAGAAAGATGCATCCAGTGTCTGGTTATCTAAGACCTGACAAAAGGAAGTGTAGAAACTATCAAGAAAGGCTGCAATATTTAACTTTATAGTTCCGATACTGTTTATATTCATTTATGCTTATTTCAGATCTTACTGTCATGTCTCTTTTCACATATGGTACCATATAATATCTTTTATAGTGGCAGTGTTAACGCAGCTGCAGTCTGTTCAGTTAGCAAAGTGTTGAGCAGGAGCACACGTGTGTGATGAACCTCCATTTCCTAGTTTATTTTTCTTGTTGCAGGGTAATTCTCCTTATTCAAGCTGAGTTAATAGAAAAGTGAGAGAATGACTGCTTACTATGTGAAAATTTACACATAATCTCTCCTTAATGTTTACTCTGTCTACATAGTAAACATCTGTCATGTTACAGGCTAAATAAAATGTATTCTGATTTTTCTTTTTTTATCTTTTATTAAGTTTTGTCTCTATAGGTTCACATATTATGCACCATGATGTTCTCTAAAGCTATTACGGGAGAATGTGACTGGCTGTGGTCAGCTATCACATAATAACGTCAAGGAGGGTGAGATGTACGAGTGTATGGTGTAGCTTACTTGTAAATAATACCAGCATTAAATAGTCATTCTTAGTACATATTTCTGATAGGGCTATTCTTTATAAAAGCCTTTTTTTTCAGGGAAGGAGCATCTGATAATTGTATATTGATCTCTCACAGAAACAGTCTGTTTATCTATTTGGGGGGGTGGATTTTTTTTCCCAGGCAATAAGAAAGCTTTAAGAACTTACTTAAAGGCATTGTACCATTTTTTTCGAATTCAGAAGAGATAGCACGTACTTAACAGCAGCTGAACACCTGCAAAGTTACATTCCTTCAATATCTAATGAGTTTGTTGCTACACGACTTTGAAGTAGAAAACTTTATTTGAAGTCACTTCATTTACTTTTAAGTAGTCTTTCATGGCTGAAAATATTATAGCATTGAACATAGGGCTTTTGAGAGTCAACAGCTGTAGAAAGCTAATATTTCCTATGTACAGTAGTATATGCTGGCTTACAAGATTTTCAGCTTATATATTCTAAGTTGGTTTGGTCTCACATGGACCTGTAATTTTCAGAGATTTTTTTATTTCAGTGGGAAAAAAATAAATTGTGTCTAGTCATATTTCTTGGGCTGCTAGAACATGCTGCAAAACAAATAAATCAGTGTAAGGAACTAAGGGCGGATGGTCAGAAGGAATGTTCTTGCAGCTATGCAGTCTAGCATCACATGAGTTTTATAACATGGATATCTTTACTTGGGTGTTAAAATAAACTGATAATTAGCTGCTATGGATGATGCTGTCATGTATAGCATTACCTGGAGGCCATATTCTGAACATGATTGTTACATTTCACTCCAGCTATTGTGGAAGAGGACTGCACAGGACAGTAGTGTTTAGTATAATTGTAAAGAGAGGATGTTACAAAGTTCTGTAGCTTCATCCCAAGCTCTGTAGAGCTGATGAGACAATGCAGGTACTGTAGCAAGTGACAGAATTGCAATCACTTGTACTTAACGGAAAAATTTAAGACCTGACCCTTGCTGTGATGTCATCTGAACCAGCAGACACTCACTGTGGTTTGGACAGGCAGCAAGCAGGAACACATTGCAAATTTTAATATGTGAAGGATCATTAAGTTGATTGTGTCAATTTGTTAAAGTGCCAGGTAATGATTTTACAGGTAATTAGACTTTAACAGGCAGAAACAAATTTATGTCCTTCTTGGTTTTATGATGTATGTAATGATAGATACACTATCATACAAGCTGTTGTTTTTAGGTACACAACATTTCTTAATGTCCTAAAGCAAATGAAATATTGCATGTCAGGAACTGATCAGTGACTGTATAAAACACATTAGTAGCTTTTCTTCTTTTAGCTACTTTTAATCAAAGCTCATTCATCATGTCATAGAAAGATAGAATGTCTCAGGTTATTCTTGCTGCATGGAGAAATGGCAGTGAACTTTTAAGGTCAAGAGGAAAAGACAGTAGTTACAGGTTATTACAATTGTTTTTCTATAGCTGATCCTCACACTGGTGTAGTAGATTTTTGGTTTACTCCTCAGTGCCTAAATACATAGTAAATGGGAAAAAACTTGAAAAGGATTTTGTCATTTCATTTAACTGTGTTTCCATAGAAGTTTGTCTGTTTGCTGTTTTCCAGCCTTTGTGTACCAGAATCACAACAAAACACAGGTATTTTTTTAAAGGATAGCATTTATGGAGGTAGTAACAATTAGCGGCTGTTCCTGCTGCTGGTCTCACAGTTTCACATCCTAGGTGATGATTACAGCCAGCTTCTTAACTCTAGAAATCAAACTAATAGTAATTATTAGCCAGTATTAACCAAGTAAGAAGTCTGTATGTGGAGATTCCTTTGCAGTTTCTCCTGGCCCCACGAATATTACCTCACAAAAAATGTGGTACAAAAATCAGGCAGTGATTACTCTTCTTCATGCAACAGTTCAGATTTGGAGGTTAATTAAAGATGGTGCAATAAACCTGCTTCAGCTTTCAGCTGTGCTCCAGTTTTTGCTGCAGGAAGACAACATGAGTAGAGACTGTAGATGGTCCAAACATTTTTCATTGCTTAGACAAAATCTGGGGTTTGTTATGTTTGGCTTTTAATAGCACTGAGTTTCCTGTCAATCAGCTCTATTGTTAGTTGAATTGATTACTACTAAAATGTGGAGCTCTAGTCTGCATGATGCTGCCTGTTGTCTGACACTTCAGAAATTAGATATTTACTTCAGTGAATTCTTATATGTAATTACAGTGTTGCTATTCATGACAATATGGCTAAAAATGTGTCACATCATTGGAAGAACTATTTTAAGAGGTGAATAAATGAATGGTAGTTTATTTTGGGCCAAAACTGAGTAAAAGTATCATCTTAGTGTCCTCCCTGTGACAGCTACAAGACAACTGCTCCTGTTCCTTTGTGAAATTCAGAGGACACAGTAGCTGTTTACTTGAGCCTGGAAATAATACAGTTCAGTAAGTCTATCTACAAAAGGGCTAAAAATAAACCAGAGGTTTTGTGTTTTAGCCCTGAATGGATCTGCTTCTTTGCTAGAATACTGTCATCTTTTGCAAGGGCCTAATTTAGTTTTTTCTGGTGCTCTACCATTAAAGTGGAATAAAATCATAAGAAGTCACAGAATCAAAGTTGGAAGGGACCTCTGGAAACCATATAACCCCCTGGCACTTTTTTAGTATATGCAGTTTTAGAAAGCTCTTTTAATGTCCAATATAAACATAGCACTGCTCACTTTAGAGCAAAATTGGTTTTAACAGATTTATATATATATATAAATAAAATAAATGTGATTTAGGTCAATTTAAACTTCAGCTTATATGTATCCAGTCACATAACAGTGTGAGCTGAGCTGTGGTTGTAGTCAAGGGAGTTGGTTGTTCTCAATGAAACATCTAGGAATGGAGCCTATTCTATATTAGACAGCAAATAAACATGTACAAAATATGGGAGTTAATTACCAGCTTTACAAAACTTCAGCAACTTCTGTTTTTACAATTAAAAAAAAATTCTTTTTGAAGCAACCCTATCATACAACTTTTTGAGCAAATAAGAACTGAATTCAGATCTTCAGTCATTCTAATATGAAGATATGTTGAAAATGATAGAAATAACTGAGGTTTTCTATGAACTTTTACTGCAACAGATGATGGAAGCATTCCTGTCGTTCATAATTCTGAAATAGAAACAAATGTATGATTAGTTATTTGTCAGTAGTAGTTGGGGAGTTGTTTGTCTTGTTACCCTAAATCTGGCCACTACTTTTGTCCACAAGAAAGGACTTACATTCCACATTAGGAATAATATATGCAATTTTTGCCATGTGTGCTTAGATTTACTAATTCATTTGCAGTGCATTTTAAATTGCACCAAAAGAACAGAAGTACACAGAATTTCTATTCGTTCCATTATGGGTAATTATCTCTGAGATCATAGCCTACAGCTAAATTCTGCAACCCAATATTATTCAAATCTTTTTAAACATGTGATTATTATGATTTTGAGGCTACACACATGAGCCTGTGTCCCAATTAAACTAATGTTTCTCTGTGTTCAGAGATCATGCCTTATCTGGATGCCACCTGATTTTATGATGAAACCAAAATGAATGGCATTATTATCTGTGATCACAGCAGAAGATTAAGCTTTTATGTAGTGGGGTGAAGACTGTAAATATGGTAGTTTGATCCCTGCATGGATTCACATATAACCAGTGGGAATGCATATAGCTATGCTCTTCATTTAGCTGTCAAGCAAAATTACTTGAAGTTTGCTGTCCTGATTTCAGCTGGGATAGAGTTAATTTTCTTCCTAGTAGCTGGTGCAGTACTGTGTTTTGGCTGTAGTCTGCGGACATTGCTGATAACACACTGATGCGATCAAGGACTTTTCAGTCTCTCATGCTCTGCCAGTGAGGAGGGGCACAGGAAGCCAGGAGAGAGCAGAGACAGGATACCTCACCCAAACTAGCCAAAGGGGTATTCCATACCAGAGCATGTCATGCCCAGTTTATAAACGGGAGGGAGTTAACACGGAAGGGACCAATCGGTGCTCAGGTCGGGCTGGGTATTGGTCAGTGGGTGGTGAGCAGTTGTGTTGTGCATGACTTGTGTTTCTCGGTTGTGGGTTTTTTTTTCCCTTTCCCCTTGTTTTATATTCTCTTCCCTTGTTGTTCTCCTCATCATTATTATAGGTAGTAATAGTATTATACTTCAGTTATTAGACTGTTCTTATCTCAACCCATTTACATTCTTTCGTTTCTCCTCCCCATCCTGCCTGGATTAATCTACTTCCCTGGAGATTTTCAAACCTCAGCTGGTTGTGCTCCTGAAAAACATGGCCTAACTTTGGGTCTAACTGAAATCATACCTGCCTTAAGTGACTACAGGACCTTTTCCAACCTGAAGTATTATCTCAGGGTAAGAAATAAAACCAAAAGAATTCCCATCAAGTTAGTTGTCAGGTGCTAACATCCACAAAAAATGTTTTTTACTTAAATGCAAAATTATTTTTGACCACTGGTTTCCACACTTCCCAGCCACTGAAATCACTAATGGCCTAAATTGCTTCTGGAGTTATTTAAAAGGATTTTTAGATAGCTAGATACCCTTAACATTAAAATGCTTAATGTCTGTACCGTTAGGTAGCAGAGAACTGAACTACCTCATATAAGTCATCATTTATTTTTCTTTATAAACATTGAGAAGCAAGATTTGTTGTGTTGTCATCCGGTTACTTTTCTTTTTCTGTCTTTTATCCAATCACAATAATATAATCCATAGTTCTATAACTTCACATTATTCAGCTATATAGAATGTGCATCTACCTAAGATTACGAAAGAGAAACTGCTTTGAGTAATTACATTGACTTAATTTATCATTTTCTAGTGACAAATTCTTACATCTAAATGAGTATATGCTAGACCAATTACTTTTATAACTTAGAATTTCCTATGTCCAGAGGCACCAGATGACTGCGTAGTTTGTGTCTGCGTAGTTTGTTACAATATCTGTAAGGTAATATCTATGTACATATGTATTTGCCACAGGGACAAATGCTATCTTCTGCCTGTAGTAGTCATAAGGCTCTCACCATACCAGCTGGAAATTCACTGTAACCCTTTCACTCACTAACAGGGTAATCTGGTGTGCACCAGAATGACAAACTACAATGTTCCAATAAAGTTACCACGTCAAATGCGAGGATCTCACTTTTTTTAATGGTACGATTACGAGATGGCATAAACTGGTATTGACTATTAGGTTCTTACCAAGGTGATTTCTTCTGCAAATTGCAGTTTGAGAAGTAATCCCTTAACCTGTCATAATTCAGAAATCATTTCAAAATCCTAAGAGAAAATTATGAAGGTATTTTATATTCTTGGTGGTGGGGAGCAGGAAGGCTCATCAAATGATGATCATCTCATGCAAAAGTCAAAATGCAGTGAGAATCTGTATTTGGACACCAGATGCCTCTGAGAGCTACAGGCTGGTTTTCATAGTCAATTTAGCAAAAAGGGGGAAAAAAAAGAGAAAGCCTGCTGCCTTTGGTCGCAGAGCAGTCAGGCAATAAAATATAAGGAGTCTGTGATATCTTGCTTTAATTTATGGCTTTTAAGTTTAATGTGTGTTTAGCATTTTGCTGGAATATAAAGTGTTTCAATATCTTTTCTTGCATATTTGACCTTTGGGCTAACAGTGAAGCATTGATGAATCATGAACTCACTGACTTTATCTGACAGGTCTGACTTATTTTCTCCTTCAATATTCTTTTCTTCTAGTTCTTACAAATTATTGCATGTCCTGGGAATGTCTGGATTCCTGGCGTTTAGATTTTAATCAGTCCCTTCTCCCTTTCTTCTGACAGCACCATTAAGGGTAGACATTCTTCTACCTCTGTGTTAATGCTGCCCTTTGTAAGTGTTCTTTGTTTACCGAATGGGAGAAAAAAATGATCTGTGTTTTTATTTGAGCTGACACTTCACTATGTGTTACTGCTTATACGCTCATCCCATTGTATCTGCATTGTCACTGATAGCTGCCTGCTCTGCGGCATGAAGTTTCATTTGTAAATTGGAACACACAAGGACTTGCAATTTCCTCCTGTTTTCAGAAGAACATAGAATAAAGAGATATATTTTTATGATTTATAATAGAATTTTGATGCTTTATTACTTGAAGTACTTTAAGAGATTTTACTCGCTAACAGTCTTATTCTGTATCATATCTATGGAACAAGGCCTTTCTTTAAGCACAATACACTCAAAACATCCTGTGCTGAAGAGCTTATGATGTCAATAATATGAAATTATTTACCAAGGATATCAGCTATTTATTTAAACTATTAAATTTAAGAAATCTACAGTTCATAGAAATCTAAATTTGTGAAAAGTCATTTTAAAGAAATCCTGTGATGTACTCATCTTTTCATAATATGCTACTCAAGTTCAGCCTTTGCTATTTTTGATAGTAAAAATATTTTGTGAAATAAATTGTAAGCATGTACATTTCCTGCAGTTAATTTCAGATTCTACAATAATTAAGACAGTTGAGGAAGGAGGATGAAACAGTCTTCATTGCAAAAGCCATCGCAGCATATTTCTTGGTGGGGAAAGTTTTAATGTGCTGAGGGATACACAGTTGTAACAACTACTATTATTTGAGTTGCTTTTCTATATGCATAATGCACTCATGTTCTATTTTATGTGATATAAAATTCAAATGTTAACTGGAGACTGTGGAGTGTGGGGAAGGCTCATGTCAATTATACCATAATCAGCAAGTATTGTGGTGTGCTCCCACACGCACAGAGCACAGCACAATGTATTCTGCTGCATGAATAGACTCCAAGTAGCTGTGGTTATTTGCAGAGTGCTATAGCTGCATCAACTTTCACTCCACAATTAGGGTTTTGTTTTTCTAATTTCATCACATAACTGACAGTAAAAAGTATTAGGAATGAGTAGTGTATTATAGGAAACAGAGAGAAAGAAACACAAGCCAGTATTTCTATAGCAATTTTAAAAGGTCACAAGAACATTTAATGTGGATTTTACTCTCAGGCAGAAGCCCTGTGCGTATAATGCAAATGTTATAAAATGTGGAGGAAAGGCATGTTTTTGTCAGGAAGTAAATTGTTTCATAATTGGAAGATTCACTGAGTAAACATCAGGGAAAATACGTTCTCAGAAAAAAAGGTTTTGCCTATTTATAGCCATTTTTCAAAGGCATCACGCAAAAGATGCCTATAGGTACAAGAAACTTTCATATCCATCAGAAATAGCTGCTCCTATCTCTAGCAAGTCTGAGGTTCAGAATGGGCTTTTACGTCTACTTCAGAAAGATTATTTCTTTCCTTAAGCTTATGCTTTCCAAGAGGCATTGGTTTGCTATGGTTACACAGGCAGTACTGAAAGCATGATCAGGGACTAATCTGATCTGGTGATTTGCTATCTGGGATTCCTGACTTTCCCCTTTCACTTCATTTAGGGTTTCCAACAGCCTTGAAGTTTGTCTTAGATTTGTAGTCAAGGCTGAGGTTTTTGCTTCTTCCAACCTCAGTGTAACAGTCTGCAGCTGTCTGTCTTTGCTAAATCTCCCAGAAGGGGTTGTTAAAAGGATTCTGCAGCATAGTCCCTGTGTTGTGCTTCAGGGATTTATCACTGGCTCCCAAGAAAAGGAAAAGAAGGATAGGCAAGGGAATCATTTGAAAAGGGTTGTGTGATTTACTGTTGTGTGATTTACTGCTGAAAGAGTAGGAAGAAAATGTACTGCTAGAACCAAAGAATCGTGTCCAGGATTCCTAGAGATTTTCTATGTTTTGATTTTAATCTGTGAATTCTTTTTTATTTTTTAGTTGTTATACAGTTGCCAGAGGTACTTCAAAAGTTCAACAATTTTAAATTGTCTGTAGTTTTCACTGTCTGTATAGAGAATCACTGTGTACTCAGAGAGAAACCGTAATAGCTCAGAAAGTTGTAGAATGATTTCTTCATAGTACTTGCTAAAGGTAACTAGTGTAAGACCTAAGCAAATTAGAAATTATCTTTGGGATTGCCTAGTGATTGTGAAATAGACTGATCTTAAGCATTTCATGGTTATAGCTCTTACTAACTGTGTGTTTGGTTAAGTCAGTTATTTGATAAATTTTACTGAAATTAACCTCAAACTCTGACACATTCAGTGTAAAGAGGTAAGTGGGCTCCCAGGAAGGTGCTCACATGCCAACTGCATCTCATATTCAAGTTCTGCCTATAAAGTTTAAACTCATTTTTTCACCGTGATGAGTTGATCTGAATTGATTAGAGGTAAATGCAAACAATCAGGTTGTCTACTTACTGAGTACCTAGTTCTGCCCCCCTGTAGGTAGATACCAAAGATCTACTGTTGTAATGATGCCAACAGTCCTAGTACTATAGCAGTTATTATACAATTGTGCAAAACAGGGTTTAAGCTATTTTAAAGAATTTTTATCTAGGTTTTGGCCTCAGAATGCTAAAAGAGATGTCAGGAAAATCCTGTCCTTTATACATACTTGAAAGGTAATTGGAAATGATAGAAGAAAATGGGGAAGCACTCATTTACAAGAACATGGAGGAAGCAACTGGTGCAGAGGCATGATGAATGGAACAGGAACAGTAATGTGCGGAGGCATTTAAGACTCTGACTGTTCCAGATTATGAAAACTGTAATAACAATTTCCTGGTATTTAAGGTAGCTAGGATTGCTGCTACACAGCATTCTAGTAGAAATTGTCTGGAATAAGCCGATCTCTGTTTATCACTTGCTAATAAAATACACATTTAAAAAATTAGAGAGCCCTCCATCTCAAGGAAAAATCTAAATAGACATCAGGTATCAGCTTATTTTCTTGAGGGAAAGGGATGATACATTCAGAGGCTATTGTAAACATTACATTTTGTAGCTATTGCTAGACTTTTAGAAAACGTAGAGTTTTGTTACCAGAAAAAAGATGTAGTGAACTAAGGAGTTTGTGTGCATGGTAAATGTGTACATCAGAAAAGTTACTACATTGAAATAAAGCTTCATTCCACTGATTGCGACTTGAACCATGTGTAAATCTGTACATGAGAGCAAGATGTATACTGACCAGGAAAACACAAAGTTTCCTCTGTTAAATATGGTTGTTATCTCCCAGTGAGAGTGAGTTAGGATATCACCGGGGATTTCAACTGAAAACATGAAGTTACTGCATAAAGCTAAAGCACAATCAGGTTCTTCACAGAGTAAGGGCAAGCAGTAATCCCCATAAGGGTGCTTCCAAAGAACTGCAACATCCATTACTTCATAGCAGTCTCACTTCCATAAAAACAGATTCATAAAGTGAAATGTCATTTCCTTATGTAATTATATTTTAATATATTTTAAAACAGTCATGTCCTAACAAGTCATGCTTTCAGTGTAATTAACAAGTGACCTTATTTAGCATCTAACTATTGTGGACCTGCTGTATTAAATTCAGTTTATGATAGGTGTTTCTCTGAAAATGAAAATGGAAACATATGGGTTGTATAACTATGGAAACATAGGGCTGAGAGAAACCTCAGGAATCATTTATGCCTGAGAGTACCATGTAGACCTCAAGATTTGGCCACCCTCTGTTTAAATCCTGTTGCAGGCTTTGCTGCAGCTGACCTGTAGTTAAGTCCTTTAGAAAAACAGTGAGCTGCTTTTGAAAAGCATCTCAAAATGATTGGATGGATACATTTCTGGAGGGAGCCTTTGTTATAATGTTCGAAAACAATTGCTCTTTTTATCCGAGTCATATATTGACCAAAGCATGTTAAAACTATTAAATCAGGCATTTACTAAAAAGCCCTCAGAATTAGTTTAAAAACTGATTAATTAGACCCATGCTGCGACGACATTACTGTTCTGATATTAGTTCCAACTGAAGCCCAGTTACACTGCAGTACTTTCATTAGTTGCTCTGCGTAAATTAACTGGGAAAGAATGCCGTATGTTTTCAATAATTGAATAATTTTAATGGGAAAGAAGGAGTTCTTTTCTTTTAGACAATAAGAGTTAGTGGTAGAATATGTAGTATGCATAAAATTGGCTTTGCAATCATTTTCATTTGCAGAAGATTGGTTTACAACAATTCATCTTTGTGAAGGGCTTATAATCAACTAGAACTTAGATTTACATATGGTTAGAGTTATTTTGTAAAATACCTGTAATACAGTGTACAGCATAGTACCTTTTGATGAGCACTATTAGCTAGATTCTGTGACTCGAATGGGAGTTGGAAAAAGCTTCTAATGAGAAAGGTACTATAAAAATGAATTAACTGGTGCCAATGACTGACAGCAGCTAAAAGAGCTTCCATCTTAAATCTGTCTACTTTGGTAGCATGAGAAGTACTTCAAGATAGAACTGTAAAATTGTGCTAATGTTAAAACAAATCTCAGCTCTTCAAGTATGCTAATGAAAAATAACTAAATACCAGAAATACTTAGGACTGCTTAGCTGTGGAAAGAGGTTTAAGTAAGAAAAGGAAATTATAATGCAGATCAGAAATAGTGATTAGTTTCTCTTAATTTTATTTATTTCTAAGAATTAAAAAACTGTTTTTGTGTATTTTCTTGATTAGGTTGTAGAGTTTTCCATGTTTAATGTTGTGTGAATAATATAAAACTTCAGATCATTCATTCTGGAGCTTTTCATGTGACATATAGAAACTTACATATATTCTCTGTGAAAACTGCAACTTTATGTCCAGCTCATGTAGACCTCCATGATACCTTCTGTATTTTTTGGATACAAGAAATTAGTACTAAAGCATGTTACTTTGAAATGAAGTATTTTAATTTAGTTTTCACATACCTTCCTGGTCAAACTAAAGGGTAAATAAGTCAATATTCATCAGCATTTAAATTCCTTCTCTATTTATACATAATTAGGTCACATGAGAGAAAATAACAACAAGGCTGAATTTAGAATAATATACTTCATTATAAAAATGGAAAAATACTGGAAATCCAAAACAGCTTTATCCCCTGGCCCCTTCCAGTCTTCTGCTGGGCTCAAGTACAGTGGCTGCTGAATCAATGTAGTGTAATCATTGCTCTATTTCTTTTCTGTATCCATAGATTGTCTGCAACATAGGAGCTAGATGAGATTTGGAGTTAGACAGCCACTGATAACAATTCATACCCAGCCTATATCTACCTTAATTTTCATAGGTCTCTAACATGTTGTGATGATGTCATGAAATATACTGGCACCAATGGAATGTATGACATTCCTACAGGTAAAAGGCTGGCTAGTGAGATTGTAAAATTTGACAGCATTGCATGAGATGCCTGTTTCCACCCTGCAGCTGCAGGTTGCATTACTGCAGACATGTTCTAACTTGCTGGCACAGTAAACACAAGGATCAGTGAAGCAGATTGGCTTGTACCAAATAGGGATGACTCACTTGCTGCTTGGCCTAAATGCTGTGTTTTGATCTCATTTTCCTGCTCGTGTTTTATCATGGAATCCCATGTGACCAAGTGCATCATGGCACTGACTCTGGACTTGCATTTTTATTATGTCTGCTAGTTCTGATTAGTTCCCTACAGCTGGTACTCTGGGCAATGGTTCCAAAGTCCAAGGCCAGTACCTAAACTCCTGCTGATTATGTTTAAGCTTGTTAAAAGCATGCTACTTTGTCTCAGAAACTATGTATCTTCTTTCAAAAACAAAACAAACAAGCATAAACTATCCAGTAAGCAGGTTTTAATTATTTTGAACCTTTTATACCATCCTGAATTACATTTTCATTCTGATCAAGACTATTGTAGTACAAGCAGAAACAGATGGAGTTTTGGTAATGATCCAGGCTGCAGATGTAGTCAAAGGCCATCTCTGACTTGCATCATGGAGGCATTTAGCCTAACCAGATTGCACAATGAATTATTTTACCTAAAATGTAGTGGCTTGATTCTCACATGGCAATGATCCCACTTCTGTCCCAAGAGTTATCTGCTCAGTTCCAAGGATTAGTCGTCTTTCTACCCTCATGGTCTGTTCTGATGAGTCAAAAATCCACACAGGAGGCTGGTGCCTCCTCCTTTCTGAGGTGATCCTCCTGGGTCTTCTTAAGAATTATCTTTATCTTGAAGATAATTCTTGCTTTCTTTGCAGTCTTTGGTGTTGAGGATTCAGTAAAATGCCCCCCCCCCCCCCCAAAAAAATAAAATTAATGAACAAAAAGCATATTCAAGATTGAAAGGTAAACACAAGTGAAAACTCAACATTTTAATAATCAATTTTATTCTGGTTAAGAAAAGGTATGACTAACTATCTAATCCATTTAGAATACCCAGTTCTCCTACTTGCCTTTTGGAGGAGTTCTTTTTCAGTGGTTTCAAATTTAAATGTTGCATTTAACACAACACTATATATTCACTGTATTATTTTACATATTATATATATGCAGTATAAAATTCTGTTGTGTATTAAAAACAGTTCACTGCATGTCTGAGGGGCACTATCTTCATTCTACCTCATTTCAAATGGTTGTCACCGCTGTTTTCTGTATTCCTCTATGTTAGCAATTTTTGTAATCCTTTCCAGTAGGTAGCTTCTAAAGATCAGAAGTGTTTTTTTCACTCTAAAGTAGTCAAATGGAAATATTGCCATTTAAAATGAATTGTGCATTCTCTGTCCAGAAACTGTATTGTACCACTTGAATTAATGGTGAAAAGTGGTTGCTGTGATTATTGTATAACTAACAAAAGAAAAGAAGAGAGAAAGAAAATTGCAGCAGTTACTCAGGCGGATTGCTGGAATATTACAAAGAACAGTAGCCACCTTTTACTTCACTGTAGCCCTTGCATAAAAACATGAAGGGCTAATAAACCAGCAGCATTTAAGTAAAGTTGACAGATGATGCACTCTATTGGCACTCATAGAGATGCAGCAGAGCATGCAGCTTGACCTGGGCAAAGAGCATCCTCCAGTGGGGGTGGAGGGAAAGACACTCCCTGTAAAATAAAATGGGAATGGCAGAGTTTAACAGCTGCAGTGTTAGAAAAGACAAAGATTATATTTTTTTCAACTGAGAGAAATATTAGATTGGTCATTTACTGAAGATAGGAATCCGGTTGTTTTAACAGTAAAATAATGTGGCTTACTTGCTCAAAATACAGCTAGGTACAAACTTTTGATTTCAGGTCAAGAAGAAGTTAAACTGAGTACTAGAGAGCTTTAAAACTGAAGAAGAGACTGACAAATAGCATTACATATTTGAAATCTTTTTGATAACTTCAGTGGTTTGGGACTTCCTGGGAAGGTTTTAAAGGTAACAGATATTCCCACTGTCTCATTTTGGGAGACATGTTTCTGTGATGCAGAGCTACCCTAGATGAAAAAGAAAGGGGGGGAGGGGGGAACCCAAAAGAAAATCCCCAACAGAGCAAAACCCAGCTATTTTTTCCAGTGGCAAAGCAGCAAAATGAAGTATAGACGTGTGTGTGTGTGCGCGCGCATACATTTATCACAGACACACGCTTCCTAACTATTCCGTGATTCTATGATCTCAAGTAAAAATACTTTTTTAGTATTCTGTTGTGCAGCAGCTGTTGCTACTCGATAAATTATTCCATTACTTTATTTGTTACAAGGACTTGCATTTTGAATAAATACATGTGTTCAGTAGTAATGTGCCAGTTTGTTAGCCTCTCTAGCATAGCTTTATCAGAGAAACAAAGGCAGATTTGGGGTTGTTCTTGCTGCTTCACTAGCTTTCAATTGTGTTTTTGGGCTTCTGTGTGTCCACCACCACCCAAGGTGGGCTGTAGTTCGTGCAGCTCTACATGTCAAATGCTGCTCTTTGCAGCACCCTGCTACCTCCCCACCTTTCTCCTGCCAACATTCCCACCCGAATGGCTGTCCCTGTGGCACATGATAGTGGGATGGTACCTTTTCACTTCTGACATGGAAGATGCATGAAGCCAGATAAAGACAGGTTTCTTTCTGGTTCTTAGCAAGATGGCTTCTGTCCTATGGCGCTTGCAGTATTTCTTTTTATTAAGTAACAAAATGTTGCTATTGTCGAAACTGTATAGAAATGTGTTAATGTTGAAATGCATTAACAGTCTGAATATCCAAATAAATGCTGAGGAAGCGCCTGGAAGGAAAATCTCTCTTTGCAAACCTAATTTGGGCACAAAACTTGCAACGTTGAACTTATTGTTAAGAATAGCTTAGACTAACCTATTCCAGCTTTATTTTTAAAATAATTTAAAATAGGTTAAATCATTTAATTATTTTATTATTCAGTAACTTGCTTTGAGGATATCTCATTCCTAATAGTTATACAGAGTGAATATCTGTGATTTTTGTTAGAGTCAAAAAAGTATGGAGTCAATCTTCAGGGACGGAAGAAGGTGATTACTGATAATAACCTTGTCTAGTTCCCTGTCAACACTGAAGTATTTCATCAGAAAGTTGTAGGGTTTTATTAACTTTAAATACTCAATGGATCATTTTCAGTCATGGACTTCAGAGGAAGAATTCCACGCTGTAGAAAGTCTAACATACCTATTTTGTCTTATATAATTGAACATATAAACTAGGGGCTGTAAATATTTCCCACCTTGAAAATACTTTAAAACCTTTCCACTTTGTTATTCCACTCTTTATTCATTGTTAGCTGAGCATTTTTAATGGGTTCAATGTTTTCTTTGGTGATGATCTTTCTTTCTCCCTCACTACATTTTTTACCGTGTCTCTCATTGCATGGTTAGTTGGGATTTAGTTGTGGTGGGGGGGTTGTAGGGTTTTTGTTGTTTTTGTTTGTTTGGTTGTTTTTTTTTTTTTTATTTGTATGATAGTTGTTAAAATTCATCATACAGATTTCCCTTAAAGCTGTGGAAAAAATTCCACCATAATTCTTCTTTATGAGCATTAACATCATAATTATTTCTTTCAAGGCTGTTAATGGGAACAGAAATGCAGACCTGAATTCATTTGCATGTATATGCTGGTAGAAGAGGGTGTTTGGAAAAACTAACTAACTAAATATTTGGTCTCTTCCAAATGGAGATACCTTTCCTGTCATGTTTTTATTGTGTGTTTGTATAGTAGTAATGCCTAGAGCTCAACCCTGAAGATAGAGACAATTTGGGAAAAATGTTCCCATTGTTAGTTTTCCAGATAAAAACTGATAGTCATACTTCTGGTTAGCTGTCAGTTGTCTGTTGGATTACCTTGGTGGTATCTGTGGTTTGGTGTTATTTCAGTAAGATTGGTGTTCTGGATAGTACCATTGAGACCAATCTGTGGATTTTGATACTTTGTCTAGCTCATTTCCCGATAACTTCCCTATACCTTTTATATGGTTTGCTGCCTATTCTATCCAGATGACAGAGACTGTGAAACTGAACTTCTTAATGAAGACCACAACATTCAAACTCATATTTTCTAATTGTGCAAGTATCTGTTTAGAGACAGTGAAAATGGGACTGCATCCCAAGGGCAACCTTGAAACGTGTGTACATCAACTTCCTAGCATGAACCATCTAAGAACAATCCCAGTGATGGTTTGTGTTCAAATTTTACATCCTGAAAATTATTATAAATGCTCCTGTGAGTGTATTATGTGGAACAGCCTCACCTTTAGGGATTCTTATTTGTGTACATGTGCCATATATAGACATAATCAAGTAAAAACTTTGAATCAGAATTTGAATCATTCTGCAGTCATTGCCTTTCTCATGGAAGTGAATGTGTACTGTAAGTCTGATTCTGAAACTTCCATTGTTGTAACTAAGTTTTGTAGGTAATTCCGTGGAAAGAGGAAGTGGAGCTGATTGAAACTTTATAGATCTTTGGTGTTAAGAAATCTTGAACTAAATATTGTTGGAGTGGGCACTTCTGTAGTTGCACAGTGTCTTGCCCTGATGAAAGGGCCAAGGTTTTTAGTGCTTGTTCATATTACCTTTTTGCTGCAATACACTGTATGGTTAAGCTTTAGTACAATCTTCATTTTGAGAAAATGGATGGGTTTTGTTACTCTTCCTATTCTGCCACCAAGTAATAGGAGAGTGCAAAGGTGCCCTCTAGTTATTAGACCATTCTGTTGCTTTCTGATAGATACTCTGAGTAATGTTGGTAGGTTCTGAAAGCTCATTTTATCTCTACTTACATCTCACCTTGATCCACCTAGGCAGCAGTTATTTAATTCAAGAGCCAATTTACTTTAATACTGGGAAAAACTTAAGGGATTATTTGTGCCCTTTACCTAATAAGGAGCTGGCTGGGCTGGGTGTTGACTGAGCATTGCTGTTGCTCCAGTCTCACCCAATCTATCAGTTGCTTCACAATTGCTAATAGTCTGAAATGAAGAACTATAAATTACTTTTGTTTCTTTCACCATTTCCTAGTGTTGGATCAGGAGTGATTTATGAACTGCAGCATATAACACTATGGAGCAAATACCCATAGAAAAGTCCTCCTGTATTGGGTTTTTTGGCGTAGGCTAAGGCAATGGCAATGCTGCTATAGTCTGAGTGTCCTGCTAATGCATAACTGGGTGAATCAAGCTAACAGTGGCATTGCTCCTTTTCTGTTATTATTTCTGCATTCATTTTCGGAAGTAACAAGAGGAAGGATCAAGAGTGGTTAAAAAAAACAAAGGCCTTTGATTCAGTAAAATTGCGACACAGAATATGCTATCGAAGGATATGAAAATCTAGTTTTGAATGAAGACAGTAAAATTCACCTTTCTCTTCAACTTAAAAAAGAAAAATAAACAAAGTAAACGAAGACAGCAGTTGGAATCAGCAGAACAAAGTAGAAAGAATCCCAGTACCAGGTAAAAAAATCTAAAGTCTTATTAAAAAGAAAAGCTGTCATTTAATCACTGTTGCCATCTTTTTACCAGATATTCTAGTAGTTTGGCTTATACCACCATCTGCTGGACACCAGGTGGAAGTGTTCGGCTCATTCTGCGTTTTCACGACTAAAGCATAAAAAATCTGTTTAAGAAATGCTGCAGTGTCCATAAGGCCTTCATATACATCTCTGATTCTGACCTGACAGTAGATTTAGGTATAGATTTTTTAAATCTCATTCCATTGGCATAAAAGTGGAAATTGGATAGCATGGTAAAAGTTGTTCAGGCAGATGCTTTTGGAAACTTCAGCCACTCATATTTTCAGGTGCACTTTGGAAGCTGGTAATCATCACCTAGAAACTCTGATGGAAGCATTAAAAGTTTTAGTGTGTATTGCAGGTTCACTGTGGCACTTGCTCAGTTGATAATTCATAGAAATATTATTCCTTAGCATTCACATCCTGCATGTGCCACATCTAAAGAATGGTGTTCTAGTGTTAACAACCTATTTTACCCTTCTGTGTTTTCAATAAACTGAAATAGAGACATGCCAATATGTATAAATTAAAATGCCAAGCCTTTAGACAAATTTCTGCAGAATTTACAATCGGTAACTATGAATTTGTGGGTTTGGCAACCATTTTCACTCACTGCACATGAGAAACTGAATGATGCAGTACTGAGTTCTGTATGACTAGGAAGGGAATTAGGTAATTCTGCTGATGTATGGATGTATTTCTCATGAGCTCTAAAGCTTATATAAGCACATTCCAACCCTCCAAGCAAATATAAGTCCCTGCGAGGTGATGTCAGTTCATCCTTTGGACTGGTAACGTAGAGGGACTTCCCAGCTCTGGCTGTTTCTGCCTGTCCTTTTCCTCCCCCTTCCCAAGACAGACCTTCCATTCCAGAAGGAGAAGCAGAATGAAACCAATAATCAGCCTTCTGGAAAATCTCTACCAGCAAAGCAGTTTTTCACTTTAAAATGTTGGCCAGAATAAGGTAGGAATTGTGGCAGTAATTTCTCTGTAAATACAGCCTTTCTGCTGTACTTTTTCATGGGTTCAGCATGATCAGGGGATACTTCTTCCCCAGGCAGCAGTCCTGGGTGTTACTTCTCTCTGTTTGCAGCCTGGGACATTTGTCATCTAGGCTCTGATATTCCTGAAGACTCAGGGTTTGAGCACTATGCCTCCTTTTGCACAGGAGGATGTAAGCCATATTACAGTGCTTGTCTGAGTTCAAGAGTGGATTAAATTGTCACCGTAGACAGAACTGCTATGAATTCAGACAATCCCCTTGAATTTAAGTCAGTAATTCATTAAAAGAAATGGAAGCCTTTATTATGGACTTTAATTTCCACGTTGCTAAACCCACAAATGAGTAAGTGAAAGTTCATTCACTACTGTGCATGAGTAGCTCATTCGCCTCTCTCAGCTTCATCCACTGGCCTGTGCCTTGGAAATTTATAAAGTGATGGCAGTACACAGGCCTGTTATCGCTGTGGTGGATTCCCCATAATAGTTTCTATAGTGATAACTTCAGGGCTCCATGGTAATGGACACAGCCAATTAATTTCCTGACTATCTTCTTCCTTGCATAGCTTTACTAATGCCAAAACTAAATGTCAGATAGGAAAATCTTGTAGTTTGTCCCTCTAGCCTACTACCAGTAGATAAGCATAAAATCTAAACCAAACATTCCCTCTCTGGAGATTTCACATATGACTAATTACAGTTTGGAAGCATATATGCTTTTAATTAAGCGCTATCTTTTAACAGACAGTAAATAGTAAGGACCACAGTGATGAGTACCCTTAGGATATCAGGCTGTGAATTGGACTCTAGAAGTTGATCTGATAAGCGAGGAGGGAGTACTTCCTCCATGCTTTACTTGGAGAATGTAATCTGGTGTCAGGTGTTGAAAGGACTGGAGGGTATTCCTGCAGTCACAGGCATCCCTAGCAATTTTTCCTGTGGTGGATCATGAAGATTTGGCATGATAATGTCCTATCCAGTAGCAATTTTGACATTTTGCAGTGGGAAATCAAACCAGCCGGATACTGTGCCAGATTTGTGGCTAAATTGTTATTTCGTGTGATAACTGCTATTGCTTCTTATTTGTCATTGCACTGGGCTTGTACATGCATCACTCTGACAGGTGTTCTTTATGGCAGTGTTTCTGGAACTAGGTCAAGGAGGTTGATGGGTAATTTGTGCTTGGGAGACCAGAAAGCATGGTAATGGGAGAGGAGGTGATTTTGAGTGGTTCTGTCCAACAGTTCATTGATCTGCTGGTGTAGATTACGATACGGCATTTTTACTGGCACAAAGCTTCCAGCCCTGCATACACCGATTCTTTGTGAAATGAAAAAAATCCCAAAAGAACTGTTCACTGATTCATAGCTTGAATGCTGTGGGTTTTTTTAAATTTCTTTCTAAATAAAATGAAATACATAATAAAGAAGGTTGTGGGGTTTTTAATCTCTAGGTTGAGTGAAAGGATTTCTTCTAAAAAAGTCATCAAGATATACTGAAAAAAACCCTCTTGCTTCACTACTATAATTTAAAGCATTCATTATGGCTACAATAAAAATAGAGATATCACAGAGTACATGGAAATTGAGTTAATGACCCTTAATGTGAAACCACATTGCAAAGTTGGTCAGGATGTGTGGGTGATTTGCATATAAGTGACAGTCAATAAGAAGATAATTGTTCACTAGTAATTTTTGACTTACATTAGTAGTATTCACACATTTTAAGTTTTAAGTATGCAGTTGATTAAGTAGGATCAGTCTGCAAAGCCCTTCTGTTTAAAAGGATCAAGTTTGAAGAATTAAGTCTTTCATCAAATGATTAGTTGGATCATTTGTAATGGCAACAAAGTTGATTGACATTTGCAGTTCCAAGCAGTGAAAGGTATGAGAGGTTTAAAAGCTGATAAATATTCTTCAGACATAGCCTTCCTATAAGACTGGCCAGTGGCCAGCTATGCTGGCTTTGTTTCCGTAATACCTACCTTTACCTTAATCCCAATGAAGCCTTGTGTAAATATACATGGCTCTCCTCAAACTTCAGTAATTGAGCTTTAGCCCTTACGGAGGACAGTAAGGGCATCCTGCAATTTAATGATATGGACCTAAAAGAAGCAATCATTTACATCCTGTGCAGAAGCATCAGCTGATTTTGCTTGTCCGTGGGAAAGTCAATGAAACAGAAATTCACTGGCCTGCCACTTCTCACAGGGCTGGGCATTAACGCAGGCAGTGAGTTTTACTGCTTGCAAAAAACCTCCTTTCCTTTTCCCTTTTCAGATCATAGTTTAGGCTGTGAACTGAAAATGTTACAGGTCAGAAGATGGTTTTACCATGTGGACTGGTATCTTGTACTGAGTGTGATTAAAATTCAGAATGATTTTTGAAGATAAAAGTAGCAAATACTAACTTTTTGGTGTCCACAGCTGGTGCTTTTTTTTTTTTCTATTGGCTCTTACTGACTTGAAGTGATTTACCAAGCAAGTTAGGCAAACAGCCTTGAAATCTTGCTAATGAATTTCTGAGTACATGAAGAATATCATCAAAACTGCACTACTACTACTATAAAGAAACATTCCATGTAGACTTTGTTTTGTCTTTCGTGCTGCATTTTTGCTCCTTGGGGAAACTCTTAGACAGAAGAAAAGCACGGAATCCTCAGAGAGGCTCACAGCATGTAGGAACAGATTGCTTAGCAGAGCAGAACCAGTATTTGTTCACTTGTTGTCACGTGTCATCCTTCTTTTGGGAGCCTCAGAGTTCAGGTGTGCTCCCCAGCTCCATTGCAACATGCCAAAAGGTGGCAGGGTGTTTGCTGAAAATGCTTTTTCCTCTTTGGAGCCCTTTGATACATGTTTCCCAAATGACCTTTGCAAGTCTTCTGAAAGCATGTGTTGTTTTAAGCAGTATGTAAGGTTTTAAAATCTAAAGCCTAGAAACCTTTTAGGCAGTCCTTTAGCCAGCTTTTAAGGGTACCCTTCTCTGTAAGAAGTGAGTGCCTTGTTGCACTGCTAGAATAATTCATGCTCACCTCTATCACGTGACAAGTTTTAAGATTGAAAGTATAGATTTATGTAAAACAAGGGTCTACAGTAATGAAACAACTTTAGAGAAGATAAAATGCATTAACGGGCTAGACTTAAAGACTCTTTGCGGCTGCTTTCACATCTCGGAGTTTATTTGCACTCATCTTACTGCAGGTTAAACTTAAATCTCCTCTGAGATTTCTAGTGTTCAAAGTAGCTGCTGCTTTGACAGAAAATCAGAGAATGGTTTATGGAGCAAAAGTAATGAGCCCTCTTAAGCTGCCTGACCTGGAATGCACCAGTCTCTCTTACTTCCCAACTACAAAAGCTTCCTCCCTCTTTCCTCCAGATCAGACTCGGGAAGGAGTCATGTCCTTCCATCTTCTAGGAGGTCTTTGATTCCCATATCCATTGCAAGGTTTGCTTAACATATCCAGATTCTAGGAAGGTGGGTTTGGTTTGTTTGTTTTTTTTTTTTTTTTTAATCTTCTTACTGACAAGTTTTCAGAAATACATTGATAGAACTGTTATACCGAATCCCTCTCAGTAGCATACAAAGAAGAGATTGCAAATGTTGGAATTTTTATTTTGAGACATATCCTTTCTTTCCTCTACGTGTTTTAAAAATATCAGATACCGAGAAAGGCCTCTTGCATACCATGCTAATGAGGCTGTCATAAGCATGGAAGTACAAATGTAGATGGTTTGAGTGGTCACTAAAACTGAATCTCATTTTGTTTTGGTTAAAAATCTTTTTTTCTTTTAAGAACTAATAAAAGTAACTTGATAATTATCTCATCCTGTGTCTTGGGAAAAGAGAAACCAATTCATAACTTGATTGGGGGTTTTTGTGGGGTTTGGTTTGTGTGGGTTTTTTTTGTTTGGTTGGTTTGGTTTTCTTTGCTTAATGAAACCTTAAATTTTTTTATGAAAGAGAAATATGAAACTTATAAATGCTAAGAATATCCTGGTCTACCAATTTATGCTGTTTAACCACTTGGAATTAAACTTTTGTTACTGAAGGTACTGTAATAAGCTATCTGTGACAGAAGTAGCCTATCCTTTTAAATGTAAAGGAGAACCAAAACAAATTACCCAGGATAAGTATATATTTCACCTGATGAGACCTTGGTTTTATTAAGCATGTCTGAAAGTACAGAGAGTATTAAGCACGTGTAAATGAACCACAGGTACTGAGTGTACGTTAGACACTTAACTGCCTTGAAAAGGTAACACAAAATAGTTTACATTCTTGTACATAGGCAACGTGCTACTTTAATAATCTATTAATTTCCAGAACTGTACTTACAACAAAATGTGTATGACAGAAGCCTGTGTCATCTCAATGATAGATATCTTGCTACCAGAAGAACTAGGCACTTGCATCCTTCCCCAGATACCCAAAAGGAAGTTCAGAAGGGGTTTATGAGATGAGTTAGTTCTATTACTTTTAAAATATATTATTCAAATTGGAATGCAATTTTTGATATTCAAGTTTTTAAAATTTACATTGTTCTAGTGATAGCATGGCCTTGAAAGTATTTTATACTTTGTCATATAAACTGCGTCAGTAGATAAGTCGTTAAATAAAGCTTTATAAAGTATGGTCTAGCAGAAGATAATACAGGTGCAAAACTGACTGGCACTGTTACCTAGTCTGTTTTTCACCGTCAAAATAAGATGTAGAATAACAGCATCTGGCTCATGCCCCTGCTGTTCATTGTGTTTCATAATTAATGATGTGTACAACAGAATAAACCAATATGAAATATAGTATCTCATACATATGTGCTATTTCTCCCAGAAATCTGTTTTGCCAGCATTGGAGAGGGCACACCAGCCTAGACACCCTTGACATGGACTTAGGTTGGACCCAGCTCAGCTGTTCCTATATGCCAAAAGTGTGAAGTGCACAGCACCGCACTTCAACAGAATCAGTCATGAAAGACAGATAGTTGGGGAACAGTTGGCCAAATAGTATCTCACAGATAGAGAGATTATTTTGTTTCGCAAAACATGAGTCTCAAATTTCTCTGTACTGCAGAAAGTCATATTTTGTGACTGGACCTATAACAGGCCTGCGAGGTTTAGCATTTCTGAACCAGATTATACAGCCTTACCTATCTTTCAAGAAAGGCGTCTAACAATTGGAGAGAATCCAGGGGAGAGTAGGAGTCATTAAATGCCAAGAAAATATGATCTATACTATAAAATTGATGTAATTTGGCAATTAAAATGAAGAAGCCTGAAAAGGAGAAGCAACAGATTCAGACACCTTAGTAATTACTCTATAGCCATGGCCTACCCTTTACAATTCCCTATGAACCAGTATCCTCATATGTTATGGCCATTGCTTTATTATCTCACCTTGATCTCTGAGGCTGGTTGTTGGTTTTGTCCATGGGAGGTGTCTTTACATTTATGTAATTTATGTGCATTTATGTATTTACATTTATGTACATTTATGTCTTTATATGTGTCTATGAAGTGACAGTGCAGCAAAATCATGATTAATTTATATGTATTTTCACTTGAGATATTATAATCAAATAAAACTTTCAGGACTGTTATAATGAGAAGTAATCAAATCTTTAATTTTCACTATTAATATAAACTTTTGTATTTAATCACCAGGAGTTCAAGATTCATGGTTAACCTACTAGCAGAATCACTGTTCCTCAAAAGAAGAGCTTCAGAAATCATCATGAAGGAATCAAAGGGCATACTCTGAATAAGGTAAGTGGAATGAATGAATCTCTCAAACTTTGGTGATCAGAAACCATTTTATTATATCTAAGAGATATAGTATAATGCATGTCAGAACAGAACATAAATTCCTTTGACATAAAATTATACTGTTTAATGAAAACAAGCTACAGATGGATGGAAACTTCTACTGAATACTCTGTCAACCCTTGCCATTCTGAGAAGAGTTGGCAACAATAAATATGGAGGAAAAGTGATGATCTTTCTACTCAATTTTACACATCATTTACTGTACTCGTACTGATTTCCTTTTAAAAAATGGACGTTTTCCAATGTCACATGCAGTGTTTTGGAGAAAAAGCTAGTCTGTAAGTTGTTGGAGCTGTTCAAAGTGAGCAGTTTGGCCAATACTGGGCCCACTAAATCAGTAGGCTGTCTTCCCTGATACAGTTACATACTTTCTTAATGAGAATTTCTATAATTTAGTTTCAACAATACTACTTATCATAGGTCACATATGGAAACTGTCTATTTCAGAAAGCAACTCAATAGATTTAATTTTATTTGTTACATAAAGAAAGATTTACCAGTGGGAGAGCTTGTGCTCAACATGGCTTATTTTGTGCTGGAAAAAATGAACTGTTAAGGCAAAATAACTGTGCTACACTGAAATGCCAGGTAGTTTTTGAATACATAACATACATTTTTTGTGTGTCCCTTAAATCTCATTTTAATAAGCAAAATCTTGAGATGTTGTCATGCCCTGTTACAGCTGCTACTATGGTAGCTATCTGTGAGTTCTCAGAGTGCTTGAGGTATACTCCTAAGTTTAATTCTTTGAATTTATAGTATTGCTGATTGAATATTATTATGTGGGAAGGAAAGACAAAAGTCTAACTTTACCATGTCTGCATTTTTTTCAAAGCCATAAAAATTGCATATGCAACAAGTATATTGTTTTCCACATAGACTGGGTAGGGTAAGGTCTCAAAAACAATGTTACAAAGCATTTAAATACATTTAGTTACTTCTAAACCCATTCTTTTTTTTAATATTTCAATATTTAATATTTCAATATTGGAAATATCTCAATTTTAAACTGTTTTTATTTCTTAAGGCCAAAATGTCAGAGGAAAAAAAAAATGTTTTCGGGAAGTCCATTTTAATCTGGATACCTGCTGATCACATTTATTATGTGCTTGAGCATGGGGTTTTTTATAGAACTGCTTGAAGCTTTTATGAAATGTTGATGTTTGTACTTCAGCTCGCTCAATTTAATTTTATTCTCTCAACAGTTCCAGTAATGTCAACTTTATATGCATGTCAGTGCATCCTTTACGAAATTGTTGAGCAGTCTTGTGATTCTGAACTTGAGATAAATCCTCTGCCATGTGTGTCTTTGCGTAGAGACATGTGGGTCAATAATTAATGAAAACAAAATAAAACTACTACTGACAGGTGGGCTTTGAAAAGCAATCTTTGTGATAAATATAAACTTCAGTAGCTATCTCACCATTGATTCATAGAGTCTTTGTTAGCATCAAAAAATATTTGCTTGAGGCCCTAGAGAATTTTTTACACCTTGGCTTTGTCAGGTTGGAAAATATATTTACATACAACGTTTATTTGAAGCTCGAGAAAGCGGAGAAAGATAAAACATTCCGTTGGATTTAGTTTACTTTCTGTTTTTTTATTTGATTTTCATTTCTTTAGTACACTGTTGGGGAGCAGGGGGAGGAAAGTTAAGGGTTTCTTTTATAGTTACTTATTTCTGCGCAATGTTCTCCTTTTAAAATGACAGTGCAACTATGATTTAGCCTTACCAAAAATTTTTTAGAGGAAAAATAAAAGAGTTCTGAACTGCCTTACCATTTAATGACCAGAGTCATTAATGTTAGATGTTAATTTGTTAATGTTAGTCATTAATAATAGATGTAAATCTATCAAAATGTAGAATTGAAATGGCTACAATAAACTTTGGATATTTTAAAAGCAGAACTGATTTTAGGTCCTCTCATTCTCTCATCTGTCCAGATCATCTAATAACCAATGTATCTGCTACAGATACAGATCTACTCTGGAGGTTCTATCTTATCCACTGTAACATTCAGTTATTTTACCACTCAGCATTTATTAAATTTTCTCAATTCTCTGTTTTTTTTTTCTCTTCTTTCTCTTGTATGATTTTGCAAGTACCTTTGGCAGCTGAAAAACATAATTTTCCTTGCTTCCAAAAGTTTAAGTTTGTTGTATTTTATTTTTTTTCATTTGTTCACCTGAGTATTTGCAAAATAATGAATGAATGACAGATTTTAATTCACAGATTACATTTATACATCGTATTTACAGCAGAAAGCTCTTGGGTAGAAAATATTGCATGTTACCCATGTGGCTTTGCTCCTCAATCTGTATGCATAATGCCTGTCAGTATCAAGATTTTTGGTTCATTTATATTCCTGAGAAATGAATGGGGTAACTGACTCATAGTTTTGCCTTTCATAGTAATTTCTACACTGACATTTAAAGCAGCTTATTCTGTTTTGTTGAAGTAGGATTCTCAATGTGCAGTTCAGCAGAGGACAGAAACAGATTTCAAAGCATGGTCATTTCTGTGACTTTACAAAAATCTACCATGAACTAGGAAAGCATTAGGCAAGCACTCAGATTTTGACTGCGTTGTAATTTATACCAATATAAGGTCTGCATTAGCATCAGTGAGCTACGGCTAAGTGCTAAGGTCAGTTGTGCATTTTATACTTCAGCTGCAGAGGAAGAATTTTATTGCTTTTCATAGTCATGGTGCAGTGAAAAAGGTGCTTTATGATGCCACAGACAATTAATTGAGGTGCATTACCTAGAAACTAAAAAGGTCACACGTGCAAAATAATTGACACCTCATAACCCCGATTAATGATTACAGAAATGCAAATTAGTACTTTTCAGTTTCCAATGAGTAGCGTAACTCTTCTCCAGCTTTGAATTATGTTTCCATTTGCTTATAATCTTTACTCTTTAAAATGTTTAATTTACCTTTTTTATAAAAAATAACCTAAGTCTACATTAAAAACTTATGCATTATATAAATTATACTATTCATAAAAAAGTCTATTAAGCTGCAATTATATTTCTATGTAATAGACATAGAGTAAGAGAGAACTGATACAAATATAGGAGTAACACACTTAATGGTTCAGTAACCTGCCTTTAAGGCTACATCTGTTAATATTTTTTCTGACCTGTGGGATTTCAGAACAATGTTTGCCCTTCCTTATGAAGACAGACTTGAAAATCTAACAGCATTTCAGGTACTGAATTACAAATTATAGGTTTATTTAAGAGCTGAGATGGTTTTATTGTTGTTGTCTACAAAAAGAGCAATCCTAACACAGAAGGATGGGGGACATTAACTAAGAGTTAGCTACTAAACTTGCTTCAATCTTTCTGTCCAGTTATGGGTAGCCACTTATAAGATTAGTACATCAGAGATCAGATCCTATTGATTTCACTATAACTAATACTACAGCTTATTGGTACTTTCTGGTGCTTGTACTAAGACTTTAGAATCACAGCATGACATGATATATCATTGCCGAACTCTGAGAGTTCCTCTCCTTGTAGGCTGTACATTTTTAACACCAACCAAGACCAAAGAAACATTTGGGGGAGTGTGAAAATTCTTTCAAGTAGGAATTTTTTGTCTTTTTTTTTTAATTTTCTTTAATACCTTGATGTAGTTCCACCTGAAAATTGGATCATTGGCTGTTTTTCTGAAGTAAGGAATCTGAAGGAGTACGATTAGAGCACTTTGCTTTTGCACTTGAGCCAAGAGCTATGCTTCCAGGGAATTATGTTGGTCTTTAAAGTCCAGAACATTTCCTATACCTTTCAAGTATGCACAGAGACAGTAAGTTTTGTACCAAGGAGGAACAAAAAAAAAAAAGCAAGTTTTGTTCTGAAATAAAATAGTGCAATAATGGAAATTCATTGAAATTTAACTTCACATCATAGACTCTCAAAGGAGGCCTGACTTTGAAATTAGGTCAGATTGCTCATGGACATGGCCATGCAACAGAGAAGTTTTTTCATACAGGTTTCAGAGAGAATGGGTGAGCACTGGAGCAGGTTGCCTACGGTGGCTGTGTCATCTCCATCCTTGCAGGTATTCAAAACCTGACTGGACACAGCAACCTGCTCTAGGTGACCCTGCTTTGAGGTAGCAAACTCGAAAGGTCTCTTTTGACTTCAGGGATTCTGTAGTTTCCACCCCACCCCCACTATTCCTGGACAGCCTGCATTGAGACACAAATATCACCTTCCTTAATGTTTGTTTCATTGATGAGTCAAACTTGTATCTGCCACTGCTTGTGCCAGCTAACAAATTAAGGTTTCAGTGTCTTTATATAGAGTGCAGGTTTGGCTCCTTTTCTCCTGCATTCCCACTGATGTCATTAGATTGCAGCAGACCTAAATGTAGTCCCCAGGCACCTTCCTTATGAGCCTGTGGGCACTGCAGACATAGTAAAACAAATGTAAAGACCAGTGTGGCCTTTCTTGAACTTTCTTAATTTTTCCCAAGAGCCCCAGAGAACTGATCAGCCACATCCAGCTCTCCATCCTGATCTGTGCTATCAGTAATTAAAGGCTATGGAGTCCAGACTCCCCAGCTTTATTCACAGAATTTAAAAAAGACAAGTGGGTTTCAAGTACTGCTTGTATCTGTGTATTGAAGAGCACTTTACTCTTTCAGAGCACTGGTTTGCTGGTCTTGCATGTGGTAGGTAAACTTTTTTCTGCAAAGAGGATCGTTGCACCAAGTTTTTAGGTGTTGTGAACCGATATAGCTGAATACAGCCTGAATAAGCAATAGTGCTGAGAAACTCCCTAATTGTGGCTGTAAAGATAATCTTTAGCAGTTTCTGACCTTTTCAAAGTTTTACCTTGCAGAAGCATTTTAAAATGAAACCATTGATTTATTTGCTTTTCCCAGATGACTGGTATGTTGATTTATAAAGTCATTTGATGGCAGAATTTTTTCTGAGGATGTCTAAAATACAGGGCTGCGCTAGAAACTATTTATTGTTTAGAGCCTTAAAAATTGCGGTAAAATTAACACCTTAAAGCAGGTAGCCATCTTATAGTAGAGTTTTAATCTTTCCTTTGTAGCTATCTATGTTACGATGCAGTGTGAATGTTGAAGATGAGTGATGCAGAACCCTAACCTCAATGACTGGTAAATAGTGCAGAACTGGTGTTCCATGGCTCATTTCCTATTTGATTCATTGTGTTGTTTTTTTCCCTTTATTTAAAAGTCACGAAAAAATCTCCTTTCATCCCTTCCTTCTGTTTAAGACCATAAATACTGTTTGCTTGTACTGTACAATGTTAAGAGCATGGTGGTAATGAATACAACTAAGGAGTTTCCCTAAAAGAAGTGGAAGTTTTTGAAGACCTAAAGTGCCTACTTTCTTGTGGCACTAAACTTTATTCTTTTCCTTTTTTCAAAACAAAAGCCTACTGATGTCCAGTGGCCATTCCAGCTCTTAACAGGTATAAAAATAAAGAGTAGGTTTAGAATCATAGCCTGGTGTGCTAGTAATACTTTTCCTAATAACAGGTAACTGAAACGTAATTTTGTTTAATAAACATGACAGAGATTTCATGATGGTTTGAATTGAGTCAGTTATATCATCATCATCCAGTTACTGGAAGTCAGTCCAAATAAATATGCAGTAGAAAGCGCCACTTTTTCTTTAAAATGTTACATGTTTCAGTATCCTAATTAGCATTTAAAGTTTTAATATGAGTTATCTTCCCAACCAAGTCCCTTTTCTCATTAGCATTTTGAGTACATGGGCACCCTTCCCTCCTCCAAATAGAAGTCCACTGTAAAATTCCTGTATGGAGACAGTACTGTCCTTTTGTAAGAGCTGTATGCATCTCTTTTTTTCAAGAAATATAATTTCCTGCTGTTAAATCCGTTACTATTGAGACACATAACAAGCTTTTAAACTTTAAAAAAATAGAAAAGTAATGGCTATGCAGTAAGGGATATGGTGTATTTTTGTTTCTTTAAAATGCTGCTTCAGACCTACTTCAAATGTACATAATGCAGACCTCATTTCTCTTGTGTTCGAATGCAGTCTTTTCCTCCCTCTTCCTTAATGCTATCAGCCATACAGTCTGCTGTTTGTGGTATTCTTTTCAAGTGGAAATTAAATTACTGATACCATAATTCAATACCATATTTAAAAATTGATTTGCTTTGTAAAAATAGCTTGGTGTGCCATTACAGATATACTGGCTAGACTGTGTGACTTTCTGAGATATCGCCTGCGGGAGGCTAAAAATAAAACTTGTCTGCACTGAATTACAAGATTGCTGTGCATGCCGTTAGACAGAGGTGAAATGCCAGGAGTTTCAAGTTGTAAGGAGTTGTAAAGATATAACGTTTATTGCAATACAAACTTTTCCTAAGACTGAAATGCAAGCAAATTCCAAAGTCAGTCATTCAGAAAGTTTACAGAGCGTATTTAATGTTCTCTTGCTTTTACTGAGTGGTTTCAGTCACAGGGTTCAGTATCTCAGCTTGAATGATTTATTATTCTAGTATTGATTAACAAAATATTAGAATTCCAAAGGCATGCCATAGAGTCATAGAATAGTTAGGGTTGGAAAGGACCTTAAGATCGTCAAGTTCCAACCCCCCTGCCATGGGCAGGAACACCTCACCCTAAACCATCTCACCCAAGGCTCTGTCCAGCCTGGCCTTGAACATTGCCAGGGATGGAGCATTCACAACTTCCTTGGGCAGCCTATTCTAGTGCCTCACCACCGTAACAGGAAAGAATTTCCTCCTTATATCCAATCTAAACTTCCCCTGTTTAAGTTTTAACCTGTTACCCCTTCTCATGTTCATTTTCTCATCAACCAACACCCCCAAGTCCTTCTCCACAGGGCTGCTCTGAATCTCTTCTCTGCCCAACCTGTAGCTGTGCCTGGGATTGCTCCGACCCAGGTGTAGGACCTTGCACTTGGCATGGTTAAACTTCATGAGGTTGGCATGAGCCCACCTCACAAGCATGTCAAGGTCCCTCTGGATGGCATTCCTTCCCTCCAGGGTATCAACCGAACCACGCAGCTTGGTGTCATCAGCAAACTTGCTGAGGGCGCACTCAATCCCACTGTCCATGTCAGTGACAGAGATTTTGAACAAGACCTGTCCCAACACTGATCCCTGAGGGACGCCACTCGTTACTGGTCTCCAGCCGGACATTGAGCCATTGACCACAACTCTTTGTGTGTGGGCATCCGGCCAGTTCTTTATCCACTGAGTGGTCCATCCATCAAATTGATGTCTCTCCAATTTAGAGACAAGGGTGTCGTGTGGGACAGTGTCGAACGCTTTGCACAAGTCCAGGTAGATGACATGAACTGCTCTACCCCTGTCCATCAGTTCTGTAGGCCCATCACAGAAGGCCACCAGATTGGTCAGGCAGGATTTCCCCTTAGTGAAGCCATGCTGGCTGTCACCAAGCACCTTGTTGTTTTTCATGTGCATTAGCATGCCTTCCAGGAGAATCTGCTCCACGGTTTTGCCAGGCACGGAGGTGAGACTGACTGGTCTGTAATTCCCCGGGTACTGTCATATTTTTGTTTGTGTTGATTCTCCTCAAATAATTTGTTTGCTTGTTTGGTCTTGTTTGATTCTTGTTAGTTCTCCACAGTGAGAGACTGAGTTTAATTCTTTTTGTTCCTTTGGCAGTCACGATGTCAGAGGACTATAAGCTTAATTTAGGACTTTACACCTAAATAATGTTTTGGAGATTCACCGCACTGCTTACCTTTTCTTTAGTTTTTATTTTTAAACAGCATTGGTAAAAAAGTTGATGGCTATGAAAAGTAATATACTTTTATCCTGTAGTAATGTCCACTTGCTTCCTATGAAAATTGCAGAAGGTGAGAAATACATGAAATCAAAGCAAATATCTTAGGCAGTATATAGAATCATAGAATTGTTTGGTCTGGAAGTGACCTTAAAGCTCATCTAGTTCCAGCTCCCTGCCCCAGGCAGAGACACCTTCCACTAGACCAGGTAGCTCCAAGCCCCACCTTCCACTAGACCAGGTAGCTCCAAGCCCCATCCAAACTGGCCTTGAACACTGCCAGGGGTGGAACTGCCACAGCCTTCCTGGACAACTGTTCGTGCCTCACCACCCTCACAGTGTAGAATTTTTCCTAATATCTAACCTAAATGTGTCCTCTTTCATCTTAAATCCATTACTCTTTGTCCTGTCACTACCTGCCATTGTAAAAGGTCCTTCTCCATATTTCCTATAGGCTCCCTTCAGATAGTGGAAAGCTGCTATAAAAAAACTAACTTTTTAAAAAAATGAGGAAACTGAAATACAGCATCTAATGATTAGTTTTTCAAGATTCAAAAATATATTTGTATTTGTCTTCCATATCCATCTGGAAACTATGATACTGTGTGTTTAGCTCAAAAGAGTGTTTAAAATTCAATAGGAGGAAGTTATAGCAGAGAAATGTTGAGGATATAAAATTCTGGAATAGTAAACAGAACAAGAAACGAAAACATTCATGGTAAAGTGTAAAAAGTGCCATGTAATTGCTGTCATATACTCTACTATGTATAGGTATGTATATACACATCATACATACCTGTGCAGGTGCGTTTCTTTCAGATCATTTATTTTGGTTTATTGATTCCTCCCTTTTTATTCAGCCTCATCTCACATACACATCATTATTTTCAACAATATCATTACTGTGAGAGATAGACTTTTTAGAGACCACAGTGTGGTCTTTGAGAAATGGAGAAGGTCTTTTAACACTGCTATTGGAAAAAGTGATTTTGTTGACTTAATTCCCTGTGTTTGGGAATAAAGGCCAGCTAGGGGCAAGAAGGCTCATCATGTTAACATACGCTCAATTTCCCCTAAGAAAACTATAGGAAACACTACAAATACATGCAGTTTAGGGATGGACTTGCCATATGAACATTTTAAAGAAAGCTGCTTCTCTTTAGTTTCAGTTTAGTTAGAAAATTCCATGTTGGTTGAGCACTGCTTGTTTCGATTTATGGTTCAGAAATACCAATATGAAACTAGTAAGTAGCTCAAGATTTCCTAAGTTAAAGTGAAATTTCAGCAAGATTTTCATGTGTAATAATAGAAATTACAAGTCTTAGACTAAGGAATTAGCCTGCGCCCGCTAAAGGTTGACACAAGACCTCAGTCATAATGACCTGCATTCACAACTGCAGAAATAGGACTATATAACTATTTTACAGAAATAAAGATGGCACATTTTAATATGGGTTATAATTAATACCTACAGTCTATCCATATCTGAAGCCTGGAAACATGGGCCACATATCTACTTACAGATGAGAGTGTTGGTACATAATCAGTTCCAGTCATAGTTTATCCTTGTAGTGGGCTAGGTTTTGAAAAACTGAGAACTGAACGGAATAAATAAAGTTCTTATTTTATTACTGCAGTATCTAGAAATGGGGCTGGCAGTAGGCTGCAAAAGAAAAACAACAATGTCACCACATTAGAATGCATGTCTGCCAGGCACTTTATTTTAAAATTAAGTTCTTGTTTTCTGAAGTGCATCTACGCATTCCATAGGTAATGAAACTTAGAAATTAAAACCTATTTACCAAAAGGGTAAGCGTGTTATAATGTATATAATGGAGATTTATTTTCCCATGAACCACAGAGCCTGAACTTACTTTACTTAACAGCAGTGTATAATAGAAAAGCAGATGAACTTTTAACAGTGGAAAAAAAGAAACTTTTAATACACCACACAGAAAATATGCTTTAATTTTCAAATCACTTTTAGATTCTTGCAATGGCCCTTGAAGTCTCGATTCTAGCAATATGTAAGGTATTAAAAAAAGCGCTTTTAACTATTGCTCCTAAAAAGTTGTTTTCTATTTCCCTTTGGAGGGATTACATCTATCACATAGCACTGTTTCTCATTCATTGTGCTCAAGTGCAGTACTTGATGTATCTGATGTTGCATGTCCAAAATGGGCACTTGGGAAATAACTGGGGAATGCAGTGTTTTATTACAGACTGGTTTGGAAAGGCATTGGGTATTTTTTGCTTTGGTTTTTATTTGATTCTGATGTACTCAATAGTTTCCTCTGGAAGCCCACAACTCTAGCATCTGAAAAACAAGAAGTTAGTTGCAACATCAAATCAACAGCTTGTTACTTGTATTTATCAATCAGTATCCAAGCACAATTCTACAAGGTCCTGTTTACACTCTAACAAGTGTCTGTTCTCCAATGAGAATTTGAGGATAAAATGTCTGACTCTCCAGTACATTGAGAAACAAATAGACAATAGTTTGAGTTGTAGTTAACTTTTTATCTTTCTTTAAAACGTGTTCCATTGGTCAGGGTTGGATGTGAGATACTGTGGGGCCCATAACAAATTCTTCTCTTGTATGTCTGCCTACTTTAATGACATTTTGCCAACCATTTTGAGGTGATACGTGCATACATATACTATGTGAGAAAAAGAAGGGGGTTGCCTCAGTAGTTACTATAAGGGGAAAAAAGTGATCAGACTGAAGATATTTCAAAGTTGCTTCCCTGGGAAGACTTTGTTTTAAATAATAATAGATTTATATAAGTAAACCATAGGACTATAAAGCTTTCAAGATAGTGACAATTATTGAAGTTTCCCATAATTATTCCTGAAATAACTGTAGGGTTTTTTGTAGAAAAAAAGAAAAAGGCTTGACTAAATGAAGTGAATGTAAAGTGAATTCACAGAGGCTGGTGTTTAAAATTGAAGAAAATTTTATTGCATTTTGGATTTTGCTGGCTTTAAACCAAGAATCAGTTAAGGCCCTTAAATCCTCTGTGGCTGCATGAAATAAAAAAACCTCTTGGTGATTAATCATCATGAATTTTAACTTCACTGCTATGTCTGCATGCCAGGTAATTGAAGTATGAATATATAGACAATGTTTATCCCTAAAATACTAAGTACAGAGTGAAGCACATTCCAAACTCCACACTGCTTTCTGATCTGACAAAATTATTTAGTTGGCAGGAAGAAAACAGGAAACAAGGCTGTAACAAATACTCTTGAATACTCTTAGAGATTCATTGCTTCTGCTTTGCTTCGTGGTCCTCTTACTTCAGCGTAGGAAATCATCAGATGAGATTTTGCATTGTTTTTCTTGTATTTAAAGGATGAAATGAAGTTTGAGAGGCTCCTCAGAGTTCTTCTAATCTATTTCCTCTAGTTTTCTTTTTCTTTTTTTTTTCCTGCTCTTTGGTGTCTGTTTTGGCTCCTGACCTATTCTCACCAATCTTTCTCTTTTTTGTAGAGTATTGTTAATGAAGTGTGTACAGTGTTGCTTAGGGGAAAAAAGCCACTGTAATTTTTCTTTATTTTTAAAATGCGTTTGATTCCATCTAGCAGCTGCAGGCCCCTTTTTTCACAAACGAATCTGATTACTTAGTGTGATTAAAATGAATTTTTCTTTATATGGCAAAAACAGTTTTTCCCAACTGTGAATCTGACAAGCACGTTTTTGAGTACCAGTTTAATGCTCAAAGTTGTAAAGACACAATCATCACAAGACTTTATTTACTATTGTTCAATACCAACAGTGTAGAGTGAAAGAAACTAATGAGGTCTTTGATAATCAATTCTTATCAGAAATGTCTTGGGCAGGGTGTCGTTTTTCAATTATCATCAGTTGTTCAGTAGCTGTACACACAGGCGCTTTTTTCATCTAGAAGTGCTGATTTTATCTTTATTTTAAGAAAGATTAACTTACATTTGAATGCTTGAAATTAAAACTGTTCCTACTTGGACTGCTTTCTTGACAACTGGCGTTATTTTATCTCGCATGGTTCTACATGTAAGCGCTGTCATATAACTACTGAGCTCCATCTTTAGAAGGAAAAACTCAAAGGTAGGAAAACCAGGAAACTGGCATGTAGAGGTTTGGGGAATTTGAGGCCAGGATATTTATTATTAAAGGAGTGTGTGAGAATAGAATAGCAGGTAATGGTAGAAGAGCCTAGCTGTTCTCTAGGGAAATGATGCTTCCAAATTTTGGCAGAAATGGGGAGAAAGCTCCTGGTTGATGATGAGAGGGAGGAGGGGACAGGGAGAGAGGGAAAGACAGACACTGAGACTGCAGATGTAAAGAGTTGCATCCAAATACTCGCACAGTTGTAATTATTGAGGCAATGTTGAGGGGGGAAGAGGGGGACTGGCACTAGTGTTCTAAAAAAGCAAAAGCAAACTTTGACATATAATACTGGTGGCTCATATCAGATTATTAATACATTTTAATTTACCTAGGTAGGGTGTAGGCAAAAAATTTCTGAGCTCAAACTTACCTTGAATTGACAGAACAAGTCAGTAATAAATAGTTACCATTTGATTAAATATGGCAGGGAAAAGGGTAGTTTTCAAGTAGTGTTATACTTCATTTCACTATTTTTTCTTTAATATATATTTAGAGCTGTCTTATAAACTGTATAAAGCTGATTATAAACTGGTCTCTCTTTCGAGAGAAAATGTTCATAATATGAATTATGAAGAAATAATTCATAAACTATTTTTTAATGTTGCAGCTTAGAATTTCCTTCTGAATTCAAGAAGGAATATCACAGAATTGTGTATTAATACTGGGTGATAGGGAGAAATAATTTGCATGTATAAAAGCAAGTTGCAGCCCAGTAGTTTTTCAGAGAGGTGAGATAAGACTATTAGAGAATCCTAGGAAAGTTGCATCCAATATCCGGGAGCAGTCTTTCTGTTCACTGCTTGCAGAAGATGGATGATGCCCTGCTTTACACCTTATAGACAGAAATGTTAGGATTATGTGGAGTTTCCTTATCTTTCTTGCAAAGCACATTGTATTCACCTCTGTCCCCTTTATGACTCTCCTAATATGGAAAACTGGGAAATAAAAAAAAACACATTATATTTATGGTGTTAACATTTATGATTGGTCTTGCTTAGAAAATATGTCCCTTCTCTAAAAGGCAGAGATATAGAGTTTATACCTCATCCCAGGGTGCTGCATCTCAGATGTGTCTGGGTTAATTCAGGGAAAGGTGTGTGGCCTAGCTGGCTACTTGATGTGAGCTGATCAGCCAGCTGGAAAATACAGGTTTCATCAATATCTGTCCATGTGACACTGGTTTTTATGTTGAGCCTTTGCAACTGAAGAAATGGTTTTCATGATTTGTGCTCAGCAAAACTAAAGCCAAGTAACTCTTTCAATGTGCCAAACCCACAGGACAGGCACAGGGCGAGTTATACCAACTGTTGCATTGGAAATATTTACAAAAAGTTGCTTTGCTGTAACTTTGATGCCAAAATTGCTCTTAAGAGATCAGCAGCCTGTATGTTTGTGCTATGTGTGTGGTGAAACTGTAGGAACAGTAGATGTTTTCACTGCAAGATGTGGCAGGCTCTTGAGATTATGAAATAGAGAAGAGTTTATTTATATTTAAAGGATAAATATTACTGCAGGGTAGCCTCATATTCTCTTAGTGAGAGCTGGGATTCTCTAAAAACTGTCACATATCACCATCTTCTGAGCAAACCCTGTACTGCAATCTATTAACTCTAAACTGAATTCATGAGCTGCAGTGGTCTCTCTATACACTTAAGCAACATGAGAAAACTTCTGTCGTTAATACCTGACGTTTCAAGTACTAAATTATGATGAAACTTGTATCATATTTTCTGAACAAAAGGGCTTGTATTGTTAAGAAATGGGTCTGTGTTCAAAAGTTTGGTGTCTTCTCTGACTGTGAAAAACTCACTGACAAGCAAAAGTTATTCTAAGGAAATCCACAATGCAGAATCCTATGTGGAAAAGGTAGCATGTGTGACCCTGTTGATAGAAAAAATCTCATGTTTACTGCATAGATTAAAAAAATGCTGGCAAAGTTCCTATAAGCTTTGAACATAGGCTGTGCAATCCCTGGCTCCTGCAATTCTAAGACATCAGTTGCGATTGTGGTTTAGCAAAATTGTTCTATGCAAGAAGTGAAAAATCATACTTTTTGCCTAGGTTACTTTGTATTTTCAGTTAATATTATAAAATGTTTTCAGGGTTATATATTTGGCAATATATTGCGGGGATATTGCACTATTTTTGTAATCATCTTTTTTGCAATAGAATTAGAGAGATACTTATGATGCTTTAAAGGTTGAAAATTATGTGGCCAGAGGGTTGCAGTTTTATAATTGCACACAAATTGAAGGGGGTATGGAAAACCAAGAGTAAAATAACCCAGAAAACACATTCAAGGAAATTACCTCAGATGGCCTTATATATATATATATATGTAGAACATGAAAGCTCAAAACAAAGGTACATTTTCAGAAGAAAAGGGAGAGCCTCGTTGGAGAAATATATTCCATTGTGAAATTTACTCAGGGAAAGGGACACCTTCCTTTTACCAACTTTATCTATGGAACACGAGGCAGAGCAATAATCTGCTAAAAGAGCATCAATCTGTCACCTGACAATTCAAAGACATTCTGATTTATTATTTGGTCTATGAGTCAAGGTTGGATTGTTGTGTTTTGGTTTTTTTTCTTTTCTATTTATTTTTCTGCCTATATTTAAAGAACAAAAGAATGTGAGAAGCTGCCTCTCCAGCTGATCAGGGAATGCCACCTACATTACATACACAAGGGAAAACAAAGAGTAAATATAAGATGAAGAAATCCTGCCCTGAAAAACCCAAATTCTCACATCCACCTAGATGATACTTTGGTTTTGTATCCCATTTCATACAGTTTTGCCCCCAATTATTCCAGTCTTTATACCCAGTCCCCATTCCTCAACACTTTTTGTATCTTACTGTCTTGGGTTCTTTTGATTCTCCTCCCCATCCCTCTGGGAGTGGGGGGAGGAAGAAGGAGAGGGAGTAAGCGAGTTGCTGCATGGTTCTGAGTTACAGACTGGGCTTAAACCTGGACATTTTCAAAATGCAGAAATTATTTAGTCTAAACCTTAGAGTATTTTATTAATAATTCCTGTCAATTTAGACTTTTTTTGACATTGAATTTGACTAAAACAGATTCATTCTCTCCAACATAGAACTGAAAGTGGCTTGTATTAAGCTTCCTGCCGGAGTAACATACAAACACACTTTCAGATATAGTTTTTCTGTTATTAAATACGAAATATTAATCTGTACTTAAAATACCATATTTAAAAGATCATTCCTGGACAGTCTTTCCCAGATGAGTTGTCCAAGAAGTAAGTGGCGATGTATTATTTTCTTAGTCAGATGTGATTGGCTTGTGAAAATCTTGATAACATGAAGTTAGTGCCACCCTCTTCTGTACGCTCCAGAAACAACATTGTTCGTATACAGAACAGAGTTTTAAATTCTTTTCATGAATGTAGAATTGCGATGGGGAATAAAAGTCCTCAGATGTGGGTATGAGGAAGAAAATGTGTGTAGCCATTAATGACTGTGTGCCAGTGATGTAGCGGAGCTCTATTGAAAAGTAGGAATAGTTGAATGTAGCCTTTTGTTGTCAAGTTTTTTTGGCAAGAGGTGAGGTCAGCAGAGATAAAAACAATATAATTTTACTGTGAAGAAAGCAGATCTTTATCTTTCTGTGGGGAAGTGGCAGTGAAAGGATTTCTGTTCTGATGAAATTCCCCCCCCCCCCCCCCCCCCCCTTCTTTGTAAGGGGAAATAGGGAATAAAAGGTGAGGCTGGGATTTCAACTGTAGGTACTCAGCATACAACCTCTTAAAAATAACGGTGGTGACTGTTAGAGAAATTTACTTTAATCTCTCCAGGAATAAGTTCTAATCAACAAAATGAAAATTATTCATGGGAAGGACCCATGCTGAAATGTGCAAATTAATTCAGTGTAGTTTATGTTGTCTGGGGTCAGAGAAAATGAGCCAATTTTAGATGATGAAGCCCAGGTATTTAGCATGATGCTAACATTACGCATCCCTCCTTCGAATGAGTCTAGGGTCAGGTGGGAAGCAAAAGTTACGTCATGTACAGAAATATACATGTCAAAAGAGGTAGGATTAGCCTCACATGACACTTCATTGATTCCCTTTGAGTAGATTACCCTGAACATTCCTTTCTGGAATGTGCAGCCAACTGTCTCCTTTCATGTTAAAAGATTAATTTTCACTATTCAACCAAAGTGGTTAAGCTGAACCTTCAGTCTTTCCCAGAATTGATTTTATGGGGTGTTATTCCTGGTTCCCATTCATTACGTTATATAACATGCCTTTACTGGTCCAGTTCATGTAGAAACTATCACCCAGTACAAAAGGAAAAAGGGTTTAAGGGCCAGGGCTTAAAAAGACAGAAAACACAATTAATTTCCTGGCAGAAAGATTATTATTTGTGCTGTTTCTTTTCTGTCCAAGAGTCATGATAGAAGGACAGAGCAGTGCAAGGTGAGAGGTAAGAGAGGATGGCTTCTTCCCACACTTGTCAAGCCAGCTGTGTGTACAGCTGTCAGGGTACCTAACAGGCAAATATGCTACATAACTGTTGCACCTACTCATGTTTGGAGAAACAGAGGAAATGTGAAGGGATGACACCTCATCAGAGACTCTATCTAGCATTTCCTCTCACCTAATAATGTCTAAACATCTCCAAATTCTCTCCAGTTTTCTTTTCTGCTATTTTCCTGTTAGGTGTCCAGTTTTCTCTTGCAGATTGCTAATTTCCTTCCACATGATTTTTCACTGCTGTACAAATATTATGGAAGAAAAAAAAAACTAAAACTTTAGTACTAAAAACACTGAAGAACTGCTTTCTCTCAAATGCAGTTGTGCCGTATTATTGGTGGAATTGAAGTATCTACTCAAATTTTAGTTGGATGTTTTCTAGCACTTAAGATTTCTATCTCAAGATAATTCTTGTCATCATTTAATCTGAAAATAGATTATTTTGAAATTAATTCAGGATGTGTGTAATAGTCCTCTTAGGCTTTGCGAGTTGAAATGAACTTTTATACCAACAGCTCCAAACAGGCTTACCAGTCCTGTGTATAGCCTACTTCCCAGCTGGACATTTGCACATAAAACTAACATGTAAAGAAACATACTTCATCACTTCTGCTTTCCATGGCACCTTAACAGCAGATCTCTCAGTATCACCTCTTCAGACAGAGACTGAAGCTTGAATCTTCACTCAAGCAGAGGGACATGCAGAATTAGTTGTTTACAAGTGGCTTCCAAATCTTTTTTCCCCATGCTGACTGCTTTATGAAGTCGTATTCAGATTGCACTGCCTTTTCTCTGCTTGATACCCTTCCCGTCTTTTCCCATTTCCTTTTAGCCCTACTTATCTTTCTGTTTTCTCTAACAAGATACAGTCCTAAACTTAAAATTTAGGAAGTGTGCTAGTTACCATAGCCTTGCCATAGAATTTAGTAGGCCATCTCATCCCAGCACACATGCCAATGTTCACCTGCCTGCCTCAGGGGTTGGGGTTCATGGTAGGAAGAGCTATTGAATTTATCAAACTGATAACTTCCTTCTTGCTGCAAGCTAAGAAGATGCTACAATTTTTCTTACACTATTTTTTAAATAAAACCTCATAACTTGATTCCTTTAGAGAACAGTAAAGAAATACAAAAAGAGTAATTTTCTTCTAATACTCTTTTTGAGACTTATGGAAATGGTAGTATATTTAAGGGTATGTTTAAGGGGATTATTTACATCTAGGTGTTTTTCCTAAGTGTCTGATGCCTTGTTTACTGAGAAAGCATTTAAGAAAATCCACAAGTTGAAAGAGGAGAGAAAATCGGAGGAAATCCATGTCATCTCTGCAGTTGTAACATTTGCAAGCCATGTGGCTCTCAGGCTGGTCCTGTGTGTTTGCGTTAAGGTACTCACCCAGTTTCTGTTCTTCAAAAGTGACTTCTATGCTTGAGTCTTCATTTTCTTTCCTTACTGCTGACTTGATTAGGTTTTAAGATATGGCTTTATATGTTGTAAACCACTCTTACTAGTTAAAAACCCATGCCTGCTTTCTCTCACTTGAGGCTGTGTGCCTACTATAACCCCAAGCAAAATTCAAATTCCATGCAAGGGCTCTATTAGAAAGATGGTGTTGGCAGTTTAGCAGTGTCTATTCTCATTTAGATATTAGAAAGAAGCTCTTCCCTGGGAGGGTGCTGAGGCGCTGGCACAGATTGCCCAGAGAAGCTGTGGCTGCCCCATCCCTGGCAGTGTTCAAGGCCAGGTTGAACACGGCTCAGAGCAACCTCATCTAGTAGAAGGTGTCCCTGCCTGTGGCAGGGGGTTGGAATTTGTTGAGCTTTAAGGTCCTTTCCAAACCAAACCATTCTATGATTCTGTGGTTCTATTTGCTTCTTGCAAATATCTTGATATTAGTTGCACATTAGTTGTATAATCTGTATTTTAGAGTTTTAAAACTGGGCATCTGATATCAGTGCTTTCCAAGCAAGAGCAGAATAAAGGAAGTTATACTGGTTACTGGAAACAGTGAGGTGCTGCTACAGGAGAACATGAGATAAGCATTATTTAGAACCTGATTGATAAGCAATAGTGACCCTCTCCCTCTGATCCACACTTCTTCTAAATATATACACACAACTGTTTATACAGAATCATAGAATCATAGAATCTTTAGGGTTGGAAAGGACCTTAAGATCATCTAGTTCCAACCCGCCTGCCATGGGCAGGGACACCTTAAGCTAAACCATATCACCCAAGGCCTCGTCCAACCGGGCCTTGAACACTGCCAGGGATGGAGCATTCACAACCTTCCTGGGCAACCCATTCCAGTGCCTCACCACCCTAACAGGAAAGAATTTCCTCCTTACATCCAATCTAAACTTCCCCCGTTGAAAGAGTGTACATGGCTGTTGAGTGACCAAAGCAGGGATGGTAATGAATAGAGCAGAAATGTTAGAATTTTTATTACTAATGCTTAAAAGTTAATATTTGCTGCAAAAAAAAAAGGTGTTCTAGGTGAGTGCTCAGACTGGTTCCTTATAGAGCAAGGGGGAAGAAAGATTAAATTAACATCCACCTTACATTCATAAATGTCTTACTATGCAGATTCACTGTGAAGCTTGGTGGCCAGCCCCGTGCATTTGCTTCAGAACGTTGATTTGGTGAGAAGTAAAAATACCTTCTTCTGATGTGAATTCTCTAAGCCATGATTCACTAACTGGTTTAGGGTTTGTTCCCCATTTGATTGGCTGTTTGTGTTGGTTTAAGGTAGGGAAGGGGGTTTTGTTTCGGTTTCGTTTGTTTTATTTTGGGTTTTGGTTGTTTTTTCCCCTCCACAAAAACACATGCACAATGCAAATAGTCATTAAAGCAAATTTGTTTCCTGGACTGACAAGCTAGCAAGAGATCATGTTGGTCAAAAAATTCACAAGAACATGAAGGTAGTTCTAAGCTGATACACTGATAAGTTTCTGTTGTAGGACAGCTTCATGTTATAGCCCCAAAGGAAATAATCTGCAGACGTCCCGTACTGTCAGCCCTCTGCAGGCAATCGGTTTAGATTGCCAAAGGCAGGGATGGGGGTGAGCCCCTTTCATAGAAAAGGGCCTCCTGATGTGTGCTAGAAGGAAGGTAAATTCTATTTTACGTGGACCAGATGCAGTTAGGAAGTAAGGACAGTAAGACAGGATCTTTTGTTCTTTTAGAGTACAGAAATGAGATTTATACTTCCGTGTTCTCTGTTCTTAATGAATGTAAATTAAACCCGCAAAACTGTTAAAACATAGTCTAACTTTTCTTAGCAGAGAAAGTAAAGTTTATTTGAACATAGCATGCTATATATAAACAATTGATTTTTCAAGTTAAAAACATTTTTTCCTTTTATAAATATGCTTATGAGATTTCATCTTTAGAAGCATTCAATAGGATTAATAGTATATTTTCTTTTTAATATTATATTGCTGAACTCTGAAAACACAGTATTCTATCAGAAAAATTAGTCTACACGTTCAGAGAATTTTCACCTGTCCTGAATTTTCTGAGCTAACAAAACAACAATATAACACTAACGTCGGTACTGTCCAAATATTGTGCTTCACAGCATAGAATATCTTACATACATTCTTTTTCCAAAATACACTTTCAGCATTTGATGTTATTAAAAAAAAAAAGAAATTAAGGAGAAACAAATAAACCTTCATTAGAAATTGGCACACAAAAAGAAAACATCATGCATGTGGAAAACTGGTGATTTGAGGTGATTCCCTGTTTATTCTTGATTCTTAGCATTCCCTTAATTTCAAATAAAACATTAACATGCTCATATAAATGGTATAGAACATTACACAGTGGATGTGTCGGGGTTTTTTTCTTACCATATTTCAACTGTACGTGAGAGAAAGCTGGTAATCTTCAGCTGAGGTCAAAGATTGTCATATCAATATGATATAAAAGTTTAATTTTGTAAGTTATATTCAAGGAATGTAATTATATGATTGTTTTTAAAATTTAATGTGTGGTGATTATCCAAAGAATAGTCAAATTAGTTTAACACATACTGACAGATGGTTAGTGGGCAAAGACAAATCCATGAATAACCTGACACCCTGATCAGCATTAAAATATCACATAACTATGCACTGTGAAAATGATTGCAAATTATGTTAGCATTGTGTTTTGACAAAAGAGATCTCTTTCTGTTGGCACACACAGTAACATAAAGATACCTTAGGCCTACTACTTCTTGCACCATTCAATTTAATATACTGCTAAAAATGGATATCCTGCTACAGTACTAACAATGCCAGGAGGTTGAATAGCAACCAGATTCTATGTTTCTCTGATATGTTTTTAAAGTTAATTTAGTAATTTAATTTCTTAAAATAGAAATGAAGTTACTTCTGCAGAGAATATTCTGCTGCCAGTGATACTGATGGGCAAATATTTCCTTCTGTGCAGTTCTTGGTTGAAGGTTTTTCTCTCTTATTCATTTTCATTTACATAAAGTATAAAAGCTCTTTTTATCAACATTATCATAACTGCCACCATAGAAAAGAAAAAAGTTTATGAAATCTTATACACCCGTTTATGACTTTACTATTGCAGTTTATAAATAACAGATACAGTTTTGTAACAAACCAGAACCATTTAAACATATTTTTGATTTTTTTTTAACTATTAGGCATAATAAAATAATTCAGTTATTCAAAATTCTCTGATTTCTGTAATGTGGGAAGACACTTCTGTGCTCTAATAGCATAATGTCTCGGAGATAAGTTTTCTCTGTCATGGAGGGCTGCTAAGATGTATATAGTCTGTACTGCGTTTTGGAATGTTTCTTATCTTCCTGACTTCACAAAACTCCACTCAGTTTAGTTTCACAATATTTATAGTCTTCAAGGCAACTTCACAACAACAACGCATGCTCCAGCCCTTCCAATATTGACAGGAACTTCCTAAAAAAAAAAACAACAAAACAAAACAAAAAAAAACCCACACATTTTTAGTTACTCCTATGGATAGGACTAGAAGGAATTATTTGCAGATTAAAAGTAAAAGTAATTCAATTTGTTCATTCAAATTACTGTACTGAAAAAAAAACAACCTATATAAGATTGAACCAGGGCTCTAAAAACACAGTTTGGGCTTTTGGAGAAAGGCTTTAGCAGCCTTTCAGATTTAGAGGAGTGTAGGCTAGTGGTGTCGCTCTTAACTTCTGTAAAAGACCCTTGTATCCTGTGTTCTCAAACCACAAACTGTGTAGCCACAAAAGCATCTCGACAGTTAGAAATATTTCCTCTTGGTCTCAGTGGTGGTGATCATAAACATAAAAACTTGGAAGTGTCTCCAGCAGAGGGCATTGCCCACAAACACATGACAGGTCCAACAGCTGTAAATTTAAGCACTTCAACACAAAATGATTTGTGCAGCCTGGATCACAAGCTCGTGTACTGCTTCCACCCTTTAATCTGAAAAATCTCACACAGTTATTTCATAGGAGAGGCAACCAATGTTTTATGAAGCCCAACTACACTATTACTGCATCCTAATATAACATTTTTCACAAAACCAGTGATAATTTTGCAACTTGTTTTTGTTTTTTTTTTTGTCCACTATTTGGACAGAATTCTTCCCATCTGTGGGAAAAATTCTTAATTTCTTAGATAATTCTTCCTTTTACCTCTGTCCACTCATTATTTTGAGCATCATAGGACTCCACGGTATCCAGGTACGTATGTCCATCATAGCCCCCAACGGCATATAATCTGTCCCCCAGAGGACAAATTCCAACAGCATCCCGAGGTACACTCAAGGGGGCCACTGTTGTCCAAGCATCTGTTTTAGGATCATACCTAGGATGTTTTATAATCAAATTTAGAAAAATACATTGTAGAAACACATTTCACATTTAAATGACATATTTGCTTACTTTCTGCTACACTGTAGTTCAGTTAACACCATGAGCTAATATATAGATAATTGAGTGATGCAATTACGTATCTTGCCACCAGAGGGGTCTTCAAGCACATGAAAAATGCCCGTATTTTCACTTTCTGATTACAGTCTCTTCTATCAAATTAAAGAATCGGTACATTTTCAACATAAATGAGGCCTGAGAGGATGATAACATGGCCATCAGTTGACTCAGCAAAGCTAATTTTAATATATTCTTTTTTTCATACTCCTCAAAGATTTCTGTTTTCTCTTTGTATCAATGTTGATTTTATTTCTGATTTGTATTCACTCAACTTCCACTGTAAGTTCAAGTGAATTCCAGGGTAGCACCAGGTTTACACTTGTTACTGGGAACAGAACTGAGCTATTGTTATCACAACAGGGAGTACTTGCTTCTTGTTTACCTTTCTTGTCCCCAAATGACAGTAGTGTCAATATCACCTCGGTACTTGGAGGAAGAGAGAGCTGAAAAGTACTTAGTTCTTACAATATATGATGCAAGTAGCCCAAGCCTGTGTTTTGGCACTTGCGAAACAGAAAGGTCAGGTGTTGTATTTGTCTTAACTTGTTGAGTTGTCTTTACCTGGCTCCTGGGCAGCTCAAATAGATGGAGGAGCTGGGGAGAATTTGTTTCCGAGGGGTTTTTGTTACTACAAGTACATTGGAAGTGAGTTACTCTGTTCAAAATATTATTTTAGAAAGCATAATATGTTTTGCAGACATAACATTCCACTTGTGAAAAGATTTCCTTTGCTGCTATAAGTTATTTAATATTTCCTTCCTGGAATATATTTATAAAAAAAAAGGAAAATAAAAAAAAAAAGAATTCCTTACCTTTCTACGCAGTCGGAAAGTCGAGAGCAGTGGTTGGAAGCAGGTGCATCATGACCTCCCACAGCGTATAAAAACCCATTGTATGTTGCAACGCCAACACCGCCTCTTCTCTTAGACATGGAAGCGCATATGCTCCACTTGTTTGTGTGTGGATCAAAACATTCCATTGATTTCAAGCAGGAGCTCCCATCTCGTCCACCGACAGCATATAGTCTAGAATCATTACCCACAAGAAGGCAAACAATTTCAGTCTTTAGGCTCTTATTTTAATAGAAATTTTATGTGGTTAACTTCATTCAAATCACTTTAAAATGATCTTTTGGCCTGTTATTTGCTATATGACAGCTAGGCTCTGGAACTTTCTTTGCACAAAGTGTTTTGCATGTTAGTTGAAGGAAGGTTTATACATAATTTGCAGTGTAAATTTTCAAGCAGTCTTATTTGAAAATTGCATATCAGCTTCTTTAAATGTGAGCTATATATGGAATTTGGTAGATGCTACATATGTTTTAAATATGTGGGTAGTATTCCATGTAACAGGCTTATAGAGTATTTGACACCTTAGTATTGCATTAAGCATTTTTCCTATATGTTATATGTAAAAGAACTTCAATAATACCATATATAACAAAAACATATATCAAAAATGTACTAATATATAGTTTCCTCATGGTTTGTATTTAAGATCTGCTAGGCAGGTGTTACCATACAGGTAACTTGTCTGCTCATCCTAAAGGTACTCAGCAAATGACCAAAACCGGAGATTTAAACCAGCTGATGTTGGGACAGCATGTAAGAATAAGTGGTGGAAATCCACATTAAGAAGCATGAAAGTTCTGTGGTTTTTTTTGTCATGGCATTTTAAAAAGCCTGAATTTCTTTTGTGTTTCAAGCTAACTTGTACATTGCTAGCCTAATGATAGTATGCATACTGGATTTAAAAACAGCAGAGATGTTTAGATGTTGAGTGTGCCAGTTATTCTGGTCTGTTTCAAACTTGGCTAATACTGCCATGAAATTGAATTTACTTAGTACATATAATTAGAGACCTAGGGAACATGTGGACTTGTCCAAAATCGCCTAAACCAAATCAGCTGAATTTGTTTGGCTACACAGGATTTGGAGAAGGCGGAGGTTCTGAATGACTTCTTTGCCTCGGTCTTCACTGGCAAAGGCTCTGACCAAACCACCCAAGTCTTGGAAGGCAGATGCAGGGACTGTGAGAATGAAGACCTTGCGCCCACTTTAGGAGAGGAACTGGTTCGAGACCATCTTAAAAATCTGAATGTGCACGAGTCCGTGGGTCCTGATGAAATCCATCCACAGGTCCTGAAGGAGATGGCAAATGAAGTTGCGAAGCCACTGTCCATCATATTTGAGAAATCATGGCAGTCAGGTGAAGTTCCCGATGACTGGGAAAAACAGAAATATAACCACCATTTTCAAGAAGGGGAAAATGGATGACCCGGGGAATTACAGACCAGTCAGTCTCACCTCCGTGCCTGGCAAAATCTTGGAGCAGATTCTCCTGGAAGGCATGCTAAGGCACATGAAAATCAACAAGGTGCTTGGTGACAGCCAGCATGGCTTCACTAAGGGGAAATCCTGCCTGACCAATTTGGTGGCCTTCTATGATGGGGCTGTGGAGCTGATGGACAGGGGTAGAGCAGTTGATGGCATCTACCTGGACTTGTGCAAAGCGTTCGACACTGTCCCACACGACATCCTTGTCTCTGAATTGGAGAGACATCAATTTGACGGATGGACCACTCGGTGGATAAAGAACTGGCTGGATGGCCGCACACAAAGAGTTGTGGTCAATGGCTCAATGTCCGGCTGGAGACCAGTAACGAGTGGTGTCCCTCAAGGATCGGTGTTGGGACAGGTCTTGTTCAACATCTTTATCGCTGACATGGACAGTGGGATTGAGTGCGCCCTCAGCAAGTTTGCCCATGACACCAAGCTGTGTGGTTCAGTTGATACCCTGGAGGGAAGGAATGCCATCCAGAGGGACCTCGACATGCTTGTGAGGTGGGATGATGCCAACTTCATGAAGTTTAACCATGCCAAGGGCAAGGTCCTACACCTGGGTCGGAGCAATCCCAGGCACAGCTACAGGTTGGGCAGAGAAGAGATTCAGAGCAGCCCTGCAGAGAAGGACTTGGGGGTGTTGGCTGATGAGAAAATGAACGTGGGCCGGCTTCAGTGTGCGCTTGCAGCCCAGAAAGCAACCGTATCCTGGGCTGCATCAAAAGGAGCGTGACCAGCAGGTCAAAGGAGGTGATCCTGCCCCTCTACTCTGCTCCTGTGAAGACCTCCCTTGGAGTATTGTGTGCAGTTCTGGTGTCCTCAACATAAAAAGGACATGGAACTGTTGGAACAAGTCCAGAGAAGGGCCATGAGGATGATCAGGGGACTGGAGCACCTCCTGTATGAAGACAGGCTGAGAAAGTTGGGGCTGTTCAGCCTGGAGAAGAAAAGGCTGCGTGGAGACCTCATAGCAGCCTTCCAGTATCTGAAGAGGGCCTATAGGGATGCTGGAGCGGGACTCTTCATTAGGGACTGTAGTGACAGGACAAGGGGTAACGGGTTAAAACTTAAACAGGGGAAGTTTAGGCTGGATATAAGAAGGAAATTCTTTCGTGTTAGGGTGGTGAGGCACTGGAATGGGTTGCCCAGGGAGGTTGTGAATGCTCCATCCCTGGCAGCGTTCAAGACCGGGTTGGACGAGGCCTTGGGTGAGATGATTAAGCGTAAGGTGTCCCTGCCCACGGCAGGGGGGTTTGAACTAGATGATCTTAAGGTCATTTCCAACCCTAACTATTCTATGATTCTATGTTTCAGAAGTGCCTGTTTTTCTCCAGCATCTGGAGAAACTTTCAGACTGCTCGGGTTTATAATTTACCTAGAAGATTCTTGACTACTCTTGGGATAATACAACGTTTCTAGCACTCTCTTCTAATGTTTGTGAATGGAAGACAGACTTGAGTTCAGTTGAGCAGTTTGTTGCCTGACCCATAAAAAAACAAGGATTTGATTTTCTTTTCACCTCATGCCATTAGATACAGACTACTTGTTTACACAGCTTTCACAGGGAGAGGAAATCACTGTATATACAAACAGATTGGTTGGGATCTTTTGTTCTCTGTAACATGTCTAGAAACATGGTTGTGTGTCCCATTCTCTAAGGAAAAGAATTAAGAAAGTGGTCAAAAAGTGGTGTTCCGTGGAAACTTAAAGGCTTTTCTGGCTGGGTTTAAATATTCAGTGTGGCTTAGGGAAACAGGAAAAGGAGAAGCATTCTGTTTGGTTAGACCATAGCAGTAGCACTGAATGATGGACATTTTGATCTTGGCTTTCCCTGGTATGCCAGAAATTACATCACTAGACTAACAGACATGATTTAAGCCAGGCTGGAGACAGCTTGTATCAGGAGTGTTTGAGAGCAGAGTCAGGATCAGGCTGGATTTCCTCTTTGACAAAGTGGTTTCCTGCATGTTGCTGTGGAAGGTACCAGCAGGAGTTTCTGGTGAAGTTTATGCTGAGAACATTTCCTCTGAGATACAAAGGGACTTGAACATGCACTTCTTTCTTTCTTGGACTTTTGAGTTAATGATTGTGTTGTGTTGGAATACAAAACCCTGACTTGTGTGTGAAGTTTTTGCATTTGCAAATACTGCTTTACTGACATCTTTGTTTCTGCTCCATATTCTTCTCTTTCTCTGGAATTTAAGAAGTAAACAGGGAAGCCAGTCATACAATTTCAATATAAATGCAGTGGTCTGCCTGCAACTGTAATATTCCAGGCCTCTACAAACTGTCATTGCTAAGAGCTTTCTGCAGATTTAAATAAGAAGGTTGGCTGAAGCCATGCTCTCCAACAGAACCTAGGGCCTGTTACAAGGGTATTTTGTATTTCTGAAGAAAGAAAACAAAATTCTGTTTGGCATTACTTTATGAATTATTCCTCCTACTTTCTAGTAGGAACATACAAGGTGTAACACACTGTTAACTGCAGGTTACACAGTAGATTCATACATGTGTCTGTTCCCATGTAAAAGTGTTTGAGTGACTTTAGTGTCTTTGGAGGATGTTTAAATATGTTTTGAAAATCTTTGTGGGAAAACCAATGTACAGTAAGCATGTGATCTCAGTGTATTTAAGCAATAGATGAAGTGCAGAATAAATCTGGGTAGGGATAAGACTTATTGGAGGCTGTTTATTCCATACCTAATTATGAAACTTGTTTTCCTTTCATTGAACACAACATACACTTTTAAACATTGAAAAATTATTCACGATTGTGAACTTGTATGTTGAAGATGTAGCTGTGTGCAGGAGGTGTAAAATAACAGAGAATGACTTTGTTTCTTTGTGTATTCTTTTAAATGGTGTGCCCTTAGAAACTGTGATTTTAAAGTATAAATATAAACTTGGAGTATTTTTTTAAAGTAGCCGATCTTTTATCCAATAAGTTATATTCTAGGTAAAAAACTGTTACACATGTAATAACACTTTCAAATTGCTGTAACTTAAAAGGGCTGAAATATGTTTAAAACGTGACTGTAAGCTTGAAAATAATTTACCACGCAACAGAGGAAAAGCTTTCCTTTCTTGTTTTTGTGCATTATATTTTCTCTTTGTTTTCTCAAGGTGATTAATTACTATGAGATTGGAAAGAAAATTTAAGAAACTATATTTGCAAGGAAGGAAGCACATGAAAAACCAAAGAGCAGTTTTCCTGTTGACATACTTGCTATTTAATGCTGCAACCCCTACGGTGCTTCTAGGAGTTGACATGCTTGCAACATAATTCCATTGCCGTGCTTGTGGGTCCCATCTTTCTACGGTATTAAGGTAACTCCACCCATCATGGCCACCAACAGCATACATTGGTCCTTCAAGCATTGCTACTCCTTAAAAGATAGAATTAGGCACAAATTACAGTATCTAACAATTTCAGTGACCAGTAGTGTATTAACTTCATACTTTAATTATGCATATGTAGATAACCAATTTCAGCTGGTATTAAACTATCTAAAAGCTATCTTGTCATTTAGCAGAATAAACAAACATAAACAAAATACTTCACATACAATGTTGTTCTGAGTAAGTATTATCATTTGCCAAAAGATTAGAGGAAAGCTGCTTAATTCTGATGTTCTCTTCTTGGACTTTTATCTCTTTGACTTTTGTTGACCTTGTTCTGAAATGAATTTGAGCCCCTAAATGAGAAACATTACTATTCTTTTAAAGAAGGGCAAAGGTTGAGCCATGCAAGGAAAAATATGCCGAAATCAATGACCTGTCCTTACTCTGAGCCAGCTGAAGCTCTGTAGTCTGGCCAGCATGAAGCCTGAGTGGGTGGGTAGCTGGCTGTCCTTACCAGCTAAGTACCATAGCATTTTAATGCCTGTAAGGGGAACACACTTTTGGATGAGAGCTGGCTTGCATCTGTTGTCCTTGAGGCCCAGGAGAGTGAACTTGGCTGTCTCTGCAAAGCTCTGTGTGGGCATATCCTTCTCTGGGGAGAAGGGCTTAGGTGCCTCCCCTTTGGGAAGCTGCTGCTGCTGTTTGCTTCCTTTGTGGGCAAGGTGAAATATTTGAATCTGTCTGCTTAGAAGTTTTCTAAATCTGTCTTTTCAGGCCTAAATACACATGGCCTGATTTTTTACAAAAGTGTTAAGTCTCCACAAAATCACACCAAAGCTAATAGGAGCTGTAAGTGTAAGAGGCAGTATTGCAAACCAGGCTGATGCACACACAGAAGCCTAACTTTGGGCGCCGAAATTTATTCCTGTGACCTACTTGTTAGATAGAATTATGTCCCTGCAGTTGGTAATTATAAAGACTTCAATGAGAAGTATTTAATCTCTTTCATCATCTTCTCCTTTGCTACCTACTAGTATTTGTTTTATAAATTTGACACACTAGCTGGTAAGAACCCCTCACCATATATTCTTCACCAGCGGAGAAGGTGATATAAGCCACAGGTTTAGCAAATACTTCTGGATCAGTGTTTTCTATTATTCAAATAAAAATATTCTCAGTCATTTGAACTTACCAAGGATTTCAAGCAGTACCTGTTTCTGTAAACTTAAGAGAAGCCAGCTTTTTCATAAGAACTGTGATATATAAATCTTTCAAAAATCATCATATTCCCTCCCTTACAGTGTCCTTAACTGTAAACTTATTTTTTAATACTTCCAGAAATTAATTCTGGATTTCATATTAATATTATTCATTCACTGTAAATAACGTTAAGGAATATTGTGGAGAAAAGAGCCATAGATACTAAGCCATGGCAGAGGTGTGTAAAACTTCTTGTAGTTACAGCGTTAAAATTACTGAAGTTGTACTTATTTCCTTACCCCAGTGTTTTCTGCAGTGTGGGCAATTCTCTGATCTGATTTTCACAGGTGTTTGGTACCTATGGCCTTAAGTTATACTTTCAAAAAAAATTAAATCAGACTGTTTCTGTATCACAGGCATCTCTCTAGACTGTTACATTGGATGAGGAGTTGATTATTTTCACTGTTGCTTATTTTTTGTAACTTTCTAAAGGTGAAATTAACTTTGGAAGACCAGTGCAATAGCAGAATAGGGGAATACTAATTTATATCACTGTCATTAAATCATGGCAATAGGCAACTCTGTCTTTGAAAAATATCTTTTACAAATATGTCCATGTTACTAAATGCTAAAAAAAAAAAGTCAGCAGTGTTTGCATCAACCAAAACTGATTTGTGTGTGGTGCAAAGTATTTACAAGGAAAGAGCACCTCTTACCTAGGCCATGTCTGTGTGTTGACATAGGAGGCATTATAGTCCAGACTTTGGTGATAGGGTTGAAACATTCCACAATGTTAGATGTTTTCAGACCATCTCTTCCCCCCACAATGTACAGCTTGTTGTCAATTACTGCAACTCCAAACTGTAATCGTCTACCATTCATAGTACCAATTTGTATCCAGCTGTTAGTCCTAAGGTCATATTTTTCAATTGTAGTGGTACCTGTAAAAAACATAAGCGTTATGAGACAGCCATGAATTGATCAGTACCCAGATCAGTACCCAGCCGTGAATTGATCAGTACCCAGTGGTCGGCACACTGCAAAACATTATTAAATTATAACATGTTAAAATTCTGTGTGTGGACTTTTACAGTGGCTCCCCAAGAACTTCAGTTGTGAAATGTGAACCCCAGTGAGCAAGCTGCATTAATTACATGCATATGTGATTGTCAGATCTATGAGAGTTAACTGGAGGCAAGAAGATGCAGAATGACATGCCAGCAGATTTTTTAATACTGAAAGTTTTAGAGATAGGTTAAACCTGTTATTTAAATACCATATAGGTAGTTGTGGCTTTTTAAATATTCCGTATGAATACAATACCTCACAACTATGTACACTTGAAACATGTTTGTGCTCAAACCATTAGTGATACCAGAAATGCAAAATATATCCATGTGTCTGTATGTCTTATGACGTATCTTTGTGAATAGCTTGGATATTTCCTTTTTATGGTAGGGACAAGTGGTAGACTGTTGTGAGCACACATTTGGTTCCCACAGGTAGCTTCATCGAGGTTCACCTTTGCAGCAGCCTTGCAGTAACTGCTTGTCTAATGTAGCATATAATTCTATTTTCAATTTTTTTTCAGGTCACTGAAATTATAGTAATGTTTTTGCTGCAATTATTCATAAGGGCCATGCTCTCTGCCATTCAAAACAGACAGTTTTCTGTGCCCTGGCTCCTGACAGTCACTCAGCAGATGTAATTGCTCCTTTGAGAGCTGATTTAGCACAGTGGGGAGATGGCTGAGTAGCAACCAAGGTAGAAGAGGCAATTGCCAGTTGTACATACAGTGCACCCTAGAGTTCAGCTCAGGTGAAGATAAGAAAAACAGAGCTGATTTCCTGTCTGTTCTTTGTCGGGGATTTGACACTAGAGAAGCAGTATTTTGAGAATTACAATAGGTAGGTAGTGGCTGAGGAATTATTTACAACAGCAAAACAATCATGCAATAAAGGAGAAAAGAAAGGTGTCCTTTGGTTTAGAGAGCTCCTAGACATCATCTGATATACGCAAGTAATTTACTGAAATAAGAGCCTATCTCGGGATATATTTTCTCTCATCTGTATGCTTTTCCAGATGCATAGACTAGGAAAGAAACTGCCAGATCCATCTGCAATAAAAGTCTACTTTTTTCCCCTTTCCTGTCCTCTTTTAGTTTGAGTAACTGGATTTGTTTGACTGTTCTTCCCATTTTGTTAGTCTCTTTGCTCCTTGCTTTGATTCCTTCTCATTTATTCTATGCTCATATGGGAGTACCCTAAACTTCTTTGCTTCAAAAGAAGTTATTTGCACACTAACTAAAAGACAGGAAAAATGCATTAAGGTATGCAGTGTGTTCATGCATAGCCTGTAGGCTGCAATTTTTACAGAGGCTGGAAGGTAGCTTTTGAAAGTTAAATGTGGTTTTAGGCACATTCACGTTTTTCAAAATACCAGCGGAAAGTAGCTCTTTGATCTTCTTTTGATCATTTGAAGTTGAGATTTGACTTCATATACCACCTGAGATACGCACAAAGCCAAACCTGGCATTCACTGAGAGTTTTCTTTATCAGAGAAAGCATATTATTGCCAGGGGAGGTTGTTGCTCCCTTCTCAGAACCGTTCTTTCAGTGAATCATATTCTTTTAGGTGAAGTTTCCTTTATCTTACAATCCAGCACAAGCTCAAAGTATGAATCAGAGCTGCAGAGGACAGCAGGGAGGAGAGGAAGTGCTGTTCTTCTTAACCATCAAAAGGCAAAAGTTCAAACAATTGGCTTTGTTCCAAGGTAATAAGTAAAAGAGGCACCAACAGGAAGTGCAGATGTTGACTGAAATAGCCCTTTCTTTGCATAACCTTTACTGAGAAAAACCTATTAGAGAGATTTATTTTTATTTTGGTAGAAGTTAGTTTAAAGATTTCCTTCAATCCTTGGTTGCTATAATTCACAAATAATCAGTATCTTAAATGAAACTATACTAATTGCTATGGTTTAACTTCATTTTGCTGAATTATTTTAGGAATGAATGTTTTCATGTTGTGATGCTGATGAATATGGATTGTGCACCTGACTAGATTGCACAGACAGTAAGGTAGCACTGCAAGACCTCTCATAGAGGAAAAATCAGTCATCAGCAACGTTTTGCCAACCATGAAACACATTAGCTTCCTTGTATTTCTATTAAAAGTGAACTCACACAGCTAAAAGAAATACTGTTCAGCAAGTTGCTATACTTTAAACTAATTATAGTTCTTTGGCTCCAAGCTGTTGGTTTGAAGTTAAGAAAATGATCAAATATACAGTTTGCTAAATAGAATAGTGTAACATATAAAGCTCTAAGCTGATTACAGTTATGAAAATCAAATAATAAAAGCTGGAATACCTTTATAAGGTTGAACTTTCAACCACAAACCTGAATAAAACCTGCGTATGAAGTCCCAAAAAATGTTGCACATACTGTTGCGCTCATGGTAAAGTACAAATCTTTCCAGCTGAAATTTTATAGTAAGGATTGATAAGGAAAGATTGGTAAGTGTTCTCTATAGGTCAGTAATGCTTTCTGGGTTTATTTTTATTTCTTTCTAAATTTTTCCAGCTTTCTAACTTTGTCAAAAAATGGAGCATATTGTTCTAAACCAACGTTAGATGCATCTGAAAATATTCTGAATATTATTTTTTATTATGAAGTGTAAAGTCAAACTATACTCACAAATTCTTACAAAACTAGGTTTTAAAATCACTATATGAATCAAAATTCTTTAGCCTGCATTTCAAGATGCATGTAAATCATTTAGAAACACATGATTCTTGCCAGAAGAAAAAACATCTAATACATAGGATTGTGTTCTGTGTTTATATTTTTCTTCTTTTTCAACCCTTAATTGCTGTTTTCCTAGCAAGTCTTTAAATAAATGTCATATGTCGTCTGGGTATCTGTAATACAATTCATTAATACAGTTAAATTAACACAGTGAAGTTAATCTCTGCACTTACCTTTAGTGGCATCCATACCTCCTACAGCATAAAGCGCACCCACTGTAGATTTTCTAGGCTTAGTTCGAGGACTTTGCATCATGGACCGTCTCTCTGGTAGAAGGTGGTACTTCATAGCCTCCATAAGAAGTTTCTGACACTCTAGGTCGTCTGCAAACATTGGACTGTTTTCTAGATCAGCTAGTAACTGAGAAATGAAAAGTGATGATCTTCATATAGATACCTAAGTCATTAAAATTGTATGTACAATAGTAATTAAAGTATTTGGAGCTACAAAACTCATTTTTGGTTCCCCTCTCACTCAAGCTTTGCTGGAAACTCTGCTTTAATGTAAGCAAAGTAATATAAAGGTAGGCAAAAGACTTTATATATGGGGTTTTTTTTCCCCCAAAACTTCCTTTTAGCATTTAGAGAAGATTAAAATTGCAAGTGTAGTAGTGCACCCTCTGAATGCAAAACTCCTTTTGATATGAGTGTGAGCAAATCTAACAAAAAATACTACACATCTCTGTGAATATCCCAGTATGTTAAATGTAGTTCAAATGTACATAGTATTTTGATACTTAATCCAAAGAGTATTTGCAGCTTCAGTCATGGTGATCCATAAAATAGCTGTAGCATCCTGAAAGTCTTGATACTCCTATAAGCTTTTCTGATGTGACACATAGATTCTCTACAACACAGATACAACAGTGTCAGCTGACTATAAAACAATTATGTCTATCTCTGGATCTTATTTAATGAAGCATCTCTTTCAGTCTTAAAGGACAAGTAATGTCAATGCTTGGATCAGTCAGCAATAATCTAGACCCTTTTGGTTTTGTCTGAGTTTTCTGGCAATAAAGAAATAAGTATTGTGCCTTATCTGTCCTGCAGTTTGGTAAATGCGAATAAATATCTTTGCATAGCATCTATGTTGCTATGTTATTAGAGGAAAAATAAATACTGCAGTTGCTACCCAAAAAAAGAAACCTATACTTTTGTAATACCATTAGACTGACATTTTAGAGGCAATTCTAAGCCTAGTATTTACGCTTGAATGGTGGGATTTTTTTCATCAATACAAACAATACATACCTTCTATGCAGTTAAAAAGGGGGGGGGGGGGGGGGGGCACCACACAAAAACCCACCAAAATACTGCAGCCAAACCCACAGCCTTTTCACATAGCTCTTTCTAAATGTTGCTTGAGGCAAGCATTTCTGCTGGTAGTTAAGCTCCTGTTAGCCCTTCACATTCATACCTGGGGGGAAAGTAGAGGCAGTCTAATGTAAGAAAGAAGCATTCCTAGGTCTCGTTGCCGGTTTTGCAAATCATGCCTCACCCACATCATTAATGCTTGGAATATGGCTTCTTCATCTGGAACATTGATGTCATCACTAGACAGCAGCTTTGCAATTTCATTAGCAGGGAGCAACAGAAATTCCTGATTTTTTATTACTTCTGTGAAGTGGTCCTAAACAGTAAAAAAAAAAAAGGGGGGGGATTTCAATGCACTGATGATTTTCACAGCTTGGAATAACTTTTTCTTGGATAATGTAGACTTTGCATATATTTTGTTCCGGTTCACTTCCACAGATACTGAAATGCAGTATATATTCTAAAGACCACTGCATCTCATTTGACCAATTAAAGGAAATGTTGATTGCTCTTTGCTGCCTTACTCTTGTAGAACTGAACAGTAACGCTCATCTTCATCCTGCCACACTTAAGAGATGTGCTTGTCAGGCTTCCTGTCAGTATATCCTGTCTTAGGGATTTGCCACTGGCAGTTTTGTCCATCAGTGTGATCCTAACACTGCAGCTTAACAAAACCACAATTAGATTTAATGCGTATCCTAAGAATGCCAAGGGGGGGCATTCAAATAAAATCTCTACCTTCTCTTGCAATCAGATTCAGAAGTTTTAAGCAAATTACATTCTTCCAATCCTTTTGCAATGAGCAGTGCCAGGTGTTGACTGCATGTCTCCACTCTTAGGAGAAGAAAGGAAAATTAAAATCACTTTTCTGAAAGTACTTTTTAGGCAATAGAAAATTGGACCTATCCCAGCAAAGGACTCGCAGTCTTTAATTACTGTTGTAAAACTCACCAGCTCCAGAAATGGCAACAAGTTAAATCCCTAGAATGTTTCAAAGAAATATTTTTCATAAAAATAGTAGGTTGCACACTCAAGTTACAGCTGTATTAGAATTGCTATTAAAATACATCAAGCATCCTTGCTTGTACTAACTCCAAAGAGTTAGTTGTTGTTGTTAAGAGAATTGGGGGTTTTATGTTACATGCAAAGAAATACATGTGTAGCTATTAGTGTCTGCATTTGAGGTCTTAATTTATGTACCTGGAAGAAATATATTTGGGAACCAGATTGAAATTGAACAGGTGGAGAGATTTTATGGTAGCTGACATTTTTATTATTTATTTTCAGTAGTTTCTTAGCTTTGTGTAACTCTTTTCAAGAGTACCAAGGATATAGAAGTAAATATAGAAGTATCACTGGTTAAAGGAGATGTTAACTTTGCTCTGTTATGCATATCCGGCTTTAATATTTTGTGACAATCAGAGAATAGGAACAGGAAGGCCAGTCCTCATGTAGTTACAAATATAGCACAAGATGTTTATCAGAACAAGCTCTATCTCCACCAAAAGATACCAGACAGGAAACTGTTAATACTTTGCATCAATGGCTAAAGTAATTGAAGGGTTAGGTCTCCATTGTCTCTGCTTTTATTGAATGGATGTGATGTTTCCATCTGATTATCTTCTCAAAATGTTCAAATACTACTAGTTCATTTGAATGGTCTATGTTTACAGCACAACATTATGGTCTTCCCCTAACATACACATTTCAAGTGGGTGAGCTTGGCATGAAGCAAAGCAGGATGTTTTGGTTTTCTTCTTCCACAGCACTTGGGTGTTTATACATTGTTATGATCTCTTATTCCCCCAAGTGTTCTTTAAAATCACTTTGAGGGCTTAAAAGAAAATTTTCTTTAAGGTTATTTGATGGAGTTGCAGATTTCCTTTTCTGGCTCTAAATTGTCAGTAGCTGCAAACCTGGTAGGTGCTTTTATGACATGCCTGGTCTTCTTTCGTGGCAGCATTCTCAGTCTGTGTTACACATAATATATGGGAGGTGGTTCTAGAGGTGGAAATGCTCCTGGCTGTTTTCGGGAAGATATAGTGTAAAGCCTGTATGCACAGTACTGCTGAGTCTCGTTGATTCATCGTGATCCTTCACATAGAGTGTACTCTCTACGTGACCCAACTGCCATTTCTGTGGCACAGTTTTAAACATAGAAAAAGTCTTAACTCCTGGGGAAGTCTGGAGGATTTGAAAGGTTAAAACAAATCTAAACAAGGCTCTGTTATTGTCTGACATCATAACACCATATGTGTAACCACATGGTTTTAGTTCAGTTTTTCAGAAATCTGGGCTGTGAATTTTAAATGCTTGAAGTTGATGCCCGTGTGTTAGGGCTGGTGGGAGAAAAGAGGCTGCAGAGGAGAGGGGGGATTTCTTGATTTTAGCTGAGTATGGAATAGTGTATACTGTTCTATAGTGGCTGAGTGAACCTCTATCTGAAATGTCCTTTTTCAGACTTTAAAATATAAAAGGAATCTAGATTGCTGCTAAACAAATCATTCATTAGTATAACGGGAGGGAGCACAACCAGTGCCCTCAATCTGCAAAGGCCACTGTCATTTATTTGAGCATGTGAAAGTGTACAAGTGTACTCTTGTCGGAATGCTGTCAGCATGTGAAGCCTCTAAACTGGTTTTGACACACTACACTAATATTTCAAGCATAAAGCTGCCATGTGTATTCTAACAAGTAGTTCTTTTTATATTTATTTAGCTGTGGCAGTTGCTCTTCTTTTTGTGTTTAAAGTTGCTGTATAGCACATCTTGTTGCCCTGAATATTTATCCCTTGATTTCATTTCACAGCAAGCTATCTTCCTTCTCTGTTTCCCACGTTCTGAATATTCATTTCTTGCTTTAAGCCAGAGGATTATGCTCCAGTCAGGGATATGCTTCTTTTTAGCATTCCAAATCTTTCTGATTCATTCTTTATTTTGGCTCTTTTTGCATGTGTTTCACCTTAAAATCAGCTTTTGAATTTTGTGTGTTGAATCAAAAGCATAAGAATGGGTCATTGTTGTTTGCCTCTTGACATTAGCCACGTTAAGTCTGTGGTTTTTTTAAGGAAACACATACATCAAGTTTATGATACTGCATACTTAAGTACAGTAAGTACATCCTTCTACAAGGCACTTCTCTGAAGTGAGAAAAACAGAAGTATTTTTCTCAGCATGCTTTTCTCTTTTTCCAATGCTTCCATAACAGTCACAGCTCTTAAATTTCCCTTTGGAGACTGAGCTGGGTAGAGATGTCCGTGCATCAGGAACTTCACAGAGCTAACCCTGACAGCATAGAAAAAGCAGAGCCACTGCATCGGTCTTGGAGAAAGCAGCAGCCCCAAGCATGGCTCAACTGGCTCTGCTTTGCCAAAGCCCATGTGTTTTCCAGGAGAGCGTTTGCACTTGCTGTTAACATTAAAATCGCAGAGCAGTTAGATTGTTCAGCTTACCATAGTGTATGTGTGTGCCACCTTCAGGAGCTCCATGCAGCCCTGAGCGTCACCAAAGGAGCGAATCCCCAAGCAATTAGAAGGATGGAGCTGCTTCATGAGGAAGTTGCAGCATACCTCGATAACCTGGGATAGCTGGAGAAGACAAGCTGCAGCTAGCAAACTTTCTATAGTGTCTTCCTTTAACTCTAGAATACCTGTGTAGTTTGCATATGGGGGAAAAAAATAGTTGTCAGTAATTTTATTTGTATTTTTATTACTTGAAAGCTTCCTACTACCCAATTTTTCTCTTTCTTTGAAAAATTGGAAGTGTCCTGTGATTCACAGATTCACTTTTCTTTCTTGCTGAAGGATTCCATAAATATATGTTTTAACAGACTTAAAGAATTTGGTGAGTTTTGAATAGAGTGATTGGAACATTTTAATTGGATCTTTAACAGTATTAGATCTGACTTTGCCTGGAAAAAAAAAAAAAGGTGTAATTAGAGAAAAAACCTTTTCTAAAATTAATATATTAATGCATAAAAATATCAGAAGTTTATATTACACACAAGAATTTTAATTTTAAAAGCTAGGAAATGCCACCAGTGTGTGCAGGAAACCTAATTTCTTCCATCGTGTACTTCTCTATTTAAATTTTCAATGAAATTAGTGCATGGTATGAGAGTTTTTTTATGTTCATGGATAGATTGGAAGGTGTTAATTTAATAAGATCTCCTATCCTTGCTGCTTGGTGGATGGCTCATTTCCCTGGTTGATACACAGGTCTAAAGTACTATTCTGAAAAAAAGAACTGTGAGGGGTTAATACACATCTCAGTTTAACACAAGAAGGGTGGTATTGGGAGATTGCAGTTAAAATTATCATCGGAGTAGAACTGTAGAAGTTTCCTTGTTCAGAGTTCACTTCTGATTTATTTCAGCAGAATATGTAAACAGTTCTGAAAGTTATAGCTCTCATCTCCGAAAGTCATATTTGTATTTCATTATCTAGGAAAAAAGTAGTACTGAGCTTAGAGGTTTGGTTATCATCACATGAAAACCTAAGACAGAAGCAGTAGGAAATCTTTATTTTCCATAGCCATCTTTACTTTAGCACAATTCCATCTCTTCCTGATGCTCTTTGCTCTGTAACTTAAACAATACCTTCCAAATTCTGCAAGAAATGAGGAAGGGATGGCAGGGTGCAGAGTAGGGCAGTGTTTGGGGTTTGGTTTTCACCATGCAAATCAGAGCATTTACTGAATGTATACAGCAAAATTGGTGCATGTTCTTGTAAATAAGTATTACAATATAATGTCTCAAAGCAAAGAGGGAATCCTGATTTCACAAGGAAATTTACACTGTTTTATAGTCTGATGTTTGGTTTTGTAGTCTTATATATGTTTTTTCATACGGTTTTGCATTAAGTAACCTGAAAGAGATGAAATTTAATGGAGTGGGATTGCTTTGAGATACATGTGGATAATAAGCAGTCCACCGCCCTGCTTCTTTGTGCTCGTACTAATCTGTTTCCTCAGGTAATGTATGCTAATTCAGTGGCACAGTATCGCTGCATTATAGATGTTATTCAGCACTCCCTCTTGCCCCTGTGTTTATCCCCTTGCTTTTTACCCACAAACAGGGTCTATTTTGTGTACAGAAACATGTTTTTGATCTGGCTTGTAGGTTGCTTAACCTTCTCAAGATAATCACTCTTTATGCAAGTCCAGTGAAGTGTCTGACCTAGTAGATGAAGTCTCTGATTCATAACAGTTATGCTAATTCCAGTATGGTGAATATAATGGGGTCTTTGTTTACTTGGATCTTTGTAAAAAAGACTATACCGGTACTGATAGATACCTGTGATACATATTCCAACCTCCCTGTCTCCGTATTGACATTGCGTTCTTTCATTCAAAAGCAAACGAGCAACGTCCTGTGTGGGACACCAGTTGACAAGGACCTAGTGACTGATACTGATACTAGCAGTTAGCTGGGAGGATGCATCAGTGTACAAGCAAATATTCATAAATCCAGAAAGTTGTTATTCTGGTCAGTGAAGTGTTGTTACTTCCTGGGACAGTAATTTTCTCCTTTTGAGATATGGGCATGTTTTTTTTGTTACAGAACTGCCCAACTTGGTAGGGGGAAGAGGGTTTCCCTTTCATCTCTCTGGCTGGAATAGTTGCCATCTGCATTGAGAGGCTTTCCAAATACCGCAACGTGCAAGACTTCCAGAATCTTCTAAAGGTTTGATTGATCTGGGTCTTTCTAATTGAAATAAGTACTACCAGAGCAATCATGTCCTGCAGTGTTTTTCCCCTCTTCACTGTAGAGCGGATGGAAGGGATTTCACAGTTCTCTCGCTTGGTTTTTGGGGGTCTTTGGTTCAGGCATTTCAGATTCAGCAATACAGGGGTAAATATTGAAAATGGGAGAAAATAAATAAGGGGAAAATACACATACAGCATTCTGGTATTAAAATATTCCATTCTGGTAAGATAATTTTTCAAGGTAACATAGCTAAGCCTTTTTCAGAATGTGGTGGCACTTTTGCCTGGTAAAAGTTGCTCTACTCATGGGTCATCTTCCTGTTTTCCTCTTGTTATTTCTACTCAAGAGCTTTGACTGAGCCAAGTAGCTGCCACCCCGGCAGACCATTTCTCTAGCTGCCCATGAGGGGAGGGTTCATGGTACACTCTTCTATGTCACTACATGAGTCAACAGTCAAAATACATTCTTTCCTCATTAAAATTCCTGAAATAATTTGTTCCTAGCTTGAGACAGTTGTCCAGTATGAATTTATATGTCAACTTCTGCATATCTTCTGGAATAAGTTATTATATAAGCCAGTAATGTTTCTTCATCCTCTCTAGAGAAGGGTTTGTATCACATATGCGTGATTTATGCACTAGAATTAAATGGAAGAAGTGACAATTATTCATGCACTGAATAGACTTTACCTTCCTCTACAACAGTGATGTGGGTAATGGAGGAAAAATTACCTGTGTAGGCATAGCGCACCAAAGCTTTCAGTGCATCAGGGTCTACTCCCTCCATCTTGATCTCCTCTTGTTTTGCTTCACGCACATCATTAGTAAACATTGCGGCAAAATAATCAGACACTGCACTGAGGACCAACCTTGAAATAAAAGCATTTTAGGAGGACTTCAGATCACTTCATAAGCTCAATAGCAAGCATGAAATTCAGTATTATTGTATTATAAATTGTGTGTGCATTAGAAACGTATTTTGCATAGAATTCAGATCTTATGGCAGTGAGCAATAAAGCTAAAGGTAATTAGTAATCTAATTTTCTCCCATAGAAACTACTTGCTGTAGTTTGACAGCAGCAAGAAGGGAAGGTGGGCAGTAGCAATGGTTCATATTTGAATTTCTTTCTATTTGAAATAATGATTATGAAACGTTGATCGCATAATTTATTCTGTTGTTAGCTGATGTCCTAATTATAGTAACTGTTCTTTCATAGCTGAACAGGGTAGGCATAAATTGAAGGAGCATTTGGAAATTTCAGACTTTGAAGCCATGTAAACAATACTGGGAAGTGTACCTGTGAGCTGGAATCTTTTGGTCTCCAACTATAAGTAGAACATCACACAGCTGCTTCTGCTGCAGGTAGTTCTCCATCTTGCGGAATGTTTGCTCTGCATGGTTTGTAGACTGGAAATATTCATCTGAGCCGTTGGTGTTCATTCCAAGGAGTGAGCTGGTGGTCGTTGACAGCCTGCAAGGGGAAGCGGCAGTGTGACGAGTGGAGCAGTACAAATGCTGATTATGTTCTTCATATATTCTTTGTTCAAATGGCAGTACAGAAATGTTTAATTTTATAAAGCTCTTATGATCCTGGTCTTACTTTGCCTTCCATTTTTTCCCTGTTTGGTATCTGCATATAAATTGTAGTTTACTACAGTTAACTGTAGTAGGTGGGGGTGCGGAGTTTTCTAACTATATTGGGTGGTGCTATGGGTTTTTCTACTTCTTGTGAGCTCTGTGTCCATGATGCACTGTTTGCACAGCACTGGCATGACAAATGCAGCTTCCTGATCATTCACAAACAGAATACATGAAAAATAAACCAATTTTCCTGTGAACCAGTAGCTAAAATATCTCGTGGTATGAAATTTTAGATGTTACAGGTCTTTAGGTCTTGTTTCTCTTCATACTTTGTACATTAAATTACTAAGCAGGAATGAATCAGAAGACAATTTGACAAGGGCCACATAATTCTAGACAAATTACTAAACTAAAAGCTGACAAAATGAGTACAGTATCAAGCCTTTAGAATCTGAATGCACATAATGAATGCAAAGTAATTTCTCTGCCTTTTCATGGAAGTATGAAAGTATTCCTCCCACTTCAGAACTGTTAGCTGGCCCACTTACAAATATCCATACTGTTTTTTAAGATATCGTTCCTTATTGACTTTTAATATGGACTATGTTAGGTTGAAACACCTTTTTGATATTTTCTTAGAAAAATATCTATTTTTATATCATGTAATTTTAGCAAAATAGTAATGCATTTGTTGATACGCATGTTTATCACTTATCTTGAGAATGCTGCAATCTTCACTATTTTATTTAAAGATTTTTTTAGAAAAACATTTTTCACTTTAAGATCATATATTATTAAAATGTAAAGCACCTATTCTTTAGAAGTCCAAGCCCAGCTAGAAAATAATGGCAGCTGGTTGACTAAATTTACTGGTTGTCTGTAACTGGTGTTAATGCATCTTCATAAATGATTAGGAGAGATAAAATCTCTTCATGGAATTAATGTATTAAATTTAGCAGAATATTGGATTACATTCAGAATTGAACATTAAGTTCAGAAAATATAGAAATAAAAATGGGTAAATCAGGTTGAATCAGTAATGCTATCAGAAAATAGATACAAGTGAGGTCATATATTTTCAAAGATCATACCACATTAAATAGCTAATCAGAATTCCAGGGAAAGAAATAGAAATCAAATTATAATGTAATACTGAATTGAGACACAGTAGAGTTTTCTGTCCCCTTGGCAATACAGTCAGTGCTTTTCAGAACAGCCCAGAACAAAATCTCAGTGTGTATGGATATGATGTGTCTGGCTTTTTCAAGACGTATCTCCTTTTTCCATCTGAAAATCTATAAAAATGAAGTTTTCTGGATTTTTGTACTGCATTTATAGCCATCCCACAGCCTGTTTGGAATATAGCATCATTGGGCACTTGTATGTGTCAAAAACCTTAAGATTCCCAGTGTATCTGATGCCTTTCAAATGCACCGGTGTTCAACATGCTTATTCAGGTCTTTCTCTGCTGACTCACTGGGTGTGTTACTGTCTGCAGATACAGATGATTTCTGGTATAGCAGAGGCATGTCAGCTCTACAGTGTACGGATGTATCACCTGGTGCACCTGAAATCCCAGATGTGCTGCATGTGTGCAGAGCAGGTGCAGGTGTGTTTGTCTGGGCAATCTCTCACACTAATTGCAAACACACTGAGATACACCAAATCAGGGCAATAAATTCTCTAGCTTTCTTTTGAACCTCTATAGTACAATTTCAATTTTTTTCCCTTTTTGATTTGTTTTTTAAGAAAAAGGGGCAAATCAAGTTCACCTGTAATCTGTATCCTTTGTACTTCACAGCTTACAAAAATTAATTTGTCTCAGTGAGTTTAATGACTATAGTTTTGTGTTTGTTTTCCTTCAGTGCTTCATTGAAAATGAAGAAGCTGCAAAATTGGATTATATGCTCATTAGTTTTTCACCAGCTACTTGGTGCCAGACTCATACTCTATAACATTCATGTTTTGCTGTTTACCTCTTAACCTTTAGCATTTTTCAGAAGATTATTCTTTCAAAACCACCATTTTCAGATTCATTATATCCATTCTAAGTGTTGTATTTAAGTATGTATTACATTGCACTTATCCTTAATGTTTGGAGAAATCAACTAAAATAGTACTCAGCCCATCCCTATTGCAAATGCACAGTACTAGTTTCTTGAAATAAATAAGTCCCCATAGTGTGTCTATAGTTGTGGGTAGAACAGTGATTTTTAAGCTGCAAATATTTAGAAAGGGACTTAAAGTCTAATAATTTCCCTTAGTCCTGAGTACTTTTTTCACATGTTTTGTAGAGGGGCCTTTAACTATAGCAGAAATACCAATAACATAATTATTTCAAACACAAAGGTCTTCAGAGACTGAAAAATACTGGAAGCAAAAAGAAGTGGTCCATTACTTTGTTAATATTATAACTGGTGGTTTATCTTCAGCAGCTGATTCAAAATGGTACCTATAGTATATAACAGAAGGGCAAAATTAAATTTAAATGTATTTTTTCCTTAGTGTAAGACTGTCACTGCAGAGAACTCGCATATTAACCTCAGAATATAGTACCACAAATCAGTGAACTAAAGAAGATGGAAATTAAAGTATCTTAAAGAAAGAAGTCAGTAAAAAATATCCTTGAGTCTGATGTCTTTATGTTGAATTATAATAGGGGATGCTGTGCACTGTAATGCAAAGATAGGCAAGCTAGATGCAAGTGTGCTAGCATGAATATGTCTACCTGTCATCTCTTGTTCTGTGTGGTATGGGTTAATGGGCTGAGAACAACACATAAAGAGAACTCAACCTTCGTGTGAACCCGCTCAGAAAGAAAGTATGCAGAAAATGGAGAAATATGTATTTTCTATAAAATGTTTACAAGTTTGGACAAACAAAATTGATATGTTGAGTGATAAAAGTTTCCAAAGGCCCTACAGTGACCGAGGAATTAGTTTTCCACTCAGGTGGGGACATTACCAATGAACTGCTCTAAAAAATAAGTAACCCCATTTTCTTAATGTCATTTTTGTGTTAGTGTTCACTAGGATGCTGAATTGCATTAACACCATTAGCATTAGTAATAATGGCTTAAGAACATGGATTAGCCTAGAGAGAGCAGACACAAATCTATATTTAAATGATTTCAAAGTAGCTGAGCTCTACAAATTTCATCTTAGGTAGAGAGCCAAGGGAAATAATTTCAGAGTTTTCCTGTAAGGATTTGCCATGCTGCAAGGATAGTGAAAATATGGTGCCATTTTAACAAGAAGCAGCACGAAATTTTGAGACAGGCAATATAACCTGAAAGCTTGAAGAAATAATCAAAAAGCATTAAGCATCTACACAACAACCAGGAGATAAATACCAGTCAGCATGGCTGTTCAGAATGAATCATGTCATAACCATTTTAGTTTTTTCAGAAGGTAACAAAGCTTACTAGGGGAAAAACACTAGTTGTCAGAAATCATCTTGACTTTTGGATGACTTCTGACACGACTTCACATGTCATTTTCGAAATGGAGCTAGGATGGCATGTTGTAAGTGTAATAAATATGAGAGATATAAATAACTTGTATAGGTTCAAATGTATCAGGGATTCACTTTCAAAGGCAGACAGTGTTCTGAATGCATTGCAGGCAAATTTTGCTTCTGATGCTGCTCCATATTTTTATTATAGACAAGGATATAATAGAAAGAGGGTTACGTCAATATGTGATAGCGATTCACAAACATTTTGGGAACAGAATCTATACTGACAGCCTTCTTTGCCTTTGTCCTTACTGTATTGATGCTTTCATATGAGTACTAACCTAAATGAAACACAGGCTAAGAAATGACAGCTGAGGTAACAGGTAGGTTATACTGGACACCAAGCAAGCTGTGACCCAAAAGTAGTGCTGTGGATTTAAAAGTATCATTTTTCTTTGGTCAGGAGAACCAGTGTGATGAGTTACGTGATTCATTCCAGGCCTACAATTCTTTAAATTTCTGAAATATGTTAAAATTATCTTCTGTCTTCATAAAGTACTCTTCATTAATCAGCACAGCACTCTTCATCAATCAGTAGATAAAGGCTAAATTCAATTTCCCTCATTATTTAATTAGAACGTGATAAAACATAAATGCTGTTTATTTGCACTGTCCTTTTTAAAATTCAGTGTGTTCTTAAAATGCCTCATTAAGTGTGCCTATGGGCAAAAAGGCAGAAAAGGAAGCATAGAAGCGTAATATTTCATGAAAACCAGGTGAAGGAATTCAGTATTTGACTTTTTTTTTTCTTGTTACTGTTAAGGTTATTATTTGTACTACGGTGACCACATCACCTTTGAACGTGTGTTGAATGTACCTGTTTAACCTGCTATAATATTTGTGAAATTCAGTAACAGTTCAGTTATCAGTATCACTTACAGATTTTGATTTTGGATAACCTTTCCTCTGGAAATCATAGCAGCCATCAGCAGCAAACTGGATTACAGTTAGAGGCATTAGAGATCCCAAGGACTTTCTCATAGCACCAGTGTGACTTCAGATTTGTGGCACTCTGTGTGTGCTTTAGTGGTGACAAGGCGTGGGGCAAAATTGCAAGTTAATCAGTTCAGTTTGTTTGTGCAGCAACATTTACAATGCAACTCATCTTTTTTTTTTTTCCTTCTCCTTTGTTTCTGCTTATTCAAGGAAACTGCAGTCAGCCCCCACGCAGGCAGGCTCTTTTCTATGCAGCTGTTTGAGCTCTGACCCTCTGTCTGTTGGGCAGTGTCATGGGGTTGGGGGTGGAGAAGTGCTGTTTTCCTATGTGAAACCATGGGACCATAGCATCTGCTAGAGATAAACCACATCAGTTGGCTGAGAAGTAAGAAAAATATTTCCGTTAGGAAGCCATCTCTGAACACTGACAAAATAGTGGTGAAGTTGATGCACCTGTGTTAATTGCTTGCTGATAGAATTTTGCCACATCAGTAACTGTCCCAGCCCTCTGCCTTAAAATTTTTACTGCAATTGTCTCCTTTGTTATTTATTCTTCATAAATATGACAGCTGAAGATTGTGTGGAAGTTTTGGGATATGGGTAAAAAACTTTGATCCAAAACAGTATGGAATATTGTACTGTATGTTGATGCCTGCTGAGGTAGTAACATCATCATGAGGTATTAACAGTGACAGCAAATGATGTTGCAAACAAAAAAACAATTGAAATGTGTAACTATTTAATTTTACAGAGATTACTGACTTCTGAATTGAAAGTTCATACTGACAATTCCATTAGAACTTGGAGCTCTTGAATATGCCTGTAATAACTTTTTATTGCTAGGATTAACATAAACCTGCCAATTTTCTCAGTTGGCATCAGCTAAAATAACTTTTCCATTTCGGATTACAAGTATAAGTGTGTGTATCATTAAACACAGGAGATTCAGCATGCCACTGAAAGTACTGTAACTGTTTTGAGTTGTGCTCTCCCCCCCCAACACATGGTAGTATACAGCTGAATGCCATTATGATTCATATCAGGATGAATTTGAGTTATGATATTTTGATTTCTCCTATGAATAGAAAGCATGTATTTGGTAAAGTGATTCCAATGGAAAACAGAGGCTGCAACCAAACTGCGGTACCCCTGAACACTGTGCAGCCATTTATGCTGTATGTCAGCTGAGGACACACCATTACTTCACATTACAGAGAAAGGCAGATACAAACTCTCTCCAGTAAGCTGTTTTCCTTTGGAAATAGGTTGTTTTGATGGTTTTTTCCTTTCACAGAGAAGATTAATTATAAAATTATTTTCCAGCCTTACTGCAGTACAGATTGTTCATATTTCCATTTGTGCTCCCTCAGTTGTTGATCTTTATCTACTAGGAAGACAGTTTGTTGAAAGCTTCATGCATTCTTTTATTAGCATCTTGGTTCTACAAGTAGTTTTATGCTCACAATTTGCTTAATACAGATAGTTTAGAAATGGAATATCCCTGTGGACATGGACAGTAGTTCCTTTAATTTATTACTGTGTTAAAGCACAGTAAAATGTGGTCTTGGTCTTCTTTGGGTGCCCTGAAGCACTATGTGAATCGTTTTGTTTAACTGCTGAATGCCAGCATTTGAAATTTTGCTCTTACATAAATGCCTGTTCAAGAGTCACCATCTCTGGGATTGTGTTCCTGAGATTTGGGGCTCCATTTTGAAAATTGCTCAGCAATTTATTGCAGACCCATTCATACATTTTAAGAAACCTTAAAATTAGGAGTTAACTGGCCTTCACTTTTAAGCCTGACTGACTGGCTAGGAAGAGCCAGGAGCAAGTCCTGTTGGCCTCTGGCTTTGTATGCAGTGTCCCACAGTGTTGTACCAAAAGGACTCTGGGAAGTAGTGCAGCTCACTTGGAGTGCAATCCACAGTGCTGAGATAGCTGCTCAAAAGTGCAATATTCATATGCTGAACAATGGGGTTTCTAGTGAGCTGGTTGAACTTGCTGAATTCACTAAAAGTACTGGAGAAGCAAAAATCAGCCCATCTATCTTCTGATACATGAGAGCCAGTGGATTACACAGTGTAACTAGGGACCTTATCACAGCAACCTGTCAGTGTCAAAATTTGTAATATGGTAGGAGTCTTCAACTTAAATAGTCCTCTTCCTGATTCAGACTAATCTGAATATGAAACTTTACTATAAGCATTATAATGGCATGACTTAAGAACACTTATTTCCATAGCATAAAATACTTTCTTAAAAATTTAAGTTCTAGCAATGTCTAATCAGCCTGGAGAGCATGCTGTCTGTACGTACATGAGTGTTTTATTATAAGAGATATATGTCTATATTCAGTGATGAAGTGAGTTTCTCAGAAATCATTTAAATTAATGCCATCTTAAATCACCATTCAAGAACATTATCCTTCAAGGAGAATTAGCGCTGTATTCATTTACATTGTTTAATAGAGAATAATAACTGAAACATTCCTGGTAAAAAGCTAGGAGTATGCATATTACCATCTTAAAATTAACCTTTGTTCTGACAATGCTAAATGTAGAGGGGGCAGAGTTGTCTCACATACCCATGTGCATGTTTCTCAAACCATACACAGTTCTTGAGTTCACTTTTTACTCTTTGTGTGCATGTAAAAGGTATCATCTTATTGTCTACAGATAGAAAGGTTTAAAGTAGGCATTTTGAAATGAGTTGAGAATGAATCAGATGTGAAGTCTGTGTGCCATTTCTTTTTATCTACCTTCATAACTTCACAAGGTTAAGTAGATGACATATAAGGATGAGGAAATTACGGAAATTGAATCTTGGTGTGTAACTATGGTTCATCAGGAACAAAATCGATTCCCATACATTGATATCACTAGATTTTTTTGAACTAACTTTAAAGTTTGATTAGAAAATAGTAGGTTAAATGGTGATGTAGGAAGCAGCAGCTTCATAGAAACTGAAGACACTAGCCATGGTGTTGTTTATTCCAGTGAAAATTAGGACATGTATTTATTATTTATTACAGCAACCAAAATCTTATTCTCTGACCCAGCACGCTTAACTATTAATATGCTGACTCAACTATTTCCTGCAGAAGAAGGAAATGTTTCCCTGCATGGTAATGTGCCTTTCATGTCTGGCATGGTGCATATTGTTTTGTAACTATTTTTTAAACAAAATTACATTTAACATTCATTTTTCCTAAGACAAACAAAATCAATACTAAGCCATTCTACATCGACATTTATCATGCAAGACATGATATAGACTATGAGGATTTCATTGTCTTGATTGATGCAGATTCCAACAGTACAAGAAGCATTCTGCAGTTGTCACTGCAATGCGTGATTTCTATTCTAACATTTATATGACATGATTATGTTGGAGGGAAATTAAAAGTCATGAAGGAGAAATTCAGTGGGGGTGACTACTTCTTGATCAACTTTCTTGTAGCCAGTGATAATATTGTTAGATAATTTAGTAGCATCTGTCTAAAGAACAAAAAATGATGTGACCAGAAGGCATGATATAGCACTGTCTGAAGCTGTTAATGTGAACCAAATGAAAACTAATGACTAAATGCTGACCATGAGCTTGTGGCATTTTTATTTAGAAGACATACAGAACAAAATACCAAAAAAACAATGGCAAAAAAAAATTGCTTAAATCCAAGCATGACTATTGCCAGATGAAACTAAATCCATGTTTCTTTCTTTATTAAACACCTTTCAGAAAGAGTCCTGATGGGAAAGACTGTGGGGAAGACAACCTGCTTTATGCTGTCCCCTTTCACTGTTGTTGGCAAAAGTGGAACAAGGAGATCTTGGGAGATAAAAGTCTGAGGAAAAAATGAATGTGAAGTGGTTCTCTCTTCAGCGAGCAGAATTTTGAAAATCCAAAGAATTCTCAGTCTCAGCAGCAGCTGTCCTTGCCGCTGTCTTTTTGAGCCTTGCAGCTGATCAGATACAGATACTGCTGTGAGATTTTTAAAGAAATCTTGATTTACAAAAACTCAAGCCACTACCATAACACCTTAATACATGCTTCTCATTGTTTTCCTTCATCAAAGGGATTCTATTCTTGTGCTTGCCATGACCATTTCACTTTTTGTGTCTTTTTCTTTTCTTCTTTTAGCTTTTTAGACTCTAACTAAGCAATAACAAGATTAGGTTTCACTTAAATTGGAAAACGTGTTAATCACCTTTTCAGCTGAAGGCATATTAAATTTCACTTCACTATACATGACAGATCCTCAGTCTTGTAAAATTCTATGGGCTTGTTCCAAAGTATCTCCTTACCTGATTCAGCTGATCTGCTGAATACCTCATTCAAAGCAAAATACTACTGCAGTGGAAAAAAAAAAAAAAAGGTGTGATTTTTAAGCTATTTATCCAGTGTGCCCATCGTAATTACAGATTTATTAGAAAAGAGTGAGGGAGAATGTGTGCAGAAGTTTAGTCAGCCTCACAGACAGAAAGCACACTTGAGAGGTAGAATGTAGTTTTCTATTCTGTGGTGTTTTCTTAGCTACATAATTTTACCTGTGGTCAGTTCCTTCCTTTTGTTAACTGTATAATATACCTTGAGAGGTTTTCTCTGTTATAGCCAAATATTTATCCGAGTTCATAGGTACAGGTATCCTGATATCAAAATGTTCTCCAGCAAGTTTTCTTCTGGTTTTCTGTGTCAGAAAACATAACACAAACCAAGGTCTAGAGTGGTGCTAAAATAAGTTAGGCTGCTATATTCGCATCTGGCTCAACTGAGTGAATTTTGTTTCAAGCCAGTAAAATAAAACCAGCAATCATTGAATACCCTTCCATATATACTGGAAGGAAGTGGTAATGTTGTAAATTAACTAGACAGTTGTGCTTTATCTCCTGCTCATATCCTTGGTCACTGACTTTCACTTTTTTAATATCTGAGAAATATCTTAGTATTCGTTATTATATGCATTTTTGCTGCTGTCAGAAATTAATGTCCAATGAACATCAAGCTCAGAAAAGCAGGATTTTGAGATAGCAGCTTACAATAATCACTTATGGAGGAAACCTCTGTTCATGAGTCCATAGCATCTTTATAAGGTGAAGAGCTGTCTTTACAACCTTTACAGATAGGCTATTATGTCTACTTTTATTTGACAGTATGAAGTGTACTTAACACTATTTCTGACAACATGTCTTAAGAAAACCTGTGCTCTTGATGCTGTTGGCAACTCGGCATTTATCCTGGCAGATAATAGGGATAACTGCTCCAACAAGCCAGGGTCTGTAACAACAATAGCTATCTGTAACTGAATTTGAATAAAAGTAGTATTGAAAGAAAAATAATAAAAAAGGTGAAAAGTACAAGTTGGAACTGATACAAACTGTGGAAAATATTGCTTGTAGTGTTATTATGACAGACTTTTTCCTGGAGGACTCATATTACACTCTGTTCTAGGCTGGATGGAGATAAAATCATATTATAATGGGATTTTACAAAAAGTAAGAGAGTAATTTTATCAAGTTTATTCAATAAAATATTTACTACAAATTTTGCTGATCATATCCAAATGAAGCATGTGATAATTTGCTATAATATCTAATTTGATAGAAAAATAACAAATCTTTTTTTTTGGCCTCCTGAAGAAGAAAATGATTATTTAGCTTACTTGCAATGTGCATTGTTTCAGTGAAAACATGCTACAAGATATACCTTAAGACTATTCACAAGGTCGTGTAGTCTCCATCCTTAGAGGTTTTTAAGATCCATCAGGATAAATCAGAGAACCTGGGCTGATCTCATAGCTCACCCTGCTTTGAGCAGGGATTGGGTCAGAAACCATCTGAGATCCTTTCTAACCTGAAATTATCCTTTGATCTTATGATTCTAGAACTCCTGGTAATTTAAATAACTGGAAAGAGGTAAAAATATACTTAATGAGGATTTCAGTTGGAGGTGGAAAAGAAAAAAGTTCTAAGTAAGACTAATGTAAACACTTACCTGTTACCACCTAAATGTTTTAAGGTTTTTCTGAATGCATTGATGCTTCCCTCTCTGGAAATTTTTATGATGTAGCTTCTCTTTTGGGCAGTTGCTCAATTTCTCACGCAGTTTTCTCTTATGACTGTATAAAACTGCTATTAGTTCTTAATCTTCATGCAATATCGTAACACACATCTACTGTGTTCCTACTGACCATATTTTCACCAGCAAGAAGATCAAATGAGAGCTAGTCAAATGTATTAAGGGTAGGTCAGCCTCTCCTACTCACCTTTTGTTAAACACTGACTGATGAATCTCTTTATTGAATACAAACAATGTTCCCTCCAAATGCAATGTGAAATTTGATGTATTAAAATGAACAGGCAAAGCTGAAACCATATTTATATTGCTTCTGCGTCAGGACCCTTTTTCGGTTGGGTCTTGCCTTTCTTCCTTGCCATTAGTCTACAGATCGCATTAATATATTACAAGTCTTTCCTCCAAATAATTTACGTTAGAAACTGGTCTTGCATTTGAGAGAAAGCATTTGGGGTGCGTATAGGAAAACCAAAAAGACCTTAGCAATGGTTTATAGAATAAAAAAGCAGCAGATGAGAAACTTAGGAGTCTAGAAATTAGAAATTTTACATTTCAGCTATGTTTTCTCCCAAATTATTTTAAAATATAGTTATGTTTAAAGGTACGTATTAGAAAAAGTAAAAATTTCTGTGTTTTACCATCATTTGATTTATGAAATGTCACAGCAGTAACCAGTAAAAGTGAAATAGCATTTTCACTCAATGGCTTGACACATGGGGAGCAACAAAGGGTGTTTTAGGAACTCTAGAGACAACATGAAAATTCAAAGACGGGGCATCATCCTGATATATGGTTTAAAATATATAAGAAAATAATTTCAGATGAAGAATAAAAGCTTGGTAGCATGCTAGTAGGTGTATCAGAGCGTTATTGCTCCACTGAACCACTGAACAGGCCAAACTGTTCTGCCAGTCCTGACTTTGTTGTTTTACTAATCGTGTTAAGTTCACTAAGTAACACTAAGTGGAAGAGGATAAGGAAACTCTAAATAGCTGACTAGTAATTGAGCTGCACATTGAATGAGGAAGAGGCACATATGAGCTCTACTGTTTTATGGTAGCAACTCTATTGGCATATTGCAACACCAAGCCACTCTAAATTTCTTTTATAGGTGAATTTGGGATCCTTTAAGTGAATGAAAAAAGCAGACTAAGAAAGAAATTAGTCCTGACTTACAACCTTGTTCCTTTCTGTGCTTTTCTCAATGCCTCACTGCGTTCTGATTGAACATTCTGGCTCCTGCAGTATCAAAATGCTGTAACTTCCCAGGAAACTGTCTTACACTGTTTGTAAATCCACTATGACAATATATATGAAGAGACTGAGTTGGCTGTACTGCTGGATGATTTTACTAGGTCAAGCATCTCAGCCAGGAAAATCAAAAGTCCGTCCTAAGCCACTGTACCAGCACATATAAGGAGAGGTGGGGTGTCTAAATAGGAAGGAATTTCTGGCTTTGTATGTAGTTTTCTGAATGATCAGCAAGATAGACTGGAGGCAGTCTTATGTGAATGTCCTCTCTGAGACAGTCATGAAAATCATGACTCAGAATAAGCATTTTAATCTTTAAATGCTTTTTTACAAAGTATTGCTCTAAAAGATACTTCTGTATGTTTCTCAGTAGTGCCAGGCAATAGGACGAGAGACAGCAGGCATAAACTTAAATACAGGAAGCTCCACCTGAACATGAGGAAGCACTTTACAGTGAAGGTGACTGAGCATTGGAATATGTTGCCCAGAGAGGTTGTGAAGTCTCCTTGCCTGGAGATAATAAAGAGTTGTATGGACATAATCCTGAGTAGGGTACTCTAGCTGACTGTACTTGAGTACAGATGTTGGATTAGATGACCTCTGGTGGTCCCTTCCAACCTCAGCCATCCTGTAAATCTGTGGTTGTCAAGCACTGGAATAGGTTGCCAAGGGAAGCTGTTGAGTCACCATCCCAAAAGGTATTTAAAAGTGTAGACGTGGTGCTTAGGAGCATGGTTTAGTGGTGGACTTGGCAGTGCTGCATTAATGGTTGGACTTGATGATCTTAAAGGCCTTTCCCAACCTAAATTATTCTATGTTTGGTTAAAAAATCTTGATATAATCTTAGATCAGTCTTTACATATGTTTGAATTATGCTTCATGACCTAAAAAAGAAGCGCAAAATTCTCCAGTGTGTTGGACAAACTAGAGAACTTTCTGCAGAAAGCTGTAGTTGTGATGTCCATAATAACTGATGGTTTTCATTGCTCCAGTTAAATTGCTTTGTAGCAAGAATCAGTTTCTGCTTCCTTCCTACCTAGCCTAAACCTCTTTTGGTAGTGCTGAGACTCTACAAATCTTCAACCTGCTATCTTTATTTCTTACGTTACCCTCTAATATGTAAATAACAGTATGGTTTGCAAATAGACAGTACTGGCAAGTTTGGGATCTGTAGCTATTGATGTTTGGTTAGATCAGTATACATCCATTATAAGCATAATTCCAACTGTAGAATATCTTACAGTTTTGTTCAGAGTATTTCTTTATTTTCTTCCTTATCAGCAAGTAGCTTTTTGGTTTATTGAATAAACAAAAGATACGTGCTTTTAATAGCACATTATGGAGCATCTGTAGATGAGCTTAATTTTTAGCTTTCTAAAAAGTGTTTTCTTAAAAACATGTTTTACTCTGTTGTGGTTTTTTTAATTTTGTTGAGGACAGTTCAAACTACAAATTATTGTCAAATTGTAAGGAAAACTTCAAGGCCTTAGAAGTTTAGTACTAAAAAATCCTCATCCCTGGCATGCCATATGGTCCAATAATAAAACTCCCAAAAGCTGCTTCCTGAGCTTGTAGGACTAGTTATATATCTCTTACGTGAGTGCATGTGCACATCTCCCCAAAATGTGACTGCATGTACTTGCAGGTCTGTCCTGCACAGGGGTTACAATTCTCATAGCTGAATTCATAAATTGTTTTAACGCAATTTTGAAGTATCTTTCTTGGCTAGACAGTGAGAATACATTCTCTTTGTAGTGGGATCTAAGGGTGCACCAAGAGCAGATAACTGTATACAGTAACATATTCTCCAAATTATAAACAAGGTCTTTTAAAACTGAGGGACTGAAATATTGTAAAATATTAAGATATAATATTTTCAATAATTCATTTCCTGTATTTTCTATACTTGTGGAGTTGTACGTCTCTGAAAAAGAAAAGAAAATGCAGCACACATTTTTATGCTTAGTGGCATGCTCAGGGTTTGAGCCCTCCTGCCTGCTCAACAGAAAGGAAGGTTATTCTCTGATCGCAGCAGACCACAGCTGCCTTCCAGGCTGGCACTGACCTGGGCACTACAGAGGTGAAGGGAGGGTGCAGAACGCTGTGTCAGTAAAGCCAGAGTGGAGCAGGTTCTATGACATATTTTAGCAAGTCGCGTCTGCCCTAGGATCAACAGGGTAGGCCAGAAATGAGATCACCGGACCTGGTCTGTCTCCTTGCGTTTTCACCATGTATTTGCAAAGACAAATCTTCTGCTCTAAGTAGATGAGTATCTAAAACAACAACCAATATGGGTCAAAACTGAAGGTAATGTTTGAACAAATATTCTGAATCTGGGAACAGGTTTTCATTACATATCTTGAGGATTATCACTGTGGTAGAAATGGTACCACAGAGGTACAACATGACTAAGACAAAATTACAGCGATATTTTTGTCTGCATGTGTGTATATGTGCCTCTCTATTTCTTCACATTCTGAAGTGTTCTGAAATGGTATGACATAGAGACACAGAGCTTTCCTGAGCATCTGTGCTAAATGAACGCTGTAAAAGAGGTTTCCCTAGCAACCCAACCATATGTAATAGCTTAAAATAGCTTTTCTACAACTCCTAGGATTTCTTAGTGCCTTGCTCACAATTTCCCTTCAAACCAAGATATGTTTGCCCAGTTCAAAAAGGTTCCTTATTTTCTCAACTTCTATTAAAATGAGCAGGATTTGAAAATGATTATTTCTTGCAAGAATGCCTCATTTCCTCTTGACTTCTAATTTATCAGGTAAACTACAAAAAACATAGCAAATTATGACAGTGCTGTCCACTTTATCAAATGCTTGCTGTTCAAAACATTTTATTGTAAGTATATTAGTGGATGTACTGCTTATTGGAATAGGAAGAGTAGTAGTAGCTCATTTTTGTGATATTATGAGAAGATAAACTGTGCAACTGTATGTATAATGCATCAATCATAATTTTCATGAATTCCACTTTGCATTTTAGCAGCAGTTTGCAGGCAGATTCTGATATTTGAAAACATGGATCTGTTCTCATTGTGTCCCTAGAAAAACAGCTATCAAATGCTACCTTTAACATGAGTAAACTGTGATACCACGAGGCTAAGGGATTTCTTCAAGCAACAAATCTGAGACATAACCAATGGATATATATTTTCAGATTCTAATTCAACTGGTTGTAAAATCATGCATTTACAAAGTCAGAAGCTGGCTGAGAGTGCTTGAATCTGATTAAATCAAATGTTAACATACAAGATACCTACATTCTTGTCCAAAGATTTTCAAAGTATGTACAGCAAAACTGAAGAAGTAATTAGGTATCAGATGCTAATCTTTCTTCCAATAAATGTTTGTTTAGCCTAAATGGGTTTTAATTAAGAGAACAACAGAGCAAACTTTTAATCAAGTGCTCTTCATGTTCTGTTTTATTTCTAAATAAGGTGGCCTTGTGCAACTGGTGAACACAGCATGAGAATACAGATGCTGTTTCCTAACAAAACATTTTTAAACTGTAGTCATTTAGATATTGTATCATGTATTTCAACCTCAAGCGAAGTACTGTCTACAAGATAGGGTGTTCCTTTAAATACTTCTAGTTATCCTTCTTGCTACCTGTGAGCCATAGGCAGACTTCCAGTGAAATATCCTCTTACCATACAGGATGGAAATTAGAATGAAGGATGTTTAACAATAATAATTATTGGATGGCAGAATTGTTGGAAGGAGTCAGGCTCTAAGGTCTTGTTCTATCTATTTTAATTATTATTGAACTGAGTTTTGACTATGAAGCACTAGCTTGGAAAAGGAGAGAAGGGGGTGGAAGCGGAGATTTGCTGTCAGAGCTGCGTGGGAAGCTTTCATGTCAATGTATCTGACGACAGTCCCTGAGGTGGTGTACAATTCCAGAGAGAAGGAAATTTTGTTATAGCCTTGTTTTTGAGGTTATTTTAAAAATTTATTTCCTATACCTACCATAAACTGTCTCTTTGAATCCTTACAGCTTCACCTTTGTATTCATTTAGCCTGCATACACACAGGTATGCCTTACACGAGCCATGTTCTTTATCTTATCACCTGATACCGTCATTCTCTAACTATAGTATCATTATTTTATTCTAGCAGAATGAAAAGAGCTAAACTGAACTGGTATCTACTGGGCTAACTGAGCTGTGTAACTATAACAAATCCATTTATTTTGTTGTATATGAAAAATTTTAGTAATGTTCCTCATTACAGCATTTCAAATAGATCAGAGTAAACAATTCATCAACAAAACAGTGGTGAAAATAAATTGGGCATTTCTTTCAGAATGCTGTCTAGCAATAACTTTCAAATCAAGCAAACTCTCCCCCTTTTCCAAGAGTGCTTCAGCAACCATACGATTTCCTGTGGATCTTACAATTGCATATGCTCCATCCATCTTTAAAAACTGCTCTGCATTGGTCGCATGTGTTTAATCATCTCCTTAACTTTTTCTGGAGACATTAAGAAGTGATTTTAAGAGCAGTAATAACTCTTTAAAAAGTAATATACCAGCTGTCTTTGCTGAGAGCAAGCTGTATGGAGTAGAAATGATAAGATAATTGAATCATAAGCAAATTCTTTTGATTGTTTTGAAAGGAATAGAACTGTCCTAGTTCCTTAAATTACTATTAAATGGTATTTTTTTTACCCTTGCCTGTAATAATTAATCTTTGAAGACAATGCCTTCATATTAAATGTAAGCCTGTAAAATATAGTGTGGTTTTAGTATGTTATATAATCTCTCATTATAGACTTCTTGGTGAGGGGATGGGGTTACACTTGGTGACATTCAAAGGACCACTCCTTCCACAAGCTAAATATATTTAATTTCAAAATACAAACATACTTCTTCCTTTATTTTTTAATAACTGTTGCAACCCACTTTAATTTTACATACTTTGGCCTTTTCAAGTTCCACATAAATAGGAATTTTTAAAGTTCCTCATAATAGGAGGACAAATTAGGAATAAAATTTGCTGAGGTGCCTTTGAGACATGTTAATTCTTATTTCTATGCTAAGAGCTCTTATATGAGGCAGCAGCATTTGTTTAGTCAGAATGGCTTCACTGGTCACTGTTCACTGCATTTGCAGATTAGCTAGAAGGTCCAATGCTTCTTTGTGAATTACTGACTTTTGGGAAAAAGATGGTTCTCCTCTTAGATTTTATTCCTGCATCAGAGGCCACTTGCTATAACTTCACAATTTTGTACACTTAGCAAACATTACGTATCAAAGGAAAATTATCTTGATTACTCTCACCTATCATTTTTCAACCACTTGTGAGGGAATTTCCATAAAGTACTATAAAAATTCAGCTTAATGTCACTAATTATCTCATGTGGTACACATTCATTGGTTCAGTTCATAAGTAAAACTAAAGTAAAACCAGCTGATGCAGCATCACAACCCTACCAACAGGGTGTTCATCAGTCATCATTGCCTAGAATGTCACCCTCTCTTCCCTGCTGCAAACTGCTCTTACATTGTGCTAAGGCATTGAAAGGCCACATGAGCTATTCAAGCATCACTTCTGAGAGAAGATAAGCAACAGTATCCTAAATAACCCATTTCAAATGCCTCCAGTTTCAAGTTCATATTTTGACCTTTAATTAAAGCTCATCTTTAAAAAACAATTAGGTTTTGCTTGTCCTTGAGGTAGCAGTGAAGTATCTTGGTTATCCATAGCAGACTGACATAAAATCATTTTTTAGAAATACACTGCTGTAGTATATATTGTTATAAGTATTAAACCTCAAAATGCTCCACAAGTCAGAAACATAATTTCATAGCTCTTACTTCTTGCCAAATTTTGCAGTGCAAAAATAATCTAATAATTCTAAGCACTTTGAATTAAAAGAGAAGTCAGCAAGAATATCTCAAGAATTTAACATGTTAAAATAAATGGAAGTCCTTTATTACATGTTGTAGTAGGCATTATGGAGAACAGATGTAGATGTTAATTATATCTTGGACATGAGAGTATTATCTGATGCCGTCTCATATCATGTAGTACTAAGTTCAACCTGAAGAACTGTTTGGGGTCAACCACTATCAAACAGATGCAGAACTGGTTTTAAATCATACTTCTAAAGTAATTGTCATCAGCTCACTGATAAATAGGAAGCTAAATTGAACTATGTTCCCAAGGAGCTTTCCACTGAAGTTCAACTTTGACTTTTCATAAATTTTCTAAATCACTTGGAGGAGGAAATAAAAAGGCGGCTTTGATAGGAACCTTTCAACAATTGAAGATCATGGCAAGCTGAGAATAGCTGCAAGTATATTGGAGCATAGGAGCAGAAATTAATATTTAATCAGTAAATTGGAGACATTAAATAGGATCAGAACTGAATATTAACTTGGCACATTGGAGGCATTATCTGAAAAACATAAGATGGAATTCATTTGTGCAAAGCACTATGTGGGAACAAATAACTGCAAAAGCGTACAGATGGTTAAGGAACAGGCCTTTGATAAAGGGTCAGGAGTTTCACACGAATCACACACTAAGCATGAGCAATAGCACCATGTTGTTGACAAAAAATCACAGAGCAGGATATTCAAACAGATTTTTAGACAGAATGACATGTAAGTAGTCCTGCCCTCTACACTAGAATTGTCAGTTTTTAACCAGAACATACCCAGATCTGACCACAGGCCTGCAGGTACAGACAGACATGCTGGAAAGAGTCAGGAGAGCAATGGAAATAGTTGTCTAGGGACTTCTGAAAAAAGCTTGCAAGGATTGTGGCTCTTTAGACTTGCAGCAATTTTCAAGCATATAAATGAATGCTGTAGAGAAGAATAGTGTAGAAATAAGAATAAGGGGAACAGTATTCTATTGTATTCATGGAGGAAAGATCAAGGAAGTAATGAGCTTAAATTGTACTACAGGTAACCAGGGAAGCACCTAAATATAGCTGATCCAACTTTGTCATAGAAGGATTGACATGCCATCTGACTAGATGTCCTGTATTCTTTATTATGTTGGCAAGCCTTTTATTTGTCAGAGTTAAGTTTTTTGAAAGCTCTTTACTCAACACGATGGGAGTTCAGTGAAAATAAAATTGGAGCACTTCTGTTTTCATTTAAAAGTAAAGGCTGCTGCTGTGCGAGATCAGGAATAATAATTTCTAAACTTATAGGCATCAGATATGATTCACAAAACTGAATTCTTGGTCATAAAGGGAAAACAGTGTCATGATGTACTATTGTGAATGCAGCACTTCAGTTCTGGAAAGGATACGTCATAGTTCTCCCATTTACAAGATGCATTGTCATTATTATCAGTCGTTCTTGTGAATCAGTGGTAGGACTCTGCTTATTTGAATACCCAGAATTCCATTGTTATTGCACAAACCCTCTCAATCTGGTTTGACCAGAAAAATTTATATGTTTCATTTTCACCAGAAAGATTATCACCTGTTTTCTTTTTTTTTTAATGTTCTTTTGCTTTGAAAAATTAAGCAGACACAGTTTCAGTGAGCATGTTACAAATTTGAGAGGACATGATGAATGTGTAGCATAATGGCTCTTCCCAGGAAAGTTCTTAGTAGAAGGAAACATGGCAATGTGTGTCCTTGGCCTCTGCCAGAGTAGCTAACCAAAGAAATAGCATTATGGGTGCAAGAAATTGGGGTCAGGCACAGCATGCCCATTTATTCATTTCCACCTGTTCGGTATCTTCTGGGATACCACAATAGTTAAAGGGGTACTTTTTCCATATAGTACCTTTATTTCACATTGAAGTGTGAGCCAAGGCTATTATCTTCTACTGGAAATAAAAACAGAACTTCAGGGAAAACTCTCACGTAGGGGATAATGTCCAAAATAGTCATATATTTGTATGTGTTTGTATATGCGTGTGTCAGAGCCAGTGAGGGAAATGGTCTGTGAGTTACGTCCATACGGCTGGCAAAAAAAAAGTAAAAGATGACAATCAGATGAGGTTTTTATGTCTTAAGATGAACTACCAAAATAACTGAGCATCAGTTAAATTGTCACTATTGCCTCAATTAAGAGGATACTCCTCCCAAATTTGTTTCCATGTACTGACTGCTTGGATTGTGACATCAAAAGATTCTATTAAAATTAATTAGAAGTATATTTTGTCTCATATGGGAGTATAGAAAGCATGTATTCTTAGCAAAACTAAGGCTTGTCAACCAAGCTAGAGTCTGTCAGCAATTTTTTAGCCATATAATTAGAAAAAGTGCATAAGTGAAAAATGATGAATGGATGCTACATTCATTATTGAAATCTAACTGCCTTTGGGCAAGTAGGAAAAGACGTACACACGCAATTTGCCAGCACACTGGTCTTCAATAGTATACTTACAGAATCCTAATATGTCTCCAGGCAAGCATACATAAATTAATGTGGAAGTGTAGCATAATGTTAATAAACATTAAGCCTACTGCTCCTGTTGAAAGGCCAGTACAGTCATGCCTGTGAGTCCAAACTTTATCAAGGGAAATAATCAAGGTAATTCAATATCATAGGTTCTTTCTATGAGGAGGTATCAGTGCTTTTCCTGTTTGTGTGTGTTCTTGTGTTGCATACAAGAGCAAAGTTTTGTTGACTGTCAAACAAAATCTAGCAGTCAAATCCTCTGAGTTTTTGTGGACATCTCTGGACCACTGCCAGATCCCTTATTCTGAATGAAATGAACTGCTTCAGGCTCTTCCTGGTGGAGGAGCCTGAACCTCAAAAGATTCCAGAGAGTAGAGGAGATCAGAGATTATCACTAACTAGCTGAAGTGTACAAAATCCAGAAGCAACGCTGAAGAAGACAGTCCCCAGGCACACAGGGAAGCTGTACTTCCCCAAATAAGCTGTTTATTTATCTGTTATGCACCTTGCATTTATTGGTTGGTCACATTTTAACCAGCTGCTGTTACAACAAAACTAATGAGTTGTGGTCACTTAAGTTCTCACTCACTTTGTCATTTGTCATGGTGTATCATTCAGGAGCAAGCCTGTAAGTCAGAAGGGTTTCTTCAGGTTTCATGGTATTTAGTTTGGGTACAAGAATACCAAAAAAGATTGAAGAAAGCAGAAACAAGTGTACTGATGATGGTATATTCAAAATGGACCTATTGTTTGGAATGTCCTTATTTACCTTTCCTCCTCCTCCTTACCTTTCCACCCTGTTGCATCAAACCCCAGGGTGCAATGTCTCTATCACTGAAAGCGTGAAGTCCTGAGGTTTCTAGAGAGAGGCATCCCATTTTTTTTCTGAAGAAAATGAGAATGTTGGTTTCAGTTTCCAAAACTTTTTCATAGGGAATTTAAGCTGCTGGTAGAAATTGTGTTCATAGTCTGCTGAAGATTGAGGTCTTGGCCTGATTTTCTATCTTTTTCTACTATTTTCAACATCCAAGTGTCATGTAGCAGTACCCTGGTTTAGAGTTCAGCTGAAAATGGGACTTCTGTAGACAGAGGTAAACTCTCTGGATTAGAGAATTCTGAAGGTATGGTTCCTTTTTTTGAAAATAAAGGCAATTTTGATTGAGATTGTCTTTGGTGTCCTCAGGTCTGAATGTGAAAGAGCATATGGCTGCACTAATTGTAAGGTTCATTATGCAGTGGCTTTCACAGTGTAAGAGGATGGACTCAGGGGATCCTGCAAATGCCTGATTTTTCAGATGTGTTAATTACTATCAGATCTCATTGATTGCAATCAGTTGTTTGGAACTTCTAAAAGAAAAAGGAGGTCCAAAATTATTCAAAAATATGATTTCAAAAGCATAAGAAGAGGCACTGTACTGAAGAGATGAAAATATATGTGGGAACAAGATATAGATAAATACAGATATAAACCTGCCCAATCAGTTATCATATTAATTTGTGTGCGGTCTGTGCTGGATGTTACAGGGCGAGAACAGTGATTTATATAATGATCACTGTTGGTATGTATTTGAGACATTTGAGCTATGTTATCTTTAATAATACATTTATTTTCTTGAATTAAATTTTAATTATAGAGAAACTTGTAACCATTAATCATTTTCTAAATAATTTCTTACAAATTCAGCCTTTTAAGGTATATGTTAAGATGGATTTTAACCTACAACATGCATAAAACCTGATAACTTTACAGAAAATAAACTTATTTGAATATACCAATACTTTGTAAGGTATGTACATTCCCAAAACTATTATAAAAGCTGCAAATTTAACCAGCTCAAGAGGAGAACTTAAATTTGAATGAATATGAAGGCACATATGAAAGTTTATATATAGCTGGAGCAAATGTCATATCTTATTTTAGGAGCTAGTGGCTTAGCACCTTCCAAACTAAATTGGTTATGCTTTTTTACCACCTTCTTCACCTGATATAGAATCTCATTTTTATTATTTGGTATTCCTTATTTGTCTTTAAGTTAAGTTGATATTCTTTTTTTAAGGAGATGTGTACTATCATTTGAAACAAACTAGTACACTGGTAAACAAGCAAAAGAGAGCAAACACATTCCCACCTCAGTGATTTTATTCTGTAATGATTTTGTGTAGTACATATTGACTACTCATACTGGTTTCAAAATGACATTTTGGAATGCATTTCTCCTTGTTCAGTCTGCAGATGTTCCCTACACCAGATGCACAACTTGAAAAATACTAACAACTAAAAATACACAAACTGTCAGCTTTGTTTTTACTGAAACTGTAACTTCAAGTAAGACAGATTTGTATTTAAACGCAATGTGAGAAATCTCAACTATTCATAAAGACTGATGGCAATCTCATCAAAAGGTGCAAATAATCACATTACAGAGGCATAATTTGAGTCCAAGGTGGGGTAACATAGTTGCTGTATAGCTAACAATGCTGACATTGATTTTGGAAAATAAAATAATAAAAAATAAAAGGCATGCTTATTAAAATAACTGATTAATATTTTCTTCTCTGTATAAAAATCTCAAAAATAGCTCTTCCTTTGTGCTTACACATTTAAGGTCTCTTAGCTGTAATTTTTTTTCACCTGACCTTGCAGAAAATGTTTGTCTTAGTATACTAAATAAACCTTGAAAGTAAAGGGATTGAAAATAAACCTTTAAAAATGGCAAGTAATGACGCTTCCTTTCCACTTAGTTCAATGTTAATTATACTTGTCAAGAAGGCAGCAAAAATAAGCAGCGAGGAATTTGACAGATCGGTGGCAACCACACAGACTGTGCACCTCCAGCACTTCCCATTTGTCAAAGTTGCACCCATTGATAACGTCAGAATGAGGACAGTATTTCAGAAGGCTCATTTTTTATCACACTTACACATAATAAATAAAGAAGAAAATAATATGCTGGAAACTGTAATAGAGACAGTTTGACAAACTGTCAGATTTTATTTTTCTGGAATAGTTATGAAATGATGTATCTGAAGCAAAGATCAACATTTCGTGACACTGTTCCTGCTCATTTTTTTAATGTAAATGTGTTCCTATTAATTTCAGTGTGGGTGTGCACATATAGAAAGTGAGACTAATGCAGGAAGGAACTCAGGTTAAAAACAAAGACAGTTTCAGGGAATAACTTGGATAGAAGTACAGCTTTCTAAGTGCAGACTTTAAAACTCCTACCTCTCTGCAGATTCATCTGAATTTTCTTCTGTGATCATCTGCAACTCCTGTGTGGTTTTACTTGAATCTTCTTTGACACAGTTTTCCTCTGTGCTTGTTTTTGGAATATCCTCATATGATCGAAGCTGTTCAATGAGATGTTGCTGATGCCAGGTTTGAATAGATCGGTGATGCACTGGGGTTGGACCTGGCACGGGGGCTAGTATGTTGTGGTGGACAGGACTGCTGTTTTTCTTCAGCCCATTTCTGTCCCGAGAGTGGTTCTTCAACCTGTTCTGAATCGGTGTCCCTCTGTGCTCATATCCTTCCTGCTGATGGCAGCCCCCCGTGCCTGTGGAGCCTTGCGAGGGGTGACTGAACCACCTCCAGCGGAGCCTCAGGATCTGCTTCACATCAAACTCTTTCTTTCCAGATACTGACATTTTTTTCAGGGAAAAGAAAAAAAAAAAGAAAAAAAGCCTATTCTTTTAGAAAGGAAACGGATTCTTTGTTATCTCTTGTGTTTCAACTCCTCTTCTTAAGAAAAGACAACAAAAGAACAAATACCGGTAGCTCTCTCCCTCTCTCTTCTGATTAATATACTGCAAGCTCTTCAAGCCGATGCTAAGCTGCTGCTAACTGTATAGGTGGGAATCCATACTGACAGGATGATGAGGTCAGACCTTAAACAAGTAAATCAGCTTAGCACAGGAAAGCAGCAACCATAACACTACCCAGCTGCTAGGCTTACACTCTCACAGTACTATAGCACAGCTCTCTAATATATAACCTAGCCTCACATGATCCTAAGGGATCCGAAGCTGCAACTTAAGATGCAGGAAAGCACATACAAATAAAGTGACAAGACTTTTATCTCACAGGGTTTTCCATCAAGCTTGCTAATAAGCAATGCTGCATTTCACAGAAGATATATAAAGTCTTTATAGTCGTCTTACGCAGATTCTTGCTAACGATTCACTGTGAAACTATCCTGTTTCCTTAAGGGGTTTGCATTTGTTTATCTTGCTGGGTAAAATTCCTACAAATGGCCTCAGTGTGGTAGCACTTACCTAAAGGAAAAAGGCAGCATTTGAATACATTGTGAAGAACTGTATGTATTTTCTCACCTACAGTTAGATTTCTGGATAAAATTAGAGGGGTATGAGAACAGAGGGAGGGAGCTCATGAAAATCAGAGATGTGCTCCTTCAGTGACTGTATCTGTGGAAAACACACTGTTTCCTGGCTGAGTGCCTGTGTAAACACCCTTTGCCATCCTGCTCTTAATTTCTCACGGACCCTGAAATGAGTGTGGGGTTTTTATGCGGTTTGGTTTTTTTGGAGGGTGGGGGGGTTGGGTTTTGGGTTTTTTTGGTTTGCTTTTTTTGTTTTGCTTAGTTTTTTGTTTGTTTTTTCAGAAAACACCTTTCTGTTGCTAGTGTGCACAGTGACGTGTTCTCAGCAAATTTAATAGGTGATGTATATTCATTCCCATACATTTGTTAATAGCAGGGCTGTGAGAAGTACTCCCTGTGTGTTTTAAAATAATGTACACAGAATATTTTCATATACAAACTGAAAAGAATTAAAAGGAGTTAATTATTTTTTCTTGTGTTATACTCTGCACAGTTTGCTGATGATGGCCTGTGCAAGATGTTTTCACAGTTTAATGATGACCTTTTATAACAATCTGACATTTTCTGGAGACACAAATAGTTCAGGTACTTTTTTCTTGCATTGCAACTATATAATATTTAATTTAAGGTTTCTCTTCAATTTCAGCCTACACATCTATGGGTGTTATTCTGTTCAATTTTATAAAAGTAATAAGACCTATTGGTATGTATGTCTATTCCTCAGCATTTACATGGCCGTCCAAGATCTGTTTTAAGAGGGAGTATCTATATACCAAGTTAGTATAATTATGTATGATAAAATCTTGTTGAGGTGGACAGAGAACATGGTTTCTTGCCGCTGTCTTAATCAGGTCATTAAGCTACCTCAGCAGCTTGGTCAGTTCCTCTTAGCAACAGCTCAAATACATTTAATCCATATTTTTTCACAGTGTCACGAATCTTCTGTGGGTTTCCTTTCCTTAAATCCGTTTTGCAGAAGTCATCCTTTTCTCCAAGATATCACCAAAAGCACATTCCTTGAATTTTACTTGAGAAGGTACAAACAGTACTTCTGTTTGTTAATAACTCCATTTCCTATTAACTCAGTACATGTCTTGGCAGATGAAATGTGTCTACCCAGATTTAAAACAGTAAAACTGGACAATGCTGAAGAGACTGTCTTGCTCAAAAAGTCAGCTTGGGTCAACACAGGGTATGTGTCAAGTAGGCCATAAGTAGATTATTTTTCACACAGCTTGTTACCATTCTGGCTAAAATGTCAGTGTGCTGTACTAGGACAGCATATGTGATTTGATAAACCAAAACTGCAGGCCTGAAATTGTTAGAATAAGGTATGTGGCATAAAGCTGCACCACATTTATACATATACATGCCACATACTTGCTTTCAGTCAATTAAATCTGTCTTCTGGTGAGAGAACTAAATTCCTTTGAAACTGATATGATATATTACTTCCTGATGATTTCTTGATAAATAATCTATTTTTAGGTATGTGTCTGGCTGGGTTCAAAATTCAAAATGTGAAAAGATACAAGTTTTCTGTTATTATTGTTCCTAATTTGTTTGGACTTATTTAGATAAATAGCCACCATAACAGCATTATTTTTGCTTCCCACGCCTGGAAATCTCCAAAGAACAGGATTTTCTAGGGCTACAGCAAGTGTAGCCAGGGCCACTAAGAGGGTCAGGCAGCTGGAGCATATGACGGATGGGGGAAGGCTGCTAGAATATGATTTGTTCAACCTTATGAAGAAAAGGCTCAGGGGCATCTTATTGCTGCCCTCAGGTACCTTGTAGGAGCGGATACAGAGTAGACAGAGGCAGGCTATTTTAGGGATACCTAGTGACAGGATTAGAGACAACAGACTCACGTTGGTGCATGGAAAAACTCTTCTGCCTATGAGGGTCATCAGGCAGGTGGGAAGAGGTTGCCAAGTAAAGTGAGATCCCAGTTGCACTTTGTAACTGCTCTAGCTGGACTTGCTTTGAGCAAGTGGTCAGACAAGATGAGCTCCAGAGGTCCCTTCCAGCCTGTTCTGTGACTGTGTGACATGCTAGGGAGCACTGGAGATGTTCATCTAGTGTTTATTTAGATGTTTATCTAGTAGCTACTGTAGTAAACCTAAACAGTAAAACTAATGTGGTGGTTAGTTATGAAGAAGAGATACATTTCTAGAAACCTCAACTCCAGTTTGGGAGCAAAACAGCTGAAAGTTTCTGCCTGCAGTTGTGGAGGATTCCCAATTCTTTACCTCACAGGAGGCTTGCTAGTAGTTTGAAGAAAAAGAAGTCTTTATTCCCTGATAAACCTCTATTCATTTCACTGGGTATGAGATTTTGAGGAAGATCTCTGACCAGGTCAGGAAATCACACTAAATATGATGGTAGACTGACATCTAGCAGGAAATTGGGCATAATGTTAAAAGGTTTCTATAAACATGCTGAGATTCCAGATAATTTGTAGGATATATATTCATAGTAAGAGTCTAAATAGGTGTTTATACTAATCTTTAAATTACAAGTGTAAATACTTACTACAACTTTTGAATTAGTAAACTGTAACATTATTTTTGTCAGAAACTACCTATAAGAAGAAATTGAGAATTTTCTTTCTGTCACAAACCATGTTTTAAATAGGCATCAAAACTTACTTCTAGCTTCTGCTGCCTCCCATGTTCCTCTGCAGCCAAAACACCTCATAGAAAGGAGTTTTGTAATGAATTTCAAAATGTCTGAGTTTCCTAGTTAATACCTTAGTAATTTATTTATTTATTTTAGAAGTCTAGCAAGTGGAATATATTCATGCAATTATTTAAGTTTATTCTTCTCTCAAAAGCAACATCAAAAATTATTTCTTACTCTTTTTCTGTTTGCCCTGAGCTGCTAATACAGTGCATGCATGAAAAGCCTATTAGGAAAATACCTCTGTTCCCACAAGCCTAGCAGAGAATAATAAAAAGGAATCATCTAACTTTCTAGTAGAGTAATTAAGAAAAGATACTATTTGCATTCTATGAAGCCAGGAGTATTGCAAGGACTGGGTTACTAGCAAGAGCTAATGAAGTAGATCCTTGCTGGGTGCAGGGCAGACCAGAAAAATTGGATTTTTTTATTGGATAAAGGTAAGGATAGCTTTGGACCAGAGGTCCTCAATGCCAAGCCAAATAGGAAAAATCTGGGTATGCTGAATGAGACAATCAAAAAAGCAAGCTAAGCACAGAAAGTTAAGAATGTTTTCTCATATTTTTTGAGATATTTGATGCCTATTCTGGCATTACATTTTTCAGAAAATCATTTACAAGCTCCTATCAATACTGTATACTCTGCTGTGCTTGCATTTGGGGAAAACGTGTAAGATCTATGTATGTACAGACTGTTTAAAAATCCTGTATGCTGTCTACAGAAACACTGTGTTCTACAGGGTCTTCATAGTTGTGTACTCAGCCTGTGTATTTACACTGCATGTGAGGCCAGATAAAGAGAAGGAGTTGAATATTTTTATTACAGTATTTTGAAAACAGTGCTTCATGAGAACTCCCATTAGTTCGTTTTTTGTGAAAGAGATGTTCCAGGAAACATCTGCATAGCACAGCACCAGCATGAGCAGAAGTCAAAGTTAAATGGAAAGGAACATGGCAAAAAAACCAAATAGCTATATTTAAAATCTGCAGGAAAGTTCAACTTTCTTTTAAAACAAAACTTTGTATCCCAGGAAATGCAAATGAGTTTAGGACAATCAGTTACTTTAGATACTTCTTACTAAAGGAGACAGTGAAATGATCCACTTAAGGGGAAGTGTTAACAAATTTAGATGCAATTGCTTCCTCAAATAACTGGAAACTGTACTACAACCCACCTACAAATTAGTATGCCAAAATTGGAAAAAATCACATTATTTCTACAAGATCCAAGGAAATAGAATGTGAGAGCTAAGCATGGTTTAAGTCTGATTAAGTTCTTGCTAAACAGGAAGAACATTGTCACCCTCAAAATTAAACCAGAGTATCAGAGTGAAATAAGAAATAGCAAATATCCACCCCGCAGATGACTGGGAAGGATCCCCCTTGAACAAGGACCTGAAAGCGATGATGTTAGTGCAGCAAACGTAAGCTCAAACACGACTTGAAAAGAAACTGTTACAGGTCAAGAACAAGATATAAGAGAATGGCAAAAACGTGGGTAAATGCAAAGAACTATGAAATATTTCATACTGATTTTTATGGTATTTAGTAAATTTTGAGATTTTTTTTCTTGATTTTTCAAACTGTTGTGCTCAAAAGCCAATTGTTACGGTACTTATTTAATTATCTGCTGGTAAAATCAAGGACCACAATACCACATCGTGAAATGGAAGAGGCAGAAAAACAATAATAATAATGCATTTACTGAGAGTGTTCTGCTGCTGTAAACAAAAATATTAAATCAGTTGCCCAAGCTAACAAGCCATTTTAACCCACCAAAATATACCTGTTATTTGCTATCAGGGACTGAGGCAGATGAGAGAGAAAAGATAATTGCCGACAGGTTTGAATAAAGGTGAAAAAGGGTTAGGGTGAGGATTTTCCAAAATTACTACTTATTCTGGATACTTTATTTGAGAGATCTGAGAAGCAGAAATATAGCACTTTCCAAAGCACAGTTATTAAGTGCTGTTGTATTGAACAGATAAATACACTTTTCAGTTTAGAGAATCTTGTCTAACTTTCACCTTTTCCCTTCAGGTTGACTGTGGACCAGATGAGCTCCAGAGGTCCTGCCAACCTCCACCATTCTGTGAGTCTGGGATTCTTATCCTGTCCAACACTAACAAAGAATATGGTCCTGTAAACATGCTGCCAGTTTGCAGCATCCATCTTTTCATTCTGCAAGTCAGTGGTGCAGCTGTAACACAGCCCTTCTGCAAACACACTTCCCTTCTGCTGAAACAGTGACTGTTCTAAATCTCTGCCAGCTGCTATGAGAGTTGGAATGAGGTATGCTGGGGGCGGTTTTCCTCAGCTTCTTCCTGGGCTACTTATGAAGTCTGTTGACTTTCTTGATGTAGCACATGTATAAACTCATGGAATTTTTATGACAAGAAATTATATATAACTATTCCTCTTATAAAAGTCTGCCCCTTATGAAGAGTAACACTCCCAACTATCAAGAGGGATTAGCAGAGCCAGGAAAAGGCAGTCTGTAATTATGCATGTACAAATGGTGCTTGGCGTACTGTTGTATGAGAGAAATCTAATAGGTGTGTTTTGACTTTCTAAGAGCCCATTTCTATGAAAGCATTTTTCCAAGTGGGTTAAACAATCAACTTGGGTCTTAAAATAGCTTTAAATATGTTCAAGATAACAAAATCCGTATGAAGTGTCCAAAGTGAAATTTCAAACTTAACGTCGGTTTTGTTTTGAGAGAAAAAATTGCATTTCTAGGGAATAGTTTATTCTGCATGTCTCAGAACCCGGTATTTTACTGTATGACTTCATAAAAATGCCTGTTGCTCTATTTTTGACCTTTACTAATAAGTGTGAGCAAAACTATGTAGTCTGCAGAGATACTAGCCTGAATTTAATTATTTAATGGTATTATCTCGCTGGTTAGGTCTTCGCTTCTAAGTTCTGCCAGGTATTTAAATAAATTGTATTATTTTACTGATGTTTGTTCATAGGAAACATGACTTAGACCCAGATATGGCCTAAAATTGGAAAAACTATTCGAAACATAGAAGAGATATTTATCCAAAATCAAAACAATTGAATACAGAACTAATAATTGTGTTTGTAATAAAAAAAAATAAACTGGATTTCAAAGGAGAAAGAGAAGACTTCACAGGGAAATAATTTTTTTTTTTACAGTCAGTTTCCTATTGCCAATAAGTATGGTCATTTACCGGCTAAGAAGGCATTGACATATATGCCATTACTAATCAGTGGGAAACTCATATATAAAAATGACATGTCCCATTTGTGGCTTTAAGATTAACAACACACTAATCAATCTGTCACTTCATGGACAACTGATACAAACTATATAGACTGAAGCTAATGTTCATAATGTGACTATATATATAAGCAAGCTCCTAAATTTACAAACAATGGGGTCTTGATAACCAACCTTTGTTATTATTAGCATAAAGCTGTTGCAAGTCACTGTGTGATATGCTGTGATGTAATCATACAGCTACTGCAAATAATAAGGATAAACTTTCAAGGATAAGAGGCAGTAAAAGTAATCCAGTTCAGTTCAGTAGCGATATAGTGACATAGTCTCTCTCCTTTTTGGTCAGAGGGTTCAATATATTTATTCTATCTTATTCTAATAGAATCAATCTTATATATGTAGAAGATCATAGATACATAACATGCACTATTCTAAATCCTTTGTCCCAGAAGATTTCAGACAAATAGCTTTATTCAGTTGATTCTCTCACTAGTTACTGCATGTTTCAGCATACCTTCTAGCATTAGTCTATTGGTAACAGGTTTCCTTTTTTGTAAGAACTCAGTGTGCTGAAAGTTCAGATCTTTAAGTTACAACACTTCTTTCTCAAACTTAATATTTCTTATTACAAACGTTGCCACAAGTTTGACTGTCTTAATGTAGTTTGTGTAGCATGTCTTGTTGCCTCTTCTGACCCCTAAAATAAATTGAATAAAACAAACCACCCCTGTCACTTTGGTAGTTAATAAGAACCCATAAAATAAATGTGTTGATATCACTAAACTCTCCATATAATATGCCACATGTATGCTGTGGTGTGAGAGGACAGCAAGCTTTTGTTTTCAGCATAACTGATTTAGTATTTTATATGTTGTTTTCTGGGAACTGCACGAAGTAGTTGGAAAAACATCTTGTGTTTCAGAAATACAGGAAACAACCCTCTTCCCCCATTAACTCCATAGCACACAAATGGCACATCTCCTAGCAATAAGTGCAAAGTTGAATCCTAATGTATCTACTGTCAAGCCAGAAAGGGTCTGTTGGTTTGGGTTTTGGGGGGTTGGTTTGATTTGGTTTGGATTTTATAATTATTTTATGTAGAGGTGTTTTTTTTTTATTATTCTTGAACTATACGACTAGTTCAAGTGTTTGAGAACAAATAATTTTCATTCTTCTCTCGCTAATGCTTAATTACCTTCTGCAAGATTTTTCTATAGAGTTTGAGGTAAGTTAAACCTATCTATAGAAAATCAATCTGAAAAAGTCATTGTGAAGATGTATGTATTAATGAACTTGTCCCATATTGCAATAACTTTGAACACTAGGTAGGCAACTCTGATCTAAATACAGTTTGTCTTCATTACTGCTTATGTAAAATGCTGTTTCACAGGAAAAAAAAAGTACTAACCAAGCAACTGGAAATTTGGCTATATGCTCAGAAATACAAACTTGTATTTTTTAATTCCATTTTACTGAGAGGTTGCATTCTTCTTTTTGATAGTAGTGTTTCTAATTTACAAAAGCAGTTATTACAAATAGAAACTGAAGTAAATGCAAGAATTACTAGGATTTATTAGATGCCATCAAATCTACATTGCTTACTATGTGAATTGGTATAGAACTTTTACTAATCATATGAATCAAAGGGAAAACAATTACCTACACAACATGATTGTGAAAATCTGGTGTCGAGAGCTATGGAGAAACTCAAAACAACAATATTTATAGTTTTTCTGTAAACTGGAACAGATTGTATCACAGAAAAGCATAGCCTTAGCTTTTTCTGCTATAGTATCATAGAACAATTCTGGTTGGAAGGGACCTTATGAGCCAGGTATAAGGTCAGAATAGGTTACTCAAGATTTTATCTACTTTTGTCTTGAAAACCTCTAGGACAGAGAAGTCAGAACACTTCCATGAAACATGTTCCAAAGCTTGATTCTCCTAATAGTAAAAAAGTTTTTCTCATAACTGATCTGAACCTCCCATGTTTTGATTTATACCCACTTCCTGATATCTTTCCTACTACTAACAGACTCTGTGAAGAGCCTAGCTCATTCTTCTTGATAACCTTCCTGTTCGGCCTGGGAAGCTACTCAAACTGTCACTTCTCCAGGCTGAACAAGCTGGGTTCCCTCAGCCTTTACTCTTTGGGCAAGTGTTTTAGCCCCTAAACATCTTGGTGACCCTCTGCTGAACTCACTTGTTTATCAGTGCAGGGGTATGCAAGCTTGACTGTATTCCATGTGTGGCCTAATGAGTGTTGACTAAAACATGACCACTACTTGCCCAGTAAGTAGTAGATGATAGATGCAACTTGCACTTATTACATATAGCTACTATATCAAAACAAGCATTGATTCTTAGCATATGATAACATGTATTGTGTAACTGTTGAAGGATCATGAATAGTTATGTTCATGTAGAAAATACTTGAATTTTTTGTTTATTCACTGATAATAACAACCCTTAGTTCTCCACTAATTATTATCATTGGATATTAAAGAGTATGGAAGGATCTGGCATACCCTCAACAAAACCTAGTATTCAGATTTGACACTTGTCAGCATAGGTCTGCATCATATGCCATCTCAAAGCCTTGACACAATAAGGACTTGCGCCCAAGGTCAGTCTTCTCTGGTAAGTTTTAAAATGTGACTCTTGTTCGTTGTCTCTTAAAAAGCAATAAATGCAGACTAAAATTTCAAGAGAGGGAGGCCCTTGAGGCAGTTATATTTCTGTGTATTGTAGAATGTAATGATTCTTAGACGTATTAAGTTTTTAATCCCAGAACTGTCTTCTGAGGCTCATGAAAGGCACTTTGTCAATGAAAAATCCTTACAACATGTGGCCATGCATCTCTTCCAAATCATTAACATCAAAGGTTACGGAGCTCTTTTATTTATTCATAGCAAAGTGGCCTGACTTGGGGCAGGTGCTAAGAGATGTTTAAGGCAGTCACTTCAAGTCTTTGTCCTTAATGACTTCTCTAGCTTCCAGTCCATTTATTGATTCAAACATGGAAACACACTCATATTCACACATGCTGGCTTGTTGTATGTGAAAGTGTGGAAACAGGCATTCTGGTTTACCATCTGGTTTACCTTCAGATTAACACAGGGAAACATGCAATTTTTTTTTTTCTAAGTAAGGCAAGTAAGCGTGAGGCTGTTACTGTTGGGTTTTGTAGCATAATAATCCATCAAACTTTTTCCTAAGTTCAGTTTCTTTCCCAGTTGTCATGAGTTTTCCTACCATTTTTCACAGACGTTTGATCTGTCATTTGTGATGCCATAAGAATGCAAGGGACAGAATACTTTTAAAATCATATTACTATAAGCATTGCGGTCAAAGCTCATCTGAAATAAATGCTGTAAAAACCAATATCCTTGTCAGCAAACTGTCTCCCAGCATCCTAAACCCATCCTCCTGGTTATGTCACCTGTAAAAGCACACAGTAACTCAATTTTTCCTTTGACAAAAAGCCATTCACATCCACATCACAATATTATTGTTGTTCAGCCTAGCTCTAGCTGTTGTCAGCTTCCAAAATGCCTTTAGGCTGCATTCCTACTCTGTGGTGCTAGCCCAGAATATAAAATCACAAAGCTACATTTAAGCATTCAGTCCTGTCCTTCTCATGCAAAACACTTTTGTTCTGTCATATTTGCAGTTCTTATAATAGACATGCTCAGTGTCTGTACTTTAATGTGTAAGAATTTTTGAGTAAATGCATTCATTATTTTCTGGGGAAAATACATAGATGTTGTACAGATGAGTACTGCATCATAAAATGGAAACTGTAGAACTTGGTAAAATATAAGCTTTTTTTAAATCTTCATATTTATTTATTTAAGAATAAAAGATTTCTAAGCAGCATAGTGGTCAAATTTGCAAGTCTCAGCAAATTTCAGTGAGGGTGGAATAACGTGAAACCGCCAGAAAGTACGGGTTACTGAATATAAAATGCAGTGTTATGGAGCAAAACTATTAGTGACATATTCCCAACGGAAGAGAGAAATACAGCCTGCTGAAAGAGAAATGGAGGAACAAACCCAACACATTAAATCTGATTATTTAGCATAAAATGGTTGAATAATCTAGACTAGGACAGAGGTGTGGTGGAGAACATCATCTCTTGGTTTAGTGTAGATGACGCTGTCTTAAATGTTTTTGAAACTTCATCAACAGCCGTATTTGACCCAGTCCCATATCTCTCAATCTTGAACATGAATTTTGCTGTGACTTGTGTCATCCCAAACATCTGTGATGTGAGAGGATTTTCTGTAAGAGGAACAGCTTCTGCGTTAAAAGCTGTAGACAAGCAGCTCCCAAGACACAAACTTTAATTCCATTTTAAGTTTCCAGCTCAGTTTTAGGTGTTTGAGTGAGATGCAGAAAGTCTACTCTGCATGCCTGAAAGACAGCAATTCTATAGTGCTTCATTAGGCAGCAAGAATTTCTGGTACTTCTGTGGTAATCTCAGGTAGCACCATTTCCTGAAAGGTCCATTGATAAACTGTAGAAATAAATGCAGAACAGAAATACCCATCACTGATGCACGGATGTGCACTGATGAGATTTGGCAATGGGAGGTAGCCCTTTCCTCTTTGAATTACAACTGCATACATTAACTATAGAAATCCTATAGCAAAGGGAGCTCTGTTGTAACAAACTAAATCATATTGCAGACACCTCAAAGTTCTGCTGAAATAAACTGGTAATATTTCACTAATATAGTTTAGGATATATCACAAACAGCAGAATCTCTTGATTGATTATGACAATTTAAAAGACTGTTTCCATCAAATCATTTTGAGGTCTCAGTTTTAACACTGGGCTCATAAGGTACTTCTGCTTTGCTTTAGAAGACATTTTAAGGTGCTTGATACAGGTGGAGTAGCAGTGTTTGTCATTTTGGCTGAGATTCCTACATTAAGTTACTGATATTACCTCTTGTTAGTGATCAGCTGATGGCTTTACACTTTCTTGATGTGGTGAACATTTAGGAATACTAGATGCTAGCACCATTTTAATGTAAAATACAACCGACTTTAAAGAACAATGCCTGTGATTGCGGTGATGTTAATGGGGAATTAATGATCACAGGAAAAACTATACCTACCAAATTCCACTGCTTAAAAATACAAGATTCAGCTAACCATTGGAACATTCAGAAAAGATTTGACATGTCATTACCTCTTAATCAGTTAGTGGTTCGTTTTATTTTTTTTTTAATGCTTTATTTCATAATTTTATGCTTCATGTTAATGAAAATGTTATGGGAGAAACCAGTAGAAAAAGAAAAACTATTTCCCTCTCCTCATTTAATACCTCCTTCTTGCTGATCCATTAAGGTATTTTTTTTCCCTTTGAAATTGCTTTCTGTATGCTGGAACACATCTCACTGTTTTTCTGCCTGACACAGCCTAATCATTCTGGCTTGAAGACCTCTCACATAGTAGCAAGGCATTACTGTATTACTAGGACATATAGTCTCCTTGACAGTAACACACTTTCTTTTAAAGGAAACAATAAAGAAATTCTAAAAACCATTGAGTGATTCACATAATGTATATATTAGGATCTTTAATCACATTCTTTTCACTGGCTTAGTAAAGTCCAGGAGGCTTTAATTAAAAGGTGAAGATTTCTGTGCCTGGGTTTTTATACCAGTATAAGAATTGTTTTCTTTCTGAAACAACCAAAAATATCACTTGTCTTTTTCGCTCAATCTAAAGTGGAGAATTCTTTAACTTAGGTATCTTCTTATTATCAATATTTTTATTACCACTGCACAAAATTTATATACAACTATTTTTCAGTTTTGTTATACTTTTTAGGCTTTGCATATAGTTATATCCTTATAATACATTTGTACTAAGCATTAAATGTTGAAGCAACTTGTTAATTCTACCTTGTTTGGTTTCATTTATTTTTATTCCAGGAGTATCAATTAAGGCCTAGGGAAGGAAACCTTGCTTTAAAAAGCAAAATTAAAGATACTGATGATGATCCAGTTGATGACTGGAGTGCATTCTAAATTCTTTGGCAGTATTCTTACAGTCAGCACTGAACTGGGGTGAATCTAAGATCTTCATCATTCCTGGAATAAAGTTCAACTCATGTAAGTCTCATTCTTAAGAATGGTTTACATCTGAGAATGGAGAAGAATATATTCACTAGTACAGAGGGATTTCCAATGTAGCTTTAAGATTGTAAATGCATACAGTCTATATTGGTTAACTTATGTTAATGTATCTTTTACACTAAACCCACATTTTTGTTCAAAAAGCCAAAAGAGATCGTTTTCATGACAAAGACTGTATCTTTCTTAGTAACAACAGCTACTTATGCAGTCTGATGGGTACCTCTTAGTGATTTGATAAAATGTGTTGTGTATCATCTCTGCATTCTGAACATCCTCCCTTCCTTCAGAAACAAATGAGGTTCCCCACCACCACCACCATCTTGCTATGTAGTTTATTTCAGACAGCTATTTTAAATATATTACACTTCTTGCCTTTTACGTGTACAAACTGTGTTGCATGATGGTAGAGCCTCTGATGTTATTTTCAGCTACATGAAGATTATTAAAGTACTTACAGCTATATAACTAAGGATATATAGCTGAGCTTTGTATAGATGGCAGTGGTACATTTGCTTATCCAGTGCAGTGTTTGATATTTAAAATCCTGATTTATTCATTTTGGCGCAGATTCTTCTATTTAATGGTTGTACTTGATAACTTTAAGGGTCCTTTCCAAACTAAATTAATCTATGACTAATTGAATTAATTCGAGAGTACAGAAGAATTACAATACTCTGATAATCTATAATTCCTAAATATAGGTTTGTATCTCATGTACATTGCACACATTCTGCACTTAATAACGTGTCGGAAACATCTGGGACAATATTTTCCCTCCTCGTTCAGCAGAGACAGCATAAAGTCAAAACAACGCCTCTCTGAGCATCCTTCAGGAAGAATTGCAGCTTCCTGATTCTTTCTGGTTCCCTCTTGGTGAGATTCTTTGATCTGTATCAACTTGCACTAACTATATACTACTAGCTAGGCCAATTCCTTAGCATGACTCCAGGTTCGCCCTTTCAGGTTTTATTACATGCCTGAGTTCAACATTAGCCAATTCTCCGCACACTTCAACACTTTGAGGCCCTGCTGCTGGAGCCTGCCATGCCCCTGCATCTTGAGGCAGCTCACAGGACAAGGATGGGGTAGGAACCACTTGTCTGCATGTTTTCAGTCTGCTTGAGAGAGCCAAAGCCGCTGAGGAGCCCCGGCCTGCTTGCCTGGGCCCAGGGCGGCCCTGAGGGGACAGGCCGCACCATGGCACGCGGGGCGGAGATGGCCCTGTGAGCCCTGAAGTGCTGGGGAAGGCCCGAGCTCTGAGGGAGCCCAGGTGCACACAAAAAGTGAAACCTGGTGGGGAGGGTGCAAGGGATAATGCAGATTGTGTCAGTGCCTGAAGTAACTACGCTAGTTGGAGCACAGAGCGGGGCTGGGCAGAAGGCCCTGCTGTGCAGTAACCCCGCAGAGAAGTGACTGCAGTGTTTGGGTTAGAGTGGGCACCTGTCACAGGAGTTGTTTGGAGTCACGCAGACAACTGGGAAGGAATTTAGACTCCATAAAGAGCATTCCCTATCAGGAGCCCAAATGTGGTCAGAATGCAGCAGACCCTTTGGGGTTTTGCCCTTCATTGCAGCAGGTGTGTAATGGACTCGCTCCCCCTCCACGGGGCGTGAGGGAAAGAGGCTTCTCCAGTCCTGTAAGAACATGTATCTGTACCAACCATCGGGCATTGCCAGCATGTAGTTAACTCATTAAGCTAGATGCACAAATCAGACTGAGAAATAAAGCACAGAAGAGCTGCATCCTTAGCTACACGTTCATAGAAATTCTGTGAAGGCTTTGTTGTAGGAGAGATTGCCTCCTGAAAACCAAGGTGAAAGCTCATTGCCTGGTTGTATTTGAGCAGGGCAAAGAAGTATGTATTTACTGCAAATACAATAGTTGAATTCGCAGCGTGTAGGAACAAAATAGTTTTACTTGCTTATACTATGATACTTAAGGATCTTGTGTCACCATTTTTATAGATGTCCGCAGAACTGTTTGGAGACATTATCCACGTGTGATACTGATACATGGCAGTAAAATAGAAAAGAGGGAATGTTACAAAACTAATAGGCTTGTCCTAGTCTTTATAAATTTTAATTAGTGTTCATCAACTGCTGCTGATAGTTAGCTCAGCCCAGGTTTGGGGAATTAGCAGATAACACCCAGTGCAGGACACATCCCAGCTGAGTCTCTCAGGAGAAGGGATGTGGGTTTCAGTGAATGAATTCAGAGACTTCAAACCACTGGACGAGGTTTGTGTGGCACCTGGAGCCATCACCATGCAACAGAGCTCTGCCTAGTGGGAACAAGACAAGTTAGAAATGCTGCAAGGGCCCTGTCAGTGGGGCTGTGAGAGACAGATTTGAAATCATCTCAGCCCAAGGATTAAAATCCCCCATATTTATAAAATTAAAAAAAAAAACAAGGAAGAAATATCACATTCTTTGTTGAAGCCTGTTTAAAATATTCTGTCAACAGGGTAAAATGAATCAGGGCAGCAATATTACTTTTTAATGAGATGATCTGAAATGAGAGGATCTCAGGCATCTAATTCAGGTCAGTGCAAAATTGTCCTTACATTATGTTCTCTTTAGCAAACTTTAAAGTAATTGAAATAGATCATCCATTTCCCTGTAACAGAGACAGTACTGAAGTAATATTTTCTATCAACAGGCTAGCTTTTTCTTTTGTGCATTTGCACAGTTGTTGGCATTCCTGCAAAGAATTCAGTGCTGAAATCCATAGCATGAGTAAAGCCTTTCTTAAGTTTTATTTTATTTTATTTTTTTAAGCTCAAGTCAGTTGATTCTTTATTTTCTCTATCCTGATTTTCTCTTTTCCTGATTTTCCAGAAAGCCAGTTTTGATACTTTTCCTCTCTTCTTCACCCCTAGGCTGAACGCACATTTCCCACCTCTTCAATTTAGTACAGGAATAGGAACACAGCCATGTGGCAATTCTTGTGTTGCGTTATGTAGTCCACACAGTTCCATTAATAGCCTAACTCATATAAATAGTTCCATTTTGAGCTTGAGACAGCCTCCTGAATTGCTTGTTTTTAAAGCAAATAAAGATACTATAAGAACTTTTAAAAAGTCCTTAGTCAGGAAATTATATGGTCCACTGGTATAGTCATTAAGTTTGGTCCATTCTTTTTCAGTCCTGTCAAAAACCTATTAGGTTTCAGTAGGTTCTCCCAACCCATAAATCTTGCCAGACATCTCTTACTTCTTAATTACATGGCATGGACTGTCAGTTTGCAGATGCTGTAATTTAAAATGTCAGGAGTACACAGTTTTACGTGGTTATTTGTGGTACTGAACCTGTACTACAAAACTGTAAGTCTCCTTGCTCTCTTGGCTAGTTTACAGTACAGTGCTCATTATTTACAGTTCTGAAAACATTTTTGAGTGGAGAGAAACAATCTTGCAACATAGTTAGCAACTATAGACTATGTTTTGCTCTATTTTATCAGCCATAAAAATAAAGGTAACAGAATTCTTCCCATATTTCCTGTAATTTTTAAGTATTTGGGGTAGATATCAGTTGCTGAATTTTCTTCTTGTATAGGTACTAAATCAGGTCTGTGAGTTTGTGCAACTAAAGATATGAAATAGTTTGTAATAAGCAAAAACAATCTGTTAAAAAAAAGGATTTTTCTAACAAAAATGTCTCAGTATTAGTCTACAGTGTTGATATGTACTAGGTATTTTTCCAGTATCTTTGGCTAAGGCTTTAAGAACCTCTTCAGGTATCTTTTAATAATTTCTTAGAAAAGTAATATGCTATTGTCTTTCCAGTATATAAATTACCTTGATGCTCTCCTCTTCTCTTATTGAAGCAGGGACCAGAGAGCAGATTGCCCCAATAATTAATTTGTCCTGACCATTTTCCATATCTCTATGTATCATCCAGGAAGAAAGTACTTTGAGACAGATAACATATTGACTATGCCAAAAAGTGTCTGTGCTCCCAGTCCACATTTACTTGCCAAAACTAATCCTTCTCCATTCTATTTCACTGGATAACCAATACCTAGCAAGAACACACCCTGAACAGATGAAAATCTCAAAAGGAAGTAATGCAGTATTTCTGTCTTATCAGTATACTTTGACCATAGTATGTGGGGAAGGGTTTTGGGTAAGAGGATGTTTAATTTACTGGAAAACTGATTTACTAGTCCAGTGCAATGGACCAGAACAGACCAGTGCAACTGCTGAGCTACTTAAATTTTACTCTGAAAATAACGTGCTCAAAGAAATGTACATAGCTTTTCTTTGACTGGTGTGTATTTGCCTAATACACTTTTATATTTCAGAAAAACTTGTTGCAAAGAAATTCATCTGGGTGAATATCTCCCCTTATAAAAAAAAAAAACAAACCAACAAAAACAAACAAACAAACAAAAAAAAAAAACAACAAAAAAAAAAAAACAACCCAAACCCACATATTCAGTCATTTTTTACTCAAATGGAAGAATGTCATGCAAGCTTGTCAGGCTGTACATGTGCTTCCATAGATGGCTCAATCTAACAGTTAACATAATTCTGTGAACACCCTGATTTAAAGTCAGTCTTAGCTGTGAGAGAGCAAAACTTTAAAGTTTTGTGTGTTTTCATCAAATATTCAAATGGTTCGGGTAGATAATTAACTACATTAAGGATAGCTGTAGTGGTTTTGAGATGTATTTTCACTGTATTATGATCAGGACCCTAAAAGTAAAGTAGGTGTTATTTTGTGCTTTCTTGTTAAACTTATAACAGCATCTCAAAGTTAGAAGGTATTTTATTTCCTTTGGCAAATGTTCCTTTCTGCAGTACTAATATAGTGTATATAATTTATGTGTCTATGTAAAAAAAAAGGTTAAATCATGGATATACAGTGTCAGTGAGACATTGGCAGCTGATTGCATCAGTAATGAGAGAATTTTCTAAAATACCACAGTTTTAGTTCTGTTATGGGATAAGATGGAGTTTATTTTGGATTGAACAGCTGTGAATGAAAGTGCTAAAATTTCTACTGATCTATTTCTGGAATTGATTTTTAAAATGGCACTACAGGATTTTTTTCCTTGAACTTCCTGAAGACAGGCTGAGCAAGTTGGGGCTCTTCAGCCTGGAGAAGGATGCGTGGAGACCTCATAGCAGCCTTCCAGTATCTGAAGGGGGCCTGTAGGGATGCTGGAGAGGGACTCTTCATTGGGGACTGTAGTGATAGGACAAGCGGTAACGGGTTAAAACTTAAACAGGGAAAGTTTAGGTTGGATATAAGAAGGAAATTCTTTCCTGTTAGGGTGGTGAGGCACTGGAATGGGTTGCCCAGGGAGGTTGTGAATGCTCCATCCCTGGCAGTGTTCAAGACCAGGTTGGACGAGGCCTTGGGTGATATGGTTTAGTGTGAGGTGTCTTTGCCCACAGCAGAGGGGTTGGAACTTGATGATCTTAAGGTCCTTGCCAACCCTAACGATTCTATGATTCTATGATTCTAACTTCAGTATATATTCTGGGAGGCTTTAAGTAATTTCTTCTCTGATACTTACATACTCAAAAACTTGCAGGAACCAGAGAAAATTGTGAATACCACTATGTCAGAGTTTGCATATATGTTTTTACAGAGTTTACCTAAGATCTTTACTCAGGTATTAAAGGCAGGATAATTTCTTAAAATTACTGCAGAGGAAATAATGAGTCTTAAAAAAGTCTTTTGTATTGCTTGTGTGTGTGGAACATTATCCTTGAACTTTCCTCTAAAGATTCAAACGTGTTGCTGTGTTAACAATAAACACATTTGCAGATGTGCAGATGTATAATTGTAGGAAGTACAAATAAGACCGCTGTGTAAAGCACAGCGTAACAGAGAATCGGGAAGCCTTATGATTTAAGTAGTTTCAAATATTTTTTGTATAGCTGATAAATGATATTCAGTTTGCTTTAGAAAAATGCATACAATAATAATGTGTTTGGTGCAGAAAGAGATGAAACAAGGCAATAATTCTACTTTTAGTCAATGCAATTCATATAATAAAACACATGGAATTTTATCAAAATACTTCTTTAAAAATATTCTGAGAAGCAATCTGATTTGTATTTTATGCATGAATCAGCCAGACCTGTTGAGCTTTATTGTTTTTTGTCCCCATTACATTGCTTTTGCAGCAAACAGATCCAAGTAATCTAAAACATCTGGAGAAAACTTTATATACCACAACATAAAATTGCTTAAGGCAACACCCTTGTGCTTTGTAGGATCTCACCATTCATATTGTGACTAAATTAAATTTATTTGTAGTGCATTAAATGACTTTGGTATAGTTATGTTATCTGCAGAGAGACACTCTAGTGGTACAGAACCTTAGAGTTCTGAAAGAGAAAACTAAGCAACAGCAAATGCTGGATTCTGAGTCTGTGTATGTTTGCTTTTGGGAAGCCTTCTGGATGAAGCAGAGTGCATTTTTTGCAGACTGTCATGACATTCATTTTGATTTATACTTCTTTTTTTGGAGAACATAACCCATCTTCTTTACTTACCACAACTAAGACATGATAATGGTCTGCCCTGCAGGATTCTCCAGCTGCTGAACAGTGCAAAGGTGCTGCACAGACATTTTATTTCTAGCATGAAAGAGCAAGATGTGCAAGGCAGAGTGTGTGTATTGAAATTCTGGGCTGCTGATGCCTTGTCAGTTGATAGGGATTATTGCATTTGCTTGACAGTGAATAGTTTGAGAAAATCCATAGGCATATACATCATTGAGAGGGATTTTGAAGACGATGAAGATCTTTCTTATCCGAAGTGCCAGTGATCGTTAAGCTATATCTCTTATTTTTAGCTGATTCCAAGTTTGGGCCTTTTTTTGAAGACCAAGAGAAAAGAGATCAACATTCTTAAGAAAAAAAGCCAAACCCTGATGTACTGTATCTCTTGTCCTCCTTTCTCTGAGTTGGGTTTTTGAGTTGTCACAGATTGTTAGAGTTTTTTTACTGCGATGCAGTTTAAATATATATCATCTGTTTGAGGACTTAGAGCTGGGAGATGCAAACCCCAATTCAAGTGCCTTAACAGTTGGAATATAATGTTAGAGTTGTGCCATCACTACAGTTTGTGAATGCCATTCAAGCCCTAATATAAATTTAACTCATTACTGCCTTACCTTCTGTATTAATGAAGCCTGTTTGATAGGTCTAGAGTTTTTTCACACACACCTTCTCCCAAATTCCATAAAATGAAACAAATCTTTCCTACTGCTTTTTCAGAACCTCCAGGAAACTGAAAAATCAGTTACTTCAAAATTTGTTTTGAGTTCTGCTGCGGTTCACAGGTGAATACCCAAGGCAGTGGATAAAGGTGCTTTGAAATGTGGCAATAAAAGAACTGCCTTTTAAAATCTGCTCCTTGCCTAAGAAATAGGATTCATATCTTCTACATGCTTGAATAGAAGTATATAAATATTGCATGCTTGATTTTAAGTCGAGGAAATTCATAGTGAAAAGACAGCTTTTTAATACAAGAAAGTCAATACTGAAGTCAGAAGAGCTAAAGAAATAGCACTGGAAGTAAATGTCCGAGAAAGGACTGCCGCCTTTTATGGATGGACTTTTTTGAGAGGAATATGGTTGGGTGTTTGCTTTTTCTTTAATAAGAGCTCAGAGATTTTTTGGAAGAGACCTTGGTTTGAGATCAGCTTTTAAACTTGAGCTCCAAAATTTGGCAGCAGGCAGAACTGTTGCCACGGCAACCCATTATCTAGTGCTGTGTTACTGAACCTCCTGCCAGTTCATCCACAATTGAATGCTGAAGGCAACCTTAGAGGGTATTATATGTTCTGTCCTGAAACAGTTCAGCATGCCCTTCCAAAAATAGACTGACTTGAGACTATGAACAGCTCTCTGGAAAAAAAAAATATGGAAAGAAAAGCTTTCCCTTTATAAAGGTAAATGAATACACTCTATCTTGACAGTGAATTTTCATTGTCTTAGTTATTAGGTGTTTTATATTGAGCAGATGCAGTTCACAGACATTTCAATTTAGAAGGATGATTATGCATTTTGTTCTAGAGTAGCCCTGGAGTTAGGGTGTTGTCATCTTTCTGAGGGTAGTGATCTGGATGAGTCCGGGAAGTGCTGTTCTTAATGAAGTAGTCACAACTGGAACACAGTTACAATACCATGGTCCTCAGACCAGCTACTGCAGTTCTTCAGAGTAAAAGGAGGTCTTTAGGAAGGCTTCAGCCTACCTTCCCAAATCTTCCTATGGCTAAGACCAACACCATCTTCTTAGTCAGATGGAGGGGATAATTTATTTGCTCAGCATTGAGAAATAATAGCATAAGATAATAGCAGGAGAGCAGAAGAGAATAACAGCAGTGTAAAACTAGCACAGGCTCCAGCATAATGCTGCTATACTGGCCTCAGCAGCCTGTGTTAGTTTGATCTCTCATAGAGAGGTGCAGATTGCCTAGCAGAGCAGCCTGAGAGCTGCACCCCTCCCTGAGGGTGCCAAGCTGGGGTGAAGATGCGCAGTGAGGAAGATAACACACCATAAGGGTTGCCTGTTGGGCACTCCTTTCCTATGGCTTCTGAGTTACGTTTATAAAATCTGCTGGGTTCAGTGAAGTATCCTCAGTCCAGACAGTTTTTAATATGTACAGTCCTTAGTATCATCTGTTCTTTCTTACATTTCTTCACAAATAAGCATAGTGCTGGTCACCAAAAAGAACCCCTAAAAAACATAGAATGAATTATGAATTGTGGTTGGACCCTCAGGTTTCCAAATCACAAGGACTTTTCTGTGTGTAAGTTTGTTATTGTTCTGGAAATATTTGTATCTATTTTGACATTCCACTTACCTGACTTTTGTGTGAAGCGGTTATTAACCCAAAAACCTCCCTGCTCTGCCTCTCTCTGTGACTGCTTCCTGAACTGTTTGTTTTAAAATACTTGTACTGTGATACACTTCTCAAAATGTGCACAGAAAACAAGTGCCAGCTAGAAATGCATGTTAAATAATGCAAAGCTGACAGTTTCATCCAAATTAATGATGACTGATACAATTTGCCACAAGCGTGGAAGCTTCCAATAATATTTTCCTGCTCGCAGCAAGAAAAAACTGTTTATTTATGTATTTATTTATTTAGCTTGGATGGTGTTTTTTCCACTCAATGCTATGAAATGAACAAGGTTCAATTCGGATTTACACAAATCCGTTTGTTGTTATCTAATGATCTAGTTAATATTGACACAATTTAATGAAATACTGCCCTTTCATGGCATTAAGCTTTTTGCAGTGCATCCATAATACAAGATTGAAAGAGAAGTCACTTGGGTTACCAGCAAGATTCTACTTTTTTTTTCCTCCAGTCATTTGACTTTTCTGTCCTACACCTAACAAGCTAAAATATTTATATATGTATGATCTATATTATATAATTTTATATTTATTAATATATATTACATAACATACTTTGATATATGTTTATATATATAAAAGGTTAATATTTTTAACTAACTTTGTGAGTGATCTGTGTGTGGAGGAGTAGTTTGGTAAATTTGCCTTTCAAACCTTACCAAGATTACTGCTCAAGGCTGAAAGAGTGCTACATTATGTATTTGAGACTAAAGCAGAAGAGATACCAAACATGGATTACTCACAGAATTTCTGTGTGATTTCACGTGCTGTACTGCAGCAGTGGGAGGGATAGGTAATTTCATTGCATTTCATACTTTTAAACAAATGAAATAAGGATTCCACCTGAATTTTGTTCCCAGTTTACTTCTGCTACCTGGAAGCTATAAACCTTAGTGATGAGTGCTTGTTGTCAAAACTGGAATACTTTTCCTGAGTTATTAAAGACCAGATGTGTTTATTGCAGCCTTTAGTTTTGTATCCTTCATTCTCCAGGAAACAAAAAATCTGAACAAAAAAGGGTTTGGTTTGTTTTTTTGTTGTGGTGTTTTTTTGTTTTTTTGTTTTTTAAATTTATTTATTTATTTATTTATTTATTTCCTGAAATCGTGCTCTGGAAGATATTGTGAAAACAGAATTTTCTGTGCCTCTCAGGTATGGAGCTATGCCTTAGCTCTGCTCAAATAATGCTAAGCGGAGGTGTTAAGTTAACTTGGGCGCTGCAGGATTTTAAGCCTACTGAAAGCTAAAGCAGCCATAAAGCTGCTCTGGATTTGGAAGCCACTACGGGGTCCCAGCAATCTGAGAAATGCTGCTACCATGCTGCTGCATTTATACTGAAAGTTAGGGGCTCAATAACAGCTGATTCAGAGCTGCTTACCCAATATCAAGGGAATCTCTGGGTGACCCAGTAAGGCTTCTTTCACTAAGTAAAGCAGCCAAAATAGAAGTCAAGGGCTGGCATGTAATAAATTGCGTTGCTTAGATTAACCTTTCAGGTTTTTTCCCTTTTAAAAAATAATTTTTAAAATTGGCTGTTTACTACACAAACAGTGGCTCACCCACCAACTGAAAGCTACCCTATCATCAATTTTGTTTATGCTTGTCAGGAAGCTGGATATATGGATCTCCATTGGGCAGCTGGGGATCTAAAGGAAAGTGACAATCCTTAGCCTCCCCTAAGAGAGACACCTTTTGTATTAGTGAGGATTATCATATAGAATAGTACATGAAAAAATAAATGGACTTACTGTCCCATGGGAGCCAATGCAAGCCTGCCATAGTCAGTGACTGTAATAACAAATTGAATACATACATGGTAAAGTATAATATAAAACACATCAGCTATTTTATCCTTTAAAATTTACTGTTTAAGATTCAATAGGAGTTTCAATAGTTCTCCACCTATACTGAGTGCACAGCTTGTGGTGTCTTGTCTGGGAGATTCATAGCTGAGCAGTTTGAAAGTAAAAGACATGCTAGTAATGGATAAAGAGCAAAGATCTTTCTGCTTTGGGGATGAGCAAAACAACTTTTAAATGCATTCTCCTGTGTTAGGTGGTGTCCATGCAATCGCTCCCCATTTCCATGTAATCATGAAAGCAGTGATGAGTTCTGGTGTTCTGTGGACAAGGGCAGTTTTAGACATAGAAAAAGCCATTAGCTGCACAGAGGCTGAGGTTGGTTGGGGCAGCAGAAGAGTCATGTGAAGGATGGCCTGGGAGGGGTACGCAGAGACTTCTGTAGCCGCTGCCTTTGTGTGCAGTTCTGCTGTAGACTCCAGGAGCTGGGAAGCTTACTGAAAGCCAGTAATGGCTTCTTACTTTGCACTAGGATGATCTGAGTCACATTTTTGACTTCAAACTCAACTTGTTTCTATCCCTCACTATACCAGCCCCAGCTCCTCATCTTTGAAGCAACAAAACTGAGTTTTGAAGTTTCATTGCCAAGGGTCTAAGGCAGCTCTGACACAGTAGAGATTTTCAGGAGCAATAGGAGCTTCTGGAGGAAAGCAAGGCTGAGAGAAACCTTTCTCTTGCACACTAAGGCAGACGTAACGTGTCTTGGTGTAATATTTGCATTTCCTTGTTTGAATAAATGAATGTTTTAAGGCAAATGCCCAAGAATATTTCAATTATTTTTGCATTTCTCACATTTATTCAGAACCTATAAGAAATGTTCCCACTAAAGGCAGGAGGTAATATGAGTTTAATGTAGATTGCTGCTGGGCTGTCAAGTTTATATCTGTTGCATTAATAATAAATTCTACCACTTAAACACATTTGATAACTTACTTTGCCATATTTTAAATGATGCTTCTATTAGTTGTTTTCCTGTCTTTAAAAATGAAAACCATTTCACTATTTAAAATAACTATACTGTTCATTTTAAGGCATATTTTACTGCATACATTTGTAGTTCTGCTTTTCTGAATGCATAAGATTTCTTTGCATATATTGGTATTTCATTCTGAACCTGGGGAACTAATGTTTATAGTCACTCGGTTTAGCTCTGATTGTTAAACCTTCTCCTGTGGGAGTAAGTGAAGGAATCTCAGGGAGGCATAAATGGAAACAAAGGCATGAGAAGAAAGAAAGGAAGGTGGTAGCAACAATAGCACACCTTTTTTTAGACCATTGATTTGGTACAGAGGAGACTATTGCAAATACTTTCTATACTCTGTACTCATTTGAAGTGATAGAAATACCATATTTTCCCATTCATAAAACAAATTTTGAACCATGCAATTTAGCCATTAAACCCCCCCGAATTAACTACTCCAGCTAAAAATCTCTCGTTGTTACAATCTTAAAGGTTCGAGCATCTCTCAAACTCCATATATCTTCAAAAGATTCAAAAACTGAAAATTTTTCTGCATCACCAGAAAACTTGTGGTGTCTTTGAGATATCTTATTTGGGGTGGGTTTTTTGTTTCTTTCTTTTGTGGTTAGTTTTGGGTAGTTTTGTTTTGGGTTGTTTTTTTTTTTTTGAGGGGGCTGGTAGGATCTTCCATTTCTGGAAGATTCTGTTTATGTGTTTGGAAGATACAGTTTTTTCTTCTTAAGTAAGCAATATTTAAGAAGGTCAGAAAGAGAAAAAAAGATAAGCACCCCTCATGGTAAACTGGTAAACAAAGAATGAACTCTTGGTTTTTTTTTTCCCTGGTTATACTATTTTGGCAGCTGTTAAATTCTGGTCAGCAGTAGTAAACCATATGTTAACTGTGTCGTATTCAACAGTGATGATGCCTTACAGTGAAATCAGGAGTGCAATTAGCAATTTGTGTAATAAATACTTCCACCATATTTTCCAGGTAACCTGACCTGGGATCTCTTCTCTAAAGAGTAAGTGCTCTGTATTTAACTCAGTAGGGAATGTTCCCTTCTCACATCCCTGCAGAATGGAATTAAAATTTAGAACATGTACATTTAGCAAAAATATTTTGATGTCAACGTGTCATCAACAATTCCTTGCCTGTTAACCATGAAATATTTTTTTCCAACTTACTAGATAAAAAGGAAAATCTAAGAGATAGCCTTTGGCATTCAAAAAACAGATCTCAGTTTTATTTTTGCAAGCCATGTAAAATGAATATGTTCCATTTTCAGCAACTACGTTTATATTCTGACAGGCAGAAAAGCTGTAGGTTTGTGGTTGGTTTGGTTTTTTTTTTCCCCAAATGTTCCATCAAAGGAACTCATTACCAAAGTTGATAAAGAGTGGATATTAATACTAAGCGTGTCCATTTCATATTAAACATATTATTCTGGCAAAGAATATTTTCATCTCCAGATCATAGCAGAAGTAATTAAAATTCAGGGCATTAATTATGCTTTAATTAAACCAAACCATATTTCATAGGATTGTTTTGGCAGTATGAGGAAGAAGTCTGTCTCCTCAACAGCTAGTGAGGTGTTTATGACAAATTATAAAATCACTGAAGCCAAGTAGAATTGTTCCAGTCAGTTAAGTGTGTCTGTGAAGGAATATATGCAGTACTTAAGCAGAGGGGAAAAATACAGCAGTATTTTAAGGTTTTTCAGACATACGTAGCCATTGTTTAAAATCACAAGGAATGAAATTTGTTGCTTTCTCTCCATGCAGTCTTAAGAAGTCCACTGCATTTGGTTGAACCTGTGATTCTATGCTAACATATTAAGCATTAATGACACATCAACTGATCTGTTACTTTAGATTTCCCTAAATGATGTGACTCAAACCACTGCTTCTCTATATGAGAAATGCACTTAAAAGCAGAGAACATACTAAAACTTACAGCATACAATGCTTTTGAAATTTAATGGAAATGTATGTTGTTCTTTGTATTCATTGCTTTTTTTTAAAAAATATTCTATCTCCAAAAGTAGATGTGAGCTGTAATTTTTGTGGTTTTGTGATTTAAATTGAAATGCTGTTTCTTTCTGTCCTAAAAAAAAATATGGGGGGGGGAATTTTTTATTTTTTTCACAGAATACAAGCAAGTGCTAACTGCAAAGCTATTGTGTTACAGTAGGCCAGGTTACACAGCAGGCAGACACAAATTTCCCAAGTATACTGCCATGACATAGAGGATTGGAACAGAGTGAGTGGCACATGCTGCAGCAGGTGACAGACACTGCCGCTTAGTGCATCCTGCGTCGCTTCCCATTTCCATGTCTTAAAGTCTGTACTTTAACAAGCAAGAGATAAATACATGAAGTGACTGTTGGAATCTGTAGCCTCTTTGATTAGACCGAGTCTTTGTTTTTGTTGGGGTTTTTTTAAGCCTATAAACAAACAAAAAAAATCCTGGTAAAGGAAAGGCTTTTTAGTTGTATCTGAAGCTCTTTCCTTTCACAGTGATGGTGGCTGATAAGTAGCGGTGGGCAAAGTTGAGCATTCATGGATATAGGCTGCCGAGAGCAACCGGCCAGTAGAGCAGCTTTTAGTATCTCTTCCACAGGCTTAATTAATTGTAGACAAGACTTTGGATCTGGTAGATACCTGACTTCAATCTTTACTGAAATTAGTGAGGTGAATAATTAATGCTCATGGGACTACTCAACAGGAATCTTTTTCTAGCATAGTAAAGAAATTAGATGATACCAAGGCAAGTGTTACAATGGACAGGTTATACAAAAATGTGTCAAGTGCTAATGTATGCAAAGTAATGTATGGCAAGGCATTGATCACATCATGCTTATGTAGTTTGAAAATCAGAGTGGGAATAATGTTTGTATTTAACTTTGTTAAATAGGAGTAAGTCCCTGTTTGAGTTAGCATGGAGCTGTTGTTAGTGGTATCCAGCACATCGCTTAGCTGTCTATGGTGACAGTGAAGTTACTGAGCTCAGTTCGTTGTAAACTTTGTTAGTCCCATGAATGGTGCTTCCTACTAGTGAGTTCTCATCGTAAATGGAACTGAGGTGCTGCGAAAGCTATTTCCTAACAGATTAGCATGGATATTTTGGAAACCTATATAAAATGATTGTAAGGTTTATCAGCCGCATATACAGCCTACTGTAACAGTATGCAACAGTTTAAATTACAGCTGAACTTCATTCCTCATCACATGAGCAGGGTGGTTCAAATTTGGTCCATATCAGGGGTCCTTCTTGTAGCTGCATTTGAATAACTCTTGTCAGTAAGTCATGCTAAAAAAAGGATATGTGGCTTAGCAGAGTGTTAGTCAGAGCTCACTAAACACTTCCTGTTCTTACAACTTCCAAGAATTTCTAATTAACATTTGTATACGAGTTCATTATAACACTTGCATAATGTGTGATAATGGCTGCAGAGGGATTTGAACACTGATGCTCTGTAATGTGAAAGATTCCATATTATTTCTTTGTAGATTTTCATAATAGTCTCTGTTATTTCCCAAGTTTCTCATACCTAAAGATACTTAATGAGTCTCACTGTGTTCAATGAAACCAAACTTTTTAAGTGGAATTTGCACAAAAGATCCAAATTGAAGTTAGGCTTTGGAATCTGATCTGTTGGGTTTTGTTTTTTTCCTGTGATATTTGCGTGAGCCTACCACATTGTTATAACTTTGATGCAGTCCTTTTCAATTCTACATTGATTTTTAATATTTTTTTTCAAAAGTCTATTTTTATTTTGAAAAGGAACTGATTAGCTTTGCAAGATCAACATTTTTTTTTTTGCAAACTGATCAGTTATTTAATCTGTTACAAGTTTTCTGAAGCTATACAGCATGGAAGCATTGTTATATTTGAAAAACCCAAACGCATTGTAAGTGCCATTCTATCCTGCTTTGCTAATTTAGTGTACACTTAGTGAACATTTCTTACCATTGTCTCATTTTTCTATGAAGCAGGCAGTTCCTTGGAAGCTATTATCAGTCTCAGTCCAGAGAAAGTCTATTCTTGTTAAAAAAAGTATTTGGACTGCAAAGTGTAACTTTCATACAGATGGAGGGAATTTTATCAGATGAACTCTTTCCTTGTGCTGGTTAACATGTTAGACTGTTAGACTGATAAATCACATAAGAGTGCAAGTAGTTAGTCGCAGCCTTGAGTTGGTAATCAATTGGAATTCTTAACTTCCCATCTCCTACAAAAGTACTATAACATCATTATTAGATTTGGTCTCAAATACCTTCCAGTTAAAACAGTTCCACTATTGAAAATAGTTGGGGCTGCTCAGCCTGGAGAAGAAAAAGCTGCGTGGAGACTTCATAGCAGCCTTCCAGCATCTGAAGGGGGCCTATAGGGATGCTGGGGAGGGACTCTTCCTTAGGGTCTGTAGTGATAGGACAAGGGGTAACGGGTTAAAACTTAAACAGGGGAAGTTTAGGTTGGGTATAAGGAAGAAATACTTTCCTGTTAGGGTGGTGAGGCACTGGAATGGGTTGCCCAGGGAGGTTGTGAATGCTCCATCCCTGGATGTGCTCCAAACCAGGTTGGACGAGGCCTTGGGTGGTATGGTTTAGTGTGAGGTGTCCCTGCCCATGGCAGGGGGTTGGAACTAGATGATCTTAAGGTCCTTGCCAACCCTAACTATTCTGTGATTCTGTGAAAACCAGAAAAAGTGCATAACTGAAAAGTGCAATTCTCTGACTCAGTGGGTAAGACACTTGCCTTGGAAGTGCTGTGAAGGTTCCTACACACTTTCAAAGAATGTGTATTTTATTAAGTAATCATAAGTCTAATGTGGAAAAGGTCAATCTCTCCAAAGTAAACACCACGACTGCTGTAAGCCTTGCCTCTTTCTTCATCCCCTTAGTGCACTGGATTATGCACTGCTCTAGCTAGAGAAAGGTTTGTGACGTTTGCCCCAGAGCTGTTTGTAATCTGATGATGATAACATCTGAGAATAATACATAACACCTTCCTAGGAAGATGGCTTTGCATCAGGCTAAGAACAGAGTAGATGGGTCATCACACCAGGGGGGAAACCTTTAACCACTTAGATTTATATGAAAAATAGGCAAAAAAATGCTGTTTTCCTTTTCTGGTCTGTTTTTTAATGAGAATATTTATGGGCACTGTACCTACAAACATAGCTGTTATGTTTTGTATGTTCTGAGTACTAGGTTTATCCTTCCTGGAGGACAGTCTAAAAAACACACAGTTTGAAAGTCTTAATAATTAATGAAAGCTACTCAGGTATCCCAAAATACTAAATTTTGTACAAAATGGTATTTTAAATTTGAAGGTAAGTTCAGTTTTAAAACAGTAAATGGACTACATATAGTTTTTCCTTGTTCTTCCTAAATGATCACTAAAATCACAGGGTTATTAAATACTTAGATTTGAAGAGTTTTGAGCAAAGCTTTTTAATCTTGAAGGGTAATTACAAGGCTGAAAATTTAAGTCTGATATTTTGTGGCTTAGTGTGCTACTTCTTACTGATACTTTTTCATAAGCTGTGTATGGAGAAAGCTTCATATTTATCACCTACTTTTAACAAACATTTTCTTTAATACTGCCTCTTGCACAATGGAAACGGCGTTCTTGGATTAATTTAGCTATGGACTAGTTTTTCTGGTCATCAGTTGGGATTTTTTTCTTCCTTTCTTTCAAAACCTTAAATCTCTCATTAAGACATATACAGGACACAAAACTCTCCATGAAAGAAAATGTTGAAAGTTGCTTTTCAAGGCTATATGAAATGTTGAACTAAGGATTAAAGGAGAATTCTCAAAAAAGAAATGCAGACAGTGATGTGGGATGTTTAGCCACATGAGAACAGATAAAAGACTATTTTAGAGCAAAGGCCTTTACAACATGCACACGTGAGAGAGTTTATTAGTGAGACTGCAATGCCTCCTTGGATATGACTCAGAAAGCTGTTTCTATTTAATTAGACAGGAAAATTGTGACACAGTCATGGTATGTGCCTTAGAATAATAAGAGTGTTCAGCAAATCGCGCTGAGTGTTAGAGCTGTTGCAGAAGGAACAGCAAAGCATAAACTTGAAATGATTTATTTTAGAAAGTGGTGGGGTTTTTGGTTTTGTTTTTTTTTTTAAATAGTGTATGCATTTTTTACTATTTCTTAGATCATTATTTCAGTCATTTTCTTTCCTTCTGGAACTTGTTGACTCCAGTTACATTGCTTTATGGCCAAAGATAAAACTGCCTGTGAAGTTAACAAAGCCTGTTAAATAAGCTGTCAAACATGAACTGTTTCCTAGCTTAGAGCTCAGTAAGAAAGACAATTTCATACAACTTAAAATTAAAGTCTTTCAGTGTCACCTAATTGGACAGCCTGGAGATAGATTGTTCATTACGGTGCATCTGTAGGCCATTCAATTTCAGTAATAAATGGCGAAGGAAACATCAGAGTCTTAGCAAAACTGGCATAATAAAAAGGAGGGTTTTTTTCATCAGGAACATGTTTTAAATTAAAATGAAAATATTATAAATCTGGTTCAGAGTGTTATAGTAGGATTTGGGTAGATATATGTTAGATATCTTTCTGTGTGGTAGAGAATCCAAAGTTTCAGGTCTGTGAGAAAATAGCACTTTGAGTTAGAACGTCATGTACTTCAGAGCAAGTATTGGACTTGCTGTCTTTGCATTTCTACCAAGGGCTCTCTTCTGAAGTCTGACTAAAGGTAATTTTTTATTTGATGAGAATTTCACGTTAATTTGATTATATATGTCAGCTGTATATCATTTACCCACATGATAGAGTGAGAACTGGCCAAAAGGTACAAAAATTGAATACTAGTTGTAACTAGAAAAAGTAGGTCTTTTTCTCAGTACAAATAGTTTCATCTTAATAAAGCTAGCAGCTCTGGCCATCATTTTTTTTCATTAAAATTCAGCTGTTAGAACTTAACCCTGTTCACAGGAAAGTCAAAGGACAAACTGAGGCTACAGTTGTCCTGGGTCCTTATTTACATGTTTGATTCAAGCAAGTATGCTCTAATGCCCGCTGACCAGAGAATATTAATGTGAGATTATTTGTAAATATGTTTCTAGATCGGTAGTTCCTATGACCAAAGGAAGCTTTTTTGATAATCAAATACTGGCAAAAGCATTAGCAGCTAGAACTGTGATAGTTGCACCAGCCAATATTTGCCGAAGCAGTGAGGAGTAGTGACATTTTAGAAATGATCTCATTGTAGACCAGTGATTCTTTGTAGAAGTTTTGACATGTCTAAATACAATGCTATTACTTGGAGTACAACTGGAAATGGTACTGACTTCTTCAACACAAATGTCTAAATAGAAAAAGACATTAATTGATATTCAGGAAAGATGTGTAACAAAGGAAAAAAAATAATCTTTCTGTTGTCTGCTTATACAAATTTCAGTAGAGAGTTAGGGACAAAGCTGGAAAAAGAGATGATGGGTGAAAAAGAGATGATGGGAGTAGCTACAGTGCTACTCCCTGTAGCTAGGGAGTGGAGAGCAACACAGTTTTCTAAAGGAGCCCAGTTGGACTTTTCTGTTTGGCTATTCTAAGATGCTCCAAGACTCACTTGGTAATGAATTAATACACCATTTTGTCCTGTATATCCCATCACAGCACCAAAGCCAATTTGTTTTTAATGTAATTCTAAAAAGTTTCTAAATTCCAGTATTAAGTACCATTAAAGCATGCACTCAAATATGGCAGACTTTTTTCAGAATATGTATTACTACCTGGGAGCAAGAGCCTGGGTTATGATTATACTCCCATGAAAATGTAAAAATGACCAAAAAGAGATAAAATCTACAACAGTTATTAATAGTAATTTCTATGTATTTAGGAATTTTTTGAAAAGAAACAAAGAAGAAAACATTGTGCCAGTGAGTGAATTCATGACTCGCTTGAATACTATATGCTGCTCTGATTCAGAACTAGGGAAGTGTGTGTTTTATAAGGGGAGGAATAAACCATTGTACTCCTACCAAAGGGTCCTAGGGATCCTAAAAGTTAATATGGGCTTAAAAAACATTGGACAAGTTTACAGAGAGAGCATCTACTAAGTAACCATGCCTAGCTCTGGGGATGTTCAGCTGTATGCTTGCTCTGCCATTGCATGCTTTCCTGATACCTATTTTCATTCACTGTGAGAAGAAACCTTTGGTCTCACCCCCAGTGACCATCCTTGTGTTCTCACAGTGGCAAACCCTGCTATGGAGTTGCTCACTAGTTTGAAGATAGACTGGGATAAAACAAGAATTCTAAAGCAGACCAGCATAAGACAAACAAAATAAGCACAGAAGTAAATGAGAAAGTCTTATTCCAACTGTCTAATTTCAGACTGAAATTTATGGAGTGAAAAGAGAAAATCGAGGCAGATTTCACTGTGCAGAGCTATTGGTTGAACTACCAAAAAAAACCCTCCAAAACAAAAAAAAAAAAAACATGTTGAATTCTGGTGTATAAAGAAGCAACTTTAGTTCTGAGATCGTTGGGTGTAAGCCATGTACATTTTATAAATGCAAAACATCACACAATATGGATAATGTGCATATATATAGCAACATATATATCATATTTAGGTTAAAAAGCCCTCAAACAAGCAAACAACAAACCGAACACAAAAAGCCAGTAAAGGAAATATGATGGACTTCTTTAGTTTTTAGATCCTTCCCTTCTTGACTTTAGAAATATTCTTTATAATTCATTTTCTAGTTACATTGACATTGTTCAAGCCAACAAAACCAAATGAAAGACTGGCAAATAAAGTAGCTTGGAGTACTAATATAAGAATTCCTGTTATATTTTTATGACTTTAAGCCAAATCCAAAGATTAATTCCATACACACTGTTAAAATGAATCAACTAGTAGAAATTTAATTGCAAATGTACTTTTAATGGAGAATATTTCAGCAGGCTTTAATATCGAACAAACAGTATTGCAAATTATTATCACAACAAATGGCAACAAAAAAAAAAAAAAGATGTTTAAAGCTTCTGAAAAAAATACGTAACTGTGAAGTGTCTGTGGATTGGCTAAGACAGTGAGAGTGGCTTTTGTTGCTTTTGAGGAGTAGAAAGCCATTAATCCTCCATAGAGCCTAAAGCAGATAGAATTGTAGAGGCAGTATGTTTACCATGAGAGAAGGTCTTTAAATTTTAAGGTAAATTTAGTTTTTCATATTAAACTGTTTTGGTTCTGAGCATCATCTGTAGTTTATCTGGTGGTCAGCCTTGGTCAAGCCCCTTAGGGTTAAAATTCTGTATTGACCTTCCTGTTCTATAGGATGAATTGCTGTTTAAACAATAAATACTTTAAAAAATAGATTCCCTACCATGAGGGAAGAATGATTAAAAAAACTCAACAGCTATTGTTGGAATTTGGAAGCATTTGTTGCTATGGCTGTAATTAAAGCCCTGAATGACAATCAAGCTTTTAGGCCAACTCATGCCATCGATAAAAAAAAACAACAAACAATTTATTCCAAAAACATTGTCTTCAGCACATTTTGTTGTTTATCAGAACAAATACTGATGTAAATGCTGTGTTGATTTTGTTAATTATATTTCCACCAATATACCAGACAACATTCTTTCAGAATATTAATTGCTTTATGCAAATTAGGGAAGGGGTTTAGAAATAACTTTGTTGCTGCAAACCAGTAATTTGTTCTGTGGTGTAATGAGATCCAGTTTCAACTGATTTGGGGATGATAATCCTAGTTACTATCATCATTAATAGATTCTTCAGAAGGGACTGAGGTTTGTAGTTCATGGTTCACAAGGTTTTTATTTTCAGATTTTCATACGGACCTTAGTCAAGAAATACTTAAAGGTTCCAGTCATAACCAATTCTCGTTCTTGCTTTCAGGCTTTTAGCAGTTCTGTACCCACAGGACTTGTTCTGTCTTGCTTGTCACTCCCTTTCCCATTCACACCATACACCAGTATCTTTTTCTTTTTCCATACCAAGATAGACAGGTGACAAAAACATAGTCTAGGGAACAGGTTTTTTTGCTCTCTGTGAAACAGTTTTTATTCAGTCACTGGGGCTTTCTGTAGGCATTCATCTAGGCATTCATTTAGCTCATCAAATTCATGATGAGAGGAGATTTTTATGGGTCCATTGCCATGCCTTTTCCCAGACCGAAGTATTCCTAAATGGCTTTAAGTTAAATATCAGCAGAAAATTACGGATTTTCTGTCCTTGTGCAGATTCTTTGCTGGGGTTATTTCTGGGGTACTCCTGACTGAATAAAATCACTTTTGCCCTTCCTACTGTTCCTTCAATCTAAGAGTGCAAAAAAAAACCCGAAAAGCAGAAAGAAGCATAGGCTAATCCTGACAAGAGCACTAATAGTCCTAGAAATCCTGAAACCATCTTTCTTTGGGTATCTTTCTGTCAATGAAGGCCTAGTAAAATAGATATATATTGCATTTTGAAGACGTTTTTCCCCCAAACTATTACAATAATGCTACAAAAATTATATAACTGAAAAGATAGAAGTAGAAGCCTATTCTCACACCTCTTAGGTTAATCATTGCCAGTTCAAAGGTGTATAAAGCTAGATGGATAATAATTTGTAGAGAAGTTGTTGCCAGGTTTATACTTCAACACGGTAATGATGTTTGTGTATAAGACTTGGTGGAAATTAAGTCTTTCTAATTAAACTTGGTTTGTTTGAATTATCCATGTTACATATTAATGTAATCAGTTAAGAAATAGGTCTACCAAGACGCTGAGAAAAAATTGGAGAAAGTAGAAAATCCTTCAAAACAAGTTGCTGGGCAGCTGTTGTACTGCCTTCTGGAGACAGTGAGTTTGTGCAACGACTTTAGAAAACAGAAAGGTCTACTGAAGCATGAGACAGAGACTTCTGTTTGGCTTTTAAAAATAGGCAAGGTTGGTACAGAAACCCTGACAGCTTACAGAAAAGCAGGGGCATGTTTTAAGGAAAAAAAGTCTCCAAGGAGCTGGATGAAGTTTAGAAGTTATTGTTATATTGATGCTTAACATCCTTTGCCAAAGCAAGGACAAGGGGACAGTTGGGTTGTGTTTACACCGTAAACATTGGAACAGCTGAAAGGGTGGATTTATTAGCTCAGCCATGAGCCGCTCACAGAGCTTTGTGCTCAGCATATTGTGTTGTGAGTTCAGCAGAACAGAGCACATTAATTCTCTGTGATGATAATGAACTCTCAGAGCAGGGCGAACAAGATGAGGGGAACCATGGGACAGACGGTAATGGTTTCATAAGTGTGCTGCCATTTCCTGGGTCTGTATTATGTTAAAAAAAAAAAGTTGTTTCCAAACAGTGAGTTTTCTAAACTGAAGAAATCGGTTCAAACATAAGCCAGCTCTTTTGCTGTTACAATATAATAATAACAACCCTATTAGTCCCTCTTAAAATGCAGTTGTAACATTTATAAACCTATTGTGACTTCATTTTGTGACTAATGCTTCCCACAGCACGAAGAGTACTGACAGTCAATTAAAATGCTAAAGGAGAAATTAGCTATAGAAGCAGATGAACACAACAGATGAAAGACATGTAATTATTATTTCTTATCAAGGAAATACTGCTTTAAACAAAACATATTTAGGAGCATCACTGAGATTTTTACATGGAGGAAAAACTGGAAAGGTTCCTTAAATGACTGACTTTTTATTTCTTAGAATTTCAAATAAGGCCTCCAACTGCTAGATTCCTCTTGGAAGCTAATTCTCCTTCAGCACTTAAGGAGCAGATACCACCAAATAGTTGTCAGTATCTATTCAAGCAATACAGGACTTAAATATCTCTCTTCTTCATGAAAATGTTTCCAGACTCTAAATTATAGCAAGGAAGTAAATTTCATATAAAATAGATTCTTTCTACTTCTATATTTTAGTAAGTAAGGAAACAGCTATATTTTAATCCTTTTTCAGTTACTATCATTTTTATCTGACTTTTGGCTGCACAGAGCCAGATACCTGAGGCTGTTAAAGGACTGTGCAATTCACCTGCCAGAGTAACATACCAAGATAAATTTTCCAAATTCTAAGATGTGGCACTTTGCTGGTAAAACTTCTTGGACATAATTAATTGTTATTAATTATAATTACTATTTAATGGATAGATTAGAAGCTTGTTTGTTTTCTCTACCTTAGGCTCAATTTTTGGTTTTCTACAGTACATACTGAAAGGGAGACACTGTTCTCTAAAATACTTCTTGTAAGACTGGCATTAGTACTAGAGGCCTAGTTAAATACATTTTATACTACAAATAGCCTTAGTCTTGCTAAAGAGCTTTTAGTGGCTTAAAAAAAAAAAAAACACAACAATTTTAGGATGAGAATAAGTATCTAAGAATCTAGGATAATTGTTCGTAAAGCATTTGGCATGTTAAGTGGGTTACATCACAGCATGCCTCATGTATCTTATTTGCAGGAGATTTTATGTTAGTAGGAATAGAAATGGAGATAGATAGTAATTTTAATTTCTGTGCCTTCCCAGTCTACCATAATGTCTTTATGTATAAGTCTTGAAAACGTTTGTGATTAAATAAATGAGCTCTTGCACTATGCACAGTTAAGAGATCTCAGTTTGTGTGCAGCTTTTCCAGTGCACTAAGGTCAGACTTCAAAAATTAATTATTTAAAGTCAGTATATTAAAAAATATCTGTCATCAAACTATCAGCAATTCCGCATTCATTTTCATGGCCTTTGTTTCTGACTATCTCAAATAATACTCCATAATGCATGAGGATTTAAAGGAGCTCAGTTTTAAGCTTTTAACGGTCACATGCTTAGGATTTTTAGACAAATACTCAAGTTAGACTTCATAACTTAATTACTGAAATAACTTATTTGAAGCATGACCTGAGCTTACTTCCATATATGAATTTTATACGAAAGGATTAAGACTGGCCTTTGGAAAGCAATCCTAGTTCTCTCATTAAGACACCATTCCTTTTTGCTGGCTGCTTTGATCTCCTAGTCTTTAAAACCATGCAGCTTTTTCTTTCTTTAATAGAGGTTTTGTACTGGATATGTATTTAGGAAAACAAGTTATATACTCAAATTCATACTTAACATTTAGTGAAAAACTTTAATCCATATAAGAAGAATAAATAACCAAATATGAAGAAGGTAAAATAACTCAGAATAACAGAGTAAAAGATGAATAACAAATGCTGTGCTCCAAACACTAAAAATGTTGCTGTCAGCAAAGAACACCATTTCTGAAAGAGTACAGAAAACCATGTCTCAAAAAAACCCTCTGGACATTTTCTAAGGTTATGTAGAATTACTTCTTAGGTATTTTCTGCCTCTGCTCAACTTTACAGTATTTCTTCTTCTGAACACTGTCACATAGTTAGACACTCTCATCATCTCCATTCACTTCAGCCATACCAAATGGTTTACCATCATCAACAGTTAGTAAAACTCAGGTGTGCAGAAAACATTGGGTTTCTGTCCCAGCTCTTTACTTCTCTACTCCCCTGCAAGCTGCTTGTTCCTATTAAGGAGCATCTAGAAAGGAGGAAAGATTCTGCAAGACTGATGAAGAGAATGAGTCGAGTAAGTGGGGAAAGAGAGTAAACTGCAAGTACTTCAGCCAGGCATGCTGAGGGAAGTGATGTCTGGAGTGATTTGGAATGACAAAGTTTTGAGCCAGTGGGGTGGAAAAGAATTTGATAAAGTCTGACTGAAAAACAGTTAGTGGAATGCTAAGAAAAAGGAAGTGGTTTAACTAAATAATTAGGGAAAAGTAAATGAATAGATGTACCATGATTTTAACCTCACAAAGCATTCAAATGGGCTTCACCTGAATTCCCACTGAATAGTTATGCACAGAAAATGAAAATCACTTTGGTGACTTACTGATG